>NC_091469.1:48892749-50175744 GCF_036971445.1 Narcine bancroftii
TTGTGAGGGTTCACCCTCTTGAATGATGTTTTGATATTGTCCTCAGAGACAGACATCACAGGGTCCTCAGCCTTTTCAGCGATTCTAGTAAGCATTGTTTAGTTCTTCTTCTCAAAGTGGGCATAGGTATTCAGCTCATTAGGTAGTGAAGCATCACAGCCATCTATAGTGTTTGCCCTTGCTTTGTAGGTGGTAATTGACTGCACTCTCAGCCGTAGATGGAATATATCTGTCTCTCTCTAGCTTCCTATTGTTACAAGATCAAACCAGCAACCTCAAAGGCGGCATATCACACAGGGGTAAAGATGAACAATTACTTTATTAACAAAAAATTCACCTTCAAACTTTAATTCAAAATTCCCCCTTTTTATAACAATGCCCACTAGTTATTATGCAAATCTCTATAACAGTGTAAAACTAATAAATTCCCCAGCCTAAATATAACATATGTAATCAAAGTCTAAGCTACACTTCCAACCAGCCCACAGAAAAACTTAAGACACAAAACACACAAGACTCACAAAACTTCAATCTCAACCGAAGCAAAGATCATAAAATTCAGTTTGTTTGGTAAACTGAAGCCAAAAGATCTGAGAGCGAGAGAGCGAGAACAAAATTCAAAGTTGTCTTCTTGTGTTACTTGCAGAGAGATGAACAACTGACTTGGTCCGAATCCTTCCGGCTGCCTTCGGAATGTTCATCCTTTTTGAAATCCCAACATTCTAAACTGTCCTCCAGACCATGACTCATGCTCTGGGCCTTCTTCCAATCCACAGCACCACCCAGTGGTGGTTTATCATCCAAGTCCAGAAATTTTTAGATCATTTTTATGCACATGCTCAGTCTATCTCCCACTCTCAGCAGTCCACCTTCATCTTGGCTCTTAAAGGCAAACTGTCACTTTTTAACATAAAGCCACACAACACATAGGCCAATACACAACACAGAACTCTAACACCTCCCCTACTAAAGAAAAAAAATTGGCCCAAAAGAACAAATTTTTAACAATTAATGGAAGTATTACATAAATAAAACACTCCATTTTTTTTTTTTTTTACAAGTATGTGATTATATTCATATCTAGCCAGATTAACATCTTGACAAACAATCTGCTATTACATTATCTGTCCCCTTTATGTGTGTAATAATTAAATCATACTCTTGTAACATTAAGCTCCAGTTAACTAACCGTCTGTTCTTATTTTTCATTTTAGACAGAAAAACTAATGGATTATGATCAGTATATATTATTAATGGTTTTTGAGCAGTACAAATATACACATCAAAATATTTCAATGCTAAACCAAACGCTAATAACTCCTTTTCAATGGTCAAGTAATTTCATTGATGGTCGTTAAACTTTTTCGAGAAGTACGAAATAGGATGTTCTACTCCATCACCATCCTTCTTCTGCAACAGTACAGCACCAACTGCTTCGTCACTGGCATCCACTGCTAAAAAGAACGGCTTTTCAAAGTTAGAGGACACAAGTACAGGCTGATGGCATAAAATGGCCTTTAACTTCAGAAACGCTTCCTGGCATGCATCTGACCAGATAAATTTTTCTTCCTTTCCAAGTAGTTTTGTTAGTGGGAGTGCAATTTCTGCAAAGTTTTTACAAAATCTATGATAGTAGCCAATCATACCTAGAAATCTCCGAAGAGCTTTCTTATTACCGGGGATAGGAAACACAGTGATAGCCAATACTTTCGCTTCAACCGGTGGTGCCACCTGTCCCTGTCCTGTCACATAACCCAGATATATTACAGAAGCATGTCCAAACTCACTCTTGTGCAAATTCACTGTGAGGTGTGCTTCCACCAGTCTCTGAAATAACTGCTCTAATTCAAGCATGTGTTCTTCCCATGTCTCTGTACTAATTACAGTGTGCTCTAAACCCTGAATTACTGCATTAATCATTCTCTGAAATGTGCCAGGTGCATTTTTCATCCCAAAAGGCATAACACTATACTCATACAATCCCGAAGGTGTAACAAATGCAGAAATCTTTGGACAGAAATATGGATATGAAGGATTTAGAAGGATAGGGACCAAATGCAGCCCATAATGCTAATTAGGCAAGTTGGGCCAAAGTTACAAGTTCCCGCCCCCCCCCCCACCCCAGTTCAGTTTTATTATCACATACAGTATATAGAAAATGCCCGGATAGATAGTACAACAATTAAGATACAGTAAAAAAGTACAAAGTGCAGAGTTACAGGGCAAGATTATCTGGTACAAAGCAAAGACGATACAACTTTACTTCTGTGGGCAGTAAACAAAAGTGCTAGAGAAACTCAGCAAGTAATGCAGCATTCATAAGAAGAAAAAGGCAATCATTTCAAACCTGAGCCCTCTGTATGCCTCAATAAAAAGTTGGGTGGGCTGTGGGGATGGAAGAGTACAAGGCAACAGGTGGGAGAGTAGAAGCTGAGAAGTGATAGAGGGAGAGGGCAGAGGGCTAAGAAGGGTAGCTCTCGGATCAGAGAAGGAAGGTAAGGTTGGGAGCTAGAGGGAAATCACTACATTCTTCTTCAACACCACATTGATAATGGCCTTCTTGAAGCAGGTGCTGAAGAAAGCCAGCCAGCCTGCTGAAGAAAGAGGTTGAAGATGTCTGGGACTACAACTGTGTAATGCGCGTCGAAAGACTTGATCCAAACCAAGGCTTTTATTATCTAAAAGACTGGAGCATATCACAAATAGGTCAACCAGTCCAGAATGACCTGGACTGGCTAGGAGGAATCCTTTAAGACCTGCCAGTAGGTGTGGCTACACTCTCAGCCAATCACAGTCATCCTACACTAACCATCTGTACATATGTACATATACACATTGGTGATAGAATCTGTACTATCACAAACTGTCAGTTAGTTTCACAGGCAAAGAAGGCACGTCCATCTGGCCCAGCCACTTTCTGCAGGTTCACTCTCCAGAAGCCAATCTTATATTTGTGTCAGTGACCATGGGTGCTTGAGGTAGGAGAAGTGTGTTCCACTATCTCACTGGTCCCCTGCTCAAATCTGGCACAGAATGCATTTAGCTCATCAGGGAGGGATGCACTGTTTACTATTCTGCCAGGCTTCATTTTGTAGCCTGAAATGGCATGCATGCCCTGCCATAAGTGCCTGATGTCCACAAATTGTCTGGGTCTTAAGTTTGGTTCAGTACTGCCCCTTGCCAACTCTAATGACCTTGCATAGGTTATCTTTTGACCTCTATAAACAATTAGTAGAACTTGGACTTAAAAGAATTATCAATTTAGGTATATTTAAACCAGCAACTGCACATTTGTTATTCCTATAGAAATACAATTGAACCTTCCAACTAAACTGAACTGTTTCAGGCTTGAATCTATTTTAGACTTCAATTCTGTCACATTCTCTTTAATGAACGTTAAAAATTAATTTAAAAAGTCAATTGCATTCCTAAATCAGAAAAGATGCACCTCAGAATTTTCAGAAATATGGAGCAAAGATAGAACAATCCTCTAAATAGAGATTTTATTAACTTCATAAACAGCAGACTCAAAAGTGAGGATAACAAATATCACCAACTAAATATTTGAAGTAACAATTAAACTGAAGACTTTAGAGCAGTCATTCCATCATCTATTTAGATATAACATATGCAAGAAAATACAGAATGCAACAGTGAGGTATTGAGGCCTTGTGTGTTCAATAAAGATCTTAAAGCAATAGGTTAACAGTTTCAATTTATTTTATTTCTTTGATGGGTTAATTAAATTCATGAAGCAGGGATTTACAAATCAAGACTAAAATTCACAAAAACAACTTTAGCTCTAACATTCTTAGTAAAGAAGAAAGTCAAAAGAAAATTGGTCTGGACGGGGAAGGCAGCTGATTTATAGGGCTTTGCAGCAATTTGTGATGCAAATTAGAAATCATTTTATGGAAATAAACTTCATGAGAGCACATACAAGCAATGTCTATACGTACATCTGGATCGAGTTCTTCCAATTCATCCTCCAACTGATGTATCTCCTCTTCTGATAATTTTCGAAGAAGATCATCTTCATCAACATCTCGATACTTTTCTAATTCTTTTCTAAACGGTGTAGACATGTTAAATCAATCCTTCCTTATATTCCTTGGCAATACCTAAATGTACCTATAATTCAAATAAACAAAAAGGGATCATTAGAATGAAATCTCTTAAATGATGAGGTAATTTATAAGTAAAATCTACATCAGCACAAAACTAAATTAGTTTGTTACTTGAATATCAACATACATAACGTAGTTCATGTTTTATTTCAATTAAGCATATCCATGACCTTAACTTTAGCATAAGCCCAGGGGAAATTTGGTAGAAATTTGATAACTGACTGAGTGAGACTTTCTGGAGCATAGCCTCACGGGAGATCATTAGTTCAGTTTCCCCCCCCCCCCCCCCCCCCACATACTCTTCAGTTAAAAGACTTGTGCTGCAATTTGCTGGAAATGGGAACTAATGAATCCCACTCCAAGGGCAACAACAGGCATTTGGACCTTGGTGAATGTCAAGACTGACTAAGAGACCATGAGAATTAAGGAATGAGAAAAATTGAAGTGATGGAGTAGGAATGGTATTGAATTCAACTAGAAAAGAGGAGGGAAAGAAAGAAGGAATAAAATGTGAAAAATAAAAATTGAATTAAGAAAAAAACTCTAACATGGTTACACAGGCAGGGATTAGATTAAACACTTTTATTCATTCTATTGTGAGTCAGAGAGGAAGCAAAACAACATTGAAAACAACATTGAAAAGGATGATTACAAGGGTTTACTTTCTATGGCAAGTTAAATCAGGAAGGTGAGGCTAGATATTATGTCCAAGCCACTTCTGGAGATTTTCAATTTACTACATATTTCTTAATCCCCTGAAATTGCTGCCAATTTGTACATTAATAAATTGTTTACATCAGCAACACAGTTGGGCCAGATTTCCAGAAATAACAGTTGTTGGCTTTCTCACATTTATCGCCACATCACCCGCTCTTCCATCAGCCCTTGTTGTTCTTGTTGAATTAAGAGAGGGATTGGGCACTCAGATCGAGTGGCATTTAAGGGAGGGGGAAGTGGGAAGTGGGGAGGGGAACATCTGCCTTACTAAAATGCACTGCAACCACGTGACCAACCTTAGCACCTGCTGATGTCAATTTTATAAGCAATCACAACAAAATTATCCAATTTTATTTTCAGCATTTTGATTAGGTTTCACCCAACACTTAGAAACAGCTATGGGGTGGGGGGGGGAGGGGAGGGGGTGGGAAGAGACCAAGGACGAGGGAGAGAATAAAGGAAAGGGAGAGGGGGAGAATGTGGGAGGGCGAAAGAGAGCTGGGAAGATCAGGGGAGGAGAGGTTGGGGGGGAGGGGAGCCGAGCCGGGGGGGGGAGGGGAGCCGAGCCGGGGGGGGAGGGGAGCCGGGGGGGGGGGGGAGGGGAGCCGAGCCGGGGGGGGAGGGGAGCCGAGCCGGGGGGGGGGGGGGAGGGGAGCCGAGCCGGGGGGGGGGGGAGGGGAGCCGAGCCGGGGGGGGGGGGAGGGGAGCCGAGCCGGGGGGGGGGGGGGGGAGGGAGCCGAGCCGGGGGGGGGAGGGGAGCCGAGGGGGGGGGAGGCGAGGAAGAGAGGGAGCAGGTTGCCAGGAGGTCGGGAGAGGTTGGGGATTATTCAGAGACTGAAATAGATTTGATGGTGGGAAAAAACGTGGCCATTGGGATATGCAGCACTTTCGGTGTTGCTGTACAGGGCACAGGTGTGGCCCATACCCTGCTTTTCCGTGGCCACTCAGATTCACCTGAAGAAAGCTCAATTTTGTCCTCATTTTGATGACCACATTTGTGTGTGTGGCAGCATTAAACTGAGCGTAGAAGGAAAATATGCACACATCATGTATCACTGAAATTCCACCTGTTACTGGAATTCCAAAGGATGTTCATGGCCTTGCTGCAGCATAATGCTCCATTCTGTTAGACACATCCCTCAAGTAACTTGTTGTGCAAAAACACCTGGCCACATCCATCAAGCAGTGGTCAGCATGGAATGTCATCACTGTGTTGGAGAACAGCATAATGGATCCTGTGGATGATTTCCCGAGCAGATGGCTAAAAATTTGACAGAATTTTGCATCACCAGAACTCACCAACAAGCATCAAGATCTTGCTTATCCTGCTTAGTCTATCTCATACCTAACACAGAGGAGAGCTGTGCCAAAGATGGGGCAATGACAACCGACCCCCCACTTTCTGAACAATGCATTTACCAAGGTCTGGAAAAGGATGCAGGTATGCTTGTCAAGGTTCATCCCAAGCAGCTGTGTAACAGAGAACTCTCTGATCTACAGATTGTTTCTAGGGATGCAAAGTGCTACTGGAAGATCTTTAGCACAATGAAAGATGCACTGAGATCTGCCTGAAATCTGACAGTCTTCAGGCCTAGCAAGATGCTCACAAGTGAATGCTGGTGTCTGACACACTCTGGACTGCAGGAGTACATGAAGGACACACCGAAGTTTGGTTCACCCAATGCGAAGGTTTTGTGGAAAGGACTGTAATCTAAGGCCCTGGCACCACTGGGCTCTGAGCGGATGGTGTAACAGCATTTCCTGAGGTTACCGAGGCAGGCAAGGTTACAGGTCACCATCCTGTTGACTTTCTACCGGAGTTCTATCAAGAGTGTCCTGGCTGGCTGCATCACAGTGTGGTATTTTGCTGTAAAGCATTAAATTGGAGATTAAACCACAGGGCCACAAGAGCAGCAGAGAGGAGTCTCCCTTCCCCCCATCAACATGATCTACCAGGATTGTTGTCTGAAGAGGGCTCGTAAAATCCTTAAGGACCCCTAGCAGCCCACACATAGCATCTACCAGCTACAGCTATCGAGAAAGGGATACAGAAGTATCAGAGCCAGAACCACTAGGCTGAGAAACAGGGCAGTGAGACTGCTAAATGACTGATGAACTGCTCATACAAACCCTCTGAGAATCTACTATTATTTAACAATATTTATTTTTATATATGTAATGTATATAAATCACTTATAAATATATGTTCTATGTCTATATGTGTTTGCATTCTTTTTTTACACTTAGGTCTGAAGAACACTGTTTCATCCAGTTGTACTTTACAGTCGAATGATAATAATAAACCTGAACTTAACAACCTCTCAGATCTTTGTTTGAAGTGGCCACACGAGTAGCATTGGTGCTTTGTACATAGAATGTATTAATTGGATGTAATTATGAATGTAAAAGAAGACATATGGTCTTGCAACAATTTTTCCATCTGAAAAAAATCGTATTTAATTGCTTTCAGTTAAGATTTGCCAGGATAAGAACTGCAAGATATAAAATAAGCATATGCTCAAATGGCTATGGCAAGGCAATAGCTAATTGTTTTTACCAACTACAAGGACAAATGGATTCACCCTCTCAACTTTATGTTTCCCAAGCACAAGATAAACTTAAAAGTGCATGGAGAGACTAATCAAATGGCAGAAGCTTTATAATGTTCACTAAAATGTTGCAGCTGTTGAATTTCTGTCATGATAAACATTTCTAAAATAAGTACCTTTACCTACTATGCAGGTGTAGAGACCAGCTTGGTTTGTGGACAGCAATTTTTTTCCAATGATGAGGATTTAATTCAAGGATAGATCTTCAAACCTTGACAGATATTTATTGAAAATTTTCAATCATTACAACACCTTTGGAGGTAGTGAGAGTTTTAAAAAATATTGAAAAAGAGAATTTATTAACTCAAATTAAACAAGCAAACTAGGGTCAATTATTTAAAAATCTTGGAGTGAGGAACTTCCATATGTGGGCAAAGTATTCAAAACATAATTGGTGTGTTGCAAACATGATTGAAAATGGAACAATATGATGTCGCTTTCTACAAGAATCAGATTTGCAAAAATCTTGAAAATTTTTCAATTGAGCACATTAAGTTCCAAGAAAAGGATATGGCAAAACGAGAGCCAGAAGTGTTAGGAAAATTTCTAACACAATACTAGAATAAAAGGATCTCAGTTGGGGTTCATTAAAGCTGAAACCACAAGATAGACAAAAGAAATAGAAAGGGAAATTACACTTTTGCATCAAATCACAACAGCAAGGAAATGAAATAGAAAAGGTCAGTTTTCTACCATTAAGGCCACCTCCAATTTAAATTCCATACGGAATATTTTGGAGGATCAAGAACCAAAAACCAAGAATACAAAGGTTGTGGACTTGCATTCATTTCTAAGACCTGACATGCAAATGTAGCACTGAGGAGGTGCTGCAATACATGTTATACCGAGGCCCTGTTTGTTCTCTCAGGTGGATGCAAAAATTTCATGGCACTCATTGAAGAGCAAGGCCATTCTGCCAAGGTCTTTGAATGTCTATCCCTCAATCAGCTTCATTAAAAATAGATTGTCTAGTCTTTGTTGTATTGCTATACATTAGTTAATGCATTTCTTAATTTGCATCAATAACAACACTTCAATTCCATGACAGTAAAGATCTGTGCGATGTCCAAATTTATGAAAGTTCTGAATTGTTTGCTTTCTTCAAGCCTTAAAAGAAAACAACAGCGCTTAATTTAATTCTGCTAAACTGGAACTGAAGTGGTCTATTTACCTGATCTGATAGTTAAAAAAATAATTAAAACAAAATAACCATTTGCTTAACCTAAAAAAAAGCTAATGAGCAGTTTAAGATTAATGGTACTTTGCTGCTAAAGAGGGAATCTACTCCAAATTGAGGTATTGGAAATTAAGATCACAGTTCATGGAGTTTCCAAATAAAAAAATGCAATGTACAGAAAAATTGGTAAATGGTAGTGGTGGCAAATATTACTCTGGATAAACAGTATTAAAATCATAAAGACAGCATTTGACCAAGGGGAGATTAAAGGGGCCCTGATTTTTTTTTAAAAATGAAGGAAATAACTAGGTTTAATCATCTTCTGCTTCATCCTTCTATCAGAAGCAGTTGTTGAATTCAATCTACACAAACCCCCAAATCATCAGTGCATGACAGTGGTCGAGGCCCAACCATCTTCAGTCTATCTTCAATCAAAAAAGGTCAGAAGTGAGATGTTTACACAATATTCAATTCCATTTGCAGCTACTCTCCAAATGAAGCAGTTCATGTCTGCCTTCAGCAAGACCTGGACAACACTTAACACAGATTAGTAAGTGGCAGGTAACATTCACTCCACAACAGAGGCAGGAAATGACCATCTCCAATACAACAGAATCTAAAAACCATCTCTTAACATTCAATGATAATATCATTGCTGAATCCACATATTCAGCATAATGAATGACCTGAAACTTAAATGGACTAGTCACATATCAAGGTTAAAATAGCAGGTTAAAAAGTTGGATACCTCACTTTCTAACATCCCAGAACCTTTCAATCAGCTGCATGGATGAGTTAAATAGCTACAACTCAGGAAAAAGAGTAAGCTTTATTAACACCTCATCCATCACTGTAAACATTTTTCCTTCCATCATCAGTGCACAGTTGCCACACTGCCAGCTACTCACCCAGGCTATTAAACTTTGACCATAAAGGACAAGGCCAGCAGGCATATGGGCACACAACTAGTTGTAACTTCCCCTTCGAATTACATATCTTCTTTATCTTTATTTGAAAATGTACTTGCTCAAATCCTGGAAGTCCCTGACCAAAGGCTCTATGGAGGTACATCACCAGAAGGGCTGCAAGAAGTCAAGGCCACATATTTCACTGGTCAATAAATGGCATTGTCAGAGATGCCCAGATTTCAGAAAATAGAATTACAACCAAACAAATATAAAGAGACATACAAGCTAACTTTAAGATTAACAATGCAAAAAATGCCCAACATATTAATTTATTTTTAAACTGTAGCATTTAGTTCACATTGTTCCTGCTCATTCTTCATAAAGTTCTTCCCAAAATGAATCGCGTTAGATTTTTCCATATGAGATTTCATCTGCCAACCACACCAGTCTACATCCTCCTGGTACTATTGCCTAACAATGTAACCAAGTTTTATCACATTGCAGACTGAAACTTCTATTTCATGTCTAATTCACACATTACTATCAAAAAGGCAATGATCCCAACGTTGATCCCTAGATTAAAACAAATCTCTACTATTAGTGCTCTGACGAAAGGCGAATTCCCAGAAACATCCCACCACTTTCAGTGTTGTTAAAAGCCTGTTTTACTACATTTCATTCAATGTCTTCAGGAATGTCATATGTTCAGTTTCAATCTCATTATCCTTTCCTTCACTTCATAAAAAACAAAAATAAAATTAGTCAAAGACTAATAAGGCTAAGATCTAGTATATAGTATATTAGTAAAACTCTAAATGGTGATACTGGGAAATGAACAAGACATTGAATATCAGAATATAAAAAAATTAGCAGCAAGAGGCTGCCTTCTTAACTGAAGAGAACACATACTTTGACTGCTTAAGCTCTGCTCACAAGACAGATCTGCAAGCCCAACAATCAAGATATAATCAGTGCAAAGGAAAGGGAGAAGAAGAGGGACAAGGTAGGGACTGGTAGTTGGTGAGGGATGATGGCCAGAAATGTCTACATCTTTGGAGCACTTTGCAATGATTGAGAGGAGACCTGCATTTAGGTACTTACTGGTGTTGGTTGCTCTGCATACATTTTGCATTGAACTCGGGTTAGTGCCCCAACTTAAAAGCCAAGTACTAGGCCACAAATATAATGTCCGAAGCAGGGATGTAAAGGTTTGAACAGGTAAATTTCAGGAAGTATGGTGTCCTTAAAATATAGATAAAACAGTTTCTAGGCAAGGACTGTGCAGTAGTCACCCTTGGCAATACTGTCACAACAGATCCACATGGAAATGGTAGACGAGCAAAGATGTGTCTCACCAAGAAATGTAATGGAGGAGGTTGGGTAGCAGGGTTAATGGGGATGAGCAGGGGTTGCGGTCATTGGTGATTAGTGGATTTCAGATTTATTGTCAGTGTACTTACACGACATCACATATAACCCTGAGATTCGTTTTCCAGATTTACCAGTTAATGGTAGTGCAAAAAATCTGTACACATGCAAACAAATATAGAAATTTAAACAAATTGACTGTGCAATACAGAAAAGAAAACAACAACAATAGAATGCAAAAGTAAGAGTCCTTAAACGAGTTCTTAATTTAGTTCATTGTTGAGTCCGATGGTGGAGCGGTAGCAGCTGATCTTGAACCTGGTGATGTGATTCTTGTGGCACCTATACGTCTTTCCTGATGAGAGCGGTGAGAACAGAGTGGTGTGCATCCTTGATGATTGCTGCTGCTGTCCAATGGCAACATTCCCTGGAGATGTTTTCGATGGTGGGAAGGGTTTTGCCTATTACCTTCTACATGGGTTTGCACTCAGGGGTATTGGTGTCCAGATATCAGACTGTGAAGCAGCTGGTCTGCACACTTTCCACTAAACATCTGTTGATGATCCAGGGATAGTTGCAGGATAATGAGTGCAGCTCAGCAAATAGAAATCAGGACGAACAGAGAGAATCCATAATGAGAGACAAACTACGCTCCAGGAGTAGTCATTATAGTTCCTAATCGTTGAAGAGGGAAGAGATCAATAATTCAATCAAAGAGCATGGAACAGGTCCTCGGTCCATTCTCTGCAAAGAAACTTGAGCAAAATGAATGCTTTGATCTTCATGGGCAGAGAAAGAATAAAATGACAAATATAGTTCAGAGGACACATCGTGGTTTACATTTGAGTTTCTATATTCTTTCTAAAGCTAACACCTACAGAAAACCCTAATTAGTTCAGGGAAAGCAAATGTTCACTGGTTTTCAACAAAAAAAAACAGATAAAGGCAGTGCTGGAAAATCCAGGAATCTAGGATTACAAATTTCTCAACAGTGTACTTATGAATTATGTCAAGCAGAATCAACATGATTTTAAGAAAAGGAAATGGTGCTTGCCATATTAGTTTTGGGGATTAACTAGATGGGAATGGAGAAAACTCATATATGTAATATACCAGAATGTTCAAAACATTTATTATATGTAGTGAGAAAAGCTGTAACCAAATGGATTTCATGGTGCCTAAAGGAGAGGGATTAGTTGGCAGGATGTAATTAATCATTTGCTGCAAAGATCTCTACTAGAATCTCGACTGTTTAAAATCTACATTAATCACGGAGGGGGGGGGGGATCCAAAGTGGCAACAGAGGGTAGTAGAAGAATTCTAGAGCTCCCCAGATAGTAAAGCATAAAAGACAGAGAAAAAAAAAATTCCCCCTAAAAATGATCAGGAGATGAAAAGGATAATGCAAGAAGAAAGAAAAAGTTGAAGAAGAATGGGAAAGAAAACAAAGGCGTTGATTTTAGAGAGAATGGTGAAAGTGAAAAACAGGAAGTCCTCACTTTGTGGTTGGAAAGGAGAGGCCGACAGCATAGTCGGGATTGGAACATTAGGGCACCCATCGGGAGGAGAACTTGCCCGGAAGGATGAGTGAGGGCAGAGCTGACCCAAGAGGAGGTCAAAGGAGAATCCTGATCAAGGCAGCGGGAGCACTGTCGGGCGTGAATAACGTGGAGGCCCGTGGACAAGGGGACTGAACCAAGGTGGAGATGGTGACGGCAGCTGCAGAAACAGCAAAAAAAAAAAAAAGCCACTGGCCACAAGGAAAACGAGAGGCCTATCTGGTAAGGCTGTTTCATCCCGGGGTCAGGAGGAGTCCGAGCGTGGAGCTACATCAGAAGTTTGAGGTGTCAGACCTGGCAGGCAGCAGGAGCGGCGAGGCCAGGGAGGTGTCAGGATTGGAGTGATGGATGAAAGGTCAGGACACTCAATGTTGGAGAGTGAGGATGAAGAGGAAGATGGAGAAGAGAAGGAAGAATGCGGTGGAAAGAGAAGGACATTGAACAGAGGACAGAAAAGAAAGGAGGTAGAGGGCTTGATGCCCTCTACCAGGTATATAATGGAGGCCATTGGACAGATAAAAAGAACACTGAAAACACTAGTGGTAAGCTGGGGGGGGGTGATTAAGGATAACAGAAAGGGTGACAAAAACAGAGGAAAGAATTAAGAGGGTGGAGGAAAGGCTGGATAAGAGGGAAAATGAAATGGATGTGTAGGTGAGGAAAAGAGAGAGGATGTGGGAAAAGATGAACTCGTTATTCCTCCAACTGTAATTCTCGAACATCAAGATTGTGGGGGTGAAAGAGGGTATAAAGGGAAGATACCCAGTTGGTTCTTTAAAAAATGGATCCCAGATGTGCTAGGGAGGGATAAAATTGGGGATGAATTGGAATTAGAAAGAACCCACTTGTCTCTCGCCTCATGCTTCCCTCCCACCTTACCAGGGTCCATCCATGTCAGATTCCTTTGCTACCAGGAAAGGGAGTGAATTTTCTGGGCAGCAGCAATGACAGTGAAGGAAAGAAGGGGTCCAGTAGAACATGAAGGAGTGAAAATCCTCTTTTACCCAGATATTAGTGTGACGCTATTAAGGAGCAGGAGAGAATTAGATCAAGTTTTTTTTTAATCTTTGGAAAAATAGGGATTGAGTTCAACCTTCCTTCACCCAGTAACTCTGAAGATAATAAGGGCAGGAGGGGAGAAAAAGTTGTGTTTTTTTAAAAAAAAAACAGACCCTGGGGAGGCAATGGATTATGCAAAAACCCTGCCATCATCCCGGGATTAAATATAAATATGGGGAAAAAGGGGAATCAATGGAAGGATTGACTGTATAAATTGTGAGTGTTTTGAATATAGAGGGGAATGTTTTACTTTGTTATTGTTTAAATATGATTGTTCAAGTTAAATGAAGAATTGATACAGGGAACTCGAAGAAAGGGGGGAGGGAATAGCATAACAGGTAGATTGGTGCAATGGCACACTCCAAAATGGCGGGGGAGCTGGGGCCAATATCTCGGGAATTGGTGCCAGGAAGGGAAAGGGTAGACTGGGGGCAGAATAGAAGGGGGAGGATTTTTTTGTTTTTTTCTAAATTTTTTTTTAGCTTGCTTAGTTTTTGTTTGGAGCACAGTCATCCATGCCAGAGATCTACAGCAGATAAGCAGGATGGAGGATAAGTATCAGGGAAAAAGAAGGAAGGAGAGGAAAATAATGGAAGGGCTCTGGGGTAATGGATAAGATAATTAAATGTGTAAGTTTCAACATGAATGGGATGAATGGAAAAATAAAGAGAAAGAGTTTTGGCACACTAATGGATAAGACAATTAAATGTGTAAGTTTCAACGTGAATGAGATGAATGGAAAAATAAAGAGAAAGAGTTTTGGCACACTAAAACTAAGTGCAGGCAGATATTGTATATTTCGAGGAGACCCACCTTACAAATCAAAAACAGAGTTAAAGAGGGGGAGGGTGGGTCAGGTGGCGATGTCCTCCTTCAATTCCAGAGCCAGGGGAGTGGCTATCCTGATAGGGAAGAATGTTCCAGTGGGGGTCCCGGGTGTGGTCACTAATCAGACTGGGAGATTTGTGCTGATGCATTGTTAAATATACTCTGAATCATGGAAACTTATGAATATATATATGCCCTGAATTTTGATGATGGGCAATTTATACAAAAAACATATTCTTCAGAGGGATGTGAGAATGCCTTGATTGGAGAAAATTTCAATTTTTGTCAGAATCCGGTCACAAAAGAAAGTAACAAGGGCCAAGGCAGCTAAGTCTAGCCTGGCCTTTATGAAAAAGTTGAATTTAATAGATGTCGGGAGAAAGCAGAATCTCAGAGAAAGGGACTATTTCTTTTACTAGAGGCAACACAATTCCTACACTAGAATTAATTTATTTTTGGCATCAGCTCAATTGGAGGGTAGGATAGTGGAGGCTGAGAACACAGCTCGACTACTGTCTGACCTTTCACCCTTGACTCTGTCTATTATAATGCCAGATAAGCAGGCTATGATGCATAGATGGTGCCTTAACTCATTGCTGTTGGGAAAACTGGAATTTTGAAGCTTAATTAGAGCTCAGATAGAATTGTTCTGAGAAATGAACTGTCCTGTCCCTCTACTTACAATAACATCCTAATATGGGATACACTGAAAGCTTCTTTAAGGGGCCAGATAATTGGATATACCAAAGGTATCAAAAAGGGCATATGAAAGAGATTAACAGCTTGGAACAGGAAATATCCCAATTGGAAAAAGATTATCAAAGGTCAGGCTTCAAAGAAAAATACAGCAATAATGAATAAAAAGCTCAAATACAGTGCAAACATACAAGACAGAAAAGTTGATCTTAAGATCGAGACAACAGTATTACGAGCAGGGGAAAAGGGCCCAAAAAGTCTTGTCAGGTGAAGGCAAAAGAGGTCTCAAGAGCAATCAACGGGGGGGGGGGGGGGGGGGGGAAAGGGGGGGGGGAAATCTCCGCTAAAATAGATGATTTCTTGCTTACATTGGAATTACCAAATTTAAATCAGGAGGATTGAGAGGGGCCGAGTACCCCCTTCTCTAGGGAAGAGATTGATAAAACTCCAAGCTCCAGGGGAGGATGGTTTCCCCATTGAATTTAATAAAGAATTCAAAGATCTCTTAATGCCCCTTCTTATTAAGGTGGTGGATTAAACAGCAAAGATACATACCCTCCCAGAGTCTTTCTCAACAGTAATCATCATGGTGATCATAAAAAAAGACAGGGACCCTCTGAAGCCCTCTACCTACATGCCCATTTCATTATTGAATGCAAATTATAAAATCATAGCAAAAGCATTGGCCAATAGGTTGGTGGAATATTTACCTAAATTAATAAATCCAGACCAAGCTGGATTTGTGCAAAAGCGGCAAGTATTAATTGGGTTAAGACACTATTATAAACCCCAAACTAAAATTATTACAAACGGACAACACCTCTAGTGTTTCGATTGAGTAGGTCCAGTAGGCAGGGCTGCCCACTGTCCCCAGCGCCATTAATACTGGCCATTGAACCACTGGCAGAAGCCATTCGATGCGATTCAGACAAAAAAGGGTTCAAAGTGGGCCAAGAGGAGCACAAATCAATCTATTTGCTGATGATGAGTTAGTATAATTTAATGGATCCCAGGCAGTCGATGGCCAAGCTGAGGACCACACTGAAGGATGATAAGAATATTTCTGGGTACAAGATATATTTGTACAAGAGTGAATTTTCCCATGACAAAGGGGGATTAAAGACAATTCCAACAGGGAAGTCAATTCAAATGGCCACAAGAAGGCATTAAATATCTGGGGATAAAAGTAGACAAAGATTTAAGCAACTTATACAAACTCAATTATCCCCCTTTGCTCCCAAAGATTGAGGAGCACTTCGGTAGATGCAGAACTCTGCCCATAACTTTGGTGGGCAGAGTTAATTGTTAAAATGAAGGCGATGCCAAGGTTACAATATCTATTTCAGTTGTTACCCATTCTGTTGCCCGAGGGTTTCATAAGAGGCTCGGCAAATGTGTCAGAAAATTTCTGTGGCTAGAATCTCCATGGAAAAGTGCTCTTGGGATTACAAGTTGGAGGGTTTTAAATAATACTGGGCGGCCCAGGTGAGGTTTATCGCCTCTAGTCATTCCCTCATCCAAGGATTAGTCCCCACCCCATGAATGAATGGAGCTAATGTTCATTGCTCTGCTTTAGCAATAGAGCACAAATTTGTTCTCTAAACGTAGTCTCACTGAGAGGGGGGCCCCTCTTGGCCACAAATTGGACTGCATGTGGTACTTGAAAAGATAGAATGAGAGTTTGTATCTAAATGGGACACTAAATAAATTTCCAAAGAAAATGGAATACCCCCCACACTAAAGCATGTACTTCTGACATGGAAAAGAATAAGTTAATGTATTGGATTGAAGGTGGGGATATCTCCCAAAATGCCCTTGAAGCAGAACAACTTAATACCCATGACTCTGGACAATAAGATCCTGGACACCTGGTACAAAAAAGGGATCAGGTGTGTCAAGGATTTTATAAGCGAGGGCAGCTCATGTCATTCATGCAGTTGAGGAATAAATATGATTGCCTAATAGAACATTCTTCTGCTATCTGCAACTAAGATATTTTATAAGGGAAAAATTGCGACCATCTATTACCCTTTAGTAACATTGAAATTCTAATTCAAAAGGGGAATGTGCACAAGTTTATTTCTATAATGTATTTCATGTTCCAAAGTGAGGGCTCGAAGCAAATACACAGGTCGATGGAGAGGTGGGAGTCAGACTTGGGCACAACAATCCATGAGTGGTTCTGGTTAGATCTTTGTCTGAAAGCAGGACAGCAGTTATTAATGCCAGGTATAGGTTGGTGCAATATAATCGTCTGCATCAACTATATCTCACACCACAAAAACTACATAAATCTAAACCAGAAATTTTGGAAATGTGCTTCAGATGTGGGGTGAAGATTGGAACCTTTATCCACTCAAATTGGCTGTGTACAAAGGTGAGATCCTTCTGGGAGGACCTGGAGGACATTCTGGGTAAATTACAATGGTGGATTTTCCACAGGATCCAGAAGTGTACCTTCTGGGGTTCATTGGGGATGCGAGTTTTAGACTGTCCAAATATCAAATTCAATTTGTGAAAGTCGCCTTGTCAGTAGCCAGGAAATGTATAGCAAAGTCTGACTCCCAACTAGATATTACACAATGGAATATGGAAATACAGAGTTGTAATCCCCTGGAGAAAATCATGTACAATTTAAGGAGGAAATATGACACATTCATGGCCTTATCTGAAACACATAGGTACACCAATATAATTTCACCCCTTCAGAAGAAAGGAAATAAAACAATCCATTCCAGCAGGGAAACTATTTGGTTCAGAGCAGTGGGACGTGGTGCAGATGACGTGCTCTTGTTTTTTGGTCCCTTACCCCTTTTTATTTAAGTATCTGGGTTTTTTTCCAGTCTTTCTTCAATTTTTCTGCAAGGGTCATTGACCTCATGGTATTTGTGTATTTTTTGTATATGTATAATTTATGTAACTTTATTCTAGGTTTTATTGGGTTATGGGGGGAGGGGAAAAACTGACTGTATGTTTATACACAAGTGTTGAAAGAAAGTGTATTGTCTGAAAATTAAATATTCAAAAAAATCTGCATTAATCATAAAAATAACAGTCATTTGTAATTTCTTGTTTTCTGAAGGTAAACACAACACCCAAAGAATACACAAATTGTTTGTAAAATAATTCATATGTGGGTAGATAAGAAACTAACTGATGAAGCAGAACATACAAAACATTATTAATTTTGATTGAACAAGAAAAAAATACAGGATGCAGACTTATGGTGACTTGTGGTTGAAGGATCCACGCAGGCTGTGGGTTGCTGGAGACTGGGTACCAGGAATCAGATCCAGAATTTGAGAGGGTGCTGAGGGCAAGAAAGGACTCCCGAAGGGACTTGGGGGCTGAAGACTTCTGATCGAATGAAGTTTGGACTTGGAGCTCGGGGCTGCCACTGGTTTGAACAGGAATCTGTGGTGCTGCAGAGGCTGCAGGAGTGGTGGAGGTGTGTCCATGGTCACTCTATGGCTCTGAAAGGACTATTTTGCTTCTCTTTCTCTTATTGTTAGGAGTGCTGGGCAATGCTCATGGCGACTCTTTGTTTGCCTTATGACAGACAAAAGTATGAAGTACTGCGTGTTACATTTTTATGTATTATTATGTGACAATTAAAGGAACCTTGAAAAACACTACATATTTTAAATGATGAGAAACTAATAACAAAAGGAATCTAAGTGTGCTGGTGAACAAAGATGCAGGCACAGAGAGTAGAAATGGCGAGTTGGCCTTAACTACAAAGGGACTGGAGTACCTTGATAACAAAGTTTGACAACAGTGTACAAGGTCTCAGTGAGACTATGTTTAGAAAATAAATTTGTGCTCTATTGCAAAAGTAGAGCAATGAACGTTAGCTCCATTCATTCATAGGAGTAAAGACTAATCCTTGGACGAGGGAATGACTAGAGTAAAAGGTGAGAACATTGGTTATTTGTCTCCAATTATGAGAGAATCATGTGGGTCAGGCTACATTTAAAAATGCAGTAAAGAGCAGACGTCTTGGTAAAACAGAGCCAATGCAAACATTGTTTTTTTTTTTTATTTTTCACACCATAAATCACATTAGTCATGATACACACTTTTTCCTTTTCACACATATACAGTGACATTTTCTCCCCCCCCTCTCCTCCCAACCCACCCCCCCCAACCCCCCCTCCCATCCATTTAAGGTATACAATCTAGGATACATTAAACCAGTCAGACAATGTTGTCACTCAACAAAAATACACCAGAAATTCTACTGAGTCCATTCTTTTCTTTCCTTCTCCTTCCATCAACTTAGGTAATGATTGTCCCCGGTAGGTTTTCGCTATTGTATTTAATGTAAGGCTCCCATATTTGTTCGAATATTTCAATATTATTTCTTAAACTATATGTTATTTTTTCTAATGGAATACATTTATTCTTTTCTATATACCATTGTTGTATTTTCAAATTATCTTCCAATTTCCAGGTTGACATAATACATTTTTTTTGCTACGGCTAGAGCTATCTTAACAAATCTTTTTTGTGCATCATCCAAATCAATTCCAAATTCTTTGTTTTTTATGTTACTTAGGAGAAAGATCTCTGGATTCTTTGGTATATTGTTTTCTGTTATTTTATTTAATATCTGATTGAGATCTTCCCAAAATTTTTCTACTTTCTCACATGTCAAGATTGCATGAATTGTTGTTCCCATTTCTTTTTTTACATCGAAAACATCTATCAGATACTGTTGGGTCCATTTATTTAACTTTTGAGGTGTAATGTATAGTCTGTGTATCCAGTTATATTGTATCATACGTAGTCTCGTATTTATTGTATTTCTCATCGTTCCAGAACATAATTTCTCCCATGTTTCCTTTTTTATCTTTATATTTAAATCTTGTTCCCGTTTTTGTTTAGTTTTACAATTTGTTTCCTTATTCTCCTTTTCTTGCAGTTTAATATACATATTTGTTATAAATCTTTTGATTATCATTGTATCTGTAATCACATATTCAAGGTTACTTGCCTCTGGCAAACTCAAACTGCTTCCTAATTTATCCTTCAAGTAGGATCTCAATTGGTAATATGCCAGCGCTGTATCTTGAGTTATATTGTACTTATCTTTCATTTGTTCAAAGGATAAGAATCTATTTCCTGAAAAACAATTTTCTATTCTTTTAATCCCTTTTTTTTCCCATTCTCTAAAGGAAAGGTTATCCATTGTAAAAGGGAGTAACTTGTTTTGCGTCAATATTAGTTTTGGTAATTGATAATTTGTTTTATTTCTTTCTACATGAATCTTCTTCCAAATATTGAGGAGATGATGTAATACTGGAGAACTTCTATGTTGTACCAATTTTTCATCCCATTTATATAATATGTGTTCAGGTATCTTTTCCCCTATTTTATCTAATTCTAATCTCATCCAGTCTGGTTTTTCCCTTGTTTGATAAAAATCTGATAGGTATCTTAATTGTGCGGCTCTATAATAATTTTTAAAGTTTGGCAGTTGTAAGCCTCCTTGTTTATACCATTCTGTTAATTTATCTAGTGCTATCCTCGGTTTCCCCCCTCTCCATAAAAATTTCCTTATTATTTTCTTTAACTCCTTGAAGAATTTTTCTGTCAGTTGTATTGGCAATGCCTGAAATAAGTATAATATCCTTGGAAAAATGTTCATTTTAATACAGTTAATCCTTCCTATTAGTGTTAGTGGTAAATCTTTCCAATGCTCTAAATCGTCCTGTAATTTTTTCATTAGTGGATAATAATTGAGTTTATATAGTTGGCCGAGATTTTTGTTTATTTGTACACCTAGGTATCTTATTGCCTGCATTTGCCATCTAAATGGAGATTCTTTCTTAAATTTTGAGAAATCCGCATTATTCATAGGCATTGCTTCACTTTTATTTACATTTATCTTGTAACCCGACACTTCTCCATATTTCTTCAATTTCTTATATAATTCTTCTATTGATAGTTCTGGTTCTGTTAAGTACACTATAACATCATCCGCAAATAGACTGATTTTATATTCCTTGTCTTTTATTTTTATTCCTTTTATATTATTATCTATTCTTATCAATTCTGCTAGTGGTTCTATAGCTAACGCAAACAATAAAGGTGATAGTGGGCATCCCTGCCGCGTTGACCTGCTTAAGTTAAATTGCTTTGATACATGTCCATTTACTGTCACTTTCGCTAACGGTCCCTTATATAATGCTTTAATCCAATTAATATACTTCTCCAGTAAACTGAATTTTTGCAATACTTTGAACAAATAATTCCATTCTACTCTGTCAAAGGCCTTCTCTGCGTCTAAAGAAACTGCTACTGTAGTTGCTTTATTTCCTTCTACTGCATGAATTAAGTTAATAAATTTACAAATATTGTCTGTTGTGCGTCTTTTTTGATAAATCCAGTTTGGTCTAAATTTACCATTTTCGGTACATGCTCTGCTAATCTGTTTGCTAATAGTTTAGCTATTATCTTATAATCTGTGTTTAGTAAAGATATTGGTCTATATGACGCTGGTGAGAGTGGATCTTTCCTTGCTTTAGTATTACTGTAATTATTGCTGTTTTACATGAATCTGGTAAGCTTTGTGTGGAGGGGCGGAATTAATAAGTCTTTAAATGTTTTGTAGAATTCTATTGGGAATCCATCCTCTCCTGGTGTCTTATTATTTGGTAATTTTTTTATTATCTCTTGTATTTCTACTATTCCAAATGGTTCTGTTAATTTATTTTGTTCCTCTATTTGTAGTTTTGGTAGTTCAATTTTAGTCAGAAATTCATCTATTTTCCCTTCTTTCCTTCGTTTTCAGTTCGGTATAATTGTTCATAGAATTCTCTAAAGTTTTCCTTAATTTCTTTTGGATTATATGTAATTTGTTTGTCTTTTTTCCTTGATGCCAATACCATTTTCTTAGCTTGTTCTGTCTTAAGCTGCCATGCTAGGATTTTGTGCGTTTTTTCACCCAGTTCATAATATTTCTGTTTGTCTTCATTATATTCTTCTCCACCTTATATGTTTGTAGTGTTTCATATTTTATTTTTTTATCCGCCAATTCTCTTCTTTTAGTTGGATCTTCCTTCATTGCTAATTTTTTTTCTATATTTACTATTTCCCTTTCCAACTGCTCTGTTTCCTGATTATAGTCCTTCTTCATCTTGGTTACAAAACTTATTATTTGCCCTCTAATGAATGCTTTCATTGCATCCCATAGTATAAACTTATCTTTCACTGATTTCGTATTTATTTCAAAATACATTTAATTTGTTTTTCAATAAATTCTCTAAAATCCTGCCTTTTAAGTAACATGGGGTTTAATCTCCATCTATACATTCTTGGAGGGATGTCCTCTAGCTTTACTGTCAATATTAAGGGTGAATGGTCCGATAGTATTCTAGCTTTATATTCTGTTTTTCTTACTCTATCTTGCATACTAGCTGATAACAAAATAGGTCTATTCTTGAGTATGTTTTATGTCTAGCCGAGTAATATGAATATTCCTTTTCTTTTGGGTGTTGTTTCCTCCATATATCCAAAAGTTGCATTTCTTCCATTGATTTAATTATAAATTTGGTTACTTTGTTCTTTCTGTTAATTTTTTTCCCAGTTTTATCCATATTTGAATCTAAATTCAGGTTGAAATCTCCTCCTATTAATATGTTCCCTTGCGTATTTGCTGCCTTCAAAAGATATCTTGCATAAACTTTTGATCTTCTTCGTTAAGTGAATATACATTGAGTAGATTCCAAAACTCCGAATATATCATTACATATCTCCCTGCTGGATCTATTATTTCCTCTTCTATTTTAAATGGCACATTTTTACTAATTAATATAGCCACTCCTCTTGCTTTTGAATTATACGATGCTGCTGTTACATGTCCTACCCAATCTCTCTTTAATTTCTTGTGCTCCAATTCAGTTAAGTGTGTTTCTTGCACAAATGCTATATCAATTTTTTTCTTTTTTCAGTAAATTTAGCAGTTTCTTCCTTTTAATTTGGTTATGTATTCCATTAATATTTAAAGTCATATAGTTCAACGTAGCCATTTTATACTTTGTTTATCTTCCCTTTCTGTTTTTCCATCATTACCTTTCCTCCTTTTCCATTTCTGTTTTCTTATTTTAAACCCTTTAAAAGACAACATTCCTAAAACATCAAACATTTTCCTTATTCTCCTATTTAAAACTTCTTTAGCCCCATTCTCCCCTTCCCCTCCTGAGTTGTCCTTTATCCCTTGTCGGACAACCACATCTCCCCTCTCCATTTGGTTTGCGAATTCACTCGCAAGCGTCAGCTGATTTTGCAGTGACCGCAACTCCTCCCCACCCAGCCCCCCCGAAAAGATTTCACTTTTCATATGTAACGAAGGTCACTCTTTTAGTTCCCTCCTTATTCCCTCTATTCCATTTCCTTCCCTTATTAATTCTTGTCTATACTATCTATATTTTTCTCTAAATACGGATACATTCACGTATGCACATTATACATATACACACTTATACCTCTTTACCCACATACATATAAATCGTGGTCATTTTTACTCTCATTACACGTCTTCATCTCTCAGTCTATTTTGTAATTGTTCTGCAAATTTTCGTGCTTCTTCTGGATCCGAGAATAGTCTGTTTTGTTGTCCTGAAATAAATATTTTCACTACCGCTGGATGCTTTAGTATAAATTTATACCCTTTCTTCCATAAAATCGCCTTTGCTGTATTGAACTCCTTTCTCTTCTTTAGGAGTTCAAAACTTATATCTGGATAAATGAAGATTTTTTGCCCTTTGTTGCCCTCCCTTACTTTTTCCATTGTCTTCTCCAGTACCTTTTCTCTTGTAGTATATCTTAGGAATTTTACTAAAATAGATCTTGGTTTTTGTTGTGGTTGTGGTTTAAAGGCCAATGCTCTATGTGCCCTTTCTATTTCCATTTCTTGCTGTAGTTCTGGACATCCTAGGATCCTAGGGATCCAATCTTTTATAAACTCTCTCATATTCTTGCCTTCTTCATCTTCCTTAAGGCCCACTATCTTTATGTTATTTCTTCTGTTATAATTTTCCATTATATCTATTTTCTGAGCTAACAGTTCTTGTGTCTCTATAACTTTTTTATTAGATTCCTCTACTTGCTTTTTTAAGTCCTCTACCTCCATTTCTGCTGCTGCTTCCCGCTCTTCCATCTTGTCCATTTTCTTTCCCATTTCTGTTAAGGTCATATCTATTTTATTCATTTTCTCTTGTGTGTTGTTTATTCTTCTTCTTAAATCATTAAATTCCTGTGTTTGCCATTCTTTAAATGACTCCATGTATTCTTTACTAAGAGAAAGTATATCCTTTATCTTGCCTTTCCCTTCTTCTTCTATTTCACTGTACTCTTCCTCTTCCTCTTCTTCTTCCTCTGGGTTGGCCATCTGTTGTTTCTTTGTTGCCCTTTTCTTCTCTTCTTTCTTGTTTTCATGGTCTTCTGTGTTCTCTTCTTGCTGCAGGTGTTCTGCAGCTGTCGTTGCCGGCTGTGGAGATCGACTCCCCAGCTGGTCACCCCTCCCGTCGGTGTGTTTTTTTTGCATGTGCGGTTGCACACTTTTACTCGCTCAACGAGCCATTTTTGTAGTCCACTTTCTACCGAGCTGAGGGAGCGGGTTTCTCTCTCCACCGCGGGCCTCTTCGAACAGGTAAGGCCTTCTCCTTCTTCCTCCGTTGTCTTCTCTTCCTCTCTTCTTACCGTTGATTTCGATTTTTCTTTTTTTGTCGCCATCTTCTTTCCACCTTTATACTCACTTTTCTTTAACTTTTCTTTCTGTGCCTTTGTGTTTTCCTTTGTTTTTTCCGACTTTTCTGGAGAGGGCTGGAGTTCACCGTCCAGCCACTACTCCATCACTTGACTCCCCCCAATGCAAACATTGTTCACGTGAATTTGGAAATCCAGGATGAATAAAGCCAAAATGATGAACCCTCTATGTCTCTTTCCACTTTGACCTTTTGGCTCCAATCAACACCTCCAATCAATATATTCTACTTTATGACATCCAATGAGCTGAGCATTTTTCAGAAAAACTATTGGGGGTCACCTTTGAGAATGCATTTTTGACCACAGGTGCATAGTTCAGCCATGTGTGCTCTTTGAATGCCATAGAGCAACTGGCAAAGCATGCAATTTGAGTGTGATTGATCTTTACATGATGATTTTAAATTTGGTCATTCTACTATTTTTGGACTAGAGGTTGAAGGCAAAAAGGGCACTGCATTGTGGGTGATATCAAAGAATTGTTACAATACAGGAAGCCACCCAAACTATCAAGGAAGGCTAAGCTAATGCCAACAGGGCCACTTGTTCACATTTATAAATTATTCTCTCTTAAAAGCTTAATCAATATCTTCCAAGGCACAGAGCAATTCTGCTTCCATCACCTTTACTGGGTTCTTTTTGTAAAAAATAAATTTCCTCAGAAATTTCCTGCTATTCCTATCATTAAAACTTACTGAACCAGTACTAGTAGAACAGTTCACCTCTAGTTATCTTTATTACAGCCCATGGTCTTCAACATCTATCAAATCTCCTTCAATGTCTTCACTCCAAGAGAATCCCATTTGAACCCTATTTCATTGTAACCTCATAAATGAAATCCTACATCCCCAGATAAACTTTTTGAATATGCTCTGCAACTTCTCTCATTATCTTCACAGCCTTCATACTTTATGTGAGGCGAATGTAATTATCTGGTTCTAGTAGAACTAGTCTTCAGACAGACCTAACATTACCCCTTACTATTATATACCTCCCAGTGGCATTGACCTCTATTCTATGAGGTGCTTTAAGTGCCTAATAATAGAACACATTAAATCACACCTTCCATAACATCATTGGACTGGTTCCAGCTTGCTTACCATCCAAACCAGTCCACAGATGATGCTATAGCCTTGAAACTCACTCCGTCATGACCCACTTAGAGAAAGAGGCCTCAGATATCAGCCAGGCTGTTGTTCATTGACACCAGCTTGGCATTCAAAACAGTCATACCTCAGAAGCTAGTAGATAAACTCCCTGCAACTGGATTCTGGACTTCTTGATTGAAAGATCACAGTCAGTCTGGGTTATTATCAAAACCTCAAGTCACAACTGCTCTGCCAGATTCAATTCTAACAGAATCATAAAGTTTGCAGATAGTACAACAGTAGTTGGCCTCATCAACAACAATGATGGATTGGCTTTCAGAGATGAGGTTGGAAGGCCACTAAAATGATACGAGAACAGCAATCTGGTCTCAGTGCTGAAAGGCCAATGGAGATTATTGTCAACATCAGGAGGATGAAGATCAATCATTCTCACCACACATCAATGGTTCCACCATGGAGAGAGAGTGTGGAGTGCAGTTCCTTGGTGTGCATATAAAGGATGACAAATCTTCGACCCACAACACCTCCTCATTAGTCAGGAAGGTGTAGCAGCACCTACACTTCCAAAGGAGGTTTGGAGGGGGGGGGGGGGGGTTGAAATGGCTACTGGCCCCTATTTTGACAACTTTTTACAGGAACACAATTAAGAGTGTCCTGTCTGGCTGCATCATTGTGTGGTACGGTATCTTTGAAGCATGACCGGAAGTCAATACAGAGGATCATGAAAATGGCTGAGAAGATCACTGGGATCTCTTTTTCCTCTAGTGATGACATTTATTGGAAACTCATAGAATTATCTAAGACCTTTTCTATCCAACACACAGCATCTTTGACCCACTACCATGAAGCAGGATGTACAGGAGCATCTACATCAGGACTGCCAGGCTGGGAAATAGCTTCATCTCTGTGAGACTAATGAACAGCATGGTGCAACCAAGTAAATCATCTCAAAGTATTTATATATTTTTTTATTTATATTATATCTGTATGTATATAGATGATTGCACGTGTGTGTGTGTGTGTGTGTGTGTGTGTGTGTGTGTGTGTGTGTGTGTGTGTGTGTGTGTGTGTTTAACAGTTTGTTTATTCTAATCTGAGCATTGGAAATTAAGAACACAGTATATTACCACACAGTACAGTGAAGTCCATGATGTGCTATATAATTAATCTGATCTTTCCCTACCTCATACCCATAACCCTCTAATTTTCTTACATCCATGTGCCCATCTAGTCTTTTGAATGTCTCTATTGTACCACCCACCA
The DNA here is from genome assembly GCF_036971445.1 of Narcine bancroftii. Classification (NCBI taxonomy): domain Eukaryota; kingdom Metazoa; phylum Chordata; class Chondrichthyes; order Torpediniformes; family Narcinidae; genus Narcine; species Narcine bancroftii. Next base: position 48,919,938 of record NC_091469.1, read on the forward strand.
CTACCACCACCACCTGTGGTAATACATTCCCCTAATATCAGTGGGGGGAAAAAAAATCTCATTGATATCTCTAAACTTTCCTCCACTCACCTTAAACAGATGTCCTCCGGTATTTGCTATTGTCCATCACCATCACCCCCCACCCAGACATTTTGAGAACATATTTCTTGACCCAAAGATTTAAGATTGAACAAATCTTTCTCATGGTGATTTAGTCAGGTCTGAGAATGAAGGGTGCAAGTTCAAATCCCACAGGAGAGTTGAGCACAAATTCTAAGCTTTCTCTTTAAAAAAATAACTTCAATAAATTAATTTAATTTTTTTTAAAAAAAGACATTTAGTTACTTGGACAGGAAGGGTTTGAAGCAAGTGGACCAAATGCATGTAAATGAGACCAGTCTGTGCTGAAGTCCCCGTTTCTATGCTTTGCTGTATGACTCCAAAAAGATGCTTATAATTGATCTAATAAAGGGCCTTCATTTGATAAAATGGAGTGGAGCTGGACAATATTCCTCTTCTGGAGAAAATGCAAAAAAGCCATCAGTAAATTAAACCAATTAGAGGAGCGTCATACCCACACTCCTGTTCAGCTCAGAATCATGGGTCCTCTACCGGCATCACCTACGGCTCCTAGAACGCTTCCACCAACGTTGTCTCCGCTCCATCCTCAACATTCATTGAAGCGACTGCATTACCAACATCGAAGTACTCGGGATGGCAGAAGCCGACAGCATCAAATCCACGCAGCTGAAGATCCAACTGCGCTGGGTAGGTCACGTCTCCAGAATGGAGGACCATCGCCTTCCCAAGATCGTGTTATATGGCGAGCTCTCCACTGGCCACCGAGACAGAGGTGCACCAAAGAAGAGGTACAAGGACTGCTTAAAGAAATCTCTTGGTGCCTGCCACATTGACCACCGCCAGTGGGCTGATATCGCCTCAAACCGCGCATCTTGGCGCCTCACAGTTCGACGGGCAGCAACCTCCTTTGAAGAAGACCGCAGAGCCCACCTCACTGACAAAAGACAAAGGAGGAAAAACCCAACACCCAACCCCAACCAACAAATTTTCCCCTGCAAACACTGCAACCGTGTCTGCCTGTCCCGCATCGGACTTGTCAGCCACAAACGAGCCTGCAGCTGACGTGGACATTACCCCTCCATTAATCTTCGTCCATGAAGCCAAGCCAAGGAAAAGAAATTAAACCAATATTTCATACAAGAAAAATAATGAGGCTAACAATATTCACCATTATTATGAAATTAAACTGGTTAGCAAGTTCTGGTCAATCCATGCAGAATATATTGGGCAACTGATGTCCTCTCCAATAAAATTGGCATTCTTAGATCAAAAATGCTCCAAAATATGACTTCAAATATTAACATCCCAAAGTTCAATCAGGGAACTTCCACTTTGTCTCAACAAAGCAGTATGTGGTCATTTACATGCTCCAGTACTTTGGGAAGGTCACCGACAGTCCTTTGTTCTCTGGTGATAACTACATTAAATCAATAAACACACAATGGGCCAAATGGCAGACAAATACATTTTGATTGAGTTAAGATGAGTCAACACAACTGCAGTCTCCGTACTTTATGCATGACCCTGAATAGGAAGAACAGCAATGGCAGAAGATAATCTGTATTTATGCAGCACTTCACCAGCTTCGGGCAATCTTGAATGGCCAGTGAAATATTTTGAAGTGCATTGATTACCAAAATAGAAATGTAATACATCAAGGTCATACACACAGAGCATTTTGTTATCTTCATTGACTGAGAAATAGTGAAGTACTGCAAAGTATTGCATTTTAGGTCCACCAAGGAGGAGAGGGGTTCAGTTTTCCATCTAAATAGAGTAGTGTCCCATTGATTCAACCCAGATTTCGTGCTCAGTCCTCCCTGGTGGTATTTGAATGTACTCCCTTCATTCTCAGACCCGACTAGACCACCGTGGGTCACTCGAAAGCTGTGGTGACTGAGAACTACAGGTAGCGAAATCCAGAAGACAACGAATATTCTTTATTTAACATAAAAGACGTACTTCTGTGGCTAAACATGATCTGATAAGAAATCAGCGGTGATTGTAAATAGAAAGCTACTATGGATTTCTTTTGATTAATAGCAATCTTTTCACAAATCAAGAACAACCAACTGTTTCGTGACTTTCCAAGTGGGCAGGGCAGGGCACCTTGACCACGATGGAGACACCAGGGGACAATGCACAGGGTACAATACAACTTGCACAGCAGGAGGATAACTCACCCACGGTGAGGGAGGACCCAAGCACCTCGTCACAAGTTTAACCACAACCTCCCCACGTTAAACGGCTCAATTGATTCTATTTTGTTTGAAGAAAGAGAGAGAAAAAAGACACAGGAGAGTCGTCTCTTACCGCTCACGCCAGAGCCTGTCCTGGTGTCATTTAGTGTGAACCCAGCCCTCGGCGCTCTGCTACTTGGATTTGCTCTTTCGGGGATTCACAGGTTTGGATCAGAAAGAGAGAGAGAGTGTGTGAGGGGAGGTGGAGAGAGAGAGAGAGAGATTGGAAGAGGGGAGGTGGAGAAGAGTGTGGGGGAGGCGCGGACCAGCTGGGCAGCGATGAAGCTCGGTTCCCAATCCGATTCGTGGCATCAGGCTTTTGGCCATTTAAAGCAAGTGACGCGCGGCGCCGCCTTCCTGGGGGCTATTTTTAAACCTGTAACAAAATTAATGTTTGCAAAGCGGTGAATTCGTCAAAGGAGCCCCGTTTGGGCGTTGATGTGGCGGGAGTCGCTGAGACTCACGGCCCCTCTGCTTTCTTCTCCGGTTCAACGCCCGGTGAATATTTTGACCAGATATGGCGAGGCAGCGAGAGAGAGAGAGAGAGGGTGGCCGTCCTCAGCCCGGCCTGAGCATGACAGTGGCAACAAGCCAGCTCCCGGCTTTAGCCTCAACGCACGCCAACTGGCCGCGGGAACAGACGGCAGGTATCCAGACTAATCGCCACACCTTCTTCATCTCCTCATCTCGAACGTCCTCTGAATATCGCTAAACCCCCTCCGGAATAAGCCCGATCCCTCTCCACAATATACCCCGGGTCCGCCTCCCTAGAGCAATCCCACCTCGCTCTCCCAACGCCCAATCGCCTCGGTCTTCCTGCATCCCTGAACATCTCCACGTTCTATGAAAGGAGGAAACCCACAGCGATGCGGGGAGAACGTATAAACTCCTTACAGACAGCGCGGGATTGGAACCCAGGTCCGGTCCCGGTCGCTGGCGCTTCAGGGCGTTGCGCTGACCGTCGTTTTTGAGGGCAGAGCCGTCAGCCACAGGGAGATGTTAGAATTAACATCCAATAAATGATTGTTACGTGATTATGCTCATTAGAGTATTGTCATACACATTGCACAATGAAGAGCATGGTTTCCCGTTCTATTCATGGGTCAACTCTTACCCAACTGGAGGTAGTGCAATAATAAAACAAGTGCAGGGTGTAGTTTGCGGATGGTTCGGCCATCACCATTAGGCCATTTCATGTCAGGCCTCCGTGTGGGGGCCGGCTACAAGATCGGATCAAAAACTTGAAACTTACCTTTCAAACAGCAGCCCTAAAAGGCTGCTCCAGCATCCCATTCATACTGAGAGGCGCCTCGTAGCGCCCTCCGGAGCCCATGGAGGCTGAGCCACTGGTGCTTTCGCGCTACCGGTCATAAATACTCACCAGAGCAATGGCCGTCTTCCCTACCCATAATCCCCACGCAGCTGGAATTGCTCTGTGGTTCCCAGAATAGTTCCAGCTGTATGGGGGGATTATGGTTTGGGAGTGGACCCGAAGGCACTGGACTGTCCACCTGATGGCTCTGAGTGGGGAGATGGGTCGCAGGCTGACGTCATCATCAGCCTACCCGTAATCAGCTGCTGGCAGCGGCTGTACATTCAGGTCAGGCACAGCGCCCTGCCGATGATCCTTCCCCGATGGCGCCTTGGAGCCGGCCACAGCACATTCAGGAAGGTACGTCTTGAGCCCTAAGGGTGAACAACCTCCGCCTTGACAGACAGAGGTTTTCCCTGCTTGAAAGTGCCTATTGTCAACCAGCAATGTCGACAGTTAATTAAATAATACTTTTCATGCTATGGGGAAAAAGGAAATGTGAAATAAGTTGGAAATATATCAAAAAAAGTTTGGAGGTAATGGGAGGGGTTTCCCCAACTTTGGTGACTTTGTCAACTGTAGAAAATCTCAAACCTTACCCACCTTGAATTTGTGGATTGTCAGATGTTGGTTGGTCAGCATTGCCCTTGAACATTTTGGCTTGTGGGTCAGTTGACAGAACAGTTACATTGGTGCGAAGCTGGAATCAGACTGGTCAGTTTGGATAAGATCAGCAAATTTTATTCCCTAAAGGACAACAGAGAACCAGGAGTTTTTTTAAAGTTATAATTAACAGTTTTATGGTAGAACACGCATGTGCTGGAGAAACTCAGCCAGTCACACAGCATCTATAGGAAGTTATAGGGGAACTGACGTTTCGGTTCTGAGCCCCTCAACAAATTGTGAGTGGCGGTCTTGCTCAGATGGAGGGACATTACCCCGCCTAATCATGATCAATGGCTATGTGGGGTCATGTCATGTTTAACTTTAGAGAAAATGAGATGCTCAATTTCAGATTTGAATTCAAATTTTCAAACTCTATGGAGACCTTTTTTGAATTCCTTATATAAGCTTTGATTTCTTATGAAAATAGAAGTGTTAATTAATGAGATAATTTATCACTATAAGAATTCTGTCTTCCTTTTTATGACCAAACAGTTTCTTTCTTGGAAGTGGGTTTAGGTTTTCCTTTTTTATAATAAAATATCAATGCAATATACTCTGTTTGATTAAAATGTGGAATACGTTGGATGAAATTAAATGATTTAATATCTTTTCTAGACTTTTAACATCTATTGTAACATATTCCATATTGTAATGGATCTGTGTTAATATTAATAGGTAGGTTAATATTAAGCTATATTTCATATAAAAATGTATTTGTAAAGTAAGTTGTAGAGTTAAAATATTGTATATGTATTCTTAGTAAGTTAATTTTGGGCTGGATACAGGGTCACACAGGTTACAGCACCCTTGCAGAAACACCATTGCAATAAGAGAGAGTACAGTTGGAGTCAATGTGTCTGGGGAAACAAAAACAAAGCCATAAAAATGAAGAAGTGTTCTTAATTGGAAAGTACCAGGAGTGGTTCTTAAAAGCAATTTTAAAAAAATATATTATTTATATTTTCACACGTTGTTAGTGCAATCCTGGCAGCTCGTATTCAAATTTACATACACTCCATTCTCATTATTGACTGTATTATTATGAGTCGAGGACCCCAAAACCTAGCAGCAATAGATATGCACCATGACAAAGGGTTACTTAAACAAAAGTTGCTTTTAATTATCTTTGAACAAGAAAATAGAATCAAACTTTAACTTAACTCTATTGACTCACTTAACCTACTTAACCCCCTTCTCATGCTAAGCGCACATGTATGTAATGTGTGTGTGTAAGTTCACCAAAGTTCTTTGGTTCACAATCCAATCTCACTGGTTGCAGGCAATTCTTGTACTATGCACAGAAATTAACATTAATAAATTTCACCAGGCTTTGGTGCTTAACAGGTAAATGGTTACCAATCAGAAGGGTTCTTATTGGTTTTCAGAGAGGGAGTTTTTCTTGTTTCAGGTTACCACAGAGTTCCTTTCTGTTTATCCTATTCCAAGGGAAGCACTGAACAGCCAGTCCTCTCCTTTGACCAGGCCGTCTTCCAAAGCTTGCCACCTTGTCCCTCTGGAACCAATGTCTCTCTTTCTCTCTCCCTCCTCTCTGAGAGCAAAGCCTGCTGTTTTCTCTACTCTCTGCCTGCAAAAATCACATGATCTTCCAGACAGTAAATGCTCTTTTTCCAGACAAAGCTGCTACTGCCTGTTGTTACATTTGTTGCCCTTTTTGCAACTAACAGTCCATGGTGACTCTGAGCACTCCTGCAAAAACTCCAATTTATCTCCCAAACACCTCTATATTCTCTGTCACAGTATACACAAGTTTGTGTCCTTTCCAGTTTCCCCCCCCCCCCCCCCCACATCTTACACAGGACAGCTCATTCTGACTTTGACCAACAACATTCTGACTTTTACACCAGAATAGTAAATAATTAGGGAACAGGGATTGTTGCTGCTTGATGGGCGGCAGATGGGCCGATTATATATTCCTGACTTTCCTTGATTGGGATTAGTGCAAGGGAGAGGATGCCATGGCAAGTAATGGGGGAATCAATCACCGCCATACGCCTATGTGGTGCATGTATGGCTGCCAGATCTTTCGAAAGATGTTATACAGGTACACAATCCTTTAACCGGACATATAAAATCCGGAAAGCTCAAAAAACCAGCATATTTTCCTGGTGCTGGTACAGCAGAGGGAGAAAGAGAGAGACAGCAGCGCAACTAGGTTGGGCGGGTTGGGGGGGTGGTGGTGAGACGGCAGCGTGGCTCGGGGGGTTGAGAGAGAGAGAGAGAGAGATGGCAGCGCGACTCGGATGTGTGAGGGGGAGAGAGATGGTAGCGCAACTCAGGCGGGGGAGAGAGACGGTAGTGCAACTTGGGTGGGCAAGGGGGGAGAGAGACAGCAGCGCGACTCGGGTGGGTGGGAGAGAGACAGCAGCGCAACTCAGGTGGGGGAGAGAGAGACGGCAATGCGACTTGGGTGGGCGGGGGGAGGAGAGAGAGATGGCAACATGACTCTAGTTGGGGGGGAAGAGACGGCAACGTGACTCGGGTGGGCGGGGAGGAGAGACGGCAGCATGACTGGAAGGGGATGGATACGGCAGCACAATTTGGGTGGTCTTAAATCTGTGGCAGCTGGCTTTTGTTCTGAAATCCGGAAAAATCCAAAATTCGGAACACACTTTCCCCCAAGAGTTCCGGATAAAGGATTGTGTACCTGTATTTGTTTCTCAGATTATGTTACTTTCTCCAGCGAACACAACTCTGCATTTCCGTGTTCCATTGTTCGATACTAAGATTTGAGTCGGACTTCCAGGTTCCTACAATGCACTTCCTGGCCACTGCCAATGTGATTAACCCAAAATGGATTTGAAATTTAGACAGCTTCATTGTCAGCTTTATTGTCCATTATGTTTCCCAACAAGAACAACTCTGGATCCTGCGGGAATCGTTTACCTATGATTTTCTCTAGGACTTGGTCTAGTTCTTCCCAAAAGGGCCTCACCTTGGTACATGACCAGGTTGCATACTCGAACATTCCAGTCGCAATGCTGCATCTGAAGCATTGGTCCGAGAGTTCTGGTTTTGACCTGTTTATTTTCTGCAGCGTTAGATACAGCTGGTGCAAGAAATTATATTGCACCTTGCATTGATGACAGTGGTCATGCTGTCCCAACATAAGTCGGACCAGCATCCCTCATCAGTTACAATACCCAAGTCTGACTCCCATCTTTCTCTCAATCCATGGAGTCTCATTTTGGGTCCATCTGACTGGAGCAGGAAATACATCGCAGAAATGAATTTCTTTCCACTCCCCCTTCAAATCATGGCCTCTCTGGTAGGGCCAAACTTGGACCCAATAAATCTTATTTGAAGAGAGCAGTGGAATGTCTGATTTGGCAAGTTGTATTTATTTTTGAATTGCTCAAATGACATTAATTGCCCCTGCTCATAACAGTTCTCTATGCACCTGAAACCATTACAGCGCCAGGTATCCAGGATGTTAATGGTATTAATTTATTAGGAGTCAGGGGCATTTTTGGGGACAGCCCCAGTTTGGTGTTCAGATATTGATTCATTTTGTCCCAGATATTAATTGCTTGTTTCAGTATGGGGCTGCCCTTCTTTCCTGACAGCAATTTGGAGTCCCATTTATAAATAAAAGTCCTCTGCTATCTTCTCGCCCACCAGGTGCAGATCAATTTGTGCCCAGGATGGTACACCTCCTCCCTGGAAGAAAGAAGCAATGTATCTCAACTGAGCTGTCCAATAATACTTTTTAAAGTCTGGCATCCTCAATCCACCTAGACTGCAGTCCTGTGTTAATTTTTCAATAGAGACCCTTGCCACCTTACCATTCCAGAGAAACATTCTGACTTTGTGTAGCAGCTGTTTGAAGAAACCTCGGGGCAACGGCACGGGCAATATCTGGGAAAAAAAATGGAATCTTGGCCACACATTCATTTTAATACTGTTAACCCTGCCCACTAATGTTATGGGCAGGGACATCCATCAATTTAAATCCTCCTTGACTCTCTCTAGCAAGGGGGATATAATTTAACTTGTATAAATTATTCAAGTTGTTATTAATCCTAGGTATTTGGTCCCCTCCTGTGGCCACTTTAAATTGCTATTTTCTTTAATTGAGTTGGCTGTAATTCCCCTTGGTGAGTGGCATCACCTCACTTTTTCCCCAATTGATCTTATTCCTGGAGAGTTTCCCATATCCCTGCAATACCAGTTGAAGCAAAGAAGTCACAGAACTAAAGTCAGAGAACTAAATACTGACAGAAGAGAGACATTTTGAATCTGAAGACTGAAGAAACGACATCCTGGAAAGACAGGATTGTGGCAGTAATCTCTAGAGAGGGAGATACTGTTCTGTATTGTATTATCTTTATCATAGGAGATACAACATAAGTGGGTTTTAAATAAGTAAGTCCACTTCTGACTGCTCTTTTAAGAAAAGAGAGGCAGTCTCATGTGCACAGAAGAGGGTCACTCCTGTTTGAAAAAGAAATCATCAGGAAGATCAGGGTTTCACAACTCTTAACAAGAAAGGGGGAAACTTGTGAAAAACTCATAAGAAGAAATATCTCTCTGAAAGACAGCACATCAAGAGACCTGTGAGTTTAAAGAGATCTGAATATATAATGTTTAAAACTCCTTCATAACTACTTCTGAATCACAATTAAAAAAGATCCTGTAGTTCAACAAGAAGTTTGAAACTGTATTTTTGAACCAGAGGTGTTTTAGGTGAAAGACTCCCCCTTGTTCCCAATTTGACATATTTTTAATACAACATATCTCCATTGATTAATATCTCCATTGATTAATACATATTTTATTCCCTATTGTAATTTATATGCTTTAATGGGGGGGGGGGTCTTCTTTAGAGCCAGATAATAATTTAGAATTCCCTATAAAAGCAACCTTCACCAACCTTATGCATCTCCAATTTTACCCTGAAGACTTGTCTCCTCCATCAATGAGGGACGTGACAAGCTTCAATTAGGTTGCCCAAAAATATATTTTTAAATCTGAGAGCATTAATCCTCCCAATTCATAATTCCAAGTTAATTTATCAGTAGAGACTCTGGAAAGCTTACCTTTCCACAGAAACTTTCTGATGCATTTATTAAGGTTATGAAAAAATCTCTGAATTATAGGAACAGGCAAACTTTGAAAAAAATATTATACTCTAGGCAGCACATTCATTTTAATTTTAAATTATTAGGTGGGTCACCCATTTATTAAGGTAATCATCAATTTCTGAAGCAAGGGAAGATCATTCAACTTGTATAAATTCTGCAGGTTGTTATTTACGTTAATACCTAAATATTTAATCTCATTGAGCGGCCACTTAAATTGAGAATTTCTCTTAATTTGTTCATAATTCTCACACATATGTGGCATAACTTGATTCTTCTCCCAAATGACTTTATAACCTGATGTATGTTTTTCTTTCTGATTATTCTTTGTTTTGACTGCATGTTGATTGAAAATTCTCAAAATATTCAAAATAAAAATGAAGTTTGAAACTGGACTTTAAAATTAACTTTTCAGATTCAATAAAATCTTCCAATTTAGATGAGAATTTTTGTAATGAGTTAATGTGTTCTAACAGATATATCAGAAGATCATCAGCAAATAAATTAATTTTATGTTCTTCCTGATTGATCGATTAAACCCTTTATGTGTGGATCTAGAATGGATGGATTCTGCTAATGGTTCAATAGCCAGGAGGAAAAGAACTGGAGATAATGGACAACCCTGTCCACTAGACCAGGACAGTGGGAATTCTGATGAAATTTGACCATTAGTTATTACTTTAGCATTTTAGGCTCAGAATATAGAGCTCTAACCCAATTAATAAATGTTTGTCCTAGTCGCAATCCAGTCAGTCAAGGGCTTTTTCCGCATCTAGAGCCACAGTGTCACTCAAGTGATCTCTTGTTTGCGCCAGATGTATAATACTGAGCAATCCCATTAACGATTAATAATAAAATTCCGGACACTTGGTCCCTGAGGGGGGCGGAGGGGGGGTGGTCAAGTGTATTGAGGATTATTTTGAGCAGGGATCATTTATGACATTTGAGCAAATTAGGAATAAATATAGAGTTTTAAATACATCTTTTTTCTGCTATCTTCAGTTAAAACCTTATTTAAGGGACAAATTAGGTCCAGTACTAATCTTACCACAGTGTAGTGAAATAGAGACTCTGGTTTGAAAGAGGAGCACAAATATATTTATTTCAAAAATGAATTCCTTACTTCAGGTGGGAACCCCTAAACAAGGCCTTGTTAAATCAGGACAAGGGTGGGAATCAGACTCTGTAATAGAAATTGATCCATTTTGCTGGTCCAATTTATGTTGGGACAGCATGATTAACATAATTAATGTAAGGTATCAGCTGGTGCAATATAATTTATAGCATTAGCTATACCTTAAAGTTACATAAATTGAAATTGGAAATATCAGACCAATGTTTTCGATGTGGTCAAGAAATAGGTACTTTCTTGCATTCAACCTGGTCATGCGCTAAAGTGAGGCCTTGCTGGGAAGATTTGGGTGATCTCCTGGAAAATAATTACTGGAATTCAAAACCCTCAGGCACCTGAATTATTTTTATTGGGGAATTTAGAAGCTGCAAGACCTAAATGAGGCTGTTGAATTCTAAGTTTGCTTTAGCAGTGGCAGGGAAATGCATAGCAGTTACTTGGAAATCTGATACCCATCTAAGTTTAGCCCACTGGTAGATAGAAATTCATAATTGTGTTCCCCTGGAGAAGATCACCTATAACCTCAGAAACAGGTATGATGTATTTTCAGGAATATGGAATTCATACCTAAGGTGCATCAGGGTAAATTTTTAACAACTCCCCCCTCCTGCCTCTTCCCCCAGTGCTTGTAGCAACGAGGACCTTAGATAAGTCAGGTTAATTGTCTCTTGATGGGAGTGGGGTTTTTCCGAGGTGAAGCCAATCTTTTTGTTACTTTTTCTTCTTGTGTCTTGGGGGAGGGGTGGGAGGGTTCCTCTAATTTTATTCTTCCTCTCTATTCTCTATTATCTTTTTGTAGTGTTATTGAAATTTTCATTTCTTTTTAATATTTGGATCACGTTGACTTTTTTCTCACTTTCTTTAATATCGACATACGGATAGATATTGTATTATTTTGTTAATATTGATACTGATGTTTTTCTTTCTGATTGTTCTTTGTTTTGACTGCATGTTGATTGAAAATTCTCAAATTAAAATATTCAAACTAAAAATGAAGTTTGAAACTGGACTTTAAAATTAACTTTTCAGATTCAATTTTAAACTGAAATTTATAGCATTAGCTATACCTTAAAGTTACATAAATTGAAATTGGAAATATCAGACCAATGTTTTCGATGTGGTCAAGAAATATGTACTTTCTTGCATTCAACCTGGTCATGCGCTAAAGTGAGGCCTTGCTGGGAAGATTTGGGTGATCTCCTGGAAAATGATTACTGGAATTCGAAACCCTCAGGCATCTGAATTATTAACACCCATACACATTTGCACATAGTGGGGTTAAGTTTAAAGAAAAGTAAGAAATGTTATGCAATTGGTATATTTTCCATTGCTTATCCTTTGTTAGTACTAATAAGGTTTTATTGGTTCGTAACATTATGTACTTTGTATTTTTGGATGTGAAATTTCAATGTTAATAAAAATATTGAAAAAGACAAGTTGTGAACAAAACACAGCCAGATGTCTGAATATAAAGGTTGGGGAGGAGAGGAGAGGGAAGGGGAAGGTACGGGGGAGGAGCACAGGCTAACACATGGATATACTGTATGTGGAGGGTATCCATTAGCATCTACTGCATCTGCTGTGGCCTCCCCACATGGGAGAGCCTGGCCCCAGATTGGAAGACTGTTTCATTAAGCACCTACACTCTGTCCACTGCAATTTCAGGGACCTTCCTTTGGTCAACCCTTTAATTCTACACACCATCCCCACACTGACATGGTATTCAGCACTGCCAAACTGAGGATATCATCAAATTGGAGGTACAACACCTAATTTTCCATCTGGGCACACTCCAACCAGCTTCTGTTAAACTCTCCCATCTCCCTGCCTCCTTTCCTCCAGCTCCCCGCTCTCTTCCCTTCCCTCTCCATTCAGAGAGCTAACCCCTTACACAATCATTTCTCAGCTTTTTTCTCTTCTGCCCTCCCACCTAAATCCACCCATAATGACCTCTCACCTGTAACTCTGTGCCCCTGCCCCTTCCTCACTCGTCTCCTCCTGCCCTTCCCTCATGTTTTCATTCCTGCTTCTTGCTCATATTTTGAAGGGCTCAGACCTGAATCACTAGGCCATTTCATGTCAGGCCTCCGCCTGGAGGCCAGCTGCAAGAGCAGATGGAAAACTTAAAACTTACCTTTCATGCTGCAGCCCTAAATGGTTGCTCCAGCGTCTCATTCATATTCAGAGGTGCTTCGTAGTCCCCTCCGGATCCAATGGAAGCGAGGTGACTGGTGCCATAGTGCCACCTGTCATAAATACACAGCAGAGCAATGGCCATCTTCCCTACCCATAATCCTCCACGCAGCTGAAACTGCTCTGAGTTTCCCAGAACAGTTCCAGCTGTGTGGGGGATTATGGGTAGGGAAGACAGCCATTGCTCTGTCATGTTTTGAGCCACAAGAGAGTGGCCCTGAAGGCCGAAGTAGCCCAGTGTGGCTGTCACAGCCAGCACCGGCCCCGCCTGCTGCCCCAACGGCTCCAGCTGGCCCCCGCTGCCCTGTTGGCTCCCACCCGCCGCTCCTGCCTTGAGGGGGTCATGGAGGGAAAGGGGTGAGTGGGGAGATGGGTTGCGGGCTGACGGCATCATCAGCCTACCCCCAACTAGCTGCTTGCAGCGGCTGTACAGGTCAGGCAGCAGAGCACAGCACTCCACCGATTATCCTTCCCCTAGAAGCGTTGGAATCAGTGCCTTGGACCTGGCCACAGCACATTCAGAGAGATAAGTTTTTAGGTGAAAGGGCGAAGAACCTCTGCCTTTACTGACAGGTGTTTTCCTTGCTTGAAGGGGCCTATTGTTTACCCTTTAGTTGCCAAGTTTCTCCAGCACTTTTGTGCATTCCACCATGATCCCAGCATCTGCAGACTTTCCTTTTTGAGAACAGTTTTATAATCATCTTCCAAACTGTCAGATTACTTATTTTTCATAACATATTCTTTGAGATCACTACTTCTACGTTTCTGAGTTACTTGTTTATCAATTGAACTATTGTTATTACCTCCCTTTAACTGATGGTTAAAAGGGTGAAGGACCTTCCCACTTTTAAGTACAGTTTGTTGCTTATTCAAAAATTTCAGTAAATTGTGTTTCAAGGTTTCCTTTCATCTTAAGTTGTCAACCAGGCCATGAGTTTCCTGTCTCTCAGTAAGGACAGAAGAGAGAACAGTTGGATCCAGCAGGTTCTCTCTCTCTCTCTCTCTCTCTCTCTCTCTCCCTCTCTAGGCTTTTTCATGGTGGAGAAAAGAGCGAGTGTAAAGGTAGCTATTATCCAACTTATCTACCTCACTCCACTTACCTCCATGAATGCGGTGCATCCACATTTGAGGCATCTCGAATGATCCCACCCCTAGTGTCAGGGCTATGATTGGGGAACTGATTGGAGTAGCATAGGTGGCCCAGCAGCAGTGTTGTCCCACTCAGCACCTCCCCAAACCACTCAGCACCCCCCCCCCACCTGCTCAGCCCTCCCCACTGCCACTGTTCAGCATGCACACACCCCTCCCCCCCCCCCCCCCCCAAACACCAGAGTTGTCATGCATGGCCTCTCAGCAGCCTGCTTCAATGAACAGACACGTGAAAGTGTAAATTTCTTACTGCTGATGCCAACACATATTGCATGTTGAACAACTTTGGTGCTTTGCACTTTGCCGAGTAATAAATGACTTTGTTACCCATAATCTCCCATGCAGCTGGAACCAATAGTTGACAGAGCGGTTCCAGCTGCGTGGGGGATTATGGGTAACAAAGCTGGCCATTGCCCAGCCGCCTCCAGGCTGAAAGGGGTCATTGAAGCAGCTTTTCTGGGCCTACATGAAAAGGTAAGAAATACTTTTTCATTTGGCTTTTAGCTGGCCTGGAGGCTGACTATGAAAAGGCCTTCTTTCTCTCTCCCTCTCCCCCTCTCCCCCTTTTACTTTTCCTCTTTTTTTTATCTCTCCCCTTTCCTCTCACACTTTCTCTGTCTCTCCCCCTCCCTCCCTTCCTTCGTCTCTCTGTCCTGTGAATTACAACCCAATAAGCTTAACTATAAACCACTCCACCAACTGGATGTGCACTCCCATGTCCCTATCATTACAATCTGCCTCCGATCTGTTCCTCGGCAGAACCTCCATTTCTAGGTACAACCTCCAGACTCTCCCTGCCTCTTGCAATATCTCCTGCCTGATCTCTCAACCCTTCTTCCATTTGAAGTTCAAACTAAAGGATGAATTTAAGCAAAATTATTTTTAACTCAGAAGAGGAGAACTTTGGACAAGGCTTTCACCTTGATTCTGAAGGAATAGGTTTGAATGAATATTATCTTGATTGGCCAAATCCCAGAGGATCATAAAATTTAAAAACATTTGACTCCTTCAAAAAAATCAAGGCACTTGACTCATCAGATTGTTACCCTGACAGGTTTATTTATCTCTGATGGGAATGTGAAATTATTCTGAGAAATTACATGAGTAGTAACCTTGAGGAAAAGTTAATCAAAAAAAAGTCCAGAATTGTTGTAGTGATGTATTTGCTAAAACCCCACAATCAAAGGGCTGAACACTGAAACAAACTACTTGCACTGACAGTAAAACATGGAAACTTAACAGATATTAAGAAACTTTTCAACAAATGTAAGTCAAGCTTATCACTTTGCCTTTATGAAGGATAAACATATCAGAATGTTGCTTTTGAAAATTACTTTCAGACTGATTGTGGCATTTAAGTGTTGTGAATGTTTGTGTATTGTAATCTGCATTGATTATATTCTATATCATAGCACATCGGAAAGATACTATATTTTATGGAGCCTTCATTGTGCACTGATTCAGAAAGGGGAATGGCTAAGTGGTC
This sequence comes from Narcine bancroftii, assembly GCF_036971445.1. NCBI lineage: Eukaryota > Metazoa > Chordata > Chondrichthyes > Torpediniformes > Narcinidae > Narcine > Narcine bancroftii. Next base: position 48,935,296 of record NC_091469.1, read on the forward strand.
AGCCAGTCAGTTCACACAGTAATGGTAAAGGTTCCATTATTGTCAAGTAACACTACATTTAGAATGTAACCTACAGGAAATTCTTTAATTTTTGTCTACCTTAAGGCAGACAGAGAGTCACCACTTTGTCCAGTGACCCTCACAGAAATCTAAAGCACCTGGTAGTCCTAGGCAGTCTCCCCTCCAAATATTGACCAGTTCTGAGCCTGCTTAGCTTCCAAGATCAAACAATCTCAGGTGTATTCAGGCTAATGGGTATAAATCTCAATGTGTATCCAGTTTCAGGATGAGTTAATATTCCACATCATTCCTTGGTAATTATGATGAGAACGACAAGTCAAATAAATCCCTACATAATCTAATTTAATTGCAAGCAAATAATAAAGGGCCTCCCAAATAGCTGAAATACATTAACAATCCGGATATAATTTTATTTGGTAGAGTATTGTGGACTACAGTTTTATTACTCCAAAGCTCAATGTTACAAGTAACAAATGTGAACCTCGAGAAAAAGCTCAGTTCTCCTAACCACAGAGCTCAAAGGAGTGCTAAATCAAAGCCAGACTGCTTCCAGCAGAAGATGGTTGAAAATGGTTTCACTTTGATTCTGTACTCTCTGATAACTGAGGATGGGGATTTCCATGCAGCCTGGTTAACCCTCTGGCTATTTAATGTCCTATTACCATGGATATGGCAAGTATACTAAGCTTTCATGGCATCTCTGTTATGAAATTTCTTACCACAACCTATAATATGCTGCATTCATTATTTTGCATGCATATGGTCTGTGATGTGTAACCGGATGGCATTTTATTCTTCAGAATATATGCCACTGCTATTGGTCTGTTTTTCCATGCTTTCCATTGAGTAAGTTGTTGGTCACCTGACTTGATTCTAATGGGAGATTGAGTGATATGCTAATCTGTTAGAAATCTGTTTTGAGTTACTAAATCTTTGTCTCTGTCCCTTCTGATTAACCTCTACCTGGTTCACCTATCCCATTTGGGATTCCTGTCTCAACCTTCCCACTCAGTATTCACATCTAGGTTGTAACCTCAGACTGTAAAGGCACTGATTTGCCACAGCTTACAAACAAATAATGCACTCACTCATTTCTTTCTGCACACCATGAAGTTGAATTTCTTTTATTATTCGCGAGACAGAACACCCAGCTGTGACAGATTATGTTATATTTTATATTGTATATAGATATGTTTTAAAGGAGATCATTAAAAAACCCAGAGCTCTGCTCAAGCCAGTCGGTCCAGAATCCAAATGTCTTTGTAAAGACAAAGGAAACTACTTTGCTGAAGGACTTCACAAGTAGGTGTTAATTGGACATGCTGTGGAGTAATGGATTATTGATTTGGAAAGCAACAGATGAATGGACTCGGTAGATTGGATCTGGTGCCACAGTCTGTCTGAGTGCAGTTGGCTGTTCTAAGAGGGTCATGTGGTTTTCTCTGAGTGAGAGAGGGAGAGAGAGAGAGAGAGAGAGAATTCAGTTCTACAGTTCAGCAGCAGCTGGGACTGGAACAGGACAAGCTGGCAAGCTTTTGAAAAACCCCATTTTGAAGACGGGTCGAGAGTTCTTAGTTCAGCTGGTCAAAGCTCTTGTGGTCCATACAAGAGGAGATGGCTGGCTGTATAATGTTTCACTTGAAATAAGAGAAACAAAATGGAACTTTGTGGTGACCGGAAAGAAAGAGGTTATCACCTGAAAAACCCCGATGGGGCAAATTTCTTCAGCAGGACACTGAAGTGGCTGATCGGAAGGAATAATTTGTGTGAGTCCAATGAGCAATAAATCTCTGAAAATCAATAAGAACCTTCCTGAGCGGTAACCATTTCAGGCACCAAAGCCTGGTGAAATTCATAAATGTTAAATTCTGTGCACAGTATAAGAATTGCCTGCAACTAATAAACTTGAAGGAGTGAGAAGTGAGATTGGACTGTAAATTTGTGGTGGTACACCACTGGCCTACTGCAGGGGGCAACCTCTGTATCTGCAGGAGTGTAAGGGGACAGGACAACACCTGGCCGGCTGTCAATCAGTCGGCCTGAAGGGATCAAGTCCAACCCAGTCGGGTGTCAATCACCCTCCGGGATACAAGCCTGCACCATCCTCCTGAAGCTTACTCAGAGTTACTGCAGCTACAGCCAGCCTGGCTCTGTGGAAGTCTTTGTGCATTAAAGCCTGTTGTAGTCTTTACCTTGTGTGTGTCTGATTCTGGCTAACAGCGCACCACAAAATTAAAGAACTTTTCTGAACTTACACACACACATTACATTACGTTTAGAATTAGAAGGGGGTTAAGTTAAATTAATAGTAATATGTTAAAGTTTGATCCTGCTTTCATGTTTAAAGATAATTAAAAGCAACTTCTGTTTAAGTAACCATTTGTCATGGGAAATTTCCATTGCTGTTGGGTTTTGGGGTCCTCTGGCTCCAAAAAAGATGTTTTCAAACCTTTTGTGTCAGAGGGTTTGGTTTCAGTAAAGGAGGGAGAATCACAGGTTCAAGTTAAAATTCTTAGATATACTAGAGCTGCCCAGTCACTGTTGTTGAAGAATGTTTTAACTCTTGATCAAATGACTGACCCAGGGAAGATGACTTTGATTAAAGATTTTGGAGGTGAGATAGAAACAGTATTTCTTCACAACATAGTGCTGAATTCAGAATTAGTTAAAGGACCTGTTGTAGTAGGAGTTATTTCAAAGTTACCCATGCAAGGAGTCTCATTTTTATTAGGGAATGATTTGGCAGAGGATAAATTTGGGTCAGTTTTGAGATTAACAAATCAGCCTAGTAAGAATGAGGATTGTGAGATTATATCCTGCATATGCTGTAACAAGATCTTTGTCTAAGAAAATGATGAGAGCAGAGGAAGATCCAGTTGAAGAGACTTGCCCAGTACTTATGAAATAGTCTGGAAAGAGCAGGTTAATTGTGAGAGTCTTTGTTAAGGAAAGAGTTAATTGAGCAGCAGAGGACTGAAGCTGTTCTCATTGACAAGGGACAAAGGAGTAAATGAAGAAGAGATTAAAGAAATGGCCTGAGGATATTTCTTGAAGGGTGAATTGTTAATGAAACCTTATAAGGATAAGGGTAGTGGAGAACAGTCTGTATCGGAGGTGTTAGTTGTTGACAGGGTGGAGGAAGTTATGGATCATAAGATTATGGAAACGGAATCTTGTGAGGGTAACCTTAAAGAAACCATTGTTCTAACTCAGCAATTTTACAAAATCTGGAGAAAAAGTTAGGCCATCTTAAATCACAATTAGAGATGCAGTTGAAAGAATCAATATGCAAATTTGTTTCCTGATGTGCCAAAAAGGATGTCAGTGATTTATCATGATGTGATGTGGAAGAGGCAAGTCCCATAAAACAACACCCATATAGAATAAACTCTCAGAAGAGTAAAATTATGAATCAGAAGATGAAATATATGTTAAAAATGATATTATTAGACCTTCAAACTCAGATTGGAGTTCTCCTTGTATTCTGATACTGAAACCAGGTGGAACTGTTAGGTTCTGTACAGATTAGAGGAAGATTAATTCAATAACTAAAACAGATGGTTATCCTATTCTGAGAATAGAAGACTGTATTGATAAAATTGGGAAATCTACATTTCTTACCAAGGTGGATTTGTTGAAGAGTTACTGGTGTGTGCCTCTAACTGAGAGAGGAAAGAATTTTGGCTTTTCTAACTCTATCCGGTTTATACGAGTATAATGTCTTACCTTTTGGCATGAAAAATGCACTGCAACATTCAAAAGGATGATTAATTCGGTAATCCAAGGGTTGACACAACCAGATGCTTATATTGATGACTTGGTCACAAAAAGTGACACATGGGAAGAACATCTGAGGGAATTGGACAAATTGCTTGCAAGATTATACAAAGCAAACTTAACTGTCAAATTAGCAAAAAGTGAATTTGGACATGCGACTGTGGCATACTTAAGTCATGCAGTTGGTCATGGCTAAGTTGCACCTATTCAAACTAAGGTGAATGGAATTTCTGAATTTCCCATTCCCAATGGCAAGAAAGCGATGAGAAGGTTTTAGGAATGGCAGGATATTATAGGAAATATTGCAAAAACTTTGCAGAAGTTGCTCTTCCTTTAACCAAACTGGAGTTTATTACTTTTGTTAAGGAACAGGTTGCTTTATTTTCGGCTGAAAATACTAATTCAGTTAGTAGTAATTTTGTTATGTGGGATGCTTTAAAAGCATATTTACATGGTCAAATTATTAGTTATTCTACAAAAGTAAAAAGCAGTATTTGGCGCAAAGTTTAGCTTTGGAGAAGTAAATTATTGAGTTGGAAATGGAATTTCAGAAGAAGGTTACAGAAGATAAGAAAGCAGCATTAGCTAAGTTGAAATTACATTATAATTCTTTACAAACGTATCATTATGAACGATTAATTCTAAGATCTAAACAACATTATTATGAGTTAGGTGAGAGGGCTCATAAGGTATTAGGTTGGCAATTAAATACAGAACAGGTATCAAGAACTATTAATGCTGTAAAAAAAAAATTCAATAGTTACTTATCAGGAAATCGATGATCAATTTTATTCATCTTACCAAAAATTATATACTTATGAGGGAAATCAGGATGATGGTTCTATTGAATCCTTTTTTATCTAAGTTGCATTTACTGGTTTTGGGAGAGGAAGAAGTAAAAGTATTGGAAGCTCTGTTTATAAATTTTGAGATTAAAGAAGCTATACAGGAGATATCAAATGGAAAGTCACCAGGTGTTGATGGATTTCCAGAAGAATTTTATAAGGTGTTTTATGAAGATTTGTCTCCTATATTTATGGATGTGCATCAACAAATAACTGATGATCAGTCATTACCAGAATCTTGTTTAAGTGCAATAATTACTGTGATTCCAAAGATAGAGATCCATTGAATGCAGCCTTGTATGGACCAATTTCTTTATTAAATGTGGACTATAAAATAATAGATTTGCTAAATATTTACCTCAGTTAGTGCATACATATCAAGCAGGTTTTATTAAGAATAGATGTGCATCTGATAATATTCTTAGATTGATAACATTGATCATTGCATTGGGACAGCATCCCAACCAACCAATGGTGGTTGAGCTAGATGCGGAAAAAGCATTTGATCGGGTTGGGTGGAATTTTTTATTTAAGGTGTTTGAGAAGTTTAATTTTGGCCCTCTTTTTATTGGTTGAGTTAAAGCATTGTATAAAAATCTAATTGCTAGGGTGGTGACAAATGGCCAAACTTCTTTGCCATTTAAATTAACGCGATCAACCTGTCAAGGCTGTCCATTGTCACTAGCCTTGTTTGCATTGGTAATTGAACCATTAGCTCAGACAATTTGACTGAATGATAATATTAAAGGGCTAAGAGTTACAAATGATGAATATAAGATTAATCTATTTGCTGATGATGTATTGATTTATTTGACACATCCAGAACAATCTTTGAAATATTTACAAGAATGTTTAGTTCAATTTGGGGAATTATCTAAGTACAAGGTGAATTGGGACAAGAGTGAAATACTGCCAATTTTGGAGGGAAATTATGAAGTGTGTAAACATAATATAAAATTAAGATAGTCTGATAAAATTAAATATTTAGGAGTAATTGTGAATGCGAATTATCAGTCTTTATATAAATTAAATTATGTACCTTTATTGAAAAAGATTAAAACAGATTTGGTTAATTGTTATAAAATGTTATGCATTGTGTATGTTATCACTTTGGTGATTATAAAGTCAATTTAGTTATAACTGAATTTTAACTTGAGAAAATTTCTTTGTGGGGGAAAGTGTGATGGATTATGTTATATTTTATATTGTATATAGATATGTTTTAAAGGAGATCAATTGTGTTTTTTTTAGTGTAGGTCACTAACACTTCACAACACAGATCTCACTTAAAATGCCAGACCTCTGCTCAAGCCAGGACAGTCCAGGCTCCAAATGCCTTTGTAAAGACAATGGAAACTGCTTTGCTGAAAGACTTCATAAGTAGGTGTTAATTGGACATGCTGTGGAGTAATGGATTATTGCATTTTTTTGCCTCGTTTGGTCTCGTCTCAGTCATGTATTTACCTTTGTCGGGAGAAGAGTGAGAGTGTCAGGATCACTCGTAGTAGTGAGCCAAAGAGAAGGTCAGAGGAGTTTAGCTGTGTGATGGGCCAGAGGACCCCAAAACCCAGCAGCAATAGAAATTCACCAAGACAAGTGGTTACTTAATCAAAAGTTACTTTTAATTATCTTTAAACATGAAAACAGGATCACACTTTAACTTATCACTATTGACATAACTAACCTAACTTAACCCCCTTCTAATTCTAAACGCACATGTATGTAATGTGTGCGTAAATTCAGAAAAGTTCTTTGGTTCACAGTCCGATCTCACTTCTCATTCCTCCAGGTTCACTGGTTGCAGGCAATTCTTATTCTGTGCACAGAATTTAACATTTATAAAGTTCACCAGGCTTTGGTGCTTGAAATATGAATGGTTACCACTCAGGAAGGTTCTTGTTGGTTTTCAGAGATTTATTGCTTGTTGGACTCACACAACCCATTCCTTCCGATCAGCCACGTCAGTGCCTTGATGAAGAAACTTACCCCACCAGGGTTTTCCAGATGATATAACCTCTTTCTTTCCGGTCACCACAAAATTCCTTTTTGTTTCCCTTATTTCAAGTGAAACATTATACAGCCAGCCATCTCCTCTTGTATGGACCACAAAGGCTTTGTACATAAGAACTCACAACCCATCTTCAAAGTAGGGTTTTTCCACAAGCTTGCCATGTTACCGCTGCTGCTGAACTGTAGAACTGAATTCTCTCTCTCTCTCTCTCTCTCTCTCTCTCTCTCTCTCTCTCTCTCTCTCTCTCTCTCTCTCTCTCTCTCTCTCTCTCTCTCTCTCTCTCTCTCTCACACACACACACACACAGAAAAACCTGTTTAATTCTCTCTGCTCACAATACCACATGACCTTCCTAGAACAGCAAACTGCATTCAGACTGACTGTGACACCGGACCCAATCTTCCGAGTCCATTCATCTGTTGCTTCCATTAGGCACTAGCTATTGTGCAAATTAATCTCCTGATACTGTTCTATTGCTTTTCCCTGTCAGCATTACCTTTGATAATGTCAAGAATCTTACTCCTGTGGCAATCCACTTGCCAGCAAGTGAACTGGCTCCCAAAATGGCAGACGTGCTGTGGAAAACACAGGAAATAGACAGGTTTTTATCAGGGCTTATGACACTACTGATGATGTCACTTCCTGTCCATATGACAGAAGCAATGATGTATATAAACCCAGCATACAAGCCTGGATGTGTCAGTCTTGCATTAGACTTCACAGCATGTGGAATGACTTCCCAGCATATACATCAACTCATCAATGTGAACAGTGATTCCACAACGTGTACACTGATTTCTATAGTAGATCAGTATAGAATACTTCACTACATTGTTGACCCCAATAGTCCAAATGATATTTGGACCACAACACGGAAAATATTTCTTCGATGCATTCAGTGGCTCTGAAACTGCCAACGTTTTGGACTTCACAGCCACATTTATGGTTTGATTAGGCAGAAGCCCAATTCCAGTTGAGGCAGAAAACACCTGATTCCACGTGGTACTACTATGTAGTAAGTGCCCTGGATCAAGAGACAGCTCGACAAGTTTCTGATTTTCTGCAGCAGCCTCCGGAGGAGGGCAAGTATATGGTGCTCAAGAGTCTGCTCATCACTACCTTTGGCCTCTCACGACATGACTGAGTGGCCCATTTACTTGACTTGGATGGATTAGGAGACAGGACCCCTTCCGCACTCATGGATAAAATGCTGGCACTAGCGGAAGGGCATAGGCCCTGCCTCATGTTCGAGCAGTTGCTAGAAGGTATTCACATACTGTCGGCCGACGAGGATTCCAGTGACCCATGGAGAGTTGCGGCCTGTGCTGACATTCTATGGCAGGCTAAGCAAGAAAGTGTGACATCTGTAGGACAGGTCACCAGATCCTGCTCACAGCAGCAGGACCATGCAACTCCAACATTAGACTGCCAGCAGAGTTGATCAAATCTGTTGTCAGACCACCATTCAGCCGGGAGACAATGTGTCGAAGAGGGGTGTTAGCTTTTTCTACCATCAATGATGGGATGTAGAAGCTCACCGCTGCTGACCTCCCTGTTCGTTTCAAGGTAAGTCTGGGGCCAGCTGTCGCTAATGGCTGCAGCAGCTGGCCATCAATACAGCCTATTATATGTCTGGGATAGAAATTCCAGCCAGTGTTTCTTGATGGATACAGGGGCTGAGATCAGCATGCTTCCCCCATTGGGGCATGACACACATAACAGAAAACCTGGGCCATCACTAAAAGCTGCAAACTGCAGTACTATCCAGACATTTGGCATGCGTAGGATCCCCCTTCAGTTTGGCAATACTAAGTTCATGTGGACGTTCACATTGGCCATGGTCGCACAACCGCTACTGGGAGCCGATTTGAGTGTCAAACTCAAATTCACGGAGGGCCAAAATTAAAAACTTGGACTAAGTCATGGGCCAAACTAAATATTTATTGAAAATTTTTAACAACATCTGCATGTTTTCTCTTCTTTCAACATAATGTTAAACTTTTTCTTATTAAAATAAATGTTTAATAATAGTTTTCGTTAAACTCTTTCCAGAAGAAGCATTAACAAATGAGAAATAAAATATTCAATAAATAATATTTCTCTATAGCCTTTAAGCTCCTTTTAAATGTTTTTTTTTCACAAGCCAACAAGTCAAAAAATAACAACTTGCTTCAATGACAAACAGGTTTGTCTTTTAAAATGATGAACATATAGTCTGCCTCCCACCTGTCTTGAAAGGTCCTGTTTTCTGTCTTTCGTTTGGCCATTTTTTGTAAGGGGTTTATTACATGTGAGTTGGGCGACAGGTCACAGATGCTAATGAAAGTAAAGAGAGGAGGTGGGGGCGATTAGCAGGCTGAGGGGCCGGTGCCAACGCATTTGCAAAGCATTGTGGGATTAATAGTATTAGCTGTGCATGCGCTATATTGGCGCAGCGGCCAGCGGGCCAGCTCTAATGCATATTTGATATGATCTTGCAGGCCAAATATAATTATATCACGGGCCAAATTTGGCCCGCGGGCCTGAGTTTGACATGTGTGATCTAGAGGGACAAAGGCTCGTTCATACCTACACTTTACAGACCTTCACCCAAGGTGAGGCCAAGCTGCCAGCCCTGCATTTGGACTCAGTTTCTCTTTCAAAGAATGAATTTGCCAGGGTGCTGCCATAATTCCCTGCAATAATTATGCCACAATTCACCTCAATGATGCTGAAACATGGGGTGCAGCACCACATATCAACCAAATGGCTACTGCTGTCTGTCCGAGCTTGCAGGCTCCCTCCAGATAAACTTCGTCTGGTCAAAGAGGAATTTGAAAGGAAGGAGGACATAGGTATTGTACAATGGTCCGATAGCTTCTGGGCCTCCCTGCTCAACATGGTACCTAAGGCCACAGGTGGATGGAGACCCTGTGGTGATCACCGCAGGTTGATCGAAGTTACCACACCAGATCACTACTGCATTTACAGGACTTTGCGTCCAATCTGCAGGGAGCCTGCATCTTTTCCAAGGTGGACCTGGTTCAGGGGTATCATCAGATCCTGATCCACCCAGATGACATTCCAAAAATGGATATTATTATTCCACCCTTTGGCCTTTTTGAATTCAGAAGGATGCCCTTTGGGCAGACTTTCCCACATTTAATTGTCAGAGTGAGACATGATCTCAACGTTACCTTCATATACCTAGATGACATACTTATGACATACTTATCGCTAGCCGCAGTCGTCAGGAACATCTATCCAACCTGCGCAAGCTTTTCACTCATTGGAATGAGTTTGGACTGACCATCAACTCAGCCAAGTGTCAATTCAGGTTAGTGACCATTGACTTTCTGGGCCATAGAATCGACAAACACAGAGCAAAGCTTCTACTGGAAAAGGTTGAGGTGATCCGGGCTTTTGCTAAGCCCTGCACAGTTAAAGGCCTTCAGGAGTTTGTTGGAATGGTGAACTTTTCATCACCTGTTTCTACCATCAGCAGCTTGCATCATGTGCCCCCTCTTCACCCTGACATCAGGCAAGGCAAGGGATGTCACTTGGGATGAAGAATCATCGGCAGCATTTGAGAACACCAAGGAAGCACTGGCTAATGCTGCATTGCTGGTCCACCCAAGAACAGATGCATCCAGTACAGCAGTAGGAGGGGTACTTGAACATTGATGGGCATTGGAGATCACCAGAACTCAAGTACAGTGCTTTTGACTAAGAATTGTTGGCACTGTACCTAGCCATCAGATATTTCAGGTGCTTTCTAGAAGGCAGGCATTTCACAGCTTTTACGGACTACAAGCCACTTACATTTATTTGCCTTCACTAAGGTATCAGATCCATGGTCAGCTCGACAACAGAGACATTTATCATATATTTCTGAGTTCACAACACCCATTGAACACATCCCAGGAAAGGCCAATGTAGTGGCAGTTGTGCTGTGTCATCAGCCATACAACCCTTGCAGCCCTTAGCCCAAGGGAGGGGGACAATGTTGAGCTCGTGAAAGTGCAACAGGCAGATGAAGAAATTCCCCGTTACGGAACAGGAGACTTGAGCCTGAAGCTGAAAGAAATTCCGGTAGCTCAAACTCCTGTGTGGCTTATCTACAGGTAGTCTTTGCTCAATCGTTCCGGTGGCCTGGAGGCAGCAGGTATTTGACGCAGTTCACAGGTTGGCACATCCATTGATCAGAACAACTGTCTGGATGGTAGCCAACAGGTCAGCAATTGGGTGAAGACCCACTACAATCTTTTGAGCCAATGTATCGGAGATTTGACCACGTATGCATGGACATTGTAGGCCCTCTGCCGCTGTCATGTGATTCCCATTTTCATCTCACTATAGTGGATCGGGCTATGCAGTGGCCAGAGGCGGTTCTACTGGCAGACATGACTACAAACACCTGCGCCAGGGCCCTCGTTTCCACTTGGCTAGGACGTTTTGGTCGGCCAGCACACATCATGTCTGACAGGGGTGCCCAATTCATGTCAAGCCTGTGTCAGAAATGGCCACCCTGCTTGGAACCAAGTGGCACCACATAACTGCGTATCACCCATAATCCAATGTCGAAAGAAGATTCCACAGGCATTTGAATCGGCCCTTATGGCATGTCTGCAGGGGTCTAACTGGGTTGACGAATTGCCATGGGCACTCTTGGGCACACAAACGACACCTAAAGACAATATAGGTGTCTCATCAGCAGAGCTGGTCTATGGCATGGCCGTGATGGTTCCAGGGGAATTTGAATCAGACTCACGAGGACAGGAGGAGATGCCAGCTGCGGTTCTAAGCAAGCTCTGCAAGAAACTTTGTTCTTTAGCGCCCATACTGACATCTCAACATGGTCAGGCCACGTCCTACGTACCCCAGAACTTGGAGGACTGCAAGTAAGTTTTCGTACAGAAAGGAGCACACCGAGCATCATTCCCATGTCCATATTAGGGTCCCTCCAAGGTACTAAGATGCAATGGTTTGACGTACATTTTAGACATCAGAGAGGAAAGAGGAAGTTTTTGCAATCGACTGCCTCAAACCTGCCCATCTGGATCTGGACGAACCAGTTGTGGTTCAGACGCCATGGCGGAGAGGAAGACCGCCCAAACAAAAAAAAAATACAGATTTTGGAAGTCTGCAGCGGGATTGCTAGTTTGGAGGGGGTGGGGGGGAATTTGTCACGTGGTGACCCACCTATCAGCAAGTGAACCAGCTCCTAAAAAGGCAGATGTGGTGTGAAAAATGTAGGAAATTGACCTGCATTCAACACAGATTTTTATCTGGCGTTTATGATATCACTTCCTGTCAATGTTACAGAAGCAGAGATGCACATAAGCCCAGGATGCAAGCCCAGAGAGGTCTGTCTTGCACTAGACTCCACATCATGTACATCGACCGACGTCTATAGTAGCTCAGTATAGAATACTTTGCTACAGTACAATTTAAAAAAAAATTGTGCATAAGAAATGACACCAACTATCTTGTCTGGGTTTAAATCCTGGCATTTTTTCAGTGTCTTCATATGTTGGGGCTTTACAAACATTTAATCGTGCAACACAATGCTTTAAGTGACCAACTAATCTATGTTCTAAATGTTCACTATGGAACAAAAATAGAAAATGCTGGAAGCACTAGACAAATATAAAAGCAGTGTCAATATTTCAGTTCAAGTACTGGGGAACAGAGAATATTTTAAGCATATTTTAAGTTGAGGAGAGGGGGATGGGTGGAGAATTTCTGTGACAGAGTGCAGACCAAAGTTATCAAGTTAACAATTACTTTATAAACAAGCAATTGGAGTTGAAAACGAAACACATTGAAACAGGGCAGTACAATCACAAAGAACAGGGAGGCTTATTAAATTTATTATCAGGTTCTTTTCATTATCAGGTTCTAAGGACTGCAACAGGCCCACTTGGAAGTTGGGCATCATTAGAAAAATATAAGGCTGGAGACAGAAGGGTCAGAATGGAATGGAGAATATTAAGTGCCAGGGTCACTTTGCATATCACTGGTGAAAATGCTTTCAGCATATTGTGGTTATATTTGGTAACTCCAGCAGCTGCAGTTTCTTACTTCCAATGATCTCCAAGAACATTTTGATTGAAAGAAAAAAATCTAAAATAAAACAAAGATTTAATTGTTTGAGATTCTCAGGCTAACATTTATATTTGCAGATTTTACAGAATATTAATTTCTTCCCTCTTTCCCCTAGTTTGTTGAGTGCTTTACAATTAGCAATGTTATTTCATTTGGAGGTAGGTTAGTTAAAATATTTTGTCTGTCCTTTCCATAGTGGTCTGACAACTGAGCATTCCCAGTATTTCAATATATGCTGTTTTTAATAGCATACTTTGGACATTGTCAGAAATGGGAAGAGGACACCAAGGAAAATACCTTGGTTCATTTTGAACAACTTGCTTTTTTCATCAATTATTTTTGAAGCAAATTTGAATAAAATTAAATTTAAAACCGAACTGACTGCACATTGAAACAAATTGGTAAAGATTACATTTTTTTTAAAAATTGATTTCATTTGATTTAATCCGGTGTGATTTTTTTCTTTCGGATTACGTAGAAAAATAATGGTACAACCATCCCTGAATGCTGGAAGATTCAACGTGATTTGATGATTTCCATTTTAAAATTGTGACTTTATTAGTTTGTCAACCTACTTCATTTGAAGAAGCAATTTATGTCTATACTATTTACATAATTCAGCAAGATGCTTTGAGTCATTTACCTGAATGCTTGAGATTGTTGCCTTCTTTGTCAATGTGTTGCGCCCATGACAAAATCCGACTTGATGCAGAGTACACATAAGTGAGAATTGGAGGCAGGGATACATGTTGGATGGGAAATGAGTGGTATCTTTGTCATTCTCCTTCCTATTAGCATGCATGATTGAAATGACAAGTCCACAGAACGTCTGCTGGTTGTGGTCTTACAAAGAAATTTGGTACTAATGCAATAGAATAAAACTGTTACATTACAATACTGTTCATTCAATGACAATTCATAGTATTGTAGGAATTTGTTATTTTTTTTATGCTTCAATTATTTCAAACAATGCAGAAAAACATTGGAGGAATGAAGCAGTTATATGTCTGGAACCTTAATCAAGAGAAGGAATTATATGTATATAAAGGGGGAAAGGAAGCTGGGGGGGGGGGGTTTGCTGGGGTGTCCAGCTACAGAGCAGATGGAAAAATGGAAACTTACCTTTCAGACAGCAGCCCTAAAATGCTGCTCCAGCACCCCATTCATATCCAGAGGCGCCTCATAGCACCCTCCAGATCCAACGGAGGTGGAGTGACTGGTGCTGTCGCACCACCGTCATAAATAGGTGGCAGAATGGCTATTTTCCCAGCCCAGAAGTTTCAGCTGCGTGGGGGAATTATGGGTAGGGAAGACAGCCATTGCTCTGCCGCATTTTTAGCCACAGAGAGTGGCCCTGAAGGCCAAAGCAGCCCAGTGCAGCGGTCCCAGCCCACACCAATGGTCCCCGCAGACAGCCCCCAACTTAGAGAGGGGTGAGTGGGGAGATGGGTCGCGGGCTGACGGCATTATCAGCCCACCCCTAAACAGCCACTTAATGTGAAAGTCTACTTGGGGAGTGGGGGAGGGAGAGAAAACAGGTGAAGTAGTAGTAGTAAAAAAAGGTGATTTTGAGGATGCTACAAGCAGGGTGAAGAAAGGGAAAGAGTGGATTTTGTATCTGAATTTTCAGCAGGCATTTGATAAAGTATTCAAAAGATCACTGCCTTAGGGTAAAGGTTCCATTATTGTCACACAATACTTACTGGTAATTGGTATCATGGGTGATGTCAAACAAACACCACACAGAACCAACTAAATTGCGAGCTTGAACCAAAATAGTGAACCAAAAGAAAGATTTACTTGCACAAAATAAAGATGTATGTATTGAGCAGAACACACTGGACATTGCCCAGTTACATTAAATCCATTCAGATACATTCAATCCAAGCAAAATTATATAATGTTTTGAAAATAAAACATTTGTAAAAGTAGGACACAAGCATTTAATTCATGCTCTTCAGGTAACTGTTTCAGGATATGTATTGTACCACTGATAAATGACGTGGCATCATGCATAATCTCCAGGAACAAAATAGCACAAAAATTTGTCAGCAGAATTTCCATTTTTATTTTATTTACAGATGTGTTGTTCAACTTCAAGAAATTTGAACCAAAACATCTTTTAGGCACATTCAGAGCTTCCCCCCCCCCCCCCCCCAAAGTCTACAAAAATAGCACCCCCAACACCTGCTGAATTAGATGTGATCAAATACATTTGTGTTATATTAGACAAAGCTCCCTCTCTTCGTTTGACCACAATCAAAGGAGACAGTAAATAGTTGGAAGTCCTGTAGCACATCAGGAGACATTTATAATCCAATAATATAGCATGCAAGGCAGTTGATAAACTCCCTTGCGAAAATGTGTTTCTGGAAACAAATGATTATAGAATCTTTCAAAAACAATGCTCTGAACTAGCCATTCTCAACTTTATTTTGGCTATGGCCCCCCTTGGGACTCTGCTCAAAATTTATAGTCTTCACCCTTCCCTTTGAAGCAGTCAATGTTTTGTTTCATCTGTACTTTTCTCCTACCTACGACAAAAAAGTTATGAGTTGAAAACATGGCTTTTATTTAAATGTGCCGTGGCCCCCAGGGAGGGCCACAAGACCCACGTTGAGTTTGGATCCTCTAAACACCAAGAAAAAAAAAGTTACTTCAGAGAGCCGCCAGTGAAATCAATTTTTGCCATCTCTATTTTTGGCTGGTCGATATCTACTATTTGAGTAAAATATATAATTTCAAACTAGACACTGTGGTTATATTGTCTTTGCATCAGCTTCTCCCAATAATAGATGTTGCTGCAGAGGATTTGTTATTTCCAGTAGCATGGTTTGATGAAGTCATTAATTTTGCAGGATCCCCCATTGCCTTCCACTGCAAATTAAAGTCTTTAATGCAGTACCACTATGTTGTATCAAAATGTTCCAGAGTCTAGAATTTAGCTCAAAAATAACACATTGGTTCATGATTTTCTGACATGGCTTATGTTACAATTTAGTGTTTGTATAGATGACTAGAAAGACCCAGGGGTTGCAATTCTATTGGAGAGCACAGAGCCTCTAGTTTGAAAACTGCCCAAATGTCGCTAAGCTGCCATGCCAATATTTCAGAGAAAATTTCGAAGTCCCCATTCAATATACATCTCTCAAACACCAAAAAATCTAATTATGGAATGATTATCACAATTGTCCACATTACAAAGTGAATTTATCAGCATTTTATTGATTAAAACATGAGGATACTTTCTGAAGGCATGTAATGTGATATATATATATAATGCAAGTCTTATTCTGTGACTTGCTTGAATTAAGTAAAAATATTTAAATTTGCTAAGATAGTGAGCTCCTTCAAGTTTCATCTCTGAAAACAAGCACCTAGAACAAATTCTTGAATAGAAAAGCAGCTATGATCTTTTTTTAAAAAGAAAATTCAAATCTTCCTTTGCCATCTTATTCATGTTATTTAATTCAGATTGTTGAAAAATTCAAATCCAGTGCTAAGTGAATCAGTTAAAAGAACCAAAACAGCACTTTTCTAATCAAGTCTTGCACAAATAAATAAATAACCAGGAAAATGGTTAATTAGTTTATTATTCCTACACACCCTTCACTTCAAATACACGGCCAATGGCAAAGAGCACATTTTCAAAACAAATTTCTTCAGTAATCCAAACATTAAGTGAACAAATCATTGTTATGTATTTTTTTAAAAAACCAGAAAATGCACGAGGCTTTCAAATTATAGCATCACTGAGGTACCATTCAAGTCATGTTGAAACCTGACAAGTAACAGTAAACAAGATGTTGTGCTCTCATTTTAGTTATTGCTGATGATCAGAAATTAGTTACTTTGAAAATGTAGAGGTCAATAATGATTATGCAACTTTCGACAGCTCTGCAAGATATTCTGTCAGCAGATCATGTATCCAGATATCTGTATCTGGAAGGGATGTGTCCACCAGGTAAGTCACCACTTTCCGATCCCATGGATTTACACTGCCCTGGACAGTTTGTATTTGAGCCACCAAAGGCTTCCTCTCAACGTGGTTACGGAAAACAATCGATGCTTCCTCTGACCATTGTTTACATTTCACACCTACAAGGTATATGGTAAAATTATTCACAAGTATTTTATGGAAAACTCAACCTTTCTAAAGAAAGCAACAAAACACTATATTCATTCATTCAAGAATGGTAAACTACCAATTCCAAATTCTCTCCCACTTTCCAGAAGGTAAACTAGGAACAGATCATGGAGGATAATTAATAGGATGCTTGCCTTGGGAGTCAATATTGTGAAATGAGCAATTTACCCATCAGAATTAAGGAAAGCTGGCCGATCCTTTCTGGAGTTTACAAGAAACAATCTGAAAATTTCAAGAAGGATTGACAAAGAGGATATTAGAGAGATGAGAGAGATATTAGATATATATATCTAGATATCTCTAGCGAGAGCATTCTCAAGGAAGCAGGAATTATCAGATAGATCTTTTAAAGAGCCAGCACAGTTACAATCAGTTGAATTAAAGAACAAGAATGCTCGACATAAATTGAGTTATTGACCAGGCATTTGAAAAGTGAATTTTATAGAAATGCTTACTGCTGAGAAGTTTCAATAGAAAAACAGCAAATGCAATGTCACAGTTGCAACTCCTAATATTTTTTGAATTTTCATTTTATCACTTGCACATTATAAATGTTAAGAGTCAAAAAGAAAATAACAAACAACAGAAAGGACAATCAAACCTAGAATCAATTCCAAGGCTTGCCCATCTTGTAGGGAACCTTAAATAATTTTTAGTGTTTAAATGAAGTTTCATTAATTTTCTATAACAAATATACATTCAGGTTTTTTGGATATTAAGGAGCTTAATCACAGCTCAGACAATTACAAAAAGATACTTTCCACTTATTATTAGAGCAGAACACCTAAATTCAACTATTATGATCATATATTAGAATTTTAATTTAATAAAAATCAAAAACAATGACCATTAATCTAAAAATGATTCCAAAATAATTCAGAAATCACTGAGAGATGACAGACAAAAAACCATGGCAGGCGGCAAGGTTATCGTAGCGGTTAGTGCAAAGCTGTTACAGAACCAGAGACTGGAATTAGAATCCTGCGCTGTCTGTAAGGAGTTTTTTTTACATTTTCCTCGTGCCTGTCTGGGTTTCCTCCAGGTACTCTGGTTTCCTCCCACTGTTCAAAACATTCCAGGGTTGTAATTCAATTGGGTGTAAATTGGATGGCACGGGCTCATGGTCCAAAAGGGCCATTACCATGCTATATGTTTAAACTTTAAAAAAAACAAATGGCTCACTGCATACCTGGTACTCACCAAGAAATGTCACCTTTTACAATTTAAACCACCATGAGGACCAGAATGATCAAACCTAATGCTAGCAACATTATGAAACAACTAATGACAACAGTAACATTTATACACTTGACTCACCTGCCAACTGCCCTGTAAAAGCCTGGAATGGCAACTGACGGAATTGTGGCACCAGCATCTGCACCTTCCTATAGCTCACTAGCTCATGGCGTCCATAATCCAATTGATACAGAGACACCAAACCATTTGTAAGAATCCCTTTCACCAGCACACGATACCACCTAGAATCACAAAAAAAGTCACCCACAAAATATAAAAGCATGAAGTAACCATGCAAAAATAGTTCCAAACGTCTCATTGCACACCCTGTTTGGCAACTATTTGGTTAATGAGAAACTCTGCAGATGCTGGGCTCAAATGCAAAAGAATGCTGGAGAAACTAGACAGGTCACACAGCATCTTTCGGAAGTAGTGAAACCAAAGTTTTGGGCCTGAGCCCTTCATCATGTAAAAGCAAAAACAGGTAGGCACCCAAATGAAAAGGGGTGGGGAAGGAGCAGTCTACAGGTAAAATAAAGGACAGGTGGATATATGTGGGGGGATAGAATTAAAAAGCTAAGAAGTGAAGACCCACACATCAGGCTTCTTAGAAGTGCATGTTTCGGAGAAGACAAGGCTATTTTAGATTTGGTCACCACTAAGAAGGATTAATAAAGTAATGTGGTTAAAGCTCTCTTATCAAATTGTGGTCACGATCTCCTATAATTCCAGATGTAGTTGAAGGTGAGCATCATAAGAGCAAAACCAGTGTCTTCAACTTAAAAGCTAAAAAAATGTATGCAGGTAGAATTGTCCAAGGTAGACTGGAAAAACGAAGATCTTGGGATTCGGTATATAAAAAAGAAAATTCTTTTTAGGCGAAAATGCATGTGATAATAAAAGAAAACAGCGAGAGAGAGAGAGAGAGAGCGAGCGGTGAATTAATAAGGGGAAACAAAATTGGTGGTGAATCTCTTGAATTTGCTACTATGGGTGGCTGTGAAGGCCAGGTCATTGGATATTTTTAAGGCAGAGATATCTATCTGAATAGTCAGGGAATCAAATGAAACTTTGAAGAATAAACAAGTTTGTTCTTTTAGTTTGTGCTGTTGCCTTTTCAGTTCCCATGCTCAAACCTTAATCTAGAAGGACCTTAAACATCCTGCATTCTTCTGGCCATTAGCCATGAGTATTGTTGTTTGCAACAAAACCAGAATGAATGGTCGGTCCATTTATGGGAGGAACTTCAATCGATGATATAAAAACAGCTAGTTACATTCAAATCATTGTAGAAAAACAGCCTAAGGCACTTCATTGAGCTGCAAACAAATGATTATATGAACAGATCAACTTTACGTTAAATGAGATTACATTCAAAAGAAGTCTCATATGGTTCTGTTAACCAGCTTGAATCACAACTGTAGTTTCCTGTTAAACCAATCTCATTGTTCTGTGCATAAACACCAAACTATCTTGAACAAAACTAAACATTGTGTGAATGTAAATTTAATATGTGATACTACCATTGGTGTTGTGCCATCAAAACAAATTACACCTATATGATGGGCTGTCCACAATGGCCTTTTAAAATGTCAACCCCTTACTTTGTGCAAATCATGTGATTATAGATAGAAATAGCATAAATGATAGTCCATTAACTATCTACTATCCTTCAAAGGGCAATTTTTTTTTCTTTTTCTGATAATGGTATATGAGCCAAGGAGGCCTTAAACCACTGGTTTTCAATGGGGGCTAAAAGCCTTGATTTCTTTTCACTTCACGTAATTTTTTTTGTGGTCAGTAGAGGTATGGAAGAAACCAAAACTTAACCATTTCATGGGAAAGAGGGTCCATAAACTTTGCACAGCATCTTAACCCTCTACCAACAAGAAATTGGTACAGGAGGATCAAAACTGGGCCTGCCTGGCTGGGGAATAGCTTCTTCCCACAGGCTGTGAGACTGATGAACAGTATCCTGTCACTGTGAAAGTAATTGCAAATATTTGATTATGTGATCTTTGTGTACAGTGTATTTTTGTGCATACACTATGGTCTGGAGAGACACTATTTTGTTGGGTTCCACATGTACAATCAGATGATAATAAACTTGAAATGTTGCACCAGTGAACTTTGGGGCCGCTACCTGCAACTGGGGAGAGATGCTTAACATTTGCATTTGTCATTATAACATTTCTTTGGTTAATTTCTTGACTTAAAACAAGTAATCTAAAACACTTACTTGCTATCCAGTTGAGCAACAAATATTTTGTTCTTTTCTATTGGCACAGACTGCCATTCAGTACTGTTATAATAAAGGACCATTTCTTCCATAAGAACCTCCAACTTGTACAGTTCCTGCCAAGGCTGGAAAACAAAGTGGCCAGGATGACAAGCAACTGAAATAAAGACATCCATGTGCTCACCAGGTTGTGGCAAAACAAAAGGAGGTGGGAGGGCATTGTGTATCATGTTTGGAGCAACCATTTTGATTGGTGCAATGCCAAAATCCTTCATTGACACTTTTTTTTCAAACTCTGATGCAATATTTGCATCACCTTTATTGCTTGGAAAGCCAATAGGACTTCGTTCAACACCCAAATAAACATCCTTCCGGTGCTTCCACAGATCTGCATTTGTTATTTTATGATTGATACTATTTTCAGGATTGGGGAAATTTTTTGAAGTAAACAAGTAAATGTGAACTAGTCCTTTGGCAGCATCAACTTTCACAATCTGAAATAGGACAAAATTAAAATAATTACAATCGAACCTTGAAGTCTTCAAAAATTAGATTTAAATTAAAAAGACAATACATTCACACTTACTTTAATGCTGCAATCAGAACAATTTAACACAGTGTCTCTAAGCCACAATACTGCATCGGGTGTCCACATGCCAATGTTCAACGTGAGGTCTGCCAAGCAGCACTTGATAACCTACAAAAAAACACTTGATGGTCAGATTCTAAAATACGGTCTCAGTCAAAAGGACAGGTTACATTTGCAAAGATAATCAACTTTGAGCATCACCGTACTATTGGCAAAAAAATCTCAATATAGGGACATGTAGATTATAGATTTTGCCAGTGAGGATAAGGTGATCACAAACAACTTAATTTACAAGTATAAAATGAATTGTAGCAACACAAATTTGAGACTTTTGATATACAACACATTAAAAGTAATGACTCAAATGGAATGACAAGAAATGAAAACAAATTTCAGAGTATAGTATAAGACACACAAAAGTTACTTAAACTTGTTAAGAACATAAGAAATAGCAGGAGTAGGTTATCTGATGTGTCAAGCCTTATTGGATTCAATAAGCTCAATGGTTGATCTGTGTGAACTCAGCTCTACCTACCTGACTTTTCATCATAACCTTTAATTTCACTACTAAACAAAACTCTATCTTAAATATATTTAATGAAGCAGCTTCTATGCTTCCTTGGTTAGAGAATTTAAAATTTATTACTCTCTGGGGAAAGCAGTTCCTCCTCATCTCCAACCTAAATCTACTTTTTTGAAGCAGTGTCTGCCTACCAGTGGAGATTACGTTGTAACCAAGTAACTTAGTTACAATATCTTCGAATAATGTGTGCATTTGGATACACAATGAAATTTTCTTTTAATGTCCCTCATCTGAGTGGTTACAATGTGCACCAAACTACAAGAAATAATTGAATCAAGCAGCTTTGAGGCATTTAAAAATAAACTTGGAAATATAGGATGAAACAATAGAGGGAGAAATATAATGGGTATTAAATTAAGAGTAGGATGTAGCTGATTTTGAGCAATAACATCAGGGGAAATTTTTCTTAACTAAGTGGCCTGCTTTTATTCTGTAAATACACTAATAAAGCAAAAGTATTTCAGATAATTATTACCTGTGGTGGTATGGAAACTGAATCCTGCAGAAGTGGGGTCGGTATTTCCCTTAGCTCTGTTATTGCAACAGATGAAACTATTCCAGTATCCAAAAACATAACATCCACAACACGTTTGCCATGTACATTGGTAATCTTGAAATACAAGGTGCTCAAGTTAACAAATATCATTGTGTAGAAAGGTAATGCAAAATATTAAGAATTGGAAAAAAAAACCTTATTTTCAGTATCTAGGTTTCGATTTAATTTTTAAATTTCAGCCTACGAGTCCACGAGCCCAATTTACTCAATTAATCTACATCCCCGGTACATTTCAAACAGTGTGAGGAGACCAGAGCCCCCGGGGAAACCCATAAAGGGACAGGGAGAATGTACAAACTCCTTATAGACAGTGCGGGATTTGAACCCCAATTCCAATTGCTGGTGCTGTAAAGGCGTTGTGCTGACCGCCATGCCAGCCACGCTAACCCAGTTATATTACAGTAATATATTACTGAAATATATTTTAAATTTGCTTTATTTTGGATAATTTGAACTGCTTTATTTGACAAGAGCTCTTTGAAATGCCATGGTGAGGACCATGGTTAAGTGATTCTACAAATTTGATTTCACACTCTGACCTGCTGCTGAAGCACATTGCAAAGGAACCAGCAAATTTCCAGTACAGTAACAGGAGAAGGGCCTTTATTCCCTTCAGTTTGTCCTGCTGCCAAATTACCATCTCTTCTCCAAGTTCTGAGGGTATGATCAAACAATTCAACTTGAAGCACCTCCCATTCCCTCTGCCAAGATTACTGGCTTTCTACTTTACATTTTGTGATAATGAGAAATGCTTTGATTCATAAATATGGCAATTCCTTTTCATGACCAGACATTGGGAAGTTGAAATGAGATAGATTATTCAAAATTTGCATACTTTTTGAAACAATTTTTTAAAAAAAATGGAATCTATCTTACTTTTTCTTCAAACATGGGGTGTGCAGCTAATTAGCATCAGTTGTTGGAAATTACACTTATAGGGAGCAAGTTACATTAAAGATACCTGTATAACTATCACAATACTTTAAAATATTACTGAATCTTGTCTGGGGCCAAACTGCAGAATGAGTACATTCATCCTAAAATGAGGAAAATGAGTAGATTTTTAGTTTAGGTTTAAAAGAATGCAAGGTAATTTTTGAATAACAAAGGGGGCAGGGTGATAAAATAAGAGTTTTTTTAATTTTGACACAATAGGAGATGGTGGAAACAAATCAATAATTGGAAGATTTTTTAAATTTGCAGATGCGTCACTCAGATGTCACTGGTGGGGGATAGGCGCCTCCCTGCCCAGGGATGCCCGGTGGCAAGCATGAAATAATGCAGAGAACTGGTTAACAGTGGTCCATCCGGTCGGTGTGAACGACAAAAGTGCCTTCTTTAGCCGGTTCAATGAACAGCCAATTTACAGGTTAGCTAGTGTGAAAGGAGCAACAGTATGTTTGAACTTCAAAAGGTTACACCTCAATAAATGCCAAATTTGCATGAAATAACACGTTAAAAAGCTTTATCAAAACTGCATAATCAAAACAGTGAAAATATAACCAAGCCAAGTAAAGCTATTAGATATTATTAGAAGAGTACAAATTAAAATACTGAAAGAATTCAGTTGGCATTCAGAACATAAATAGATCACAGTGAATAGTTTTAGTCTATGTATGGGTAGTGGAATAGTGATCTTGGAAAAAATCCAGGAGATACAACAATACTTCCTAGTTTATTAAGCTTCACTACTCAGATAAATGGTTCTTCAGGCTATTTCCATTTGAGCAATGTAGATATGGAAACAAAAGCTCTGAAGGACTGAATAGCATTACTAAGGCAATACAATTTAACAGACTGGGGAGTGGGAATAGATTGAATATTTGGGAGTTCTTTCACAAGTTTTGAGCCTCTAGTCTCTTCAGGTTGATAGTAGCTCCTTGTCTGTCTCGAGGGATATGCCATCTGAGGCACACATTATATTATATAGAAGCTATTTTTTTTGTTACAAATATCACTGTCTATATGACCTGCTGAAAACATTTTAATCATTTAAGGGATTTTTTTTTTAGGAATTGCTTTACTATTTGACCCCAACTTCCACATTTAAATCCTGTTTCCACCATCTTTAACTTCCTCTGTGATTATGAAGCAGAGAGAGTAGTCAAAATGATGGAGAAAAGACATAGAGCTACGATGAATGAGAAATTGCTGTTTGGTGTTGACATCCTGGATCAGTTAGTTTCTTTGCTTGTCTGCCATTTTCATATTGTCGGATACATATGCAGTATTGGCACCAGTTTTTCCTCACCAAATAAACTATAAACTGACTAAGGACAATTAAACTGCATCATGTGCAATAATAAGCATTTGGGGAGCTTCAAGGGAAGGAATAATTTGTGATGATAACCATTAAGTATCCTTTGATATTTGCAGAGAAAGGAAAATATTAAAAAGAAAAATCAATCATGATCTCCATTAATTGGCAAAACTTACCTCTACTCGTGCCCATTTTCCTCGCCATTGTGCTAAACAACGCTTACCACAAAAAGGCAATGAAACTAAATATTCCGATGTGCTCAGCTGTAATTAAATGTCAATAAAAGAGTGAATTTATGATCTTGGAAAACAATATCAAATGTGACCTGCAAATCAAATAATTGACATTAATTATACATTGAAAAATGAGCAGCAAAGGTTTAAAAGGCTGAAATTGGCTTCTACTGTGCAGTAAATAAACTTTAAATTTAAATTAATTTTTAAAATCTTTATGAATGTAGCTTTTGGATAGAAATAGCTCCTTTAGCACAAATTTCATTTGCAATAATTTTCTTCCTCAAAAATTATTTCATGTATTAAAAAGAGAATTTGAATTCTTCCATTTGAAGTCTGTTGAGGTTATAAATAAGTATCAAAGATTAAAGAACTTAAATTAAAGCAAGTGGATTAGCTCCATCTGAGCTATTTAGTTGGGTTACTGCCATAACTTTTATCAAAAAGTACACCAAGACAAAGTACGAGCTACTTTTAAAAAAAAATGCACAAAGGAATCAGTTTAAAAACTAAGTGCCAATTTAGCCATCAACAATAATTGCGATGGAAATTGATTAACATTATTTGTCTAACATTGGCCAGAACAGTTTAAATGATAAGGAATACACATGATAAGCAATGCAATATTTGATTCCTTAGCCCAAGCTGAATAAGATAATTCTGAAACAGCCTCTGCAGTTAGAAATATATTGACTGACACATGAATATATAGAAAATATTGGATGTTGCAGTGCAGCAACATTAATTTAAAGGAAACTTTGGATAAACTATTTCAGTGTTTATTAATTTGGGAGAAGACGTTAAAGATGTGCTTGTCCCCATAGGAAAAGAATTATACATTAATCCTTAGTGAATCAATATCATCTTCTGAAATAATAAGAAGCAAAAAAAAACCTTTTAGTTTCATTAGGAAATTAGATTGAAATATCATGGGTGCAGCAAGTTTTTTTAAAAAAAAGGAGCATGTTAACAGATTCGAATATGAATCAACCTTTTTTTGAATGCTGGTGGAAATTGGTAGATACGTGACAGCTGGATATCTGAAAGAAAACTGGTATGCATCAAAAAAAATTGGAGCTCCATCATTTATGTTTGCAGTTATAGTCTAGACTATAATCCTGCTGATCTCTGTGCTTAGCTATCAATAAGGAAAGCAGAATGTCATCACTTTTACTATAATTTTTCAAGGGAAATGGGCAAAAGACGTGAATAAAAGGTTAGATTTCCCATTCTTTAACAAATGCCCAAATATTTTCTGAATGTTAATGACTTCCCTCCAGAAGTATTTGAATCCTGAATCCTGTTTGATAAGCATTCTTAAGAGTCTAACAGAGTGCCAGATAACAGATAGACAGATGCATGATATTCTGAATCAATGTTTCTAACAAACAAGAAGGTTCAGTGCCAACCCCTTCCCTCAACAGAGTGAAGGAAATTGGAAAAGTTGAAAAAAGCACATGTGAGGCTGTTTCAATTAGTTTCGGTCCAAAATTAAACCTTTTGTTTCCACGTTTGGCAAGTTTACCCAGCATTTTCAGTTTTTTTTTTAATGCATTTCAAAATCTTATTCTGTCCAGTTTTTGAATATTCATCCTGAGAATTATGCCCTTCTAAATACAATACATATTCCCAGGACAAGGTATCTTAAAGCCAAAGAATTTGCATTAAGAGACATAGTGCTTATTAAAAAAAATAATTGCCCATGATTGTTTTCTCTAGAAATCAGAAGTACTTGGTTCCTTACAAAGCATTCAGCTGTAGACCTTGTATCCATTTGATCAATATGTAGCTAGCATGAACTGTTAATTGCTGGCTTCCTTTTGAATTTTAAACTAATACTGGGCTAGTTCTATCTTTCTCTCTCATCCTTAAACTTTGAGGAACAAAATGACTGGACAATGGAGTGTATGTTACATACTAAAAGACAAAATACTAATTGGGTACTATGGAAATTCAAAATTTATGTATAGCTAATACACAATGAACAAATTGTTTCAGACACTTTGCAAAAAAGACAAATTACATATTATTTTCTCTCATCAATAAATGCAAATTGATTATTAATATTATGCATTATTGCTAATACTGGATTTGGAACCAAAGGGCAATATTTACATCACAAGCAACACAGCTGAAATATCTCCGACACAAATAGAAGGTTGGGGTATGGTGGTGGTCAGGAAAAGACACACACAAAACTGCATTTTAAAACAATCTGAAGCAAAATCAACAGTCCATGGCAAAAAAAAGTACAGGTGCCTAACCTTTTATCTGGGATTCTAAACACCGGCAATCTCCAAAAAGCAGCACCTTAAAAAAAATATTGATAATGAAAATGCCTAACAGCCTTGCTCCTCCCCTCAATCTACTGCGTGACGCCGCCTCCCCCAACCTACTGCGCAACGCCGGCTGGGGGATATTGGGTAAGTAAGATGGGCCTGCATTGAGCCAGCCGTCAGCTTCTCTCTCACCGGGTGTTTGGGCCGAGATTCACCTTTCCACCAAAGGTAAGAGAGGGTGGGGATAGGGGTCTGAGCCAGTTTTATTTTGAAGTATTACTTTAAAATATAAAAATAAAATGCTTGTTATATTATGGTCTTTATTTATCTAAATTAATTTAACATCACGTGCCCTTGTTTTGTGTGATTTTGAAACATCGTATTTGTTTAAAGGGACCACCATTTTAAAATGATTCTGAAATCTGGAAGATTCCAGCAATGACAGGTCTAGACGATTCTGGATAAAAGGTTAGGAATCTGTATTGAATAGCAAATACATCTTCCAATAAAATTAAACCACTCCAACTTGAACTAACATTCTCCTCTGCAAACAAGTGATCCAAGTGTACATCCCATAATAAATTTTTTAACCTCTAAGATCTTTAAATAATGCTATTTACTAAAAAAAATTATCCATCAACCAGGCACCAAGAAGCCTCTTTACCAAAGTCAAATTTAGACAACACTAAACCACATTTATATCACTGATCATGATCATCTATCCTTTCATCTTGCACAATTTTAACATAACCAATCAGAGTTCCATGCAATGCTACTCTTTGCACAATGGCACAAATTATGCTCTTACTTGCTCTATGAAATTTCAGGAGCGTGCACAGAGCAGGTCAAGGTGGTGGTTCTGTGCTCTGGAGGTGAGCATCAAGTTTACTCTCATTCAATGGTTAGTGTGGTACTTGACCATATATTTCTCCATAGAGTGCTCCAGGGGCCAAACTTGAACCAGTACAGAAAGCACTGTTAACTTTTAGGTCATCCACCCAATTTCCTCAACAATTAATCTTGATCCAATTACATTTATCCATGCAGAATAATGCATAGTAATTTTAATCTTATCACAAAACTATGGTTTAAAATAGGAAATTGAGTCCATCAGTAAAGCAATGACTGCAGGAGAGAAACATTAAATTATAAAGAAAATTAATGTAGAGCAGAAGAGGTTAACAAATGAACAGAAAAAGATGGAGATGGCAATCAAATGGGACTCAAAGCACGAAGAACAAAATTCCCAACATTTAAAAAAATAACAAATGTTACAAGCCTTTCGTTAAAAAAGATTCATAATGATCAAGCAATAATGTCAAATACTGAATTCAAATCAGCATTCCAAAGAATCATAAAATATTTATACACTTAAGGGATTAAAATTGAAACAGACCTGGTAATTAAAATAGTGATCAACTTTTTCAAGTAAGGCACTGAGCTTCATCCAACCTTTTGTGGGTACTTGACAGTAGATAGTCCCATCTGAACAGACATTGGTAACGACTACATTGAGGTACACACCATTTTCCTATAGCAGCAAAAATTCAGAATGCAACTCAGAGGTTCAGGTTTTTGTTTATTAATTTGCATTTGTCAAAATACTTTGTAGTACTAATTTTTGTTGCAATATCTCAAAGAACTGCCTTGAATTATTAGTTGCAACAATAAAAAAATGCACTTGCATTCTTTTGTTTCCCAAACATCCATTATTTATAATCAACCTTTACAGCACCTTTAGGGGATGACAGTGACAGAGTCAGATCCAGAGGCAGTGAATTGTGAGCAAAAAAGGAAACAATCTAGAGAGAGATGACTACAAGTCTGAGTGATGAGCAAATGGAGGAACAAAGAAATGGAATTTGAAGGGAAAAGTTAGGGTAGGAAGGAGGGTGGGAAGAGGATATTGTAGAAATAATATGAAATAAGAGAAAAGGAAGATACCAACTGTAATTCCATTCTTAAGGTGAATAATACATTGAGGTGGAGCCCATATATGTAAATTTTAGGTATAAATATGTAGTTGTGTTCTTCCAGCCTCTTGAGACCTCTGTTAATCTTCCCTAAATTGATCATCCAAATCATGCTAGGCTTGTGTATTGGACCCCCTAGTTGACCATAAAAAAAATATAGAGTCCTATTGGGTTATAAAATTAATTGGGAGAAAAGTGAAATTATGTCTTTAGTTAATAGAGATTAAAAGAAATGCAAGGAAGTAATTGAATCTAGATGGTCAGATCTTGAAATAAAAAGTTTAGGTAGTTGCGTGCAATCAATCAGATTTAACAAAATTATTTAAATTAAATTATTTATCTTTATTTAAAAAAATTAAAAAGGATTTGGAAAAATGTAATATGTTACCTTTTACTTTGATGGGTAGAGTAAATGATTTAAGATGAATAATTTTCCTTGAGTACAATATTTATTTCAATCGATTCCAATTTCAATTCATCAAAAGTTTTTTTTAAGGAATTAAATATTGTGTTTAAAAAAAACTTTAATGGAAAGGGAAAATGGCTAGGATTTCTTTGGACAACTTGAAGTGGAAATATGATTTATGTTTACAGCTCCCCAATTTTATGAATTATTATAAAGCAGCACAGTTGAGATTTATCAATGTAATGTATGATTTAAGTTATGTTCCAGCATAATTGAATATAGAACTTGATAAAATTGGAGAAACAGATTCACAACATTTTATTTATAAATAGAATGCAAGATTGTTAATAGCAAATAGAGAAACACCCATGCTGAAACATTTAATTATCAACTTTATTCTAAACTTCAAGAGGTTTAATGTCTAGAAGAACATCTTTATTTCAAAATAGACTTATTCCATTTCCTATGGAAAATAATTTTTTTTAAATCTTGCAAAATTATGGTAGTAAGAAAATTTAAGATTATTTTGAAGCAGGGAAATTTATTACTTTTAGTAGAATGAAGTATAAGATATTGGAAAAAAACAAAATTTTATTAGTATCAAATTAAGTGTTTTTGTGAAATATTTAGTTAATATTTAGTGTTACCAGTGGAGACAGAAGTAAATTATTATTATATAATAGGAAAGTAAATACATTTGGATTAATCTTCGTCCGTGAAGCCAAGCCAAAGAAATAAAATACATTTATTTCCAGAGATGTATAAATTATTACAAAAGAAGGCTTGACAAGCAGCTCATAAATCAAGACATAAATGGGAGGTAGATTTAAATAAGCAAATAGATGAACGTAGATGGATTCAGATATGTAGAGAGTATGAAAAGTACAATAAAAGTGATATATTGGCTAGTTCAATATAATTTTATTTATCAGTTATATTTATAACACCACAAAAGTTGCATAATACGTACTATACTTATTCAGATTTATGTTTTAGATGTGGACAAGTTGGTACAGGTACACGATCCTTTATCCAGAACCCTTGGGGGACAGTGTGTTCCGAATTTTGATTTTTTCCGGATTTCAGAAAGCCAGATTTAAGCCACCCGCATTGAGCCACCCCCTTCCAGTCACCCTGCCATCTCCCCCCACACCCCCTTGCCTGCCCAATTCGCGCTGCCGATCTCCCCCCTCCACTCGCCAGCCCGACTCGCACTGCCAGTCCCTCGCCTGCCCAACTCGTGGTGCCAGTCTCCCCCCCCTTGCTCGCCTGTCTTGCGCTGCCGGTCTCTCTCCACACTTGCCAGATTTTGGAGCTTTCTGGATTTTAGATGTCTGGATAAAGGATCATGTACCTGTACTTTGCTTTGCATTCAGCTTGGTAGTGTTCAACAATTAAAGTTTTTTTGGCTTGAAATGTGTAATTTATTAGAATGAATAACTGGAATAAAATTCCCACAGTTGGAAAATGTATTGCTATAACTTGGAAGTCGGATATTGATTGGGAATGGATAGATGGCATGTGGAAGTTCAGAGCTGTATTCTACTTGAGAAAATTACTTATAATTTAAGAGATAAATATCATATATTTTGTGAAATATGGAGCCCATATTTACAAACTGTAGGTATTAAAATTTAAATGAATTTTGAACATAGGAGTCATCCAGGGTGAGATGGATGCTAGGTAGGGACCAAAGCTGACAGTGTTGGAATCTGATAAGAGGAGAAAGTAGCAGTAGTGATAGAGAGAGCAGATAGAAGTGAGAAGGGAAAAGAGGGGAAGAATCCAAACGGGTAAATGGAGTTGGAATAGGAAAAGAGGAAAGGGGGGAAGTTTGGAAATTGAGAAGGAAGGCAGGTTACCTGAAATTCAAAAATACAATGTTCATGCCATTAGGCTGTAGACTGCCTTAGCAGAAGTTGAATTGTTGAATCCTCTTGTTCTGGCAGTGGAGAAGGCTCTGGTAGGATAGGTTGATGAAGAATGGGAAAGGGAGTTGAAATGGTATGCATTCAGGAACTCAGACAGACACTGCAGCAGAGCACAGATGCTCTTTGAAATAGTCTCCAAGCTTGCATTTGATTTCACTGATGTAAAGGAGGCCACATCGGGAACACCAAATGCAGTGGCTGAAGCTGGAGATGCAAGTCCATCTATGCCTCAACTGGAAGGGTTGTTTAAGACCCTGGATGGTGGTGAGGGAGGAGGTGCAGGGCAAAAATATCAGGGTCAGAGAGGTTTGTGGGGAGAGGACATGGAAGTCAGAGAGCAATTCCTGCTGAAGGCAGAAAAGGGTGAAGGGTTGATAAGAATGATGTGCTGAAGGCATGAAAGGTGAGGACATGAGGAATCCGATTCCTTTTTTTGCTTGGAGGGAGGGGATGAATGAAGTCTGAGAAACAGAAAATGAGATGGATCTTTAGACCAAAGTGGAAGGGAAATTGCATTCCCTGAAAAAGGGTGATATTTGATATATCCTGGAGTGGAAGACCTCTTCTAGAGAGCAAATGCAGCAGTGGATGAAAAACTGGGAGAAAGGGGTGGCATACTTCTAGGAGTTAGAAAGGCAGGAGATGTAGTCTAGGTAGATTTGTGAGTTGCCAGATTTGTAGTAAATGCCAGTCTATAGTTTGTCTCCTGAGAGGGAGACAGTGATCTAAAAGGAGGAGAAGAGTGTCACAAATAGCCCAAATGTATTTTGAAAATGGAGTTCAGGTTCGTTGCAAAGCTGATAAATTAATGTTCTGCACAGGAAACAATCGATGTCACAGGAGGAGTTGGCGGGGCCAGAGCAGGTTGGTAACAATGACTGTGCCATGCAGCCAACAAAACCTTTGGAGAAAGATTATTATGAAAGTAACTGACAAAATGTAGTGGACAAGTGACTGGAAACTATTTGAAAACAGAGAACAAGGTCTGAAAGACAAATATTGCCTTTCTGAACAACATAGAAAATAAATATACAAATAGATTTTATAATGTTTTCAAATTAAAGATCTGACCTGTCATGATAAGAACAAATAATTTACCTTCAAATTCAGTTCAAGTGTCTTGTCATACAATGCCTTCAGACATGCAGTATTGATGTTAAAATCATCATCTCCTGAAGTGTCATATAAAAGAACAAGTGGAATCTCACTCCTTTCTAAGATTTCCATCAATAATATCTTTCCACTGGCCAGGAGTTCAAAAGATTCCAACACACATGGGTCTTTGCAGAATGCCTCAAGACCTAAAAACACAAATAACCCCATCTTAACTAATTAGTTGAATCCACAAACACATTTTCACCAAAGCAAAAACCAAAGATTATGCTTAAGCCATCCACAAGAACTACATTGAGCTCTTGGGCTCCCTTCCACAAGCTTTCAGACATAAAAGGTTTGAAAACATTCAAATTGCTCATATGTAGTTGAGTCACAGGGAATAGAGAGAAAAAGGTTCAAAGTTCAGATTTATTGCTTGACAGAATTTCTACTATCAGTGACTAAACTGTACTCAAAAGATAAATTTAAACAAATAAGTATAAACAAACTGACTGCAAGGCAGAAATAAAATATTCAGAAATAAATAATGTGCAATGTAAGAATTCTTAAATGAGTTTCTGAGTTTGTTGTTTAGGAGTCTGATGGTGGAGGGGAAGCAATTGTTCGAAGAGCTGGTGGGATTGCTACTGCTTTCTGATAGCAGTGTCCCATGTAGATTATCTCACTGATAGAGTTTTGCCTGTAATGCACACCTGTGACCACGACCTCTTGCGGGGCTTCTGTTCAAAGATATTGGTATCCCCATAACAGGATGTGATGCAGCAGGTCAGCACACTTTCCATGACACATCTGAAGAAATTTGCCAAGATCTGCAATCTGCAATCTCCTGAAAAAAAGAGCTGCTGGTGTGCTTTCCTCACAATTACATTCATGTGTTGGAAAGATCCTCCAAGATCATTTTAAATTTGTTCACACTCTCCACCTCTGACTCTCCAAGGATCACTGGATTATACCCTCCTAAAGACCACAATGAACCCCATGGTTTTAGTGATATTGCGTGCAAAGTTGTTGTTAATACACCAGTTGGCCAAGTTTTCAATCTCTTGTATGCCATCTCATCATCCCTTTTTATACAACCCACATCTGTGGTATCATTAGCATATTTGTAGTAGATGGTCGCAGAGAAAAATCAAGCTGGAAAAAGACTGGTTAAATAAAACTATTTTTATTTATATAAATGCAGAGTTGTCCAGTCTCCATCGACTAAAACTCTCCTCTTCTTGGAGAAACTCTAACAACCTTACCTCAGACTTCTTCTATTTCCTTCAGATTCAGGATCTAGTCGACAAGCACATGTGGCCAAATAAACCTCCCTGTTTGTTGCTCAGTTACAACCTCCAATTCTTCCTCTCCCACAAGGATGACTGCATTGGTGCTACCTCTACTACCCATGTAGCATTGATAATTTTATTCACCACTACCAACTTCCAATCAGCTTAAATTTACCTGCATAGTTTCTGACTCC
Organism: Narcine bancroftii; assembly: GCF_036971445.1. NCBI lineage: Eukaryota > Metazoa > Chordata > Chondrichthyes > Torpediniformes > Narcinidae > Narcine > Narcine bancroftii. Next base: position 48,969,050 of record NC_091469.1, read on the forward strand.
TCTTCCACTTCCTTGATCTCTCAATCTCCATCTCAGGGAACAAACTATCCACAGACAGCTGTTATAAACCCACCAACTCTCACAGCTGCCTGGATTTTTTCATCATCTTACTCTCAGACAGATTCCATTCCTTTCTCTCAATTCCTCCAACTCCACTGTATCTGTTCTCACATGAGGACTTACACTGCAGACATTCAAAGTGTTTAATAAGTATAGATTCACCTTACTGTCATTAATAAAGCCTATACACACATATCCACCATTTCTTGTACTCCTGACCTCAACCTGTTTCCCTCTCTCACCCATCCTCCACCTCCCAACCTCCAACACAAGCAGAATAAGGACAGAGTCCCTTCTATCCTCCCCATTAGGTTGTGCATTTGACATATATCTGGCAAGTTCAGCACAATATTACTCCTCTCTAGCCCCATCTGCTTACCTCAGGGAAAAGTCGGAGACTCCCTCGTCTGCTCTTCCCTCCCACCCTTCCAACCCCTTAGACACTTCTTAATATTATCACAAAGTGAAAAACTTAGTTCAAGTTTATTACCATCTGACTGGATATATACCAGACAAAACAGCATTTCTCCAGAACATGGTGCATACACATACAATACACACCACCCAATAATCTCTCACACACACCTTATTTATAAATAGCTAATATATACATATGCACACACATATTTTGGGATGATTTACTTGGTTACAGGGTAATCTCATCATAGCTTGTGGGAAAAAGCTATGATGAAATCAGCCTGGCAGTCCTGATTTTTGATGCTCCTTTATCTCCTTCTTGATGGCAGTGGGTCAAAGGTAGTATTGTGTGCTGGATGAAAAGGGTCTTCCATTAGTCTTTGCTTAAATAAGCAAAGCTCCCAGTGAAGGGCATCAGTACAGAAAAGGGAGATCTCACCAGTTATGATGATCCCCCATATTGTCCCTCCATCTTCTCACTCACCTGCATCCAGGACTACCAATAGACCTTCCAGACAAGGCAGAGCTTCACATGTACATCATCAAACATAATCTACTGCATTTGGTGTACTCGATTTGGCCTCCTCTACAATGGTGAGACCAAACACAGATTGGGTGACCACTTTGCCAAACACCAATGCTCAGAGTTTCAGCCTCTCGGAGCCAACCATTTCAATACCCAATCCTTCCTACATGCGTCGTCAGCCTCATACATGGGGTGAGGAACAATACATCATATTCCTTAAACAGCTTTAATCCTAACAACGTGAACAATATCGTCTATTTTAGATTATTCCTACCCCCATCTGATCCCTCCTTATATTTTCCTGCATTTTGTTTTAATTTTAGAAACAAAACCTCTTTCAAGTAAATATCAAATTTAGTACCTAAGATAAGGTATAAAAATCACTGTCAAGATAACAGAAGTGAAAGACTTGTCATGAAGTTCCTTTTTAGATGTTACTGATTTAACTAATCACCAACATGCTGGCTGCAGTTTTACATTGCAACATTTGATTTAAGTTTAAAATTCCATTAAATCACAATTTCTGGAACAAATCTGAAAAATGTTTGGTTTTCAGCTTGAACAATGATAACAAAGGTGCAAGAGTAGCTAATTTACCTTGTGTGACTAATCATTTTAAAATTTTGTTGCTAATTGCTACATACACATTTAAACATGTTTGGATATTTTAAGACATGGACAACTTGGAACTTTAAACTTAAGGGAAGCCTGGCAGCTGCATAGGTTCCCTCCAGATGCTCTAGTTCTTGTATCTCAAAAGTATGCTGATTGTTTTGCTAATCATCTGAAATCATTGATTTAGATTGGCTTGATCTTCTGCCTAAAACCCAACAGTTCTTCTTCAAACTGCCAACTTCCACCTAATCAACCAGACAGAAGTTTGGGTTGGAATGAATCACTCACTTTATCCCTGTTTAATACTATTATAAATTCAAGAATTTTTGAATGTTTGTGTGTGTAAAATACAGTACAAATATTTTATCCCAATTACAACTTAGGCAGCCGATATACCTGGGACAGGACCTCAGTAGGTATCAAAATCACCAAGGAGTAATACTTCTTGTAACTGCAGCGTAATAAACAAAATATTATAATAACCATAATGTTGAGTTAATTTTAAATACATGCCCGAGAACTTTTCGATAAGTACAGGAGTACAAGTGCAAATGTATGCTCAGCTATAAATAACAATTCATTTTTGTGCTTGCACAAGGTCTACACAGGCTAGAAGTTCTCTGTTGAACATTCAACAGATGAAATGTGCATAAAAATGATTCTGTTTTGCCTCACCTTGACAATGAATGAGGGAGAGGACTGATATCTGTGCGAGAATGGTTGGAGAAGTTGAAATTATTGGCTACAGGACGTTCAATTTCAGACCAACAATTGACAGTAGGTGTTCAGCAAAGCAGTCACATAAACTGTTTGGGGTAACTGATGAAGAGGAGGTCACACCAAGAACATGAATTGATGGCCTTCGATGGAGGAGAGACAGGAAACATAGGGGCATTGGAAGTTCTGCCCTACTTGTCCCTATCACCTCCACACCCCTCCCCACCTGCCTTCCTCCTCCATTTACATAACATCAACCTCTTTATACTTTAGTCTCAATAAAGGATTCTGACCCAAAATACTGATGACTACTCATGGATGCTACCTGACCTGCTGAGTTTCTCCAGCAGCTTATTCCTTGATCAAGATTGCAGCATCTGCAGTTTTTGTTTTTCTGTATAGTTTTACTTGCCTGCCAACTTGCATTTTGCAGCCTGAAAAGACAAGGAGCAAAATCTTCGATCTAACTTGTATAACTTTGCCTCGTCAACAATCTCATTGAACCCATGATCCACGAAGAACACCTGAAAGAAAATAATACTGATGTTGCCAATTGATTTGTGGCAATTATGGTTCTACTCACCCGATTGAAATAAAATCTGAAAATCAGTTAGAATAGAAAATTTCCAATTGCTGGTACTGTGGTTGGAATTTTTTAAAAAGAACAATTCATTTTTAGACATAAACAGTCTTAAACCAATTAATATCCTTTGCAGTTGGCTGTTATTGATTTATCCTCAATTACCACCCATCTTCCTTTTTAATTAAGAATGCTGACTAATATGTATATTCTTTATTTTTTGTCTTCTCAGGAACGTAGTACTTTGTGAATCCTCCACCATCCCCAGAGTCCTGAGATGTCTTGGACCCATTTGAGAAAGCAGATGCAGTGACCATTAAATCCAAAATATGACCCTGCCAAAAATGCTGTTCTCTCAGTTCTCACTTAATATCAGCTTTTAAAATAAAAACAATATACACTGCACATTTCACATCTCAGTAGTTCACATAGAAGGAAACAGTTCATATTCCATCTGGCACCCTTCTACCAGATGGCATTAACATTGACCTCTGGTTACCGGTTGCCTCCCACCACACCCACCTCAAATCTATTCGTATTTCTTCTTTCCTCTAACTCCGTTCCTCTGTCCCCCTGCTCTGCATTCATCGTGCCACCCTCTCCCCAAACAATTCTCACCTTTCCTCTCTTGCCTTCCTATCCATGTCCAATTATTATCTTTTGTCTGTTGGCCTATGCTTCTCCCCTGCTTTCTTTCTCCCCAGCCTTTTAAATTCAAGCACCTGCCTGCTTTTTACTCATACCTTGAAAAAGGGCGCAGACTTGAAATGCCGGTTATACATATTTACCTTGTTTGGACGCTGCAAAACCTGAGTTCCTCTAGCATTTGTGTTTATACTACAATCACAACATCAACAGACATTTGGGTTTCACTCTTCGTGAAGATATTGTAACATGTTTTCCCAATGCCATTTCAATGTGATTTATTAGAACATCTAGTAAACCAGCATTCTAATATTTTAATATGTCCAAAACCCTGCCAGCAGTTTTGTATTTAAAAACACACCATCTTTTCTTGCATCTGTGGCAGTGCACTCTCTCATGGTGAACTGGGGCAGCCATGGGAAGATGGCGCTGTCAGAGTTTCTCCCTGCCTCAAGTCCCCTGCCCAGTGCGCACCTGGGACAGCGATTATGACATCACAATGCACGATGATGTGACTGAGCTCATGCTGCCCTTAAAGGGGTGCGCTGACTTTAAATAAAAAGTCATTAATGACTTTCAATGTGGTGGCTGAGTCATTCTTGGCTGTGTCCAGCACTACACATCTGTCATTCTTTTGAATGTAAATGAACACACCATTTCCTTATCAAGTAAGGATAGAAGTACCTCCAACTTAGGGCTTTTCTTTCCAACCATTTTTGAAAACTCTCTTCAACAAAAATATATTTCTTGTGTCTGCGCTGGTTATCTAATCTATTAAACATTTTATCCTTGTTCTCCATTTCTCTCCCACATGCTATCCTTTACATACACTGAGTTGATTTCTATTTCAAAAGTGAAAACAACAATCCCTGCTTCAACAGATACCTTCCCAGCACCAATCAGGCACAACGGTTAGGCAGTGACCAACAGAAAAAATTCTTCAAATCAATTCTTGGGTAAAATGAGAATGTCTTTAGATTTCTTAAACAAGAGATAGTTAAAATTTGCCTGTCAATAAAAAACTGGGGTAAAGGGAATAGATACAATAATAGTTTACATCTCCAGAATAAAAAAGATACACCATTCTAATTAAAAATTATTAAATACTAAACAAATGTCTTAACATTTTAGTTTATACCTCTTCCTCAGGTAGAAAGATTTTTTGGTAAGCTGAATATTTATAGGAATAACTGAAGAGATGAAAGTTTAATTAATGGAGGCCAATTTCTGCTGTTCACCAGTTCATCTTCAGCATATATATTTACAAGGTTTGAGAAAATGCTATAAATCGTAACTCACATTCCAGAAAGAGCAAAATTTACAATGTCAAATAGGTCTCATCACTACCTGGTTGCTGTCGCAGAAAACAAGCAAGTGGAAAAATGCTCCCAAATCTATTTTCCTACTTTAAACAAGATTTCATAAAAATGTCCTTCATTAGAAAACTGAGGTGTTGAAATTTAAACCGTTCCTTCTATGTGAAAATTGTAGCTATCAGAGTAATTACTCGTACCTTGACTTTTTCTGCTTCCACAGCAACAATCTGCGCTCTTAACCAGGAGTCCTCTTCAGCACTGACAGCCACAAGTTGCCCTACACTTGGTGAATTTAATGGCATTAAGTCAACTTTACAAGCGTAGTACTCGTTCATGGAATCTTCCATTTGCTCAAGAGCTCCAGAATATTCTGACCCGATGTATCTAAAAGAGGACAATTTTTAAATTGTCATGTACTTGTCTTCAATTACTGTACTTTGATCTTTCTGTCTAAAATGGATTGCTCTGCAAGACTTCCAAGGCAGCTCTAATTTTTTTTGTTAGAAAATGTGCATTTGCTAAGTGACGATTTGATGTCAAAAGTCTTAACTTATTTTGATCAATGAAAACTTCAAACAATTTGACTTAATTTTGCAACAAATGCATTTTTCAAAATTGTAAATGATCCATCTCACCAAGAGACAAGTGCTATAATCTCTCTGGCTGCAAAGCACTATACATAGTTTATGTTTGGGTTTTAAGACAAACTCACTTTATCCAATGTTTAAATGGAGAAAACTGCTGCTTATCGCAAATGCGCAAGTTGCCTTTCAACACTGAGATTGGATGGAATGGGAGTTTGGGGAACTCTTTTTCAAGGAGTTAATAAAAATCAGTCGTTTCAGCCATGCATTCTCTTCAGTTAAGTTCATGTTCAATGATCACTTCCTCCTCCAGATACACCATTAGCCTTTACCACTTTCTTTTGACAGGTACTACTTACCTAATTCATTCCCTCCTGATCCCTAATCTATCAGATTCCCTTCTGTCCCCTCCTATTATCACCCTTTTCTCTGCAACTTAAAACATATTTTCATGAAATTTTGCCAGTTCTATTGAAAATTCTTCAACTACTTCTCACTACACATATACTATTCAGCCTGCCAAGTGTCTAGATTTTTTTGTTATTGCTTAGAAGGTGATAATGTGCAAAAGTGAACAATGTTTGAGAAGATGATTCTTAAAAAATTGAGCCCAAGGTTGACAAAGGTAGCAACGAGGGGTTCCACAGGCAGGGCTGCAAACAATTAAACAGAATGTTTAACTACAACCAATTTACAGTTGAATAGAATTAAGGCAACTAAAAGCATTGGACTTTTGTAGAGTTGATTTTTTTTTTAAAGTTTCCAAATTTTAATCTATCTTTACAATTCCAGTCCAATTTTTTTTTTAATGCAGTTGACCTAAATGCAGAAGCTCAAAAGCCTGAATATGCATGAAATTGTCTGATCTCAGAAACAAAGCACACACAGGCCTGGTTAGTACTTGGAGGGGAGTATTCCTAGGATCACCAGGTGCTGTAGGTCTTTGTGAGGGGAGCTGGACAAAGTGGCGACTCTCCGTCTGCTTGCATGTTGCATTCTAAATGTAGTATTATGTGACAATAAGAGATTAAGCAAGATTCTTCCCTAGAAACAATCCCTTCTGCTTCTTGCTGTAAATGAGCATGATTGGACATGGTTACCATGCCCTTGAGATTTAATATATTACTCAATACACAGGTTAGTAGATGGTCATGAAAATACCCCAAATATAACTAAAGAATTAAAACATATTAAAGGGGTATTGAAAGGGAAGATTGCATAAGGCTTGGTAAACATACAAGTTCAAAGAAATTTTCCTTGAAAAACTTATGCAGAATAAAACATGTTTAATGCTGGATGGCTCAGTGGTGCAGTTCATTGAGCTGCTGGGCACAGTGCCAGATCTCAGCTTAGGCATGACCTCTGGATGCTAACTATTGAATTTTCACATCTCCCCATTATCATCTGGTAGGTTAGTAAGTTAATTTGCATTGGTAAATTGACGATTGTAGTTAGGTGGTAGAACCTGGAGATGGAGTGCATGAGAATTTGGAGATCATTTTTTTTTAAACTTGGATTTCTAAAAGTCAGTGATTGATGATTCAAAGATCCAGTTTACTCACCGAATCTATGACCAAATAACCAGTATTATGGCAGATAAGGAATAAAGTTTTCTGAATCACATCATAACAATTTAAAGAAAAATCAAACAAAGTTGCATAAAATTTTCTATTCTTTAATTGTTGCTTAAAGTTATTTTTAATGTGGTAATATGGCCCTTAATTTTTTTTTAATCTTGTGTTTATGAGGCTATTCATTTCTTCCCTAACATTGCAATGCCTTGCAGCCATTCCAATGGGGGCCATACTACACCCCCACCGGGCCACAGCATATTTAAGGCGGGGCCATGGAATGAAATCATGAAATATTTTTAATGTTTTTCATGTAGACAGTAGAAGTACAGAAGAAACCAACTAAATCTGACTGCTTCACTGGGAATGGGGCCCATAAACTTTGAGCGGAGTCCTAAGGGGGCCATAGCCAAAAAAAAGTTGAGAATGGCTGCCTAAGAGAAAAGGGTGCTTCAAATAAATTTGAGGATATAGCATAGGAAATACAACATTCAGCAAAATTGTACAAACAACAATGTAAATTTTTTTTAGTGACACTGACAGGTTAATTATTGGCCATGTCACCTTGGATAATTCTCGTATTCTTCAGTACTAAATATCAAAACTACACTCAGATCCCAGACAAATCAATGAGCGAAGTCAGAATGTCAAAGGTTCTTCAAAAATTATACTGTAGAATCCCCATTATCTAGCACCGACAGTGATCCCAGATGCAGCATATGCAAATTTTCCATTTGACTGAGACTCACTCTTCCAATGCCTAACTTACACACCTGCATTAAGATGCAGTTTAAAGACAAAGCAAATGTAAAATAATTTGAAAAAAAAACAGTATTGTAATATTTAATTATGTAAAGTTCACTTTAATCAGGTAATTCCCGTAACTTACAAAATTTAAATTTGAAACCCAGTCGCTGGTGCTGTAACAGTGTTGTGCTCGTCACTATACTAACTCATAATCCTCCAAGTTTAGAGAACGCCTCAACTAATATACCCAATACGATTAAAGATAAAGATTCTTACTAGGCAGGGACAAAGCAACACTTTGTGAGAGTCACCTCAGCAGCAAGAAGCATCGGCCGACCCTTCATCCTGGGCGCCGCCATTTTATTCAAGCACAACTTTATTCAACTCTGACCACCCACAGATTGGAGCAACGACATCTTATTTTTCGTCTGGACACTCTCCAGCCAGATGACATTAACATTGACTTCTCTGCTTTCTGCTAACTTGCTCACCTTTTCTTTCCCCTCCCCTTTTCCAGTTTTTACACCTAGCCATCCCTCCTCCCCCTGATCACTGCTGTCCTCTCCCTCCCTTCTCCACCTATCATCTGCCACCTTTGCCACTCCCCCTTCCCCCCATCTGTTTGTTTGGATGCATGCTGATGTTCTTTCATACCTTGATGAAGGGCTCAAGCCCAAAACATCGGTTATGTATTTTGCGACATTAAGGACACTGTTTGACCTGTTGAATTTCCACACCATTTTGTGTTTTTTACAACTTTATTCAAAATATTGCTGTAGGCAGGGCAAAATGGGGGGAATTTTCTGGCTGAAGGTTTGATCCCATCTTCACAAGGGGTCGTGATGCTTCGGAGAACATTTACAATTTTAAACTTTTATTTAAAATTGTATTTATTCTCATTTATATTTAATTCTATTTATTTCCTCTATTTCCTTTTGTCGGTTGTTTGGATTTCCAGTTGATTGAATTCCAGATAATGGGGATTCTATTGTACATGCATTTCAATGGAAATTTGACCTGAGTCACTTTTTAAAAAAATTAAACTGAAATGTTTAAGTCATCCTTAAAATTAATCTCTAAAATTGAGATTTGTAAACATCAAAACTTGAACATGCAAAGTGCTTTGTATCTGGATTGAAATAATTAATTAAGTTATTAGACTAAAGCAGGATGGAGAGTTAAAAATACCGGCTCACCTGATAACAGCTTCAACTGTGTTATGAACCTCAACTACCAATACTGATGGGAATTGCTCTGCTGGAATGTTAAGTCGAGGAGGAATAGGTTGCATTGAGAAACTTTCTGCAAATTCATCAGCACTTTGATTTGTTTCACTTTCATTTATTGGCATTTGGTCAGCACTGAAGCAGTTTTTGGTTGTACGAAGTCCTTCATCTGTGCACTCTTTATTAATAACTTCTTTTGGTTCTGGTTTCACCAATGCAGTTGGTGTTATGACAGGAAGCATAGTCTCTTTGGGTTTATCATTTTGCTCATCAGTTTTTATCTCTTTTGCATAAAGAATTGCCTTTTTGCAATCATCAGATATTGCATAATCCACAGTGCAAATGTCAGACAAGCAATTAAGATCATCCAAAATATTCGGAGGAAACTGCATCTTGTATGTCTCTTCAAACAACTTGGGAAGTGCCTTAGCCCAGAGTCCACCGCTATATTTTTGCAACAGCTTATTGACTTTTTGCTTCACTTCTATATCCTTTAAAACTTGGCTTTTAGCTGCAACTGGTTTTCTTCCTTGAGCTACAGTTTTATTAGCAATTAATGGTTCCTGTTTCTTATCAGCTGACTTCTGGGTGAAAACTGGCTTCTTTTGCTGTTGGCCACTCCTTGGAGGATAAAGCAACACTTCAGCCAAATTATGAGATGCTGATTTTTCAACCTAAAAAAAATGGGAAGCTTGTGATGCATTCATCTGGAGGTATTTACTTCGTCAACGAACAAAAATGATTAACAACTACAATGAACAGATCAATAACAAACATTTCTCAGCAAAAAAAAAAGAACTGAGATTTTAAAAATGTTTGAAATAAGCAACTACTTACAAAAAGTCCAGTTATCTATTGGCTGTGCCCACACTCTCAAGCAGAGCTAACAAATACACAAATATATACAAAACGACTCAGACTCAAAATAGTGTTTTTTCCTACAAATGCAAATATGAAGGTAATTAAACCCTCCTTGAGAGGAGCCTTATTAGGAAGAGTATCATGCGATATGGTAATGAGCTATATCAGGATCACAATTCCCCCATTTATGAGCAAAAGGTTGTTGCAGGGTTACAAAAACTGGGCACGAATCAAATCTTTAGGGCACATGCTTATATGAGTACAAGGTAGTTTTTAAAGCAGTGCAAGATACTATTTATCTTGGTTATTTCCACATCTATCATTTACTCTTCTGATTGGCTCAAGTGAATAGGAAAATAACAATTCACAATCATCTAAAACTAACCTGAAGTTATTAACTGCAAATTCATCAAAAACAAGCATCTATATAGTGGTCAAATGTTATCCAGTTCTTTCAGTGATCCTCCAGCTTTTATGTCACCATGCCATCCATACCTGCAATGAACACCACTGGAAAACAAGTTGGAGCAAAAACTAACTGGGCAGTTATAACCACTTGCGAAAGATAGATGCTGCAGACTAACCAGGAAGATAGGCCTCTAGTCTAATGCAACTTTTAAACTATTCCAAAGTTGTGGTGGCAGCAGTCGATTTGGACTTTGTACTTTCATGCTTGGCAAATGAGAAAGTATATTCAGTCACTTATCAATCTGATAATCACCATCTAGTGAAATCTGCTCTTGTGTTTGCTGTTTGGAACAAAATGACATACAGCTGTAACATAACAATTTTCAAACAATCCACTTAAAGTATAACCGATAAGACTAGCCTGTCAACAGAGGCATGCACTTAAATTGGTGTGCCAACCTTCCAAATTTCAGGACACAGATCTTGAGGTGCTTGCATATGTTAAGCTCTGCAGGCAACATCCATGACTGTCCTCTATTATTATCAATCCCGGCAGCAACAACCTAAATCAGTATACATAAATGCCATGAAAGGCAAGGAAGCAAGCAACTTGTCAGTTGATTGAGAATGCATTTTTATTTCCTATGTATACCTCAACATATGTCCATATTCTGTTCTGGAAGCCCGGCCATATCTCAGATTTGCTCTACCTGTGATACTGAAGAGTAAAACAATCTATTTCCTTTTCTCTGAATCCTTCTCATTCTCTCTATTGCTGCAAACCCTGGGCACCCTGCCAACTCTACTGGCCTCTAAAAATCTGTCTGACCGTCAGAATATTGAGCAACAGAATCAGAAAAAATGGCACACAAGGAGTTAAAATGCGGTGAAATATCTCAGCATGGTGACCAGCTCTCGTGAGAGGTTAACCCCAGTTAACATGGCAGCCACCATAGGCCTAATTTTCACTTTAATAACCCAAATTTTATATATATATTTTTTTAAATTTTGGTCATACTTGCAGATGGAAACAAGTCACACGATGGGGAGTTACCTGTACATTATATATTTTTTTAAAGATGTGGAAAATCATTGATTTTTTTTCCCATTTCAAGCATAATTTTCCACCACACGTCAAATTTTAAACTTAAACAATGGCTTTGAGATGAATTTAAAGACTAGTCCAAAAAAAATTGTCAAATTTTGAGCAAAGTGCATTCACCACCTAAGATTAACAGCAGGATAAAATGAACACCAGAAATTAAAATGCCAAAGTCCAGCAATCATAACACATGCAGCATGTGAACTAAATGTTGTTACTTTTGTATTGATACCAAGAAAAATAACTTCACAATCCCCAAGCCTTTTTTTTTAAAAGTTAAAAAAAACTGATAAGCTCCATTTCTGGGTACAGAAACTATCATCTGACCACCCCAAACAAGACCATCTCCTTCACCACTCTTAATGGGAGTCTGGAGAGGATTCATAGATTTAACACTTTAAAGTCAAAAGTGCAACAAAAAGGTTTGAATAAATGAGAAATTCAGCAATCATTTAAATTTAAGTGGAAAAACACTCAAGTGAAATGTTAAAAACAGTATGACTTTCGAAACATTAATTGTATTACATGGCACAAATTTGATACGCTGTGACTAGACATTAGAGTTGAGTTCAGAGTTTGTGTCTCATACTGTTTTGACTAATTGTCTGTGAGCAAGACTCCTCAATACAGATAGACCCCAACTTACAATCAGAATCCATTTTGAATAAAGTCAGGGTCTACCTGTGGCTGCTTTTCCTTCTCTGAAGGAAATGCTTCCTCCGATCAGTGCACGCAGATCATTTCCCACTGCCACCACCCCCACAAATGTCATAATTTCAGTGCTCCTCTTGCAGCGAGATCAGGAAATGTGCTTTGATGGACCCAACACCGTCTTTTTAAAAATAAAAGTGATTTGGCACACACTCACAGATCGCCATCGCCGTGGAGGGAGAGAATAAAGGAGAAAGCATGACAGCAATCTGCACATGCGTTCCAAATGACAACATAGGTTGCAAGGTGATGCCATTGTCCCAAGTTACCTGCTGTCACCAGCAGGAGCAGGGACATCAGGCTGCTGGCAGGGACAAAGCAATACCTGTATGTGTAGATCCTGGCTTGTGATCATTTCAACTATGCAAGTCCCAGAACTGAACCCATCGTAATTCGGGGTTTACCTGTACATGGAACAACTAAAAGTGGATGACAGAATTTCCCAACAAAAAAAACAGCTCTGATGACGAAAAATTCTAGTAAGTCTTTAGAAGGCGTGCAAATCTTGATGTCTCTAGTTCTCCATTTAGTCATGCAAGCTCTTAAAAATTATTACTAATGACAGCTGTGAGGTATCAACTTCAATCAAAATTTCAAGAGTATAAATATAATAGTAATAACCAAGTACAAAAGAAATTACCTAAAAATAATGCAAACAAGTGGAATAAAATGGTAATTAGCAGCAGACAAGAACCAGTAAATGCATTGATATATCCAAGCAGATTGAAAACAGTGCCAAAGTGGAGCAAAAGAGGAGGGTGGGGATTAAACAATGTCCTCACCTCAAATGTTTTTCTTCACTGTGACCAAAAACAGCTGACCAACCAGTTCGGCTGTCGAAAAAGATTAATTCAACAAAACAACAAAATAGAACTTGGTCATCACCCAGGCCTGATCTCAGGGGCAACACAGAGCTGGGTTTGCTTCACGGCTTTTGGTCACTTTGGAGTGTTTTTGCAGTTTTTTGGCAAGAGGGCCAGGGTTGTGCCAGTGAAGGTCAGGGAGGCCATTGAGAGGCTGAAGAACAGGAATTAAACAGTGCAAAACACTGCCCAGGCCTAGGGATTACTAGGGTCAAGATTTGAGAGGAAGGAGTAGGATGGTGAGCTCAGTGATTACAGGGGGACTGGTGTTCCAGTGGGGGGGTGGATCTACACTGCTGATGAAAGAGGAATTCTTGTAATGATGAAGAGGAATCCCAAAGTGTGTGTCTGATGAATTAGGGGTACTCTTTGGGAGGCAGGTGTGGAGGAGTCGATGTCTGCTTTCCATAGACTTCATGACCAAAATGTGTTCAGGAAAGTTTTATAAATCAATATATAGAGGTACCAACAAGAGAGAGGATGCAATATCTGATCTTCTATTGGAGAACCAGACAGGTCAGATGACAGAAGTATGTGAGGGTGAACATTTTGGGTCCAGTGACCTTAATGAGGTCATGTGATGGTAGACAGTGAGTAGGACCAGAATCCTGGACCTCATCTGAAAAGATAGGAAATACAGTTAAAGTTTAAATTAAGTTTTCCAGCAGAATAAAGAAAAAATGATGGGGATGAAAGACAAAAGTCCTTAACAAAATGTGCAGCCCTAATTGAGCCCCCGGACGATTGAATTTCATGGCAAAGAGGTAGGTGAGGCCCAATCAAGGCCGCTGCAGGAAGAGATTGTGGGCAACTCTCCATCGAAAGAGTCATCTAGAGTCAAGTCAGGTGGGCAGTGAAGAGCCTGCAAGCAGCGATTATGGCTGTGGGACCTCACATCGACAGAAAGCAGCAGTGGCAGAGGTAATGACAGCAGCTGCGGTAGAGGCAGCGGCAAACAGGTCGAGGGCGGCATAGGAGATGGAGGGCTGGCAAAAGTGGGCAGGAACAGGATCACAGGCAGCATAGAGAGAGCAGCCCAAATGCGGATCAGGCGGACCCCCATAAGCAGCAGGTGAGGAGAGGAGACTGTAGATGACGAGAAGAGATAGCTGAGAGGCAGGGAAGTAGTGGCATGGAGAGCAATGGTGAAGTGGAAGAGGAGAAAGGTGGAAGGAAAGGCCTGTTGTCACAACAGGTGAAGGTGTCAGAGGGAGAGAGACTTACTGGAGTGTGTAATGGCTGTGGCGGAGGCAGTTGTGGAGGCCAGATTTAAAGGGACTTTCAAAAGAACTGGGGGAAGATAAAGACGGTAGGTAGTGACTGATCTTACAGAGAGAGTCTCTAGCGTGAAGGACAGAATAGAAGGTAGAGAATAAGGTGGAATAGGTAGAAAATCAGAGGGATGTCTGGAACAAAGAAAGAGGAAACCCTGGAGACATTAGACAGGTTTGAAAATTTTAGTAGAGAAAAAAATGTTAATTTTGTGGGATTAAAGGAAGGGGTGGAGGAGAATGATTTGATCAAATTTATTAAGGATTGAATACCGGGGGTTCTGGGTGAGGACAAGGTCGGTGGAGGTTTGAAGACAGAGTGGGGACACATGTCTTTTTTCCCAAGCCAGTTCCAGGGCAATTGCCTCAGTCGATCTTGGTGAAATTTGAGAATTTCCAGGACAGGGAAAGGGTTCTTTCAGCAGTGCCAAAAGGGGCAAGGACAAGGACAAGGGGGGCGGGGGGGAAATCCAGCCAAGTTTAAGGGTAGCAAGACCCTTTACTTTCCAGATACCGGAATGATATTGCTGAAATGAAGGAAACAGTTTGATGAAGTGAAAAGGGTTTTGTGAGTCAAGGGGGTGGATATTGCCCAGAGGAGAGATAAAATTTCACTCAGAGACAAAGGAGGCGATAAGATTCACCAAAACCCTAGAGGCTACCCAGGAGGAAGGCCAATAAGCCAGGATTATGCATGTATATATATTACTGTATTGCTTATTAAGTTCTGTCTAAAGGGATATGTTATTTGGGGGATGTATATAAGAGAAGTGGGAGGGGAGGGAGCAAGATAGGTGCCTCAGTTTGGTTTCAAAGGGGTCGTGTGGCCCATGATTATTGGCCTAATGGAATGCATTCTGAGGTAAATGGAGACAAATACTGACTTTGGGTATGAATATGTACATGGATGGCTTTATTTATTGGACTTTAAGACTGAAAACTAAAGTATTCAAAAAAAATTAGGCATAAGGATTCGTCTGGTCTGAGATTCTGATTTGGAGAAAGGCCAATTTTGTGGAAATGAAAAAGGATGTAGAAAGAGTTGATTGGGGTAATGAGAAAGGATGTAGAAAGAGTTCATTGGGGTAAGTCGTTTTCTGGCAAGGATGTGTTCAGAAGTGGAAGGTCTTCAAAGCAAAATTTTGAGAGTGCAGAGTTTGCATGTTCCTGTTGGATTAAAGACAAAGTTAACAGGCATAGGGAATGATCTGATTTTAAAAAAAAAGGCATATAGCAAGTATAGGCAACAATGAACAAATGAGGTACTAGAAGAGAATAGAAAATATAAGAAAATACTCAAGAATGACATTAGGAAGGCAAAAAGACACGAGGTTGCTTTGGCAGATAATGTGAAGTAAACCTTATGAATAAAAGGACAGAAAGGGACAAAACTGGTGTCTATGTGTGGAGTCTCATGAGATGGGAGAGATCTTAAACAGTTTTTTGCATCAGTATTTACTCAGGAAACTGGCATAATGTACAAGGGAGGAAAACAAGCAGTAGTGGCATGGAACATTGAGATTAAAGAGGAGGAAGTACTTGCTGCTTTACAGTGAATAAAGTTAGGTACATACCTCTGGCCAGACGTGATATTACCTCAGACCTTGAGGGAGGCTAGTGATTAAATTGCAGAGACCCTGGAAGAAATATTTAAAATGTCCTTAGCCACGGGTGAGGTGCCAGAGGACTGGAGAGTAGCTCAAGTTGTCCTGTTGTTTAAAAAATACTCCAAAGGTGAACCAGGAAATTACAGGCTGGTGAGCCTGTTGTCAAGTAGTAGGTAAATTATTGGAGGGTGTTCTGAGAGAGCGGATATAGAAGTATTTGGACAGCCAAGGACTGATTAAAGATAGTCAGCATGGATTTGTGCATGCTAGGTCATGTTTAATGAATCTTATAGTTTTTCAAGGAGGTAACCAAGAAAGTAGATGAAGAAAAGGCTATGGAGGTTGTTTACATGGACTTTAGTAAGGCCTTTGACAAGGTCCCACATGGGAGGTTAGTTCAGAAGGTTCACACACTCGGTATCCATGGAAAGATTGTAAACTGGATTCAAAATTGGCTGAATGGGAGAAGACTGGTCGTGGATGATTGTTTCTCAGTCTGGATGCTTGTGATTAGTGGTGTGCCTCAGGAATCAGTGCTGGGACCATTGTTTGTATCAATGATCTGGATGATAATGTGGTAAATTGGATCAGCAGGTTTACTGATGACACTAAGATTGGGGTGTTGTGGACAGCGAGGAAGGCTTTCATAGCTTCCAGAGGGTTCTGGACCAACTGGAAAAATTGACAAGAAAATGGTAGATGGAATTTAATGCAGACAAATGTGAGGTGTTGCATTTTGAAAGGACAAGCCAAGGTAGGACATAGTAAATGGTAGGGCACTGAGGAGTGCGGAGGAACAATGGGATCTGGGAATACAGATACATAATTCCCTGAAAGTGGTGTTATAAGTAAACATAGTTGTAAAGAAAGTTTTTGGCATCTTGGCTTTCATAAATCAAAGTATAGAGTACTGGAGTTGGGATATTATGGCAAGGTTGCATAAGACATTAGTGAGGACAAATTTGGAAAACTGTGTGCAGTTCTGGTCACAGGAAGGATATCAGCAAGATTGAAATAGTGCAGAGAAGATTTTCTTGGATGTTGCCCAATTTTCAGGAGTTGAATTACAGGGGAAAATTAAACAATGCTCAGCAATTGAACCCTTCTTATTTACCAAATCTGGAAATTTCCTCAGAGATGCAGAAACCCATATTTAATACTCATGTCAGGTGTTGTTTGCATGGAGTTTTCACATGATCCCAGTGACATCATGGGTTTACAAACTGATGCTCCAGTTTCCTTCCACATCCCAAATATGTGCTAGTAGGTTAGTTGACCACTGTAAATTGCCCCCCAGTGTAGGTCTGTGGCAAAATAATCAGTAGGATTTAATTTCATGAGTGTTCATGACAATAAATTCTGATTCTGTGGCTAAAAATGTAGAAAAGTAAAACCATTGTGAGAGTGGTTCAGTCATCTCTCCATTTCCTTCTCCTCACCATATTAACTTAAGTCATAATAATCACAAGACATCTCATCAAATATCCATATATAGACTTATCCTTCAATGTCTGATCTTCATCCTTGAGAACACGATCAACATACTTGTCATTACCCACACTTGCCAATGTGGAGTTTGTTCCCAATATTAATAATCTAGATTTAATTGTATGTGCTATCCAGCATCCACTTTAGCAGTAACATAGAGCTCCAGATCCTTCTGTTTCACATTCTTTACTGCCTTCTCAGATCTTTCTGCAATGATTCTCGACATCTTATCTCATAAAATATGGAATATAAGTCTAAAGAACCAACAAATTAAATTCAACATTTCAGATCAACAAACATACTTTACTTCTTTAAACATACATGCATCGATGCTGGATGATATGTGAATCAGGCCAAGTTGAACTGAGATGCTGTGCTGGAGAAAACAAAGGTTATGTGTACTGGTAACTCACCACACAGGAGGGGAGACAGATGCTATTATGATGTAACAAAGGGCTAGATTATTCTAACTGTTTATAACCAAAGAGCAAAAAGTTCAAATCATACGATCAAAGCCAGAGTTCAGGATAACATAGACATGAAAGAATACACAATTTAAATTTTTGGCTGTTACCAATGGAAACCATCTTCAAGATTATTATCATTTTACTGTACATGAACAACAATGAAATAGCATATCTCTGGACCACAATCCACACACATACACACCAACCACACTCCATAATCACATCTATACATAAAGATATAATTTAAATAAATATACAAATATTTTGAGATTGTTATTCAACAACAGAATACTGTTCATCAATCTCCCAGCTTGTGGGAGGAAACTATCTCCCAGCCTGGCAGTCCTGATTTTGATGCTACTGTTTCAAACCAAGTTTAGTGAATGTTTGATCAAATAGAATTTTCTCTTTTTTTAAAAAAAAACATGCAACAATAGTCCTTGTGCTTCGGACAGTTCCAATTTCAGTTTGAGACCTAGTTCTAATAGCATAGGTTAATTGGGACTGCTTTCAACAAATCTGTTCTCCAGGTGACTGATGAAGCACTAATGCCAGTTTCATTCTATCAAACACCGATCATTTCTGTGGTCCAAGTGACATGCTCAGTTGAAGGACATTCAAATGGAAGAAGTGTCTGAGTGATATGACAAAAGTTTTAAAGGTCTAGGATGAATATTGAGACAGTTAAGAGAATGTCTTAGAAATTAATGTCCTTTGGAAATAAAAATCTTCAGTTTTTCATAAATATTGCATTCACAGAAACAGTCTGTGCTTGTTTGCATGATGGTACATCACTATACTTTAATCCACAATAATAAAAAAACACACCCTTCTGTCTTGATGGAATGGTCTCCTTCCAGGTCACAAAGAAATACTAAAATGAAGAACCATAGCATCAAGTGTAGAAAATCTGACTATTCTTAAAAATTTCACTCTACAATTATAATAATTAATTAATCTCCATATTATCAAGTTGTAGAGCACAAACCCAACAAGGAGCAAACTCAACCAATTGTGTTCAAATTAGGTCCTGCTTGCAAAAGCCTCTTAAAACATGGATATTACAACAGTGACTGATGCCATGTACTATACGTTAAAATGTCATGCAACTGGAAACTGAAGAAAGCCATTGCCGAGAGCACACAGGTTCGCTTCACACCAGTTACCGAGTCAGCATTTAGGCTTTTAGAAGAGGCACATTAGAAGTACAGAATGCAACAGGTGATATTGAGGAGGTGCATATCAATTTCTATCTCCTATGGTGGGGCTCCAAGTCTCAGATTCCAGCTTCTGCAGTCTTGCGTGTCTGATTGAATCAGTCCAATTGATCATGTGTGTATTGATAAAAACAAGTAATATCAAAAGCTCAACGCTATTTGTCCATAAATGGAGCTTGGCCTGCTGAATACTTCCATGATTTGATTTTAGATATTTGATCAGCATATCTTATTCAAATCAGTAAATATGTCAGGAACTTTTAGAGACAGTCAACTAGATAACAATGGAGAGAAAAGCTACATCAGAAGATGACAAGATTCAAGTAAAACTATTATACAAATCCTCCAGATCCATTTCCTTTTCCTTGACCTTTTTACTTACCCCACAATAATCTATTTGCTTATCATTAAGGGCCTATATTAGTTATGGATGCACTTTCCTGCTTTTTCACCACGCCCTGTTACATCCTTGTTAAATAGAAGACTAATTGTAGCTCTTTAGTATCTTGTTTCAGCAGCTATCTATACATTGTAGTTGAAATTATATCCAAGTCTGTTCCCAATACTCCCCTAGATTCTGTACTTTCAGCAATTTAATTGATAGCTAGAACATTTTTGATTTTTCTTTTCCTTACCCACTGATACCACCTTGAAAACCTCAATTAACTTAGAACTATTGCAGAGATCAGCCAATCAACAATAACCAGATATTAATTTGAACTAGCATGGTCTGTATGTCACAGTATCATACAGGACAAATTTGCTTACTCATGGGGATTATTTGTGCATTTATACTCTTCAAATTTTGGGGCTACATCAGGAGTTTTAATTTATTCAAAATAAATGTTACATCATGAAAACATGAATATATTTCCTTATTTTGTTTAAGCATTGAAGGTTCCGGAGAACTTAGAACATTTCAAATTGAAATGGCTCATCTGAGGCAGAGATGTGAAAATGTGAACAAATTACTTAAGGTTGACCAAATAAAAAAGTACAAAAAAGCTTGGATAATTAATAGAATGTAGTTAAACACAAAGAACTCCGTTGCTTAAACTCATATGCATTGGCATCGCACACTTCAGCCATTAGGGTGTAGGCAGCTTAAACAGTGATATAAGGTATCAAAAGTCAATTCCTATTTTTAATCAACATTTTTAACTGGTGGTGAACAAAAGCTTGGATTTTGCATACATGATCTGACTGAAAACAATGAAATCAATCAGTTTTTTTCCTCCAGATTAGTCAGCCTTCCATCATTTTCCAAATTGCACATAATGATTGTTTTAATTACTTTTAGCATGAATTCTTATGGAAAATTTTCATATGTCTTCAAATTTTACTTACATGCAATGCTATCAAGTGTAAATATGCTTAAATACTATAATTTATTACTACATTATCCATATTCATCAAATCTGTTACAGCAATATTTTGACACTCACCACATTCAAAAAATATGTAGCCATTGTTTATAGATTTCGTACACTTTCAGCAAGATTCATACATAGCTTAACAATGCAGGTTTTCTTCTAATCCATTGCTTTAGAAAATTCTCCTGTCAATCACTGTGACGTTGTTTTTGCACACAGCACAATTAAAGGGGAAAAAATTGCAATGCCTGCTGGAAGTGTACTCATGAAATACTTGTTCACAATACCTCAGCATAAAGGTTTACTTCACTGCACATTTACAAAACCTGATACAATATCTCAAAAAATACAGAAACGTGTGTGTGTGTGTGTGTGTGTGTGTGTGTGTGTGTGTGTGTGTGTGTACATCTCACACACAAAAATATAATGATGCAAAATGACAAATCAGTACACCTAAAGCTCAGATGCATCATTAATTTTGATGATCTTCGAGCCACTCTACCATACTGCAGCTGCTTCATGCTGTATTAATCAGGTACATGTTTAAAAGAAAACATCCATGGAAAATAGAATGATTCTGCAATGTCTATTATTCTCTTTTGGAACACAAGAACATGCTTGACAAGTGAATGGAAACCACTTTTGTGAACTGTGACAATCTGTATGGGGAAAATTGCAGCAAAAGAAACATGTTATGCCCTCAAATCAATTTCAATGCCAGGGCAGGTTCATGAATTTGGTTATTGTGGTCTTCCCAAAAGTGCAGAACAAGTCCTCAACATGAGCTAGGAACACATGGAATTGGGGACATGGATGGAGGATTGAATAAACAATGGAAGGCAGCAAGTTGTGATAAAATTGAGTGCTTTCCTGGTTGGAGATGGTTAGTAGGTTGATGTAGGGATTGGTGCTGGGCCCTCAATACTTCACAACATACACAAATGACTTGAAGAAGAAGTCCAAGTATTGCATATCCAAGTTTGCTGATAACACTAAATTGGGTGGATAAGCTAAATGTACAGAAGACAAGAGACTACAGATTGGTTAAGTGAGTGGGCAAAGATCTAGCAGGTGGAGTACAATGTTGGTAAATCTAAGGTCATCCATTTTGGAAATATAGATCAGATTATTATCTAAGTGGTGAAAATTTATAGCATGCTGTTGGTTCTGGGAGTGCTTCTATATGAATCACAAAAGGTTAGTGAATGAGTCACAGCCAGACAAGCCACAATCTTATTAACTGGCAGAACAGGCTTGGTCCAGATGGCCAATTTCTGGTCCTATTTCTTGTATCCTTGAGCTGCTTCTATTTCTTATGTTTGAAAGTGCTTTTGAAGAAACCTTGATACGTTTTTGCAGTGCATTTTAGTAGACAAATTGTGTACATTACAAAAACAAGTCAGGACATAGTAGCAACTCAAATTATTAATTGAACTGTCAATCAAGCAGGTTTCATCTTGGGTGGTAGTCCAATCAAGTTACCCTAGTAATCCAGAAACCAAAATTCAAATCCCATCATGGCTGATGTGGAATTAAAATTCAGTTAGTAATCTGGAGTTGATGACAATTTCTCATTACTGACAATTAGAACAAAAACTTGTCAAAAAAATCCCATTTTCCATATATTTTGGTGCACAAGTTAGTTGAGTCTTGAAACCCTCAAAAAGCAAAGATATCAGGGGTTGACTTAGACGCCAGATACAAAAATGAGACCTTAAATTCAACTCAAAAAAACCGCTCGACAAAGATTTGGTGTATAGATGGCACTTGAAACACCAAAGAAGAACCCAACCTACCACAAATTTTCAAGCTACTAATATATTAGAAATAAATTTTTATTGTAAAAACATTTAAAATCCTACAAAATCACTATATCGTCTGAGGCAAAGACCTCAGCAATCACATCCAGAGTCTCACTGTTTTCATACTGGTCCCAGACTGAATCTGCTGAGTCAGCTTCCACTTTGTCATCAGTGTCCCACAACAGATCATTAAGTGCACAAGAGGTACTGCACTTTTTGAATGTTTTTATTAGTTATGCCATGCTTTGATCACAAAGTCACACAGCATATCAAGCGATGCAGCAAACATTTCCCTGCCCTTTTTTAAAGGATTAATTTGCACTCATCATCCAAGTATTCGATTCTTCACGCACATGATCTTTATTTGGCTTGTTCAAGCAGGCATCTAGAAGCTGCAATATAGAAGCTAACCCACCTGGGATAACAGCAATGAAAATTATATTCAAGATCTTGGTGGTTGCTGAGCAATTTTTGTCTCATTTTATGAGCTCCGATTTTAGTAAAATGGGATTATCTTTATTAGGGATAGTACAGACAGGAGGGACTGAATGGTCACAGCCCTTTTGATTTGGTTATTCAATACATTGGAAGAACTGAGGGAAGGTTTTTCAGTCTGTTCCAGAATCGTGGACAGCCATTTTTGTAGAATTCAGACCAAAGCATGCTCTGTGAATGACTGGGCCTTTTCAGTGGATTGACCTGTACCAGGAGGGTCTTTTTGAGAAGGGGCTTCATTTTGATTGTGATTAACAGTGGAGGTCACTTGGAGAGACTGCTTCATTTTAAGTGTGACTAGCAGTGAATTTACTTGGAGAGACTGGTGCCAGGGTCTTGGAAGCTTCGTGGAGGCCACCCAGTTCAAGTCTTGCCTAAAAAAAGGACCAGGAGTGTTGTGACTGCAGCTCGTGTGGATGGACATTTCTTCAAAGGAAACGTAAAAAGAATTCGTGAGTCTGTAGCAGTAACAACTCCAGTCTCCCCATCATTTCAACATTAATTCTGGGCATCAAATTTCAAAGGCCTAGCTACCACACTGAACTTGAAAGACTGAACTTTAAAGTAACTTTCTAGATTTTGGCCTGGGCTGTAATGGTTTGGGCATATCACACACACTAGACACCTGTGCATAGGTGGGGATAGATTTAGTGTTAAGAATAATTTAAAAGACTATAGTTTAAGAGTAAGAAATAATATTAGTGTTTTAAAATTAAACACTGTCTTGTTCATTGCCTATTAATGTTCATTACATGCAGTTCGTAACAGTCTTAATACCATATTTTTCCTGTTCATGCAACGGTTGCACCAGCCAACTACACCTTTAAAATCTTTACTGTGTTCTGGGTTAGACTCTGCCCACTTCAGTGCCTGTGCTCTTGTTTTATTTTGGGTGACTATGTAGCAATCTTGCCCCTGTTCACATATCCATTCTGACTTCATTTTCCAATTCTAGCCAATGAAGGAGTCCTCTTCTAGTGGAAAATTGTTTCTTTGGTATTTTTCTTAAAGCATCTTCATTCTTTCTCAAACTTTCTCTTACCAACTGATGTATCTCAAATGTTTTTGAAACAGCACAGTTGCTGGATTTCTTGGCCACTTTTAACTTAAAACTCACTTTATACTTTCGTTGTTTTGCTGGAGGTTCCATGATAACCACCACCTTCTGGTAACGCCCAACAGCTCAGTCAATGTTACTTTTGGGGCGGATGGGGGGGGGGGGGGGGGGTTCGACTTATACACCTGATACATAATAAAACCATGAAAATGAGTCTGAAAATGGAGACCCGATTTATCAGTAGGCCAACTTGTACATCGAAATATATAGTAGTTCATCTCATCTAGCCTCCATCCAACTAGACCAATTCTCCCAATCTGCAGTGTTCATGATGAAGCTGAAATTATGTTATTATTATGTATGTTATCCCAAGGGATCCTTAGGAATACATCTGTGTATTTTCTTTTCAAATTAAAAAAAATGTTTTAGACATTAAGCACGGTAACAGGCCCTTTCAGCCCTGCTGCCCAATTGGATTCAATTGACTTACATCCCCAGTACATTTCAAACAGTGGGAGGAATCCAGAGCCCCTAAGGAAAATGTAAAAACTCCTTACAGACACACAAGATTCAAACCCCAGTCCCAATCACTGGTGCTACAACAGCGTTGCGCTAACTGCTACGCCAACCGTGCTACCCTTTGATAAATTTTTGAAAAATAAGAATGAGTGGTTTTAAGCATTTCCTGGATGTATCTAATCTGAAGAGGTGCAAACGTTCCCCCCTCCCCACCCCCGCAGACTAGTTTGCCATTCTTTGGAAGGATTCTATTTTATTACACAGAAATTGGCAAACAATAAATTTCTAATAATCCATAATTTTTAGCAGGTTTCCATCTTAATGGATATGATCCCACAAACACATTTTTAAAAACATATTACACAATGCTATAATAAATATTCCAATGAACCACCGAGTTGAAAAGGAGCAGAAAATAGACAAGAACTTTGGACCTGGCTCTGGCTGCAAGCCTCTCCTTGTTTTTCTCCCTAATTATTCCAGACTAACCCAATCCCACCCCACAGCTCTAGCCATTTGTATCCTGCATCTCCAGCTTTCATTCCAGACCATTGTGAAACAGATGCCAAACAATCAGAAAATAGATAATCAAAGTTCTACTGTACTGAGTATAAACCGTGAAACTTTCAGTTTTTAAATCAATCTTTAATTAATGATGGTCTAAGACTGTAGCAGGATAGATAGAGAAATATCTATCAAATACAAAGTTGGACAGAGAATTGGTGGGTAGAATTTATCCAGACAAGTGTGAGGCATTTAATTTTGGGAAGTCAAAATGGGTTCGGTCACGTATAATAAATGATAGGGTGCTAAGGAACGTTGATGAACAGAGAGATCTTGTGGTTCATGTCCACAATTCTCGGAAAATGGTAACATGGGTTGATAGAGTGAAGGCAGCCTTATGAAAGCTTGCCTTCATAGGTCAAGAACATAAAAGGTCATAGAACATAAGCTGCAAAACATTGGTTTGACTGCAACAGTATTGTGTGAAGTTCGAATCAATATGCTGGGGGAAGGGAAAAATTAAATGTACATAATCTTGGCATGTTTTGTGTTTCTTCAATCTGGTTCATTACTTCCAGGAGAGGAAGAATTAATAAGTCTTTTAATGTTTTATAGAATTCTACTGGGAGTCCATTCTCTCCAGGCATTTTATTGTTCAGTAGCTTTTTTTAATATATCCTATTTCAAATGGTTTTATCAATTTATTTTGCTTCTCTTCTTGCAATTTCGGTAGTTCAATTTTAGCTAGAAACTCATCTATTTTGTCTTCTTTCCCTTCGTTCTCAGTTTGGTATAATTGTTCATAGAATTCCTTGAAGTTTTCATTGATCTCTGTTGGGTTATATGTAATTTGTTTGTCCTTTTTCTTTGATGTCAATACCGTTCTTTTAGCTTGTTCTGTTTTAAGCTGCCAAGCTAGTATTTTGTGCATTTTTTCTCCTAGCTCATAATACTTCTGCTTTATCTTCATTATGTTTTTCTCCAACTTATACGTTTGTAGTGTTTCGTATTTTATTTTTTTGTCCACCGATTTTCTTTTTGTTGTATCTTCCTTTGTTGCTAGTTCTTTTTCTGTACTTACTATTTCCCTTTCCAGCTGTTCCATTTCCCGATTGTAGTCCTTCATCTTAGTTACATAACTTATTATCTGCCCTCTGATGAAGGCTTTCATTGCATACCATAATATAAATTTATCTTTCACTGATTCCATATTTATTTCAAAGTACATTTTAATTTGGCACGCAATAAATTTTCTAAAATCCTGTCTTTTAAGTAGCATAGAGTTTAATCTCCATCTATAGATTCTTGGTGGGATGTCCTCCAGTTCTATTGCTGATAACGGGTGAGTGATCCGATAACAATCTAGCTTTATATTCAGTCTTCCTAAATCTCCCTTGGATATGGGCTGACAACAGGAACAGGTCAATCCTTGAGTATGTTTTATGTCTACTCGAATAATATGAGTATTCCTTCTCCTTTGGGTGTTGTCTCCTCCATATATCCAAAAGTTGCATTTCCTGTATTGATTAAACTATAAATTTGGCTACTTTGTTCTTTCTGCTAGTCTTTTGTCCAGTTTTATCCATCTTTGAATCCAAATTAAGGTTAAAATCCCCTCCTATCAATATATTCCCCTGCGTATCTACAATCTTCAAAAAAATATCTTGCATAAACTTTTGGTCCTCTTCATTAGGTGCATATATTATTGAGCAAATTCCAAAATTCTGAATATATCTGACACTTTATCATTACATACCTCCCTGCTGGATCTATTATTTCCTCCTCTATTTTTATTGGTACATTTTTATTGATTAATATAGCTACACCTCTGGCTTTTGAGTTAGATGATGCTGCCGTTACGTGGCCTACCCAGTCTCTCCTTAATTTCTTGTGTTCCACTTCAGTTAGATGCATTTCCTGCTCGAATGCTTAATCTATTTTTTCTTTTTTCAGGAAATTTAATAGCCTCTTCCTTTTGATTTGGTTATGTATTCCATTAATATTTATAGTCATATAGTTCAACATGGCCACTCATACTCTGTTTACTCCTCATTTCCACTTCCTACCACCACCTTTACCCTTTTCCCCATTTTCATCTCTCTGTTTTCCCTTTTTGAACTCAATGTATGACAACAATTCTAAAACATAAAATATTTCAACAACTCCCACATCTAAAATTCCCTTAACCCCAAGTGTCCCCCCCACCCCCCCCCCCCCCCCCCGCTCTCTGAGTCGCCCCTTGTCCCTTGTCGGGCACCCACAACTCCCCTCTCCATTTGGACTGCGAACCCGTTCGCAAGTGTCAACTGATTTTACTAAAACGGGTCTTGGTTTTTGTTGTGACTGTGGTTTTGGGGCTAATGTTCTGTGTGCTTTTTCTATTTCCATTCCTTCCTGTATTTCTGGCATTCCCAGGACTTTTTGGATCCATTCTTTTATAAATTCTTTCATATCTTTGCCTTCTTCATCTTCCTTTAGGCCCACTATCTTTATGTTGATTCGCCTACTATAGTTTTCCATTATATCCATCTTCTGAGCTAACAGCTCCTGTTTCTTTAACTTTTTTGTCACTTTCCTCCAATTTTCTTTTCAAGTCGTTCACTTCCATTTCTACCGCCATTACACGTTCTTCCACATTTTCTAATCTTTTCCCTACATCTGTTATGACCAGCTCTATTCTACTCACTTTTTCTTCTGTACTTTTCATTTCATTAAATTCTAGTGTCAGCCATTCTTTTAATGCTTTCATTTGTTCTTGAAATTTTTTAAAAACTATGTACTGTCCATTCATTTTACCTCCTATTCCTCTGTGCAGAGCTTGGTGTTCTCCTTCTTCTTCTTCTGTGTCTGCTCTTGGGTTTGTGTCTTCTATTTCTCTTCCTTGTATCTGTGTCTCTTCTGACCTTCTTGTTGAGCTGCTTATCTCAATTTGTTGGGTTTTTTTTTTCCATGGTGTCTTGATGTTGGTCCTCTTCTTCTGGGTTGGTTATCTGTTCTGTCTCTAGTTTCCTTTTTTCTTTCTCACCCCTCCCGTTCCCATTGCTCTCTTTATCTACCAGTTGGGGGCCCTGCTGTCGGGCCTTTCTCAGCTGTTCATGCTGTGGAGTTTCACTCCACAGCTGGTCCCCCCTCCCGTCGGTGTTGTCCTTGTCGTGCGCATCGTGCATGCGCGATTCCTCGCACATGCGTAGTTGCACACCCATTTTGCTCCGAGACCCTGCAGGGTCTCCACTAACCTCGGGGAGTGGGTTCCTCGTTCCGCGGCGGGTCCCTGCTTTTTTGTGCACCTTTCTCTTCCGGCGTCTTTCTTTCTTCTTTTCTTCCCATTGTTTTTGGTTTTTCTTTCTTAGGCGCCATTTTCTCCACACCTTTATTTTTTATTTGTTGTGATTTGTGTGTCTGGGGCTTTGCTTTTTCTTCACTTTTTTTCCTTCTTTTCTGGAGAGGGCTGGTATTCTCCTACCGGCCACTACTCCATCACGTGACTCCTCCCAATCTACATCAACTTGAGTGATCAATTAAAGAATGGAATCACCACTGTAATTAATCCATGGGAATAATCCGTCAGAAATATGAACTGCTATAAATCAATGATTATTGCTGCTTATGAGCTGTTGCAATAGTGCACTTGAATATTGTGGGCAGTTCTGATTTCAACACTGTTGGAAAGATGTGGTTGCAATGAAGAGGAGATTTAGCCTGATGTTATCTAGATTGAAAAACTTTGGTTTTGGAGAGAGATTGGATAGACTAGGCTTGTTTCTCTGGAGCAAAGGTAATTGAGAAGCAACCTGACAAGAGATGTACAAAATAAGATGCACAAAATAGGATAAATGGTAAGAATCATTTTCTTGATTAAAGCATAAAAAAGACTCCACAGGTTTAAAATAAGAGAAAGAATTTTAAAGGGGACCAGAGTCAAATCTTTTTCTTTTACAAAGTGGTTGATATCGGAAATACTGTGAGGAGTTGGAACCAAATACAACAATGTTTAAGAACAACTAAGATGGCCCTTGAAAAAGCAAGCTAAAGAATACAAACCTAATGAGATCTGTGTCAATGAACGAAAAAGTCAGCACAACGTTGTGGGCCAAAAGACTATTTCTGTGTTGCAATGAATGTTCCTATTCCTAGACCAATTTAATGAACTAACAAAATTATTTTCTTTAATTAAGACTTTGCAATACATTTTACTTGACTCAAGCATAGATAATATTCATAAACTATTGTTCAATCTCACATTTGCTGACACAAATAAAGTGCCTTGTCACTGAAGTCACTGATAACTTGTTGGTCGTGGAGATCAGCAAGATGGGATAGATTATTGACCAGTATCACTTGCATCCAGGGTGATTAAGTGTTTTGAGAAACTGGTGTTGAAGCACATCAGTTTCTGTCAGAGAAGTTTCATGGATCTATTCCAATTTGCCCAACATAACAAGTCTACAGCAGATGCTATTTCACTGTACACAAAACCCTGAAACCCTTGGACAGCGAAGATGCATACATCAGGATGCTCTTTAATATTAGCTTCAGCATTCAACAGTATCACCGCCTCAAAACTAATCAAACTCGAAAACGTGGGCCTTAATAACCATTGTGCAATTGGATCATGATTTCCTCACCTCAGACACCAGCAGATTGGCAAGAACATCTCCTCAACAATCGACATCAGAAACAAAGCACCACAGGGTTGTGCAATTAGCCCCCATTTGATTCGCTCTACACCCATGACTATATGGCTAAGTATGACAAGACCACATACGAATTTGCTGACAATACCACCATAGTGGGCTGTTTAAAAAGGGGTGATGAGTCAGCATACAGAAGGGAGATTGAAAACTTAGCTGAATGGTGCACCAACTACAACCTCTTACTCAATGTCACCAAGACTAAGGAGCTGAATAAAGACTTAAGGAAAAGAAAACCAGAGGTGTATGATCCAGATTTGAATTACTTGGGGGGGGGGGGGGGGGGTCACAATCTCAGAGGACATCAAAACTGCACATATTTTAACAATGTGTAGGTTAAAATCCACTGAATCAATAGTAAAAGATAAGGTTCAAAGAGTATAACATTAATAGTCCTTTCAAAATTAAATTATTTTTAGCCAGAAAGTGCCAAGTTTGATTTAAAGTTACTAAATTCATTGCGTACTCAAGGACTCATCATACTGGTGCCATCATGAAGAACGCACATTACCACATTTAATTGCTTGAGTTTGCAGAAGTTCAGAAGTTCAAAAACAAAGCAAACCAAAAATCTTGAAAAGCTCAACCCTCATCAAATGCTTTCAGAACAGATGCTCACTTTGAAACAAATCTTGTAAAGTTATTGAAGTCAAAGTAGTAATAAATTTACAAGATGAGGGCAAACAAAAAAAACCATTTAGTTAATACCAATAAGCAGTAATTATCGTTCATAGCACTTCACATTTCCAAGACAGGTTATATTACATGTTACAAACAGCAGTGATTTTTTTTTAAAAACTTAAATTCACCACTAAAAATTAGAGGATTTTAATTTTTCCCTTCCCCATCCCATAATGATTAGCAACATTATATAGCAGATGAAAGGAGTTAAGAAAATTGGTGAGCAAATCCAAATTCATAAAATGCTTTCAAAATTCTATTTTGGAATGATTTGTTTGAAAGTACAATAGCCACTCACTGTGCACACATGGTTCCATTGTTCTAATTGCTTTAAAACATCTTGCTGGAGATTTTCATTGAACATCTTTCGATACAACTGCGGCAATTTTGAATACCAAATTCCATTGGTATATTTACTCAACATTTCCTTTAGACGATACTGCACCAGCTCACTATATTGGTTTGACTGAAGTACTGATGAATCACATTTTCCCGTATCCATGGCATCACTCCAAACAGCTAAAAATTAAAAGAGTGTTTATCAAAACCAACAATAAGATGCCTTTATTGAACCAAAAATCATGGGGACAATAACAAGGATTGTTATATTAGTATTCAACAAAAGTATTAGTTACATTGAAGTCACTGGGGCCTTCAGCTGGTCAGGTAAAGTGCAGGCCTGTCTCTTCGCCTCAATTACCAGCCTATTCTAAGGTTCCTTGCATCTGTTGGATGAAGTAAAATCTTGGGAAACACAAATGTGATTTTCAACACTGCTTTATTCACCAACTTATCAAAACTGAACACATTTCAACAATGTGTAGGTTAAAATCCACTGAACCAACAGTAAAAGACAGGGTTCAAAGACTATCACATTACTTTTCAAAATTCAATATTATTTTTAGCCAGTAAATGCCAAATTTGTTTTTAAATTAAGTTACTAACTTCAGGGACATGATTTTCACCCCCTCCCCCCAACCCATTAATGAAATGAATGAAATGATCACAATCTATTAAGGTAAATTTTCAGATTTATTGTCAGTGTACAAACGGAACTATGACACTGTGGCGCTGACAGGAGCTGAAGGAAATCACTACTGCCACACCGAAGATCGTTAACTGCTGTTTTCATTCAAATTCAGCCTGTCCCTTTAAGGGCAGCATGAGCTCAGTCACCTGGTGCATTGTGACATCATAATCATGCTGAAGTCATGACGCCATTTCCCCATGGTTGCCCTGCCACGTGGCGATATAAGGGGGGCCGGTTCACCATGAGGATGTGCGCCGCCACACAACTCCCCCCCCGCCCCCCAGAACCAGCTACGTGTCTTGTCGCTTTGGTGGCCGGCCCTGGCGCTTGGACCGTCTGCACCAGCTGTGACAAGTCCAAATGAGCGGCTTTCATGTGGTCCACAGTAAACAGTTCTTTCCTGCCCTCCACATCTAAAGTGAAAGTTCCACCCGACCGCTGGAGAACCTTGTACGGCTCTTCATATGAGCACTGCAGTAGGGCCCTCTGTGGTCCTCTTCGGACGAGCACGAATTGCACCACATCCAGTTCTTTTGGTCGATGGGAAGGTTGGGTGCCGTGGTGTGATGGGGGTAGTGGGGTTAGGTTGCCCAGTGGTTTAAGGAGTTCCGTGACCTGCTCACCTTCATTGAGCATCGTCTCGGCCTCCGGGTCGAAGAATTCGCCTGGCAGGGAGAGTGATGCACCATAAACCATTTCTGCTGACGAGGCTTGCAGGTCCTCCTTGGGCACCATCCTAATCCCAAGGAGAACCCAGGGCAACTCGTCCACCCAATCGGGGCTGGAAAGTCTTGGCATCAGAGCTAACTTTAGGTGTCAGTGGAACCTCTTTACC
This sequence comes from Narcine bancroftii, assembly GCF_036971445.1. Taxonomy (NCBI): domain Eukaryota; kingdom Metazoa; phylum Chordata; class Chondrichthyes; order Torpediniformes; family Narcinidae; genus Narcine; species Narcine bancroftii. The sequence continues at coordinate 49,001,036 of NC_091469.1, forward strand.
AACCTGTTAGACTGTGGGTGGTAGGCTGTGGTATGGTGCAGTGTTAACCCGAAAAGCCTTGCCAGCTGCGACCATAGTGCGGATGTAAATTGGGTGCCTCTGTCGCTAGTGATGTGCGCCGGCACGTCATAATGAGTGATCCACTGACTGACCAGAGCGCTAACACGTCTCCGCTGAGGCCTCATGTACCGGATGGCTTCTGGCCACCTGGTTGCTCTGTTCACTATGGTAAACAGGTAGAATGACTCCCTGGACACCAGCAAGGGGCCCACGACATCCACGTGGATATGCTGGAACCTCCGCGTTGCAGAGTCAAAATGTCCTGAGATGTGGGTCCAGGGAGCTTGAGTTTTGGTGTCATGCTGCTGAGCCTGCTTTAGTTGCATAGTCAAGGACAGGAGCTAGCGTGCTGATGGCCAGGCGGAAGAGCACATCTGCAACTACATTGTCCTTGCCCGCCCAGTGCTGGATGTCTGTAGTTAATTTGGACACGTAGGACAGGTGGCGCTGTTGCCTGGCCGACCATGGGTCCTTGGCCATAGCCAGTGCTTGGGTGAGGGGCTTGTGATCGGTACAAATGGTGAAAGTTCTGGTCTCCAAGAAGTATCGGAAGTGCCAGATGGCCAGGAACTACCGTTCAAACGCATTGTATTTAAGCTCCGACGGCCACAAATGCTAACTGAAAAATACCAGTGGGCACCACTGCCCATCTAGCCACTGTTCCAGTACTCCCCCAACTGCCGTGGCAGAAGTGTCAACCGAGAGCGTCGTGTGTGCTTCCAGGCACGGGTGCACCAACAAAGTCGCCTCTGTGAGGGCTTGTTTCGTTGCAGCGAAAGCCTCGTCCGCCATTCCGACCAGACCAGGGTCTTCTCTTTCGTCATGATCAGCGTAAAAAGAGGGCGCATGATGCGGGTGGCGTTGGGAATGAATCTATGGTAAAAATTTACCATTCCCACAAATTCCTGCAGGCCCTTGAGGGAGGAGGGTTTGGAAAAATGCTGGAAGGCTGCCACTTTCTCTGGTGCCGGAGCTGCCCCAGACGCTGAGATGATTTGCCCCAAGAACTGCAATGTCTGTTTCCCAAACCGGCATTTGGCATTGTTGATCAGGAGGCCAAATTCTGCTAGCTGGGCGAACAGAGTACACAGATGGACCTTATGCTCTTTGTGGCTGGCTAGCAGGACGTCATCTAGGTAGATAAAGACAAAGTCCAAATCCCTACCCACTGTGTCCATGAGACACTGGAACGTCTGGGCCGCGTTTTTCAACCCGAACGACATCTGAAGGAATTCAAACAAGCCGAAATGGGTGATAATGGCGGCCTTTCCAATATTATCAGGATGGACCAGGATCTGGTGGTATTCCCGCACCAGATAGACTTTTGAAAAGAACTGCGCGCTGTGGAGGTTGGCCGCGAAGTCCTCGATATGGGGGACCGGGCATCTGTCTGGAGTCATGATGTCATTTAGCTGTCTGTAGTCTCCGTAGGGCCTCCAACCCCCTGATGACTTCGGGACCATGTGCAGTGGCGCCGCCCGCCCAAGAACTGTCCAGCCGCCGAACGATGCCCAACTCCTGGAGCCTGGAGAATTCCTCCTTTGCCTGTTTTAGCTTCTTCGGTGGCAGCTGTCTAGCTCTGGTGTGCAGCGGGGGGCCTTTTGTGCAGATGTGATGGAAAACTCCATGGCGGGGGGTGGCGATGTCGAAGCATGACTCCAGGATGGCAAGGCAGTTGCTGAGAATCTCAGCGAACTTGTCTGTGGCGGTGGCTACCATGGCGATTTTGGGTCTGTCGTCGTCTGTCGTGCCCAGGCGCACCGAGTGAAAGGTGCGGGTGTTGAGCAGCCTCCTGCCCCTCACGTCCACCAGCAGACCGTGAGCCCTTAGGAAGTCAGCCCCTAACAGCGCAGTGCCCACCGATCTGTACCTGTGCCCTAGATGTTGACTGGAGAACCATTGGCAGCCCATAGGGTTGGACCAGGGGTCCTGGTTCAAGTTTCCTGTGCTGTAGGGGGGAGGGCACTCAACTCAGCCCCAGTGTCCACCAGGAACTGGTGGCCCATGGACTTGTTAGTGATGTAAAGGAGGCTGTTCACATGGCCAACCGTGGCAGCCATCAACGACAGTTTGCCTGGCCGTACCCCTGGAAGTCACAGGGCTGGCGGCACTTGAGGGCTTTCACTCCCCAGCGCTGGTGATAAAAGCACCATGTTGACTGGGTTCCCTCTGGCTTGCGCTTGGAGGTATCCTGCAGACGGCAGGGCTCCAGCTTGGAGACTTGGCTGAGGGATTGTGCGCCAAAGGGCATCTGCCCTGGCTACAGCCTTGCAGGGGTAGGAAAAGTCCTCTTCAGACAGATGGAGCCAGATATTTTTTGGCATCTGTTCAAGGAATATCTGGCAGAAGAGAAAACACAGCTAATTATCCTCCGCCAGGGACAGCATTTTGTCCATGAGAGCTGAGGGGCTGCGATCCCCCAACCCATCCAGGTGCAAGAGCCTGGAAACAAGCTACTGGGGAGTGAGGCCAAACTTCCCCAGGAGTAGATTTTTGAGGGCAATATATTTGCCCACTGCTGGTGGCCGGTGAATGATGGTGTCCACCCTCACCGCTGTGTCCTGGTCCAGCGCACCCATTACGTGGTTAAAATTCTGTGGTGTTGGCTGGGATGTTGTGGAGGTGGAATTGTGCCTCCACCTGCCCAAACTACGTCTGTGGGTGATGGGGCCAGAAGAGGGGATGTTTGAGGGCTACTGTGTTCACCTCAGCTGCGTACATTATTCACTGGGTCCAGATAGATGTCTGGGCCCGTCGGGGTCACCACTGTGGCGCTTCCAAGAGCAGAAGGAAATCACTGCTGCCACACCGAAGGTCGTTAATGACTGTTTTTATTAAAATTCAGCCCGTCCCTTTAAGGGCAGCATGAGCTCAGTCACCTGGTGCATTGCGATGTCATAATCGCTGCCGAGGGTGCGCGCTGGAAGGGATGCTGGAGTCAGAGAGAAACCTCTGATGACACCATTTCCCCATGGCTGCCCCGCCATGTGGCGATACAAGCGGGGCCGGTTCGCCATGAAGATGTGCGCCATCACAACATCACATAAAAGCCTGAGATAATGTTTCCTGCAGGCAAGGGAGAATTACCACTCAATTGGTAAGGCAAAAAAAAACTGTACACAAGAGTATACATGTAAACCAAAACTAAACAGATAACAAATGTAAACAAATTGACTGCAATACAGAGAATAAAAAAGAAAATCATCAGAGTGCGTAAAAGTCCTTAAACGATTCTCTGATTGAGTTTATTGTTGAGTCTGATGTTGGAGGGGAAGCAGCTGTTCCTGAACCTGGTGGTGCGAGTCTTGTGGCACGAATACCTCTTACCTGATGGCAGCAGTGAGAACATAGCGTGTGCTGCGTGGTGTGGTTCCTTATAGATGTATTGGTACTCAGTAGTGGGGAGGGTTTTGCCTGTGAGGTTCTTTGAGGACTTTATGTTCAGGGGTATTGGTGTCTCCATACAAGACTGTGATGCAGCTGGCCAGCACACTTTCCACCACACATCTGTAGAAATTTGCCAGGATTTCTGGCATCATACCAAACCTCCACAAACTCTTGAGGAAGTAGAGGCATTGACGTGCTTTCTTCACGATGCCTTTGGTGTGTTGGTTCCAGGAAAGCACCTCTGAGATAGTGACAACCAAGAACAAATTTGTTCACCTCTCCACCTCTGATTCCCCCAATGATCACTGGATTGTAGACCTCTGGCTTTCTTTTCCTTGTATCTGTGTCTCTTCTGACTTTCTTGTTGAGCTGCTTGTCTCAGTTTGTTGGGGTTTTTTTTATTCCATGGTTTCTTGATGTTGGTCATCTGTTGTGTCCAGTTTCCTTTTTCTTTCTCACCCCTCCCGTTCCAGTTGCTTTCTTTATCTTCCAGCTGGGGGCCCTGCTGTTGGGCCTCCCTCAGCTGTTCGTGCTGCGGAGTTTCACTCCACAGCTGGTCCCCCCTCCCGTCAGTGTTGTCCTTGTCGTGCACATTGCACATGCATGATTCCTCGCGCATGCGTAGTTGCACACCCATTTGGCTCCGTGAGCCATTTTTGTAGTCCTGCAGTCGATGAATCGCGACCCTGCAGGGTCTCCACTAACCTCGGGGAGTGGGTTCCTCTTTCCACGGTGGGTCCCTGCTTTTTCATGCAGGTAAGGCCTTCACCTTTCTCTTCCGATGTCTTTCTTTCTTCTTTTCTTCCCATTGTTTTTGGCTTTTCTTTCTTAGGTGCCATTTTCTCCATACCTTTATTTCTTATTTATTGTGATTTGTGGGTCTGGGGCTTTGCTTTTTCTTCACTTTTTTCCTTCTTTTCTGGAGAGGGCTGGTTTTCTCCTACCGGCCACTACTCCATCACGTGACTCCTTACCTCTGGCTTTCTTGAAGTCAATAATCAGCTCCTTAATTTTGGTGACATTGAGTGCAAGGTCATTGAAAACTTGGCTGAATGGTGCACCAACAATCTCCAGTATGCCAACTCATCCCCATCCTTCATACCAACCCACTACTGTTGTATTGTTGGCAAATTTGTAGCTGGTGCTATTGTTGTACCGAGCCACATAGTCATAGATGTAAAGTGAGTAGAGCATGGGGCTAAGAACACATGCCTTTGGTGCTCTGGTACTGATGGAGATTGTGGAGGAGAAGTTCTTAGCAATCTTCATTGATTGTGGTCTGGAGATCCACGATCCATGATCCATTTACACAGTGCGGTGTTAACATATGTAAACAAAGCAAAAATGTCAAATCCAATGAAAAAAAATTGTCAACCAAACAATTGGCTAAAGAACAGATTTTTGAAAAAAAACAAACAGGACAGAAGCACAGCTGTAGGGGATGCAAATCAAGAGTAGGCAGGTTAGGGACAGGTATCTCAAGCAGAAAAGATTGTAAGAACCATAATTCAATGTTGATGGTGTTGTGCCTCTGCCTTTTCCATTGGTATATTTGGCCAAAGCAAGAGGTTCAAGATCCTAACTACATTTTGCTCATACCTTGATGAAGGGCTCAAGCTTGGTATGTTGGTTATGTATCTTTATCTTTGCTATATAAAGTATTTGCCAAGGCAAATAGCGCCTTTGGAAGACTACACAAAAGAGTCTGGAAAAACAACCAACTGAAAAACCTCACAAAGATAAGCGTATACAGAGCCGTTGTCATACCCACACTCCTGTTCGGCTCCGAATCATGGGTCCTCTACCGGCACCACCTACGGCTCCTAGAACGCTTCCACCAGCATTGTCTCCGCTCCATCCTCAACATCCATTGGAGCGCTTTCATCCCTAACGTCGAAGTACTCGAGATGGCAGAGGTCGACAGCATCGAGTCCACGCTGCTGAAGATCCAGCTGCGCTGGATGGGTCACGTCTCCAGAATGGAGGACCATCGCCTTCCCAAGATCGTGTTATATGGCGAGCTCTCCACTGGCCACCGTGACAGAGGTGCACCAAAGAAAAGGTACAAGGACTGCCTAAAGAAATCTCTTGGTGCCTGCCACATTGACCACCGCCAGTGGGCTGATATCCCCTCAAACCGTGCATCTTGGCGCCTCACAGTTTGGCGAGCAGCAACCTCCTTTGAAGAAGACCGCAGAGCCCACCTCACTGACAAAAGGCAAAGGAGGAAAAACCCAAAACCCAAGCCCAACCAACCAATTTTTCCCTGCAACCGCTGCAACCGCGTCTGCCTGTCCCGCATCGGACTTGTCAGCCACAAACGAGCCTGCAGCTGACGTGGACTTTTTTTACCCCCTCCATAAACGTTTTACCCCCTCCATAAATCTTCGTCCGCGAAGCCAAGCCAAAGAAGATAAAGTAAATTGTTTGACCTGCTAAGTTTCTCCAGCATTGTGTTTTTAATTTAATCAATGTGTGTTTTACTCAAGGTTCAAATGGTGCTTTTGAAAACCAAGGAAAATTTTCACCAATGTTCAACAAGCCATTGAACAGTGTGATAATCTAACAAGATTATCATTTTACTATTCAATCGAAGTACTCGAGACGGCAGAGGCCCACAGCATCGAGTCCATGCTGCTGAAGATCCAGCTGCGCTGGGTGGGTCACGTCTCCAGAATGGGGGACCATCGCCTTCCCAATATCGTGTTATATGGCGAGCTCTCCACTAGCCACCGTGACAGAGGTGCACCAAAGAGGTACAAGGACTGCCTAAAGAAATCTCTTGGTGCCTGCCACATTGACCACCGCCAGTGGGCTGATATCGCATCAAACCGTACATCTTGGCGCCTCACAGTTCGGCGGGCAGCAACCTCCTTTGAAGAAGACCGCAGAGCCCACCTCACTGACAAAAGACAAAGGAGGAAAAACCCAACACCCAACCAACCAATTTTCCCTTGCAACCGTGTCTGCATGTCTCGCATCGGACCTGTCAGCCACAAACAAGCCTGCAGCTGACGTGGACATTTACCCCTCCATAAATCTTCGCCCACGAAGCCAAGCCAAAGAAAGGGGAGACATCTGTGCATATTCAGTATCAGAATTTATTGTCACGAACAAGTCACGTAATTCAGTGTTTTGCAGCAGCCTCATAGAGCAAATATTCATACAAACCACCTTAAAACAATCAATAAACAAAAATAGTGCACAGAAAAGTAAGGCAATGCCTTTGGTTCATTGATTATTCAGGAATATGATGGCAGAGGGGAAGAAGCTGTCCTTATGCCGTTGAGTGTTTGTCTTAACGCTCCTGTACCTTTTTTCCCCTGATGGCAGCAGAATGAAGAGGGCATTGCCTGGATGGTGGGGGTCCTTGAGGATAGAGGCTGCTTTCTTAAGACAACACTTCTTGTAAATGTCCTCAATGGAGTGAAGCCTGGTGCCTGTGATGTCGCAGGCAGAGTTAACAACCCTCAAGTTTATTCTTGTCCTCAGAGTTGGCACTTTCATACCAGTAATGCAACTAACCAGAATCCTCTCTACTTTACACTTGTAAAAGTTTGAGGGCCTTCAATGACATACTAAATCTCAAACATCTCACAACATATAGCCACTAGCCAGCGTCAACATGGAGGCTCCAAGACTGATCCTCGTAGATGTTGACACCCAAGAATTTGAAGTTCTTGTCCTTCTCCAGAACTGAGCCCTTGATGAGGACTGGGTCTTGTCCCCTGGCTTTCTTCTGAAGTCCACAATTATCTCCTTGGTTTTGCTAACATTGAGCGCAAGGTTGTTGGTGTGACACCACTCAATGAGCTGATCTATCTCCCTCCTGTGTACTTCCTCAATGCAATTTGTGATTCTGCTGACAACTGTGGTGTCATCTGCAAATTTGTAGACAGCATTGGAATTATGCCTGACCAGACAGACTTGGATGCTTAATTAGTAGAGCAGAGGGCTCAGCATGCATCCTTGAGGTGCATCTGTATTGATAATCAGTGGAGAGGAGACCATTTCCATTCGTATTGACTGTGGTCTTTCGATGAGGAAGTCAAGGATACAGTTGCAGGGGGCAGGGGAGGGGGGGGTGGGTTCAGAGGCCTAGAGTTTATATCTTCTTGACTGGCACTGAGAGAATAATGGTATTGAAGGCTGAGCTGAAGTTGATGAAGAACAGCTGTATGTCTGAGTTGCTGTTTTCGAGGTGATCCAGAACTGAGTGGAGTGCCAGCAATACTGCATCTACTATGGGGCAATTGTAACGATAGGCAAACTGCAGAGGATCTAGACCTTTGAGAAGCTGCCCATGGCCAGAATTAACATGTACCTAATCAAAGCATTTAATCACAGTAGAAGTTAGTGCTATTGTGCAAAAGTTGTTAAGTGAGTCCACATTACACTTCTAGGGCACTGGGATGATTGATGCCCCTTTGAAGCAGGTGGTAACCACTGACTGCAGCAACGAGAAGTTGAAAGCGTGAAAACTCCAGCTAGCTGGGTGGCACAGATTTTCTGTACCCTTCCAGTGCAGCATCAGGGCCTGACACTTTGCTAGGGTTCACCCTTTTGAATGATCTGACATCATACTCAGAGACAGCTATTACAGGGTCCTCAGTCTTTACAGATTTCTAGTAGGTTCATCTCATTAGGTAATGAAGCATCACAGCCATCTATGGTGTTTGTCCTTACTTTGTAGGCTGTAATGGCCTGTACTCCCTACCATTGCTGTTGTGTATCTGCCTCTAGCTTCCTCCGGAATTGTCACTTTGCTTCAGATATGGCCTTCTGCAGGTCGTACTTGGGCTTATTGTAAATATCTAGATCCATGGCCTTAAACATCCTTGATCTCACCCTCAGCAAGTTGCAAATTCTCTGATTCATCCAAGGCTTCTGCCAGCATTTTTAGTTTTACACTGATAAATTCCAACTTGTAGAATGTGCTTGTAAAAACCATTCATCATCTGCAATCCATGGTTTCAAGTGACACTGATTGGGAGGCTAAACAGGTACTACACCTTGCCCAAGGGTGACTGTAGGCTATTAGATAGAAGGAATGCCTTACAGCTCCTTTTGCTGAGCAACTGTATATTAGCAAAAACATGACAATATAGGTGAATAAAAGATTTTCAAAAAAGTGAAATGGGAAAATAGAAAGTCCAGAACAACATTCAAATATTGACATCTGGACACAAAGACATTGGTTATGATCAATGTATCAAATTGGATTGCTATTTTATTGTTACCCTTCAAACTAACCTATCTTACTAACACATCTAATATCCCATCAGCTTCAGCAGATCCTGCAACAAGCTTTATAAATTAGTGCAAGTTGTGGACATAACATTATATGGCAGACTGTGTGTTTGACAACTTTACAGGTAAAGGCAGTAAACCATCATAAGGGAGAACCCTTACTTCACCTCGTCCTCATCAATTTTGCAGTTACAATTCCATCAGTTCATGACATAATTTCCATTCTGACATTGAAGACAATCTCCTTTGGGTCACACAGCACAACCTCCGTTCTACCAGAGATAGATTTGGGTACTCAAAATAGGGTCTTCATGAGGTTTACTAGGCATCGACAGCAGCAGAATCCTATCCCCTCATTACCAAGTGTATACCAGCAACATTGCTGAAGATGAGGTGCTAACCTAGAAAACCATGCTTGCTAGAAAAGGAAATGATTGGAAACAAGCTGCAAGCAAACACCCTGACAAAAGGAGAACAAAGACCTGCAGTGATGCTTGGTCCAGTGACCGGGGAAAGCACTTAATTGGCTGTAAAACACTTTGGAATATCCTTGTGACAGATTGTTATATTTTATATTGTATATAGTTATGTTTTAAAGGAGATAAATTGTGGGGATTTTTTTTTAAGTCACAAAGGCACAAACACTTCACAACAAGTAGATCTCATTTAAAATGCCAGAGCTCCGCAAGCCAGACAGTCTAGGCTCTGAGTGCCTTTGCAAAAACTTTGAAGAATGCTTATAAGGACTTCACAAATAGGTGTTAAAGTCAGTGAGTTAGTGAGAATTCAGTTCTACAGTTCAGCAGCAGCTGGGACTGGAACATGACAAGCTTGTGGAAAAACCCCATTTTGAAGATCGGTTGTGAGTTCTTAGTTCAGCCTGTTCAAAGCCCTTGTGGTCCATTCAAGAGGAGATGGCTGGCTGTATAATATTGCACCTGAGATAAGGGAAACAAAAAAAGAACTCTATGGTGACCTGAAAGAAAGAGGTTATCTCTGGAAAACCCTGATGGGGCAAGTTACCAAAGTGGCTGATTGGAAGGAATCAGTTTGTGCCCAACAAGCAACAAATTCTCTTTGAAAACCAACAAGTACCTTCTTGAGCATAATCATTTACCTTTCAAGCACCAAAGCCTGGTGAAATTCAGAAATGTTAAATTCTGTACACAGTATAAGAATTGCTTAATAACAGTAAGCTTAGAGGAATGAAAAGTGAGATTGGACTGTGAATCAAAGAACTTTGAGACTTACACACACATTACATACACGTGCACTTAGAATAGAAGAGGGTTAAGTTAATAGTAACAAGTTTGAGTTTGATCCTGTTTTTATGTTTAAAGATAATTAAAAGCAATTTTTATTTAAGTATTCATTTGTCTTGTTGAATTTCTATTGCTGCTGGGTTTTGGGGTCCTCTGGGCCCATAACATCTTGATATCCACTTTTAAATGGACATTATTTATCGATATCACTGGTAGACAAGCATTTATTACCCGTTGACTGCCATTGATCTTGCAACAATGAAGAACTGATGTTAATATTTTCAATATACAACTTGGGGGAAATTTATACATCATGTTGTTCCTACACACCTGTTGCCCTTAATACTTCATGGCAGAGGTTGTAGGATCACAATGGCCAGTGAGAGCAACTTCAGAATATTTTGTAGATGGGATCTACTGGTGGTGGGAGAAATTAATGTTTACGGTGATTGAAGGGTTGCCCATCAACCAGATTGCTCTGTCCTGGTAGCATTGAGCTTCTTGTGGGTTGCTAGTACCTTACTTACTCAGGCAATTTATTCCACCTGACTTGTACCCTGTCATGGAATGGCCTGAAATGACACTAGCTGGATACCCTCTAACTTGCTCTTGTTACTACTGCAAATGGGTAACTTTTCCAGTTGAACTTCTGATCAATACTGACTTGCAGAATTTTGATAGAGTTAGCAGTGCGATCATGGATTGATTGTTAGATCCTCTCTTGTTGGAAATGGTCACTGCTGAGCACTTCTCTAATAATCTCAGCCCATGCTCTCAAAAGTTGTCTGGTCTTGAAGCATGACAGCATGGACTACTTTATTCACTGATCACTTGCAAATGAAACTGAACATTGTGCAATTAACAAACATCCTTTAACTCTGACCATGTCATAGAGAAGATCATTGATAGAACAGACAATGGGTAGGGTTAGGACACCGCCCTGAAAACTGCAGTGATGACTGGGGCAATGCTGGAGAAACTCAGCAACTCGTGCAGCATCTTGAGGATTTCTGGGGCTGGGAACAACTACTTCTAACCACATTTCTTAGAATCATGTTTGACTTCAAACCTTTTAAGTTTTTTCATTTAAACATTCATCTTCTTTAATTTTAATATGTAGTCAGGTGCTACTTTTATGTCAAAGGCAGGCACTGCCACCTCCGGAATTCTGCTCTTTGATCCATGTTTAGCTCAAGGCAGTGATGAGATTTGAATTTGTGGCAAAACCCAAACTGGGTATCAGTTCTAGTAGGCTATTGGTAGGTGCTGCTTGATAAAGTTGTTGACAAGAGCTTCCATCACTTTGATTGAAAAACCAATTGGCAATAATTAACCAGGAAGAATATGCTCTACTCCTTGTAAACAACAAATATTTGGGGAATTTTTCACATTAATTAGTAGCTTCCAGTGTTGTGCTACACCTTGGATAGAAGTGGAACACAGACCTAGAAATCAAGCCTAAAATCAGTAAGATAGACCTTGTCTATTTGAGGAATGGAGTACTCTCATTTTAGTTTTGTTCTGGAAGGGAGATGTACTCATTAAAATTAAACCATTCTTCTTCATGGTAAACTGAAAAGTTCTGAAAGACTCGATATTTCACATTTATTTATAATTTTTTTGCATGTAATCATTTCTGAAGTACAAGAAGCATTTAAAGAGGAACAAAGAGGGATGCAGTACAATAATGATATTTAAATAGCTTCTTATGGATAAAATATTTGAGCACTTGGAATAGATGCCCTCACATATGTAACACCCAGAAAGTGCAAAATTAAAGGAATTCCCAAAAGTTTTTGCCAGAATGAGTACTTGAAAATTTTTACCCAAGCAAATAAAAGATAGTGATACATGTGAAAATTTTTGCTGTATTACATTCTATTGGCATGTTAATTAACCAGTAACATTGCATATTTATTACAAAAGGTCTTCATAATTTTTTTTAGATGCAGGAATCTTAATAAAGGAAGCCTGGATCATAGACTTCAATGCAGAAGATCACCATCATGAAAAGAAAATGCATACCTTTTTGTTCACTTGAAGTGTTTTCTCCCGAATGTGCTTGACGCTCCTTTTGAAATCTAGGAGGAAATGTCATAGCTGGTATTTTCTCAGATCTGTAAAAAAAATGGAAAATTATACTTTCATTGGGAATTGTCGTCAGTTTTTTGTGGATTTCCCATCTACCCTCCTGCACCCCAACCTCAAGTTCTGTTTAAAAAATCATAAAGTATAAAATAACTATTATTATGGTAGCTGGGCTAGGCATGAAAGATTATGATGCACAATGCTCTCTTCAGCTTTGAGAACATGTCCAAGTTTCAACAGTTAAAATTGCTCATAGAGTTAATTGTACTAACTACCAATCTAGATCTGATTGAAGCAACTCAATCCTCATTGCTTCAATACATTGGCAAGATGAACCCTCAATATTAATGCAAACTTTGAATACATTTCACTAGCTGATTCAACAGGTCCTCCCCTAAAACAAGTTTTGCATATGTGCTGTTATTACTGCTGACAACCAATTGGTAGAATCCAATTACTGGATTAGCAGATTTTCTGGACGACTGAATTTTATCCTTCTTAAGAGGAATTTAAGAAAATGGAGGACTTGGGGATGGTGTGGCAGTCAGATAACCCCTAGGCCTCCTCCCTGCACATGATTCTGAAGGCAGCAGAAAGCTGTGTGGTGATTACTGGCACCTCAATGAGGCCACCACACTGGTCAGCTACCCTGTGCCCCATATCCAGAACTTTACTTCCAACTTACAGGGGGGACAGGTGTTTTCAAAAGTTGATTTAATCAGGGGTTATCATCAAATCCCAGAGTATCGCCAAGTACATGCCCAATTACAGGTAAGATGTACGGAAGGTGTATGGAACCTTGGTTTTCAAGAGATATTGAGACCCTGGTTAAGAAGAAGAACTGGACCATTAGAGGGCGCACAAAATCAGTGAACCGGTACGGACTCAAAAGGCCAACATGGCCTGTTTCCGCTCCGTAAATGGTTATACGGTTAATGCACTACCTTTTAATTCATTTTTTTTTTTTTAAAAACAGTATCGCATAGAGGAGTCATGTGATGGAATAGTGGCCGGACGGTGAACTCCAGCCCTCTCCAGAAAAGTCGGAAAAAACAAAGGAAAACACAAAGGCACAAAAATAAAAATTAAAGTAAAGTGAGTATAAAGGTGGAAAGAAGATGGCGACGAAAAAAGAAAAATCGAAACCAACGGTAAGAAGAGAGGAAGAGAAGACAACAGAAGAAGAAGGAGAAGGCCTTACCTGTTCGAAGAGGCCCGCGGTGGAGAGAGAAACCCGCTCCCTCAGGTCGGTAGAAAGTGGACTACAAAAATGGCTCGCTGAGCCGAGTAAAAGTGCGCAACGGCGCATGCGTGACTCCTCGCGCATGCGCGATGCGCATGCAAAAAAACACACCGACTGGAGGGGTGACCAGCTGGGGAGTCGATCTCCACAGCCGGCAATGACAGCTGCAGAGCAGCTGCAGCAAGAGTAGAATATAGAAGACAACGAAAACAAGAAAGAAGAGAAGAAAAGGAAAACAAAGAAACAACAGATGGCCAACCCAGAGGAAGAAGAAGAGGAAGAAGGGAGAGTACAGTGAAATAGAAGAAGGGAAAGGCAAGACAAAGGATATACTTTCCTTTATTAAAGAATACATGGAGTCATTTAAAGAATAGCAAGCGCAAGAATTTAATTATTTAAGAAGAATAAATAATACAGAAGAGAAAATGAATAAAATAGATATGACCTTATCAGAAATGGGAAAAAGAATGGACAAGGTGGAAGAACGAGAAGCAGCAGTAGAAATGGAGGTAGAGTACTTAAAAAAGAAATTAGAGGAATCTAATAAAAAAGTTAAAGAGACACAAGAACTGTTAGCTCAGAAAATAGATATAATGGAAAATTATAACAGAAGAAATAACATAAAGATAGTGGGCCTTAAGGAAGATGAAGAAGGCAAGAATATGAGAGAGTTTATAAAAGATTGGATCCCTAGGATCCTAGGATGTCCAGAACTACAGCAAGAAATGGAAATAGAAAGGGCACATAGAGCAGTGGCCTTTAAACCACAACCACAACAAAAACCAAGATCTATTTTAGTAAAATTCCTAAGATATACTACAAGAGAAAAGGTACTGGAGAAAACAATGGAAAAAGTAAGAGAGGGCAACAAGCCACTGGAGTACAAAGGGCAAAAAATCTTCATTTATCCAGATATAAGTTTTGAACTCCTGAAAAAGAGAAAGGAGTTCAATACAGCAAAGGCGATTTTATGGAAGAAAGGGTATAAATTTATACTAAAGCATCCAGTGGTATTGAAAATATTTATTCCAGGACAGCAAAACAGACTATTCTCGGATCCAGAGGAAGCACGAAAATTTGCAGAACAATTACAAAATAGATTGAGAGATGAAGACGTGTAACGAGAGTACAAAAGACTGCGAACTAAAAAGACACATAAGTTTTGAACTCCTGAAGAAGAGAAAGGAGTTCAATACATCGAAAACGATCTTATGGAAAAAAACTATTCTCGGATCCAGAAGAAGCAAGGAAATTTGCAGAACAACTACAAAACAAACAGAGAGATGAAGACATGTAATAAGAGTAAAAATGACCACGATTTATATGTATGTGGGTAAAGAGGTAAATGTGTGTATATGTATAATGTGCATACATGAATGTATCCGTATTTAGAGGAAAATATAGATAGTATAGACAAGAATTAATAAGGGAAGGAAATGGAATAGAGGGAATAAGGAGGGAACTAAAAGAGTGACCTTTGTTACATATGAAAAGTGAAATCTTTTCTGGGGGGGGCTGGGTGGGGAGGTGTTACGGTCACTGCAAAATCAGCTGACGCTTGCGAGTGAATTCGCAAATCCAAATGGAGAGGGAGATGTGGTTGTCCGACAAGGGATAAAGGACAACTCAGGAGGGGAAGGGGAGATTCGGGCTAAAGAAGTTTTAAATAGGAGAATAAGGAAAATGTTTGATGTTTTAGGAATGTTGTCTTATAAAGGGTTCAAAACAAGAAAACAGAAATGGATAAGAAGGAAAGGTAATGATGGAGAAACGGAAAGGGAAGATAAACAAAGTATAAAATGGCTACGTTGAACTATATGACTTTAAATATTAATGGAATACATAACCAAATTAAATGGAAGAAACTGCTAAATTTACTGAAAAAAGAAAAAAATCATATAGCATTTGTGCAAGAAACACATTTAACTGAATTGGAGCACAAGAAATTAAAGAGAGATTGGGTAGGACATGTAACAGCAGCATCGTATAACTCAAAAGCAAGAGGAGTAGCTATATTAATTAGTAAAAATGTGCCATTTAAAATAGAAGAGGAAATAATAGATCCAGCAGGGAGATATGTAATGATAAAATGTCAGATATATTCGGAGTTTTGGAATCTACTCAATGTATATTCACCTAACGAAGAAGATCAAAAGTTTATGCAAGATATCTTTTTGAAGATAGCAGATACGCAAGGGAACATATTAATAGGAGGGGATTTCAACCTGAATTTGGATTCAAATATGGACAAAACTAGGAAAAAAATTAACAGAAAGAACAAAGTAACCAAATTTATAATTAAATCGATGGAAGAAATGCAACTTTTGGATATATGGAGGAAACAACACCCAAAGGAAAAGGAATATTCATATTACTCGGCTAGACATAAAACATACTCAAGATAAGACCTATTTTTGTTATCAGCTCGTATGCAAGATAGAGTAAGAAAAACAGAATATAAAGCTAGAATACTATCGGACCATTCACCCTTAATATTGACAGTAAAATTAGAGGACATCCCTCCAAGAATGTATAGATGGAGATTAAACCCCATGTTACTTAAAAGGCAGGATTTTAGAGAATTTATTGAAAAACAAATTAAAATGTATTTTGAAATAAATACGAAATCAGTGAAAGATAAGTTTATACTATGGGATGCAATGAAAGCATTCATTAGAGGGCAAATAATAAGTTATGTAACCAAGATGAAGAAGGACTATAATCAGGAAACAGAGCAGTTGGAAAGGGAAATAGTAAATATAGAAAAAGAATTAGCAATGAAGGAAGATACAACTAAAAGAAGAGAATTGGCGGATAAAAAAATAAAATATGAAACACTACAAACATATAAGGTGGAGAAGAATATAATGAAGACAAAACAGAAATATTATGAACTAGGTGAAAAAATGCACAAAATCCTAGCATGGCAGCTTAAGACAGAACAAGCTAAGAAAATGGTATTGGCATCAAGGAAAAAAGACAAACAAATTACATATAATCCAAAAGAAATTCAGGAAAACTTTAGAGAATTCGATGAACAATTATACCGAACTGATAACGAAGGGAAAGAAGGGAAAATAGATGAATTTCTAACTAAAATTGACTACCAAAACTACAAATAGAGGAACAAAATAACAGAGCCATTTGGAATAGTAGAAATACAAGAGATATTAAAAAAATTACCAAATAATAAGACACCAGGAGAGGATGGATTCCCAATAGAATTCTATAAAACATTTAAAGACTTATTAATTCCGCCCCTCCTGGAAGTAATCAACCAGATTGATAAAACACAAAGCTTACCAGATTCATGTAAAACAGCAATAATTACAGTAATACTAAAGCAAGGGAAAGATCCACTCACACCAGCGTCATATAGACCAATATCTTTACTTAACACAGATTATAAGATAATAGCTAAACCATTAGCAAACAGATTAGCAGAGTATGTACCAAAAATGGTAAATCTAGACCAAACTGGATTTATCAAAAAAAGACGCACAACAGACAATATTTGTAAATTTATTAACTTAATTCATGCAGTAGAAGGGAATAAAGCGCCAACAGCAGCAGTTGCTTTAGACGCAGAGAAGGCCTTTGACAGAATAGAATGGAATTATTTGTTCAAAGTATTGCAAAAATTCAGTTTACCAGAGAAGTATATTAATTGGATTAAAGCATTATATAAGGGACCATTAGCGAAAGTGACAGTAAATGGACATGTATCAAAGCAATTTAACTTAAGCAGGTCAACACGGCAGGGATGCCCACTATCACCTTTATTGTTTGCGTTAGCTATAGAACCACTAGCAGAATTGATAAGAACAGAAAATAATATAAAACGGATAAAAATAAAAGACAAAGAATATAAAATCAGTTTATTTGCGGATGATGTTATAGTATACTTAACAGAATCAGAACTATCAATAAAAGAATTATATAAGAAATTGAAGGAATATGGAGAAGTGTCGGATTACAAGATCAACGTAAATAAAAGTGAAGCAATGCCTATGAATAATGCGGATTTCTCAAAATTTAAGAAGGAATCACCATTTAGATGGCAAATGCAAGCAATAAGATACCTAGGTGTACAAATAAACAAAAATCTCGGCCAACTATATAAACTCAATTATTATCGACTAATGAAAAAAAATTACAGGACGATTTAGAGCATTGGAAAGATTTACCACTAACATTAATAGGAAGGATAAACTGTATTAAAATGAACATTTTTCCAAGGATATTATACCTATTTCAGGCATTGCCAATATAACTGACAGAGAAATTCTTCAAGGAGTTAAAGAAAATAATAAGGAAATTTTTATGGAGAGGGGGGAAACCGAGGATAGCACTAGATAAATTAACAGAATGGTATAAACAAGGAGGCTTACAACTGCCAAACTTTAAAAATTATTATAGAGCTGCACAATTAAGATACCTATCAGATTTTTATCAAACAAGGGAAAAGCCAGATTGGACTAGATTAGAACTAGATAAAATAGGGGAGAAGATACTCAAACATATATAAATGGGATGAAAAATTGGTACAACATAGAAGTTCTCCAGTATTACATCATCTACTCAATATTTAGAAGAAGATTCATGTAGAAAGAAATAAAACAAATTATCAATTACCAAAACTAATATTGACGCAAAACAAGTTACTCCCTTTTACAATAGATAACCTTTCCTTTAGAGAATGGGAGAAAAAAGGGATTAAAAGAATAGAAAATTGTTTTTCAGGAAATAGATTCTTATCCTTTGAACAAATGAAAGATAAATACAATATAACTCAAGATACAGCGCTGGCATATTAACCAATTGAGATCCTACTTGAAGGATAAATTAGGAAGCAGTTTGAGTTTGCCAGAGGGAAGTAACTTTGAATATGTGATTACAGATACAATGATAATCAAAAGATTTATAACAAATATGTATATTAAACTGCAAGAAAAGGAGAATGAGGAAACAAATGGTAAAACTAAACAAAAATGGGAACAAGATTTAAATATAAAGATAAAAAAGGAAACATGGGAGAAGTTATGCTCTGGAACGATGAGAAATACAATAAATACGAGGTTACGTATGATACAATATAACTGGATACACAGGCTATACATTACACCTCAAAAGTTAAATAAATGGGACCCAACAGTATCTGATAGATGTTTTCAATGTAAAAAATAAATGGGAACAACAATTCATGCAATCTGAACATGTGAGAAAGTAGAAAAATTTTGGGAAGATCTAAATCAGATATTAAATAAAATAACAGAAAACAATATACCAAAGAATCCAGAGATCTTCCTCCTAAGTAACATAAAAAACAAAGAATTTGGAATTGATTTGGAGGATGCACAAAAAAAGATTTGTTAAGATAGCTCTAGCCATAGCAAAAAAATGTATTATGTCAACCTGGAAATTGGAAGATAATTTGAAAATACAACAATGGTATATAGAAATGAATAAATGTATTCCATTAGAAAAAATAACATATAGTTTAAGAAATAATATTGAAATATTCAAACAAATATGGGAGCCTTACATTAAACACAATAGCCAACACCTACCGGGGTCAATCACTACCTAAGTTAACGCAAGGAAAAGGAAATGAAAAGAATGGACTCAGTGGAATTTCTGGTGTATTTTTATTGAATGACAACATTGTCTGACTGGTTTAATGTATCCTAGATTTTATACCTTAAATGGACGGGAGGGGGGAGGTAGGGAGGGTAGGATGGGAGGAGGGAGGAGAAAATGGCACTGTATGTGTGTGAAAAGGAAAAAGTGTGGATCATGGTTAATGTGATTTATGGTGTGAAAAATAAAAAATTTTTAAAAAAAAGTATCGCATACACATTATAAATTTTCCAGTGATCCAGAAGGCACAAAGTGAGCAATGGATCTGGAACATCAGCAAGGCCAGAATTGCATGGAAGAACTGGCACCCCAATGTCAGATGTCAATGTATTGAGATTCCTGAAAAGGGGACTAGTTTTACTATATTAATGTTTTACAGTCTTTTAACTAACTCATTCAATTCTTCAAGCAATTTTTGACTGTCCAAAAATTGCCTCCAAGGATGTCATCTGAGCTGCTTATTTCCTCAATCACTTTTTTCTCATTTAATTCCTCATTGACTCTTTGTACCATTTCAATAAACTGACATAACTTCAAAGAGATTTACACAATCCTACACATCTATTCTCCCTCTTTTCTGGCAGTAGGCTTACTAGAAAATTATTGACGAGAAAGAAAAAACAAATAACTTATTTCTACAATTTTGGTTCCCAACCATTTGATTACAAACACATTTTGAAATTTATTTTGCTTTTTCAACAGAAGACATCCCCCATTTCCAATGAAGCAAGCTTTTTTTCATGCTGTTGAGGAAGAATTAGCAGTAGATTGTGCAGCATAGCAGACTGCAAGAAAGATGGTTTTTTTTGTAACTCAATGAATTATTTGGATATTGATACTACTTAGACCCAAATGAACCAATTGAATTTTTTGGGACAATTAATAGCAAACATTTTTAAATGGATGATGCTACATTTTATGCATATTGGGCAAAAATTGAATTGCATACCTTGCATATTATTCAATCACTGTTGAGTTATTTACTTTTCTTTTTGCATATATCGGACGGAATTTTTCCATCGGCAATCATCATACCTACCTACTGGAGTGGCCATTTGAACTGTAACTACCTGTGGCTGGACACAGTCAACGTCGACCATGACGTATACTCTACGTGCGATGTACAGCATCAATGTCATCCAATTCACTAGCCTACTGTTGCGGGCCGCCTGCAGTTCAGTTTAAGCTGTAGGCAGTTCATAAAAAAATGTCCAGGGGTGCCACAGATAAAATTTCAGAATTAAATTTTTTTTAAAATTCAAATGAGTTGAAGCGACAGCTACACCTGCTCCTGAAAGAACACACACAACCAGACAGGTTGAGCTCAGTGAGCAGACTAGTTTATTGCAGGCTGCTGGGCTGCACTTATACTCCCAGCCCGGACCTGACTGAGAACCGGGCTGGAGGGCTCTAACGTCACCCGGGCATCACATGATTCCACCAGCGCGGGGAGGAAGGGAAAACCCCCCCGACGGTGCCATTTTGGCCAGCTGCCCTGTTGCGTGGCTTACAAGCAGGGCAGGTTCGCCTGCCTAGTGGCGAGCCGCCACACAGCCACCCCCACCGCCCCAGAACTGGTGCCAACATCCTTTTTCGCCAGGCGGCCTCGCTTCTTGGGCTGGGCTATGACCACAGGCTCGGTGGAATCGAGATGCACTGGCTTCAGCCTGTCCATGGCCTGCCGCCAATGTTCAGCATGAACCTAGAGCTGGAATGCTATACAACCCTGTACGGCCCCTCATACGGTCACTGCAGAGGTGCTGTGGTTGGACCCCGCCGAACGAAAACTTATTCTGCAGAAAGCAGTTCGCTGGGAACGACAGACAGGCGGGTGCCATGCCTGGGCGGCGGTGTGGGTTCAAACAAGTCCAAGCGTGCCCTGAGGTGAAGAAGTAGTTCACGCAGCGACCACTGGGGATTGTGAGGTGCATTGACGAACTCACCAGGCAGTGCCAGCAGTGCACCGTAGACCAGTTCAGCTGATGATGCTGCAGATCTTTCTTGGGAGTGGAGCAGATGCCCAGGAGCACCCAAGGCAGTTCGTCCGCCCAGTCAGGACTGGTGAGGTGAGCCATGAGTGTCGACTTAAGGTGGCGGTGCAGACGTTCGACCAGTCCATTGGCCTGCGGGTGGTAGGACGTGGTGCAGTGCAGCTGGATCCCCAACCTATTGGCAACCTGTGCCCAGGGCGCAGATGTGACTGGGCACCCTGATCACTGGTGAGGTGACGCCAAACCGGGTGACCCAACAGTGTTTGGGAGCAGGAGTCGGTGGAGGCATCTGGCATCAGGATCGCCTCGGGCCAGCGAATGGTGCGGTCCATCATCGTCAACGGGTAACAGTTGCCCCGGGAAATGGGTAAGGGCCTGATGATGTCCATGTGAATGTGGCTGAAACGTTTCTGGACATGCTCGAACTCCTGTACGAGCACCCTGGTGTGCCTGTGCACCTTGGACGTCTGGCAATGGGTGCACATTCTGGCCCAGCCTGCGATCTGCTTCTGCAGCCTACGCCATACGAACCGTTCTGCCACCATCTGGACCGTGGACCTGATGGATGGATGTGAAAGGTCGTGGACGTGATGGAAGACCTGCCTGCGCCACTGCTGGGTAACCACTGGTCGCGGCATGCCCAAGAAGATATCGCACAGGATGGTGCCTTCGCTGCTCGGAGTCGGGAGATCTCAGAACCACAGGCCCGTGATGGTGGTCTTGAAGGCCTCATCTCATCAGACTTCTGGTTCCGGGCGAGCTGGTCGAAGTAGAGTCCGGGCATCAGCGCGCAGATGGCCTGCCACGAGAGTGCATCGGAAACCATTGTCCTTCCCTGCCTTGTGCCGAATGTCGGTGGCAAATTCCAACACGAAGGAGAGGTGACGCTGCTGGCGGGCCAACCAGGGATCTTTTGCCATCACGAGCGTCTGGGTGAGGGGTTTGTGGTCAGTGAAGATGGTAAAAGTCCTCCACTCCAAAAAATAGCAGAAATATCGCACCGCCAGGTACATGCCCAGTAACTCACGATCGAAGGCACTATACTTGCATTCCGGCGGGTGGAGCAGGCGGCAGAAGAATGCCAGCGGCTTCCAATGTTCATTCACATGCTGCTCCAGGACGACACCGACGGCTGTGGCAGAGGCATATGGAGCTCGGTGTGCGGGTGGTCGAGCATAGTGACCTTCACGAGGGCATCCTTGGTGGCCCTGAATGCGGTGCAGGCTTCTGGGTTCCAAGCGAGTGTTTTGTGCTTCGCTGCGAAGAGGGCGAATAACGGCTGCATGATGCGCGCAGCTCCCGGGATGAAGCGGTTGTAAAAGTTGACCATACTCGCAAACTCCTGCAGCCCCTTGAGGCTGTCCGGGCGTGGGAACTCTGTTAGCGGCGACCTTCGCAGAGGTGGTATGACCTTCCGCCATGATGGTATGGCCCAGGAACTGCATGGACTCTTTCCCAAACTGGCACTTGGCCGGGTTGTTGGTAAGGCCGAAGTCAGCCAGCCGGGAGAAAAGGGCGTGTAGGTGGGCCTTGTGTTGTGCCTACTCCGTGCTGGCGACGAGGATGTCATCCAAATAAATAAAGACAAAATCCAAGTCCCTGCCCACAGAATCCATGGGGCACTGGAAGGTCTGAGCGGCATTCTTGAGCCCGAATGGCATGCGCAGGAATTCGAACCAGCCAAAGGGGTGATGATAGCTGTCTTGGGTATGTCCTCAGGGTGCACAGGGATCTGGTGATATCCGCGCACCAGGTCAACCTTGGAGAAAACCCTCGCACTGTGCATGTTGGCCGTAAAGTCTTGGATGTGAGGGATGGGATAACGGTCAGGAACTGTTGCCTCGTTGAGCCATCGATAGTCTCCGCATGGACACCAGAGGCTTTCAGGACCAGGTGGAGTGGCGAGGCCCATGGGCTGTCAGACCACCGAATGATCCCCAGTTCCAAAAGGTGCAAAAAATCCTCCCTTGCCACCTGGAGCTTGTCAGGCAGGAGCCGGCGTGCCTTGGCGTGAACCTATGGGCCCTGGGTGGGGATGTGGTGGAACACCCCGTGGCGCGGCAAGGCAGCGGAGAGCTGTTGCTTGAGGAGTGTTGGAAACTCGTCCAGGATTTGCTGGAACTAGTCTCTGGGAGTGCTGATCGTGGCTATCTGTGGTTGCTCCGAACGGGAGGCGTCGAGGCGAACGGCCTGGAAGGTATGGGCGTCCACTAGGTGCCTACCTCGAATGTCCACCAGAAGTCCGTGTGCGAGGAAGAAGTCTGCACCCAGGATGGCAGTCGGGGGGGACGAGACGGTGAAACTCCATGCGAAATTCAGTTGGGCAATCTGGAAGTGGACTGTCTTGTCTCCATACGTCCGGATTTCTGTTGTGTTGGCCACACGGAGGGGAGGTCCACGAGGTTAGTTCCTGGACTCGATGGCTGTGGCCAGGATGACACTGATCTGGGCTCCAGTGTCAACGAGGAACCGCTGGCCGGTGACTGAGACCCGCAGGTAGAGGATGCTGTGTCCTTGGCCAGCCGCTGCAGCCATTAACAGCGGCAGGCCTATTCGTTTCCCTGGAACGAGCAGGGCTGACGACACTTCCAAGCCTTGACTCCCCAGTGCTGGTGGTAGAAGCAGAGGCCTGGAGCAGATGCTGTGGTCTTGGTTATGCTCTTGGGGGCCCCTGCAGGGGCCGGATGCTCTACCGCAGCACTAGGGGCAGGTTTGGTGTGGTTGTGCCCGTGCCTCGTGATCTGCTGGACCATTGAGCCCTTTGGGAATCATGCGAGCCACAGCTCTTGGGCCTTTTGGGTGACTTTCCTCGGGTTGGTAAGGCTCTCCTGGACCAGCAGCGGGCGGATGTCCTCGGGTATATGGTTGAGGAAAATGTGCTCAAAGAGTGGGCAGTTGGTGTGACCACATGAGCGCAAGTATCTTGTCCATCAGCTCCATCGGAGACCTGTCCCCAGGGCGTCGAGGTGCAGCATCCGAGCGGCACTCTGGTGCCTGGATAGTCCGAGGGATCCGGTAAGCACTCGCTTGATGGTCTCGTACTTGTCTTTGGCGGGTGGGTGCTGAACGAGGTTCAACACGCTTCTGGCGGTGGCCTGGTCCAGGGCAGCGACCACATGGTAGAATTTGGTCGTGTCAGACAAAATCTGTCAGAGATTAAACTGAGCCTCCGCGTGACCAAACCAGGTCTCCGGCTCCTGAACCCAGAATTCAGGCAGTTTCACGGCTATAGCGCTGATCCCAGGCTCACTCATGAAGGGTTCAAAGATGTTTGAACCAGTCGGGGTCACCAATTGTAGCGGCAGCTACACTCCTCCTGAAAGAACACACACAACCAGACGGGTTGTGCTCAGTGAGCAGACTAGTTTATTGCAGGCTGCTGGGCTGAATTTATACTCCCAGCCCTGGCTGAGAACTGCGTTGGAGGGCACTGACGTCATCCAGGCGTCACATGGTCCCCCAGCGCAGGCTTCTGAGCCCCGTGCTGGGAGGAAGGGAAAACCCCCGACGGCACCATTTTGGCTGGCTGCCCCACCACGTCGCTTACAAGTGGGGCCGGCTCATCTGCCTAATGGTGAGCTGCCACAGAGTCACTCATTTTTGCATCCGATCTTTTTACACAGACTGTGTTCCAGGAACTTGGGAATGATTTCCCAGAATGTAGCGTCTGTGTAAAAAAAAACATGATTTATGCAGTTGCAATTGAACATTTCCCAAGGTGGATTTAGCAGCCTATTGTAACAGA
Organism: Narcine bancroftii; assembly: GCF_036971445.1. Taxonomy (NCBI): domain Eukaryota; kingdom Metazoa; phylum Chordata; class Chondrichthyes; order Torpediniformes; family Narcinidae; genus Narcine; species Narcine bancroftii. The sequence continues at coordinate 49,025,702 of NC_091469.1, forward strand.
TTCAGTCAGATCATGTTGTTTAAATGCAAGGTCAATCTGTTTATTGTCATATACCAACTTCCAACTCAAAACAAAACCTGCTGCTTTTATGAAATTCAACAATGCTCTCAAAAGACAATTGTGTCAATAAAGCAAGCTGACAAAGCAAATGAATTAAAAAAGAATGATCTGAAATTTAGTCACCAGCAAATCCATGAGTATGCTTCCAGTCCAACTAAAATCAACTCATAGAAAAACAACTCAAAGGATAAATGCATAAACAAATAGCAAGTCTCAACAGAACCCAAACAGATCAAATTTGAGGCACCGCCAGGTGTTTTACCTGGCATTACCAAAATATCAAATGATATAATAAATAGACCCAAATAAACCCATATTTTCTTTTCAAGGGTGTAAGATCAATTCAAGATGAGCTCTAGTTGAGCCACTCATCACTCCCAGTTTTTTTGTATTTATCATCCCCACAATCAAAAAGATACTTCTACATTTTCTCTACATAGGCAGTTTTACTTATTTAATTGTATACAAAGGATTTGGCAACAGAGATTAATGGCTTTGACTTCACAGGGAGATGTCAGCATTTCTTTCAACTGCTGACGCCTGGCAACATAAATGCCTACAATTCAGAATTGGATGAAAAGCTATTATGTTGTTAGGATTGTGAAAAGTTTTGGAGAAATCTCTGATCACAGAAATTGAGGTAAGTTAAGCAGCTGCAGTAGAGAAACAATGAAAAATATTGCATGGTTCAAACTGATATATCTATTTCTGAACAATTAACAGAAGAAACTAAAATACTTGATATTGTAAAATGTTGAAATGAGGTCAAATTAATTTTTAAAATCTACATTTCCATTCTCCAATAAAATGAATAAAGCTGTAACTGCAAGGTGCGAAGTGCACAGGTTATTTCAAGTGGATAGAATTATTCTGGTTATGCACTACTATGAAGAATCCTCTACCTCTCCTTCTGAGATGGAGGGTGATCTTTTTTCTGGTGCCTGTGCCAGTCCATTCCTCCCTGGAGTCTGCAACCCCTCATGGCTGCTGCTTTAAAGGGCCATTCAAAGCCTGTGTGGAGCAGATGGCAGTTGACTGGGCTCCTCACTCTCCATGGGTCTGCACCAGTGGCAGCACCGCCATTTCACTCCATATTTTAAATATGAACTAGATTATCTTATAGAAGATTTTTGAGAGTCCAGATGGATAATGCAACTCAAATTGCTCTCAGCAGTGATTGGGAAGATTGAGATGATTCACTTCACAACAGGATTGGCCAAATTAGTGGCACTTTAATTTCTGCCAACAAAGTCAGAGATATGAAATGTTCAATTCTATTTAACTACACACAAAATAGAGCATTGCATCAAATAAAGCATCCCATTCTCACGTGCAGCAATACCTGGACAACACTGAGCCATTGGTTGAAAGTTGCATTATTAGGCCAGTAAAGTGAGATAATGACCATATCCAACAAGACAATCTTACCTATTCTTGACATTTATTGGCATTACCAGTAGCATTCCTTCCCTCTTCTCCCACCCAATGGTAATAACCTGGAAGATACCTTTGACCAGGCCTGATCATCACAAGCAGTCAGAAGCCAGGTTCCATTCAGAGAGTGATCTACCTTCTGTCACCCAAACTCAATACAAGGCATAACTCAGGAGAGTTATGTACATTGCATATACGAACAATCCCGATATGAATCGGGCAGAGTACACCCCCCCCACCCCACCCGATACTTAGACTACATTTCTAAAATTAATCCCAGCATGCAGATCGCTCGTCAGGAGCTCCAGACCAGTTCTGAAACAGGTTAAAATCTGGCCAGAGGGAGCCATTCATACACTTCAAGACCCCTTTGAGCGCACTGACTGGCACGTGTTCAAGGAAGCAACAACAACAGATGGCAACTGCATCAATCTGGAGTACAAGGCATCAGTGACCAGCTACATTAGCAAGTGGACTGATGACATCACTGTGCCCAAGACCATCATGACTCGCTCTAATCAGAAGCCATGGATGACTGACAAGGTGAGTGTGCTGCTCAGGAACTGAGATGCTGCCTTCAGAGCAGATGACAAGGTAGCCCTAGCTATTGTGAAACCTAAGCCAAGACAATCAGGGAAGCAAAAAACATATGCGCCCAGCACATTCATAGCCACTTCCTGTACAAGAAGGAAGTGCTGGTGATGCCTCCCTTCCAGATGCATTGAACAACTTCTACATGCGTTTTGAGGCATCAAAAAAAGACATGTTGACAAAGAAGACCACTCCTCCTCCAAATGGTCAGATGCTGTGTCTTGCAGGGGTTGATGTGAAGACAGAGTTCAGCAAGGTCAACGCACAGAAAGCTGCTGGACCAGATAACATTCCCAGCAGATTTCGCACGGGATGTGTGGCTCAGCCAGCAGATGTTCTCTCCAAGATTTTTAACATCTCATGAAAAAAGCCATAATCCCCACGTGCTTCATAGCCGCCACCATTGTGCCCGTGCTGTAGTAGTTGTCTGTGTCCTGCCTCAATGACACACTCACGTCCATCATCGTGAAGTGCTTCAAGAGACTCGTCATGGGGCTCCATCACTGGACCCTCTGCAGTTTTTATACAGACCCAACTGCTCTACAGACAATGCCATCACCACCACCCTCCATCTTGCCACTCCCCACCTGGAAAATAAGGACATGCATGTTCCAATGCTGTTTATTGACCACTTCAACACAATCATACCTCAGTACCTGATAAGGAAGTTGAGCCTCCTGGGTCTAAACAAATGGATTCTCGACTTCCTGACAGGGAGACCTCAAGCAGTCCAGATTGGTAACAGTACTTCAAGACCATCACACTGAGCATGGTGGCCCACAACTGTGCAGCTAAATACAGCTCAAATTACAACATTAAGTTCACTGACAAAATAACCGTGGTGGGCCTTTATTAGTAAGAATGAGAAGTCAGCAAACAGAGATGAGGTGCAGTCACTAGTCAACAACCTGTATATGTACGTTAATAAAACAAAAAAGATGGTTGTCAACTTCAGGAGGGCCCGGGGAACCAGACACCGCTGACCATTGACAGTTCAGCTGTTGAGGTCGTCAAGAGTATTAAGTTCCTTGGAGTGCACTTGGCAGAGAATCTCACCTGGTTCCTTAACACTAGTTCCATAGCCAAGAAAGCCCAGCAGCACCTCGACTTCCTGTGAAGGCTAAGGAAAATTCATCTCCCTCCCTCCATCCATCCTCACTACATTCGACAGAGAATGTATGGAGAGCATCCTGTGCAACTATATCACTACCTAGTTTGAAAGCTGCACAACCTCTGACTGCAAGACCCAGCAGAGCATAGCAAAGTCAGTGGAAAAATTATTGGGGGTTCTTTTCCTACCATAAAGGACATCTACAACACTCGATGCAGGTGAAAGTCAAGAAACATTATGATGGACTCCACATACCCCTCATGTAAACTGTTCTCCCTTCTGCCATACTGTAGCACTCGGGCCCTTACATCCAGATTGGGCAACAATTCCCCCCCTCCCCCAAGCCATCATGCTCCAGAATTCCCAGAACATATGTGGAGAGTGTACCGTGGATTTTTACTGTATATTTCTTAATATTTTAATATTATGTGTTTAACTTCTAACATATTTATGTAAATACACAGTGGTCCTGAAGAAATGCTATCTCATCCTTATTGTGTGAGAATGGTATGAACAATAAATAAGGATAACTTGACTTGAATACACTGCAATTATCTAGATTAATGAAGCCCCAACAGCTCTTCAAAATCTCAATAACAGGCCAGGGGGAAAAAAAATCAACTTGTTTAACCAGTACCCAATCAAATGTACAAAACATTCATTCCATCACCAATTCCGCACAGTGGCAGCATTGTACGTGGTCAACAAAGTGCACTACAGAGATTTGATCAGTGCAGTACAACAGTTCTGCCCAAATCAACAAATTATATACAGTGTATCAGCAAGATCAGGGAGGAAGAAACCTAGCCACCTGCAGGTTCCCTACAAGTTGCACACCAGCCAACTGCAAAACATATAACAGGTCCCGGGTATTAATCCTGGAACAACATGGCCAACAAAGCCATGGAAACACTTTTACTACAACAAGAAAGTGGTTTTAGAGGGTAATTAGTGGTGGAACATTATTATGGGTATACCCTGTTTTACGAAACTTGAGCATTCCTATGAAACCATTCGCAAGCTGAAATGGCTTAAAGTAAAGATCCATTTGGTACTGTTGGAAGCTATTTTCGTAAAAGTGAAAATCCATTCAATTCCCTTTGTAACAGCAGATTTTCGTAAAGTGAGTATTTGTAAAACTGGGTATGCCTGTATTAATTATGTAAATGCATCAAAATTAGGTAGATCCCAAAAATGAGTCGAAAGTTGGCTATAGAAGATATGTTCTAGCATCATGTTGATCCTAGTGAAAAAAGGCAGAGAAGAAACAAAATGCAGGAATTACATCAAGGATACCCTGACATCAGAAGTTTGGAAGAATGAGGTGGGGTGGGGGGGAAAACAGAAGTTTCTAAAACATCAAAATATTTTTAACAAGAGTATACTAGATTTCCTAGATAAAGGAAGGATAATTTCTATGGTGGAAGAATCCAGAACCCAGCAATATAGTCCAAGGAAAGGGCCAACTGATGTTAGATTGAGATTAAGAGACATAACGACACCCTGAGTGGTGCATTTGTGAAATTCTCCAACACTGACAGTAGTTTAAAAAAAATTGATACATTCAAGAATGACTTGAATATAGTTTGCATGGTTAAGTCACCAAGGAATACCAGAAGAAAGCAGGAGCTGGATACATAGAAGATCCTAACTTCTATGTTAATGTGTCAAATTTATTGATCTCTTTTTTTTTGTTTCGTTTGTTCTAAAGAATGAGCACAATCTCCAGAAAGAGCACAGTCAAGCACAATGGGCTTACACACTAAAGGATGTTTGGGGGATGTCTTTTGGATCAGAAGCTCTAGATCACAAATTCTTTACATTGTCCAAGTCAATATATTCTTAGAACAATTGTATGACAAAAAGACAACCAAGATTCTTTAATTCATATTCGCCCTTCTCAACAGATCCAGAATAGTAAATAATGGAATCAATATAATTACTACAATTCCTCTCAAACTACAAAAAAACTCCCAAACAAACTACAAATTATTGACAAAATGTCATTTTCTGAAAGTAAACTTTCCTCAAGATGTAGCTTCAAACATTGACCACTCACTCAGTAAATAATGATACTGCTAGTTTTGAATTTATCCATCTTCAAATGAAGCTTCTGAACTCTGGTTCTACTATTCTGGTAAAGTTTTTTAAAAAATCATGCCATGGTTGATGTTAACTATTCCCTTGAGAGACCTAAAACCAGTAATCATATAAAATCTTAGCCAATATTCGATTTTGTTTACATTTCATCATCTCCCTGCTTCTCTCTTCTGTAACGTGTTAATATTAATAGCTTTTTTGTACTGCAACAATTCTTAACAAACCTTACGATCTTGGTATTAATATCATCTTTATCAATCAACATTATATTCATGCTCAATTTCTCTGCCACATCAAGATCATCTTGTAAATGCATTAATCTACACTATTAAAGGCCATTATAGGCAAGTATTCCAGAGTTAATCTTTGACTTGTGCCTCTTCATAGAGCCCTTCCTGAAAACAGCACATCTTTCACTTTGTGCCTTTCCAACTAAACTGAGGCTAAAACAATGTATATTAGTCCAATTATGTTCTGAACTGGCTTAATTTTTTTTTTATAATTAGCCATTCAGCTTGTAAACAGGTCATTTTGGCTGAGTCCATGCCACTCAATTTACACCTCATTAACCTACTACCCACAATATGTTTTTGAATGGTGGGAGAAAACTGGAGCCCCAGGAGAAAACTGGGGAGAACTTACAAACACCTTACAGATAGCGCGGGATTCAAACCTTGGTCCAGTCCCAATCGCTGGCACTGTAAAGGCATTGGATGCGAACCACTATGCCAACCATGCTGCCATGAAGTTGCAATTCTGCCACTTCTTTGCTTTTCTTTATTTTTATTGAGTTTAACATAAGCATATATTAAAAAAAATGACAATTACAAAGTAATTCATTTGTATACAAGTAAACATACACAAAAAAATGAAAGTATATAAAACTTCATCAAGTTACTTGTAATACCTAAAACTATTGATAGAAATGATGAATGCAACCATGTCAAACCCATTTATTGATATATTTGATAAAATTATTAAGAACAAAAGCAAAAAAACTAAAAACACAATCAAATCAAACCCCACCCTCAAATCAAGATAACCTTAATGCTTAATAATTAAAAAAAAGCAATAATGTGGAATCACTGGTGACTCCAAGAGAACAGGCAAAGAATCACCAGAACATACAGTAATTATTAATTCTTCCAATTATAAAATAATTATAAGAATGGGCCCCACAATTTCATAAATTAAAACTTTTCATCTTTATTATATCTAATTTTCTCCAAACTTAAAAGGATATTACATCATTTAGCTACTGCATTTGAGGGGGGAATGAATCACCTTTCCATTTCAATAAAATTGCTCATCTAGCTAGCAATGTGGTAAAGGTAAAACTTTTTCCCGAGATGCCAATAAAAGTTTTTCTGGATCACAAGAAAATAAAAAGAACAATTAATGGACAGGGTTCCAAATTAGTTTTGACAATTGTTTGAAAAATCTTTCCAGAATCTCACTAAATTTGGGCATTCCCAAAACATGAATCAGTGAAGCTTCAAAAATTTTTTACATTTCTCACATAGTGGATCAATATCTGCACAAAAATGGAATAATTTATTTGGAAATGAATTCTAGGCTCCACCTGTAATTGTAATAAGCAGTGTCTTACACAAAATCCAACCAATCTTTATCTGAAAATGCTGTTCAAGTTCATTCCAAATCTCTTTTGATCCCAGCCATGGGGAATAAATTTAAATCAAATAAATTATTATAAACACATGATGTTATTAATCCAACATGAAAATAAAACTAAATATTTAAATTAGATCAAGAATCTATTTGGACTAGCCAGTGAAAAACCATCAATTCCAAAGAATTTCCTAAACTGAGCACAAATTTTCAATCCATTTCTCATTAACAGATTTTTTGATAATTTGGAAAAAGAAAATAGTAGAAAGGATCCTAAAATTGCCAACATAGAAACCTTTTTTGTGAACTACAATTCATTTCTACCCAGGAGGGGTGAATCTCTGATTTGTCCAGATGTAGTAATAAAAGTAAATTATGTGCATTAATCAAAGGCGAGAAATCAGACTGCTCAAACTACAGGGGAATCACGTTGCTCTCCATTGCAGGCAAAATCTTCGCTAGGATTCTACTAAATAGAATAATACCTAGTGTCGCCGAGAATATTCTCCCAGAATCACAGTGCGGCTTTCGCGCAAACAGAGGAACTACTGACATGGTCTTTGCCCTCAGACAGCTCCAAGAAAAGTGCAGAGAACAAAACAAAGGACTCTACATCACCTTTGTTGACCTCACCAAAGCCTTCGACACCGTGAGCAGGAAAGGGCTTTGGCAAATACTAGAGCGCATCGGATGTCCCCCAAAGTTCCTCAACATGTTTATCCAACTGCACGAAAACCAACAAGGTCGGGTCAGATACAGCAATGAGCTCTCTGAACCCTTCTCCATTAACAATGGCGTGAAGCAAGGCTGTGTTCTCGCACCAACCCTCTTTTCAATCTTCTTCAGCATGATGCTGAACCAAGCCATGAAAGACCCCAACAATGAAGACGCTGTTTACATCCGGTACCGCACAGATGGCAGTCTCTTCAATCTGAGGCGCCTGCAAGCTCACACCAAGACACAAGAGAAACTTGTCCGTGAACTACTCTTTGCAGACGATGCCGCTTTAGTTGCCCATTCAGAGCCAGCTCTTCAGCGCTTGACGTCCTGCTTTGCGGAAACTGCCAAAATGTTTAGCCTGGAAGTCAGCCTGAAGAAAACTGAGGTCCTCCATCAGCCAGCTCCCCACCATGACTACCAGCCCCCCCACATCTCCATCGGGCACACAAAACTCAAAACGGTCAACCAGTTTACCTATCTCGGCTGCACCATTTCATCGGATGCAAGGATCGACAATGAGATAGACAACAGACTCGCCAAGGCAAATAGCGCCTTTGGAAGACTACACAAAAGAGTCTGGAAAAACAACCAACTGAAAAACCTCACAAAGATAAGCGTATACAGAGCCGTTGTCATACCCACACTCCTGTTCGGCTCCGAATCATGGGTCCTCTACCGGCATCACCTACGGCTCCTAGAACGCTTCCACCAGCGTTGTCTCCGCTCCATCCTCAACATCCATTGGAGCGCTTTCATCCCTAACGTCGAAGTACTCGAGATGGCAGAGGTCGACAGCATCGAGTCCACGCTGCTGAAGATCCAGCTGTCCCGCATCGGACTTGTCAGCCACAAACGAGCCTGCAGCTGACGTGGACATTTACCCCCTCCATAAATCTTCGTCCGCGAAGCCAAGCCAAAGAAGAAAGTATAATCTAATATCTGGCAGTGATAATCTGCCATTCAGTGTGGACTTTTGAAGATGTGCTTTATTTTTACATTCCCCCTCCCCCCCACCTGCCAAATATACTTAGAAAAAGTCAAATCCAGCAAGCTGAAAAAGGATTTGAGGATAGAAATTGTTAACGCTTGAAAAAGATACTAAAATTCATATAAAATATTCATCTTCATCGAATTAGTATATCCCATCATTGTAAATAGATAAGGGAGACTAACCCAATAATGATTGTTTAATCCAGTGCTTCTCAACCTTTTTCTTTCCCCTCACATACCAGGTACTCTGTGATTAGTAAGGGATTGCTTAAGATGGTATGTGGGTGGAAAGTAAAAGTTTGAAAATCACTGTTTTTATCGTATCTAATTGACTCGTTATGTGCACAGTTTCATAACTCCTAAGGAAACGGGCCAATGACAATTTTTCTCAGCAAATTATTTCAGTAACAATTGGGTCTAGAGCAGTGGTTCTCAACCTTCTTTCCCCCCCCCTAACTCACATACCACCTTAAGTAATCGCTTACTAATCACAGGGATTACTGAAGGTGATACGTGAGTGGAAATAAAAAGGTTGAGAACCACTAGTTTAATCTTATCGAATAATATCCAGATGTTTTCTTTCAACAAGTTTTTATAATTTTTCATAATTGTAATTCCTAAATATTGGAAATGTTCTTTCACTATTTTAAATGTAAAATTGGAATAGCCTAAAAAAGCACATTTTGAGGGTAGAAGTTCTCTTAATTTATAACCCGAGAACTGACTGAATTTAAAATGATTAATATGTTTGATATATAAATTTCAGAATTTGAAATAAAAAAACAGCAAATCATCCACATAAAGTGATACTTTATGTTCAATTCCTCCTCTAATTATGCCCGTAAATTCTCTACACTGTCGAAGAGCAATAGCTAATGGTTCCAGTTATGTGCAAAAGGCAAAGGATTTAGACAGCCCTGCCATGTTCCCCTATTGAGATTAAGCATAGCCAATTGTTGTATTTTAGAGTGAACTGATGCTTTAGGGCAAGAATACAATTTAATCCATTTAAATCCATCTGGACCAAAATTAAATTTACCCAATGCAGCAGATATTCCTATTCCACACCATCAAATTTTTTTTCAGCATCTAGCGAAAGGACACATTCAATCAATGTGGTTGAGGGCAAATATAGACTATTCGGTAATCAATGTATATTATAAGAAGATTTTTTTATAAAACCAGTTAGGTCTGAATATATAATGTTAACATTTTTTATATTCTGAGCTAAAACCTTTGACTTATCCTCCCCCCACCTTCAGCCAACTCTCCTAAGGAGAGCCATAAAAAAAGAAAAAAAGAATATTTAAAAAAAAGTCTTTGTCCTCATATCCGGGAATGAGTCAGCAAAAAATCATTGCTTCACAATCAGTTTCAAACAACCAAAATTGATAGTCTCCATAAAACACCTTCAACACTGCAGGGTAACGAAAAGTAGACTTGTAACCTTTACACCACAAAACTTCTTTAACTGGTTTAAATCGACGTCGACGTTGAATGACATCTTGACTCAGATCAGGATAAAAAAAGAATTTACTATTCTGAATCAATAATGGGGTTTGTCGTTGTCTCGCATTTTATACTGCAAGTCGAAGTATTGCTTTTCTATCCAAGTAACTCAGACATCGAATTATTACCGGTCTCGGGGGTTGATCAGCTGAGGGTATTCTTCTTAAAGTTCTATGGGCTCTTTCCAGTGCCAATCCCCCAGAGAAAAATTCTTGCCCTAATATTTGCGGAATCCAGTCTTTAAAGAAACAAAGAGGACCTTGTCCTTCTATACCTTCTGGCAAACCAACAATTTTCACATTGTTCTTTCTGCTTTGATTTTCCAAATAATCTATTTTTCTTTCTAGCTCCTTCTCACGATCTCCTAATTCTATGACTGATTTTTTGTGTTAGAAGTCACTTGTTGTTTACAGTCCAAAAAAGCTCTCTGAAATTTTTTTAATTCTTTATAAGATGCATCCACACGTGTCTTAACCATTTTTAATTCTGAACTTATACCAGCGTTCATTTGAACCATCTCATTCATTAGAGATGTCAACATAGGTTGAATAACTGCATTTAATTGCATACATTGTGAATCCGCAAATCTTAGCTCTCCTCTCTCTGACATGATGGCAGAACAAGGTAACTGCAGCTCCTGCTGTAATTCAACAAAAGGCATTTTAAAAGATTTACTGCGGGTCTGGACTCCCAGCGATGGCATCCCGACTTCTTCAGGGAGTCGCTGCTGGTCTCCCCCCGCATCCATTCTCATCCATTCGCGAAGAAAAACGATTTCTTCAGATTGTAATGCTGCCTGATGCACTTCCTTTTCAGCCTCCACAGCACTTCGAAAATGTATTTTCTTTTGGACTTGAGATTTAGTCTTTTTACTTAATACTTTAAACTAAAGTTTAAAAAGTTTAAACTTGGAAACAAAGGGTTAAAAAACAGGTATTTAAAAGTCTGGCCAGAGAGGTCGAGATTACACGTCCAGACTCTATGCCATCTTGCCATGCCCCCTCCAGTTTCTCTTCTTTAAATGAATCAGCCAATAGCAGAGTTAAGTGAGGTACAAGCTGTTTGGAGAAGGATTTATAAAATTCTGCAGGAAATCCATCTTATTCTGGAGATTAACCTGACGGTAATGAGGAAATAGCCACAGCTATATCCTCCTATGAAATAGATTTCTCTAAACTTAAACGTTTCGCTTGAGAAAAAAAAACAGGTAAATTCAACCAATCTAAGAATTCCGACATTGAAACATAGCTTCCTCCCTCATTTCAAAATTCTGTTTTTCACTTTCAGGATGGTCAACTTCTTCTGGTTTCAAAATGCCCCTGGGTCAGTAATAGGTTTCTCTAAAATGTCTCAACACATGACATAATTTGTCTTTTGAAGATCCTTTCAAAGTTATTTTACATCTATATGCTAAAAGCATCTGTCTACTTTGACACACTTCAAAAGAATGAATCTAGAGCAATAAACTCCAATCTGCTTTAATCAGCTAGCAGAATAGCTGTGTGTGTAAACAGATATTTCTGAGCAAACATTTATTGTTTTGAGTTCTCAGTGGAGAACTCACAAGACTTATGACTGTTTGCACTTTTAAATTAGCAGTCTTTTTAAGCAAAAAAGGTTCCAGCAGAATAATAGCTTAACAGACATTTTGACTTTCAAAATGGTTTCTGTGTCTGTGTGACCCAGAATCCAAACCTACTTTAACTTTACTAAAAATATATATGTAGAATTTTATATACCTAAAGATTAATAACACAATCCCATCACACACATCTTCTAAAAATCAGAAATATCATGTCTTAAAGATACTACAATAATTCAAAAATATAAGTATGATGGAAAAAGAACTGAAGCAATTTCATTTCAATAAAATGAATTCCTCCTCTAAAACCAATGTGACTAAGGAGACCAATTATAACATTTGAACCTTGGCTAGATCAGCTGACTCAAAGAGATTAAATGGAGAACACAAATGATATGATTAATTTATCATATGTCAAGGAACTGGCTAAAGCAATTTTGCATTTTAGCCAAAGTTTTTTTTTATTTTTTTTTAAAAAAGTTACTAGCTTAATCATAGAATATAGTTCATCAAACAAAACATTAAGCTATCTGATCTCCTGTATTTGTTTTCCTAGAAATATTTTTAATACAAGTCAAGTTACCTATTGACTGTAGCAAACTGAGGTTTACGAATTGAAACATCCTTGGGTACAGCCACAACATGTGCATGTACTTTCAAATCTGAAAGCACTTCTCTTCCCAAACCAGTCTTTGTTGCTTGCACTCTTGTAAAACTACTTGTCCTCTGGCCCCCTTTTTCTGATTGGTTAGTGCATTCTGGTTGTCTCAAGGTTTCTTTTGGTTTTCCTGAGGAATAATACATAAAAATTAAAAAAATAATAATGTATCTTAATCAGCCAAACAGATACATTAAAGAATCACCATGTTACAAAGAATGTTATGATCAATTGCCAAACATAAATGAGCTCACAGAGTCAATGTAGTGTCCTCAATAAAGATCAGTAATTATGAACAAAAAGCAAGACTCCTTTTCTCCCTTCCTCCAATTACTCATCCTTTATCAAGTAATAACTTATTGATATTTAAGTATAATATACAACTGTCTCTACAGTTCTATTAAAAAGGGTTCAGGTGAAAGCAGCTTGTGAAGGAGTACAAAATTAACAGATGCAGTCTGGTAAGTTTTCTAATTTGAATCTTTTATCTCCAACTAACTAGCACCAGGCATTTTTTTTTTTTTAAAATGCATTCCGAGACCCACCAACGCCGAGACCCACCAACGCCGAGACCCACCAACGCCGAGACCCACCAACGCCGAGACCCACCAACGCCGAGACCCACCAACGCCGAGACCCACCAACGCCGAGACCCACCAACGCCGAGACCCACCAACGCCGAGACCCACCAACGCCGAGACCCACCAACGCCGAGACCCACCAACGCCGAGACCCACCAACGCCGAGACCCACCAACGCCGAGACCCACCAACGCCGAGACCCACCAACGCCGAGACCCACCAACGCCGAGACCCACCAACGCCGAGACCCACCAACGCCGAGACCCACCAACGCCGAGACCCACCAACGCCGAGACCCACCAACGCCGAGACCCACCAACGCCGAGACCCACCAACGCCGAGACCCACCAACGCCGAGACCCACCAACGCCGAGACCCACCAACGCCGAGACCCACCAACGCCGAGACCCACCAACGCCGAGACCCACCAACGCCGAGACCCACCAACGCCGAGACCCACCAACGCCGAGACCCACCAACGCCGAGACCCACCAACGCCGAGACCCACCAACGCCGAGACCCACCAACGCCGAGACCCACCAACGCCGAGACCCACCAACGCCGAGACCCACCAACGCCGAGACCCACCAACGCCGAGACCCACCAACGCCGAGACCCACCAACGCCGAGACCCACCAACGCCGAGACCCACCAACGCCGAGACCCACCAACGCCGAGACCCACCAACGCCGAGACCCACCAACGCCGAGACCCACCAACGCCGAGACCCACCAACGCCGAGACCCACCAACGCCGAGACCCACCAACGCCGAGACCCACCAACGCCGAGACCCACCAACGCCGAGACCCACCAACGCCGAGACCCACCAACGCCGAGACCCACCAACGCCGAGACCCACCAACGCCGAGACCCACCAACGCCGAGACCCACCAACGCCGAGACCCACCAACGCCGAGACCCACCAACGCCGAGACCCACCAACGCCGAGACCCACCAACGCCGAGACCCACCAACGCCGAGACCCACCAACGCCGAGACCCACCAACGCCGAGACCCACCAACGCCGAGACCCACCAGCGCCGAGACCCACCAGCGCCGAGACCCACCAGCGCCGAGACCCACCAGCGCCGAGACCCACCAGCGCCGAGACCCACCAGCGCCGAGACCCACCAGCGCCGAGACCCACCAGCGCCGAGACCCACCAGCGCCGAGACCCACCAGCGCCGAGACCCACCAGCGCCGAGACCCACCAGCGCCGAGACCCACCAGCGCCGAGACCCACCAGCGCCGAGACCCACCAGCGCCGAGACCCACCAGCGCCGAGACCCACCAGCGCCGAGACCCACCAGCGCCGAGACCCACCAGCGCCGAGACCCACCAGCGCCGAGACCCACCAGCGCCGAGACCCACCAGCGCCGAGACCCACCAGCGCCGAGACCCACCAGCGCCGAGACCCACCAGCGCCGAGACCCACCAGCGCCGAGACCCACCAGCGCCGAGACCCACCAGCGCCGAGACCCACCAGCGCCGAGACCCACCAGCGCCGAGACCCACCAGCGCCGAGACCCACCAGCGCCGAGACCCACCAGCGCCGAGACCCACCAGCGCCGAGACCCACCAGCGCCGAGACCCACCAGCGCCGAGACCCACCAGCGCCGAGACCCACCAGCGCCGAGACCCACCAGCGCCGAGACCCACCAGCGCCGAGACCCACCAGCGCCGAGACCCACCAGCGCCGAGACCCACCAGCGCCGAGACCCACCAGCGCCGAGACCCACCAGCGCCGAGACCCACCAGCGCCGAGACCCACCAGCGCCGAGACCCACCAGCGCCGAGACCCACCAGCGCCGAGACCCACCAGCGCCGAGACCCACCAGCGCCGAGACCCACCAGCGCCGAGACCCACCAGCGCCGAGACCCACCAGCGCCGAGACCCACCAGCGCCGAGACCCACCAGCGCCGAGACCCACCAGCGCCGAGACCCACCAGCGCCGAGACCCACCAGCGCCGAGACCCACCAGCGCCGAGACCCACCAGCGCCGAGACCCACCAGCGCCGAGACCCACCAGCGCCGAGACCCACCAGCGCCGAGACCCACCAGCGCCGAGACCCACCAGCGCCGAGACCCACCAGCGCCGAGACCCACCAGCGCCGAGACCCACCAGCGCCGAGACCCACCAGCGCCGAGACCCACCAGCGCCGAGACCCACCAGCGCCGAGACCCACCAGCGCCGAGACCCACCAGCGCCGAGACCCACCAGCGCCGAGACCCACCAGCGCCGAGACCCACCAGCGCCGAGACCCACCAGCGCCGAGACCCACCAGCGCCGAGACCCACCAGCGCCGAGACCCACCAGCGCCGAGACCCACCAGCGCCGAGACCCACCAGCGCCGAGACCCACCAGCGCCGAGACCCACCAGCGCCGAGACCCACCAGCGCCGAGACCCACCAGCGCCGAGACCCACCAGCGCCGAGACCCACCAGCGCCGAGACCCACCAGCGCCGAGACCCACCAGCGCCGAGACCCACCAGCGCCGAGACCCACCAGCGCCGAGACCCACCAGCGCCGAGACCCACCAGCGCCGAGACCCACCAGCGCCGAGACCCACCAGCGCCGAGACCCACCAGCGCCGAGACCCACCAGCGCCGAGACCCACCAGCGCCGAGACCCACCAGCGCCGAGACCCACCAGTGCCGAGACCCACCAGTGCCGAGACCCACCAGTGCCGAGACCCACCAGTGCCGAGACCCACCAGTGCCGAGACCCACCAGTGCCGAGACCCACCAGTGCCGAGACCCACCAGTGCCGAGACCCACCAGTGCCGAGACCCACCAGTGCCGAGACCCACCAGTGCCGAGACCCACCAGTGCCGAGACCCACCAGTGCCGAGACCCACCAGTGCCGAGACCCACCAGTGCCGAGACCCACCAGTGCCGAGACCCACCAGTGCCGAGACCCACCAGTGCCGAGACCCACCAGTGCCGAGACCCACCAGTGCCGAGACCCACCAGTGCCGAGACCCACCAGTGCCGAGACCCACCAGTGCCGAGACCCACCAGTGCCGAGACCCACCAGTGCCGAGACCCACCAGTGCCGAGACCCACCAGTGCCGAGACCCACCAGTGCCGAGACCCACCAGTGCCGAGACCCACCAGTGCCGAGACCCACCAGTGCCGAGACCCACCAGTGCCGAGACCCACCAGTGCCGAGACCCACCAGTGCCGAGACCCACCAGTGCCGAGACCCACCAGTGCCGAGACCCACCAGTGCCGAGACCCACCAGTGCCGAGACCCACCAGTGCCGAGACCCACCAGTGCCGAGACCCACCAGTGCCGAGACCCACCAGTGCCGAGACCCACCAGTGCCGAGACCCACCAGTGCCGAGACCCACCAGTGCCGAGACCCACCAGTGCCGAGACCCACCAGTGCCGAGACCCACCAGTGCCGAGACCCACCAGTGCCGAGACCCACCAGTGCCGAGACCCACCAGTGCCGAGACCCACCAGTGCCGAGACCCACCAGTGCCGAGACCCACCAGTGCCGAGACCCACCAGTGCCGAGACCCACCAGTGCCGAGACCCACCAGTGCCGAGACCCACCAGTGCCGAGACCCACCAGTGCCGAGACCCACCAGTGCCGAGACCCACCAGTGCCGAGACCCACCAGTGCCGAGACCCACCAGTGCCGAGACCCACCAGTGCCGAGACCCACCAGTGCCGAGACCCACCAGTGCCGAGACCCACCAGTGCCGAGACCCACCAGTGCCGAGACCCACCAGTGCCGAGACCCACCAGTGCCGAGACCCACCAGTGCCGAGACCCACCAGTGCCGAGACCCACCAGTGCCGAGACCCACCAGTGCCGAGACCCACCAGTGCCGAGACCCACCAGTGCCGAGACCCACCAGTGCCGAGACCCACCAGTGCCGAGACCCACCAGTGCCGAGACCCACCAGTGCCGAGACCCACCAGTGCCGAGACCCA
Source organism: Narcine bancroftii (assembly GCF_036971445.1). Lineage (NCBI taxonomy): Eukaryota > Metazoa > Chordata > Chondrichthyes > Torpediniformes > Narcinidae > Narcine > Narcine bancroftii. The sequence goes on from NC_091469.1 coordinate 49,042,614, forward strand.
CCAGTGCCGAGACCCACCAGTGCCGAGACCCACCAGTGCCGAGACCCACCAGTGCCGAGACCCACCAGTGCCTAGACCCACCAGTGCCGAGACCCACCAGTGCCGAGACCCACCAGTGCCGAGACCCACCAGTGCCGAGACCCACCAGTGCCGAGACCCACCAGTGCCGAGACCCACCAGTGCCGAGACCCACCAGTGCCGAGACCCACCAGTGCCGAGACCCACCAGTGCCGAGACCCACCAGTGCCGAGACCCACCAGTGCCGAGACCCACCAGTGCCGAGACCCACCAGTGCCGAGACCCACCAGTGCCGAGACCCACCAGTGCCGAGACCCACCAGTGCCGAGACCCACCAGTGCCGAGACCCACCAGTGCCGAGACCCACCAGTGCCGAGACCCACCAGTGCCGAGACCCACCAGTGCCGAGACCCACCAGTGCCGAGACCCACCAGTGCCGAGACCCACCAGTGCCGAGACCCACCAGTGCCGAGACCCACCAGTGCCGAGACCCACCAGTGCCGAGACCCACCAGTGCCGAGACCCACCAGTGCCGAGACCCACCAGTGCCGAGACCCACCAGTGCCGAGACCCACCAGTGCCGAGACCCACCAGTGCCAAAACCCACCAGTGCCAAAACCCACCAGTGCCAAAACCCACCAGTGCCAAAACCCACAAGTACCAAAACCCACAAGTACCAAAACCCACAAGTACCAAAACCCACAAGTACAAGTACTAAAACCTATAAGTACTAAAAACTATAAAAATTTACCAACAATGAATGCATTAGCAGTTGATTATGGATATCAGAAATTCCTAACATATGGAAGGAAGATTAAAGCAAAAACTGATGAACAACCCCAACAGCAAATCTACGAGGCAAACCACATCATGAGATGATCAAAGAAAAAGTAGGTTCCATTTTTACGCACGACAATCAAAGTCCTCAAGATTGGATCATGTATCAGTGGAATGTCAAAACAAGCAGACATGCAGCAACAGGGAGGGATACATTTAAAATCTGGCAACACAAAAATCATATATTTTCAAAACCCACAGCAGGTAATATTTGGCCTAAAACATTTAAAGATAAATGCATCCATGAAAAAATATATATTTGATGATCTTTGTTAATAAAAAGATTTTTTCACAATAGAAAGACAACTCTCGTCATTTGGTCACTGCATTCTTATCATGTTTATGTTAAGATTCAAAATGGAAAAAAAAACAACTTCAAAAGGGTGGCAGGGTTAGAACGATTAGCACCAGCGCCAGGTATCAGGACTGGAGTTCGAATCCCGTGTTGTCTATAAGGAGTTTGTATGTTCTCCTCGTGTCTGCATGGGTTTCCCCCAACCATCTGAAATTTTCAGGGTTGTAGGTTAATTGGATGGCATCGGCTTGTGAACCATGCTGTATGTCTAAATTTAAAATAGAGCTATTGTTCCATAACACATTTATTAAAAAAAATTAAAATAACCAAAGTGGACTTACCTACTTGTATATCTGGTAAAACACGCTTTAATCGTAATTGAGAATTTACCAATGTTTGTCCATTATGTCTTTTTTTAGGACTTCTCTGACGAGCTACCAGTTTTGCAATGTGTGCAGTCTCATTGCTTAAAGTCGCATAGCAAACAACCTGTGGATAAAATGAGAAAAAGTTTTATTGGAGATTCCTCTGATGATTTATTGGACATTTCTTTAAGAGCAAAAGACGGCGGGTTATCCAAATTTATAGTAAAAATTGTTCTTGCTCTCAATAGAGTAAATTTTGCATTCCTTTCCCCCCCCTCCCCCCGCCCAAAGTCCTTTAAGGAACCTTCCCCACACCCAACCCTACAACTGTTAGAGAAGCTAAATTACTATAATTTGTTGTTATGTAGCTATTTACCCAAAGCGAGTATTGTTCCCAAAACAATTGTAGGTTTAAACACAGCTGTCGCCAATGCTTTCATTTATTTAATACAGCACCTATCAGTGATAAACTTCAGATATATTGACTGATGAAACATTTAACCAAGTTGCAAGGGTATTTAATTTTGGTTACTTTTTTCTTATTTTTACTTTATACAATTTCCTTGTTCTTTAAGATTCTTTGTGGGGTTTCATTCCACAGTAAAGGAGTCTTTCAGTATTTCACTTGAGAGGCATTTTTAAAAATAACACAAAAATCTCCTAATCAAAATATGTGAAGGCTCTTGTAAAAGAGATAGCTTATATCCAAACCTGCGTGATCGGCACTTGTGTCTGCACTCTGTTAAAGTGCTGAACAATCAGAAACAATGACACCGAGCCAACTCCTGAATTTGAAATTGCTGTTACAAACCAAATTTACTGCAGAACTTTCATCATTAACTTAGCATCAACTTGAATACATTTTATTGCTAGCTTTGAAAAGAGAATCCCTGGAGAAGCTGGTGATCCTGTAATGGGTTTCAGAGGCCAACATCAGAACATGTTTCAAGAGGGTAAACGTCATAAAGAGTCAGGCCCTGATGGGTGGACCTGGCAGGATACAAAAAAATCTGTGCCAACCAACTTGCTGAATGTTCAGACCTTTTCAATCACACTACTAGACTTGGAGGTTCCCACCTGCTTCAAAAGGGCATCATGCAGGTGCCCAATAGCAGGGTGAGCTCTATCAATGACTATTGGCCAGTAGCACCAGAGGTTGGTCATGTCCACAATCAACTCATACCACTAGAATTTGCAATGTAGTATAACAGATATAATTTCAGTGGCTCTCCATTCAGCCCTGGATCACCTGGACAACAGCAATACCAACATCAGGCTGCTTTTCATCAATTATAGGTCAGCTTTCAACATCATCATCCCCTCAATAATGGTTAGGAAGGTTCAAAACCTGGGCTTCTGCACTTCTCTGCAACTGGATTCTTGACTCCCTCATTGGAAGACCACAGACAGTGCAGATTGGTATTAGTACTGGCCTCAGGTTGAGATTCTAATTTGAAGGCCGATTTTGAGGAAATGAAAAAGGATCTTGAATGCGTAGATTGGGATAAATTGTTTATGGTCAAGGATGTGCAAGGTAAGTAGAGAAGCTTCAAAAATGAAATTTTGAGAGGACAGAGTTTGTATGTTCCTGTCAGGATTAAAGGCATGGTTAGAAGACACAAGGAATCTTGGTTTTCAAGAGATATTGGGGATCTAGTTCAGAAGAAGAGACTTGTATAATAGTAGCTATAGGCAATGTGGGGTAAATGAAGTACCTGAGTATTAAAAAAATGCAACAAAAAATAACCAAAAAATAATCAGGAAGCTGAAAAAAAAACATGAGGTTGCTTTGGCAAGAGTGTCTTTCTTTTTAAAATATCTTTATTGAGTTTAATAAAAAATATATCAATCCTCAAGAGGATATACTATAGACTCCTAAGGGTTTCTACAGGTATATTAAGAGCAAAAGGATAGTAAGGGACAAAATTGGTCCCTTTGACAATCAGGGTGCTCAACTTTGTATGGAGGCAAAAAGAGATGGAAGATTTCACTCAGGAAACAGGCAGAGAGATGTGGAAAGTAAGGAAAACAAGCAGTGATGTCATGGAACCTATACAGATGAAAGAAGAGGAAGTGCTTGCTGTCTTAAAGCAAATAAGGGTGGATAGATCCCCAGGGCCTGATAAATTATTTCCTTGAGGGAGACAAGTGTAGAAATTACAGAGGCTCTGGCAAAAATGCAGGAGGATTGAAAGGTAGCTCACATTGTTCAGTTGTTTAAAAAAGGCTCCAAAAGTAACCCTGGAAAGAATATGCCAGTGAGCCCAATGTCAGTAGTAGGTAAATTATTGGAAGGTGTTCTTCAAGATCAGATATACAATTATTTGGATAATCAAGGACGAGTTATGGATAAGCAACATTGCTTGGTGTGTGGTAGGTCGTGTTTAACCAATCTTACAGAGTTTTTGAGGAGATTAACAGGAAAGTTGACAAAGAAAAGGCTGTGGATGTTGTCTACATGAACTTTAGTAAGGCCTTTGACAAGATCCCACATGAGAGGTTAGTCAAGCAGGTTCAGGGGGGTCATTATTCATGGAGAGATAGTGAAATGGATTTGACAATGGCTGGATGGGAGAAGCCAAAGAGTAGTGGTGGATGAATGCTTCTCAGACTGGATGCCTGTGACTAGTGGTATGCCTCAGGGATTGGGGCTAGGATCATTGTTGTTTGTAATTTATAATCAATGATCTGGATGATAATGTGGTAAACTGGATCAGTAAGTTTGCAGATGACACTAAAATTGGAGGCATTGTGGACAGTGAAGAAGGTTTTCAAAGCTTGCAGAGGAATCTGGAAGTTTGAAAAATAGGATGAAAAAAAATGGCAGATGGAACTTATTGCAGACATGTGTGAGGTGATGCATTTTAGAAAGATGCTACAGTATATTTTGCAAGCTGAACCTGTATTTGTTCCCAAAACTTTTTTAAAATTCAAATATCTCTTATTTGGAAAAATAAATGGCCCAATTTTAATAAAAATTTTCTTCAAAACCCGAAGAGGGGTTTGGCATTTCCTAATTTTAGATTTATTATTGGACAGCCTAATATTAGATATATTACATTTTGGATTCATTATTAGGATAGACAGGATGCTGCGAGTTGGATTAATCTTGAAATTGAATCTACTAAGAATTATTCTCTTATTTTAATAGAGCACTATCTTTTTCTGCTTCTAAATTAACTGATAATATTGTTGTTAAACATACATTGAGAATTTGGTTTCAATTCAGACACCATTTTGGATACCATTAATTTCTGCTTTTGTCAGTCCCCTTTTAGCTAATTTTTTTTAACTTTTGGTACAAGATTTTGGTTTTTATAAATGGTCGGAATAAGGTATCTATTCAATATCCGATCTATTCAAGATCTTTCAGTGACCAAAATTTGGCCTCTTTTGAACACTTATCCTCTACATTAAAAAACATTGTCTAAATTATTTAAGATATTGACAGATTTGTATCTTTTTGAATTTCTTGGTATTGAGTCTCCCTCAAGCTTTGGAATTAGATATGATAGAGAAGATTTACAATTTTAAACCAAATCATAAAAAGTTAATATCAGCTCTTTATGAGGCATTATTATTGTCTGGTGATAATTCCCTGGACCTTACTAGGAAATTAAGGGAGCAAGATTTTCAACAATTATTTTCTGATACTACATATGAATCTATTTTTAAATTGGTAAAGTCATTTTCTCTATGTTTCTGACATTATTACAATGTAAAGTAGTACATCACGCTTATTTCTCCAAAGTTCAATTGACTAAATTTTATTTTACTATTTCTTCAAAATCTGACAGATGCAATACGAAAAAGGTGGTACATTGTTTAATATGTTTTGGTCATGTTCTTTTCTTTCCATGTATTTGTTGACTTTAGTTCTTGATATTAATTTGATTCCTTGTGGCAGCATACATCCTCATGGCAAACTGGCCCGCTTGTATCGCCACGTGGAAGGGCAGCCATGGGGAAATGATGTCGTCATAGGTTTCTCTCTGACTCCAGCATCCCTTCCAGCGTGCACCCTGGGCAACAATTATGACATCGCAATGCACCAGGTGACTGAGCTCATGCTGCCCTTAAAGGGACAGGCTGAATTTGAATAAAAACAGTCGTTAATGACCTTCAGTGTGGCAGAAGTGATTTCTTTCAGCTCCTGCAAGCGCCACAGTGGTGAGCCCGACACGCCCAGACAGCTATCTGGATCCAGCAAATGAATAATGCAGCTGAGGTGAACGCAGTAGCCCCTCAAACATCCCCTCTTCTGGCCCCTTCGCCCACAAACGTAGTTTGGGCAGGCGGAGGCACAATTCCACCTCTGCAACATCTCAGCCAACACCACGAAATTTTACCACGTCATGGGCTCGCTGGACCAGGAAATAGCAGCGAGGGTAGACGCCATCATTCAGCGGCCACCAGCAGTGGGCAAGTATACCACACTCAAAAAATCTACTCCTGGGAAAGTTTGGCATCACTCCCCAGCAGCATGCTTCCAGGCTGTTACACCTGGATGGGTTGGGGGATCACAGCCCCTCAGCCCTCATGGATGAAATGCTGGCCCTGGGGGAGGATCATGAGCCGTGTTTCCTCTTCCGCAAGATATTCCTTGAACAGATGCCAGAAGATATCGGGCTCCATCTGTCCAAAGAGAACTTTTCCTATCCCCACAAGGCCACACTCTGGGCAGATGCCCTCTGGCGCACAAAACAGGAGAACGAGGCAGCCCTCAACCAAGTCTCCAAGCCGGAGCCCCACCGTCTGCAGGATACCCCCCAAGCACAAGCCCGAAGAAACCCAGACAACACGGTGCTTTTATCACATCGCTGGGGAATGAAAGCCCGCAAGTGCCACCAGTTCTGCGACATCCAGGGAAACAGTTAGGCCAACTGCTGTTGATGGCTGCGACGGTTGGCCTCGTGAACAGCCTCCTTTACATCACTGACAAATCCACGGGCCACCGGTTCCTGGTGGATACTGGGGCTGAGCTGAGTGCCCTCCGGATGCCGTTCGGGTTGAAGAACGTGGCCAGACATTCCAGCGCCTCGTGGGCTCAGTGGGTAGGGATTTTCTACCTAGATGACATCATTGTAGCCAGCTGCAGCCACGAAGAGCACAAGGCATATCTTTGTACCCTGTTCACCCAGCAGGCAGAATTCAGCCTCACAGTCAACAAGCCCAAATGTCAGTTTGGGAAACAGACATTGCAGTTCCTCGGACACACCATCTCAGCATCTGGGACAGCTCTGGCACTGGAGAAAGTGGCAGCCTTCCAGCATTTTCCCAAACCCTCCTCCCTCAAGGGCCTGCAGGAATTTGTGGGAATAGTAAATTTTTTTTTAAACCAGAGATTCAACCCCAATGCCCCCGCATCATGTGTCCTCTTTACGCGCTGATCGCAACGAGAGAGAAGACCCTGGCCTGGTTGGAGGAGGCGGTCGAGGCCTTTACTGCAACGAAACAGGGCCTCGCAGTGGCGACTTTGTTGGTGCACCCACTTCTGTAAGCGCACATGGCGCTCTTGGTCGATGCTTCTGCCACGACGGTTGGGGGAATACTGGAAAAGTGGCTGGACAAGTAGTAGGGCCAGTGGGCTTTTTTCAGTAAGCAGTCGCGGCTGCCAGAGCTTAAATGCAGTACGTTCGACTGGGAACTCCTGGCACTGTACCTGACCATCCGCCACTTCTGATACTTCTTGGAGGGCAGAACTTTCACCGTTTTTACCAATCACAAGCCCCTCACTCAACCACTGGCTATGGCCAAGGATCAGTGGTCAGCCAGGCAGTAGCGCCACTTGTCCTACTTGTCCAAATTCATGACAAACATCGGCACCAGGCAGGCAAGGACAGTGTGGTCGTGGATGCGCTCTCCCACCCGGCCATCAGCATGCTAGCTCCCGGCCTTGACTATGTGCAGCTAGCACAGGCCCAGCAGCACGACGCCGAAACTCAAGCTCTCCGCACCGCCATCTCAGGTCTCCTGCTCGAGGATATCCAGCTTCCTGACTCCGCCCAGCCGCTACTCTGCGACATCTCCACTGGCTCACTGCACCCGGTAGTCCCACAGGAGTGGAGGGCAAGGGTAGTTAGCTCTATCCACGATCTCGCCCAACCCTCAGTAAAAACTACCGTGTGTATGGTGGTGCAGCAATTCATCTGGCATGGACTCAAGAAGGAGGTGGCTCGGCAATGCGGAGGTTCCAGCATATCCATGTGGATGTCGTGGGCCCCTTGTCAGTGGCCAGGGAGTCGCGGTACCTGTTTACCATAGTGGACAGAGCAACCAGGTGGCCGGAAGCCATCCCGGTCCATGAAGCGTCAGCGGAAACGTGTGCTAGAGCCTTGGTCAGCAAGTGGATCACTTGTTTCGGCGTTCCGGCACACATCACTAGTGACAGAGGCGCCCAATTTATCTCCGCATTATGGTCGAAGCGGCAAGGCTTTTCGGGTTAACACTGCACCACACCACGGCCTACCACCCACAGTCTAACGGGTTGCTAGAGAGGTTCCACTGACACCTTAAGTCCGCTCTGATGGCAAGACTTTTCAGCCCCGACTGAGTGGACGAGTTGCCCTGGGCTCTCCTTGGGATTAGAATGGCGCCCAAGGACGACCTGCAAGTCTCGTCAGCAGAAATGGTTTACGGTGCGCCACTCTCCCTGCCAGACGAATTCTTCAACCCGGAGGCCGAGACGATGCACAATGAAGGTTAGTGGGTTGCGGACCTCCTTAAACCACTGGGCAACCTAACCCCACTACCCCCATCACACCACGGCACCCAACCTTCCCATTGACCGAAAGAACAGGATGTGGCGCAATTCGTGCTCATCCAGAGAGGACCACAGAGGGCCCCGCTGCAGCGCCCATACGAAGAGCCGTACAAGGTTCTCCAGTGGTCGGGTGGAACTTTCACTTTAGATGTGGGGAGCAGGGAAGAACTGTTTACCGTGGACCACTTAAAAGCCGCTCAATTGGACTTGTCACAGCTGGTGCAGACGGCCGCGCCCAAGTGCTGGGGCCGGCCGCCAAAGCGACAGATTGCGCACCCCATTCTTGGGGAGGGGGTTGTGTGGCGACGCACATCCTCATAGTGAACCATCCCCGCTTGTATCGCCACATGGTGGGGCAGCCATGGGGAAATGGCATCATCAGAGGTTTCTCTCTGACTCCAGCATCCCTTCCAGCGCGCACCCTGGGCAATGATTATGATGTCACAATGCACCAGGTTACTGAGCTCATGCTGCCCTTAAAGGGATGGGCTGAATTTGAATAAAAAAAGTCGTTAACGATCTTCAGTGTGGCAGCGGTGATTTCTTTCAGCTCCTGCAAGCGCCACATCCTAATTTTTTTTTTGTCCTGTTTGGAGTAAATCAATTGACTTGAATTTGTCTAAGCTAAAATCTCACATAGTTGCACTTGCTCTCCTTAACACTATTTTACAAGGATGAAATATGCTGTCCTTCCAATTCCTCTTTGGCTTCGTGGACGAAGATTTATGGAGGGGTAATGTCCACGTCAGCTGCAGGCTCGTTTGTGGCTGACAAGTCCGATGCGGGACAGGCAGACACGGTTGCAGCGGTTGCCAGGGAAAATTGGTGGGTTGGGGTTGGGTGTTGGATTTTTCCTCCTTTTTTTTTGTCAGTGAGGTGGGCTCTGCAGTCTTCTTCAAAGGAGGTTGCTGCCCGCCGAACTGTGAGACGCCAAGATGCACGGTTTGAGGCGATATCAGCCCACTGGCGGTGGTCAATGTGGCAGGCACCAAGAGATTTCTTTAGGCAGTCCTTGTACCTCTTCTTTGGTGCACCTCTGTCACGGTGGCCAGTGAAGAGCTCGCCACATAACACGATCTTGGGAAGGCGATGGTCCTCCATTCTGGAGACGTGACCTACCCAGCGCAGTTGGATCTTCAGCAGCGTGGATTCGATGCTGTCGGCCTCTGCCATCTCGAGTACTTTGATGTTAGGGATGAAGTCGCTCCAATGAATGTTGAGGATGGAGCGGAGACAACGCTGGTGGAAGCATTCTAGGAGCCGTAGGTGATGCCGGTAGAGGACCCATGATTCGGAGCCGAACAGGAGTGTGGGTATGACAACGGCTCTGTATACGCTAATCTTTGTGAGGTTTTTCAGTTGGTTGTTTTTCCAGACTCTTTTGTGTAGTCTTCCAAAGGCGCTATTTGCCTTGGCGAGTCTATTCAATGGCTATCAGATGTGATGACATGCCTGACTTTAGAAAAAAAACTAGATGCTTTACTATTGAAACAAACTTTTAAATTTATGGGTCTTATGGGATGTTATGGTAAAGTTTTACAAGACATCAGTGAGACCAAATTTGGTATACTGTGTGCAGTTTTGGTCATCTAACTACAGGAAAAATATCAATAAAATAGAAAGAGTGCAGAGAAGATTTACTTGGATGTTGCCTGGATTTCAGGAATTGAGTTACAGGAAAGCTAAAACAGGTTATGACTTTATTCTCTGGAGCATAGAACAATAAGGGGAGATTTGATAGAGCATTTAAAATAATGAGGGGAGAATAGACAGAGTAAATATAGATAAGCTTTGTCGACTGAGGATAAGTGAGATACAAACCAGAGGGACATGGGTTAAGAGTGAAAGGGGAAAAGTTTAGGGTACATCATACAGAGAGTGGAGAAGTGTGGAACTGGCTGCCAAGTAGTGAATGTGGGCTCAATTTTAACATTTAAGAATTTGGACAGGTGCATGGATAGGAGAGGTATGGAGGCTCTGGATTGGGTGCAGGTCAGTGAGACTAGGCAAAAAAAGGTTCAGCATAGACTAGAAGGGCTAAAGGGGCCTGTTTCTGTGCTGTAATGTTCTGTGGTTCTAATATCTCCTCTTTACTGACAATCAACACAGGTGCACCTTAAGAATGCATGTTTAGCTCCTGGTCTGCTCTACAACCATCTCGGTCTACAAATTGCCGATGAGACCATGGTTGTTAGCAGAATCACAGATGGCAATGAAGAAGCATACAGGAATGAGAAGGATCAGCTAGTTGAGTTGTGTCACAACAACAGCGTTGCAGTCATCGTCAGTAAAACAAAGAAATTGATTGGGGGCTTCAGGAAGGGGAAGCCAGGAGATCACAAACCAGTCTTCATCACGAGGTTAGTAGAAGAAAGGGTCAAGAACTTCAGATTCCTGATGGCAACATCACTGAAGACCTGTCCTGGGACCATCAAGTCAAGGAAATTATAGAAAAGGCATGCCAGCAGCAATATTTTGTGAGGAATTTGGTATGTCACCAAAGACTCTTGCAAATTTATAGAGGGGTACCATGGAGAGCATTCGGACTGGTTACGTCACTGTCTAGAATGGAGGTGCCAAAGCACAGGACAGGAATAAGCTGCAGAGAGTTGCCTAAACAGTGGCATCATGGCCATTAGTCTTCCCTCCATTAATGACATCTTTAAGAGGCAGTGCATCAATAAAGTAGCATCTTCAAAGACCCTCACCACCAACATTATAAAATTTTTCAAAATTATTATCAGTCTGTTTGTAAAAAGGCATTTAGGATTATTTTAATCTCAACAGGAAAACTACCAGCAACAAAATTACAAGGTTAATTGTTTAAGACCTGTAACCAAAAAACATAGTTGAAGTTGCAATTCAAACTTATTTTCTTTTTTTTAAAAAATCAAAGAGTAAAATCTTCTTGATAACAATGGCAGTTCCATTATCAATTCCCAATGAGACCTGTATGGATAAAAGTTTTGCACCACATAGTGGCAGAACATAAATTTACTGAGCTTCCCTAGAAATTGTGCTGTGGAACCTGCATGGTTATACCAGAAGAAAAATCTATGTCAGTTTATTTAAAATCAAAACTAGTTCAGTAGGGCAAGAGCAAGCAGAAACAATGGGTCTCCCCATCTTGGAAAAAAGGTAGAACCAGGTAGTACATGGATGGGAGATAGAGGTTGGAAGCCATGGGAAGGAGGTGATGAGGTTGGAGACAATGAGCTGTGGTGGGGTCCTGGACCACCCATAAATTTGATGAACAACACTCCAGTTTCTGCTAACTTGCTTGCCTTTCCCCCTCCCTTCCCCTATCTTCTTTCCCTGAGCACTCCACCCTCGTTCCTTTGCCCCTATGCTCCTCCTCCACAAATCCCCACTTATCTTTTTATTTGGTCACCTGCTGACATTTTTCCATACATTTATGAAGGGCTCAAACCTGAAACATCAGTTATGTATTTTTATCTTTGCTATACAAAGGACAGTTTGACCTGCTGAGTTTCTCCAGCATCGTGTTTTAACTTCAACCACATTGTCTGCTGACTTTAGTGTTTTAGTTTCAAGTCATTAAAAACCCAAGAACCAACTTTTCAAATAACTTTTCAGGCGGTATGGTTAGCACATGTATTACAGCACCAGTAACACGTGTTCAGATCTAGTGGTGTCTAAGGAGTTTGTATGTTTAACATTTTAAAATGTTTTTAAAAGTAAGCAAACAAATCCATTACCTGTACTTAATTCTTCCAATAAAAATTTGTATAAATCTAGCATACAATGCTGTTTTGCTTCATAATTATCAATGGAAACAGATTCAACGCTGGTCTGTGTTCAATTAGACTTTATCCTGAGGACATGATTATATTTTCCCAAGATGGATGGGATGGGCAACAATCATATAGTGCCCCTGGCACTCACTGACCACAGCTGTAAAGTACACATCCTTCTCTTACCCAAAGATGTTTGCGTAATGGATCCTTAGCCAAAATATCCACCCAGAATTTTACGAGCAACACAGATAGCAAATGAAAAGTGGATGGTTAAAGGTAAATGAACAATCTCCAGATGAGACTAGAGTATTTTACAATGAAAAATTGTGAATTGGGAAACAACAGCATCTAATTGTAATAATAGTCTTCAATTAAATGTTTTACCTCTCCATTTTTATTTGCTCCAAACTTCACAACTGAAGGAATGCTTTTCAAGTAGTTCTCAAGAGTGGGAAATCCAAGCTGTTCATAAGGGATCATTTCACCTGTGAGTTGCATATACTCGCTCTGCAGCCTTGTGAAAGCCACACCATCTTTGGTTGATTCCAAGACGGCTCTAAGCATCTTAAGCACCAGGTCTTTCTCAGTTTCTGACATCTTTTACCTTAAAAAAGCAAAAAAAGTCTTCAGAATGCAAAAGATAACACATCCATATCCTCCTTAACAATGATGAACCCAGCACTGGTCCTCAAGGCACACTACTCATCACGGGCCTTCAGTCAGAGGCAATAATCAACTTCCACTCTCTGGCTCCTCCTGTGAAGCCAATGTCTACTTCAATTTACTACCTCATCACCAATACAGAGCAACTGAACCTTCTTAACCAACTTCCCATGCAGGAAATGAAGGCCTTACTAAAATCCACATGGACAACATTCACTGCCTTTCATTCATCAATTATCTAAGTAACTTCCTCAAAAATCTCTACATGATTGGTCAGACACAACTTAACACTTACAAAGCTACGGTGGCTATTCCTCATCATTCTCTGCCTATCCATAGACTTGTATATCCAGTCTCTTCCAGTAACTTAACCACAAATAATATCGGATTCATCAGCCTATAATCATTCAAAGTATTTTTCTTAAAAGGAACAACATTAGCAATCTTTCAGTAGCTCACCCATGGCCAAGGATGCTTTAAATATCTCTGCTTCGGCCCCTGCAATTTCCCTCAGGGGGAATATCTGTCAGGCTCTGGGAATTTATCCACTCATTCACCTCAAGATAGCAAGCACCTCTTCCTCTGTCATCTATACATGGTGCATGATCTCACTGCTCTTTTGCCTCCATAGACTCTGTATTTGTCTTCCAAGTAAATACATATGCAAGCACACCCATTCAAGATCTCCCCCCTCCATCTCTTGTTTCCATGCATAGATGACCCCTCTAATCTTCAATAGGGCCAATTTTGACCCTTGCTATCCTTTTGCCCTCAATAGATCTCTAGAAGCACTTGAGATTTTCCTTCACCTTGCCTGCCAGAGTAACCACATTCCTCTTTTTGCCCTTCCAATTTCCGTTTATGCATTCTTGTATTTCCTGCACTCCTCAAGCAGCTTATTCATTCCTTGCTGGTTACACCTGCTAAGAGCCCCCTTTACCAGGGACTCAATACATCTAAAAAAGCTAGTTATACCTGTTAGTCTTGCCTTTAATTCTGGCAGGAACATAAATGCTGTGTTCTCAAAATGTCTCTTTTGAAGGCCTCCCACTTATCCAGAACACCTTTTCCAGAAAACTGCCCAAATCCACATTTGCCAGATCACTTCTGATGACATCAAAATTGGCCTTTCTCTGATTTAGAATCTCAATCCAAGAGCTAGATCTATCGTGGTACATAATTATTTTGAAACTGATGGCATTAGGATCACTAGATCCAAGGTGTTCCTTTACACTCATTTGTCATTTGCACTGTCTTGTTTCTCCAATAGGACATCTAGTATTGCACTCTCTCTAGCTGAGAGATCAATAGATTGATAAAGAAAACTTTCCTTAACACATTTGACAAACTTTAATCCATCCAGTTCTTTTACAGCATAGGGGTCCCAATTAATATGTGGAATATGGAAGTTAAAAATCATAACTGCCTGCAATCTCTCCACAAATTTGCTTCTCCTCCAATACAATGAAACATTTTCATCTGTGCAGTTGTATAGAGATAGTTATATACAGATAACACAAAATTCTGGATAGAAATTTTACAGATTGAAAACTTGGAATTGATGACAAAAGACAAAGTTACAGCCCCAAGGAATACCACAGAAACCACTTGCTAGCTCCAAGTGAGATCCAAGAAATGGATTCTAATTAAGGACCAAGGAATTTAGAATCATCCCTGAGGTTTAGGACAAGCATTTGAAAATATTTCTTCAACATCATCCCTGGTAAATGCCATCTTCTGCCATCCCTTTAGTCTTTACAATTTGAAGAGAAAAAAAAACTGAACAGGCCATTAAAAAAAGTAACATTTGAGGCATTCCAATTGTCAAGGAAATACAAGATTAAGTCAGACCTGTGGAGACAGATAGTGTCTTTCAGTTTCCATTTCTACCTGACACAAACTTGGAGATATGGAAGTACAGAAGGGACAACATAAAGCACATAGGTTTTCATAGTGACAGCAAATGAAAGGACAAGGTAGGTAATGCTGGCATTTAACCATGAGATTTTGGCAACAACTGGTCATGGGATTTGTTGCTCAGCTCAGGAAAGGATACGTCAGCTAAAACAGGATGGATTCAAGAATAATGAAACAACATTCTCTTGTCAGGATTTTAAAACTGCAGTTTTATGACAATTGTTGGAATCTAGGGGTTAAAACAGTATGAAATAAATGATTAATTAATAAGTGTATATTTACTGCATGGTTCAGGGAAAAAGGAATGTGATTAAGTGGCAATCACAGCATGGAGCAAAGTTGGCTGAGCAAAATTGTCTGCTCCAAAATACAGGGAGAGGAAATGCATAAAACGATTTAGGAGGAATGCTCAAACTAAAGGAGGTGGTGAGTAGCACAGGAGACACAGGCCAGATCAGAACAAAGAATGGCCTGCAAGAAACAAAGGGAATGGAAAACCAGTCTAGAATGAAGATTAAGGCAGGAGGAGGTGTTAAAGAGAACAGCAGAAATTGGCCACACAAGAACAGAATGGTGATTAGAAATATCTGGGGATGAATTAATTTCTGATCAACACAACAGGATAGTCTGGCCTGGAGGATTAAGATGGGAGTGCTACACCCCAGATATCTGCAAAACAGGAGATGACTTGTGATAACCCTTATGCAAAAAGATCTAGCAAAGGAAGACAACTTTTGTTCTGTATGATAATGAAATCTAGCAAAGGAAGCCAACGTTTGTTCTGTATGATAAGGTTGACCTATATAAACTGAGCCAACTGGACAATAGGGGTCAGTCTTGGGGAGTAGCTCACTGTGCAGGTGACCTATGAACTAATGAGTGACCCAGAGCTCTGTTAAGTTTTATTCTTGTGCTGTGTAATAAATTGACTGTTGAACCGAAGACCTTCTCCTATCACTTCATTCAAAGAACACGCTGGACTCAGACTACACATAGACTAAATTAAGAGTAATGTAAAGCCAGAGTCCGACACAATCTAACATCTGGTCCAGAATCAAATGTGAGAATGTATGTAAGTATCAAACAATCCTGTTGGATTTACCAGGAAATCTTGTATTCAATGGCCCTATTTCACCGACATAGAAATATCTCTAACCATCTACTCTGTCATGCCTTTGCACAATTTATATCAGGCAATTTCATAGCCTGTTCAATCTGCCCTCATTTACACTAGCTAGCTGCTACCCCGATGAATGGATGATGCTGTAAAAAAAAATGATCAGTTCTTGAAAAGCCTTGTTGGAGACTAACAGCCTTTGTGTTCTCTCTCATGCACAGTGGGATCTTATTCTTGAAGATAAGTCAAAAGATGAACACCATAACTTTATCACCATCTAGAATAAGCTCCTCAGGCATCCTGTGAAGTATGTAATGTCTCATTAACCTTTCTCTCACTCACTGGAATGTGAAACCAGCACACAATAGCTATTGTCACATTTGCCTAACCTTAGGAAGCTGTAGATAAGGCCAAGGGAAAAATTTATTCTGACTCTGAAGAAAGCCACAATCTAATGGAAGGCAAAATGATGCTCCTAGGAGATTTAATGTCAGGATCAGAAAGGATGCAAAACCCTGGGTGGGAGTATGGAAAGTTAATCTGATTGGAGACTAAGTGCTTGGAGTGCAGTTTTGTTAAAGCAAACATTCTGTTTCATCAGAGAAACACGCAGAAGACCTCAAGGCTCATGGCAGAATCAACGAGGTCTTCTGCTAATTACAAAGTAGGGAATTAAGGAATATGGGGAAAAGGTCGGTCGGTGGAGATGAACCTATCAGAACTTTTCCTGAATGACTTGATTGTTTTATTGTCATCAATAGAGGATGAGCAAATGTAGGTTCTTGGGAGTCACTATCTCGGAAGATCTTTCCTGGAACCAACACACCAATGGCATCATGAAGAAAGCCTCTACTTCCTCAGGAATTTGCGGAGGAGCTCGTGGAGTTGTTCAAGTGAACCCGGTACGGACTTGAAGGGACGGCATGGCCTGTTTCCGTGCTGTAAACGGTTATATGGTTATAAGACTATGCATTTTTAAAGTGGACATGGGCTCAAAGGTGGCAGTGAGGTATCAGTGTCAGATGAAATGCAATCAGACAAAAATAGATCATTGTATCAGTTAAACACTCATTCATTCATTAGCACCTCAAACAAAACTTGCATCATAAATCTGTTGCTCAGTTGCTAAAACTCTCAGGGAAGTGAAAACAATAGATCCCCTTCATGGTTGGAGACTTCACATAACAAGTTATAGAATTTCAGCTTCAAAGATATCACCAAAAAACAAAGTCTTTCAATTTCAAGATATGGGATGCAGGAAGGCAGCATTTAAACATTGACAAATGAATAATGACACAAGAATGCTCACAGTGAATGTGCAGCAATGAGTCTGGCAAGGCCAAATATTGAACATGAAACTGTTGTTCTTTCACAGCAATTGTCAGCAATTTGCAGGCAATTCCTCATACCTGTGAGAGATGAGTAAACTTGACATGAAAATATGAAAGATGGGGAAACTAGTGCAGACACATGGAAATTACGATGCAGGAAGCAGAGTCAGCCTATGTAAGATAAGAACCTTCTAGTCCTTTCGACAGGATCAGTGAGCCCACCATATGAATAAGATAAGGAGAGGTAAGGAATAATAGAATGTAGGAAGTAGAGGTAGTCTGGGTGAGATAAGGGTCTCCTAGCCCTAGACAGAAGTACCAAGTTCTACATATATAATTAGTAAGCCTTACACAGATTTATCAAGTTATGCATATTAAATTAGTAAACTCTAGACAGAATTAGCGAACTCTGCATATGAAGAGACTGTAGCTCTGTGAATGGGGACAAGGGCAAGGTTGTGAATAAGGACAATGAGGATAATGACATGAGACACCGACAGAATACCCCTGGTCCTCCAAGTTCACAGAAACTGCACGTAGGCAGGAAGGATTGCCTAATGCCAAACCCATCCAGGAAGCAGAAGAATGTAAGGGGGAGGGTATTCCTATACTGAAATTCACTGTATAAAAGTTGGGTGAGCCCCAGTATATGTGTGTATTCCCAGGGTAAGGGGAAGCACCCAACTTTGCATTGTTGTAAAATAAATGTTCTTTGTTCTCAATTTTTGTCTCGAGCAATTTCTGTTAAGGTACTTCTATTTCTAACATACCCAAGATTTGTTTTTTGTATCAAGGTTTCTTGGAACATACTTCCCAGGAAAGTTAGCTCCCTCATTACATAGCATTGTCAAACAAATCAAAAATGGGCATCACTGTTGACATAGCAGTTAGAGCAACACTATTACACCAATCAGGACTGGGGTTTGAATTCCATGCTGTATGTAAGAAGTTTGTATATTCTCCCAGTGTCTGCA
This sequence comes from Narcine bancroftii, assembly GCF_036971445.1. Taxonomy (NCBI): domain Eukaryota; kingdom Metazoa; phylum Chordata; class Chondrichthyes; order Torpediniformes; family Narcinidae; genus Narcine; species Narcine bancroftii. Next base: position 49,060,652 of record NC_091469.1, read on the forward strand.
TGGGTTTTCCCCGGGGGGGGCTCTGGTATTCGAAACTGTAATGGATAAATGTTTTGGGGAATTTGGTAAGATTTAGAGTTGGTTACATACATACGCACATTTTAAAACAAATCTTATTTGAAAGACTGAAGAAATACTGAAGATCTCTGGAGAATTTCACAAGAAGGTGTTAATTGAACTGATGTCATAATATGAATGGACTGGAGACACACTGGCTATTGGAAGCTCTTTTCAAAGATTTTGACAGAGTGCACAGGAAGGTCACTCCTGGGTTTTGTTTATCTAATAACAGCTTGAGCAGAAGAAAGAACTCCTGTTGTTTGCTGAAGAAGGTGGGGGTTTTTCAAGTGAGGGAGTCACATGGATTTGCTGGAAGTTTCAGTTAGAGAGGGAAAGAGAAGCCCTCTCAGCTTGTGTGTATGTGACACTAAAAAGCAGTTGAACAGTGCAAGCCAGGAAGAGCTGGTTGAAACTGATGAAAAGTTCCAAAAGTAGTGGATGGCTGGAAGTGCTATCTGTCTGATGTTTCTCTTGGAATATGAGGAATGGAACTCTAGGGTAGCTGGAAGAAAGAAGTTACCATCTGGAAAACCCTGATGGGGCAAGTTTCATCAGGAGACATTGAGGTGACTAATGGTGATACCTCAGTTGTGGAAATCCTGGAACAACAAATCTCTCTCTGCAAGCCCTATAAGAACCTTCCTGAACTGTAAACATTTACCTTTCAAGAACCAAAGCCTGGTGAACTTTATACATGTTCAATTCTGTGCACAGTATAAGAATTGCCTGCATCCAGAGAACTTGGAAGAAGTGAGATTGAACTGTGAACCAAATAACTTTTTCTTAAATTTACACACACATTACATACATGTGCACTTAGAATTAGAAGGGGGTTAATTTGGGTTTGTTAAGTATAGAGTTAGATTAAAATTTGATTCTATTTTCATGTTTAAAGTTGATTAAAAATAACTTTTGTTTTACAAACCACTCGTCTTGGTGAATGTCTATTGCTGCTGGGTTTTGGGGTCCTTTGGGCTCATATCAAAACATACCAGGGTTGTAGTTTAATTGGGCAACGCCAACTAGTGGACCGAAATGGCCTGTACTATGGTGTATGTCTAAAAAAAATAAAGTTCACACTTTCCTAACTTTCGTTCCTCACTCAAAGCAAAGTTTTGTCCTGATAAGGGTTTCCACTGAAACATTGGTGATCTATTGCCTTCGAGGGATGTCACCTGACATGCAGATGACATACCAAGTTTTCTCAAAACTTCTGAGGAAATTAAGGTACTTGTGTGCTTTCTTGACTATTCCATCAAAGGTGGACCAAGACAAGTTACAGAAGATATTTAACCCAAGAACAAAGATGTCCACAATGTCCACTTCATTTCCAGCACTAGTGAGGACGATGGGGGACTGAGTTCCACCACAGTTCAGAAGTTTGCAATCAGTTCCTTGATCTTGCTGACATTGAGGGAGAGGTTGCTGCTGTGCAACTATGACACTAGTTTCTCTGTCCCTCTTCAGTACCCCACCTCATCATTGTTAGAAATTACGTTCTAATGATGACTTCATCCACAAATCTACTGATGGAGTTGAAGCAGTGTTTGACCATGCATTTGGGGTGTATATCGTTGGGGGCTTAATTCAGCCTTGCAGTGCCCTGCTGATGATGATCATGAATGTGGCACTGTCATTAATCTCATTGATCGCAGCCTATGGGATAGAATTGCAGAGAAGGGAGCCAAGACCAAGTTATTTGGGGAAGAGTTTATTGAAGGTGGCGCTGTAGTCAATGAACAACAGTCTGATGTAATGTGTCCTTATTGACCTGGTATTCGGTGACTGAACGTTGGGCCAGGGAATTGGCATCTTGTTAACCTTTCTCAGCAGCGTGCAAATTGGAATGGATCAAGCAAGGCCACTGGTAACGTGATTCATGACCATACTCTCAAAGCACTTCACGATGGTAGACGCCAGAGCCACATACTCAACTTCACTCATCCAGGCAAGTGGAGAATATTCCATCAATTTGTAGCCTGCAGACAGATAGGTCTATGGTATCAAAGGGCAAATCGTTCTTCACGGGATGTTCAGCCTTATTCTTGCTCTCATAGCCATGGTATTCATGTAATTGGTTCAGATCAGTGTCTGATCAACAAAGACCTTCAGCATATTTATGAAGGAAACTTGTAATGCTCATGACAATGAACATCAAGGGCAGGTGTTTAGGCTATCTCTTATTGGAGATATCATCACCTGTAGCTTTGTAACATATGCATTACTCATTTATCAACCAAGGCACAAGCATTTTCTAAATTTGGCTACATGCTGGGCTGCTTTAAATGGTGGTTTGCAAATGGAATTGAATGTTGAGCAATTGAAGATCTCCTCTTCTGACCTTGTGTTTGAAGGAAGATAGTTGGTCCTGGGAGAATGCTCAAGGAACTCCTTCGATGATCCCTGGAAATGCAGGGTCATGGAGACATTTAGCACACTTGCTTTATCAGTCAAGGCATTATACACAGGAGTTGAAACATCTTGTTACAGCATTAAACTAGAAGAATGATGAAAAGATTCACAAGGATGGAACTGGAGGACTTGTGATGGAAGGCGATACTAGATAAGCAGACATTTTTTTCCTAAAGCATTGGAGGCTGATGATCTTATAGAAGTATACAAAATCATAATGGGCAAGGTGAACCGTCTGTGCTTCTCCCCATGGCGAAGAGTCTAAAAGGTGTGAGGGGAAATATTTAAGAGAGACCCAAGGGGTGACTTTTTCCATTGAGAGTTCAGCTGAGAATGGAAGAAGCAGTAAAGTTCAGTTCAATTACAACATTTAAAAGAAATTTAGACAGGTACATAGATAGTGAAGGTTTTGAGAGAGATACAGTCCAAACAGGATTAATTCAGATAGGCCATTTAGTCACCATAGTTTTTTTTTCCATGCTATGTAGAGCATGATTCTGTTTTTGAATTGTTTATTGACCCTCAATACAGTGCAAAAGCCATGGTGCATCCTATCCAGGAAAGTCAACCCATCCTGGAGTATAAAAGACAGTGCAAAATAAAGAGCTATTAAGAAAATCTTCATTTAAAATAACGCAAGGCAGCTTGACTTAATTAATCAGAGGTCTATTCAATGGTCTGGTAACAGCAGGGTAGAAACAATAGAAGAGACTCTGAGACCATTGAACAAGGCCAGTTTTTATATCTCTATCACAGGATAGCTGCTCTATAGGAGGAAGACACCATAACTGCAAATACTTCTAACACTTCTGCCACGACAATTTAAAGAAACACCAATTTCAATCAAATTGCAGACAACTGTAATCACAAACAGAACTTCACCAAAATACTGTTTTCGTTGATGTTAGATCTATTTCTGTTGTTGTACCATTTTATCTGTTCTTGTTACTAATAACCAAGTCGTGAACCCGTGGTTATTGGGCGTGTGTATTGCGTCAACGTGCGGTCGACCGAATTTCACCACTTCACCCATTGTCAACATTGAAGAAATAACCCTTGTCCCACACCCATTCACCAATTACAACTTCCAGCTCTCTCCTTTTTTGAAAGGTCATTGAGGCGTGTTGGCCGCTGACTTTACACGCATAGATTTCTCAAACAACTCCACCCGCTGCAGATCGACAACGTTGTTCCTCACTCGACTCGATTCGTGATATTCACACCACCAATCCAGTCCCTTCATTTCTCAACACTAACCCAATGCAGACCTCTATCAGCACCAGTACTCGTCCAACCTCCGGTCATTAGTCCTAGCTCTTGTCCTGTCCTCCTTCCTTTAGTGGTTGACCACAGACGAACTATACAACTGCCATTCTCCCGGTGGTCTTGATCTACTCTTGATACATTGCCCTCCCGTCGTGCCACTGGCCCCCTGATCACCTGTTGCCCTTCGCTTCTCCCACCGTGTCTATCCGGCCTCCGCGTACATCACAGGTACCTCCCAGCACTCGCCCGAAGCTTCATCAGTCCTCTCCCAGTGCTTCCCCGATACTTGCCGCAGCTGTCCTCTCGATTATCGCCCGGTTCTCCCACGGGGTCTCTCTTCCTCCTGGAAGTTCCCCCGATCTTCACCACCTCCTCCCTCCCAACCCAACGGTTGGACTCTTTCGGTTTGGTCCCAACAGCGCGCACATGCGCAACTCACGCCACGGCGAGACCCGTTCGACGCGTGCGCACAGTGACCCAAGCACCTGCGATGGTGGCGTTGAAATGTTACGCAGGCGCAGTGCGGCAGTTGCTGGGCGAACGCAACTTGAATTTGCCATGGTTCCCCTTATGAATGGCGAGGGCATGGAAGCCAAAGGGGGAAAAAAGACATTTACTTTGCATTGTATTGGAAAAGCAGGCGGTGGATGAAGGAAGGTTGTTTCACTAGTTATCGAAAAATCCGGCAAGATACTTCATCCCAAATGGTACAGAGTAGCCGTGCATGGAAGGATAGCGACGTCAACTATTTAAGGGTAGGGCATTGACTGGTCATGGAAATTGGCAGGTTCACCTCCTACTTGTCTTCCAACTCACTACTTGTTCTGTTCTAAAATGTGTGTTTTTTTTTAAAAGGAAACCTTGACTGCGCAGTTTGCTGTTGAGCCATTACGGGTGCCATTCTTGCCTTCAGCGACTGAGAACTGATCAGTATTTAACCACGTAATGAACCATACTCCTTTGACGTAGCCTTCATAATCTAAATAAATATTGCTGGTCTTTGGTCTAAATTGATTTTTTTTAACGTTAGCAAATGGACTTAGCTTGGTGGCGATGCCCATGTTGGATCGCGCTGGAGAACTCTGTTGGCGGTGTTGTGATTAATCTGTTGATGTGCGGAGTCAGTGCTCACTATGATTAGATTGTGACTGACAACTTTCGGCACTCACGACCTAAAAGGTGAATGGCGCCAGTGATAGTAATTTGCAACACCATTAGGCAAGTAAAGGGATTGATGAGTGTGAAATACTTTTTTTTGCATGATGAACAGATAGTTGAAGTGTCCTCAAAGTCATGGAGGCCAAAGATAAAAGGGAAACAAAAACTGCAGATGCGAAAATCTTCTGCCAACAATGGCTGGAGTAATGAAATATCAGTTATATCTCTTAACTTCCAACGACTCTGCTAGACCTGCTGAGTGTGTCTAGTGATCATCCTGACCACTAGAAAGAGTCAGAGACTAGTTCGCTGCAGCTTTGGTTGGATTCAAGGTGGGTGCCTCCACAATCTCTTGAGTGACTTCTTTAACTAATAAAGTATAGTTTTTTTTTTAAAAAAAAACAATTTTCTTTATTACAGTAAAAAGAAACATCGCATGGTACCAGGTGTGGAAGAAACACCAATAGAGAGCAGAGTGAGAATCAGTAGAGAGATGGAGAATGTCAAGCCTCCTGACGCTGTAAATTGGACAGGAAATGTTGACTGAGTGGAGGTTGTTCAAACAAATATTTGTGCTGTACCTGCAAGCCATTCGACTCAATAACAAACCTGATGCACGGAAGATTGCACTGCTCCTTATCGTCGTAGTACTTCAAGCACTAGAGGTTTTCAATACATTTGTTTTTGCTAAAGCAGAAGACAGGGCAAGTTCAATAAGGCGATTGAGATGTTTGATGAACACTGTTCACCAGTGAAAAATGAAAGATTCGATCGGTATGTGTTTTGCTCGCGCAGGCAGCTGCAGGGTGAGAGCTTTAATACTTTTATAATTGACTTTGCTATAAGCCCAGAGGACCCCAGAACCCAGCAGCAATAGATTTTCACCAAGGGTTAAACAAAAGTTGCTTTTTATTATCATTAAACATGAAAACAGAATCACACTTTAACTTTTCACTATTGACTTAACTAACCTAATAACCCCCTTCTAATTCTAAGTGCACGTGTATGTAATGTGAGTGTAAGTTCAGAAAAGTTCTTTGATTCACAGTCCAATCTCACATCTTATTCCTCCAAGTTCATTGGTTGCAGGCAATTCTTATACTGTGCACAGAATTTAACATTTCTAAAGTTCATCAGGCTTTGGTGCTTGAAAGGTAAATGGTTACCAAGAGAGATTTGTTGTTCCAGGACACCCACAACCGATTCATTTTTAATCAGCCACTCCAGTGTCTTGCTGACGAAACTTGCTCCCTCAGGGTTCTCCAGATGATAACCTCTTTCTTTCAAGTCACCACAGAGTTCCTTTTTGTTTCTCTTATTTCAAGTGAAACATTAGACAGCCAGTCCTCTCCTCTTGTATGAGCCACAAGGGCTTTGACCAGGCTGAACTAAGAACTCAGAATCCATCTTCCAAATGGGGTTTTTCACAATCTTGCCAGCTTATCCTATTCCAGTCCTAGCTGTTGTTGCTAACTGTAACACTGTAGAAGTGATCTCTGTCGCTCTCCCTCTCTCTCAAGCAGAGAAAGCCTGGTTTACTCTCTCTGCTTTCAAAACCACATGACCCTCTTAGAACAGCAAGTTCCCTTCCAGACAATATGCGGCTCAGACAAGATCTTTTTGTAAACAATAATCCACTAGTAAAGTCTCTTGGGCATTCTCCAAAGCTTTTGCAAAGGCTCTGAGGCCCCGACATGTCTAGCAGTAGCAGAGCTCCAGTATTTCAAATAAGATCTGTTTTAAAGTGTTTGTATGTGACTTACTCTAACAAACCTTTCCCAATTTATCTCCTAAAAACTTATCTACATTCTCTGTCACAACTTGAAATTAAAAGCAAGAAAATGTAATATTGGATCACTGCAAGATTCAATGATCTGTGATCAAATTATGTTCAGGATTATTGATAAGAAAGTGAGAGAGATGTTGTTACGAGAGACAGACCTTACCTTTGCTGGAGCTGTGAACTACGCTCTGCACTACGCGAAAAAGTTTGGTGATAATGCAAAAGCCAGTGAAAATGAAGGCATAGTCATGGCCACAGTGCCTGTCCACACATATAAACAAAAAAAATGAGAAGATGTAGGAAACAACAAAAAGATAGAGAGACATTCAATTGCAAATGTACCAAAACGATGCCCAGCTTTTGGAAAAGTCTGTAATAAGTCCAAAGGGCAAAATCACTATGCAAAGCAATGTTTTTTCAAAGGGAAACAAAGGGCAAAATCACTATGCAAAGCAATGTTTTTTCAAAGGGAAACAAAGGGCAAAATCACTATGCAAAGCAATGTTTTTTCAAAGGGAAACAAAACAGAAGTGTAAGTGTGTATACTATATAAGAAACTGCTCTCAGTGATATACTTTTCGTTGGCATGATAGTGCAGGAAAATTATAAACCAACAGACACTGAACAGCCAAGTGTGAACAGAGTCAAACAGGATAAGTGGACTGTGTCATTGCATATAAATAGAACAAATATTCCTTTCCAACTAGACATGGGGAAAAGGTCAATTTGATTTGTGAGTGTGACATCAGGGCAATGAAGATAAAGCCATGCATCCATGCAAATCCTGGATAGCTCAAAGCCTACAATGGACAGAGTATCGACGTGAAAGACACATGTAAACTCAAGGTGAAAGTTAAAGATAAAGAGCACAATCTTCAGCTTCGCAGTAGTCCTAGTTGGACATTAATCACTGTTTGATGACAAAGTACTTGAAAGCTTAAGCCTAGTCAAAAGGGTGTACATTGCCAGGGAAGCTTATTGTGTTAGCAGATGCATTGTCCAGGGCAATGATGGAGAGTGAAGCACACAGTAAGAATTCCACAGAGACAGATGTGAATCTCCACATAAAGTTAATAATTGAATCACTTCCCGAATCTGACATTAAATCCAAGTAGCTCACAGCTGGAACAGAAAAGCACACAGTTCTACAGAAAGTCATCAAGAATCTGAATGAAGGGTAGCCTAAAGGTGAATGTCAGCCATACTACAACATCAGAGTTGAGCTGAGTATTGTCAATGGGTTTCTACTCAGACAGCAAAATTGTCATTGCTCAATCATTGCAACAAGAGGTGCTGAAAAGGGTGCCTGAGAATGAGAATTGGAATGGAAAAATGCAAGAGGAGGGACAGAACTACTGTTTATTGCCAAGGGTAAACACTGACATTGACAGGTTAGTTTCAAGCTGTGGGACCTGAGTGAAACATCATCCAAAGCAGATAAAGGAACCCTTGATAATAACTGACATATCAGCAGAACCATGACAGAAAGTTGGGACTGATCGGTTCCACATGGACAGAAAGAATTACTTGCTGGTTATTGATTATCAAACTATCCGGAGATTGCACAGCTTCCTAATATGTCTGCTGCTTGTGTGATCAAATATATGAAATTGATCTTTACAAGACATGGAATTCCTTAAATTGTCTACAGTGACAGTGGACCACGCTACAGTTGTAGAGAATTGCTGAAGAGTATGATTTTCAACATGTGGCGTAAAGTCCTCTTCATTCACAGTCAAATGATAAAGCAGAGAAAGGAGTTCACATAGTTAAACAGTGTCTCAGATCCATATCTAGCTCGATTGAGTTACAGAGCTTCACCACTTGAACATGGCATGTCACTCACTGGCTTCTGATGTGATGTAGACTACGTTGCAAACCCAAACAAGAACAAAGATGTCGAAGATGTTGAATGGAAACAAAAGTGTCTGCAATGGAAAAAAAAGCAAACTATAACAAGTCAGCAAGGACCTTAGGGTCACTGGCACAACATGACACAGTGAGACTCAGAGATTTCAACATTTGAGACAAAAGGCTACTGTTCTGGAAGAAGTAAACCCAAGATCCTACACAGAACAGAGGATAGTCAAATACTGAGGATGAATCTAAAGAGCCTGTTGAAAATGCAAGAGACACTGCAGGAACAGATAAATGCAGAAGATCCAGTCTGCATGGCAACAGAGGAAACACCACCAGTGCTAGACAGTAGTGGACCAGCAGAGCCGACACAAGCACCTGTAACAGAAGGATCCTATACTGTGGTCTTCCGTGGCAGAGCTCTTGGGTTGGCTGCACCAAACCTCAGTAGGCCCCTCAGCATGTACTCCTGCAGCCTGGAATGTCGCAATCAGTATCATTCCCTTACCGACATTTCACTGTGTTGGAAGATCAACAAGTTTCAGATAAACCAGTGTCTTTCACCAACTTGATGATCTTCCAGCAGACTGGATTTCAGTCTCGGCTTGTGTCCCTGGGAGCAGCCCCTAAACCAGAGAATCCTCTCTTATGCTGGGGATGAACCATGACTTGAAACCTTGCATCTTTCTCCAAAAACAACAAATCCACAGTCTGCAAAGAGGTGAGTGACTGTTTCCATCCCATCACAGTCATCTCAAGGGCAATGTGCAATGGGCTGATGTGCCATTGGCACAGGAAGAAAATAACCTGAAGGGTACCTCTCACCACATCTTCCTGCTCCTCACCACATCTTCCTGCTTCTCCCTTCTCTGCCTTCCACAGGAACTGCTCCCTCTGTGACTCCCTTTTCCACTCCTCTTCCACCAATTGCCCAATTGGCACCTACCCCTATGACCAGAGGTGGTGCTCCACTTCCACTCACACCTCCTCCCTCACCACCATTTGGGGCCCTAAACAGTCCTTCCAAGTGAAGCAACAATTCACTTAGTGAATCTGCAGGGGCCATCTACTGCATCAGGTGCTCCCGATATGTTATTTTCTGCATTGGAGAGACTGGACGCAGACTGAGACATTGCTTTGTTGAGCACCTTAGTCCTGTCGCTTCAATAACAGGTATCTCCCAGTGGCAACTCATTTCAATTCCCTGCCCCATTCCCTTGCCAATATGTCTGTCCATGGTTTCATGCACTGCGAGACTGAAACCACCTGCAAATTGGAGGAACAACATCTATTCTGTATGGGCACCCTCCAACTGGATGGCATTAACATCTACTTCTCTGGTTTTCATTAGCCACCCCCCACCTATCTTTCCTTATAGGCCCTTTCAAGCAAAAAAATATCTGACTGTAAAGGCAGATGTTCTCTGCCCTTGCGCCTTGAGATTTACCTTTCTGAATGTGCCATGGCTGGCTCTGAGGAGCCGAATCCAACCCTTCTAGGAGAAGGATAATCGGTGGAATGCTGCGCTCCGTTGCCTAGCTTGAGAATACTGCCACTGCAAGCGGCTAGTTAGGGGCAGGCTAATGATGCCATTAGCCCACGACCTATCACCCCACTTTCCCCTCTCCCTCCTTGACCCCCTTAGAGGCCATTGGGAGCTGTCAGGCAGCAGAAGCCATCGGGAGCCAGTGGGGCAAAAGCGGTCAGCGGGAGCCATCAGGGGGCAGCCAGTATGGGCTATAACAGCCTCACTGGGCCACTTCGGCCTTCGGGACCACTTCCTGTGGCTCAAAACATGGCAGAGCAATGGTTGTCTTCCCTACCCATAATCCCCCATGCAGCTGGAACTGTTCTGGGAAACACAGTGCATTTCCAGATGCTTGGGGGGATTATGGGTAGGAAAGACGGCCATTGCTCTGCTGCATATTTATGATGGGTGGTGCTACGGCACCAGTCGCCCCACCTCCATTGGATCTGGAGGGTCCTATGCAGCTGGAACTGTTCTGGGAAACACAGTGCAGTTCCAGATGCTTGGGGGGGATTATGGGTAGGAAAGACGGCCATTGCTCTGCTTCATATTTATGATGGGTGGTGCTACGGCACCAGTCGCCCCAGCATTGGATCTGGAGGGTGCTACAAGGCGCTGCTCGACAAATGCGATGCTGGAGAAGCATTTTAGGGCTGTTCTATGAAAGGCAAGTTTTAGGTTTTCCCTCCGTGTTTGTAGCTGGCCTCCAGACAGAGGCCTGGCATGAAATGGCCTTTTGTTTCCTTTCCTGTAGGTCTGCTTCTCTTTCTTCCCTTTAACCTCTGCATTAACTTTGGAATTATTCAGAAAAATATTAGTATCCCAATATAGTCGTTTACACAGGGGCACTTTTAGGACACTTTTACACAGCCTTCCTGTGTTGTGAAGTTTATTGGAGGGGGAACGTTGAATTTATTAGGCCTGTTTCTTATGGAGTGGCTGCAGTCAATTTACACTGCATCCACTCAGTAAAAATGTGTAGGGGTACAAGTGGAAAAATTATGGGATGGAATTTGAATTAAAAAATTCCGTCCTCTTATATTTTTACACTGCCACCAGAGCAGAAATTTTCTGCTGTCAGTGGCTGTGTAAAAGTGCCTTCTGTCTCCTTTACCCCAGCTGTGCATTCACAGACGATACATAACTGATGTTTCAGTCTTGAGCCCTTCATCAGTGCCCTTGATATCTCCAGCAAAAAGATAAAAGGCCTTTCCATAGCTTTCTGTGAGAGATGAGTAAAACTAATATGAAAATATGAAAGATTAAGAAAACTAGTATGGATATATGTGTAATGAATAAAGCCAGTATGAATAGGATAAGGGTAGATAATAGAATGTAGGAAGTAAAGTTAGTCTGAATAAGATAAGGGTCTTCTAGCCTTTTAGACAGAATCAAGCAAGTTCCGTATATGTAATTAGTAAGCCTTAGACAGAATTAGCAAGTTCTGCATATAAGAAGTTAGTAAGCCCTGAGAGTCGGGAAGGTGTGAATAAGGACACATGATGGGACACCGACAGGATACCGTGAGTAGCAAGGGAAATAGTCCTAAGGAAGGACGGGACAATCAGATAACTAAGCAAAGTCCTTTAGGATTAATGCTATCTGATTGGGGTGCGGGGAAAACCCGTGGGAAAGACAAACAGACCATGGTCAGGTATTGCTGTCTGGAATGGGTTAAAAAACCCGATAAAATGGAATTCGGTATATTGGCCAAAGTTCGGATCTGATGAGGACAGGATGTGTCAGGCATTGAACATCTGGCTCTATCAAAATCAAAGAGATAATATTGAGAGCAGAGAATATGCAGCCTAGACTGCTGGCTCAGTGGATCGGTTGATCAACTAGTTTTGAATGAAAAGGAATGTAAAGGACAAGAAGGATGAGGAACCTTTTGTCCCTGAAACACAAGGATGGGATGTGTTAAATTCCCTTCCTCCACCTTATGCTCCTCCTATGCCGGCTCCTATCTTTCCCCTATCTCCTATGCTCTACCCTTCTTCACCTTCCCCTCCTCCCCCACAGCTAAAGAAAGGAGAAGAAAGTAGGGGTGGTATGATGACCTGTTCACAAAGTACTAGATTACCACCTCAATTGACAAGAGAGGGAGGAGACTGATTCAAAACAAGTGTGAGACCCTCTGGGAGGGAAGGGCAGAACCCTTTGATTCATTTCCCGGAGAGCAGGAATTTAGACATTATAAAGGAGAGGATAAGCCAGAAATTAACTGGATGAGACCTTTACAGGAAGTTCCCATGGGAGGGGGTCTCGGTTTTGTAAATGTGCCCCTGACTAGTACGGAGGTGTGTAATTTTAAGAGAGAATGCCCAATAAACAGAAAGGAAAGGTTAAGATTTTGATGCAGGCAGTCAAGGAAGTCGTGGAGGGACAGCAAGGAAAGGGTAGGGGCTGTGTGCCAGCTCCTGGGCATTGGGAGGAGCTCCGGGAGTGGGAGAGTAGAGACCAGAGCAGGGGCAAGGGTAGAGGGGAATTCCGGGGACGACGACCGTTCCCTGGACCTCGTGGTAATCCCAGTAGAAATTGGGAAACAGGAGCATTAGTTTGCTACCATTGTAAAAAGGAGGGACATTTTAAGAGAGAATGTCCAATGCGAGCCAGGAAGACGTGATCTTACGCACTAATGTGTTGGAATATAGGGGTTAATTAATCATAGAAAATATGTAGAATATATGCTTATGTACTATTCAGTTTGTATACATGAATCCAGTACTATATAACAATTTAATATTTACCTCATGGTGAAGGGAAAGAGTAATATAAGTAAGGGGCAGCCACAGTATGTAGCAAAGTTGGCTGATTCCCGTAGGTTTAGAATTGCCTGCTCCCAAATACAAAAGAGAGGATATGTATGAAACAATTTAGTAGGAAGGTTAAGGCAAAAGGAGGTGTTGATTAGCACAGGAGACGATGGCCAGACAAGAACAAAGAGAATCCTGACAGAGACTGTCAGAAACAAAGAGAATGGAAACTAACTCAGTAAGAAGGCAAGACAGAAGGAGGTGTTGAGTAGAACAGAAGAATATGGCCAGATGAGAACAAAGAAATAATTAGAAATATCTGGGGTATGAATTGATTTCTGATCAAAACAACAGGATATTCTGACCTTGAGGATTAAGATGGGAGCTCTACACCCCAGATAACTGCAGAGCAGGAAATTACTTGTGATAAATCTTATGCAAAAAATCTAGCAAAGAAAGCCAACTTTTGTTCTGTATGATAATGAAATCTAGCAAAGGAAGCCAACTTTTGTTCTGTATGATAAGGTTGAGCTATATAAACTGTAGAGACTGGGCAGTAGAGGTCAGTATTGGGGAATAGCTCACTGTGCAGGTGACCTATGAACTAACGACTGAACCAGAGCTCTGTTAAGCTTTATTCTTGTGCTGTGTAATAAACTGATTGTTGAACCGAATACCTTCTCCTATCACTTCATTTAATGAACACGCTGGACTCAGACGACACATAGACTAAATTAAGGGTAGGGTAAAGCCAGAGTCCGACAGATGGAAGCAGATTATGAATAGGGGGGGTCACGGTTCTCAGTCAATACACACTGTGGGGCTGCACAGAGAACCATTGGTAAATTTAAGCATAGGACCCCACAGTGACAAGATGGTATTTTTAGTAGATTCTGGGGCAGCCCGGTCTAGTATTTTACAACCACCCAAGGGTGTTAAGATAGAGGGGACAGTGATGATTTCGGGAGTAGGAGGAAGAGATTTTACGGTCCCTGTATTAAGGGATGTAAGTATACAAATGGGAGAGAAGATAGTAACGGAGGACATTCTACTAGTTCCCCAAGCTGGAGTTTGTTTGTTAGGACCAATTGGCTATTGGCACCAGACCACAGGAATCAGGTATCGGGGTTCAATTGTTTTATTAACCGAGGAGGATCGGGAACTAATAAATCCTGGAGTATGGGCAAAAAGAGGCAATAGAGGAGTGTTAGATATTCCTCCCTTCCAAGTTACTTTAAAAAATCCTGAGCAAGTAATTAGACGAAAGCAGTATCCAATTCCGATGGCTGGCCGAAAGGGGCTGCAGCCAGTAATTGACCAGTTGGTGAAAGATGGTATACTCGAACCTTGTATGTCACCTTTTAATACCCCTACCCCTGAGGCAAACGACCAGTACATATCCAAATATTTAAAGGGACTTTCTGCCTCTCTATACGAATTAAAATAGAAGGGTTTATTAGCTCAAAACCCACACCTGGAGCATCCTATTCATTTTATTAAATCTGGTGATTGGGTATATGTAAAAGCATGGTAAGATCACCAACTAAAACCTGTCTGGGACAGCCCCTGTTGTGTACTTTTGACTACAGACACTGCAGTGCGAACAAAAGAAAAGGGGTGGACTCACATAGAACGAATTAAACAAGCTGCTGATCCACGGACTAAAGACATTGATAATCTACCCTCCACCTGGCGTGCAGTCCTTCATCCTTCTGATCTGAAAGTTACACTACGCTGGGAAAAAGTGCTGTAATGTTGTTTTTACCATTTGCTGTTTTGTTTACTTGTTGGATCCCAATTTTTGGGAAATCACCAAATTGCTCACAATGTATTAAGTCCTCCTGGAATAGGGGCAGCAGAGGTGACAATTATTTACCTTTAGAATGCAGACAGGGTGCAGGTATAGAGTATAGTCATAGTGGGGTACCTTATTTAGTATGGGTTAATATAGGATCCCAAAATGGACCAGGGGTACAGAACGGCCCTCGGGGAGTAGACTTGGTTTGTATTCTGGCCTCTACAGATATTAAAAAGAGGAGTTTTAAAGAGAGAGCAGAAAGAAGATGGTGGGACAATGACAGACAGAATGTTAGTCAGGATTGTACATGTAGCAGAGATAGAGTGAATACATATGCTGATGTTCACAGTCAGGCTGCAACTCACACGTTCAGTGATACTTATGCTAATGTTCGCAGATAAGCTGCAACTCACAGGTTAAGTGACAAGAAACACCCCTCCCCAACTTGGTCTCCTGTAAATCATCCTTTGGGTCACACAGACATTCGGAATGTTAAGAACCACCACTGTAAGGGGAGTTCCAGTTGTAAACGACGTAAGCTGCTCCAGAACACCACAGCTGCTTGGCATTTAAATCGTTTAATCAGACTCCAGCCTTGGAGATCATCACCGAACAGACAGTGATGGCCCTGAATTTATGGGCTGAAGAAAGACGACAGGTATGAGCCACAGTTCAACAAAACCGCCTGGCTCTCGATTATTCGTTGGCTGCTGAAGGCAGCGTTTGTGAAAGACTGGTTAATGACAATGCTCACAACGATCAGGCGGTTAAAGACACTTCTTCAGGAGTTCGAAAATCTTCCCATGCCCACGTTCAGACTTAGCAACCTTGGTCCGATGTGGAATGGACTAGACTTTTTATTGGTAATTGGAGTCTGATACCCACAGCCCTTATAGCAGCTGGACTCGCTATTCTGGCCATTATGGTGCTCCCCTGCCTAAAGACTTGTGTGCAATATTTAATTCAACGGGCCCCTCGTCAGAACACTATAACCCAAAGGATGTATGTTTCCCAAATTCTGTCTTTTTTTGAAGACTTTATTTAAAATTTTATAACATGAATACAATAAAGAATTACATTTAAAGAAAAATAGAAAAAAAATTTAAAAAGGTATGATTACAATATTACATCAGAAAACTACACAAAATAACCCCCCAAATTCTGTCTGATGATGCTGAGACTGCAGTTCATTTACTGACCCGCTGGGAAAAAGACCAAGTTTGCAAATAATACATTCCAGTTGAGAATTCATGAAGCATAGCTAAAAGAAAAGTGAGGATTGTGAGAGATGAGTAAAACTAATATGAAAATATGAAAGATTAAGAAAACTAGTATGGATATATGTGTAATGAATAAAGCCAGTATGAATAGGATAAGGGTAGATAATAGAATGTAGGAAGTAAAGTTAGTCTGAATAAGATAAGGGTCTTCTAGCCTTTTAGACAGAATCAAACAAGTTCCGTATATGTAATTAGTAAGCCTTAGACAGAATTAGCAAGTTCTGCATATAAGAAGTTAGTAAGCCCTGAGAGTCGGGAAGGTGTGAATAAGGACACATGATGGGACACCGACAGGATACCCCCTGGTCCTCCAAGTTCACAGAAACAGCACGTAGGCAGACAGGATTGTCTAATGCCAAACTCATCCAGGAGGCAGAAGAATGTAAGGGCGAGGGTACTTCTATACTGAAATAAACTGTATAAAAGTTGGGTGAGCCCCAGTGTATTCCCAGGTATGGGGAAGCACCCAACTTTGCATTGTTGTATAATAAATGTTCTTTGTTCTCAATTTTTGTCTCGAGCAAATTCTGTGAAGGTACTTCTGTTTCTCACATTTCCATAGTTGGCTCCACATTGGAAGCTGGTAAAAAGGCAAATGAAAAAGTATTTCTTAACTTTTCATGCAGACCAAAAAAAGCCTGCTCCGATGTCCCCTTTCAGCCTGGAGGCAATTGGGGTGCTGATGCGGAGCTCAGCAGGTGTGGCTGCTGGTGCCATGATGGTAGACTTAATTACCCATAATCTCCCATACAACTGGAACCTCTCTGTGTTTCCCAGAATGGTTCCAGCTGTGTGGGGGATTATGGGTAGGCTAGATGCCCATTGCTCTGCTGCATATTGAGCTGCCGAAGAGGGCCCTGAAAGCCAAAGTGGCCCAATGAGGTGCCGGAGGCAGAGCGGCCGGCAGGGCTTTTGCAACCTGCCCTGGCTGCCCTAATGACCCCCACTGACCACCCTTGCCCTGAGGGAGCCATAGAGAGAAAGGGGTGAGTGAGTAAGAGAGAGAAAAGTGAGATGGGTTGTGGGCTGATGACATCACCATGACATCATCAGCCTGCCCCTAGCCAGCTGCTTGCAGTGGCAGTACATTCATGATGCATGACGAAGTGCTGTGCTCCACCACTGATATTACCTCAGAGAGGGATTGGAGTCGGCACCTTGGAGCCAGTCAAGGAGAATTCATGAAGGTAAGTTTTCGTTTGGATTTTTTGCTTTATGAAAGGGCCTAAAGATACATAACTGACCCGAAATGTCAGTTATGTATCTTTAGGTCTTTGCTACATAAAGAACACTGTTAGAAGAAGAGGTGCCTTCATAGATTTCACTCGAGACAAAAATTGAGAACAAAGAACATTTATTTTACAACAGTGCAAAGTTGGGTTCTTCCCCTTACCCTGGGAATACACACACATACTGGGGCTTACCCAACTTTTTATACATTCTATTTCAGTACAGAGGTACCTCCCCCCTTAACATTCTTCTGCCTCCTGGATTGGTTTAGCATTAGGTAATTCTGCCTACGTGCAGTTTATGTGCCTTTCTGTAAACTTGTTTACCAGGAAGTGTCATGTCTTTGTTATTATTCATAAATCTCAACCCCCAGGACTTGCTAAATCTATCTACTTGCTATAAGACCCCTATTCTATTATACTTGCTTAACCCTTCCTCACATTCCATTCTTACTCCACCCTTATTCAACCCATCATAATTCATTCCTATTTAGCCACTTGCTTGACTTCCCATATTCCATTATTTCACCCCATCCTAATTCATTCCTATTTAGCACTTGCTTGACTTCCCATATTCCATTATCTCTCACAACACTGAGCTTCTCCAGCATTTTGTGTTTTCACTTTACCACAGTGTGTACAGAATTTTGTGATTTACTTTTTATCTATTAGTCTTCACTCCTCCGCCTGCCATTTATTTTATTCAGGCACTTGCCTGCTTTTTTTCATACCTTGAAGAAGGGCTCTGGCTCTGAAACGTATATAATATATCTTCATCTCCTAAGAATGCTGGAAAATCTCTGAATTCCACCAGCATTTCTGTGCTTTTAACTACAATCGCAGCATCTACAGACTTTTGTGTTTCATCTATCACCAAAAGCCAGGCTATGTCCTCGTGTTTGTTAGTGAATTTTGGTGATGGGGCATTCTGCCAGATAATCTGGACAATTTTTCTCTGATAACCACCCCATACTATCCATCAAGTCTTTGACCCTCTGCAGGATATTCCATGCTGACTCCAAATTGATGGACTTAAGGTCAAAGATGTTTTACCAGACAGTCAATGTTTTGGGTCAGAATCCTTTATCAAGACTAGGAGGAAAATAAAAGGTGAAACCACATATATTAATAGAGAAAGAAGATGGGGAAGGAGCCAAGAGGTGATAGGGTATTTCAGTTCCCTGCCCCATTCCCATGCTGACATGTCTGTCCGTGGACTCGTGCACTACCAAACTGAGGGAACAACACCTCATATTCCATTTGGGCACCCTCCAACCAGATGATATTAACATTGACTTCTCTGGTTTTCGTTAGCCGCCGCCTTCTCCAGCCCCCAGTTCTCTATCCCCACGTCTCCTCTTCTTCATCTTCACACCCCCTTCTCTCTCTTCCTCTCCCTCTCTTGTCCCTCTCTATCCCCTCTCCCTCCTTTCCTCCAGCTCTGCATTCACAGAGCTACTGCCTTGCCCTCCCCTGACTAGTTCTTAGCTTTTCTCTCATGCTGTCATATCCAAGACCACCTTTGACCTCTTGAATTTTGGTCTAAGCTCCTCACCTTTCCCTTTCTTCTTCCCCCACGCCCCCCCCCCCCCCCACCATCCCCACCTTTTTATTCAGGTGCCTGCCTGCTTTTTGCTCATTCCTTGATGAAGGGCTCAGGCCCGAAACGTTGGTTGTATATCTTTGACTCCTATGGACACTGTGGGATCTTCTGAATTTCTTCAGCACTTTTGTGTATTAACTAAAATCACAGTGTCTGTTCATTTCATTGAAATTAATGTTCAAGCTTTTAAATTTTAAGACTGTCTGGGAGGCATATGATGTGTTGTTCCTCAAGTTTACATTTGGCCTCACCCTGACCATGGATAAGCAGAAGACAGATAAATCTGTGTGAGAATCCTTAGGGGAATTGAATTGTTGGCTATAGAAAGCCGACAGATTAGATGTGTTTGGAGAAGTGGTCACCCTCACCCAGTCTGCAATCAACAAAAGGAGGAAGAACCCTGGGGCATTAGTGGCAATGGAATGGCAAATGATTAATGCTGCAAGGTACAAATGAATATGACACTATCAATGTTAAAAGACTACACTGTTTTTCTTTGTGTACAGTATATACAAATAAGATGCTATGAACAAAAAGACTGGGCATTGTATATTTTTATTGTGAATAAAGAGTATTTGAAATTAAAAGAAAAATAATGTATGCACTCAGAGAAGCGGTCACTCAATCTGCATTTGATCTCACTGATGTAGAGATGGCCACATAAAGT
Source organism: Narcine bancroftii (assembly GCF_036971445.1). Taxonomy (NCBI): domain Eukaryota; kingdom Metazoa; phylum Chordata; class Chondrichthyes; order Torpediniformes; family Narcinidae; genus Narcine; species Narcine bancroftii. The sequence continues at coordinate 49,080,049 of NC_091469.1, forward strand.
GCACCAAATGTTATTGATTAGATTGGATGATATGCATGATCTGCCTCACCTGGAAGGTCTGATTGTGGTCCTGGATGGAGATGATGGGCAAGATATCGGGACAAGTTTTGAATTTTCTGCAAAGGGGTTGGAAATGTGGTTGGGGAGGGAAAAATGGAACGGAGTCTCAGAGAGACGTATCCCTGCAAAAAGCAGCTAGGTGTGAGTAGGAGAAGATTTGGAAGGTTGTGGAATCACTCTGAAGTTACCAGAAGAGTTGGAGGATAATGAGTTGAATGCGGAGGCTGCTTGGGTAAAAATGAGGACCATTTATTCTGCCTTGAGGGAGGTGGGGTAAGGGTGGAAGTACATTAGAGGCGATCTTGGTATGGCTTTATCAATAGGTATTTTCACATTGGGCCTCCGCTTAAAGGCCAGCTGCAGAGTTGGATAAAAATTTTAAACTAACCTATGAATGGAGTAGCCCGAAAAGACTGCTCCAATGCTGCTTTTGTGCAGAGCGATGCTTTAGTGCGTTGTCCGGAGCCGCTGTAGGCAGTGTGACTTTTGCCGTGGCACCGCCCAACATAAATGCGTGGCAGAGCAATGGCCATCTTCCCTACCCATAATTCCCCATGCAGCTGGAACTGCTTTGTGTTTTCCAGGATGGTTCCAGCTGTGTGGAGGTTTAAGGGTAGGGAAGATAGCTATTGCTCTTCCTTGTATTAAGCTACTGGTGCTGACAATTAGCCCCGAAGATCGAAGCAGCTAGGTGAGGTGATGGAGTGGCCACAGGGGCTGTCACAACCCACACTGACTGCCCCCTGATGGCTTCTGCCATCTGCCCCTGCCCTGAGGGGTCATGGAGGGACAGGGGTGAGAGAGATGGTTCGCGGGCTGTCGACGTCACCTCGACGTCATCAGCCCACCCCTAGCCAACTCCTTGCAGCAGCAGCACGTTCATGCTGGGTGGCTGAGTGCAACAATCCGCTGCTGACCCTTCCCCCTAGAGGGATTGCAGTCAGCGCCTTGGAGCCGACCAGGGAGCATTCATGGAGGTAAGTCCCCAATATAATCTCCACCTTTATACTCTGGTCTTTTGACTGTATGAAAGGGCCTAATAACTGTAAGGGGGAATCCATCCTTACTAAAGAAAAGGGAATTTTCAATCCTGGAGTGGAAGGCCTCCACCTAGGAATAGATGCGGCAGAGGAATTGTGAAAATGACACGGTGGACTTGTAATAGATGCCTGGATAGTTGGTCCAATATAATGGAGATGGAGAGGTTAAGGAAGAGGATGGGGGTGGGGAAGGTGTCAAAAGCAAATGAGATAAATTTAAGTAAGTTGGCAGTGAAGTTAATGAAACTGAGGTTCTGCATGGGAACAGAAGGTAACACCAATGTAGTTGGTAGTGTAGCAGAAGAAAACTTGGGAATCGTACCCGAGTAGGATTGGAATAGTGACTGTTCTATATACCTGACAAAAAAGCAGGCATAGCTGGAGCCCATACATGTGTCCATAGATACGCCCTGGATCTGGAATAAAATGGAAGGAGTCAAAGGACAGGCTTTTAAGGGTGAGGACAAGTTGCACCAAGCAGAGGAAAGTGTTTGTTGGTAGGGACTAAACAGCACTGTGTTGAAGAAAGAAGCAAAGGCCCCTGAGGCTTTCCTGATGGGGAATGGGTGTGTGTGAAGGGATTGCACTTCCATGGTGAAGATAAAGAATGGGGTGCTGGAAAATTGGAATTCTTCAAAGAGATGGTGAGCATGGTGTTTGGATGTAGGTGGGAAGAGACTGGATGAAGGGGGACAAATTGGTGTTGAGATATTAGGAGATATTTGAGGTAGGAGCAGGCAGAAAGTGAGGCTGGAGCAGGTAGAAACCATAGGTCTACCAGGCCAATTCTGTTCGTGAATTTTCAGTGATGGCAGAGAGATTATCTGGAGTGATGTGGTCTGTGATGGTCCTAATGATGGTTAGTGGGATCTTGGTCTTGAGGGCTGAAATCAGGAGGTGACTGAGTGCGAGTGCCTGGTCTTGGCTATTTACAGGTCAGTACACCAGATCACAACCATGTCTCTCTCTTGGCTTTGGGTTAAAATTAAAATTTTTAATTTAGACATATGGCACGATTACAGGCTATTTTGGCCCATGAGTCTGTTCAGCCCGAATTACACCCCAGTACGTTTTGAACCAGAGCCCCCAGGGAAAACCCACGCAGACATGGGGAGAATGTACAGACTCCTTACAGACAGTGTGAGATTCGAACCCTGGTCCCAATCACTGGTGCTGAAAGGTGTTGTTCTAACTACTACGCTAACCATGCCAACCTTAATGGTGAAGTTGAGGTGATGCAGAATGAGTGGAGAATGATGCGCTTGGGGACCTGAAGTTAGTGGGTGAATCAGATGGAGATGTCCAGACAGTTATCATTCCCATTGGCACATTAAAGATAAAAAGATCAAGAGTCAGAAACTTTCTAACAGGGTTGAGGCGGGGGAGTGGAGGACTATTGAAGATGGGTGAATGGATCATTTGACAGGGTTGAAATTTCTTGTGGCCAGCATGGTTAGTGCAAAGCTGTAACAGCACCGCCGGTGACTGGAGTTCAAATTTGTGATGAGTTTTGTACATTCACCAAGTGTCTGTGTAGGTATCCTCTTTGTTCTCCCAATTTTCTCCCATCGTTCAAAACCAGGATGTAGGTTGATTGGGTATAATTGGGTGGCATGGGTTTGTGGGCTGAAAGAGCCTGTTACCAGGCTTGAATAAGCACATATGATTGTTTTTTTAACACAGCCGCTGCATTCCAGGAAATTATTGCCATTTTTGTGGAACACAGTCTGTGTAAATTGTTCAGAATGATGTCATTCCTGTTCTGATATTTTTGGAATATTTTATTTTTTGATTTCTTTCAAAAATATACCACCAAAATCTTCAATGATACAATATATTAAACCTTTCTTAAAACAACAATAAAAACAAAACACTTCCTCTCTCCCTCCTCCATTCTATACATACAGATACGCACACCGTGGGAGCTTACATATCTTTTAAATATATAGAATACATTTGGGGAAATCACTTTTGGATATGTGTATTATCAACATTTATATTCCTTTCTGTTACTGTATTTGGGCCCCTATGTGGTCCAGGTATGGCTGCCAGATCTTGACAAAAGGGTCATATTTATTCTTTATATGTGATTTTTTTTCCCATAGGTATACAGCTGTTCATTTCTGCAGTCCATCATGCTATAAGTAGAGGGAAGTTGGACTTCCAAGTGATTGTAATACATTATTTGTGACCGCCAGTGCTATTTTTATAAATGAGATTTGATATTTAGTCAATTTGTTGATTATTTCCATAAAATTGCCTTGTAAATATAGTTCCAGGTTGCCACGAAGGCTACTCAAAATAGACTCTCCTTTACACACGACCACGTAGCCCGTAGAAAAGTTCCTATTTCAGTCCCACGTCTGAAACACATCTCTGAAATTTCTGCTTTCGATCTTTGTAACTTCTGTTGGGTAAGATATAACTGGTGCAGAAAATTATACTGAATTCATCCATATCTTGCATATATAATTGATGTCATACTGTCCGTACATCAATCTGACCATCTACTTTCTGAGATTACGACACCCAAGTCCAACTCCCATCTTTCTCTTGACTTCTGTAAACTTGGTTTGGCACTTTCACTTTGGAGAGCCTAATACATTTTTGTTATAAATTTGGGTGTATTCCCCATCCATATTGTTTGTTCCATTTCACTGGTAGATCAGTGGGGCTTTTATTGATATCCCTGCTTTTTTTCCCCTATACATTCATTAATTTCATGCTACGTTCTGATCATATGTACTCCCTTTCTGATATTTGACCTCCTCAACCCCAGTAAATTTCCAGGAACATTTGCAGTCTAAATTGCAGACACTCTGTGAACAATGGGCTATTTCTGACGCTTATGATTCACATCGCACTCGATGACACCGCAGTGGCGTTGTAAGTCCCATGTATGTCGGATGTCAAGGTCAATGTTGCCACAGCAGCGTTCTGAGTCCCACCTCCTTAATTACTGCATTTCCATAATTCTGTCTAAACACGCGAACAGATGCGGATATTTGGAGATTTGCTTGTTCCTGTGTGAACGGTCACTCTTGGAAGGTAGGGGACACTTCAGAACGGAAAAAGCACAGAAGTTCTATGTAAAAAGCATAATAGACAAGGAGGCGATGAAAGGACCTTTCAGTATCAAGTTGAGCATTGACTGGTAGGCATAAAGGAACAAAGCTGAGGACAAACTGTTCAGCATTGCAAAGTGGGAGGTCAGAATAGATGGTAAAGATATGGTAGGAGTTAGAACCATGATCAGGTCTACAGCCAGAGAACTTTGGGGAAAGTTGGGGGGGGGGCGTGGGGGAGAGAAGGTCTCCAGGGAGAGATTAAAGTGTCAGTAGAGTTGATGGGGCTTGGAGGGAGTGAGGAAAATGGGTGGGGGGTGTTGGAATATAGGGGTTAATTAATCATAGAAAATATGTAGAATATATGCTTATGTACTGTTCATTTTGTATACATGAATCCAGTACTATGTAACAATTTAATATTTACCTCATGGTGAAGGGAAAGAGTAATGTAAGTAACGGGCAGCCACAGTATGTAGCAAAGTTGGCTGATTACAGTAGGTTTAGAATTGTCTGCTACCAAAATACAAAAGAGAGAATATGTATGAAACAATTTAGTAGGAATGTTAAGGCAAAAGGAGGTGTTGATTAGCACAGGAGACGATGGCCAGACAAGAACAAAGAGAATCCTGACAGACTGTCAGAAACAAAGAGAATGGAACTAACTCAGTAAGAAGGCTAAGACGGAAGGAGGTGTTGAGTAGAACAGAAGAATATGGCCAGATGAGAAGAACAAAGAAATAATTAGAAATATCTGGGGTATGAATTGATTTCTGATCAAAACAACAGGATATTCTGGCCTTGAGGATTAAGATGGGAGCTCTACACCCCAGATATCTGCAGAGCAGGAAATTACTTGTGATAAATCTTATGCAAGAAATCTAGCAAAGAAAGCCCAACTTTTGTTCTGTATGATAAAGTTGAGCTATATAAACTGTAGAGACTGGACAGTAGAGGTCAGTATTGGGGAATAGCTCACTGTGCAGGTGACCTATGAACTAACGACTGAACCAGAGCTCTGTTAAGCTTTATTCTTGTGCTGTGTAATAAACTGATTGTTGAACCGAATACCTTCTCCTATCACTTCATTCAACGAGCACGCTGGACTCAGACGACACATAGACTAAATTGAGGGTAGGGTAAAGCCAGAGTCCGACAATTTGGTGACCCCGACGTGATGAAGACGGAGAAGTGACGGAAGAGAAAGAGACGAAACAACGGTCGATTGTGGTGTGGTGATAACAACAAGTGGCCACTCAACAAAAGGAGGTAAGCAGAAGCCTGTTTAAACGAAAGTCTGCTATTGGCAATGATAAAATTGTGTGTTGTCACTACTCTGCAAAAGTCCTAGTAGAAGCCAAGGAATAAAGCTTAAAAAAACAGGGGTTAGAGTCCCCTGGAGAAACAGGGGTTAGAGTCCCCTGGAGAAACAGGGGTTAACGGTCCCCTAGAAAAACAGGGGTTTGAGTCCCCTGGAATAAAAACGGGGGTTAGAGTCCCCCTAGAGAAATAGGGGTTAGAGTCCCTTAGTAGAGATATAAAAGATATAAAAGTTAGAGTTCTTGGCCAAATAGATTTAGTGAACATATTGTATAATAGTTATGTTTTTTAGTAGTGTGCTAAGTTTTCCTTGTTCAATATTATATAATAGTTACTTGTTTTAGTATTGTGATAAGTTTTCCTTTTGTGTTTGTAGGAAAGTGTGAAAGTTCATGGTAAATTGAAGGGAGGTGAAAAAGGAGGTACAGGAACATGAGAAAGAGGGACAAGGGTCTATCTTGAATAGAAGAAAATTTAAACAACAGAAGGAAGCGAAGGAGCAGAGGAGAGCATATTTACATAATATGACATTGGCTTGCATGGCTGTGGAAACAAACCTTCAGCATGCTACTAAAAAGGCATCCCCTATCCAAAAAGAGGAAAAGGGGAAGGAGGTGACAGGGGAGGTTAAGCCATCAGCCCCGCTAGATCCAAAGTTACCAGAGATGTTGCCACCACCTTATCCGATTCCCCAGATGCCAGTGATGCAGATAAATGAGGGAATAGTGAATGTCACTGAATTAGCAGGTCACGAACTCCAGGAGGCGAAGGAGAGACTTAAGAGAATTATGCAGGAAAGGGTGGAGGATATGAAGGAGTTAACGAAGGAAATACAGAACGATGTATATAAAGTAAGGGAAACTAGTATGCGACTGGAAAAAACAAATGAGAGAGAGCAAGAACAGACACGAGAATGCCTTCTCGGTAGGAATGTCAGAGGATCACTCCACCCCCTTTATAGCTTGGGTTGTGGGAAATACAGCAGGTAGAAATGGTCGCAGGAACCACTAGGTGCCCTAATGCCGAACCATTTGCCAAACATGCTACGGTAGTAGGAAGTGCAATGCGGGATAAGTTTCCCGTTCGCCCCGGTGTCATGCAGTCCCTGACCTTTTCAATTAAGGAGGATGAGGAGATCTCGACCTTTTTGAGTCAGTGTAAAGAGAGTTGGACTGATAAAGCAGGAGTACACCCAGCCACAGAACCCTTGCAGACTACACTATTTAGGTCTGCAGTAACGAGCGGGCTGCCAGCTGTAGTCAGGGAGGCGTTAGAGAATAACCCTGATATTCCTGGTTGCTCGACTGAGCAATGGGAAAAACATTTGGCCCATCACATGAAGCGTTATAGGGCTAAGCAAAAGGAGGACAAACAAATTACGGAGTCTGCACAAGTGCAACTCCTTAAGCTTCAATTGGAAGAGGCTAGGAAAAAGGCAAATGAGGCAAAAAAGAATCCCTCAAAGGGTGCGAACCAGATGATTCAGCAGCCACCGCAGCCACCACAAGGGAATAATATGAATTGGCACCCGGCCCCAAATTGGGCACCGGGTCCCACCTATGGGGGCAGGACTGGAGGTCCAATGGGGGAATTCCAAGTAAGAGGGAGAGGTCGGGGTGTTCCATGAGTGCAGCCAGCCGTATGTTTTGGATGTGGTCAACCAGGACACTGGAAGAGAGAGTGCCCCCTAGCATGGGGTCTTCAGGACACTGGGGGAAGGGGATATGGACCACCACAATATGAGCCTTGGGTCCAGCCCTAGAGATTGTCAGTGCCACCCCCCGGTACATCAGGCACCCCATGCGGCTCTAGCTCCGACGAGACAATTCCCATTGCTGACGGAGGAGGACGGGGCCCGAGAACCCAAGAGCAGGCTAGGTTAGCAGACCCTTTCCTGCAGATTAAAGTGATGGACATGGAAGTATAATTTTTAGTTGATATGGGTGACAGATTTTCAACACTTACTGGCGCTGAGTTTCAATCTAAAAAGTCATCCTCTAGCGTCCAGTTGATAGGGTTCTCGGGTACACCAGAAAATCTGCCGTTTTCTACAGCACTAGTCACTTCTGTGGCAGGACAGACTTTTGCACATCAATATATTCTGTCGGCAATGTGCCCTACTAATCTTTTGGGCAGAGATCTGCTGGTCAGGTGTGGAGCATCGATTCTTTGCGAACCCAGTGGAATAGAGGTCACCTTTCCAAATGGGTATTCAATGAACTGTTAATTAACTACACTTTGTTCCAGTTCCCAGATGTTACTGTCAGCCGCTGGAGGATCCACGTCTGAGGGACTATGGCCGACATTTACTGGGGGCTGCTGGAACCAGAAGACCCTCAGAAGGGAGGGCTGCTAAAGCTTTATAATCAATGGAAGCCATGGATCTAGACGTTACACCCATATAGCCCTCCCTCGGACCCCCTCCATGTTACCCTCTTTTACGATAGAGATGGGGATGAAATTTATCAACATGCCTTTTATGAAGAGATAGAGGGCATACAATGGGAGATTAATTTAGACTACATAGTAGTAGGAAAGGAGGGAGTGGCCGCTACGGTGGTACTGACATCTGAGCAGCTGGAGTGGTATGTGATGGCCGGTGAGGCCATTCCTCATGTCACTCTTGCAATTGGCACTAATCGCCAGGCAAAAGATTTGGGGCCGATGTGTCAGAACTTGATGTCCTTGAGGGACTGGTCCGACACTCAATTACCGACAGTGCAGTTCTCTCTATTTGGTCAGGCAGACAGGATTTTGTACCCTTCAAATGATTGGGTCCTTCTTGAGCATAGACAGATTGAACGCTTTCATGGTAGAGAAAGGATGGATCATCCCGACTCTGCCCCTATGTTAGATTCTATCCCTGAGGACCAGCAGACGTGGGTTTTTGCCAGCAGGTTGATCCCATAACATTTGAACTTTCAGATTATATTCCCATTTGGCAGACACAGTATCCCCATAAACCCGAGGCTGAGGTGGGTCTGGCAGATACCATTGATGGCCTTATGTATTCAGGGGTATTGGAACATTCGTGTTCAAGTTGGAATACACCCATCTTACCTGTTCCGAAACAGGACACGGGCAAATATCGGATGGCCCATGACTTAAGACGCATTAATGGTATTGTGCGAGCACCCACAGTTCCAGTACCGAACCCATATACCGCCATGACTGCTTTAACTTCAGACCACAAGTGGTTCTCTTGTATAGATTTAGCGAATGCTTTCATTTGTTTGCCGCTGGCAGAACAGTTTAGAGATGTGTTTTCCTTTACGTATAGAGGTATAAAGTTATGTTATACTTGACTCCCACAGGGCTTTATCTTATCCCCAGGGATTTTCAATCAGGTTTTGAAAGAACAGCTGGGGGGGGGGGTGGCTAGTACGACCAGGTGGGGTAGTTCTGATCCAGTACGTAGATGACATCTTATTGGCAGCACCTGAGCCTCTCTCCTGTTTGGAGGCCACAAAACTCCTGCTAGTGCAGCTGTTCAAGGCAGGTTTTAAAGTCTCTCGTTTAAAGTTGCAATGTTGTAGACAAGTGGTCTCCTTTTTAGGAAGAATGGTCTCAGCGAAAGGTACAGTGATATCCCCTGTGCATCGTATAGCGATACTACATCATCCAAAACCTAAGACAGTTAAGGAAATTATTTCGTTTTTGGGTTTGACAGGTTATAGTAGGCAGTTTATCGCATCGTATGGTGAGTTGACACATCCACTGCGAACTTTGGTGAATGAGCAGGGGATGAGGAATCTGGGAGCTACACTTGATTGCACTGCACAGGCTGAGATGAGTTTTATTCTACTTAAGTAAGCTCTTACAACCGCTATAGATTTGGCGATTCCAAATTTTAGACACCCTTTCTTTTTGGATGTTTCTGAAAAAGCACACACAATTGATGGTGTCCTTTTTCAGAAAAAAGGGGATGGAAGATGTGTGCTCATGTATGTGAGTATAACACTAGATCCGACTGAAGACAGACACCCACCGTGCATGGGACATGCAGCGGGGGTAGCAAAGATTTTACAAAAGGTGGCACACATAGTGATGGGACATGCCCTGACGGTATTAACAACACACAGTATTGTAGCATTTGTGAGCTCGACAGCATTTACAATGACATCACTGAGGCAGACGAGACTGGAAAAGATCCTGAATGCTCCAAATATTACATTTACCCATGAAGGCATTAATATGGCAGACAATATGGGAGAGGGAGAACCACACTGTTGTGAAAAGAGGGTTCTAAGGGATATTAAAATAAGACCTGATTTACAGGCTTCACCTGAAACCTTATTTACAGATGGTTGTTGTTACAGATATCCCACGGACAGATTAAAAGCCGCCTATGCAGTAGTACGGAGAACCACAGAAGGATTTGAAGAAATTATTACAGGGACAGTGAGAGGAAAGGAGTCAGCACAACTGGCCGAACTACAGGGAACGATAGCAGCATTAGAATGGGCAGAAGGAAAGGAGGTAAATATATATACAGATTCGGCATATGTGGTAGGGAGAATACAGGTTGAGCTAAGTCAACGGATTAGAAGTGGGTTTTTAACAACAGCAAGGACCCCAATTAAACACGAGAAGGATGTTAGGAAATTGGCTGAGACCCTCTTGAAACCAAGGGAATTAGCAGTTATTAAATGTAAGGGCCATGATAAAACAGATATGATAAGGTTGAGCTATATAAACTGTAGAGACTGGACAGTAGAGGTCAGTCTTGGGGAATAGTTCACTGTGCAGGTGACCTATGAACTAACGACTGAACCAGAGCTCTGTTAAGCTTTATTCTTGTGCTGTGTAATAAATTGATTGTTGAACCGAATACCTTCTCCTATCACTTCATTCAACGAGCACACTGGACTGAGACGACACATAGACTAAATTGAGGGTAGGGTAAAGCCAGAGTCCGACAGGGGGGCAGGGTGTGGAGGTGGGTGGAGTAATGTGAGAGTGGGGAGATTTGTAAGAAGATACAATTAAAACTGAAGAAGGCATACCAAAACTACTGCTTTCCTATAAATCTGAGCAGAATGGAAGAGAACCTGTAGGCTCTTTCATGTCTGGCCTCCACCTTGGGCCAGCTGTAAGAGCAGATAGAAAATTGTTCATTTACCTTTCAGACAGAAGGCCTCCTGAGTCCAATTCAGATCCAGAGGCGCTTCATAGCGCCCTCCGGATCTGATAGAAGCAGGGCGACTGGTGCCGTAGCACCACCCATCATAAATATGTGGCATAGCAATGGCCGTCTTCCCTCCCCATTGTCCCCCACGCAGCTGGAAATGCACTTGGAAACCTGCTGCGTGGGGGACAATGGGGAGGGAAGACAGCCATTGCTCTGCCGCGTTTTGAGCCGCAGAGAGAGGCCCCAAAGACAGAAGCAGCTGTTGGACTCTGGCTTTAACTTACTCTTAATTTAGTCTATGTGTAGTCTGAGTCCAGCGCGTTCTTTGAATGAAGTGATAGGAGAAGGTATTCGGTTCAACAGTCAATTTATTACACAGCACAAGAATAAAACTTAACAGAGCTCTGGGTCAGTCTGTTAGTTCATAGGTCACCTGCCAGTGAGCTACTCCCCGAGACTGACCCCTATTGTCCAGTTGGCACAGTTTATATAGGTCAATCTTATCACACAGAACAAAAGTTGTTTTCCCTGCTAGATCTTTTTGCATAAGGGTTATCACAAGTCATCTCCTGTTTTGCAGATTTCTGGGGTGTAGCATTCCCATGTTAATCCTCCAGGCCAGACTATCCTGTTGTTTAGATCTGAAATTAATTCATCCCCAGATATTTCTAATCACCATTCGGTCCCTGTCTGGCCAATTTCTGCTGTTCTCTTTAACACCTCCTCGTGCCTTAATCTTCCTCCTAGACTGGTTTTCCATTCCCTTTGATTCTTGCGGGCCATTCTTTGTTCTGATCTGGCCTGTGTCTCCTGTGCTACTTCCCACCTCCTTCAGTTAAGCATTCCTCCTAAATCGTTTTATGCATATCCTCTCCCTGTATCTTGGGAGCAGCCAATTTTGTTCAGCCAACTTTGCTCCATGCTGTGACAGCCACTTAGCCACATTCCTCTTTCCCTGACTCATGCAGTCCAAATAAACTTATTGATTAATCATTTATTTCATACTGTTTTAACCCCTAGATTCCAACAGTCCCCCTTTTGGTCTCATGAAAATGAGACCAACCACCAGTTAACTTATTAGATAGAGAAATCCGGGTTACATGCTAGGGTTGGCATTTCTGATCCCTTGTAATCATTACACTCTTGAGAGGGCAGTAGGGACAAATACATGCCTTGGGGTCTGGGGATGTCTCTCTGTGACAGCGCTCGTTGAATGAGGCACTGGAGGCAGGGAAGGATGCATGGGATCAGAATCAACGCCAAAACCACAAATCCAGCAACTAGCACTATAGTATGTATCCATCCCCAGTCTCCAGAGAACAAATTTCCCAGCCATGCGCTGCCCAAGGGTCGCCAGGTCTGAACCGGGACGTGAGCTAATTTGCGAATACCTGAAGAAATCTCCTTTACTGCTTGCCCATTGTCATTGATTTTTAAACAACAATAGATTCTACCATCAACAGTCCCCGGAGTCCAATATGTTCTTTAAAGGGACCCGTTCAGAAAGTTCTTAGTCCGTAGTTGCTCACAGGTTCTCAGTCGCCGCCGTACGAATCTGTTCCAGTGTCCGTGCTGGTGGGTCTGTGGCTGCACACTGACTCCAATGATACCACGTCTCGCCTTTTCCCTGTAGTCAAACCGCGTGGGACGTCCTCTCCACCCCTCGGTAGGGTCCTGTCCACCTGGGCTCCGACCACTTTCTCTTGATGACCATTAGCAGAATCCACTCCGCGACTGAAGGTATCGGTGTTTCCCCTTCTCTGTTGGGACTTGTGACCTGTTGTGAAAAATCTGACACCAGAGCCGTTAGTTTATCATAATACAGCTTGCATCCCATTGAACTTACCTCATTCTTCGTAGTCTGACTTCTGGCTCCCGGTCCCGGGAACTGGTGCCCCGTTCGTAGTTCATATGGAGTGAATCCTGTCACAGAACTTACCGAACTCCTTATTGACATTAATGCCAGAGGCAACGCATCCACCCAATTTAGTTTGGTCCGTGCCTGTACTTTCCCGATCTTACCTTTTATTGTTTGGTTCATCCTCTCCACTATTTTCTGCCATGTTAATGCCTTCATGGGTAAACGTAACATTTGGAGCATTCAGGATCTTTTCTAGTCTCGTCTGCCTTAACGAAGTCATTGTAAATGCTGTGGAGCTCACAAATGCTACAATACTATGTGTTGTTAATACTGTCAGGCCATGTCCCATTACTATGTGTGCCACCTTTTGTAGAATCTTTGCTACTCCTGCTGCATGTCTTGTACATGGTGGGTGTCTGTCTTCCGTTGGGTCTAGTGTGATACTCCCATACATGAGCACACATCTTCCACCCCCTTTTTTCTGAAAAAGAACACCATCAATTGTGTGTGCTTTTTCAGAAACATCCAAAAAGAAAGGTAGTTTATAATTTGGAATCGCCAAATCTGTAGCTGTTGTAAGAGCTTGCTTCAATAGAATAAAACTCATCTCAGCCTGTGCAGTCCAATCCAGTGTAGCTCCCAGGTTCCTCATCCCCTGCTCATTCACCAAAGTTCGCAGTGGATGTGTCAATTCACCATACGATGGGATAAACTGCCTACTATAACCTGACAAACCCAAAAACAAAAGCATCTCCTTTACTGTCTTTGGTTTTGGATGATGTAGTATTGCATCTGCCAAATAGGGGTGTAATCTGACAGTTCGAAGGTTATGGGATCAACCTGCTGACAAAAACCCACATCTGCTGATCCCACTGACCACAGGTTCTCAGGGAGAGAGTCTAGCATAGGGGCTGAGTCGGGGTGATCCATCTTCTCCCTACCATGAAATCGTTCAATCTGTCTATGCTCAAGGAGGACTTGATCATGTGTCGGAGACAAAATTCTGTATGCCTGACCAGATGAGGAGAACTGCACTGTTCGGTATTTGGGTGTCAGACCAGTCCCTTAGGGACTTCAAGTTCCGACACATCGGTCCCAAATCTTTTGCCTGATGAGTAGTGCCAATTGCAAGGGTGACATGAGGAATGGCCTCACCTGCCATCTCATACCATTCCAGCTGTTCAGATGTCAGTGCCACCGCAGCGGCCACTCCCTCCTTTCCTATCACTATGTAGTCCGAATTAATTTCCCATTGCCTGCCCTCTACCTCTTCATAAAAGGCATGCTGATACATTTCATCCCCATCCCTATCGTAAAAGAGGGTCATATGGGGAGGGTCCGAGGGAGGGGTATACGGGTGTAACGTCTGGATCCACGGCTTCCATTGATTATAAAGCTTTAGCAGCCCTCCCTTCTGTGGGTCCTCAGGTTGCAGCAGCCCCCAGTAAATGTCAGCCCATTGTCCCTCAGACGCGGATCCTCCAGCTGCCGCCAACAACATCTGAGAACTGGAATGCAGTGTAGTTATTGAACAGTTCATAGACTATCCATTTGGAAAGGTGACCTCTATTCCGCTGGGTCCACAAAGGATCGATGCTCCGCACTTGACCAACAGGTCTCTGCCCAAGAGATTGGTAGGGCACCTGGCTGACAAAATGTACTGATGTGTAAAAGTCTGTCCTGCCACAGAAGTGACTAGTGGTGTAGAAAACGGCAGATTTTCTGGTGTACCCGAGAACCCTAACAGCTGGACGCTGTTATCTTGAAATTCAGTGCCAGTGAGTGTTGAAAATCTGGCTCCCGTATCCACTAAAAAGGATACTTCCATGTCCATAACTTTAATCTGCAGGAAAGGGTCTGCCAACCTAGCCTGCTCGTGGGTGCTCGGGCTCCGTCACTGTGGGCAATATTGCTCCTCCTCTGTCAGCAAAGGGAATTGTCTCCTCGGAGCTAGAGCCGCATAGGGTGCCTGATGTACCGGGGGTGGCACTGACGATCTCTGGGGCTGGACCCAAGGCTCCTGTTGTGGTGGTCCATAGCCCCTTGCCCCCGGGTCCCGAGGCTCCCAAACTAGGGGACAGTCTCTCTTCAAGTGTCCTGGCTGACCGCATCCAAAACATACGGCTGGCTGCCTTCGTGGAGCACTCCGAACTCTCCCTCTTACTCGGAATCCCCCCATTGGACCTCCCATTCTGCCCCCATCGGTGGGACCCGGTGCCCAATATGGGGCCGGGTGCCAATTAGTATCATTCCCTTGTGGTGGCTGCGGTGGCTGCTGAATCATCTGGTTCGCACCCTTTGAGGAAATCTTTTTTTTTTCCTCATTTGCCTTTTGCCTAGCCTCTGCCAATTGAAGCTTAAGGAGTTGCCAGACTCCGTAGTTTGTTTGTCCTCCTTTTGCTTAGCCCTGTAACGTTTCATGTGATGGGTCAAATGTTTTTCCCATTGCTCATTCGAGCAGCCAGGAATATCAGGGTTATTCTCTAATGCCTCCCTAACTACAGCTGGCAGTCCACTCGTTACTGCAGCCCTAAAGAGTGTAGTCTGCAAGGGATCTGTGGCTGGGTGTACTCCTGCCTTATCAGTCCAACTCTCCCTACACTGACTCAAAAAAGTCAAGATCTCCTCATCCTCCTTTATGGAAAAGGTCAGGGACTGCATGACACCGGGGGGAACGGGGAACTTATCTCTCATTGCCCCTCCTATTGCCGTAGCATGGTTGGCAAATGGCTCAGCATCGAGGCACCTAGTGATTCCTGCGATCATTTCTACCTGCTGAATCTCCCACAGCCCAAGCTGTTTCCCCAATAATGCTCTCCAATCCCCTATGGCTATCTTATGTCCCATCGTAACTTGGCAGAACTTTCCCATCCACGCTCCACCTCCCTCAGTCGGAGGTGGCATTTTATCCAAAATACAATTCATGCCAGTGAATGAGAAGGGTTGATACCTCTCCCCAATTTGCGGACCCTTATAAATTAGCGGCATCTGTCTATATCTTTCTGGAAGCCGTACTTCCCCCCTTTCCCGCAACGCATATCCCAAAGGGAAGCGAGGGTTCTCCTGACCCTGTCTTCTGTGTGTGATCATGCTTCCCTCTCTGCTTCTCCTAAGTACAGTAACAGCCGGATTTTTTCAAACCCTCGTGGTACCTTCCCCTGACTCTGCAGCTCTTTCCAAATCTGTTCGTACCGTTCCCTAGCCTGTCCTTCCTCTCCCTTCGGTCATCCTCCCAGTAATTGATTCCTTGTATTTTCCCACTGTCTGTCTACAGATGGGGGAACTCCTCTGTCTTCCCCGAACTCTTGCCCTACATCCCTTATTACTCCTTCCATCTCTGTTCCGATTTTTATCCCTTTAGACCTCGTACTCCCTGGCTCTCTCTCCTGGTAGGATTTTGACACCCTGCACTCTACTTCGACCCTTTCCACGTTATTATAACCACCAGATGACCAGCAGCTCCCTGAAAACAGGTGTTCCCCTTCAGGGATGATCAGAGAGAGAGCCAGCTGGGGGATTATGTGTCTGGTGGTTGTGTGAAGTGTCTATTGTTTGTTTTGCGGTTAGCTTGTTAGTTTCCCCCTTTGTGTGAAATGTACATTGTTTGTTTTGCGGTTAGTCTGTGTACACAGGTGCCTCACTGTGTGACTGCCTATCCCCACTGTGTTTCCCTGATCCGTATTCTAAATACCTTGCCTCTATGCCCTCTCTACCCTGTAAAACAGTACAATCTGTAACCTCTGCTGCCCCCTTTTTCAGAAGTACTTAAAACATCGAGAGTAACACAGTGATATACACAGCAACAATACCAGCGTGCATGAAAAAAAAAACAGTTAAATGCCGAACACCTTATACAGATACTTATTACTATTATGGTACACGATTCTTAAACAAATACTTATTACACACTATAGAAACAAATAACTATAACACAATACACCTTATACGGATACTTATTATACACTACTATGGTACACGATTCTTAAACAAATACTTATTACACACTATAGAAACAAATAACTATAACACAATACACCTTATACGGATACTTATTATACACTACTATGGTACACGATTCTTAAACAAATCCTTATTATACACTATAGAAGCAAATAGCCATCACCATACACCTTATACTAATTGGCCAAGTGTCTAAAGCTATCTCTCGAGATCGCTACGAGGGGACTCCAACCCCGTTCTACTAGGAGGACTCCAACCCCCTTTTACTACAGGGGACTCCAACCCCGTTCTACTAGGGGGACTCCAACCCCCTTCTACTACAGGGGACTCCAACCCTGTTCTACTAGGGGGACTCCAACCCCCTTCTACTACAGGGGACTCCAACCCCGTTCTACTAGGGGGACTCCAACCCCCTTCTACTACAGGGGACTCCAACCCCGTTCTACTAGGGGGACTCCAACCCCCTTTTTGTTTTATTCTTTGGCTTTAACGAGGGCTTTTGCAGAGTAGTGACAACACACAATTTATCTTTGCCAATAGCAGAACTTCGTTAAAACAGGCGTCTGCTTACCTCCCTTTGTAGGATGGTCACTTGTTGTTATCACCACACCACAATCGACCGGTGTTTCGTATCTTTTTCTTCCGTCACTTCTCCATCTTCATCACGTCGGGGTCACCAAATTGTTGGACTCTGGCTTTAACTTACTCTTAATTTAGTCTATGTGTAGTCTGAGTCCAGCGCGTTCTTTGAATGAAGTGATAGGAGAAGGTATTCGGTTCAACAGTCAATTTATTACACAGCACAAGAATAAAACTTAACAGAGCTCTGGGTCAGTCTGTTAGTTCATAGGTCACCTGCCAGTGAGCTACTCCCCGAGACTGACCCCTATTGTCCAGTTGGCACAGTTTATATAGGTCAATCTTATCACACAGAACAAAAGTTGTTTTCCCTGCTAGATCTTTTTGCATAAGGGTTATCACAAGTCATCTCCTGTTTTGCAGATTTCTGGGGTGTAGCATTCCCATGTTAATCCTCCAGGCCAGACTATCCTGTTGTTTAGATCTGAAATTAATTCATCCCCAGATATTTCTAATCACCATTCGGTCCCTGTCTGGCCAATTTCTGCTGTTCTCTTTAACACCTCCTCGTGCCTTAATCTTCCTCCTAGACTGGTTTTCCATTCCCTTTGATTCTTGTGGGCCATTCTTTGTTCTGATCTGGCCTGTGTCTCCTGTGCTACTTCCCACCTCCTTCAGTTAAGCATTCCTCCTAAATCGTTTTATGCATATCCTCTCCCTGTATCTTGGGAGCAGCCAATTTTGTTCAGCCAACTTTGCTCCATGCTGTGACAGCCACTTAGCCACATTCCTCTTTCCCTGACTCATGCAGTCCAAATAAACTTATTGATTAATCATTTATTTCATACTGTTTTAACCCCTAGATTCCAACACAGCCCAGTGAGGTGCAGCACTAGCCGGCCACCGCCAGCCACCTCTGCCCCAATGGCCCCTGCAGACCGCCCCTGCCTTGGCGGCCATACCTGACCCAGTGGGTTGGGGGCTGTCAGGTAGCGGGGAACCGATTATCCCTCTCTGAGAGGGGCGGATTATACTGCTCGGAGACAGCCACTGCACATTTAGAGGGGTAAGTGGTTATGCATTTTGGTGGAGGTTCTCTGCCTTTACATTTGGACTTTTGCCCTATCTAAAAGGGCCTTATTTCTCTGTTCCTGGTACTCAATGGTACAGTAATGTTTTTGTTTAAATAAAGAATAAATGCTAACAAGACTTAGTTAACTTTAACATCTTTGAAAGTAGACAGGTAACTGCAGAAATACCTATTTCCAATACAAACAGTTGATTGAGCAGAAAATCTTTGAATATTCAAATACCAATGCATGGTCTGACAGGTTCTAAACAAACCAGACATCTGACATTCAAAGACACATACAAATGTTACATTGTTGAGTGATGGCACCTTGGATTATACAAACAGCTACAATATTAGGTCTGATGATGTGCTAATGCAGGAAAGGGCCACTTAGTGCCTTCCCTGACCTCATCATCAGGTTTTCCATGAGTCCTGATTAACATTCATTATGCCAGTGCTTCAGAATCTGAATTGTCCCACACCAGTGGAAGTAAAATTGCGAATGTTTTTTTTTTGAAGACTGATTTGAAATATCTAGCTACTCCTCTATTCCATAACTCCTAAAATTGTCCCAAATAATAGTGACTGAAACATTCAGTTGATGCAAATGCAGTTGTATAGTTTACGGGGGCCCCGGCCTCAGTCCGGGCAGAGGGTAGGCGGTGGCGGCCCTGATCCGGGCAAGAGCGAAGGGGAGGCGGCGGCCTCGGCATTGGTCGAGTGAGGCAGGCGGAGGCCCCGGTCCGGGCAGAAAGAAGGAGGCGGCGGCCCCGGTCCGGGCACAGGGAAAGCAGCGGCGGCCCCGGCCCCGGTCCGGGCAGAGGGTAGGTGGCGGCGGCCCCGATCCGGGCAAGAGCGAAGGGGAGGTGGCGGCCCCGGCCTCAGTCCGGGCAGAGGGTAGGCGGTGGCGGCCCTGATCCGGGCAAGAGCGAAGGGGAGGCGGCGGCCTCGGCATTGGTCGAATGAGGCAGGCGGAGGCCCCGGTCCGGGCAGAAAGAAGGAGGCGGCGGCCCCGGTCCGGGCACAGGGAAAGCAGCGGCGGCCCCGGCCCCAGTCCGGGCAGAGGGTAGGTGGCGGCGGCCCCGATCCGGGCGAGCGAAGGGGAGGTGGCGGCCCCGGCCTCAGTCCGGGCAGAGGGTAGGCGGTGGCGGCCCTGATCCGGGCAAGAGCGAAGGGGAGGCGGCGGCCTCGGCATTGGTCGAGTGAGGCAGGCGGAGGCCCCGGTCTGGGCAGAAAGAAGGAGGCGGCGGCCCCGGTCCGGGCACAGGGAAAGCAGCGGCGGCCCCGGCCCCAGTCCGGGCAGAGGGTAGGTGGCGGCGGCCCCGATCCGGGCAAGAGCGAAGGGGAGGTGGCGGCCCCGGCCTCGGTCGAGTGAGGCAGGCGGAGGCCCCGGTCCGGGCAGAAGCGAGGGGGAGGCGGCGGCCCCGGCCTCGGTCGAGTGAGGTAGGCAGAGGCCCCGGTCCAGGCAGAAGCGAGGGGGAGGCGGAGGCCCTGGCCTCGGTCGAGTGAGGCAGGCGGAGGCCCCGGTCCGGGCTGAAGCGAGGGGGAGGCGGTGGCCCTGGCCTTGGCAGAGCGAAGCAGGCGGAGGCCCTGGTCCTGGCAGAAAGAAGGAGGCGGCGGCCCCGGTCTGGGCACAGGGAAAGCAGCGGCGGCCCCGGCCCCGGTCCGGGCAGTATGATCCAACCTAGGAGGGGAGGCAGGCCCCTCCAGCCCGGGTAAGAAACCTGCATAGGAGAAGGCCACTCCGATATAAAACCTACGACCCAAGGACCTCGCTGCCACGTCCCAACTTGCTTGGCCACGGCACACGAACCATGGGTGTAAAGGGTGGGGCCAGTACTGCGCACACTGCACTCCACCTAAAAGCTCCTTTGCGCAGGCCCGAGGACATGTCCACGTCCTCCCCCTCCACGTCCTCCCCCTCAAAAGATGCTTACAAACTCAAGCTAGCATGCTTGAACATCAGAACCATGTTAGACAAGGCTGACAGCCACCGACCTGAACGTCGGTCTGCCCTCATCGCACATGAACTCCTCAGACTTGACATCGACATAGCCGCTCTCAGTGAAGTCCGCCTTGCAGATGTAGGCAGCCTCCAAGAATGCAGCACGGGCTACACACTCTACTGGTCTGGCAAGCCTATGGATGAACGACGCCTATCTGGTGTAGGCTTCATGGTCAAGAACTCCATTGCCTCCAAACTCGAAAACCTCCCGACAGGCCACTCGGACCGGATCATGACCATGCGACTCCCCCTTCAAAACAAGCATCGCATCACCCTCATCAGTGTCTATGCTCCAACCCTCCAGGCGGAACAAGCAGAAAAGGACAAATTCTACACTGATCTGCGCAACCTCATTCAACACACCCCTACATCCGACAAGGTTGTCATCCTTGGTGACTTCAACGCTTGCGTCGGCAAAGACTCAGAAACCTGGCCAGGAATCCTGGGCAAGCATGGTGTCGGCAAGTGCAACGGAGCTCTGCGCAGAACAGCGGCTTGCCATTACAAACACCCTTTTTCAGCAGAGGGACAGCCTAAAGACTACCTGGATGCATCCCCGATCCAAACACTGGCACTTCCTGGACTACGTCCTGGTGCGAGAAAGAGACAAACGAGATGTGCTCCACACCAGGGTCATGCCCAGCGCGGAATGCCACACTGACCACCGGCTGGTTCGCTGCAAGCTCAACCTTCACTTCAAGCAAAAGTCCAGGAACAGTAAAGCCCCCAGAAAGAGGTTCAATGTTGGAAACCTGCAGTCAGACAAAGTGAGAGGAAGCTTCCAGGCAAACCTCAAAGCAAAGCTCGAGGATGCAATCCATCTCACGGACTCGTTACCTGAAACCCTCTGGGATCAGCTGAAGACTACCATACTGCAATCCATTGAAGAGGTACTAGGCTTCTCCTCCAGGAAAAACAAGGACTGGTTCGACGAAAACAACCAGGAAATCCAGGAGCTGCTGGCAAAGAAGCGAGCTGCCCACCAGGCTCACCTTACAAAGCCGTGCTGGCCAGAGAAGAAACAAGCCTTTCGTCGCGCATGCAGCCATCTTCAGCGCAAACTCCAGGAGATCCAAAATGAGTGGTGGACTAACCTCACCAAACGAACCCAGCTCAGTGCGGACATTGGAGACTTCAGGGGTTTTTACGAGGCTCTAAAGGCTGTGTACGGCCCCTCACCCCAAGTCCAAAGCCCGCTGCGCAGCTCAGACAACAAAATCCTCCTCAGCAACAAGATCTCCATCCTCATCTGATGGTCAGAACACTTCCAATCTCTTTTCAGTGCCGACCGCTCAGTCCAAAAATCTGCCATGCTCCAGCTCCCTCAACAGCCCCTAAGGCCAGAGCTGGATGAGGTCCTCACCCGGGAAGAGACATATAAAGCAATTGAACAACTGAAAAGTGGCAAAGCAGCAGATATGGATGGAATCTCCCCAGATGTCAGGAAGGCTGGCAGCAAAACTCTGCATGCCAAACTGCATGAGTTTTTCAAGCTCTGCTGGGACCAAGGAAAGCTGCCTCAGGACCTTCGTGATGCCACCATCATCACCCTGTACAAAAACAAAGGTGAGAAATCAGACTGCTCAAACTACAGGGGAATCACGCTGCTCTCCATTGCAGGCAAAATCTTCGCTAGGATTCTCCTAAATAGAATTATACCTAGTGTCGCCGAGAATTTTCTCCCAGAATCACAGTGTGGCTTTCGCGGAAAACAGAGGAACCACTGACATGGTCTTTGCCCTCAG
Organism: Narcine bancroftii; assembly: GCF_036971445.1. Classification (NCBI taxonomy): domain Eukaryota; kingdom Metazoa; phylum Chordata; class Chondrichthyes; order Torpediniformes; family Narcinidae; genus Narcine; species Narcine bancroftii. Next base: position 49,101,887 of record NC_091469.1, read on the forward strand.
ACAGATCCAAGAAAAGTGCAGAGAACAAAACAAAGGACTCTACATCACCTTTGTTGACCTCACCAAACCCTTCGACACCGTGAGCAGGAAAGGGCTTTGGCAAATACTAGAGCGCCTTGGATGCCCCCCAAAGTTCCTCAACATGGTTATCCAACTGCACGAAAACCAACAAGGTCGGGTCAGATACAGCAATGAGCTCTCTGAACCCTTCTCCATTAACAATGGCGTGAAGCAAGGCTGTGTTCTCGCACCAACCCTCTTTTCAATCTTCTTCAGCATGATGCTGAACCAAGCCATGAAAGACCTCAACAATGAAGACGCTGTTTACATCTGGTACTGCACGGATGGCAGTCTCTTCAATCTGAGGCGCATGCAAGCTCACACCAAGACACAAGAGCAACTTGTCCGTGAACTACTTTTTGCAGACGATGCCGCTTTAGTTGCCCATTCAGAGGCAGCTCTTTAGCACTTGACGTCCTGTTTTGCGAAAATGCCAAAATGTTTGGCCTGGAAGTCAGCCTGAATAAAACTGAGGTCCTCCATCAGCCAGCTCCCCACCATGTCTATCAGCCCCCCCCCCCCACCCCCACATCTCCATCGGGCACACAAAACTCAAAACGGTCAACCAGTTTACCTATCTCGGCTGCACCATTTCATCGGATGCAAGGATCGACAACGAGATAGACAACAGACTCGCCAAGGCAAATAGCGCCTTTGGAAGACTACACAAAAGAGTCTGGAAAAACAACCAACTGAAAAACCTCACAAAGATTAGCGTATACAGAGCCGTTGTCATACCCACACTCCTGTTCGGCTCCGAATCATGGGTCCTCTACTGGCATCACCTACGGCTCCTAGAACGCTTCCACCAGCGTTGTCTCCGCTCCATCCTCAACATTCATTGGAGCGACTTCATCCTTAACATCGAAGTACTCGAGATGGCAGAGGCCGACAGCATCGAATCCATGCTGCTGAAGATCCCACTGCGCTGGGTAGGTCACGTCTCCAGAATGGAGGACCATCGCCTTCCCAATATCGTGTTATATGGCGAGCTCTCCACTGGCCACTCTGTCAGAGGTGCACCAAAGAAGAGGTACAAGGACTGCCTAAAGAAATCTCTTGGTGCCTGCCACATTGACCACCGCCAGTGGGCTGATATCGCCTCAAACCGTGCATCTTGGTGCCTCACAGTTCGGCGAGCAGCAACCTCCTTTGAAGAAGACCGCAGAGCCCACCTCACTGACAAAAGACAAAGGAGGAAAAACCCAACACCCAACCCCAACCAACCAATTTACCCCTGCAACCGCTGCAACCGTGTCTGCCTGTCCCGCATCGGACTTGTCAGCCACAAACAAGCCTGCAGCTGACGTGGACATTTACCCCTCCATAAATCTTCGTCTGCGAAGCCAAGCCAAAGAAAAAAAAAGAAGATAATTTAAAAGATATATAGTTTAAAATGACATTTTGCCTGCAAATACATAATCAGAGGTTTAAAACAATTTTTAAAAATGTGGTCTTATTTTCTATCACGTCAGCAAGGCAATTAGATAAATAGTTGAAAGAAGAATTTTGCAGAAAACAGAGGAGTGAGACTAATTGGAGACATTTTCTAAGAGCCAAAACAACTAAAGGCCCTCTTATACCATGCTCTCTCTTATCTGTAACAGTTTTTTTCAACTTTGAGTTCAGTATGACATACTTACTCTCATTTATGATTTTTTACTGTTCCGAAGAGTCTCTGACATCCCAGCATTTGGCTGTTCACACAGGAATGACCAAAAGTGCAAATCTCAGTTTCTGTCCATGATTTTAGACAGAATACCAGCATTGAGGTGTGTAAAGAGGTGGGATGTGTGTAGCGTGAATAAAAGCTCTCACAACTGGAGGGAGAACAGTAGACTTCAGAGGGGCTCAGAGTTTAGGCGGGAAACTAGGGTTATATACAGGTAGATGGGGGCGAAGGCAGCCGTCAGTATAACACACCAACAGTGAATCTCGGTTCATTGCATTCACCCCTTCCTGCAGAATTTAGGGTCTATGGATGAAACCAGAAAACACTGATTCAGAAAATTAAAAAAAAAACATTTTTTTATAAATTTAAATAGTCTGGGGGTCTGGAGATCCTGGTGGAGCATCTAAGTACCTGATCCCCTTAGGGGAAGGGGTGGCGGATGGGGTCTCCAGCCCTGTGGTGGATGGGGAATACACTTTCCTCCTGAACCGGATACCCTGAGGCCTTGACTGGCGGTGGTGGGAATGAGCTCCATGGCTCGCAGGGCACTTGAGGCAATGGACCCTCTGTTCCACTGGGTGCCAGGTCTCTGATGGAAACAGTGTCCTCCCTGCCATTCGGGTACTTCACGTAGGCATCGAGCAGTTTCACCCTTTCCACCAGGGGTTCGGTTTTGCTTCTCCTCCATGCTTCCTGAGAAAGATCGGACCAGGTGTTGTAAGTCATGTTGCGTGTGTAGTTCCCAATGACAATCTTTTTTCGAAGTTGAATAGGAGCTCGTGAGGGGTAGTGTTGGTCGCAGTACCTTGTAGCGACCAGATGGAATGGAGCGCCATAGGAAGGTCTTCCTGCCAGTGTGAGTCTGGAAGGCCTTTTGACTTCAGGGCCAGTTTGATAGTCTTCCAGACCGTGGTGCTTTCCTTTTCAACTTGCCCATTCCCCCGGAGGTTGTAGCTCATAGTCTTGCTGAATGCGATACCCCTTGCCAGCAGGTACTGACGATGCTCATCACTCATAAAGGATGACCCCAGTTGCTATAAATATAGCTGAGATACCTGAACAGGGCAAAAATGGAGTCTAGGGCCTTTATGACTGATGAAGTGGATGTATCTGGACACAGAATGGCGAACAAGAAGCAGGATTACTCATCAATAGCCGCTTTCAGGTGAAATCGCCTGGAGAATGTGGCTGCGGAGCGGGCTGTGGGTGTCTGTGAAGGGACGTTCAGGTGGCAGTGCTGAAGGAGATGTTCTGCCACCTGAAAGATCTGAAGCAGGGAGAGGGGCCGCAGAGCAAATGCCGGCTCCTGCGTCTGGGCTGGACAGCCGTCTGACAGGTCGCCTACCAGCTGTCTGACAGCTTGCTTCCCCACTGCCTGACAGCCCCTCCTCGCTGCCTGACAGCCCCCCGGCACGGAACTACGGGGCTGGAGCAACCGGTGCGGGACATCATGGGCCCAAAGTCCCGTGCCAGCCACTCCAGCCCCGTAGTCCCATGCCAGGAGACTGTCAAGCAGCGGGGAGGGTAGGTGTCGGCAGTGGGGAGGGTAGCTGTCATCAGCGGAGAGGGTAGGTGTCTGCAGTGGGGAGGATAGGTGTCGGCAGTGGTCAGGGTAGCTGTCACCAGCGGGGAGAGTAGCTATTAGCGGGTCGCCAGCTAACTGCCCATTGCTAGGCTCCTGAAAGCTGCTTTCAGGTGCAACGGGGGATTCTCGTAGCAGGATATTATACCTACAGGAGAAGGGTTAGGTAGGTATACCTCCTGGCTGGGTTCTCCACTTTCAAGGTGGCCACCTGACGGCCGCATAGGATCACAATAGGCTGTTTTACAGTCGGATATTGTGGCCACCTGAAAGTGGCTAATGATAGAGATGAAGAAACTGTTACTGTTCGTGGAAGGGAGACGTCCCTTAAAATCAACATTGATCTGTTCGAAGGGCCTGGATGATTTGATCAGGTGCACCTTTGCGGGGCTGTAGAAGTGTGGCTTGCACTCCATGCAGACCTGGTAATTTCCCTGGCATCTTCCATGAAGTAGGGCAGATTGCGCACCTTGACAAAATGAGCCATATGGGTAACCCCTGGATGGCAGAGCTCATTATGCAGAGACCGCAGTTGGCCAGTGTGTGCAGAGGCTCAGCTTCCTCTGGATAAGGCATCTGGAGGGTCATTAAGGGCTTTTGGCCAATAGGCAATGTCATAATTATAGGTGGAGAGCTCGATCCTCCACCTAGCAATCTTGTCAGTTTTGATTTTGCCCCTCTTGACATTATTAAACATGAATACAACAGAGCACTGGTCAGTGAGGAACATAAATTTCCTACCAGCTAGATAGTGTCTCCAGCTTATACAATAGCTTGAGCCTCCTTTTTCACAGAGGGATTCCAGAGCTCATGGCCTTGTAATGTCTGAGAAAAAAATGCAACCGGCCTGCCCGCCTGGTTGAGGGTAACAGCCAGGGCTACATCCGAAGCATCGCTTTCCACTTGGAAAGGTACATTCTCATCCACCGTGTACATGGTGGCTCTCGCAATATGATCCCGGAGGTAGTTAAAAGCCATTGGGCTTCAGCCAAGAGGGGAAAAATAGTGGCTTTTAAGAGAGGGCGAAGCTCATCAGCAAACTGAGGGATCCTCTAGGCGTAATATGAGAAAAACCCCAGGCATCTACTCAAAGCCTTCATGGTCCTGGGAATGGGAGCTCTAACAGGAGATGCATCCTTTCGGGATTGGGGCCAATGATGCCATTCTCCACCATGTAGCCAAGGATAGCCAGACGTTTAGTCCTGAACACACTTACTAGTGTTATAAGTGAGGTTCAGGGCTTTTGCCGCGTGGAGAAAGATCTGGAGATTGGTGTCATGGTCTTCCAAGGTATGGCCACAGATGGTAACATTATAGAGGTATGACCCATACTCATCCACCATTCTGTCCATCTGCCTCTGGAAGATAGAAACCCGCTTAATAATACTGAAAGGGACCCTCTTGTATTGATAGAGACGACCATTAGCTTTAAATGCCATATATGGATGGTCCTCAGAATGGATTGGCAGCTGGTGATGAGCAGCTTTCAGGTCAATGTTCGAATAGACCCGAAACTGCACAATATAATTCACCATGTCCGAAATTTGACGGGGTGGGGGTGGGTATGCAACCAGGAACATGTACTGATTAATAGTTTGGCTACAGTCAACTATTATCCTGGACTTGTTTTCCCCATTTACCACTACCACTTGTGACCTCCATGGGCTGGTGCTAGATTTGATGATACCTTCATCGAGCAGACATTGTGTCTCAGACTGTATGAAATCTCGGTCTGCGGGGAGTCACATGATGGAGTAGTGGCCGGTCAGGGAATTCCAGCCCTCTCCGGAAAAGTTGAAAAAAAACACACAAAACACAAAGGTACAAGAATAAAAATTAAAACAAAGTAAAAGTAAAGGTGAGAAGAAAATGGCAGCGAAGAGAGAAAAGTCGAAAGCAACGGGAAGAAGAGAAGAAGAAAGAAAGAACGTCGGAAGAAGAAGGTGAAGGCCTTACCTGTCCGAGGAGGCCCGCCGCAGAGAGAGAAGCCCGCTCCCTAAGGTTGGTGGAAGTCCCGAGCTCGGGTCTACAAAAATGGCTCGCGGAGCCGAGTAAAAATGCGCAACGGCGCATGAAAAAAAACACACTAACGGGAGGGGGGATCAGCTGCGGAGTCAATCTCCACAGCTGAGAGAGACACCTGCAACACAGCAGCATGTGCAGAACACAGAAAATAACGACAACAAGAAAGAAGAGGGTAAAAAGAAAACAAGGAAACAATAGATGGCCAACCCAGAGGAAGAAGAAGAAGAAGAACATAGAGAAATGGAAGAAGAAGGGAAAGGCAGGACAATGGATATATATTTTTTTAAAGAATATATGGAATCAGTAAAAGAATGGCAATTACAAGAATTTAATGAAATAAAAATAAGAATTAAGAGTGCAGAAGAAAAAATGAATAAAATAGAGATGGTCATATCAGAGATAGGAAAAAGAGTGGACAATGTGGAAGAACGAGAAATAATCATAGAAATGGAAGTAGAGGACTTAAAAGAGAAATTAGAGGAATCTAATAAAAAAGTTAAAGAGGCACAAGAGCTGTTAGCTCAGAAGATAGATATCATGGAAAACTATAATAGAAGAAATAATATAAAGATAGTGGGCCTTAAGGAAGATGAAGAAGGCAAGAATATGAGAGAATTTATAAAAGATTGCATCCCCAGGGTCCTAGGAAGACCAGAATTACAGGAAGAAATGGAAATAGAGAGGGCACATAGAACACTTGCCCCGAAACCACAGTCGCAGCAAAAACCAAGATCCATTTTAGTAAAATTCTTAAGATATACAACAAGAGAAAATATATTGGAGAAAGCAATGAAGAAAATAAGAGAAGACAAAAAGCCACTGAAATACAAAGGTCAAAAATTTTTTTTCTATCCAGACATAAGTTTTGAACTCCTGAAGAAGAGGAAGGAGTTCAATAGAGCAAAAACGATCCTATGGAAAAAAGGATATAAGTTTATGTTAAAGTACCCAGCGGTACTTAAAATAGTTATTCCAGGACAACAAAACAGACTATTCTCGGATCCGGAGGAAGTACGAAAATTTGCAGAACAACTACAAAACAAGCAGAGAGATGAAGACATGTAATGAGAGTAAAAATGACCACGAACTATATGTATGTGTGTATATGGGTATATATATATATATATATATATATATATGTGTATGTATATATGTGTGTACATGAATGTATCCGTATTTAGAGGAAAATATATAGAGTATAGATAAGAATTAATAAGGGAATGAAAGGGAAGAGAGGAAATAAGGAGGGAATTAAAAGAGTGACCTTTGCTATATATGAAAATTGAAAACTTTTCCGGGGGGGGCTGGGTGGGGAGGAGTTACGGTCACTGCAAAATCAGTTGACGCTTGCGAGTGAATTCGCAAATCCAAATGGAAAGGGGAGATGTGGTTGCCCGACAAGGGATAAAGGGCAACTCAGGAGGGGTAGGGGAGAATGGGGTTAAAGAAATTTTAGATAGGAGAATAAGGGAAATGTTTGATGTTTTAGAAATGTTGTCTTATAAAGTGTTCAAAACAAGAAAGCAGAAATGGATAAGAAGGAAAGGTGATGATGAGGAAACGGAAAGGGAAGATAAACAAAGTATGAAATGGCTACGTTGAACTATATGACTTTAAATATTAACGGAATACATAACCAAATCAAAAGGAAGAAACTGCTAAATTCACTGAAAAAAGAAAAAAATTGATATAGCATTCGTGCAAGAAACACATTTAACTGAAATGGAGCATAAGAAATTAAAGAGAGATTGAGAAGGACATGTAACAGCAGCGTCATATAATTCAAAAGCTAGAGGAGTAGCTATATTAATCAGTAAAAATGTACCAATTAAAATAGAAGAGGAAATAATAGATCCAGCAGGGAGATATGTAATGATAAAATGTCAGATATATTCAGAGTTTTGGAATTTACTCAATGTATATTCACCAAACGAAGAAGATCAAAAATTTATGCAAGATTTTTTTTGAAGATAGCAGACACGCAAGGGAACATATTAATAGGAGGGGATTTCAACCTTAATTTGGATTCAAATATGGATAAAACTGGGAAAAAAATTAACAGAAAGAACAAAGTAACCAAATTTATAATGAAATCGATGCAAGAAATGCAACTTTTGGATATATGGAGGAAACAACACCCAAAGGAAAAGGAATATTCATATTATTCGGGTAGACATAAAACATACTCAAGAATAGACCTATTCCTGTTATCAGCTCGTATGCAAGAAAGAGTAAGAAAAACAGAATATAAAGCTAGAATATTATCGGACCATTCACCCTTGATATTGACAATAGAGTTAGAGGACTTCCCTCCAAGAATGTATAGATGGAGATTAAACTCCATGCTACTTAAAAGGCAGGATTTTAGAGAATTAATTGAAAGACAAATTAAAATGTACTTTGAAATAAATACAGAATCAGTGAAAGATAATTTTATACTATGGGATGCAATGAAAGCGTTCATCAGAGGGCAAATAATAAGTTATGTAACCAAGATGAAGAAGGACTACAATCAGGAAACAGAGCACTTGGAAAGGGAAATAGTAAATATAGAAAAAGAATTAGCAATGAAGGAAGACACAACTAAAAGAAGAGAATTGGCAGATAAAAAAATAAAATATGAAACACTACAAACATATAAGGTGGAGAAGAACATAATGAAGACAAAACAGAAATATTATTAACTAGGGGAAAAAATGCACAAAATTCTAGCATGGCAGCTTAAGACAGAACAAACTAAGAGAATGGTATTGGCATCAAGGAAAAAAAAACAAACAAATCACATATAATCCAACGGAGATTAATGAAAACTTCAGAGAATTCTATGAACAATTATACCAAACTGAAAACGAAGGGAAAGAAGACAAAACAGATGAATTTTTAACTAAAATTGAACTACCAAAATTACAAATAGAGGAACAAAATAAATTAACAGAACCATTTGAAATAGTAGAAATACAAGAGATAATAAAAAAACTACCAAATAATAAAACACCAGGAGAGAATGGATTCCCAATAGAATTCTATAAAACATTTAAAGATTAATTAATTCCTCCCCTCCTGGAAGTAATCAACCAGACTGACAAAACACAAAGCTTACCAGATTCATGCAAAACAGTAATAATTACAGTAATACCAAAGACAGGGAAAGATCCACTCGCACCAGCATCATATAGACCAATATCATTACTTAACACAGATTATAAGATAATAGCTAAATTATTAGCAAACAGATTAGCTGATTATGTACCCAAAATGGTAAATCTAGACCAAACTGGATTTATTAAAAAAAGACGAACAACAGACAATATTTTTAAATTTATTAACTTAATTCATGCAGTAGAAGGGAGTAAAGCGCCAACAGTAGCAGTTGCTTTAGACGCAGAGAAGGCCTTTGACAGAGTAGAATGGAATTATTTATTCAAAGTATTGCAAAAATTCAGTTTACCAGAGAAGCATATTAATTGGATTAAAGCATTATATAAGGGGCCATTGGTGAAAGTGACAGTAAATGGATATATATCAAAGAATTTAATTTAAGCAGATCAACAAGGCAGGGATGCCCACTATCACCCTTATTGTTCGCGTTAGCTATAGAACCACTAGCAGAATTGATAAGAACAGAAAATAAAATAAAAGGGATAAAAATAAAAGACAAGGTATATAAAATCAGTTTATTTGCAGTTGATGTTATAGTATACTTAACAGAACCAGAATTGTCAATAAAAGAATTACATAAGAAATTGAAGGAATATGGAGAAGTGTCGGGTTACAAGATTAACGCAAATAAAAGTGAAGCAATGCCAATGAATAATGCGGATTTCTCAAAATTTAAGAAGGAATCACCATTCAGATGGCAAATGCAAGCAATAAGATACCTAGGTATACAAATAAATAAAAACCTCGGCCATCTATATAAATTCAATTATTATCCACTAATGAAAAAATTACAGGACAATTTAGAGCATTGGAAAGATTTACCACTAACACTAATAGGAAGGATAAACTGTATTAAAATGAACATTTTCCCAAGGATACAATACCTATTTCAGGCATTGCCAATACACTTGACAGAGAAATTCTTCAAGGAGTTAAAGAAAATAATAAGGAAATTTTTATGGAAAGGGGGGTAACCAAGGATAGCACTAGATAAATTAACAGAATGGTATAAACAAAGAGGCTTACAACTGCCAAATTTAAAAATTATTATAGAGCCGCACAATTAAGATACCTATCAGATTTTTATCAAACAAGGGAAAAGCCAGATTGGACTAGATTAGAACTAGATAAAATAGGGGAGAAGATACCTGAACATATATTATATAAATGGGATGAAAAATTGGTACAACATAGAAGTTCTCCAGTATTACATCATCTGCTCAATATTTGGAAGAAGATTCATGTAGAAAAGAATAAAACAAATTACCAATTACCAAAACTATTACTTTTTTTAATTTTTTTTATTTTTCACACTATAGATCACATTATTCAAGATATACACATTTCTCCTTTCAAATATATATACAGTGTCGTTTTCTCCCCCCTCCCTCCTCCCCTCGCCCCCCCACCTCCCCCTCCATCCATTCAAAACTCTGAGTCCAAGATACATCAAACCCATCAAAAATGTTGTCACTCAACATTAACGAACAAAAACTTCCACTGAGTCAATTCTTTCCATTCTCTTTTCCTTTTGTCATTTTAGGTGATAGATGTCCCGGTAGGTTTTCTCTATTATATTCCATGTACGGCTCCCATATTTGTTCAAATAATGTTATATTATTTCTTAAACTATATGTTATTTTTTCTAATGGAATACATTTATTCATTTCTATATACCATTGCTGTATTTTCAAATTATCTTCTAATTTCCAGTTTGACATAATACATTTTTTTGCTACAGCTAGGACTATCTTAACAAATCTTTTTTGTACACCCTCCAAATCAAGTCCAAATTCTTTATTTTTTTATGTTACTTAGGAGGAAGATCTCTGGGTTTTTTGGTATATTGCTTTCTGTAATTTTAAAGGATAAATTGGGAAGTAGTCTGAAGTTACCAGAAGGAAGCAATTTTGAATATCTGATTACAGACACAATGATAATTTAAAAAATTTATAACAATCATGTATATCAAATTACAAGAAAAGGAGAATGAGGAAATAAATAATAAAGCTAAACAAAAGTGGGAACAAGATCTAAACATAAAGATAAAAAAGGAAACATGGGAGAGGTTATGTTTAGGAACTATGAGAAATACAATAAATACGAGATTACGTATGATACAATATAATTGGATACATAGGTTATATATCACTCCTCAAAAGTTAAATAAATGGGATCCAACAGTATCTGACAGATGTTTTCGTTGTAAAAAAGAAATAGGAACAACAATTCATGCAATCTGGACTTGTGAAAAGGTGAAAAAATTTTGGGAAGATCTGAACCAGATGTGAAATAAAACCAAAACTATTACTAACGCAAAATCAGTTAATCCCTTTTACAATAGATAACCTTTCCTTTAGAGAATGGGAGAAAAAAAGGGATCAAAAGAATAGAAAATTGTTTTTCAGGAAATAAATTACTATCCTTTGAACAAATGAAGAATAAATATAATATAACTCAAGATACAGTGTTGGCATACTACCAACTGAAATCCTACTTGAAGAACAAATTGGGAAGCAGTCTGAGGTTACCAGAGGGAAGTAATTTTGAATATGTGATTACAGATACAATGATAATCAAAAAATTTATAACAAATATGTATATTAAAATGCAAGAAAAGGAGAATGAGGAAACAAATGGTAAAACTATACAAAAATGGGAACAAGATTTAAACATAATGATAAAGAAGGAAACATGGGAGAAGTTATGCTCTGGAACTATGAGAAATACAATAAACACGAGGTTACATATGATACAATATAACTGGATACACAGGCTATACATTACACTTCAAAAGTTGAAGAAATGGGACCCAACAGTATCTGACAGATGTTTTCATTGTAAAAAAAGAAATGGGAACAACAATTCATGCAATCTGGACATGTGAGAAAGTGGAAAAATTTTGGGAAGATCTAAACCAGATATTAAATAAAATTACAGAAAAAAATATACCAAAAAACCCAGAGATCTTCCTCCTAAGTAACATAAAAAACAAAGAATTTGGACTTGATTTGGATGGTGCACAAAAAAGATTTGTTATGATAGCTCTAGCCATAGCAAAAAAATGTATTATGTCAACCTGGAAATTAGAAGATAATTTGAGAATACAACAATGGTATATAGAAATGAATAAATGTATTCCATTAGAAAAAATAACATATAATTTAAGAAATAATATTGAAATATTTGAACAAATATGGGAGCCATACATGAAACACAATAGAGAAAACCTACCGAGGACATCTACCACCTAAAATAACGAAAGGAGAAGGAAATGAAAAGAATTGACTCAGTGGAATTTCTTGTTTATTTTTATTGAATGACAACATTGTTTGACTGGTTTAATGTATCTTAGATTCTGTACTTTAAATGAATGGGGGGGAGGTAGGGAGGGTGGGATGGGAGGAGGGGGGGGAGAAAATGACACTATATATTTGAAAAGGAAAATGTATGTATCTTGGTCAATGTGGTTTATGGTGTGAAAAATATAATTTAAAAAAAAATCTCGGTCTGCTATGCTGTACCTCCTGCTCTTGGTAGCAATAGGTTTGCAGTCAGAGGACAGATTCAGGAAGAGAGGTGGGGGGTGTTGATAGTCTGTGTGGAAAGGTGGCATGTGCGTTCTGATTTTAGAGGCCCTCCGTTCCAATCTGTTACAGGGGGAAGGGGACCAGAATACTCGAAGGTCATGCTTTTAAGGTGACACGGGAAGTCCAGACCCAACAGCACCGGAGTACACAATTCATCAAAATCTTACAAAATTCCCTTTTTCAAACGACAAATGTACTGTATAATGTTGTTGAATATGGTAAAGAGTGCAACTGAGACACAATTATGCGATAATTGGAAAGATACATCTTGGGTTGTATGCTTGCACAGTCCATGAATCTATGAAGCTTTCAGTAGAGCCTGTGTCGATTAGGCATTTAGTAGATTGTCCATTTACCTTCACAGTCACTATGGAGTTGATTAGCTGGTGAAGTCTGTCCTGATCTAGAACCATTGAAGTTAGGACTCCGGAGACTCCATACTCCTCACTCGAGTGGTCCCCACCATCCTGAGTTGCCCATGGGTAATATGACATCGACCTTGTTGCGTGGCAAGATGGCCACCCTCCTTCCTCCTCCTCCTCCTCTGATGATGGCAAGTTTGAATTTAAGTCATGGCAAGATGTCTGCTGAGCCTTTTTGCACCGTTTCCTCACTGCCACCCTCCGTTAGTGTGTAGCGCTGCAAGTGATTTCGGGTGAATTTGGGGCAGATGCCTTGGGGCTGGAGTCAGATCCGGGAGCAGTGCAGGTCGTGGACTTCCCTGGCTTCCCCTCACATGGCAAACCCTCACCCAGTGTTCTTTCTTGCCACAGTCTTTAGCCGGTCAACGCGATTGGGGATGCTGGCTCATGCCGCATAAAAAGCACTTCATAGCATTGGAGCACTCACTATCACGGGAAGCAGCAGCCATTAGGGCTGGGTTAGTGGGTCCTTGGAAGAGGTCACCTTGGTGAGAAAACTCACTAGCTTCGAGGTTATCATTCTTGAGCTTGGCCTGTTCCAACAATTTGGCCAGTTCAATGTGGCTAGCCAGGTCCTTCTTAATGGACTCAGGCAGTCGCTGCCTCATGTACCCCCACAACTAGAGTGCTCCAGATCCGTTTCTCTTCAGGAACGCGTCACAGAGCCACTTCGTGCCTGCAATTCTTGACAAGTGTCCACAGATCCAGCAGGTAGTCATTGATAGTCTCTCCTGGCCATTGGTGATGTAGAGCGAGTTGGTTCCTCGCTAGGACCTCATTTTGCAAATTCAGGTACCAAACCTTCAAAGCCTCAATGGCAGCATCATATGTAGTGCAGTCCCTGATGACTGCATACCCTCTTGTTCCTACCCTCAAAATGAGTGTGGATTTCCTGAGTTCATCTCTGGTCACATTTAGGTAGCCAGTACGTGAACTCCTCAGCTGTGTTGGGGACAGAGGGTCTATCAGCAGCAAACCAGGCTTGAGTAGCGCTTCCATCGTGTAGGGAATAAGGTAATAAAATTGTAGTGTAAATAAAAGCTTTCACGACTGTAGGGAAAACATACACTGTTATTAGCTTAAAACTGAGAGTAGGGTCTTACAGTGGTCTTCAGAGAGGCTCAGGGTTCAGGCAGGAAACCAGGATTGAATCTCAGCTCACTGCAATGTGCATTGCCACTGCGTCAGCTGTGACATATCATACTCGTCCAACATATCCAGCCCAATGACCCTTCATCAGTCCCTTGTTAAGGAATGAGGTTCACTGACATCAAGAGTGTCACTGGCACTTTATGTTTTAATTTCTGAGATTCAGCATTGCACTATTTTACTCCAATAAGCACTTAAGAATGAAGCTGATCACTTTCTTCTTTGGCTTGGCTTCGCGGACGAAGATTTATGGAGGGGGTAAAAGTCCACGTCAGCTGCAGGCTCGTTTGTGGCTGACAAGTCCGATGCGGGACAGGCAGACACGGTTGCAGCGGCTGCAGGGGAAAATTGGTTGGTTGGGGTTGGGTGTTGGGTTTTTCCTCCTTTGCCTTTTGTCAGTGAGGTGGGCTCTGCGGTCTTCTTCAAAGGAGGTTGCTGCCCACCAAACTGTGAGGCGCCAAGATGCACCGTTTGAGGCGATATCAGCCCACTGGTGGTGGTCAATGTGGCAGGCACCAAGAGATTTCTTTAGGCAGTCCTTGTACCTTTTCTTTGGTGCACCTCTGTCACGGTGGCCAGTGGAGAGCTCGCCATATAACACGATCTTGGGAAGGCGATGGTCCTCCATTCTGGAGACGTGACCCACCCAGCGCAGCTGGATCTTCAGCAGCGTGGACTCGATGCTGTCGACCTCTGCCATCTCGAGTACTTCGACGTTAGGGATGAAAGCGCTCCAATGGATGTTGAGGATGGAGCAGAGACAACGCTGGTGGAAGCGTTCTAGGAGCCGTAGGTGATGCCGGTAGAGGACCCATGATTCGGAGCCGAACAGGAGTGTGGGTATGACAACGGCTCTGTATACGCTTATCTTTGTGAGGTTTTTCAGTTGGTTGTTTTTCCAGACTCTTTTGTGTAGTCTTCCAAAGGCGCTATTTGCCTTGGCGAGTCTGTTGTCTATCTCATTGTCGATCCTTGCATCCGATGAAATGGTGCAGCCGAGATAGGTAAACTGGTTGACCGTTTTGAGTTTTGTGTGCCCGATGGAGATGTGGGGGGGCTGGTAGTCATGGTGGGGAGCTGGCTGATGGAGGACCTCAGTTTTCTTCAGGCTGACTTCCAGGCCAAACATTTTGGCAGTTTCCGCAAAGCAGGACGTCAGCGCTTTATTTGCACTTAATTAACATGTAATCCCTCTGCTGTCAATACACTGTAATTACATCGTGCTCTACTCAAAGAATGAGCTGAGCAAATCTTCCTCAAACTTGAAAATCGCACACTGCAACATCATGAACTTTACATGTCATCACAATGTTGTATTCATTAGCCAGTTAGTCCTGGAATGCCTGTAGTGCCTGCACTATAGGCATTCTGGGAAAATGACAAAGGGTCTAGGAGAAAAAAAAGACAGAAGTGGAATGGCACCCCCATTCTGGTTCCAAGCATTTTTCACAGCATATATTCCAGAAAATGGGAATAATTTCTCGGAATGCAGTGAGTGTGTAAAAAACATAATTGACTATTTTGCTCCTGACTTTTTAATTAAGGTGGTGCTCTTTGTTTAGATTTCTCAAATGAAATCACTTCTTTTCAGTCATGCGTGTCAACGTTTCAAATACAAAATAAACATTGTGAGCTGGGCTGTTTCTGACATGCACAGGTTAGGGAGATTGCAGGTTTGATTCCACTGTTTGCCGAGTTGATGAATTTTATCTGGGTTACCGGAGAAATGTGATGATCCAGAAATTGGTGCTATGACCTTTATACTCCACTATACAGAAAAATGAATTGGACACAATAAACAGAAGAGGAAATATGTTGATGATTTCTAATGGCTAGATATTTTTAATCTGAAGGAGAACTGTGACAAAATGTAGGGACAACCGAACAAACTTACAGATGGTATATGAATTCAGGAGGTAAATCTGCTTTTGGTAAGGGCAATGGACACATAACTGAATAGAGTAGAAAAGGGAACAATATTTTTGGATATAGATTCGCAATTAATACAGACTTTTCTTTGGCTTGGCTTCGCGAACGAAGATTTATGGAGGGGGTAAATGTCCACGTCAGCTGCAGGCTCGTTTGTGGCTGTCAAGTCCGATGCGGGACAGGCAGACACGGTTGCAGCGGTTGCAGGGGAAAATTGGTTGGTTGGGGTTGGGTGTTGGGTTTTTCCTCCTTTGCCTTTTGTCAGTGAGGTGGGCTCTGCGGTCTTCTTCAAAGGAGGTTGCTGCCCGCCAAACTGTGAGGTGCCAAGATGCACGGTTTGAGGCGATATCAATCCACTGGCGGTGGTCAATGTGGCAGGCACCAAGAGATTTCTTTAGGCAGTCCTTGTACCTTTTCTTTGGTGCACCTCTGTCACGGTGGCCAGTGGAGAGCTCGCCATATAACACGATCTTGGGAAGGCGATGGTCCTCCATTCTGGAGACGTGACCCACCCAGCGCAGCTGGATCTTCAGCAGCGTGGACTCGATGCTGTCGACCTCTGCCATCTCGAGTACTTCGACGTTAGGGATGAAAGCGCTCCAATGGATGTTGAGGATGGAGCGGAGACAACGCTGGTGGAGCGTTCTAGGAGCCGTAGGTGATGCCGGTAGAGGACCCATGATTCGGAGCCGAACAGGAGTGTGGGTATGACAACGGCTCTGTATACGCTAATCTTTGTGAGGTTTTTCAGTTGGTTGTTTTTCCAGACTCTTTTGTGTAGTCTTCCAAAGGCGCTATTTGCCTTGGCAAGTCTGTTGTCTATCTCGTTGTCGATCCTTGCTTCTGATGAAATGGTGCAGCCGAGATAGGTAAACTGGTTGACCGTTTTGAGTGACAATTTGTATGATACAAACTAACCAGTGCTTCTTTTCAAAATGAATAGAATTAAAATGCAGAGAAAAATGTTAAATCTGAAAAGAACCTTAGTTAGACAAACCACCCTGGTCTCTAAATTTCAGAAAGCACATATAAGCAATGAACAAGGTAAAAGAAAAAAAATTACATCTCTTTACCTTGTAAAATGATTAAACATAGGGCACTTCCCAGGAGTCTTGTCAAGCACAATGTAACACTAAGATTTTTGGGTCAGAAGAGTAGAACATGCAAATGGAATTTAAAAATTGAAATTAG
The DNA here is from genome assembly GCF_036971445.1 of Narcine bancroftii. Taxonomy (NCBI): domain Eukaryota; kingdom Metazoa; phylum Chordata; class Chondrichthyes; order Torpediniformes; family Narcinidae; genus Narcine; species Narcine bancroftii. Next base: position 49,118,666 of record NC_091469.1, read on the forward strand.
GTAAAGTAACAAAGAAAACTGGGCTGAATTGGCTAAAGGTCCTACCCCTGGCATTATTTCAGATGCGAATTGCTCTGAAAACCAGGTCTGGATCATCAGCTGCAGAGATAACCTGTGGACCACCATAGCGAACCCCTTGGGGAACTGAGGCCAGTATACCAGTAAAAATGAATTTACACATAGAATATTTCAGCACAGAAAACAGGCCCTTCATCCCTTCTAGTTTGTGCTGAACTATTAATGTGCCTAGTCCCACTGACCTACACCCAGTTCATACCTTTCCCATCTATGTACCTGTCAAATTTTTTCTTTAATGTTAAAATTAAGCCCACATTCACCACTTCAGCTGGCGTCTTATTCCACCCTCCCACCATTTTCTACATGAAGAAGTCCCCTGTAAACTTTTCACCTTTAACCCATTTCCTGTGGTTTGTATCTCACCTACCTAATCAGTGGAAAATGCCTACCTGTATTTTTGTTTGTAACTTTTTATTTATTGCACTATGAACCATTACAACAATAATAATATACACAGTGACTTTTTTTCCTTTTTTCTCCCTCCCTCCCCTCCCTTCCCACCCCCTCAAAAACCAATAAATATTAAATTTACAAAATACAAGAAAACAAAACCACACAGAAAAAAAACAAAGAAAAGTTGTGTTGTCCACTTTTACATATCTAAGTCTAATTATGTTTTATTTAAACTTTATTTAAAGATTTTATCACATGAATAAAACAAAAAAAATTACATTTAAAGAAAAAGAAAAATAAAGTAACTATTACAACGCAGCATTAATGACCTAACTTAAATCAGTCTAAGCCCCCTCCCCCCCATATATACGGCCACTAAAAAAAATCTATATATTTAAAAAAAAAACCCACCCTTCCCCCCAAAATAAAGAGTGAAGAATTAATAAAGTTAATAATATTATAGAAATAAAAAAACACTCACAAACAAAAAGAAAAAAATAACAGGTAAAAACACTAATAAAAAAAAGTTACCAAATCTAAAATATCACACATAAAACATATTTAAGTCAAACTTAATTGCATGTACTTAACAAATGGAGTCCACTTCAGCTTATAAAAAGATATCTTATCTTGCGTTGAAAAAGATACCTTTTCCATCATTAAACAAGACTTCATCTCTAAATACCACCTATCTAAGGTTAATATATTTCTGTCTTTCCAAGTAAGCGCTACACATTTCTTAGCCACCGCTAAGGCTAAATAGATAAAAGAAATCTGATAATCATTTAAGCCTAAGTCAATTAATGATTGCATATTCCCTAATAAAAAATATATCAGGATCTAATAGTCTAATCATGTTTATCTTCTTGTCACTTTAGGAGATGGAGGTCCGAAGTCAGCATTTTCTGTTCATATTTCATATATGGTTCCCAAATTTGTTTGAACAATGTATATTTGTCTTTTAGGTTATACGTAATTTTTTCTAATGGAATACACTTATTCATTTCCATATACCGTTGTTGTATTTTTAGGTTCTCTTCCATTTTCCAAGTTGTCACTATGCACTTTTTTGCTACTGCTAGGGCTATCATAATAAATCTTTTTTGGGCTCTATCTAATTTGAGACCTAGTTCTTTGTCTCTTATATTATTTAATAGAAAGATTTCTGTTTTTTTTGGTATGTTGTTCTTTGTAATTTTGCTTAATATCTGACTTAGTCCTTCCCAGAGAGTTTTCACTTTTGTTCATGCTCAAATTGCATGTAATGTTGTTCCAGTTTCTTGTTTACAGCGAAAGCATCGATCCGATATTGTTGGGTCCCATTCTTTTAATTTCTGAGGGGTGATGTATCATCTGTGTAACCAATTGTATTGTATCGTGCGTAATCTTGTATTTATTGTATTCCTCATAGTTCCTGTACATAGCTCTTCCCATGTTTCATTCTTTATCTTTATATTCAAATCTTTTTCTCAGCTTTGTTTAGGTTTATAGCTTGTTTCATCCACTTCTTTGCATTGCAGTTTAATGTACATGTTTTTTATAAAATTTGTTACTATTATTGTGTCTGTAATTAACTATTCATAGCTGCTTCCTTCTGGTAATCTCAAACTGTTTCCCAATTTGTCCTTCACTTGGTAATATGCAAACATTGTACCGTGTGTTATTCTGTATTTGTCTTTCAATTGTTCAAATGTTAATAAATTATTTCCCAATGTTCTATTCTCTTGATTCCTTTTCTCACCCATTCTCTAAAAAATAAGTTATCTATTGTAAAAGGGATTAGTGGGGTTTGTATCATTAGCATTTTTGGTATTTGATAATGACCTTTTTTTCATTCTACGTGTATTCTCTTCCATATTAATAAATAGGTGATGCAGTACTGGTGAATTATTGTATTGCACCAGCTTTTCATCCGGTACCTTTTCTCCCAATTTATCTAGTTCTATCCTCGTCCAATCCAGTTTTTATCCCATCTGATAAAAATCTGATAAATATCTTAGCTGTGCTGCTCTGTAATAGTTTTTAAAGTTTGGTAACTAGCCCTCCTTGCTTGCATCTCTCTGTTAGTTTATCCAGCACTACTTTTGATTTTTTTTCCCCTTCCATAAGAACTTCCTTATTATTCCTTAGTCCTACAAAGAATTTCTCTGTCAAGGGAATTGGTAACATTTGACTTCAGTATTGTACCCGTGGAAATATGTTCATTTTAAGGCAGTTCACCCTCCCTATCAACCTTAATGGCAACACTTTCCAATTTTCTAAATCTTCCTGTATTTTCCTTATTAATGGTTGATAATTTAATTCGTACAAATGATTTAGTTTATTGTCTATCCTGATACCAAGGTAACGTATTGCTTGTGATTGCCATTTAAATGGAGATTCTTTTTTGAGTTCTGTATAATCCAGTTTACTCATTGGCATCACCTTGCTTTTATTTGTGTTAACCTTGTACCCAGATATTTCTCCATTCTCCTTCAGTTTCATGTATAGCTCTTTTATTGAGCTCTCTGGTTCTGTTAAATATACTATGACGTTGTCCATGAATAGGCTGATTTTGTATTCTTTCTCTTTTATTTTTATTCATTTTATTTTATTTTCCTTTCTTATCAGCTCCACCAATGGTTTTATTGTCAAGATGAACAAGGACGATGGGCATCCCTGCCTAGTTGATCTGCTCAATTTAAAATGATTCGATACATAGCCATTTACTACTATTTTTGCTAACGGCCTGTTATACAATGCCCTGATCTAATTAATATATTTTTCTGGGAGTTTAAATTTCTGTAGCAGTTTGAACAAATAGTTCCACTCTATTGTCTAACGTTACCGCCACCATTGGCCTTTTATTCATTTGTGCTGCATAAATTAAATTAATAAGTTTACAAACATTGTCTGCTGCTCATCTTTTCTTGACAAATCCAGTTTGGTCTTGCTTTACCAATTTAGGTACACAACCAGTCAACTTGTTTGTTAATAGTTTTGCTATGATCTTATAATCTGCATTTAGTAGAGATATTGGTCTGTATGACACTGGTGTTAGTGGGTCCTTCCCTGTTCTTTGGTATTACTGTAATTATTGCCATCTTACATTATTCTGGTAAATTTGAGTCTCTTCCACCTGCTTCATTACTTCCAGGAGGGGTGAGATTAATAAATCTTTAAATGCTTTATAAAATTATTTTGGAAATCCATCCTCACCTGGTGTTTTATTGTTTGATAGTTCTCTTAATATACCCTGTACTTCATCCATTTTAAAAGGCTTTGTCAGTTTGTTTTGGTCCTCTGCTTGCAGTTGTGGTAATTTGATTTTAGCTAAAAACTCATCTATTTTATTGTTCTTTCCTGTATTTTCAGTTTGGTGCAGTTATTTGTAAAATTCCTTAAAATTTTCATTGGTCTCTAATGAATTGTATGTGATCTGTTATCATCTTTCCTTGTCGCCAATAGTTATTTTAGCTTTCTCTGTTTTAAATTGCCAATATTTTATGAGTTATTTTTCTCCCAATTCATAATATCTTTGTTTTGTTTTCATTATGTTCTTCTCCACTTTATACGTTTGTAATATTTCATACTTCATCTTTTTATCTGCCAATTCTCTCTTTTTCTCCCTATCTTCTCTTTTCACTAATTCTTTTTCTGTAATTTCTATCTCTCTTTCCAACTGCTCTACTTCCTGCCTATATTCTTGGTTACATAGCTAATTATCTGCCCTCTAATGAAGGCCTTCATAGCATCCCATAGTATGAACTTATCTTTTATAGACGCTGTGTTTATCTCAAAATATATTTTAATTTGGTGTTCAATATATTGCCTGAAGTCCTGTCTTTTTAGCAGTATGGGGTTTAAACTCCATCTATACATTTTTGGTGGGATATCCTCTAGCTCAATCATTAATAGCAGGGGCGAATGATCAGAAAGTAATATAGCTTTGTATTCAGGTTTTCTGACTCTCCCTTGGGTCAACAAGAACATATATATCCTTGCATATGTCTTGTGCCTACTCGAGTAATATGAATACTCTCTCTCTCTTTGGATGTTGCTTCCTCCGTATATCAATTTGTTTCATTTCTTGCATTGATTTAAACGTGAATTTGGCTACTTTATTCTTTTTGTTTCTTTTCTTCCCGGTTTTATCCAACACTGGGTCCAAGTTGAAGTTAAAATCCCCCACCCCCATCAGAATGTTTCCCTGTGTGTCTGCTATTTTTAGGAAGATGTCCTGTATAAACTCTTGATCTTCTTCATTAGGTGCATAAATATTAAGCAAATTTCAAAATTCTGAGAATATCTGGGCACTTCATCATTACATACCTGCCCACTGGATCTGTTATTACTTCCTTTATATTGATTGGTACATTTGTATTGACTAGTATAGCTACTCCCCTAGCTTTTGAACTATATGATAATGCTACTACAAGACCTACCTAGTCTCTCTTCAATTTGCTATGCTCTGCCTCGGTTAGATGCATTTCCTGCATATATCCTATATCTATTCTGTCCTTTTTGAGTAATGTCAGTAGCCTTTTTCTTTTAATTTAGTTGTGTATTCCATTGATATTTATGGTCATATAATTCAGCAAAGCCATCTTATACCTTTGTTTTCAATTCTCTCTCACCTCCTTGCCCCCCCATCTCCTTTCTTTCATTATTACTTTTTAAATTTTCCTTCCTTATCTCAGTGCATGACAACACAATTAGAACACAAAATACCCCCAAAACCCCCACAACAAATGACACAAAATATACTTTTAACCAAAATAACATTTAACCCCCCCTGCTTTGGGTTGTCCTTAATCCTTTGCCGGACAACCACACCCACCCCCCCCCCACCCTTTCCACTTGGTTTGCGATAATAATTGCAAGCATCAACTGATTTTGCAGTGATGGTTTTTCCCCCTCCCCAGCCCTCCCCAGAGAAACACTATTCATTTTCTATACATATAACAGAGCTTTTTTTTTAACTCTCCCTTTCCCTTCTCTTTTTCAACTTTAAACCTCTGTATTTACATTGTCTTTTTTACTACTAATTTTTATACACTTTCTCGGCAGTCTTTTTTTAATACTCCTCCTCATCTCGTTTCCTGCCTGGCAATTGCTCTGCGAATCCTTGGGCTTCCTTTGGATCCAAGAACAGTCTATTCTGTTCCCCAGGGATGAATACCTTAAGTACTGCTGGGTGTCGCAGCACAAAGTTGATGCCTTTCTTCCACAATATCATTTTCGCTGTATTAAACACCTTCCACTCCTTTAAAAGTTCAAAACTAATGTCTGGGTAAAAAAAAATGCTTTGTCCCTTATATTCCAATGGCTGTTTATTTTCTTTTACTTTGTTCTTTAACCACTCCAATATTTCTTCTCTTGTATCTTAATAGTTTTATTAATATGGATCACAGCTTTTGGTGTGGTTGTGGCTTTGGCACCAGTGCTCTGTGCACTCTTTTGGTTTCTATTCCCTCTTGTAATTCTGTTGCTCCAAAAAACTTTGGGATCCATTTTTTTTATAAATTCCTTCATGTCTGTCTCTTCTTCGCCTTCTTTCACACCCACTATTTTTATATTATTGTGTTTGTTGTAGTTTTCCAGGATATTGATTTTCTGAGATAACAAATCTTGTGTCTCCCTGATTTCTGTCTTTCTTTCAGTTTTCCTCTTAGTTCATTTATTTCCATTTCTACAGCTGTCTCTCTTTCTTCCACTTCTTCTACTCTTTTTCCTTTCTCTGCAAAGACCAGCTCTACTCTTTGCATTTTATATTCTGCTTTTTCCTCTTTCTTTTTAATTGTTAAATTCAATTGTTAGCATCTCTTTTAATGCCCTCATATGGTCTTCAAAAAAGTCTTTATCTATGGTCTGTATATCTCTTTTATCTTCTTCCTTTTCTAGGTCTTTTCTCCCTCTTCTCTGTCTCTTCTTTCCTCATTGTTTGCTCTTCAGCTCTCTCAATTAAGTTGGTCACATCCCGTTGCCAGGCTTCCTGCTGCTGGGCTTCCTGCTGCCGGGCTTCCTGCTGCCAAGCTTCCTGCTGCTGGGCATCCCGTTGCTGGTCATCCCGTTGCTGGGCATCCCGTTACTGGGCACCCCTCCCTTCGGCATCTTCTCTTATGTGCGCAGTTGCGTCTCTTTATCGAGCTCCGTGAGCCATTTTTGGAGTCCGCCAATGAGGAGGTCACTGCCCTGCCAGGCATTTACCAGCTTCGGGGGCGGGGTGATCCTCTTCATGGGACCTCCCTGCTCCTGTGTACAGGTAAGGCTGCCTTCTTTCTTTTCTGGTGTTTTTCCCTCTTCTGCTTTATCTGTCACTCTGGCTTTTTCTTTTTTCAGCGCCATCTTATGGCCCTTCTTGGTTGTATTATCCTACTGTTCTGTTTTATTTGTTGAACTTTGTTTTTTCCAACTTTTATCCTTTTCTCTGGAGAGGGCTGGTTCTTCCCAACTGGCTACTACTTCATCACGTGACTCCTCGCCTACCTGTATTTATATATACCCCTCATAATTTTGTATACCTCTATCAAATCTCCCCTCATTCTTCTTTGCTCCAGGGAATAAAACTATAGCTTTTACAGAGATATGCCTCATTAGCAGGTTACTAGGTAATGTGGTGGAATTGGAAGGTTGAACAATTGAATAGTGGCAGTGACGGGAAAAAGTAAGGGAGGTGGGTTGTGCATTATGTGAATCATCTATGGTGCACGAACTCTAACATGCTGACTGACGCTCACTGCTCTGCAGATCTGGAGTATCTAATTATCAAGTGCAGGCCTTTTTATCTACCAAGAGAATTTATTTGTATCATCTCAGTAGCAGTTTATATACCTCTAGAAGCAGCCAATAAAGTCCTTAGTGCTGCTATTGGCATGCTTTAGACATTACATCTAGATGGTACTTTTATTGTGTCTGGAGACTTTAATCACTGTAATTTATGCTCTATGCTCCCAAGATTTCATCTAAATGTGACATAATATGAGAGAGAATAAAACCTTAGATCAAATTAACACAAATGTGGCTGACGCATACAGATCCACTACCCTCCCTCACTTGGGTCAGTCTGACCATTTTCACTGTTCATGATTCCAAAGTTAAATCTGTAAGTAAGACTGTTAAGATCTGGCTGTAGGGGGCTGACACTGTTGTTCAGCAACAAAATACACACTGGAGTGTGTTTTCTGCTCAGGCCACAGTACACTCTCTGGTCAATGTCGTTGTATTCATCAGCTTTGTAATTGAGTATATAAATAGGCGTGTGGACAGAGTAACATCACAGAAGAAAATTTAAATATTCATGATCGAGAAGCCATGGATGAACAGTGAGGTTTGCCATTTGATCAAAGATAGAGATTCAGCCTTCAGATTTGGAGACCAGTTATATGGATTAGCCAGGACCAACTTAAAGAGGGGAATCTCTCAGGCTAAACATATATGCAAGCAAAAGATCAAAGACCACATCCTCGGACTCACGGTGCTTGTGGCAGGGAGTACAGATGATCATGGATTATAAAGCGCCTGTTTCTTGCTGCAACCCCCTAAAATTCTCCGAGGAGCTTAATTATTTTTATGCTCCTTTTGATAGAGAGAATAAGAAAGTCCCTTTTAAGCTGGATATTTTACTGAATGAATTACCTCTCTCGATTTACATTACAGATGTATGGGTTAAATGTACAGAAGGTACCTGACCAGATGGCATGCCTGGTTGTGTGCTTAAAGCCTGCATAAATCAGTTGGCTGAGGTCTTTTTTTTTTTTAAATTTTTTATTTTTCACACCATAAATCACATTAGCCATGATATACACTTTTTCACACATATACAGTGACTTTTTCTCCCCCCCCTCCCTCCTCCCAAGCCACCCCCCCACCCCCCCCTCTCATCCATTTTAGGTATACAATCTAGGTTGCATTAAGCCAGTCAGACAATGTTGTCATTCAACAAAAATACACCAGAAATTCTACTGAGTCCATTCTTTTCTTTCCTTCTCCTTCCATCAACTTAGGTAATGTTTGTTCCCGGTAGTTTTTCGCTATTGTATTTAATGTAAGGCTCCCATACTTGTTTGAATATTTCAATATTATTTCTTAAACTATATGTTATTTTTTCTAATGGAATACATTTATTCATTTCTATATACCATTGTTGTATTTTCAAATTATTTTCCAATTTCCAGGAGTTGGCTGAGGTCTTTACGGACATTTTCAATCAGTCCTTGGTCAAGGCTGCTGTTCCAACAGACTTTAAAACTGCTACAATTGTGCATGTGTGATTACCATCCAGTTGCACTTACTCCCATCATCGCCCAGTGTTTTGAGAGGTTGGTTCTATCTTACTTGAAATCTTGTTTTCCTGCCACTATGGATCAATATCATTTCACCTATCATACTAACAGGTTGACAGAGGATGCCATTTCAACAGTACTCAACTCTGACTCATCTTGATAGACCCAACTCTTATGTTAGAATGCTATTTATCGATCACAGTTCAGCTTTCATTGCTGTTGTACCATCAAAGCTGATAACCAATCTTTGTTTGTATGGTATCAGCCCATCCCTTTGTAACTGGATTCTGGATTTCCTCACTAACAGACCTCAATCTGTTAGGCTGGGTAATACTTTTTTCCTCCAGTCTCACCTTGAGTACTGGAATGCCCCAGAATTGCGTGCTGAGCCCCCTTTTATATTCCATCTTTACCTCCAACTGCGTTCCTATGTATAGTACAAACTTAGTTATTAAGTTCGCAGATGACACCGCGGTGGTAGGCCTGATTACAAGGGACAATGAAATGGCCAATAGGGGTGAGGTTCAGCACCTAGCCTTGCAGTGTGCCAAGGACAATCTGTTACTCAATACCCAGAAGACAAAGGAGATCATTGCGGATTTTAGATGGGCAGGAAGCCACACTCACATCTCGATTAACATCAGTGGAGTGGTGGTGGAGCGTTTACAGAGCTTTAAATTCTTGGGGGTCTCACTTGGTCCTTGAATTCATCAATTTTGATTAAAAAGGCGCAATGTCTTTTTTATTTTGAGATGCATGAGGAAGATGCATCTCTGTTCAAGATTTCTATAGCAATACAATTGAGAACGTGCTGACATTCTCTATTTCAGTGTGGTATGGGAATTGTACTATATAAGATCTAAGGCACTCCAGCAGAGAGTGAAAACTGCCCAAAGGAGTGTTGGAATGTAATTGCCTACCTTTGAATCTATCTATAGAGAATGATGTTTGGGCAGGGTGAGAAATATTATCAAAGACACAACGCACTCTAACCATTAACTATTTATTCTCCTACCATCAGGCAGATGCTATAGGAGCCTTCACTCACGCACTAACTAGGCTTAAAAAGAGCTTTTTTTTAATGAAGCCATAACAATGTTAAACACCAATTCATGACACTGTGTGGTGCTGCACTGTATTTTATAATCAGTAATTTTTAATAACTCATTTTAGAATAGTGTGGTTTTAATTGTATATGGTTCATTGTATGTTTTATAATAATTCTTTTAAATTCCGTTCGATGCTGATTCTGTTTCATTGGCTGGTCGACCAGCACAATGACAAAAAAGTCGATCATCATTATAAAGTCTTAACGCAATGTTTCTCAACCTTTTTCTTTCCACTCACACACCACTTTATGTATTTCATATGCCTTAGGTGCTCTGTGATTAGTAAGGAATTGCTTAAGGTGGTACATGGGTGGAAAGAAAAAGTTTGAAAACCACTGTTTAAATCGTACCTAATTGACTCATTATGTGTACAGTTTCATAACTCCAGAGGAAATGGGCCAAAGACAATTTTTCTCAAGCAAAATATTTCAGTAACAATTGGCTCTTGAGCAGTCATGTGCCACCTTAAGCAATCCCTTACTAATCACAGGGATTACTTAAAATAGTATGTGAGTGGAAAGAAAAAGGTTGAGAACCGCCATCTTAACCTGTTTAACCTTTCCCTGTAACTCAGTTCCTGAAGTCCTGGCAACATTGTAGTAAATCTTTTCTGCACCCTTTCCATTTTATTGATATCTTTCCTGAGGTCAGGTGACCAAAACGGCATGCAATATTCCAAATTTGGCCTCTCCAATGTCTCAGCTAACACATTTACAACTAATCAAATCTTTACAAGTTTTGAATTCATAGGTACACCAAGCTCACAGGCCAGAGAACACTGATGACAAGGAAAAGAGCGATGATCCCTTAATCCAGGCTGGTAACAACATATTGATTAAGAAATAGGAATGGAAGAAATTAGGGCCATGCTAGAAAGGATAATTCTAAGTACTTTTCACCACTCTGTCTGCAGTAAAGCTTGAAAGGCATCTAAAGTGGATCTATGAAACAGATTGTAAGAGAATGGGGCAAGAGCATACACAGGCAGAGGGTGTATAGGAGCAATTAATTAAGTTATTACTTGTGTTTTTGATTGTTGCCCTAGCCATTAGCTCTTTTCAAGCTGAAATGCAGAGACAAAAACAAGCATTACACCCAACACATTTCTTTATGTCTTACTTATGTGCTAGTAAGATGAATATCTCTGGTTGTTGGATCTGTTCACACATCCCTATCCACTCAGAGGGAGGATTCCCTTGCAATCATTGTCATATTCAGTGCAAGAATCTATTGAATGTTGTTGCTCAAATTGCATGGGGAAAAGCAAGGAATGTTACCATACACTAGGGGGCAACATTGAGAAGAGCACTGGGAATGTTGTCCCCAATAACCTGTCACATGCAATAGTTGGATTACCATTTGGCCTGGCCTGGGAGGTGCAGAACCAAATGTAGAATTTCCACAGTGGAGGAAGTTTTTATGATCCCATTCCCCTTTTATAGTACCGGTAAAACATCGAAAGAACTCATCTGCCTCGTTTTGATTTTGGAACAGTTGGCCAATGACATGGCTAATAGGTTCCAGGCCACAGGGAATGTGATGAGGCAGCTGTCTGCTGAAATGGTTCCTTTGAGAACAGTGGCAATTTAGAATCAGATGGCACTGGACTTTTTGCTTGCTGACCGTAGAGGTACATGTGCTATTATAGGCCAAGGGTGCTGGATGTATATTCCAGACAACTCTGAGAATATTACCAACAGAGAAGAGCACATGAAACAAAATGTAGTTGATTTAAAGAACACCCTGCTTAACATGGATAATTATTAGACCAATCCCATTGGGAAATGTATTGTTCCAAGTTGGTTACACGGGCTTGAACAAGGATTTATCATTTTATGAGCTATTTTTCTTGCCATAACACTTCAGTGCTGCGTATATAAATTTCTTTTCACCAGCTCATTAGTCTTCAGTTATAAATTATCATAGAATGATTAAAGGAGGAAATGTGAATGTAAGTTTTAAAGTAGTAACCAAAATAATATCATAGGGAACACTTCATGGTATTTTTGATCATTCAGGAAGGTTTAACAACAACAACAACTCCTTATTTGGTAAGGTAGTAAAAAACTACTAACGTTTGAGTAAGGGAGACATACAGTGTCAGGAATCCTTCTTGGACCCATTTGACCAATTCTGTGCCATCTATTCCTCTTGCAGTAAGGAGGTGCCAGTCAATATTTGGGCAGTTGAAGTCTACCATAACAACAAGCATGTTATTTCTGCACCATTCAAAATCTGTCAACTTTTCTATTCCTCGGTGTCCCGGGAGCTATTTGAGGGGCAATAGATTCCTCGCTTCCTATTCCTGACTTCCACTCACACCAACTCAGTAGAAGCGCCCTCCACAGCATCCTCCCTCTCTGCAGCTGCGATATTATCCCTGAATAGTAATGCTACTCCTCCCACCTTTTCTTATACCTCCCACCGAATCCCTTTTAAAATATATAAATCCTGGTACATGCATCCTGTCCTGTATCAGCCATGTCTCTGTTACAGCCACAACATCGTAATGCCACATACTGATCCATGATCTAAGTTCATCTCCTTTACTCCTAATATTCCTTGCATTGAAATAGACACATTTCAAACTCTCCAATTGATGACATTTATGTTTCCGCCCATGCCGCCTTCCTCACAAACTCACCACATGGCATCATCCTTTCCAACTTCTGCTCTTTTCTTTGCCCTCGCATTCTGGTTCCCATATCCCTGCCAAACTAGTTTACTCTCCTCAACAGTTTGAGCAAACTTGCCCACCAGAATATTGATCCCTCTCCAGTTCAGGTGCAGCTCATCCTTTTTGTACAGGTCATACCTTCCCCAGAAGAGATCCAAGGGATCCACAAATTAGAATCCCTGCCCCCTGCACCAACTCTTCAGCCACGCATTCACCTGCCACAACTTTCTATTCCTACCCTCACTGGTGCATGACACAGGCAGCAATCCTGAGCTTACCACCCTTGAGGTCCTGCTTTTCAGATTCCTTCCTAACTCATCATATTCCCTCTTCAGGACATAATCCCTCCTCCTATCTATGTCGTTGGTACCAACGTGGACCACAACATGTGGCTGCTCACTTTCCCACTTCAGAATGGTGTAGACCTGCTCTGAGATGTTCCTTCTGCTGAGGTTCTACCTGTCCCAGATATTGTGAAGGATGGGTCTGGCCCCATTGCTGTGCAATGTCACAGTCAGCTGGATTTTGCCACATTACCTTTCCCGCATGGAAATGTTTTTCCAGACAAACACCTTTGACCACAACGCCATTAGGTAGTGGTTAGCACAGAATGTCCTGCCAACTAGAGGAGAGGCCAAACTTGATCTAGTACTGGGTAATGAACCTGATCAGGTGATAGACCACTTGGTGGGGGAGCATTTTGGTGATAGTGACCACAACTCACTGAGCTTTAACATAGCTATGGACAATGACAAAAGCAAACAAAATAGTAGTCATCGGGGAAGTAATAATTATGATGGGATGAGGTAGAAAATAATTTAAAATCTTAAAATTTAGACATACATCACTGTAGCAGGCCAATTTGGCCCTTTGAGTCCATGCTGCCCAATTTACACGCATTAACCTACACCCTGGTATGTTTTTGAAGGGTTGGAGGAAACAGGAGCCTTTGGAGGAAACCAATGCAGACATGGGGAGAACGTACAAACTCCTCATAGACAGTATGGGATTCGAATCCAGGTCTGGTCCCGATCGCTGGTGCTGTAAAGGCTTTGTGCTAATCGGTATGCCAACCATGCTGCCCATTAATAATAAATAGGGGACAGTAATGGAAAATGAGGGACAGTAAATTGGGAACAGATATTCTCGGGAGAAAGCGCAGAAGTAATGTGGACAATGTTTAGGAATGACTTGCGCAGAGTTCTTGGATAGGTTTGTCCCACTGAGATAGGGACAAAATGGTAGGAAAAGGGAACTGTGGTTGACAAAACAGATGAGGCATTAATTAAGAGGAAGAAAGAAGCATACATTAGGAAGTAAAAAGCAAGAAGTGCTCATCATGAGAATTCTATGGTAGCCAGAAAAGAACTTACGAGAGCTAGAAGGTGGGGTGGGGCGGTGGTGGGGGGGGGGTGGTGGTGCATGAGAAAGCCTTGGAAAGAGTATTAAGGAAACTCCGGAGGCATTCTATGCATACTTGAAGAACAGAAAGATGATACTTAAGTATGAAGTATGCAATGTGCCTGGGGACAGAGAAGGTTGGGGAGATCCTACATGAATACTTTGCTTCAGTATTCACCAATATGGTTCATATGCTGGACTAAATTAAGATGAAGAAAGAGGAAGTGCTGCATCTTCTTCAAAACATTAGGATTGATGTCCCCAGGACTGGATGAGGTATGCTCCAGGTTGCTATGGGAAGAGATTGCTATGGGATTAGCTATGATCTTTGCATCCTCCTTGGATCAAAGTCATATCTGTCCCATCACAAGAGTACTTACTTCCATCTCTGCCAAATGGCATGACTTTAACCCAAACTCTAATTCCATTCTCAAGCATCTATAATCTCAGCTCACCTCAAATGTAACCAAGACATATAAGACTGCAGATGCAGGAATCTGAAGCAAAAAAACAAACAGCTGGAGGAGCACAGAAGGTCAAGCAGCATATGAGGAGGCAGAAGGATGGTCAATGTTTCTGATTACGATGTTGCATCAGGATTGACAGTGTAGAAGGAAATAGCCAATATAAAGAAGTGAGAGGGAGGGGTTGAGGCAGGAGCTAGCAGGCAATAGGTAAAGATGGGGAAGATTGGCAATTGGGTCAGGTGGTGGGGGGGGAGGAGGAGGAGCCAGTTTGGAGACAACTGCTAGTGAATGATATAGAAAGATAAGGAGAGAAAAAAATAGACAGATGTCTCCAGGTGAAGGGAGGGAAAGGTGGAGGTAGAGACAGGCTAGAAAACAATACGTGAAGACAACGCGATATTGAAATATGGTAAGTACTTCCCCCTTGCACTGAAGCTGTAACATAATTTTGCACTGCATTTAGCACCATCATCCCCCAACCCCCCCACCACAAAGTGATCAGCAAACTCCATGTTCTGGGACTCAACACCCCACCGTGTAATTGGAACATGGATTTCCTTACCTCCAGACCATAATCACTGAGAATTGGTAAGAACATCTCCTCTACAATTTCCATCAGTACCAGAGTATCACAGGGCTGCATTTTTAGCCCCCTGCTCTACTCACTTTACACCTATGACTGTGTGGTGCAGTACCACAATATAACACCGTTTACAAATTCGCTGACGATTCCATGGTAGTGGGTTGTATAAAAAGAAGCGATGAGTCAGCATACAGTCGTGAGATTGAAAACTTGGCCAAATGGTGCACCAATAACAACCTTGTACTCAATGTCACAAAAACCAAGGAGCTGATTGTTGACCAGAAAGGGAAAACCAGATGTGTATGATCCAGTGATCATTAGGGTATCAAGGGTGGAGAGGGAGAGTAAATTTAAGTCCTTAGGAGTCACCATCTCGAAGGATCTTTCCTGGACTCAACACACCAATGGCATCATGAAGAAAGCACGTCAGACCCTCTACTTCCTCAGGAGTTTGTGGAGGTTTTGTATGACGTTGAAAACCCTGTCAAACTTCTACAGATTAGTGATGGAATGTGTGCTGACTGGCTGCATCACGGTCTGGTATGGGGATGTGGACACCAAGCGTAAAGGTAGTGGACACAACCTATGACATCACAGGCAAACCCCACCCCACTATCAAAAACATCTACAGGGAACACTGCCATCAGAGCGCAGCAGCAATCATCAGGGATCCACACCACCCAGCACACACTCTGTTCTCGCTGCTACCATCAGCAAAGAGGTACAAGTGTCACAAACTTGCACCACCAGGTTCAGGAACAGCTGCTCCCCCTCCACCATCAGACTCCTCAACAACAAACTCAGTCAGGGACTCATTTAAGGATTCTTATTTTTGCACTTTATTGTTTGTTTTTTTCTCACTGTATTGTGCAATCAGTTTACATTTGTTTCTATGTGTAATATTGTGTAGAGTTTTTGCATGTACTCTGACAAAAAAATCAAATAAATAATGAAGTGCTATATTACTCTTGTTTTAACTTCAAAATTTGATATCTTGAAGAAACATTATTTCTGAAATAAGGTCTCATTGCATATTTGAATAATGAATCAAAAAGTTGGCATTAACCATATTGCCGTAAATGAGGAAACAGCAGATAAAATGAAAGGTTGATTGAAACCCAGCCAGACTGGAGAGGAAAGCTCACTTTATCTATAGCTCTCATGACACCAAGCTGAATTTTAAAGATTATAATGCTCTATCACAAGTTTTGTTAGATTATAATCAAAGTACATCTATTCTGCTATCTTTAAACAAAATTATGTTTTTATAATTGCATTTACTCTATTTTCTTGTTAAAGTAGAACATGTATAATATAAAATCTATATCATATTGAAGAACTCCAAAATGCAAGGTAATGGTCCTGGTACATCATGTCGATTGAGTGGGGGGAGGGGGGGGGTTGGTGATAGACTCTAGTGATCCTTTCTTCCACCCTTATGGTCCTGTGGTTGACCTCCATTTCTTTGCAGCAACCTTACCACACTGTGATACAGCCGGCCAAGACGCTCTTGATAAAGCTCCTATATAGGTTGACATAATGGTGGCCGGTAGCCTTGCCTGCTTCAGTCTTCTCAGTAAGTGCAATTGCTGTTGCGCCTTCCTGACAAGTGAGGAGATGTTGAGTGTCCACGATAGGTCACTAGTTAAGTGAATTCCAAGGAACTTGGTGCTCTCCACATTCTCTACTACAGAATGGTTGATGTGTAGTGCAGGGTGGCAATCCTGGTTCTCCTGAAGTCCACAATCATCTACTTTGTCTTGTCCACATTGAGACACTGGTTGTTCCTCTCACACTATTTCACGAGATTTTCCACTTCTCTGTAGTGCAATTCATTATTGTTGATGATGAGGCCGACTAACATCATGCCATTTGCAAACTTTTTTTTTGTAATACTTTATTTATCGCACTATGAACCATATCAACCAATATATTTACAGATGCATATCTTTAAATATTCACAGTGACATTTTCTCTTTTTTACCCCATTCCTCCCTTCCCCCTTCCCATCCCCCCTCCAAAAACAGTAAATATTGAACATATAAAATACAATAAAACAATATCTTTATACAAAAGGAATAAACAAAAAAGATGTATCATCTACTTATTCATGTTAAATCTGATCATGTTTATCTTCTTATCATTTTAGGTGGTGGTGGTCCGAGGCCTGCTATATTCCATATATGCTTCCCAAGTTTTTTCAAACATTGTAACTTTGTCTTTTAAATTATATGTGATTTTTTTTTCCCAATAGTATACACTTAAACTTGGTTATATATTCAGTTAATGTTTATAGTCATATAGTCCAACGTAGCCATCTTATATCTTTATTTTCACTTCTTTTCCACCTCTTCACCACCTCCAACCTTTTTTTCCATTACTGTTTTGTAAGTTTTCCTTTTTAATCTCAATATATGACAACACACTTAAGACATGAAATACCCCAACAATCCCCACAAGCAATAACCCTTTAACCCCAAATGAACTTCCCCTCCTTGGATTGCCCCTTGTCCCTTAACGGCAACCACAACTCTCCTTTCCATTCTTGCAAACTTACTCACAAGCGTCAACCGATTTCGCAGTGACCATTATTCTCCCACCCCCAGCCCCCCCCCCCCCGCCCCCAGAGAACACTATTTTCCTATACTTATAACCCCATTTGAAAACTTGATGACAATTTTAAAGCTGGATCTGGCGATACAGTCATGGGTCAGTAGTGTGAACAGGAGCAGACTGAGCACACAGCCTTGAGGTGTGCCAGTGCTCAGTGTGACAATGCTCGACATTCTGCTACCGATCCGGACAGACTGTGGTCTTTCCATTAGGAAGTCCAGGATCCAATTACAGAGAGGGGTGTTGAGTCCCAGCAAGGACAGCTTCTGCACCAGCCTCTGGGAAATGATCGTATTAAACATCGAACTGAAGTTAATGAAGTCAACTGCGAATTGACCTAGTTTGCTTTGCCAGCTGGCTGGGGTTAGCAGGACAGATCTGTGATCTGAGTAAATAAGGTGGGGATGAGGTGCAGCCTTATATGCACCAAGGATGTTGGTGTGCACCCAATCTAGGGTGTTCTCTCCTCTGGTGGTGAAGTACACATGTGGTTGAAAATAAGTTTGTTTTCAGGTTGGCGAGATTGAAGTTGCCAGCAACAATTATGGCACCATCCGGGTGGGAAGTCTCAGCTTTGCAGATGGCACCGTAAAGCTCCTTCCTGGCTTCACAGTCTGAAGGACACGATACTGCAAATTTATGATCACTTATTATGAGAGGAATCTGGATTACCGTATATCCAGAAATGTGAAATCAAAATGCTAGAAATGTTGAGGACCTGAAACTGTTGTACTCAATATTGAGATCAAAAGCTAATTAGAAGTTGAGGTATTGTTCTTTTAGTTTCAATGGTATTCCAATGGAGGCCATGAACAAAGAGATCAAAGTGAAAATGAGTTATAGAATGAAAATAACATATTGGGGTCACTTTTGCAGACTGAATAGAGGTATTTTACAAAGCAGTCACCCAATCTGAGACAATGTTTAAAAGACCACATCATGAGCAATAAAGCAGAGCAAATATCCAAGCCATGTTTCCAAGTTTGCTGTTGACACAAAGAAATTTACATTTTAAGTAGATTGAAGCATTAAATTGCAAAGAAATGTAAATAGATTGAGTTAGTAGAATGAGCAAAACAGAGACATGTACCTGTGATATACCTGTTAACAAGGGAATGTTCATATAGGAACCCTGCACTGCCTCCCTACTTCCTTTACCTTTCCTGGTGATCACACAACTACATTCACTCTGCACCTTAGGTATGACTATAACTGCTATGCCTCTCCTACCCTCCCCAGATGATCATCAGTTTGTTTAACTCCAGCTCCAGTTCTTTGAGGTGGTCAGATGGGAGCTGTGTTTGGGCTCACTTCCCACAGGAAGGTTCCCAGATATCCCGCATGGTTCAGACCTAGCACATCCATGTCCTATCTGCCATGCAACCACTCTGTCTAATAATTAAGAATAAATAAAATCTTAACTGTATCTTTCATACACCCTCTGCTGAAACCTCTGGAGCCAAAGCCATGACACTATATTGCAGCACCATCACTCGAGCACAGCTATTTGCAAAATGGCCAATCCAAAAAGCCACCCTGCTCGAACTTGCCTTACACATTGCTCCACTAATTACTGCTGAAAGATTACATGCTCTCACCACCATCTGCTGCTTGTTTAAAGTACCTGCAATGATGAATTGATGTTAAAACTCATCCTGTAAAATACCTCTGTGGCTTTGATCTTCCCTCTCTTGAAACTTTGTCCTTCCGAAAGTTTGTCCAGTCCCACAATTGTTGATATTTCAGTGCACATCAATTCTGGTCTCTTGTGAAGAAACATGATCTTTAGTGTCATCATTACCAGCTGTGTCCTTTATCTGCCTAAGTCCTCATCAATATTCTCTCCTAGACTCTCTACCCTCCTTCAATAAATTGCTTAGAACTGAACTTTTTGATCAACTTGTAGTATTCCGAACTATATGCTATATCCTTTAGCTTATCCATAAGACATTTTTAAAAAAAAGCTTTGGGAAGCATCTCAAAATTTTTAACTGCAGGTGCAAAATGTTAGACTGCAAGCAATCTTTATGCACATTATATCTAACTTGACCATTTGCAAGCCAATTCAATCACATATTGTCATAATGAAGGACTCCACAAAACTATGGCAATCTAGACATGATTTGGGAAAAGACTAGTAAATGTGGCATGATTGATCTGAATGGTTAACATTTCGCCATTTACATGTTTAGTTAATTTGTATTTTTTAATTTAACAATGTTCCATGGAAAATGAATTCAAAATATTACTAGCATGATCATTTAAATTAGTATAGCTGTAATTGATATCATAACAGAAGTATTACTCGGTTAACTATTGGGCAATTTCTTGCTGTAACAGTGGTATACAAGGCACAACCCAATACTAACAGTTATTGTTTATTTTCTGCCATAATAATAAAGTAATAATTGACAGATACCTTTCAACTTCCAATGCTGAATGAATAGAGCTATTTTTTTACTGGCATGTGTTATCATTTATCTCTGTTTCTGTCCTTGAGGTGGTGCTTCATATTGGGTCATGGAGTGCGGACACTAAGTGGCCATTTCTCAGGCATAAATAGTGAAAACTGGCAGACCTTTTGCGATTGATAACAGTGCAGTAATATTTCTTTCATCTTTTTTTTAACTTTTTAAAAAAAACTTTATTTATCTTTGTATCACATTTGTAGACATCATTGAGAGGCAGTTGTGAATGGACAATTTAAAAAAATGTAAATGTTGAAAACCTAATAATATTTTAGTCATACAAGATCACTACACAAACTTTTGACAGCATAAGAAAAACCTTCCCAGGTCCATGAGGCTCAGCAATGGTTATTTCTTAAATCTATAAACCTGAAATAATATTTTGATTGAAATTTGAGATTTTAAAACATGAATTTAATATCAAAAAATTTAAAACGTCAAGTAGGTCAGGGATGATGCCAGAGAGGGACATCCGTGGGCATTGCCCCCTCAAAAGAGGCGCAGTGTCCCCATATGGTCGCGGCTATCGCTCGCCATCAGACCTGCCCCCACCCCTTCCCGCATCACTAGCATCTAGTTTGATGCACGCTAGCAACTCTACACCCATACCCGGCCACGTCACAAGCATGCGTCAAGCATCTGACACTTGACACAATAAAAGCAGTGCCCTCATGTTAATGTTCATTGACAGGTAGGTCCCAGCATCCAATGGCAGCCCCCATCCCACCGTCGATAGGTAGGACCCAGCAAACATCCAATAGCACCTCCTCCACCCACTGAGCGAGTTTATGAGTGTTCCTCTGTGCCCCCCTCTAACACGCTAATGCCCCCTCTAACATTTGTTCTGGCGCTGACCCTGGAGTAGGTCATGTTGGCCTGAAGGTTTACTGGCATCTCAAATCATGGTTGATCCTGTACCTAAAGTACACTTTACAGCACAAGTTTAATTTTCTTGAAATTTTTTATGTCAAAAATCTGTTAATCTTGGTCACAGAGTGTACTTGACAACAGAGGCTCCACAGCCCTTTGATGTGGAGGATTCCAAAGGTTTACACCTTTCTGAGTAAGGAAATTTCTCTTTCTATGTTCGAAATAGTTGGCACCTTACCCTGAAACTCTGCTCCCAGGTTCTAAACTCCTCAGCCTAAAGGAACAACTTTTCAATTCCGAACTTGCCATATTGCACCAGAATGTTTTGTTTCAATGAAATCACCCTTTATTCTTCTGAACTCGAGTGAATCTATTTAACTGCTTTTCATCGGATAAATTTCCTCCTCCTAGTTCATCCAATGAAATTAAATTGCACCTTCTCAACACAGGGTATATCATTCCTTGGTATGCACACATTTATCTAGATATGGCCTCACCAGAACCCTGTACAAGTACAGCAAGATTCTGCACCCCATGCTGTAAAGGCCAACATACAAATTCCCTTCCTATTTGTTTGCTGCACCAACGTGTCCACTTTGTATTTCCTACAGCAGCACACTCAGGTCTCTGAGCAGTGAATTACTATTTATCATCAATTTTAAAAAATCTACTCTTTATTCTAATATGCTCCTTCTAACTTTTTTTTGCCTCTCAGTTAACCTATCTTTTATCTCTTGCTGACTCTTTGCATCTTATTCACACCTACTTGCTTAACTTGTTTCATTTTTAATTTTTTTAAAATTTAACCATACAGCATGGTAACAGGCCATTTTGGCCCACAAGTCCGTGCCGCCCAATTTACACCCCTGTTAAGTTTTGAACAGTGAAAGGAAACCGGAGTCACAGGAGAAAATCCATTCAGACATGGGGAGAGCGTACAAATTCCTTACAGGCAGCATGGGACTCGATCCCTGGTCCGGTCCCGATCACTGGTGCTGTAAAGGTGTTACGCTAACTGCTACGCCAACCATTCCATTTTGTAACTACCTTTGGATCCTTTAGTTTTTTAGAAGAGCTAAACTATTGGAGGTTGTTGCTGATTAACAATTTCTTGAACTCACTTTTTAAGAAAAGTTGGATTTATCCATCTGGTGGACATCCAATGGTATTGACAACTTTCTGGAATCACAAAAAAAGTCACCAAAGGAGCGAGGAAAGAGACATTTATTGTATTCCTCCAAATATTGGAGAAATCTAATAAAATTATTATATTTATTTCGTAGCTCTGCATGAAAGTGAGATTCACTGGTGGTGTGTTATAATGATGGCTGGCTCCGCCAACTGTCTTCGCCCCCTTCTACCCATATATAACCCTGGTTTCCCGTCTAAACCCTGAGCCCTTCTGACAAACACTGTAAGACCCCACCCTCAGTTATAAGCTAATAAAAGTGTTTGTTCCCCTTCCACATGTGAGAGCTTTTATTCACGCTACAATTTTATTAGCTTATTCCCTAGAAGATGGAAGTGCTGCTCAAGCCAGGTATACTGCTGATCGACCCTCTGTCCCCCGAGGCAGCTGAGGAGTTCACGTACTGGCTAGACTACATCCAAGCCGACCTGAACGGTCTTCCACACTGATGAACTCAGGAGGTCTGCACTCGTTTCGAGGGTTGGAACAAAAGACTATGTAGTCATCAGGGACTGCACAACATATGATCCTGCCATTGAGGCTTTGAAGGCTTGGTACCTGAAGTCTCAAAACAAGCTCCTAGTGAGGCACCAACTTGCTTTATGTTGCCAATGGTCAGGAGAAACCATTGATGACCACCTGCTGGATCTGTGGATACTTACCAAGAAGTGCAGGTATGAAGCGACTACGGGCCACGTTCGTGAGGAAGAACAGATCTAGGACACTCTAGTCACGGGGGTCGCTTGAGGTACATGAGGCAGCAACTGCTCGAGTCAGGTAAGAAGGACCTGGTGAGCCATGTTTAACTGGCCAAGTTGCTAGAACAGGCCAAGCTCGAGAACAACAACCTCAAAGCTAGTGAGCTCGCTCACCCAGGTGACTCTTTCCAAAGACCAACTACTCCTGGTACCCCAGCCCTAACAGCTGCCACTTCCCATGCTAGGGAGCGCTCCCGCAGTAGGGAGGGCTTTTTCTGCAGCAAGAGCCAGCATCCCCGATCCTGCTGCCTGTCTAAAGACATCGTTTTCTCCAGCTGTGGCAAGAAAGGACATTGGGCGAGGGTTTGCCACGTGAGGGGAAGCCCAGGGAAGTCCATGGCCTGCACTGCTCCTGGATCCGATTCTAGCCCTAAGCTGTCAGCCCCAAATTCGCCTGAACCAACCTGCTGCACTATGCGCCAAAGGAGAGTAGCTATGAGAAAACGGCGCTAAAAGGCTCGGCAGCCATCTTGCCATGACTCAAATTCAAACTTGGCGGCATCATCATCAAAGGAGGAAGGATTGTGGTTATCTTGCTGCGCCATGAGGTCGACGCCATTTTACCCATGGGCATCCCTGGATGATGGGGACACTCGAGTGAGGAGTACGGAGTCTCCAGAGTCCTAGCCTCAATGATCAGGACAGACCTCACCAGCTCACCAACTCCATAGTGACTATTAAGGTAAATGGACATTTGACTAAATGCCTAATCAACACAAGCTCATGGACTGTACAAGAATACAACCTAAGGATATATCCTTCCAATTAAAAAATATTATTTGCGTCTTATTCGCAATCTACTCATATTCGAGAACATTGTATAGTCAATTTGTCATTCGGTGGGGGGGGGGGTGGGGGGAAGAGGGAAATTTGTAAAATATGCCTGTATGTACTTGATGAATCATGTGCTCTAGTGCGGTTGGGTCTGGACTTTCTGTGTCATCTTAAAAGCATGACCTTGGAGTATTCTGGTTCCCTCCCCCCTATAAGAGTTCAGAATGGAGGGCCTCTAAAATCTCAGAAGCCACATGTAGTGGCTCCACACTGAATATCGACCCCCCCCCCCCACCTCTCTTACTGAATCTGTCCCCAGACTGTAAATCTATTGCTCAAGAGCAGGAGGTAAAGCACAGCAGACTGAGATTTCATACAGTCTGAGACACAATGTCTACTCAATGAAGGAATCATTGAACCTAGCACTAGCCTGTGGAGAGTGCAAGTGGTGGTGGGAAAAGGGGAAAACAAGTCCAGGCTAGTAATTGACTATAGCCAAACCATTAATCGGTACACACTCCTGGATGCATACCCCCCCACCCCCCGAATTTCAGACATGGTGAATGATATTGCGCAGTATCAGGTCTATTCGACCATTGACCTGAAAGCTGCTTATCACCAGCTGTCATTCCATTCCGAGGACTGTTCATACACAGAATATGAGGCTAACAGTCATGTCTATCAATACCGGAGGGTCCCTTTCGGTATCACTAACAGGGTTTCTATCTACCAGAGGCAGATGGACAGAATGGTCACCAACCTCCAGAGCTTTCTCCACGCAGCGAAAGCCCTGAACCTCACAGATAACTCTAGCAAGTGTGTGTTCAGGACTAAATGTCTGGCTATCCTTGGCTACGTGGTAGAGAATGGCATTATTGGCCCTGACCCAAGTAGGATGTTAGAGCTCCCCGTTCCCAGGACCACAAAGGCTTTGAGGAGATGCCTGGGGTTTTTTTCATATTACACCCAGAGGATCCCTCAATACGCTGATAAGGTTCGACCTCAGTTAAAAGCCACTTCTTTTCCCCTCTCAGCTGAAGCCCAAATGGCTTTTAACTACTTCTGGAACCACATTGCGAAAACCACCATGCACGTGGTGGATGAGAATGTACCTTTCCAGGTGGAAAGCGATGCTTTCGACGTGGCCCTGGCTGTTACCCTCAACCAGGCAGGCAGGCCGGTTGCATTTTTTTCTCGGACATTACAAGGCCACAAGCTCCGAAACCTGAGGCACTACCTGGCTGGTAGAAAATTTACACTCCTCACTGACCAATGCTTGGTTGCATTTATGTTTAATAATGTCAAGAGGGGAAAAATCAAAAAAGACAAGATTGCTAGGTGGAGGATTGAGCTCTCCACCTACAATTATGACATTTCCTATCAGCCAGGAGCTCTTAATAACCCTCCAGATACCTTATCCAGAGGAAGCTGTGCCTCTGCACACACCGGCCAACTGCAATCTCTGCATATTGAGCTCTGTCATCCACAGGTTACCTGCATGGCTCATTTTGTCAAGGTGTGCAACCTGCCCTACTCCATAGAAGATGTCAGGGAAATGACCAGGTCTTGCCAGATCTGTGTGGAGTGTAAGCCGAACTTTTACTGCCCCGCAAAAGCACACCTGATCATGTCATCCAGGCCCTTCAAATGGCTCAATGTCGATTTTAAGGGATGTCTCCCCTCCACAAACGGGAACACTTTCTTCCTCTCTATCATTGATGAGCACTCCCGCTTCCCTTTCGCTATCCCACGTCCAGACATGTCTACTTCATCAGTCATTAAGGCCTGGATTCCATTTTCACCCTGTTCAGGTATCCCAGCTATATACATAGTGAACGGGGTTTATTTTTTATGAATGAAGAGCTACGTCAGTAGTTGGCAAGGGGCATTGCATCCAGCAGGATTACTACCTACAACCTCCGGGGGAATGGGCAGATTGAAAAGGAGAATGCCATGGTCTGGAAGGCTGTCAAACTGGCATTGAAATCAAGAGGCCTTCCAGATTCATGCTGGTAGGAAGTTCTTCCTATGGTGCTCCATTCCATCTAGTCGCTACTATGTACAGTGACCAACGCTACCCCTCACAAGCTCATATTCAATTTGAGAGAAGTCGGCATTAGGAACTACACTCCCAACCTGGCTTACAACTCCTGGCCTTGTCCTTTTCAGGAAGCACATGAGGAGAAGCAAGACCGACCCCCTGGTGGAAAGGGTGGAACTGCTCGACGCCAATCCCACATACGCCTATGTGGAGTACCTGGATGGCAGGGAGGATACTGTCTCCATCAGGGACCTGGCACCCGCAGGAACAGAGGGTCTGTTGCATCAGGTGTCCTACAAGCCTTGGGGCTCATTCACACTGCCCCCAGTCAGGGCTTTGGGGGATCCGGTTCAGCAGGTAAGTGCATCCCCCTCTACCTTTGAGACAGAGACCCAGCCCACCTCTCCTCTCTCATAAGGGGACCAGGAGACCCAAGGAGCCCAAGGCCCTCCCGTGCTTAGGCGCTCCACCAGGATCTCCAGATCACTTAAATTTGTAAATAACTGTATATTTTTCCATTTTTTTATTTTTA
Source organism: Narcine bancroftii (assembly GCF_036971445.1). NCBI lineage: Eukaryota > Metazoa > Chordata > Chondrichthyes > Torpediniformes > Narcinidae > Narcine > Narcine bancroftii. Next base: position 49,144,883 of record NC_091469.1, read on the forward strand.
AATCAATGTTCTTTGTCTTCATTCACAGACCATAGATTCTGCAAGAAGGGGTGAATATAGTGAACTGAGATTCACTGGTGGTGTGTTATACTGATGGCTGACTCCACCCCATCTACCCATATATATAACCATGGTTTCTCACCTAAACCTTGAGCCCACTGTAAGACCCACCCTCAGTTAAAAGCTAATAAAAGTGTATGTTCCCCTTCCAGTCATGAGAGCTTTTATTCACACTACAAGCTCCTACTGAAAACACAATGCAACCCCAAATGCAGGTTTATTTCAGAGCCTTAAAAAAAATAATGCAGGCACCATTACTTAAGGTTTACTTTATAATCTGGTAGAATTTAAGGATATTTAACGGTGATTAAGAACCTATCCAAAAATATCAGTAAACATTATTACAATAAAATAATTGCTCTTTGGAGCTTCATTGAGTTGTAAACCACACCCAACTCTTCTTCCCCAAAGACATTTATTCTTAAGTAGAAAAAGTATCACTGGAGGAACTCAGCATGGCAAACATTATTCATGGGTAGAAATAGTCAGTCAACGTTTTGGTTTTGAAACTTTCATCAACACGAAGATAATAAGGTGAAATTCTTATCTGAATAACAGGTCCACATGCATTAGTTTTCCTTTGTTATATTATTTAGGTTGATGTTATTATAGTCATAGAGTCATGCAGCACAGAACCAAGTCCTTCAACCCATCATCTCGATGCCAGTAATCAAATTACCATTCACATTGATTAGAGTTATCAACACTTGGTCCAAAGCTTTCTTTGCTTTGATGATTCAAGTGCTTGTCTAGATATTTTAAAAATTAGTACAGTACTTATCTCCATCATACCTTCAGGTAATGTTTTCCAGGTTCTGAACTCCCTCTCGATTAAATTAATCCTCAGATCCTCTTTATTATCCTTCCATTGACCTTAAGCCAATGCCCTCCAGTTTTACTATCTGTCTTATCCCTGCCCCCTCATAATTTTGTTCAGTTTTCCACTTAGCATATTTTTTTAAATTTAGAGATGTAGCACAGTAACAGACCCTCCTGGCCAACGAGCCCAAAGTGCCCAATACACCCATGCTCAAAGCTCAGATTTATCGACAGAGTACATACATGACATCACATAACATCTGAGATTCTTTTTCCTGCGAGCCAGGTAACATTTCTACTAATCGGTAGTTGAAAAAAAGCTGTACTCCAGAAGAGCTATGTATACAAAAGAGAAAAATGTAAACAAGAAGGAAGTGCAAGCAAACTTGAATACAGAAAATAAATAATGTTCCAAGTAAAGGTCATTACACGAGTATCTAATTGAGTTTGTTGTTTTGGAGACTGATACAGTTACTGAACCTGGTGGTATGAGTCTTGTGGCACCTATACCTCTTTCAAGATTCAAAATTTCTTTATTGTCATGTAATAAAGCAAGTGTAATATTACAGGAAATTTACTTTAGTCTGCCGTAAAGCTCCAGAGTCACCAAATGTCCATGGATTCACTTCCAGCACTCACCCAGCCATACAGACTCCAGTCCAGTGGTTCTCAACCTTTCTCAGTCTGAGGTCCACCTGGTTTCTGGTCTAACATGCCATGGGCCACTTGAGGCAATGACTGAGCAATATTTTCAAGTTAAAGGCAGCTTTATCTAATTTAAAGTATTTAAGATTTTTAAACATGGAAATACACTGTGGCCCTCTGGTTGAGAACCACAGCTTGGTTCAAACCATCAAGAACCTGAGCTCTAGATCCAAACTTTTGACACAATCAGGAAGCCTCCAGCACCCTTGGAATCCTGTCACATCCCCGTTCCAATACCTAGTCCCTCTTCAGTGAGCTTCGAGCCAGTCTCCAGAAATCCACAGCCTGGTGCGAGTCCTTTGACCATAGTCACCAGCATCCTGCAAGTGTTTCTTGCCTCAAGTTGCCTTCTGCCTGTGTGTTCTTCAGCCGCAAAGCACCTCATGGGTCCAGCACAGAGGTTACCATCCTGTGGGTTATCTCTGCTTCTTCTTAAATGTAGAATGGTGTCCCCATTTTCTGGAACCCTATGCCAGTCCTCTGCTTCCTGGAGTCTGCATCCCCTGAGGCTGCTGCTGAACATATGCACCGCCATCTTGGGCCAAAGCCCCGCAGTTGCAGGATTTTAAAATAAACTGTCGGCTTCTATAGCAGGCCGTTTAAAGCCTGTACAGAGCTTTCAGTAATAGGACTGGACAGTAGAACCCTGTGGTGGAGCGCTGAGTCTCCTCTCGTTGCTCACCACTTGTCTGCATTTCCATTGCAGCAGCTCTGGAAGTGCTGCCATTTTATTTCTGTGAGAACAGTGCATATCTTGCGGTTTTCTGTGGATCCTTGATGATTGGTGCTGTTCTCTGGTTGCATTCCATGTAGTGTTGCTCAATGGTGGGGAGTTTTGCTTGTGATGCATTGTGTAGGGTTCCACTCAAAGGTATTGGTGCCCCCATTCAATAGCTAGTCAGCACACTTTCCACCACACATCTCCAGAAGTTTGCCAAGGTTTTTGATGTCATATCAATCCTCTGCAAACTCCTGAGAAAAAAGAGTCACTGACATGTTTTCTTCACAATGACATTCATGTGTCCGTCCTCTGAAATAGTGGCTTCCAGGAATTTAAATTTGTTCACCCTCTTAACTTCTGATTATACTCCTAGGATTATTAATAAAGCCGAATTTTGGGATTTTGGATGATGGTTCCCAAGGTTTTTTTTTAAAAATTGGATAGGGCTTTCTCAGTCCCTTTGAAGACATAATCTTACATCATTGTATAAAAGTCCATTCTCAGAATGTAACTTTAGTTTTCTTGTAGAAGCAAGTGTTTTATTGAGTTTGGGGTTTATGAGCATCACTGGAACTGATCAGAGAGTAGATTACTATGAATCCAGCACATTATAAACAGGAAATTCTTAACGTCACTAAATATGTGCCGATGCCAGAAACAGATATAGACAAAAACTTACTGGGTAAAAACTTTCATCTTAGTCACTGAGTTCTACATCAAAGAAACAGAGGCCCTTCAGCCCAATATCCATATCAACCATTGGCCTGAGTCTGGCCCTTACTCCTATAAATTTCTCCTCTCCATGGACTTGTCTAAATATCTTTTGAACATTCCAATTGTCCCCGCATTCACAACGTCCTCATTCCATAGACCCAGAACCCTGTGTGAAGTTGTCTTTCAGATCCCCTTTATATTGTTCCCCTCTCATCTTAAATCTATGCCCTCTAGTTTTAAATTCACCCTTTCAGGAAAAAAAAATGCTGTGACTATTTTCCCTATCTACACCTCTCATGATTTTGTATCCCCTTAAACCTCTGCAGCTTCAGGGAGAAGTGTCACAGCTGTCCAGCCTTTCTAACTCATGCCTACCAGTCCCAGCAACATTCTTGTGAGTCCTTTCTGGATCTTTTCCAGCTTAATGGTATCTTTCCTATAGCTGGGTGATCAAAACAGAACCACTCTTTCATACTTTATTGTGCAGACACAGGTTTTCTGAGTTAACTTTATGTTATCATTCCCTCACCTGGCAATGCAATAATAAAAATGGTCTCTGGAGGAAAGCATTGTATCAGGTCAATTCAGCTCAATGCATTTACCTATTTGGCCTGATCCACACCATTAACCCTGTACTGACAATAACCACACCAGCAGTGCGAGTAGAAGAGAGCTTTAATAAACTAATATGTACACTAAGAGGTCTTGTCTCTCTGCAAGATGAACCTGGAAGGCTAGACTGTAGCGCAGGACTGCTTTATAGACAAGGTCACCGGGATGCCCCCTGGTGACCTAGTGGTGTAATGCCATCTCACCACCAACCCGATGCAAGATCTTTATGAAATTTAGGTAGTAGTTTTATGTCGCATTGGGCACATAGTGAAAGGGGGGGGGGGGGGGTAAGTCAGGGAACCATGCTTTGCCTGATTGTAACAGTAATTTCAAGATCCAGAGTGAGCCGAGATCATGGTGGGAATTATTCAGGTTGCATGTCTCCATGTTGTTAATCTGGATCCGGTTGCAGAGCGTCATTCAGGGGTTTCAATCCCCTCTGGAAATGGACATTGGAGCCCTGCTCCATGGTGATCACGACCACATTCTGCCTTCATTAAAGTGCCTTCGTTACTTTTTCTTCCCCTCCTAATGGCACAGAAGGCCACGAGGTGATGGTGATAGGTTGCGGTCGGGGTGCAGCGCTGCTCCTGCACCTCCTTGTCGCCGTTTTGGGGGAGCTCCGGCACCCCTTGATGCGGAGGGGGATTCGGTGCAAGCGGCGTGTTCTGGCCCGGATCTTCTCAGCCCTGCACTTGTCTCGAGTTGCGCTGGCAGAAAGGGACTTTTAATTTTATACTGAGCTCAACTGCTCGGTTTCCCAACATTAGCGGCGTCCGAAAAAGCGGCGCGCTCAACCCGCGGCGCCTTGCACTGACTGACAAGATCCCGAGCAGCGCTCCCACTGAGCGGAGCGAGCAACCTTCCCTGTCAATCATCCCGGGAGAGGGGCGGGACCCGGGCGATTGAAGTGAAAAGTCACAAACAAATATGGCGGCTGCGGCGGTATTAACCGGAGTGTCGCAGTGACGATCGAGACGGGCCACGGGCAGGTGAGTCACTCGGAGAGAAGAAGAAGAGGAGACGACGGAGCGGGGCAGGAAAGCTCCGGTGGCGCCGCGGAGCGACGGGTTTCACGGGGCTGCGGCGTTGCCACTTGTGGCGGGCGAGCCGTGCCGGTGAGAGGCAGCGGTTGCAGGTGAGGAGGGTGGTGCTTCACCGGCGGCACCAACCCATGACCAAGTTCCAGCGGGCGGGCGGGCCTCTTCCTGCCAGCTCCGCTCCTCATCCACCGACCAAGCAACCAAGGCCCCGCCCGGCAGGCGAGTGCTTGCGAGCTCGAGGGCGCGCTGCAGTCTCCGGCCGCTGGCGTCCTCTCTCTTAACCCACTCACGCTGCCCCCCCACTTCCTTGTTCCCTCATCCAATCCACACCCCGGATCATTGCTTCCAGCCACCTTTCTCCATTTGACACCAGCATTTTTCCTGCCAACTCCCTACTTTCATCTCCCTCTTGCACCACTGGTTTCCTGCTGATTTTTCTATCTTTCTTGCTCTTCCCGGGAGATGGGAGAAACTGCAGATACTGGGGATCGTGAGCAGGTGAACCCTTGGAGGGAAAAACAGTCGATGGTGCGTGCCTTGGTGCTGTTTGACCTCCAGCAATTTGTTTAGTGCTCTTCCCACCTGTCATATCCTGCTTTGTTTCTTGTCCTCTGGGCTTTCTGCCTATCCCCCTTCTGCAACCCTGACTTTCTGTTGATTCTGATTTCCACCCCACCCCCTCTTTTTCCTATCCTCTCTCCCTGGCCCTTGGGTTTTGCTTCGGTGTCTGGGTCCCTAGCTGACTGTTCCATTTTTCTCGTTTCATCAACTATGACCTTTTGCTTCCCCACCCTAGTTCTTGCCACCTTTTCTTTAGCCGCTTTCAGGTGCAATCGCTCCGAGAATGCGGCTGCAGGTGTGTTCGAATCGACGTTCAGGTGGCAGCGCTGAAGGTGCTGTTCTGGCACCTGACAGGGCCGGCTGCAGGAGAGGCACCTCGGAGCAAACGCTGGCTCCTGTCGACCTTGGCCGTAGTCCCGTCCACTGTCGTGAAGTCATTTGCAGTGCGTCGAAGCTGAAAGGAACACAGGATCATGGCGGGCTGGAAGCATAGAAGAGAAATGCCTATAACATACCAAAAAATGTGACTGTACCAGTAATGCCAAACCTGCACACTCTCTAGTTTTAAAAAAAATCACACCAAAGTGTCTCAGGCTGACAACAACACTGCGACATCCTCAGCCCACCCCCGAGCAGCCGCTGCTGCTCTCAGGTGCTTCGGGGGACTGCTCAGAAGCGGAGAATATACCTCCTGAGGATAGTTGGGGAAGTACTCCTCGGGGCTGGGTTTTCCGCTTTCAGGTGTCCTCCCGACAGCCACATTCGGGTAGAATAGGCAGCTTTACATCAGAGTATTCTGGCCACCTGAAACCCAAGTATCCCTTTGACACAGAGATCCCACTAAATTGGCATGTCAATAACCTTTGTTTAAAGCTGGGTCAGAGTTGCATCGTAACCCGGCATCTCTAGTCAAAAGGAGGTGGGACCCACAGCATTACAGCCTCGGTGTCCTGGGAAGGCAGGTAAACCTTTTACACAGGAACCAATACCTTGATGGGTAAGTATTGGGATGAAAATGTCCCCCCCCCCCCCCCCCCGCCCATTGCATGTTCATCGCATTCACATAGGAAAGTGAAACGGTAAAAAGGCGGTAATTACTGTTTTTCAAGGGCAGTGTAAAAGGGCCTCTTGACTTGTTCTCCCCTGGCTTCTGTCACTGGATTTTTCCATCTGCCTCTTGTGTTTCATCTTCTGGTTGGCTTTGCAGTGTTAGTAATACCTGGCATTACAAGTGAAGTAACCTGTTGTCTGGCTTTGATCCAGGGCCATTATTTCCACATCATTGTGTTTTTTTTTTGGAAAATATATTTTCAACCCAGTCTTTTCCTGGAATAACAGATAGAATTTGGTTCCATTGGCATATCAACACAATACTTCTCTCTCGTAGTAAAACAAGAAATATTAGAAACTCTCATGATGCCAGGGGTATTTGCAGAATAGTACAGCTGATGCTTTGAGCTGACTGCTTCGTACGTTTTTCTTTTCCTTTCACCAATGTTGGGGTGGAGGCAAGAGATGGTCAGTTTCGGAAGACTGTTTTGGAGAAGAAGAAGGGATGGGGGTCTGTTAAATTGATTTCATTTATGATATACTTCCCAAGAGAATTGTACAACAGACTTGAATTGTGCAGAACAGAATAACTTGCAGCTTGAAGCAGTTATTTGCCCCATTTTCCTGTGGTCATCACTTGAATGCCACTAAAATTGCTGAAAGTATACATGTTTTTAAAATTGGTTTATTTATGAAATCGTTTCAAATTGATGTTATTGTTGTGTACAGTTGAATACTGTCATCAAAATATTTTTCAGTCTTCCTTTGAAATCCTTGCTAGCTCAATATCTTGCTGTGATCTGTAAACTTATCATTGCCCACAAACTTCTTTGTTTGAGTGGTGATTAAAATGAGAATGGGTGAAATGTTTGGTACTATGGTAGATGAGTCAGTTTTATTTGCTGTGCATCTTTCTGTCTGACATGCCAAAATTGTTCTTGATTTAATTGACTATATATTCACGTCAGAAATATCTGAGAACTGGTGTATACATTAGGAGGGTTTGCCCACAGTTCAATAAAGCAGCATTCTGTCACAATGTATTCACAGAATCTCACCAAAATGCCCCTGTGCCATCAGAGCAAAATATAGTGATGTACAGGTGAGTGGGCAAAGGTCTTGAAGTCTTCAAGATTGATTTTAGACTCTGTGAACTCCCATGCAAATAAGTGGAGTCAATGATCCTTAAAATCTGCTTCCACTATTAGCTAATGAATTATTGTTTCTCCACAATGAAAGACATGCCTGCCAGACCTCATTTACAGCAGATTGTGAGTGAAGCAACACCGTGACTTGACTTCATCCTTGTCAAGGTGTTAGAGAAGTTTAATTTTGGCCCTTATTTTATTGGTTGGGTTAAGGCTTTATATACAAATCCAATTGCTAGGGTGGTGACAAATGACCAAATTTCTTCACCATTTAAATTAATGCGATCGACTCGGCAAGGTTGTCCGTTGTCACCAGCCTTATTTGCATTGGCTATCGAACTGTTAGCTCAGACAATACGACAGAGCGATAAGATTAAGGAATGAAAATTGTGGATGATGAATATAAGATTAATTTGTTTGCAGATGATGTGTTGGTATATTTGACAGAACTGGAACAATCTTTGAAATATTTTTTACAAGATTGTTAAAATTTGGGGAGTTGTCTGGATATAAAGTAAATTGGGATAAGAGTGAAATACTGCTAGTTGGGGATGGAGATTATTCAGAATATAAAAGTATTATAAAATTAAAGTGGACAGATAGAATTAAATATTTAGGGGTGGTAGTAAATGCAGATTATAAATCTTTATATAAATTAAATTATGTTCCTTTATTATAAAGGATTAAAATGGATTTGACTAAATGGAAAGATATGCTGTTTACATTAATTGGTCGAGTAAATTGCATTAAAATGAATATTTTTCCTCGAATTCAATATTTGTTTCAGTCGATACCATGTTTACTTTCAAAGGTTTTTTTTGGGATCTGAATAGAGTTGTGCGGGAGTTTTTATGGAAGGGAAAATTAGCACGAGTAGCTTTGCGTAAACTTGCATGGAAATATGCATTAGGTAGATTGCGGTTACCTCGTTTTCAAAATTATTATGAAGCAGCTCAGTTGAAATTTGTTAGTAGATCAATGGATATGGACCAACCTCCGAGTTGGGCAAAGGTGGAAATGGCTTGTATATCTGAAGTTGAGATGCACCAGTTTATATTTAAGTGGAATGGGAATTTATTGCGGGAATGTAATATGCCGGTACTAAAATATTTGTTAAGGATATGGGTTAAACAAAATATGGTTTTAGAGTCAAAGGGTAAATTATCAATCCAAACCCCGTTATATTATAATCAACTTATTCCTTTTTCAATGTTTAATAATCATTTAAATAGATGGAATTCTAAGGATATTAAGATAGTTCAGGACTGCTTTGAAGAAGGCCAGTTTCTTTCATTTAACCGACTGAGGGAGAAATTTGATATATTTGTAAACTCTTTATTTGTGTATTATCAACTTAGAGCTTTGATAAAAGAGAATTATGGAAAAGAGATGAATTTACCCATGTTGACGAAATTTGAGTCTTTGATTTCTTCTGTACCTAAGAAAGGTTATATTTCGGGTATTTCCTAATTGTTACAAGATGCGATGGAATAACCGGATTGGGAGAAATCTAGACTGAAATGGGAAAGTGATTTAACTTGTATTTTTCCTGAAGATAATTGGGAGGCTATGTGCCATGTTAGTGTAACTAAAGTGATAAATGTACGATATGGAATGGTTAATTATAATTTTTTTGCATCAGTTATATTTGACTCCCGAGAAATTTAAAAAAATATGGGTTTAGTAATTTGGATTCTTGTTTTAGATGGTGGATTATGTATTGGAACTTTTTTACATGCTGTCTGGTCTTGTGTTAAAGTACAACCAGTTTGGGAAGGAATTAGATTAGTTTTGGAAAAGTTATTTAACATTAAATTACCATTAGACCCATTGATATTTTTTTTTGGTTGGGATATATGGTTTCTTTGAAAGGACTAGGGTTGGATAAATTTCAAATTGCATTTGTACGTCTAATGCTGTCTGTAGCACAAAAATGTGTAGCTAGTACTTGGAATGATAATGTGGAGATTAATATAACATGCTGGCAAAATGAGTGGAGAACTTGTATTATTATGGAAAAAGTTACATGTAATCTGCAAATTAATTATTCATTTTTTGTTAAAATGTGGTCTTATTTGGAGTATTTGAATTTGGAAATATTTTGAAATATTCTTTATATTAACTGTATTGTTTTTATATTTGACTCCCCTTGAGGGAGCTGGCTGAAGGGGTGGGAGTATCCCACAATGAGGAATGATAAAGGCCTTATATATATATATATATATATATAATATATATATATATATATATATATATATATATATATATTATATATATATATATATATATATATTATATAATATATATAATATATATATAAAATATATAATATATATAATATATATATAATATAATATATATATAATATATATATATATAAGTACCTTCAGTACTGATCCAGGCAATTTATTCGTCACCCACCACTGTCTAGTTTTAAAAAAAAAAAATTGCCTCTGACATCTCACCTAAACTTTTCTCTACTGACCTTAAGGTATCCTCTGGTATTTGCTATTGTTGCCCTGGGGAAAAGAGGGCTATTCACCCCATGTAATCTTCTGTAGCTCCAAGTCATCTTTCATCCTTTGTCACTCCAAAGAAATGAGCCACAGCTTTGTCAGTCTTGCTTGAAAGACATGTTCTCCAATCCAGGCCACATCACGGTTAATCTCTGCACCCTCTCTAAGTTTCTACATCCTTCCTGTATTGACCTGACCAGAATTGAAGGAAATAATCCGAGTGTGGATTAAACAGAGTTTTATAGAGCTGCAATATTAGTTCATGGCTGTTGAACTAATGAAGACCAGTGCATCATGCATCTTTATAATCAACCTATCAACTTGCATAGCAGCTTTGAGGGATCTATATCCCTTGTCCCCAAGATCCTTCTATTCTTCCACACTGTTAAGAATCCTGTCATTAAACATGTACTCTGCCTTCAAGTTTGACCTTCCAAAATGCATCACTTCACACTTGTCTGGATTAAACTTTACCTGCTAGTTCTCCATGTAACTGCATCCTGTCTATATCCTGTTGCAACCTATGACAACCTACACAATTTACAACATCTCCTACCTTTGTATCATCTGCAAATTTACTGTCCCATCCCTCCATTTCATTCAAATCATTTATAAAAATCCCAAAGATCAGGGGTTCTAGAACAGGTCAAACTGATGAATCATTGCTTTTGTTCACTGAACAAGGTACGATCCCCTGACTTCAATGAGGAATGATAAAGGCCATCCTTGGAACAGCACAAAGTATATCTAATTGATATGGTAAAATCCACCACAAGACTACACGAGTCCTCAATAGCATGCAAGAGGCAAAACTAAGGTCTCATAATTATTGTAACAGATCAATACCTTGCACTCCAGTGTTCTGTCCCATTGAATTAGCGCTGCTTTGTCATTGTCGTTCTTACCCTTGGCTGGGGTTCAGAAAATGAACATTTCTTGGATACAGCATAAACAAAAAAAAATGATGCAAGTGGAGGGAAGAAGGTATTTGAAGCAATTAAAAGTAGTTGAGATTAGGACATTGCCCTGAGGTGTTTCTCCTATGAGTTCCCCATTGATTGACAACTTAATCAGTTATTGACACACTACTGATAGAAAGGAGGTTAGATATTCTCTCAGGACTGACTTCCTAATGATCACAACCACTTCCTTACTGTAAGGTATCATTCCCGACATAGGAGTATTTCTCCTTGATCCATTTTGACCATGTTTACCATGTGGTCAGATGTTGCCTTGATGTTAATTTAAATGTCTATGTGTAAGCAATTTTCTATGTGCCATTTGTGGAAGTCTTTCATTCTGTCCCAGATAAATCAGGAGATAAATTGAAGTTTAAGTATCCCACAAAAAAAATGAGCGTAGGCAAAGGACTCTGCATGGAGCTAGAGCATGTGGCTAAGTTCTTAAATTAATACTCCTTCTCTATTAACTAAGGAGAAAAATATAGTTGTGTATATCAGGGAGAGAGACTGATGTTGCATAGTATTTTAACAATTAAAAAACAAAAATTGCTTTTTAAGTTTTAGCTGGCACAAAAGAGTTTTAACTCCAGAATCTAGTGAGATACTTTACAGATTGCAAGAATGTAAGGGAGGCAATTTCTCTGGCCCTGATGGAGGTTTTTAAATACTTGCTAACTACATGCGAGGTGCCAAGGGCTCGCAATAGCAAATATGTTACCTTTATTCAGGAAGAGCAGCAGGAATATAACAGTTAATTACAGGTCAGTGGTAGGGAAATACAAGAGCAACTGCAGTTATTGGTATTTTGAGCAAACAATCAGAAGCTGGAAGGACTCTTGGTCAGGCAGCTTTGATGGAAAGATTGTCAATCAGTGTGTGGGGTCAAGATTCTTTTGAGATTGAAGTGGGAAGGGGAGATAGCAAGCATAAAAATGAGGATGGGGAAGGATGGCAGAGGGGCCAGAAGGTGGTTAGAATACTGGGCAATGAAGGTATAAGAGGTGTAGAGATGGATGCGAAGGAGACCATGGTGGTGGGGTAAGGGATAATTGTTTGAAATTGAAGTGAGAATGGGAGCAGGTAATGGAAATTGAAACCAAATCAGGATAGGATTGATTAAAAGGGCATTGTGACGTGAAAAAAGACTGGATAGCATTTGTTTGCTTATCTTTGAGTGGATGATTGCTGGATAATTTGAATTTCCATGGGATTACTTGAGGAGGAGCTGATAAAGATGTAGCAAATTTTGAGAAACATGGATATGTGGACAGATGTCATAAAACAGATGGCATAGATAAAGGAGAAGAATTAGAATTGGTCTGCGGGGTTTTTTTTGTACTGAGGGTGGTTGCAATTTGGAATGCATTGCCTGAGATAGTGGTGCAGGTAGGTCCTTCTACAACATTTTTCAAGTGTTCATTCACTTCAGGAAGACTAGGAGTAAGCACCATCCACTATACATCAACAATTCTATAATAGAGAGAGTGGAGAGCACCAAGTTCCTTGGAGTTCACTGAACTAATGACCTATCATGGACACTCAACATCTACTCACCTGTCAGGAAGGTGCAACAGAGACTGCACTTTCAGAGAAGACTGAAGCAAGCAAGGCTACCGGCCAACATTGTCAACCTTTTACAGGAGCTCTTTCTCCTCCACCCCCACTCCCCCCAATCAACATGATCTACTAGAATTGTCTGAAGAGGGCTGGCAAAACCATTGAAGACCCATTCCAGCCTGCACACAGCATCTTTCAGCTATTCCCATTGCGTAAGAGATAACAGGAGTACCAGAGCCAGCACCACCAGGCTGAGGAACAGCTTCTCCCTACGGGCAGTGAGAATGCTGAATGACCAAAGGAACAGTTCACACTAACCATCCAAGACGCTCCTTCACGAAACAATTTATTTATTTGTACAGATTTAATACTTAGGCTGAATATGTTTGTCTGTATGTGAGTTGTGTCTGGTTGTATGTCTGCGTGCTTTGCACCAAGGACGGGAAAACAATGTTTTGTCAGGTTTACTTGAATAATTGGATGACAATAAACTTGATTTGCAGTATCCTGATGAGCTCTAATTGTCAAGGCATTGATGACAATAGGCTTGGTACAGATGGGTGCTTGATTGGCATGATATGGCTGGCTGGAAGTGCTATCTGTCTGATGTTTCTCTTGAAATAGAGGAAGGAATGGAACTCTGTGGTAGCTTGAAGAGGTTATCATCTAGAAGACCCTGATGGGGCAAGTTTCATCAGCGAGACCCTGAGGTGACTAGTGGTGGTATCTCAGTTGTGGAAATCCTGGAGCAACAAATATCTCTCTCTGCAAACCCTATGAGAACCTTCCTGAGCTGTAAACATTTACCTTTCGAGCACCAAAGCCTGGTGAACTTTATACATGTTAAATTCTGTGCACAGCATAAGAATTGCCTGCAACCAGAGAACTTGGAAGAATGAGCAGTGAGATTGAACTGTGAACCAAAGAACTTTTCTTAAATTTACACACACATTACATACACATGCGCTTAGAATTAGAAGGGAGTTAAGGTTAGTTAAGTTAATAGAGACAAGTTAAAGTTTGATTCTGTTTTCATGTTTAAAGATGATTAAAAACAACTTTTGTTCAAGTAACTACTTGGTGAATGTCTATTGCTGCTGGGTTTTGGGGTCCTTTGGGCTCGTAACAGGTCTGAAAGCACTTTGCTTCTTCCTGCACCAAAGACCGGACCAATCACCCTCCTCTACCACCCTCCTCTGCCTGGCAGAACTTGTCCTCACTCCAAATAACTTCACCTTTAACTTATCCACCTTCCTCCAAATTAAAGGAGTAGCCATGGGGTACCTGCTTGGATTCCAGCTATGCCTGCCTGTTTGTGGGGTTTGTGGAGCAATCCATGCTGCAAGCCTACACAGGCAAGACCCTTCAACTCTTCCTCTGGTATATCAACAACTACATCAGGGCTGCCTCATGCACCCACGATGAGCTTGTCAACTTCATCTACTTAATGGCCAACTTCCACCCTGATCTCAAACTCACCTGGTCCATATCCGATAACACTCTCCCCTTCCTGGATCTCTTGGAACCATCCAAGAGATCCAGGACATATACTACAAACCCTCAGTAGCTACTACAAATCCTGACATATACTACAAACCCTCAATAGTTTCTACAAATCCTGGCATATACTACAAACCCTCAATAGTTACTACAAATCCTGACATATACTACAAACCCTCAATAGTTACTACAAATCCTGACATATACTACAAACCCTCAATAGTTACTACAAATCCTGACATATACATATATTACAAATCCTGACATATACTACAAACCCTCCAACTCCAACAACTACTTGGATTACACTTCCTTACCCCCTTCCCCCAGCAAGGATTCCTTCCCCTTCTCTCAATTTCTCTGTCTCCACTACATCTGTTCCCAAGATGAAGTCTTCCAGTCCAGATTTTCCAAGGTATCTGCCTTTTTCCATAAACGAGGCTTCCCCTCCACTACTATCAACTCCGCCCTCACCTGCATCACCTCCATTTCCAACTCACTTGCTTTGGTCCCCTCTGCCCCCAGATACAACAAACTTAGAATCCCCCTTATCCTCACCTAACACCCCACTAGCCTCCACATCCAGCACATTATCCTCTGGACTTTCCAGCACTTACAGTAGGATCCCACTACCAGACACATATTTCCTTCTCCCTTCTCAGCTTTCCGCAGGAACTGCTCCTTCCACAATTCCCTTGTGCACTTATCCCTCCCCACCCATCACACTCCTGGCACCTTCCCTTGTGCCTGGAGGAGGTGCAACACTTGCGTCCACACTTCCTCCCTCACCACATCCGGGGCCCCAAACATGAAGCAATACTTCACTTGTACATCCAGAGGACTTCTTTACTGCATTCGTTGCTACCTTTGTGGCATTCTCTATGTCAGAGTGATCGGTTGCAGACTGGGAGATCGCTTCACTCAGCACCTCCGCTCTGTTTGCAACCACAGCAACCTCCCAGTGGCCAACTGTTTCAAGTTACACTCCCGTGCTCGCATCTGTCCATGCATTGTGTACTATCCCACCCTGACCACCTGCTGATTGAAAGAACTCCTTATTTTCCGTCTGGTCATTCTCCAGCCAGTTGGCATTAACATTGACTACTGTTTTCCATTAAACCTGTTTGGCTTTTATCTCCCCCTCCCCCTTTTACTGTCTTTCCAGGTCTTCTACCCACTGAACCATTCCTCCTCTCCCTCTGCTGCTGTCTCCTCCCTCCTTTCTCCACCTATTGCCTGCCTTCAACATCCCCCTTCCTCTTGCTTGGATGGTTGCAGGCATTTTCTCATATTTTGATGAAGGGCTCAAGCCCAAAATGTCAGTTATGTATCTTTATCTTTGCTATATAAATGACACTTTGACCTGCTGAGTTTCTCCACCATTTTGTGTTTTTTTTTCTAGTCTGTTATTCTTTCTCCCCAGCCTTTTATTCAGGTGCCTGCTTGCTCTTTAGTGCAAGTGGAAACCTTTAATCCTGATGTATACTAATTGCTGGGTAATTTCTTGGATTTGGAATTATTGAAGTTTTTTTTGTCATTCAGAGGCTCATGTATATGAGGTTGGGAGAAACAGTAATTATCATTTTTTAAATTTTGTGACCTGAATATGTGGAATTGGCTTCATTTTTAAGATTATTTGTGTTTTTTATTGTTTGACTTGAATGTGTTGCCATTCCTGTTGGAACTTTTTAATCAGCAATATATTTTGTTCAGTGTACTTTTATCTATGGCATGCAACAATAATTTCTCATTGAATGAAAAGTATTGCAATCTGTTGCTTCATCTAAATGTGTTTAGTCTTTTGGAGTTTACATATTGGATTATAATATGAGTTTAAAGTTATCTACAGGCCAATTAGTTAAAAAAACTGTATGGGTAGGCAAACTACCTTGGAGATGGATTGCTTGGAGATGGAACGCCAGAGCGGTTCCAGCAGAATGGGGGGATTATGGGCAAGAAGGATGATCATTGCTCTTGCCCCAACTCCATTCCTTGCCGGCTCTAATAGCGTCGCTGCTCCCCCGCTGGCCCTAACTCCACGTTTCTCTCCTGGCCCCGACAGTGTTCTGGCTCTGCGCTCACCCAGGCCCCAACAGCGCTTCTACCTCGATTCCATGCCTGTCCCAGCCACTTACCTTTTGGAGGCCAACACAGGGAGCAGGGTATTCCCTTCAGGGCCTCCGGCAATGCGGTGAGTGCATGACCTGATTGTAAGAAGGTTTGTTTAAAACGCAAAACATCTTGACCTTTCTTGCATCTCAGGTAGTACTACTATGGAGTATTAGCACATTTTTCTTGAATGTTAAACAAGGTGCTCATAAGTCTGACAATGTGTTTCCTTCTCGATGTGCTTCCTGTTTGTAAACTTTGTTGTATGAATAACTGAGCCAACATTTAGAACTTATTGGAGTTCTAGTAAAATTAATCATGTAGGCAAATGATACTACAGTACAACTCCAATATCTGAGATGGTTGGCTCTGGGCCTACTTCAGATAAATTATATTTTTGGAGAACTGGTCATTTAAAAAAAAAAATAGCCCAGTCGCAACAGCACATCAGTTGTAATGTGTTTAAACAAGGGAAAGCTTTTAAAGCATGAAATAATGTTTAATTCTCACCAAAAAACAACCTAAACAAAATAAAATAAATCCAATATCAAAAACTTGAAATACTACTCTGACGTTTTTCCAAAATTTTTTCAACCTGTGCTGTCAGTTCGGCTCCGGAGGAAAATATATTCAGATAACTTGGGGATTTCTGATTTTTTTTTTGGATATCCTCATTTATCTGAAAATTTTTGAAGGTGAAATAATGTGACTTCCAGGTCCAAAAAAGTTCCGATAACTGAGGACTTTGGATAATCTGATTTTGGATAATCGGAGTTGTATCGTCTATTGAAAATGCCTCCTTCAACACTAATTTTATAGCTTAATCCTTGTTTTTGAGTGAAAGCTAGTTTGCTAAATTGCTCTCTTTTTCATTAGCTTAACAGTTTCTAGTCAGGCTATCTTTTGCATTTTGTAATGCTGTGTTAATGGTCCCTTTCCATTATTTTAGTCACTTCTTCCAGAGATGCGTCATAGTTTGAACCAAACCATGAAGGGTACTTAATACAGATTAGTGATTTAATGTTACTTGTTTGGTAATAAGTATGTTCCAGCATCAGAATGTTCATAGGGGACCCAGAAGCAAAAAAAAACCAAACCAAACTGCTGGAGAAACTCGGTAGGTCAAGCAACATCTGTGGATGTTGGGAAGGAATTCTTGATTGCTGGTCAAAATCCTCAATAGAATTGAGAGTGGAGAGGAAGATGGCATTAAAATGAGGGGGAGGGGTGAGACAGGGCTGATGGGAAGTGTTGTAATGGACAGGAGGAGTTTGAGGAAAGACAGGTGGGAGGGAGATGGGTGAAATCATTGGGGGGGGGGGCGTAGAGGAGGAAGGCAGATGGGTGAAGGTGGCCAGAGGCAGATCAGAGATAAACAAGGCTACAAAGTGTGTGAAATCTGATAAGGTGATAATGGTAACCATTTAGGGAGAGAGGAAGGATAAATGAAGAGAGGGAGACTGATACTATTGGCTTGTTCACTACTCAAAAGGTACTAATCTGCAGGTTCGTGCAGGGAGATCCATTAACATGTAACCTGAAGCTTTGGATACCATTTTGGTCAGAGTGCAAGTGCTTTGCTCTTAACCAATCTCGATGAGGTCACATCAGGAATAGACTCAAATGCAGTAGACTTGGTTGGGGAAAGTATACGTTCATCTTTACCTGGGTAGGTTATTTGAGTCCTTGTATGAAGGTGGTGTTGGAACAAGTGTTTTATCTTCTGCAGTTGCAGGCAGGGTGTGTGGGAAAGAATAAACTGACCAGAGGCTCATGGAGACTCTTCCCCATAGAAGGCAGAAAGGGATGGGAAGGGGAAGATGTGATAGATGTGATTCATGGTAAGATCTTGTTCCAACCTTTAAAAAGTTCACTTTAGTTATAATTCAGATGTTGACAGTTTGCAGTTAAAATATATAAAGAGCAGTAGCGTGCAATTTCTTCAACGTATTTCACATAGTAGTACATTATTTGCTGAAAAACAATCATTGGTATTTTAAATGTCAATTAAACTTAAAATTATCTTTCTATGCTTTCCTCAGAAAGTGTTTAATCATTTAAAACCATTGAGTATTATTAGTTAAATATTAATTTTTTAATATTTCTAATTTAATTGCTAAAAGGGTAGAAAAAAATTCATTTACTCCAGTCAAACCCTTGTCAGCAACATGACTAATTGCATTTGATTTCAAAAAGTAATGGGCAGACATTGGTAGATGAGCTTGGAGCTTGTGCTTTCAAGGTCCATGCATAGTCCTTAATGGCTAAAATTATGTCATTATTGGGATACAGTTCAATTTGGCAACTTGTGTCAATCGCTGTGAATGCTGCTATTGAAGTTGGCCAGTTGAATGCAAGCATGGTTTGTTGATTGGCCACCTGCAATTTATTAATGGATCCATATGCATTTCCTCACCCAGGCATGTAATTTCTGTGGACCTACAAGGTTGTATTCTGTTTAGTTGAATCTCTAACCACGCTTAATGCCCTGATTCTAGGTTTGACAACATTTGCAAGATGTCTGCAGGACTTCAATTCTTTGAAAGGAGGAATCGTGCTTAGGAAACCACTGCTTGAATTGAACTCCACATCTGAGTTACTCAAGATTGTTCTCATGGATGTCTTTGTTTACTCCACTTGACACTGAAAATTCTGGCACTAAATCCAGATAACTGGCAGCAATTCTGTTAGGGGAAAACTAGCTTTTCATGCTTTAGTTTATTTGAAAATTCCATGTTTAGTTGGCCAAGTCCAGTTAAGCTGCAGGTAATGTGCTCTTTTATCTGACTTGCTATTGAACAAAAAATTGGGTTTGTGGTGGCCCACCATGGGAGTGATTGAGCTGGCGCTCTGGGTTGCGAGTGCAACTAAAGGTCAGTAGCCTGTGTAGCGGCACTGGCCCCAACAAGCGAGCCGGCGGGTGAATGACAAGGGCAGCCTAAAGGCGAGTGACCCCAAAATGGAACTGGCCTTGCAGCCCTGCCAACAGACAGGGACAGTATGCGGGGAAGAAGGGCATTGTTATGCAGGAAAACGTACCCGTGTGCTGGAAACCAGCTTTTGTTATTCACGTTGTGATGGCAGCCAAGGGGGGCCACGGTGGGAACAGTGCAAGTATAAAAGTTGGGCCTGAGTCCTAATAAAACTGAGCTTAACCTGAATACACTACATGCAGCTCACTGAACCTGGTGAATCACTCCTTATTAACAGTTTAGTTATAGTTTATTTTATTTGTATAGCACATTTAAAACCACTCACATTGACCAAAGTGCTGTAAAGATCATAAATTGTATCTTAAGCAGCTACTTAAAAGCACAGCATAAAACATGTACTTGAGGCTCAGGATTGTACATATAACATGGTAGTAATCAATAATCACCTCAAAATGCTTAGAAGTGAAATTACAACTTCAGTCTGAATTTAAGAGTTAAAGGAAGGGGCTGATTTGATGGAGGGATGAATGTTGTTCCACAGTTTGGGGGCTGCAATAGTCAAGGTGTGATCTCCCCTGAGTTTGCTATTTAAGTGCGAAACAACCAAGCGGCCTAAATTGACTGGTCTGAGGGGTCTTGAAGTGGAGTAAGGCATTCAGAGATTGGTGATGGAGGAGGGGGCTAGTCCATTAATGGCTTTGTAAACAAACTGGAGAACTTTGAAATCTATTCTGAGCTGTACTGACAGCCAGTGGAGGGAGGCCAGAATAGGGTAATATAGTCCCTCTTCTTGGCTCCTATCAGGTGCCTTGCTGAAGCATTCTGCACAAGTTGCAGACGAGATAATGACGACTGACTAATTCCTGTATATAGAGTAGTCTAAAAGGGAGAAAATGAGGACATGGATAACTTTCTTGATCTTTCAATGATAGGAATGATTTGATTTTGGAAATAATGTGGTGCTGGAAAAAGCTAGCTTTTACTTGTTTGTCAAACTTGAAGGTGGAATCGAATATCACACCAAGGGATCTGACGTGTGTTTTGATGAGGGTGGATAAGTTGCCAAGAGTATTGGAGATAATTTTGGTGGAGTTGTGGGGGGCCAAATAGGATGATTTCAGATTTAGTTGCAGGAAGTTTTGAGCCATTCAGCACAGTGGTTGAGGCTGGTTATCTGCTTGATCGATGGGTTTCAGGGGAGAGATAGAGCTGACCATCATCAGCATAACAGTGGAAGGAGATGCCCAGGGGAAGCATGTATAAGGAGAAGAGAATGAGGCCTAGAATAGATGCTTGTGGGACTCTGCAGGAAAGGGTAGCAGAGGAGGATCCATGTTGGCTGAGAAAGTCCTATTACTAAAATAAGATTTAAACCAGTTCAGGGCTGTGCCATCAACACCTAACCTCTGCTGGAGGCAATCTATTAAAATAGTGTGATCCACAGTATCAAACGCTGTGCTAAGGTCCAGGAGAATTTGAATGACAGAGCTCCCTGAGTCAGTGGCAAGGAGCAGGTCATTGCATACTCTTAATAAGCCTGACTCTGCTATGGTGGGCCTTATAACCTGACTGAAATCTTTTAGATATGTTGTTTTTGTGTTGGTAGGGCAACAATTGGCTAAGAGCAACTTTTTCGGGGTCCTTTGACAGGAATGGAAGTTTAGAAACTGGTCTGCAATTTTTGGGTATGGATGGGTCTCGATTGTGTTTTTTTTCAGGGGGGCTGGAGCAGTGCACACCTGAAACAAATTGGGTCAGTCCCAGTCATGGCCAAGGAACTGTTAATAACCAAGAAGATGCTAGGACTGGCTGTATCTAAAACAATCTCTGGGTGGGGGAGTAGGGATAATGTCGAGGGGGCAGGTTGTCAGCTTCATGGGTAGTGAGATTGGTCCAGGTTGGATGAACAGAGCTGTGGTGCATTTAGATTGAGGGTGGAGAGGAGAATGTTGGTTCTGATGTTCTATACTTTGTTTATGAAGAATTTTAAAAATTGGTCAGGGATGTGTCTGAGTTGGACCCACACCTAACACCAATGATTGAGTTGATGGTATAGAACAAGACTGTGGAATTCTGGGAGTTGTTGGAAATTAGGTTGGCAGCATATTTTGTTCTTTTGGCCTTGACTGTTTCTTGTTACATGTGCAGTTTGGTTTTGAGGGAAATTTGTAGTTTGTCTCACTTCCAATTGTGTTTGGCTATCCTGCACTCCTCCCTCAGGGCTTTGGTGGTATTATTGAGCCAAGGTGCAGTCTTGAGCTTTGGTTTTTTCCTCCTTGAGTGGGGCTACAGCATTCAGGATAGAAGAACAGGTGGTATTAAATAGGGATGGAAGTTCCTATGTGTTGAGGTGGGGAGGGGCATTTCCATGGTGGTAGAACTTGGGGGTGCTATAAGGGCCCCTGAGAACCTATTAGCGGGAGTAGTGTTTCAGAAGACTAGATTTGTTGCGGGAGCGAGGCAGGGTTAGATTGAAAGTAACTGCTGTATTTTCTGTCAAACAGGTATCAATTAATACAGGGTTGTTAATTGATAAATCGGATGAAAGGACTAGATCGAGAGTATATCCCAGGTTATGAGTGGGTCCCGTTGGAAGCAGTTCTAAGTTAAAAGACACAACTCGGTGCATGAATCCGCTTACAAGATGCTTGGTTGGACAACAGGTGTGGATATTGAAATCATCGACAATCAGAACTCGATCAAAGTTGGGCATGGTGCTTGAAAGGAAGTCTGCGAACTGAGTGATAAATTAAAAGGGGTTAATTGTGCCCATTTTAATTAGTTGGACTTCAAAGGAGGAAGAATAACCAGAAATGAATAAACAGCATTTGTATTGTTTTCAAACACAACAGCTAAACCCCAGAGGGTCAGGGATTACTAAGAAAGTCACAGTTTTGTGGGCAAAGCTCCTGCAATGGAGCAATCTCGCCAGAGTTTAACCAAGTTTCTGTCAATATAGGAGGTTCAAGCCTGAAGTGGTGAAGAAATCGTTGAGGATAAAAGTCTTGTTTGATAAGGATCTGGCGTTAACCAGAGCCATTTTAGTTGGGATGATCTTGTGATCTGACGATGGACCCATTTTTAAAGAGCGGAGATTTTGGAAGACTACTCCATTGCGCTTCGCCACTGGCCTAGCGGGGATCTTGCAGGATGGTGATTTGGCGTTGGTGTTTGTAGTTGGGTTTATCAGTCGGAGAAAAGTGTACCTGGTCTCGGGAGTATGTTGAGGGATGAAGGAGTCCCGATTGTCGTGCTGGATAGAAACATGGGTAAATCTGTTTAGCTCAACTGAGATGCCTGCATGTTTTCTCCATTTCCTAGCTCGTCTCCAGCGATGAGGGATGGAGTAATGTAGTTGTGGGTGATCGTATTTAGTCTGGACAGGAGGTGAATAGATGGGCAGACCTGGTCCAAGAGGAGCTACCTGAGTTGCAACATGATGAATCTGTGAAAACTCTGTTTAAAGTGAAAGGAACCATGATGGGGTTGCCTAACAAGATCGAAAAGAAATACCCAAACTTGACTACTTTAGCAAGGGAACTATTGATACATTTTCCAGCATCTTATTTAGTGGCTTTAGTGCTGTTAGTGATTTGCTACAAGCTAAGAGAAACTGACGAGAAGTTACAAAACGTGGAGATTGAAGGTTGAAACTAACAAAATTAGTCCCTTGAATCAAAAAAAATCTACAGCCAGCGTCAGGGGCAAGGTTCCCACTGAGGTGATGATGATTGGGTGTTTGAGATGGTTGACATATTAAAATGGTAGTTGAATAAGAAATATGTTTTCCAGTGTATTCCAGACTTTAATTACATTCAAATACACTTGCAGTAAATTATTTAATTAAAACTTCTTTTGAATATATAACTTTTTTCTGCTAATGATGGGCCTTGCAATTTTTTTTGGAAAAATTAAAAGTGGGGCCTAGGGCAAAAAAAAAGGTTGAGAACCACTGATCTAGTCTCTCCACCTTGTTTTAGGATACTGCTTAAAACTTAGCCTTGATATCCTGCATTGCCTAGTCTAATAAAAGTTTTTTGTCTTGAATAATGTATTAAATAAACATAAATTGTCAATGCAGTAATATTTTCAGAAGTACTGTACTTCAGGTGTCCAATTCCTGAAGGTTAATTTAATAAATTAATTTAATAAGGTCCCTATGAGTTTTTAGTTGGATTGTAATGTACCTCATTGCATGAAAGGTTTTATCATGTAATTTTAGCCATTTCTGCAAATATCTTGATGGTTGGACATTTTGGGTACAAGTCTATCTGTATGTCAGTTGCCTTATTAGTCTGATGGTATTAAAGAATGAGAAAACACCATGTTTCTGAGTCCTAATTGTGTAAATGCATACACAACAGTGGTGATGAGGAATGAAATGAAACCTACGCATGTTCCATGCACCAACCGGGGAAAGGAAGCTTAAGGATAAAGGTAAAAGATGACGACCTAATGAGCTCCACAAGTTCCTGCCAAAAGATCAAAGAAGTCTGCCAAGATGGCGGAGGGAAAGTTCGGAGAATTCAACAAAGCAGATGAAAATTGGGGTAATTAGTAGAACGGTTTAACACTGCTGCATAGCCCAAAATATTAATGAAGCCCCGGTAAGCTACTTACTCAAGAATAATCAAAAATGGTACTGGAATATGGAAACTAAAAACTCAGTCAATCAATTAAACAAAATATTAATGTCAACAAATGAGGTTCTGAGTGACTCTAGCTGTTGATGCTTCACCAGTAGGACTGGGAGTAGTATTGTCCCAAATCACAGAAGAGTGAGCAACCAGTGGCATATGTTTCGTGAACTGCAAGCGAATGGAATTACGCACAACTGGAAAAGGAAAGATTAGCAATCATTTTTGGTGTAAAAAGATTCTACCAATATCTGTCTGGAATAACTTTCACCCTCATCACTGACAACAAAACTTGAAGTTTGATTCTGGGCCCCCACAAAGGAAGACCAATATTAGCTGCAGCCAGAATTCAAAGATGGGCCATTCTACGAGCTGCATACAACTATGAGATAAGACATTAACCAAGAACACTCATCAGTCATGCGGATGCCTTATCACACTTACCACTACCTGAAACTGAACAAAAAGAAGAAATTATTAAATGGACAGCAGAAGCAGCCGCTATCAATCAAGAACAACTACAACAACTGCCCTTTACAGCCCAGATGATTGGCAAAGAAACCCGAAAGAAGACAATGTTAATCAAAGTCTTATACTTCACCATTAATGGATGGCCAGAATCAAAAGACCTTAAGCTTTTTTCACGTGTCACCATGAATTATCATTAGGGCAGGGTGGCCAAACTTTTAATTTTTAATATAGAAACAGCACAGTGGGAGGCCATTTCTGCTTAGGAGAACGTACTGAGGGTGTGGGTCAATTGGGCAGCATGGACTTATAGGCTGAAATGGCCTGTTACTGTGCTGGATGTCTAAATTAAATTTTGAAAATTGGTCAGACACCTACTACCCCACAACCTTGAGGAGGTAGAAACAGACATGCTGTGGCCTGCCGCGGCAATCCAACACCTTGGGCCGAATGAAAGAAAGGCGGAGACGGGTAGCCAGTAACTGCAACAAGCAGCCCAGCATGTAAACCTTGGAGGCCAGTGAAGGCCGGCAGTCACCGTCAACCGGAATATCCGGGCTCCCACCCAGAACAACCCTGAGCAAATACAGGCCTAGCATGCCATGCCGAGGCAGTCCAAGAGAGAAAGAAGACCACCCAAGCACTTTTAAGGACTATGTTCCATAATAATAACAATAATTATTATTAAGTTCCTTTCTGTATTATAATCACTCCTTGTATGTACTCTAATTCACGCTAGTAGTCTTGGGCCCGATGTAGTAATGGTAGTTAGAGGGGGCCCATTCTGCATTTATTGTATGGTTGGGGTGGGGGAAGAGTGTTGTGTATAAGCTTGCCCTGCTGTCCATTATGACAACCACGTCATGATGTCACCCCTCATATGTCAGTAGCCATGCTAGTCTGATGGCATTAAAGAATAAGGAAAGCACCATCTCCGAGTCCTCATTGTGTAAGTGCACACACATTATGGTCTGCAATCTGTAGTTTAATCATGATCTTTTTGCAGTTATGTCATGTTTTTAAACATTCAAGCACAGTAAACATTAATGAAGACTATTATTGAATATTCTCGTATTTCACATTAAATTTTGTTGTAACTTTTGTATAGTTCAACTGGATCATGTATTAACCACAAATTTACAATAAATATTGTCCAAAAGTTCAAATAAACCCGAGCAATTTAAATCTTTGTGTATTGAGAAAAGCTCCGCTATTGTGAGGTTTGTCAGCTGTAAGTGCTATTGTTTGTAAGAACTGTCTTCATTAATTCAGTTGATGATGGCTTTCTTTTGAGAACTGGAATTATTCAGCAACACTAAAAGGACAGTATGTTGCACTCTCGTTAATTACTGAGTTTTTCAATGATGTTCTTCCTATACTAAGTGTATCCAAATACGAATGATTTTCTAGGACAAGAAGCACAACTCAAGCCTGCATCTTTTTGTCAGTTTATTCTGTTCACGTGTTTAAAGTTTTTCAAAGATTGAGTGTGGAAAATCTTTATTTTAGTTAGTAAGTTAGCAATTTAAGGAAAACAAGAATAGCAAAACTGGTAGCAGAGTGGAGATAATGAAGGCAAATTGCCTTGAGATATTTAAAAAACAAAATATTGTTTAGTGGAAGGTTGGCACCTGCTCCAGATTGTTGTATCTGGATTGAATATCTGTCGACGCAATATGACCTTCCCATTAAAAAGCATAGCAAGTTTTGAAGCAGTTGAGCAATTTAGAAATCTCTATACTAATGGCAGTCTCTTCAATCTGAGGCGCCTGCAAGCTCAAACCAAGACACAAGAGCAACTTGTCCGTGAACTACTCTTTGCAGACGATGCCGCTTTAGTTGCCCATTCAGAGCCAGCTCTTCAGTGCATGACGTCCTGTTTTGCAGAAACTGCCAAAATGTTTGGCCTGGAAGTCAGCCTGAAGAAAACTGAGGTCCTCCATCAGCCAGCTCCCCACCATGACCACCAGCCCCCCCACATCTCCATCGGGCACACTGAACTCAAAACGGTCAACCAGTTTACCTACCTTGGCTGTACCATTTCATCTGATGCAAGGATCGACAAAGAGATAGACAACAGACTCGCCAAGGCAAATAGCGCCTTTGGAAGACTACACAAAAGAGTCTGGAAAAACAACCACCTGAAGAAACACACAAAGATCAGCGTGTACAGAGCCGTTGTCATACCTATGCTCCTGTTCGGCTCCGAATCATGGGTCCTCTACCGGCATCACCTACGGCTCCTAGAACGCTTCCATCAGTGCTGTCTCCGCTCCATCCTCAACATTCATTGGAATGAGTTCATCACCAACATCGAAGTACTCGAGCTGGCAGAGTCCGCAAGCATCGAATCCATGCTGCTGAAGACCCAACTGTGCTGAGTGGGTCACGTCTCCAGAATGGAGGACCATCGCCTTCCCAAGATCGTGTTCTATGGCGAGCTCTCCACTGGCCACCGAGACAGAGGTGCACCAAAGAAGAGGTACAAGGACTGCTTAAAGAAATCTCTTGGTGCCTGCCCCATTGACCACCGCCAGTGGGCTGATATCGCCTCCAACCGTGCATCTTGGCGCCTCAGTTCGGCGGGCAGCAACCTCCTTTGAAGAAGACCACAGAGCCCACCTCATTGACAAAAGACAAAGGAGGAAAAACCCAACACCCAACCCCAAACAACCAAATTTCCCTTGCAACCGTGCCTGCCTGTCCCGCATCGGACTTGTCAGCCACAAACGAGCCTGCAGCAGACGTGGACATACCCCTCCATAAATCTTCGTCCGCGAAGCCAAGCAAAAGAAAAGAAGAAAGAAATACTAATGGTATAGAAATCTAAACACAATTTAAGTAGTTTTGGTCATTTATTCATTCTAAATACTGTACATTTCAGCATATGAGTCAAGTGAAGCCCAAAAAAAACCTCTCAAAAATGAGGGTGTGGCCATTGGAATCGCAGTGGACACAACGAAATAACCACACAATGTTTTGAGAGTGAATCAAATGGATTTACTCTTCATCACCTGCACAACCTTTTAAAAGCCAGAATCACATGCTTGACATATGCTGATGTCATCATGCAGTAACATCACATGACCATTTTGATGCCTCCTGGGAGTTGTAGTGCAGCCATAGTGTACCCCCAGAACTGGCAGACAGTTATGTCTGTCTTTTAGGTTGTTGACCTTGTGATGCACTGTTGGCTGCTGCAGTGGTGAAGGCTTGTCAACATGAGCTGGTTTAAGCTTGTTGATAATTAAAGACTTTGGCTTCCCTCCATTGTCCAAAACATTAGTTGACCTAGTTTGTCTGAGTATCCTATAAAGTCCTTCGTAGGGTGTCTGTAAAGGTCACGCTTTGGACGAAGACATATTTGCAGTGTTTAAAGTCTTCAAGCACAAAAGAAGAGTGTTCTTCATGATAGTGGTATAGGGGTTAATTTTCCTATGTCTCCCTTAGCCTGCTTAACATTCCTTAGGATCATTGCTGGAGTTGTAATGGTAGGGGATGAATTCCCCTGGAACCACCAACGGTGCGCCATACACAAGCACTGCAAATGAAGCTTGGAGGTCCTCCTTTGGAATTGTTCTAATGCTCTGTAATACCCAGGGCAGCTCATCAGCCCAGTTCGGGCTCTCTAACTGATCCATCAAGGCTGACTTGTGATGTTGATGAAATCTTTCCTTCATTCCATTGGCCTGTGGATGATAGATGGATTGTCGTATTGAGCAAGTGAGACAAGGTCACAGCGAAGAAGTAAATTGTGGTCCTCTATCCGAAGTAACATGCACGGGTACACCAAAACGAGACACTCAGGAACTGAGGAACACCTGAGCACATATCTGTAGTAGCATCTACTGTAGGCATGGCCTCGGTCCACCACATAAATCTATCTATTACTGTAAAAAGATAATGGTATTCTCTTGAAACAGGAAGCAGACCAACAATGTTCATGTGGACATGAGCAAAATACCAAGTAACTGTGGGAAAGGACTGCAGTGGTGCCTTGGTATGCCGCTGAACTTCTGCTTTTTCACAGGCAATGCAGGGCCTCACCATTTGTGGAATGTCTTTTTTAAGACAGTGCCACATGCACCTGTCCGAAACCATGGGAACGATCGATCTAATTGATGGATATAAGAGACCATGCACAGGGTTGAATTCTCAATGTTTCCATGATGCCGGAACCACTGGGCATGGGTGTCCTGTTGATGTATCACAGAGGAGTAATTTGCCATTAACTCCAAATTGGACATCTTTCAATTGCAGGTTCGTGATTGCAATCCGATAAGCATTCATCTCATGGTCATGTTCTTGGGCCACGGCCAAACCTGTGTAGTCAATACCTTGATCTACAGATGAAACCTTGATTGGAGCAGAACGGGAAAGTGCATCAGCTACGACATTGTCTTTTCTGGAAATATGTCGTATTTTTGTGGAAAATTCTGAAATGAATGATAATTGTCGTTGTTGTCGAGCTGACCAGGGCTCTACAACCTTGGAAAATGCAAATGTTAAGGGCTTGTGGTTAGTGTACATAGTAAAATAAACTTCTTTTACTACTTCTTTTAACCCCTCCAAAAAATAACGGAAGTGTTGAATGGACAAGTAAATGGCCAAAAGCTCCTTATCAAAAGCACTGTATTTTTTCGCTGCTTCACGAAGATGGAGGCTGAAGAACACTAATGGTTTTCATTGCCAGTTGACATATTGAAGCGTACCTCCCACGGCCATACTGGAAGCATCTGTATTTAAAACAGGGTAGCTGAGTATAGTGGCATGAGTCAGCAAATTCTTTGTCTTCAGGAAGGTGTTGTTTCCCTCTTCAGTCCATTGGATGGTTCTGGCGTTTCTGGACAGTAAATCGAAAAGAGGCTTCATGACTTGATCTACTCCTGGAAGAAACCGACGGTAAAACTTTACCATTCCCAG
Source organism: Narcine bancroftii (assembly GCF_036971445.1). NCBI lineage: Eukaryota > Metazoa > Chordata > Chondrichthyes > Torpediniformes > Narcinidae > Narcine > Narcine bancroftii. Next base: position 49,173,921 of record NC_091469.1, read on the forward strand.
AATTTCTGCAGGGATTCAACCATAGCAGGTCTTGAGTACTTGGTAATGGCCTCAACTTTGGATGTCAGTGGAGTCACACCTTCCAGACTAATCCGATGCCCAAAGAAATAAATCATGTCCAAAAATGCATTTATCTGGATGGTGGTCAGTCCAAACTCTTGAAGATGAATTAAAAAGTGTACAAAGATGTTCCAAATGTTCTTCCTAACTCCCACTGGCCACTAAAATGTTGTTGAGGTAAATAAAGACATTGGTCATACCACATCCTAAAGCACCCATCACCTGTTGAAATGATTGAGCAGCATTCTGTAATCCGAATGGCATTCGTTTAAAAAAAAAAAAATATCGAGCAACTCAAATGGGGTAATTATTGCTGTTTTTTAATGTCTTCTGGCTCTACTGGTACTTGGTGATAGCCACGCACCAAGTCTGTTTTGGAGAAGATCTTCACTTCCTGTAAATTAGCTGAGAAATCCTGAATATGAGGTATCAGATAACTATCTGGGATGGTGGTGTCATTAAGGTGCCTGTAATCTCCAGAAGGTCACCCACCTCCATTGTGTTTCGGGACCATATGAAATGGAGATATCCAGGGACTGGTTGACTACGAATTATGCCTAGTTCCTCAATTTTGGAAAACTCTTCCTTAGCTAAACTCATCTTCTCTGGAGGCAAGTGGCACACTTTAGCATGGATAGGAGGGCCTTTAGTGAAATGCGATGAGTAAAACCGAACTTTGCAGTGGAGGCAGAAAATTGTAGAGTAGTAATCTCAGGGAAATCTTTCAACAGCTTGGAGAATTCATTCTCTGGTGTACTTAATGTCTGGAGGTGCAGAGCAGGGGTTTGGTGTCTGAAAAGTAGTTCCATCTATCATCTGACACCCTTTTAAGTTGATGAGGAATGAATGAGCCCGAGGAATTCTGCACCAATCAAAGGTCGGGATTCTGCTGCTATAATAAATGGCCAAGTGTAGAGATGATTCTCGGACTTGACATTCATCTTCCTGGTGCCAATGGTTGCAATGGTGGTACTGTTAACTGCTCGTAGTTGCAGGTTTGGGGTAGGATGGTGTGTGTCAAAATCTTTGGGTGGAAATACACCAACTTCTGAAGCTGGGTTCACCAGAAATTTTCGCTGGGACATTTGGTCCCATACATGCAGTAGGCTTGCAGGTTTCTTGCAACCGCTGCAGCTGGTGGTTGGCCTGGGCGTTTCCTGCAAATGGACAGGGAGGGCATTTACTCCCTAGCACCTGTGGTAATAACACCAAGACAAGGTGTCCACAGGCTCCTTACTTGTCTTGGAGTGTTGCCTGCTTGTAGGGAGTGATGTACTGTCCTTTTTAGCCAGCCTCCGCTGCTCCAGCCCTTTGGTGTTCAAATGAACACTTGGATAACAAGAGCCTAATATCATCTGGCTTTACAAAGAGCTGCTCGAATAGCATATATTGTGGCTTTCGCCAGATACCAAGAACAGCATTTCATCCATTAGTTCTGAAGTGGCGCGGACTTCCAAACTATCAACATGTAGTAATTTGGCTGTCCTTTTCCTGTGGGACATACCCTGAAATCAAAGTACTTTTAAAGCGTCATGTTTGCTGGTATGTGGTGGATCCTGTAGGAAGTTGCTGATCCTCTTAGTGATGGCCTGGGCCAGGGCACTGACAAGATGGTAATAACGAGTGGTGTCCAACTTGACTTTGCAAAGGTGAAATTGTGCTTCAGCCTCTTGGAACCACGGTTCAGGCTCAACTGTTCAGAAAGGTGGAAGCTTCAAAGCAATAGCTGAAGAGTTCATGTTTGTCCAAAATTAGATTTTGTACTCATTGAGGTCATCAATTCTGGCCACTGGAATTGCAGTGGACACGATCAAATAACCACACAAGGTGTTTTTAGAGTGAATCAAACAGATTTGCTTTTCATCACCCATGCAACCTTTTAAAAGCCAGAATCACACACTTGATGCGTGCTGACATCATCACACATTGATGCCTCTTAGGAGTTGTTGTGCTGGCTTAGCGCTGCTCCAGGGGGTTGAATTGTATTCTGGATATACTTTTGGAACCTTAAATTCAGTTCAAAATCCAATCTACATTGATTTGGTATACAAGTCGACCCTTGAAAAATCAAAAAAATGTCCAAGTGCGACAAATTTTCATTGAAATTTTTATTGAATACAACACGGTTGGAACCCTTCAAAATCACTTTCACTATCATCGTCTGAAGAAAAGATGACAGCAAGCACGTCATACTCTCACTGTTTTAAAAGTCATCATATGGGTCCAAATCTGTATCTGATGCGTTGGTTTCAGCTTCGTCATCAGTGTCCCATAACAAATTATCTTCCATGCCATCAATTGCATTTTTATTATGTAGTGCTAATCTACTTTTAAGTGTTCTCCGTTAATGGCTACAAAATATATCCCAGACCAGCAAACTCTGTTCTTTGCATAAACCACCCGACTGCCTGTTCCACACATAGTTTTACACCATTTTCATTCATCCATCCTTTTTCATAAAAATGTACAAAAGTACCTGTGGGGAATTTTATTTTAGGTTTAATTTTGCATTTGGAGATTACCATGGATCTTAACTTTGTCCTGATAACACCACAGTTAACCTGGTCCTTTCATGGCCTGTACTTCTGGTTTGCACAGTTTTTACGCAGTTCTATTGCCTATCGTGTCGAAATTCATGAGGGCTTCGTCCATGTTTCTGATATTTGCCAATGCAAACTTGTGTTTCTATCGGTTATGTGAAAATTTACAACTTTATGATCAAGATCTTTTGGTAGTTTCTGTGCAATTTTTTTTGTCCAATCTCTGACCAACTTCTCGTATACATCAAATTGTCTTGCAACAGCACGGTTTGTTGGTTTTCTTGCTTATTTCTATCACTTTCAAGTTAAAACTCTCTTCATATTTTCGGTAAGTTGTGTTGTTTCGATGGTCCCTCCATGACAGCAATCACCTCTACGTGATCTTTGGGGGTTGACATATACGCTGGCCAACGGCCAATCTCAGGCATCCCAAAAATTGGGGTTGCGGGATTTAGGCTGAATATACCATAAAACCATTAAAATGCAGCTGAAAAAGGAGGGTTGACTTGTATGCCAAAATATATGGTACTTTCATTTGCAAGAACACAAGGTTCACTTGATGGCATTATTTAAATCCTCTCGAGCCACTAAAGTTATAATCTTGTATCCTTCCAGTTGAAATTTTATGTAGAGCTGTTAACATTTCTGTGACAACTACTAGGACAAGGAAAAGAGTCCCACCCTGAAATGTTGACTGACCCTTTCCATGGATGCTGCTTGACCTGCAGAGTCCCTTCAGGTTCTTTTGTTTGCTCAAGAAATTTTTGTTGCAAAGATCCAGTCAGGTTTGGTCCCCTTTTCCATGTTGCAACTTTTGTAACTCGGTGATTGTGTGCGTGCAAAATCTTAAATAGGTAGTGGAATTTGAATGTTCAAAATGGATAAACTGCTTCTTGGTACAGTTGTATTTAATCAATGCACAAGAATTTAATTTGTATAGAATGCAACAGTTGATGTTTTTCATCACTGATTGTAATTGTGTAGATTTAGAGATTGCTTAAAAAATGTAATTGATAGTATTTGTCCTTGCTGTCATTGAGATTTTGAAATTTTTGTGGTTTTTATGTATTTTGATGAAGTTTTGGAATATAATCCTGCAGGCCCTTCATGCTGAGTCAGAGAGTGAGATTCTAGGCCCTTTCAAACTGCTGTGTAAAATGGGGTTAACTGGGCAATTTGCCTGGTTAGCGCCCCACTTACATGGCAGTTAGAAAAGGTCCAACCTGGCCAACCTTGTCAGAATCCAACCGGGTCCCTGATTTACCTCCGAGGTAGTCAGGGAACCCAGTTAAATTTACCTAGGTCGCGTCCACAGGCGATTTGAACAGGAAAATGGCTGACCTGCTTATTCCAGTCTTGGCATACCTAAAGAAATTAAAGGCGGATAGAATCTTTTTGCAGAAAACACATCTTACCAAATTGGAACATGATAAATTAGAAAGAGGATGGGTTGGACAAATAATATTATCTTCCTTTGGTTCAAAGTTAAGAGGAGTAATGATTCTAATTAATAAGAATACACCAGTGTTAATAGAAGACACCTCGATTGATCAAGCTGTAAGGGATGTAATGGTTCATGAGAAGCATGGACATTTATGAATACTTTTGCTCCAAATTATGACAATGAAGCCTTTATGAAGGATATCTTCTTAAAAGCAGCTGAGGGAAGACAAAATATATTGGTTGGAGGAGATTTTAATTTTTGCTTGTACCCAATATTAGATAAATCTGCAAGAACAGTAATGAGGGCGAAAGCAGCAAAAACCACAATTTCATATATGAAGGATCTAAATGTTATCGATTTATGGAGGCGATTAAATCCCACAGAAAGAGAATTTTGCATTTACACAATTTACATACAAGGATTGATTTATTTTTAATGTATGCCCAGTTAAAAACAGAATACCTAGCTAGAAAGGCTAACATTAACGGAAAAGCAATAAAATGTACACACATGGTGTCTTAATACCATGTTACTTAAAAGAACAGATGTGCAAATTTATAGAGACAGAAATATTTTTATAAAACAAATCAGCTGTGTACTAACAGTAGTTTTTTGATATGTGAAATGCTCAAAGCATATTTGAGTGGACAAATTCTATCCTATACAAAGAATCTTAAGAGAGAATATATGACAGAATTAAATAATTTGGAGAAAGATATAAAGAACAGAACTACAAGAAGAATACAAATTACTGGAAAATAAAAAAAGCTAAGATATAATACAATACAATGCAAACATGTAGAACAGAAAATGTCATATTTAAAAACTAAACCACAATACTATGTGTGCCTGTTCACCCTAACTCAAAGTTTTATCTTGTCGGATTAAAGCAGAGGAGTCATCAAGAATGATAAATGCTATAAAAACACTCTAGCATGTAAACAATTATGGACAAAATTATACAAAGCACAATTACTAGGAGATAAGAATGAAATGGAAGAAGTTTTGTCAAATGTTTAACTTCCAAAACTAGAAGAGAGAAAGGGTAGAACTAGATACTACAAGGGAAGAAATTGAAAAGCCCCTGGGTACCCGACAGACTAATAAATCAATAGGGGAGGATGGATTCCATCTGAATTTTACAGACAATTTAAGGAACTATTAATCCCCTATTAATGGATGTTCTGGACCAAGCAATAGAAACGCAGATCCCCTTGGGATCATTCTCAACCGCGATTATTACAAAAAAAATAGGGACCCATTAAAAACTTTGTCATATAGACCAATATCCCTATTAAATGCTGATTACAAGATAATAGCGAAAGTGTTGGCTAATATATTAGGACAATATTTACCAAAATTGATACATACAGATTAGGCAGGATTTGTTAGAGGAAGACATTCCTCAAATAGTCTAGGAAGATTATTTAATAATACATACGAATGGAATCCAAGTATTACAGTCTCCCTGGATGCGGATAAAGCATTTGACTGTTTAGAATGCCACTTTCTATTTAAAACACTGGAAAAAATTTGGTATAGGCAGAAGATTTATAAACTGGATAAAAACTTTATCATAAACTGCAAGCTAAAATTGTAACCAATCATCATATATCATTACTGATCCCCTTGAGTAGATAGAGTGGACAGGGATGTCCCCTGTCCCCAGCACTTTTTATTTTCGCCTTTGAACCGCTGGCGGAGATAACAAGAGGGGGAATCCAGATGTAAAGGGCTTCAAAGTTGGACAAGAAGAACATAAAATTAGACTCTTTGCTGATGATGTGCTATAATATTTATCAGACCCTGTTAAATTTTTGGAAAAATTACAAGGAGCACTAGAAAAATATGGAAGAACGTCAGTTATAAGATGAATATGAACTAAAGTGAGATAATACCATTAACAAATTTTGAATACGAAAGACACCAAAAAGAAGTAAATTTAAATGGAAGATGGATGGAATAAAATATCTTGACAAAATCTGTATAAACTAAATTCTTGGGAAGATAGAAAGGGACCTGCAGGGACCTGCAAAAATGGAGAGATTTAATGATTACCTTGTGGGAAGGGTTAATTGTATTAAAATGAAAGTGATGCCAAGACGGCAGTATTTTTTTCAATCGCTGCCTAAAAATGATTTAAACTACTAAACTATCATATTAGACAGTTCCTATGGAATAATAAGGTACCTAGAATCACCCTGGAAAAACTGACATGGAGCTATGGGCTGGGAGGACTTAGATTTCCAGATTTAAAATAAATAATACTAAGCTGCACAGGCTAGATTTCTTGTAGCCTTCTTTGTGGACACACACTTGGATTCAGATGGGAATGCACTCAAAGGTGGAGGAGGAAGCCAAGGATTTTATCTATTAATGGAGTGTCAAATCACTAGAAAAAAGATATAATCCCATGCTAATACATATGATCAAAATATGACAAGAAAATAATGAATGTATAGGAAAAAGCATAGGAAATCAATAAAAGCATCACTGTGTGTTTATAAAAAAAAAGGTTATTGCCTAGATATAAGATATATTGAAGAAGCTCTTATGTTCTTCAAACAATTAAAACACAAATACCGAGTGGCCAATAGGACCTCCTGTTTTCTCCATCTCAGATCATTCTTAAGATACCAACATTAACCCCACCTGAAACTAGTGAAATGGAATGAATGGACTGAATGGGGAATACACCCAAATTTATAACAAAAATGTGCTATGCTCTCTAAAGTGGAAGTGCAAAACCAGGATTACAGAGGTCAAAAGAAAGATGGGAGTTAGATTTGCGTGTGGTGATTTCAGAAAGATGCTGGTCAGATTGGTGTAAGGATAGTATGACATCAGTTATAAATGCAAGATATGGATTATATCTTATCCCACAGAAATGACATAGATCAAAAGCAAAAATGTCAGATGTGTTTCATATGTGGGACTGAGACAAGAACTTTATTTACATGCTACGTGGTCATGTGTGAAGGCGAGACCATTTTGGCAATTACTGAAAAATTAAGCAGGATAACAGGAGTGGCCTTTATAGGTGACCCAGAGTTACATTTACTAGGTAATTTTATTACAAATAAGCAACATATGACAAAATATCAAATTGTAGCAGCTGTTAATGGCAGCACTACTGAAATGAAATATCAAATTGTAGCAGCTGTTAATGGCAGCACTACTGAAATGAAGTACGTCCACACAATATGAGTAACTGACTCTATTTGAATATTTTGCACTGCTTTTAGGGGCCGATCCACTTCCTGTCTGGAGTGCGCTAGTCTATGGGAGTGACATCAGGATATTGCGGAATCGCTGTCTGCCCAGCGACGTGCCACCAGGAAGTGGCGACATCTCCCAGGCAATGCGTGTCACAAAATGCGAGCTTCTGAGAAGGGAAGGGGGTCCTGCACCATCTTGTACCAACCGACTGGGGCGGTGATTTGGCCCATCTAACTGCGTGGTCACGCAGCCAGCTACACCACCTCACTCATCCCTCCACCTCCCAAAATCACTGCCACGCTTTGAGCAAGTCACAGTACTGTCTTCAGGCGGGGGGCCTCTGTGTCTGACCTTGGGAGCCAGGATAGGCTGGTCTAAGTCCAAATACACTGCCTTGAGGTGGTCAATGGTAAACATGTCCTGCCGCCTGCCAAAGTCCAGGGTGAAAATGATACTGTTATGCTGTAACACCTTGAATGGGTCTTGGTACGGGCATTGCAGTGGTATTCCTTGCCATCCTCTGCGAATGAAAATGAAGTTGGTGGACTGTAGATCTGCAATGACATGGTAGGGTGGAGAGCCGTGGCGGAGGTTTTGGCTTACCCATCTGTTCCCTCAAGTGCTGGAGGACATCTAAGGCACTGGGTTATGGGCCGTGAGGGTTGAAGTGAATGTCCCCTAGGATGATAAGCAGGGAGTCATACACTGTCTCAGCAGAGAATGCTGGCAAGTCCTTTGGTGCTGTACAAATTCTCAACAGCACTCATGGGAGTTTGTCCACCCAATTTGGGCTACTTTTAAGATGGCGGTGAAAATGTTTGACAAGTCTGTTTTCCTGAGGATGGTAGGTTGTGGTGTGGTGTAACTGGCTGCTGCAGAACTTGGTTAGGTTGAAACAGAGCAAGGAAGTGAACTGGGCCCCTCAGTCTGAGGTGATGTGGGTCGGGATGCCAAGTGGACAAGAAAGCTCTGGCGCAAGTCTCTATCATGTGGCAGGGATATTGCTTCCTGCCAATGGGTAGAACGGTCAACTATTGTGAATAAATACTACATAACTTGGCTCACGGGGAGCAGGCCAACGAAATGAAAATGGCATCTGCCATGAACAAAGCAATGGCAGATAAGCCCCCATGTTGATTTGGAGGAGAAAACTCCCAATGATATGCATTCAATTATATATCATGTATGTATTGCAATAGCATTCTATCCCTGAGCGATCTCTGCTCATCCACTATTCCCACATTCAGCACATAAAAACTTTAGAAATCCTGGAACCAACACACCAATGGCATCATGAAGAAAGCCTCTACTTCCTCAGGAGTTTGCGGAGGAGCTAGTGGAGTTGTTCAAGTGAACCGGTACGGATTTGAAGGGCCGACATGGCCTGTTTCTGTGCTGTAAACGGTTATATGGTTATGTGCACGTGCATGTGGTCAAACTTGTTTTGTGCTGTGGCGAAACTCTGGAGAGGGGTCTTGGTGAGTCTTCAATTTGTTGCGCTAGCAGTCCAAGCAAGTCTTAGCCCATAGAGTTAAAATCCTTGACCTTCTCCAGCAAACAATAGGAGTTAGTCTTCTGCTCCCATCTGTTTTTTAAATTTAAAAAAAAATTTCACACTATAAACCATATTGACCAAAATACACATAAACATTTCCCTCTTGAATATACACAGTGTCATTTTCTCCCCTTTATCCCCCCTCCCTTCCCTCCCTCCTTTCCACACCCCTCACCACCCACTGAATGTTCAACATATCCGATATATTACACCCATTAAACAATGTAATCACACAATGAAAATAAACAAGAAAATTGTGTCATCTACTTTTATACACTGGGTCAGTTCATTTTGTCTTCTCATTCTATCATTTTAGGGGGTGGAGGTCCGCGGTAGGCCCTCTCTGTTGTGTTCCATGTACGGATCCCAAATTTGTTCGAATCCTGTGCACCTGTCCACAGAATAAGAGGGTGAGCCAGTAAACGACTTTATTTGAATCTCTTGCGCTGCTTTTGGGGAATGACTCACTTCCTGTCTGCGGCATGCTGGTCTATGGGAGTGACGTCAGTGCATTGTGGAGTCACTGCCTGCCCAGAGATGTACCATCAGAAAGTGGCGACATCTCCCAAACAATATGTGTCACCAAACGCTGGCTTCTCCTGATGTGCCATCTTGTACCTATCGACTGGGGTGGCGATTGGGCCCGTCTAACATACGTGAAAGTGAGTCCATTTTGGCAAGACATCACAGAAAAATTAAACAGGAGTGGACTTGATGGGTGACATTGAGCTATATTTACTCAGTAATTTTATGTAAATAAGCAACAAATTGACTAAATATCAAATCTCATTTATGAAAATGGCATTGGTGGTTGCAAAATAATGTATTGCGATCACTTGGAAGTCCAACTCCCTTCTACTAAAAACACAATGGACTGCAGAAATGAACAGCTTTATACCTATGTTTAAAAAAAAAAATCACTTCTAATTAAAAGAATAAATATTTCACTTTTGTTAAGATCTGGCAGCCAACTATTTTATATATATATATATATTTTAATGTGGTTTTTCCAATTCTATTCTATATATTAAAAATATATAAACTCTGATGTTGTGTGGAATCATATATCTGGAAGGGGGGAGGGAGGGACTGTTTTGTTTTAGTTTGTAAGAAAAAGTTTAATGTATTGTGATATTGAAAATATTATTGTGTATATTTTTGAAAAAATCAAAAAATGTTTAAAAAAAAAGAAAATGAATCCCAAATATATAACTGAGGGCGCCATAAAGACACGTGTCTTGATGCAGTCGAACTTTAGCCTATTCTAAGCTGGCTGGAACTTTCTTTTCAGCGTAGTTGGGTGTTTTGCATCATCCTGACTTGTTATAATAATGTTGCCTAAGTAGCATCCAACATTTATTCTTTGTAATAATATTCATCACTGACTGAAATATCCCTGTTGTTGATGATATCCCATATGGCATTCTTGTATTCGTAAACAATCCTTGATAGGTGTTGATAGCCAGATTTTTTTGATTCTGTATCTTGTTCAAATTGTTGGTATGTTTGCAATAAGTTGAGTGTAGTGGACTTTTTTCCTCCTCATTCATGACTTGAAATAGTTCTTCCGTTCTCAGAATTGGATGTCTGGACACTCGTAGAGCTTGGTTTATTATGACCTTGTAATCACCACAAATTCTTATTTTGCTGCTTGGTTTTCTGACTGGTATGATAGGAGCAGGCCAGTCACTACATTTTTTAAATAATTTTTTATTTTTCACACTGTGAACCATATCAACCAAAATATATACAAACGTTTCTCATTAAATATACACAGTGGCATTTTCTCCCTTTTCCCCTCCTCCCCACCCTCCTCCCCACCCTCCTTCCCACCCTCCTTCCCCCCTCCTTCCCCCCTCCTTCCCCCCTCCTTCCCCCCTCCTTCCCCCCTCCTTCCCCCCTCCTTCCCCCCTCCTTCCCCCCTCCTTCCCCCCTCCTTCCCCCCTCCTTCCCCCCTCCTTCCCCCCTCCTTCCCCCCTCCTTCCCCCCTCCTTCCCCCCTCCTTCCCCCCTCCTTCCCCCCTCCTTCCCCCCTCCTTCCCCCCTCCTTCCCCCCTCCTTCCCCCCTCCTTCCCCCCTCCTTCCCCCCTCCTTCCCCCCTCCTTCCCCCCTCCTTCCCCCCTCCTTCCCCCCTCCTTCCCCCCTCCTTCCCCCCTCCTTCCCCCCTCCTTCCCCCCTCCTTCCCCCCTCCTTCCCCCCTCCTTCCCCCCTCCTTCCCCCCTCCTTCCCCCCTCCTTCCCCCCTCCTTCCCCCCTCCTTCCCCCCTCCTTCCCCCCTCCTTCCCCCCTCCTTCCCCCCTCCTTCCCCCCTCCTTCCCCCCTCCAAAACCAATAAATATTCAACATATACAATACAATAAAACCATTAAACAATATCATCAAACAATGAAAAATAAACAAGAAAAATATGTCATCTACTTTTACACACTGGATCAAGTCGTTTTGTCTTCTTATCATTTTAGGGGGTGGAGGTTCGAGGCAAGCCCTCTCTGTTATGTTCCATGTATGGTTCCCAAATTTGTTTAAATAATGTGACTTTATTTTTTCCAATGGAATACGTTTATTCATTTCCATGTACCATTGCTGTATTCTCAGGCTCTCTTCCATTTTCCAAGTTGACATTATACATTTTTTTTGCTACTGCTAAGGCTATCATAATAAATCTCTTTTGTGCTTTATCCAATTTGAGGCCTAATTCCTTACTTGTATTACTTAGAAGAAAGATCTCTGAATTTTTTGGTATGTTATTTTTTGTGATTTTATTTAACATCTGATTTAGATCTTCCCAAAACATTTTCACTTTCTTACATGCCCAAATTGCATGTACTGTTGTTCCCATTTCCTTTTTACAGCGAAAACATCTATCTGATAATGTTGGATCCTTTTTTTTTAACTTTTGGGGTATGATATATAACCTGTGTAACCAATATACTGTATCATGCATAACCTTGTGTTAATTATATTCTTCATAGTTCCAGAACATAACTTTTCCCATGTTTCATTTTTTATCTTTATGTTTAAATCCTTTTCCCACTTTTGTTTGGGTTTATAGCTTATTTCATCATTTTCCTTATCTTGCAGCTTAATGTACATGTTCGTTAGAAATCTTTTAATTATCATTGTGTTTGTAATCACATATTCAAAGCTGCTTCCTTCTGGTAATCTCAATCTGTTTCCCAATTTATCATTTAAATAAGCTTTCAGTTGATGATATGCAAACATTGTACCATGAGTTATTCCATATTTGTACTTCAACTGTTCAAATGTTAATAAATTATTTCCCAAAAAACAATTTTCTATTCTTTTGATTCCTTTTCTCTCCCATTCTCTAAAGCGAAGGTTATCTATTGTAAAAGGGATTAGTGTGTTTTGTTTCAATAATAATTTTGGTATTTGGTAATTCATTTTTTTTCTTTCTAAATAGATCTTCTTCCATATATTAGGTAAATGATGCAATACTGGTGAGCTTTTATATTGCACCAGCTTTTCATCCCACTTATAAAGTATATGTTCCGGTACCTTCTCCCCTATTTTATCTAGTTCTATCTTAGTCCAGTCTGGTTTTTCCCTTGTCTAGTAAAAATCTGATAAATACCTTAATTGTGCTGCTCTATAATAATTTTTAAAGTTTGGTAACTGCAAACCACCTCGGTTGTACCTCTCTGTTAATTTATCTAACGCTATCCTTGGCTTCCCTCCCATTCCACAAGAATTTCCTTATTCTTTTTAGTTCATTAAAGAATTTCTCTGTTAAGGGAATTGGCAACGATTGAAATAAGTATTATATCCTTGGGAAGACATTCATTTTAATGCAATTTACCCTCCCTATCAACATAAGCGATAATTATTTCCAATGTTCTAAGTCTTTCTGCAATTTCTTTATTAGTAGCTGAAAATTTAGTTTGTACACGTGGCTTAAGTTATTATCTAACCTAATACCTAGGTATCGGATTGCTTGTGTTTTTCATTTAAATGATCATTCTTTTTTAAATTTTGTATAATCCGCATTACTCATTGGCATAACTTCACTTTTATTTGCGTTGATCTTGTACCCCGATATTTCTCCATATTCCTTCAATTTCTTATGTAGTTCTTTTATTGATATTTCTGCTTCTGTTAAGTTTCCTATGATGTCATCTGCAAATAAACTGATTTTATACTCCTCCTTTATTTGTATCCCTTTTATTTTATTTTCTGTTCTTATCAGTTCTGTCAATGGTTCTATTGCTAAAGCGAACAATGAGGGGGATAATGGACACCCCTGTCCAGTTGACCTACTTAATTTAAATAGGTTCGATACAAATCCTTCGCCAATGGTCCATTATATAATGCTTTAATCCAATTAATATATTTTTCTGGTAGATTGAACCTCTGTAATACTTTAAATAAATAATTCCATTCTACCCTGTCAAAGGCTTTTTCTGCATCTAAAGCAACAGCTACTGTTGGCTTCTTATTTCCTTGAACTGCATGAATTAGATTAATAAGTTTACAGACATTATCCGCTGTTTGTCTTTTCTTAATAAATCCAGTATGATCTTGTTTTACTATTTTTGGTACACAATTAGCCAATCTGTATGATAATAATTTCACTATTATCTTATAATCTGAATTAAGAAGAGATATTAGTCTATATGATGCTGGTGAGACATTGGTCTATATGATGCTGGTGTTAGTGGATCGTTCTGTGTCTTTGGTATTACTGTAATTACTGCTGTCTTACACGATTCTGGAAAGTTTTGTATTTCTTCTATCTGGTTCATTACTTCCAGGAGAGGAGGAATTAATAACTCTTTAAATGTTTATAAAATTCTATTGGGATTGCAGTCCTTTTTCATTTTAGTTACATAACTTATCTGCCCTCTAATGAAGGGCCATAATATAAATTTGTCTTTCACTGATTCCGTACTTATTTCAAAATATGTTTTAATTTAGTGTTCAATAAACTCTAAATTCCTGCCTTTTAAGTGGCATGGAGTTTAACCTCCATCTATATGTTCTTGGTGGTATGTCCTCCAGTTCTATTGCTAATAACAGGGGTGAATGATCAGATAGTAATCTAGCTTTATATTCAGTTTTTCTAACTCTCCCTTGAATATGGGCCGACAACAAAAACATATCAATCCTTGAGTATGTTTTATGTCTACTTGAATAATATGAGTCTTCCTTCTCTCTTGGGTGCTGTCTCTACCATATATCCATAAGTTTCATTTCCTGCATTGATTTAACCATAAATTTGGCCAATTTATTCTTTTTACTAGCCTTTTGTCCAGTTTTAGCCAACATTGGATCCAAATTAAGGTTACAATCCCCTCCTATCAATATACTTCATTGTATATCTACAATTTTCAAAAAATATCTTGCATAAACTTTTGATCCTCCTCATTAGGTCTCAATATATATTGATCAAATTCCACAATTCTGATTATATCTGACACTTTATCATTACATACCTCCCTGCTGGATCTATTATTTTCTCCTCTATTTTGATTGGTACATTTTTATTAATTAATATAGCTATACCTCAAGCTTTTGAATTATATGATGCTGCCACTATGTGTCCTACCCAATCTCTCTTTAATTTGTTATATTCCACTTCAGTTAGATGCGTTTTCTGCACAAATGCTATGTCTTTTTTCTTTTTCTTTTTCAGTAAATTTAATAGCCTTTTCCTTAATTTCTTTTAATTTGGTTATGTATTCCATTAATGTTTATAGTCATATAGTTCAACATGGCCATCTCATATCCTGTTTATACCTAATTTCCACTTCCTCACCACCATTTTCATCTCTCAGTTTTCCCTTTTTAAACTCAATGTATGACAACACATTTAAAACATAAAATACTCCAACAACTCCCACATCCAATATTCCCTTAACCCCAAATGTCCCCCCCCCGATCCTGCTTGCAAGCGTCAACTGATTTCGCAGTGACGGTTATTCTCTCCCCCCCGCCCAAACCCCCCCCAAAAACTCTTTTTATTTTACACATGTAATAAAGTTCTCCCTTTTCCCCCTTCCTTCCTTCCCTTCTCTTTCCCTTCTTTAGTTCTTTACATATATATTGTTTTTACATCTTCATATATATTTTATCGCCGTTCCTCATTCTTATTGCATCTTTTCATCTCTCCTTCTGTCCTGCAAGCGTTCTGCAAATTCTTGTGCTTCCTCCGGATCCGAGAACCGTCTGTTTTGCTCCCCGGGGATAAATATTTTAAGCACAGCTGTATGTCTTAACATGAATGTATAACCTTTTTTCCATAGGATTGATTTTGTTATATTAAACTCCTTCCTTTTCTTTAAGAGTTCAAACTTATGTCTGGGTAAAAAAAATATTTTTTGACCCTTGTATTCCAATTGTTTATTGTCTTCTCTAATTTTATTCCTTGGCTGCTCCAGTATATTTTCTCTTGTCGTATATCTCAAAAATTTTACTAAAATGTATCTTGGTTTTTGATGTGTCTTTGGTTTCGGAGCTAGTGTTCTATGTGCCCTTTCTATTTCCATTCCTTCCTGTATTTCTGTCATTCCTAGGACCTTCAGGATCCATTCTTTTATAAATTCCTTCATATCTGTGCCTTCTTCATCTTCCGTTAGGCCCACTATTTTTATGTTGTTTCACCTACTATAATTTTCCAACAGATCAGTTTTCTAAGCAAACAACTCTTGTGTCTCTTTAATTGTTTTTATCACTTTCTTCTAATTTTCCTCTTAAGACGTTTACTTCCATTTCTACAGCCATTTCTCGTTCTTCCACATTTTCTACTTTCTGTCATGACTAGTTCTAATCTTTGCATTTTATCTTCTGTTCTTTTCATTTTTCTTTTAATTGCACTAAATTCTAATGACAACCATTCTTTTAATGCTCTCATTTGTTCTTCAAAAAAAGCTTTATCTATATTCTGTCCATCTGTTTTACCTTCTATCTCTCTGTGAAGATCTTGGTCTTCTTCTTCCGAGTCTGTACCTGTGTTTGTGTCTTCTTCTTTTCTTCTGATTTTTCTGATGAGTAGCTTGTCTCACTTTGTCGGGTCTCTTCTTGCTTGGCCTCTTGCTGTTGGTCCTCTTCTTCTGAACTGATCATCTGTCGAGCCTCCTGCTGCTGCTCCTCTTTCCGTTCACCCCGTCGACTTTTGTTCTCACCTGGTACTTCACTCCCTCTCCTGCCGCTTTCCTCATCTTCCAGCTGAGAGCCCTGGTGTCAGGCATCCCTCAGCTGGTCGTGCTGTGATTGCCCGCTCCTCGGCCGAGCCCCCCTCCCGTTGGTGTTCTCCTTTACCTTAGATTGCGCACTGTGCATTTTTATTTGGCTCAGAGAGCCATTTTTGCAGTCCACCAGTCGGAGGGTCGCAACTCCGCAGGGCCGACACCAACCTCAGAGATTGGGCGCTCTTCTCCACCACGGCTCCCTGTTCCTTCGTGCAGTTAAGGCCTTCTCCTTTCTTTTCCGGTGTCTTTTCTTTTTTCCCATTGTTTTTACTTTTTCAGTCTTAGGTGCCATTTTCTTTCTCTTCTCTGCAACTTTATCTTTTATTTCTTATATTTTGTATTTATTCAACTTTGTCTTAACTTTTTTTCTTCTTTTCTGGAGAGGGCTTGTTTTACCCTTCCAGCCACTACTCCATCAAGTGACTCCTTGCCAGTCACTACATTGAAGTTTTTTGATTATTCCTTCCACAAAAAATACTGCCCTTGGTTTAAAAAAACATAGCTTTTGCTTCAGGTTGTACTTGTCCTTTGATTTGGACTCACTGAATTTTTCCCAGGCTTTTTACAAATACTGATTAGTATTTCAAAAGCACTTGTTGTAACTTTAATTTCTTGTCATCCACTGTTTGTACCTTCTTCATGGCCCAAATTTCCTTCTACTCTAGTAAAATGTACATCAACAAATGTCTTCCCAACAATGCGGGTCCTTTCGTTTCTACAATGTAGAGAGAGAGTCCTTTCTTAGTACTTGTTTTTATTCAATGTTTACATTCTCCTAGCACTTTGTTTTTTTTTCCCCACCTCCTCCAGTAATTGTCTTTAAAACAATATCGGACTGTTTTATGCCAGCTTTGGGGGTAGTTTTTCTTTCATATTTTTTGGCATTAAGGATATAACAGCCCCTGTGTCGAGTTTCATGTGGGCTGGTTCATCATTGAATTTTCATTCGAACATCAATATTCTGACTTGCGATCACTTAAACTGAGAATATAATGTACTGACACTGTTTCTTCTTCTTTGGTATGACTTTGGTACTCTGGCTCACTTTTTCATCTCCCCTAAGGTGTTTAACCTTGGACGATGGTTTCTTATAGCTTAATGGCGAGGGTTTCATCTTCCTGTGGTCTTTTTTACTCCATCTTGGGCACCTTGCCTTGGTATGCCCACCTTATTACATTAGAAAATGAGGGAGTGTGTCAAGGATGAATGAGTATTTTAGCATGCTGATGAGTTTTCCAAGGCAACAAGAATTAGAGATGGAGCTGATGGGGGCGGGGGGGGGGGCGGGGGGGGCGGGGGGGGTGGGGGGGGGGGGAAGGTGAGAGAGATATGCTTGATGGCCTGATTGCTCATCTATGTCCCATCCCATCCTGCACCCTGCCCCACAATCTCTGTACCCTCTGACATATTGTCTCTGCCTGTAACATCTTTTATCAATCCCTCTATTAGTGTCATACTTTTCTCCATTACTTTCATACTTCTCGTGCATGGCCATTTCACCAGTCTGTTCAATATTTGCCTTGCAGTTTGCTACATTTTCAACTTTAACATCATTAAAATGCTCATTAAAATAAATCTGGGAGTCAGAGGTAAACAAGTCTGCAGGTGTTGGAAAACTGGAGCAAAGAGAGTGTTGGGAGGAACTCAGAAGGTCAGCATCCATGGAAAGAAGTAGAAAAGGGGAAAAGTTGATGGGTAATATACATTAATGATCTAGATGATGGGGTGGTGAATTGGATTAGTAAATATGCAGACGATACTAAGATAGGTGGAATAGTGGATAATGAAGAAGGTTTTCAAGGATTGCAGAGGGATTTGGGCTGCTTAGAAAAGTGGGCTGAAAAATGGCAGATGGAGTTTAATGCTGATAAGTGTGAGGTGCTTCATTTTGGTAAGAAGAATCAGAATAGGACATACGTGGTAAATGGGAGAGCATTGAGGAATACAGAAGAGCAGAAAGATTTAGGAGTGACAGTACATCGTTCCCTGAAGGTAGAAACTCACGTGAATAGGGTGGTGAAGAAGGCTTTTAGTATGCTGGCCTTTATCAATCATTGCATGGAATATAGGAGTTGGGAGGTGATGTTGAGATATACAATAAGACATTGGTGCGGTCTAATTTGGAGTTCTGTGTGCAGTTCTGGTCGCCTAATTATAGGAAGGATATAAACAGAGTGGAAAGAGTGCAGAGAAGGTTTACCAGAATGTTACCTGGGTTTAAGCTTCTAGAGTATAGGGAGAGATTGGACAGATTAGGTCTTTATTCTTTGGAGCGTAGAAGGTTGAGAGGGGATTTGATAGAAGTATTTAAGATTATGAAAGGGATAGACAGAGTGGATGTGGATAGACTATTTCCGTTAAGAGGAGGAAAGATTAAAACAAGAGGACATGAGTTAAGAATTAAGGGGCAGAGGTTTAGAGGTAACATGAGGGGGAACTTCTTTACTCAGAGAGTGGTAGCCGTGTGGAATGATCTTCCGGGAGAAATAGTGGCGGTGGAGTCAATTGTATTATTTAAGAAAAGGTTAGACAGGTATATGGATGAGAAGAAGATGGAGGGTTATGGGCATTGTGCGGGGAGGTGGGACTAGAAAGGGGTGTTTGGTTCGGTGTGGACTAGAAGGGCCTAATGGCCTGTTTCCGTGCTGTAATTGTTATGTTATATATATGTAATATTAGGGGGAATCTTCTTCATACAAAGTAGTGGGACTGTGGAGCGAGCTGCCAGCTGAAATAGTGAATGCAGACTCTATTTTAACATTTAAGAAAAATTTGAACAGGTAGATGAATGGGAGGGGTATGGATGGATTTGGACTGGGTGAACTCAGTAGAACTCAGTGAAGTAATAGTTCAGCACAGAAGAGCCTATTTCTCTGCTGTAGTGTTCTATGGTTCTATGATCAGAGTTTTGAGAGTCATTTATGATGTTGGCTGCCTCCTTGAAGCAGCAACTTTCAGATTTCTTTGGGTAGTTGGAGTCTATGACGGTCTGCATTTGCTGCCTTCTGTGTTTCAGGGAATTTGAATGACACAATCACCATACTGTCCACAGTACACCTGCAGAAGTTTAATAGCTTATTTGATAACATAGATGAGAGATCAGGCCATCAAACTCCTTTCACCCTTAACCTGTATCCTCTGGATTGTATCTTACCTATTCTCAGTAAAAAAGCTTATACAAAGTTATAAGGTGTATATTTGTTCTTCCATACTTCAGGGAATAAAATCCTCACCTGTTTAACTTTTTCATGTATCTCAGTTCCTCAAGTCCCAGGAACATCCTAGTACACAGATGTCAAACTCTGGCCCGCGGGCCAAATTTGGCCCGCAGGATCATATCAAAAATGTATTAGAGGTGGCCCACTGGCCGCCGTGCCAGTATAGCGCATGCACAGTAACCGCTGTGTCCCAGGGTGAGAGAGAGAGAGAAAAATCCTGGTCCTTGAAAAGTAGTGGTGGGTGGTTTTATAAACACGCTGTCGTGTCCCCCCGCACACCCCCCCCCCCCACCGCAGCGCGGCCTGGCCAGTGTCAGGGGAAGCCAAGGCCGCTTCCAGCCACCGGAACCCCAGTGGCACAGCGTTTCTTGGAGCTGCAGATGGAGTCGGGACGCCAGAGGGAAGATTGGGGCTCCCCGCCGGGCAATGGGGGCGCCGGCCACCCTGTGCCTTCCCACCAGACCAGCGGCGGGTGCCCGGAGTACACGTGGAGAGCGAGGCGGTCGAGCAGGTAGGGTGGAACCCCCCGCCAATCTCGGGAATGGCGTGGGCTGGATCGGGATTAGCCACGCTCACCTGCTCCTCCACCGCTGACCGGGTTCCCAGCGCAGTCCTGAGCGCGGAGACTGCCCTGGAAAGGTCCTGGGACACTGGCACGGAAAGAAGAGCAGGGTCCGTAGAACATTACAGATCAGAAACAGGCCCTTTGACTCTACCTCGTGAAAACCCAACACTGGAGAAACTCAGCGGGTTAAACCGTATCCTTTATCCAGCAGAGAGGTACCTGACAATGTTTGGCCCTTGATCCCCCTCATCAATGTATGAGCGAAAGTCTGTGGTTGTCGTAAAAACACCAGAAGGGAGAAACTCAGCAGGTCAAGGGGGGTCCGGGAGGGACTCAGCAGGTCAAGTGGGGTCCGGCAGAAACTCAGCAGGTCAAGGGGGAGGGGTCCGGGAGAAACTCAGAAGGTCAAGGGGAGGGGGTCTGGGAGAAACTCAGCAGGTCAAGGGGGGTCCGGGAGAAACTCAGCAGGTCAAGGGAGGTCCGGGAGAAACTCAGCAGGTCAAGGGGGGTCCGGCAGAAACTCAGCAGGTCAAGGGGGGTCCGGGAGAAACTCGGCAGGTCAAGGGGGGTCCGGCAGAAACTCGGGGGGCCTGATCTCGCCAGGACCGTTGCCCACTCCCCCTCCCTGCCGCGACTCACGGTGACGGGGCCGGTGATGCGCCGAGATGCCGCCCTGCAGCGAGAGCCGATGCCCCCGCACTGTCGTTGTCCAACCCGATCGCCCGCAAACCCCGCCCTCCCGCACACAGGCCTGAGTAAGTATTATGAACTTTAATCTCAGGATAAAACGATCTTCCAATAGTTTCATGTCACAGTGATAAATATATTCCTGGTTAAAAATGGTCCTGCACCTGGATACAAGCTCATTAGGCATAAAACTTGAAAAGTGTGTAAATCAAAGGATATCTGTACCAATGGAAAAAGGGCATGGCAAATAACCCTGCTAGAGTTCATGCCCACAATCAGTCACCCATTTGATTGTTTCAGGAATCATGTTATTCTCCCAATAGCCCTCAGATTTTACTATTCGACAGCACACTAGCAACATTTGACAAATCCTCTATAGAGATATTATTTATTGAATATTTTATTTCTCATTTGTTAATGCTTCTGGAAAGAGTTTATCCAAAACTATTATTAAACATTTAATTTAATAAGAAAAAGTTTAACATTACATATGTTGAAAGAAGAGAAAACATGCAGATGTTGTTGAAAATTTTCAATAAATATTTAGTTTGGCCCTCAACTTAGTCCAAGTTTTTAATTTTGGCCCTCCGTGAATTTGAGTTTGACACCCCTGTCCTAGTAGATCTTATCTTCACTTTTTCAGCCTAAATTGATATCTTTCCTGTAGTTAAGTGCTCTAAATTTGGCCTGCCAATATCTTGTACAATGATACCATAATATCTCAACTCCTATATTCAGTTTATGAAGGCCAATGTTCCAAAGCTCTATGACTCTATCTACTTGTGACCCCACTTTAGGGAGTTTTTTTAATCTATATTCCAAGATACCTGTCTTCCACACTCCTCAGTGCCCAACCATTTATGAAATCACTATTTCATCTTGCTGCTACTTTTGGGACGAAGATACAAAAGCCTGAGGTCAAGTGCCACTGGTTTCAAGAACAGTTTATTTCCAACAGATAGCACAAGGACTATCTACTCAATAGCGTCACTTTTTGCATGAGGATAACTGAAAATTTATCATCTTTTGTATGATCTCTTTAATGGGTATTTTTTTTAAATGAAGTACCTGTTTGGCTACAGCAAATAAGAATTTTAGTGCATGTGAATATTGTGCAATATATACTGTGTGTGTGTGTGTGTGTGTGTGTGTGTGTGTGTGTGTGTGTGTGTGTGTGTGTGTGTGTGTGTGTGTGTGTGTGTGTGTGTGTGTTTTTTAAATCATCAATCATGACTCATCTGTACATTCCTGACTTCCTAGAAATCTATTCTGAACATTAAAGTTGTGGTTTTTACTTTTAACAAGTATTCGCTGTTTAGTCGAGCAAAATGCTAAAGTACATTTCCATCGATGAAGGAAGTCCAAATTCTATGCAACAGGCCAATAATTAACCTAATTTTAACATGCACTGGTCACAGAAATGCATCTCTGGGATGAGTAGTTTCAGTGATTTCAATGTGCTTCATTTAGATACATATGTGACAACTATGGCATTAATAAAATGCTGACTGTTGAGAATTTATGCATGAAATAGTAGAGCCATTTGCTAAACTGAAATTAATTTGAAGTTGGAAATTGGGAACTATGGGTGTGGAAATGTGCCTTGGAGGGATACAAAGCACTGATGCTGGAAGTCTGAGATAAAAATACAAATGCTGGTGTTACCCAGTAGACCATTACCTATCAAGAAAGAAAAAGTGCGAATTAACAGTAAAGTTTGAATTTTCTTTTTATTGTCATGTACAGAAATAAACAATATTTGTTTACTTTTGTTTGCCCGTAAAGGGATACAGAGTGGTTGCACTCAATCAGTACCTCTACCAAGAAAAGAGAGAGAAGCGTTAGAAAGTTCCTTAAGAGACACCGAGTGCTTGTGGATCTCACCACCTCCTCTGATGCATGTGCTTCCGTAATCTCTGTAGTTGATGACTTCCAGTTGATCCTGTGGGGAACCAGAGTTTCAGTTAACTCAGTCGCTCTCCTTGGCCCCTGGATCACAACCACCATTGTGACTAGGAATTTGTTAATGCTTGAGGGCCTTCACAAGCCCTGCTCGTCAATGGCACCCTCGCATATCTGTCCTAGTACCTGGTTCCTACAAGCCACCTGAGCCTCTTGCTGTCCTTTGCTATGTGTCCTACCCTTTAGGGTCTCCTTCCAGGCTTCTCCTTGGCAGGATGGTGTTCTCCTGCTCTGGCATCCTTCACTGGTCTGTGGCTCCTCTGGAGACACGCACCCTCGGTCTGAACAGCTCAGCATTGTGTAGCTATCTTGGCTAGAAGCCTCTGTGGGTTAACATTCGTTCTCCATTATACTGTCTGATATGCTGAATATTTGCAGTATTTGTTGTTTTTTCCAAACCCATTTGTGAACTATTTTAAAGCCTTTTTTTGGTGGTGTCCTTATTAGTTTTTTGATCCAATAATTTCTGATTTAAAAGATTGCGATTTAATTTTATTATTTTGTAACTCCTAACTTAAAATTGTATGAATTTTCAAAAAAGTCTTGTTAATCAAATATTTTGAGGAAATCTGAGATAGCTTTAGATGAAGCTTTCTTTGTTATCGGTAATAAAATGGCTGTTGCCAAAGTGAAGTATTAGCCTGGTGCATATTGGTGCAAGATTGTGATGAGATGCCTTTCCGTTAAGTAGGCACAGTTTACTTCCTGTGAGTTTTGTGTCATATTTTTCATCTTGCCATCAAATAATTGGCACAGGAAATAGTTTTAAATTTTCTTATCTTGTTTCTAACAGGCTGCAGGTGGCCACAGTGCATTTTATAATGTAATTAAAAAAGAAAGACAAATTGAGGATGAAACAAAGATAAATAAGTTTTGGCTTCATTAATAGCAGCGAGGTATTTAGTATTAGTTTGGTTTTATGTTTTACACCACAGGGTGATGAAAGATGGAGTTAGAAAAGAGAGACCTGTTGAAGAATGCAATACATAAATGTGTTGGAGAAACCCAATAGGTTATGAGGCATCCATAGGAAGTAAAGGGTAACCAACGTTTCAGGCTTGAGCCCTTTTGTCAAGGTATGAGTGAAAACATCCAGGTGCCTGAATGAAAAGGTGGGGGAGGAGCATAGGCTAACAGGTAAGAGGTCATGGATAGATGCAGATGGGAGGGTAAAGAAACATAAAGCTGAGAAATGATGGTGGGAGAGGGTTGCTCTGATAGGAGAGGAAAGGATAGGGAGCTGGAGGAAAGGAGATGGGGATAAGGAAAGAGACTTGGGGAGGAGTTTAAGATAAATTGAAAGTCAATGTTATTGCCGTTTGGTTGGAGAGTGCCCAGTAGGAATGTGGAAGAATGCTCTTGAACCAAACTGAAATGACTTCCTTCACATAAAGGCTTCCAAGCCTGTTGAGAATTGATGTATTATTGCAACATTTTAAGGTGATGGTCATTTGAGTGTTCTTTAAAATTATTTTTGGGTTAGATTAACTTAACATTCCATTAAGATGAAGTTTGTTCTTTTTTGAATTATAGTTCCAGAAGTGTGACGAGTTCCCACTTTTACTTATCGGTTGTAGCCTTTTCTACATTGTTGGCTAGAAGAGCTATCTTATTTAAATGGAAAGTTTCTAATCCATCTATTTTGTCTCAGTGGCTGTCTCAAATTATGTCATGTTTAAGTTTAGAGAAAGTTAGGAGTCATATAATTGATACTTGTGTTAAATTTGAAGAAACTTGATGACCTTTTATAAATTATTTCCACATGACCTATGTACTCCTATTCTCCTCATGTATTATTTACCTATAATATTTAAAAAATTGAAAAAGAAAGGAAGAGATTTCTGAAACACTGGTTAAAAAACTTAGAAAGTGAATCCATGTTGTATGAAAACAAAAATTCAAGTTAAGAATATTTCATGGTATAACTGGAATCTTTACCAAGATTTAGTCCTCAAAATGGAAAACATTGCAAACAGACATTGAATTGGTACTACTGGACTTTATTGTAATGGGAAGATGGCATAGTTTAAAACTCATCAAAAGACTTAAAATGCATTTTACCACATCTTTACGATTTATTAATTAGATTTTGTTCCATTGATTGTCTTGCCTTTTAACTTCTTTGACTGCAGCACCCGTAGAGATGGCCCTGTGTTCACAGATGTGGCAAAGGGCAGGCAATGTTTCTTTGCGGATGAGGATCATGCTGTGAGAAACCTAATGCAGTGGAATTGAGTATTTCTCCTCTGCATTTTGTATGATACTAGTCTATCTATTACACAGTGGGCAATGTATTTGTCAGAAACCTTAGATTCTGGGTTATGGCAAAAATTACCCAGTTTCCGCACAGATCTTTTCATCTTCCTCTGGTAACAGCACAACCTTGGCCAGGGCTATAACTGAAATTTACTCTCTGAATTGTTATCAGTTTATCTCTGGAAAGTTTTTGCTTTATTTGATCAGTGTGAGTGTTTTCACTGAACTTCATACTCTGTCAGCTTCATAAATCACATTCAAAAAGACCAGCTAATTCTAAAAATAATGAACCGTTGCCTTCTTAAATGTTTTTGAAACTGTCTCAGTGAATGATTCCCTTTATTGATTGCAGCTGCTATGGTTAGTTAGCTTGTAAAATATTTAAAATATTGGTATTTTTGATGCAAAAGAACTTTTCTGAGGATAGCGTTGTATCTTGAAAAGTGGCTTCTGCTTAGTGTCGCCAAGTCAAATTCATTCCTGACCTCCAATATTGTCTGCATGGAGTTTGCACATGTAACCACATGGGTTTTCTCTTGCTGCTCCAGTTTCCTCCAACCTCACACGGATGTTAAATGACGACTGTAAATTGCCCATAAGGTATAGTGAATGGAAGAGTATGGATGAAAATGGATGAGAAATTGACAAGGGGAAAATGATGCAGGATTTGTGTAATAGGGTCTCTGATGGTCTGGTCTGATTTGGTGGTCTGAAGCATCTGTTTCCATGCTCTATGACTGAAAAACAGTTGTAGTATCAGAGTCTATTCATGACATCATATACAGCTGATTTCAGATTTATTCTCAAAGTACATACATGACATCACCCCTGAGATTGTTTTTTTCTGCTGCAGGTGAGGAAGAATGACCATTTGGTAGTGCGAAAAGAATTGTACACAGCATATACATGTAAACAAATAAAGAACTGTAAACAAACTGTCCAATACAATTCATATAAAAATAAAAAGTGCACAAGTAAGAGTCCTTAAATGAGGAGTTTGATGGAGGAGGGGTAGCAGCTATTCTCCTGATGGTGCAAGTTTGTGGCACCTACACCTCTTTGTTGATGGTAGCAGTGAGAGCAGAGTGTAAGCTGGGTGGTGTGGATCCTTGATGATTGCTGCTGGTCTCCGAGGAGGGTATTGCTGATGCTAACCTGGGCAGTGTCCACTACCTTTTGCAGGGCTTTGCGCTCAGGGGTATTGGTGTCCCCATTCCAGACCCTGATGCAGCTGGTGAACACATTTCCACCACACATCTGTAAAAATTTGCCGGAGTTTCCAATGGCATACCAAACCTCTCCAAACTCCTGAGGAAGTAGAGGTACTGACGTCGTTTGTTCAAAATGCCATTAGTGTGAGGTGTCCAGGAAACATCCTCTGAGATGGTGAATCACACAAACTTAAATTTACTCATGCTCTTCACCTCTGATATACCCCCCCAAAATGATCACTGGATTGTACACTTCTGATTTTCCCTTCCTGAAGTTGATAATCACCTTCTTCTTGGTTTTGGTGACATTGAGTGCAAGATTGTTGTTGGTGCACCATTCAGTCAAATTTTCAATCTCCCTTCTGTATGCTGACTCAATCGCCCCTTTTTATACGTTTGTACAAGAAAAATCAATCGCACTGTGATCATTCTTTTCAAAAGGTGTAAATGGTGTTGTTGTTGTACTGAGCTGCACAGTCATATATGTAGCGAGTAGAGCGGGGTTGGGGGGCGGTGGAGATAACAGCATACCCTATGGTGCTCTGGTGCCAATGGAGATTGTGGATGAGATGTTCTTGCCACTCCTCAGAGGTTGTGGTCTGGAGGTGAGGTAATCCAGGATTCAGTTACACAGTGGGGTATTGAGTTTCAGGTCTTGGAGTTTGCTGGTCAATTTTGAGTGGATGATGGTGTTAAATGCCAAACTGTAGTCAATAAAGAGCATCTTGACTTATTCATCTTTTCTGTCCAGGTGTTCCAGGGCTTTGTTTAGAGCCAGTGAAATGTTGTTGTGGTAGGCAATTTGGGAAGGAACCATGTCATTGCTTAGGCAGGACCTGATGTTCTTAAACAACAGCCTTTCAAGACACTACTTCACTGTAGATGCAAGTGCTGCTGGTCGATAGCCATTTAGGCAGGCTACTACACTCTTCTTGGGCACTAGTAAGATTGAGGCCTGTTTGAAACAGGTGGGTACCACACCCTGTTGGATTGAGATGTTGAAGATATCCAGCATACATTAGTCAGATGGTCAGCACAAGTTTTTAATACTTGGCTGGCTTGTCTAGATGCTTTCCACAGATTCACTCTCCTGAATGCAGCCCACATGTCATTCTTGGGTACTAATGGAAAGAATTGTCATGGGATATGGGGGAAGCATCGTTCTTGTTCAAATTGGGCGTAGAAGGCATCAAGTTCATCTGGGAGTGCAGCTTTGCTGTCTCCTATATTGCACCAGATTTGGTTTTGTTGAAAGTTTCTTTTAGATTTGGACTTCAGTCCCTAAAGCAGAAACTTAGAAATCATAGAATGGTAGTAATAATAATTACATTTTTGTCCCATTTAAAAAAAAAATCTTCAGGAAGCAAAATTCTATTGTTTCTTTGCAACCACACAGTAGCTTACCTACTGTCCTTGCATCTCTGTCAAATGAACCAAACTTTGAACCTGTTTGGTCTGGGCTTGCTGATAGAACAAACAAATGTTCTACATTAGTTACTCATTTTGGGGGTTGAGATACTATTATAATACTCAGGAAATGTCAGTGTAGTTGTGTGAGTTTCCTTTTGTCTTTGTTTTCTCGTGCATCTCAAAGATGTGCAGGATTGGTAGGATAATTGCCAACTGTAAATTGCTCATATTGTGTTGGTGAGTGATAAAATCTGTTGGGAACGTGGGGAAATTAAAAGAGATCCATAAATGTTTGCTGGATGATTAGTGCAGACTTGCTGTGATGACTGTATATTTCTATATCTGCATGTGTCTGTGGCTGCCTGGGACAGAAGATGTGATAAAGTATTATCCACCTGGAAGATATTCATTTCTGCAAGACCTTTGATTGAAAGTGTGCCTTATGTACCTGGGTGCACAGTGAGACTATAATTAGTGCTATAACAGTTCCAGCGACTTGGGTTCAGATGGTTTGCAGTTACTACATTCTCCAAGGGGTTTTGAGGGTTTGCTTTGATTCCTTCCACATTACAAAAACTTGCTGATGGATTCATCGAGGTAAACGTAAAAGTACTGGAGAAACTCTGGTCATGCAGGATCCATAGAAAGTAAAAGGCGGTCAATGGTTTGAGCCTGAGGCCTTGCGTCTGCTGATGGATTAATTGGCAATTGTAAATTAACCCAAATAAGTGTAAGTTGCAGGTTAAGTGGAGAATGTTGAGAGAAAATGGGTTGCATCAAGCTAAGTGGAGTAACACTGGGAATGTTCTGAGAATTGGACTGAATCTGATGGCCCACATGACCTCATTCCAAGAAAACATGTTGAAAACTTTTTTTGTTGACTACTCTTTGAAAATTCAATGGTACACGAGATGATTTCTGTCTAAAATAATCTTGTTATCTAAGTGGCTCCAATTCTTTTAAATGAATATATTGCTATTTATGCTCTGCCAATTGCATTTGTCTTATTTGGCACGTGTGAGCCAATTGTATTTGAACTGTGCTTTGCTCTGGAGGGCTTTGCTCAGTCTCAAATGCAAGGTCTTTGTTAGTAAACACCTAATCATGTCTACACTCATCTGCATTGTATATCTGTTCTGGTAGTCATCATTCTTCAATGAATACAGTATGCTTTTTGCAAATTGTCAGCACCTTGTTTGTGTTTGTCTTGATTGTGGAGCTTTGAGGCTGCCATGTTTTTAAAAAAAAACTTATCTGCCGTTTTGGGCTAAGCAACAAAATTTAATCAATTCGCTGCTTCCAAACAAATTTGACCATGTTGCAAACGAGCCCTGAAGCTGGTGTACCTTAACCTCTTTGTTGATTGAATTATCACAGTGTTGTTTTGTCCAAATCCTGGTTGGTGTGGTTATGGGCTGAAGGACCTCCTCCTTTAGCCGTGGGGTTCTGTGTTGTATTCGTTATTTATCTGGAGTCTGGCTTTTGAAATTTTCAATGGTTAACTTGAAAACAGGATAACTGGGTTTTAGAGTTGACTGTATTTTTCTCAATTTTGCATCAAGTCCTCAACAATAATAACAAAAATAACTGCGGAGGATGGGAGCAAAACACTGGAAGTACTTAATAAGTTTGGCAGCATCTGAGGGTGAGAAAATACAAGGTTTTCCCTCTGGGGAGACTTGAGAGTTTGAATTAAAAGGGTTTGGCTTGCAACATCTTGTAAAGCAATAAGCTAAGCACGCATCCTTGAGGTGAGCCAGAGTTGATCGTCAGTTGGTGTTTTCATGCTGGGCCTCTGCTTCAAGGCTGGCTACAGAGGTGGATAAAAATTTAAAACTTGTCTGTTCATGCTGCTTTTATGCAGAGCGGTGCCTCAGTGTGTCATCTGGAGCTGCTGTAGGCAGAGCCTCTGTTGCTATGGCGTTACCCATCATAAATATGCCTCAGAGCAATGGCTGTCTTCCTTACCCATAATTCCCCATGCAGCTGGAACTGCTCTGGGTTTCCCAGAACTTTTCCAGCTGCTTGGGGGATTATGGGTAGGGAAGAAGGCCATTGCTTTGCTATTAAGCTGCTGGCGCTGCCGAAGCAGCCCGGTGAGGTGCAGGAGCGGCCAGCAGGGCCATAGCCCGCACCAGCTGCCCCCCTGACGGCTCCCCCCAATGACCCCTGCTCTGAGGAGATCATGGAGGAAGAGGGGTGAGATGGGTCGTGAGCTGATGGCATCATCAGCCTGCCCCTAATCAGTCACATGCAGCGACAGTACGTTCATGCTGGGTTGCGGAGTGCAACACTCCGCTGCTAACCCTTCCCCCAAGATTGATTGCAGTTAGCGCCTTGGAACCAGCCAGGGTGCATTTGTGGAGGTAAGTCTCCCAACACAAGGGTGGAGAATCTCCGCTTTTGCACTCGGGGGTTTTTTTTTTGACTGTATGAAAGGGCCTACGGTGCTTCAGATTTGTATTGACTGTGGTCTTCCTATGATGAAGTCAAGGATTTTAAGTTATGGAGTTATCCACAATACTTTTTAGGGGAGAGTTCCAATGTTTAAACCCAGTAATGGTGAAAGTACAATAATTTATTTCCAAGTTGGGCTGTTGTGTGAATTGGAGGGCAATTTCTAAGTAGTGGTACTTCCATGCTTTTGTTGCACTTGTACTTTGAACTGGTAGTGGTTTTGGGTTTGGAAAATGCTGTCTCGTCGTCTTGGTCAGTTGCTCCAGTGCTGTCTGCTGCAAATGTGTCAGCAGTGGAGTGAGTGAATAATTGTGAACAGGATGTCTATCAAGTGTTTTGCCTAGAGTCAAACTGCTTGAGTAGTGTTGAAACTGTACTCATTCAGGCTGGGAGAGAGTATTCCATCAGACTACTGATTTGAGCATTGTAGATGGGGGACAGACTTTTGGGATTTAGGAAGTGAATTTATTACCACTGTATCCCAAGCCCCTGACTTGCTCTTGTAGCCACATTGTGTATATTGCTACTCCAGTTCAGGAAAGAACAGCAATTGTCGTGGGGGACTTTAACATGCACATAGACTGGGTGAATTAGGTTGGTTGAGGCAACCATGAGGAGGACCTCATATAGAATGCAGACATAATGGCTTTCTTGAACAGCATGTTACTGAACCTACAAGGGAGAATGCTATCTTGGATCTGGTCTTCTGCAATGAGACAGGTAAAATTATTGATAGTGTAGTTGGGGATCCTTTGAATGATCTCAGTGTGATTGATTTTTCTTGTACAAATGGAGAGTACAATAGTTTGGTCTAAAACCAATGTGTTATGCCTAAACAAAGGAAACTACAAGGGGTTGAGGGAGGAATTGGCCAAGGCAGACTGGGACTTGCTAAGAAATGTTTCTTGGTGCTCAACAAAGTATATTCCAGTTAGAAGCAAGAACAGTAAGGATGGGAACAAGCATTTTTGGAAATAAAGGAAGAAATCAAACTAAGCGCTCATGCCTGTAAAGTTGCCAAGAACAGTGGGAAACTGGAAGATTGGGAAATCTTGAAAATACAACAAAGAATCATGAAGCAAATAATAGAGTGAAGGTAGCACAAAATATAAATGTTTTTATATTTGTATAAAGCACAAAAGGGTAACTAAAGTGAAGATTGGTCCCTTGGAAGATAAGAAGGAGAATTGATATTGGATAATGAGGAAATGGCTGAGGCTTTTAATTATTATATTTTGTTGGTCCTCAAGGTAGAGGACACATTGAACATGCCTAAGACGGATGTCATGGATGTGATGGGAGGGGAGAAACTTGGATGTAATAGCTATACCAAAGAGGAAGTTCTCAGAAAACTTGAATCTAAGGATAGACAAGTCCCCTGGTCCTGATGGAATGCATCCCAGGGGTAGAGAAAGAAATGGCAGAAGTTATAGTTGAAGCTTTTGTGATAATTTACCAAAAATCTCTGGGCAGGTCCTGGAGGATTGGAAGATGGCAAATCTCAAGCCACTATTCAAAAAAGGATTTAGGCAAAAGGTAGGGAACTATAGGCCAGTTAGTTTAACATCTATTGTTGGAAAAATGCTTGAAGCTATCATAGAAACAGAAAATAGGTGCAGGAGGAGGCCATTTGGCCCTTCAAGCCTACACCACCATTCAATATGATCATGGCTGATCAGTATCCAGTTCCTGCCTTCTCCCCATACCCCCTGATCCCCTTAGCCACAAGGGCCAAATCTAACCTACTCTTAAATATGACAAGGAACCAACCTCAACTACTTCCTGTGGCAAAGAATTCCACAGATCCATCACTCTCTGAGAGAAGAATTTTTTTCCTCATCTCAGTCCTAAAAAACTTCCCCTTATCCTTAAACTGTGACCCCTGGTTCTAGTTTTTCCCAGCATTGGAAACAACCTTCCTGCATCTAGTCTGTCTAAACCCTTAAGAATTTTATATGTTCCTATAAGATCCCCCCCCCCCCCCACATCTTCTAAATTCCAGAGAATACAGTGTAGTCTATCCAATCTTCATATGCAAATCCTTCCATCCCTGGTATCAGTCTAGTGAACCTTCTTTATACCCTCTCCATGGCGAGGATGATCTTCCTCAGATAAGGAGACCAAAACTGCACACAGTTCTCCAGATGTGGTCTCTCCAAGGGCCCTGTACAGCTGCAGCAGGATCTCCCTACTCCTGTACTCAAATCCTCTCGCTATGAACGCCAACATACCATTCACCTTCCTCACCGCCTGCTCCACCTGCATGCCCACTTTCAACGACTGATGCACAACAACACCCAAATCTCATTGCATCTCCCCATTTCCTAAACAGATACCATTTAGATAATAGTCCTCTTTCCTTTTCTTGCCTCCAAAGTGGATAACTGCATTTATCCACATTATATTGCATCTGTCACATCGCCTAACTTGTCCAAATCACTCTGCACCCTCTTAGCATCCTCTATACAGCTAACCCCGCTACCCATCTTCATGTCATCTGCAAATTTTGAGATATTGCTATCTATTCCCACATCTAAGTTGATATATATTGTAAACAACTGAGGCCCCATTAAAGAAGAAATAGGGGGGCATCTGGAGTGAAATGGATCCATCAGGAAGATGCAGCATGGATTCAACAAAGGCAGGTCCTGTTTGACAAATTTACTGGAGTTCTTTGAGGATATAATGAGCACGGTTAATAGAGAGGGGTAAATGGATGTCTATCTGGATTTCCAGAAGAATTTTGATAAGGTCCCATATAAATAACTTGGACAGAAGATGTGGATATATAGAATTGGGGTGATGTAATGGCATGGATAAAGGATTGGTTAATCATGAGAAATCAGAGTTGGAATACAGGGGCATTTCTCTGGTTGATAAAAGGTGATGAGTGTTGTGTGGCAGTGTTCAGTGCTGGGCCTGCAACTGTTCATGTTATACATAAATGATCTGGAAGAGGAAACAGAGTGTAGTGTATTTAAGCAGGCTGATGACACTAAATTGAGTGGAAAAGCAAATTGTGCAGAGGATACGGAAAGTCTGCAGAAAAGTAGAGATGGGTTAAGTTAGTGGGCAAGGGTCTTGCAGATGAAGAATAGTGTTGGTAAATGTGAAGTTATCCCCATTAGAAGGAAAAATAGAAGATCAGATTGTTATTTCAATGGAAAGGGATTGCAGCATGCTGCTGTGCAGAAGGACTTGGAAATGCATGTCCATAAACACAAAAGGATGGTTTGAAATGCTGCAGGCTATCAAGAAGGAAAATGGAATGTTGACCTTAATTGCTTGAGGGATTGAGTTTATGCTGCAACTGTACAAGGTATTGCTGAGACTTCATCTAGAGTATTATGTGCAGTTCTGGTCTCCTTACTTATGGAAAGATGTACTGGCCTTGGAGGCAGTGCAGAGGAGGTTTACCAGTTTGATTCCAGAGATTAGAGCATTAGCCTATGAGAAAGATTGAGTCATCTGGGGCTGTACTCACTGGAATTTAGAAGAATGAGAGGCAATCTTATAGAAATGTATAAAATTATGAAAGGTATAGGTACATTTTCATTGGTGGGGGAGATCAGAACATAGCCTCAAGATTCAGAATAGTAGATTTAGGATGGAGGTGAGGAGGAACTACTTTTCCCAGAGGGTGGCGAATCTGTAAAATTTGCTGCCTATTGAAGCAATGGAGGCTACCTCAGTAAATATATTTTTTGCAAAAGGCTGGATAGATTTTTACATGGGAAATTAAGAAATATGGGGAAAAGGCTCATAGGTGGAGATGAGCCCATCATCAGATCAACCATGATTTCATTGAATGGTGGAGCAGGCTTGACGGGCCAGATGACCTACTTCTGCTCCTATTTTATGTGTTCTTATGAGGTATTTCCTTCCCTTCTCCACCCCCCACCCCACCCCTCAACCCTTCCTGGGCCTATAGAAGCTTTTAAAATGTTGAGAGGCCTGGATAAAGTAGATGTGGCAAAGTTGTTTCTCATGGTAGGGGAATCCAGGACAGGAGGGCACAACTTCAGGATTGAAGGTCGCCCATTAGGCAGAGATTGGTGAATCTCTGTAATTTGCATTTGGGTGGCTGTGGAGGTCAGGTCAGTGGGTGTATTTAAGGCAGAAATTGATAGCTATCTGAATAGTCAGGGAATCAGTTTTTGGACAGAAGGCAAGGGATGGGGTTAAGTGGAAGAATGAATCCGCTCACGATGGAATGGAGGAGTGGACTTGATGGGCTGAATGATCTACTTCTACTCCTATATCTTAAGGTTTCTACATTTTGATGTCTGCCTTTACATTTCTCCAAAGCTCCTTTCATTGAGATTTTAACCCACTCACTCAATGTATCTATTTCCAGTTGCAGAGTTGAAATCTGCTCATCCTGGTGAGCTGCTTTGCCTATTTTTGTGTCAGTTGCAAATTTGGCTATCTTGCACCATGTCCTTTGTGTAAGTTATTAATACAGAAATAAATAACAGAGGACCGAGGACTGATATTAAGATGACTTTTAAAACCTTTCTGAGTCTATTTTTCTGTGATAACCTGTCTTCAAGTTGCATTCATGCACTGACTACTTTTATCTTGTTCATTCATTTTTGTCTTTCATGTTGCATCTCATTGAATGCCTTTTAGAAGTCTAAAAACATTTATTCTTGGTTACCTCTGCTTATGTTTTCCTCAAATAATTCATCCATTTAACTTGTATAAAACCAATTTGACTCCATTTAGTGTCATTAAGCTTTTCTGATTGACTATGTATTTCTTCCACTCCAGCATCTTCCCAGAGTTCAGCCAACTGTCCTATCGTTTCTAGATTTTTGTCTTTGTCCCTTCTTAACAAGGGGTCAGATTCACTCTTGGTACATTTTTGAATTTGATACTCTTTTGAATTCTGTGAATTAGGAAATGTTTGGCTAATGGATCAAATGTCCTTGAAGCCATTTTCTTCAAAAGCTATGGGCACAGGCTATTGGTTCCGTCTTTTTTCCTGCCATTTATTTTGCCACTGCTTTGTCCCATATGGTGGAGAATGTTGCAAGTCTTTCCCTCTAATTTGAAAACAGCTGATCGAGTAACTTTAGAATATTTGCATCATGGAGGAATTAAAACAACAGCTCTATTTCCACAATTGGCTCAAGGACAGCTCCAGATAAAATATTAAAGATACCATCACTTTGTGCCTTCAGTCCTTGAAGTGTGTTAATATTCCAAGGTAGGTGACTTAGCTGAGCTGTCCTTGACATTTGGTAACTTGGACACAGTGTTTTGGAGTGGAGAATGGCGACTTGGAATTTATAAATTCTATTCAATGCCTTCAGGTTGACCATTTTTAAGTGTTGATTTTATTGGAGGTCAGGCTAATTATTTTAAGATGTTTAAAAAAAAAACATTGAAGTTGCCTGAAATATGGATGGCAATTTCATGACTTTTCCTATCTATGTTCTGTCATTTAGCATTGAAATTGTGTGAAAATTTGCATGGATCAGTATTTACCACAAACAATTGCTGAGATTCTTTGCTTATCCCTCTCCCATCCTTTTTTAGGAATACATAGCCATGATTGAAGATAAAGGCCCAAGAGTTAGTGACTACTTTGTAGTTGCAGGACTGACTGACACATCTACACCATTGGAGCAGGAAATCACAATAGTGGAGCCCAAGTCAACAAAACCAAAAGCACCAATAACTGATATTGCTGTCATAATCAAATCAGCAGGAGAAAATGTTCCTGAAGGGTATACTTGCATTGAGAACACACCAACTGGACTTCCAGCAAACTTGAATTTTGGTAGTTTGAAAAGTCCAGAGATATATCTTTGCTACAGGAGGGGACTTGATGACCCACCTCTTATTGACATTGGGTAAGTTATTAATTTGGAAAATCATCTTGATCTCTGAGGATGGTTGATATTAGTAACAACGTGAATGTAGTATTTTAAAATAACCTCCTAATGTGTAAGCAGGTAAGTGGTAATATTGTAGCTTTTTACCTAGAAAATGTAATTTTTTTGTCTTATGGATTTTAATCCAGTACTGTGAGCAGGTGACCTAGAGCAGTATGGGACCTGCGAACTATACCACAGCTGAGAGGCATTGTACAGGGAAGGGTAGTTTGTGAGGTGTGGTACTCATTCTGCTGTATGTCTTTTCTCCTGATCAGTCATGTGTGATGCTGGATGCTTCCTTTTTACTTGTGAACAGTCATGAGCCAGAGATTCCTGAGAGTTTGTGGAGATGCAGCAATTTTTTCTAATAATCCAATCCCTTATCTGATAGCACAGTGGTTAGAGCCCTGGTAAACCAGGGGTCAGCGGTTTGTTCTCATTGGTGCGTCAGTTCTATGAGAGCACTGGTCAAAGTGGCGACTCTCTGCCTTCTTTATAGTAGACAAAGTTAAAGAATTTCATGTATGTTACATTATAATGTAGTATTACGTGACAATAATGGAACCTGTTTTTTTTAAATCTCTTGTTTATTTGGTAATTTTGATGTGACAGAGCTCAAAATAGCATTTTTTCAATTGTCTAGTGTTGGCTTTGTGAGGGTGAATATGGAACTGGTTGTAGTTCCTCAATAGTTGCTTCCGATTGTAGTGAAGAGTGATGGCTGCCTCAATCAAGTTGTTTTTTTGTGTGAGATCTTTATGGAAATTGAAAAAGAACTCTTGGAACCTTTTTTAAAGATATGACTAGGTCCACCAATCCCTGATACTGTTAATTCCTGGATTATTTACTTCTGTTTGCATTGACTTTTTGAATTTTTTTTCAACTTTTTCAGACCCACTTAAAATTGGGTATTTAATGTTAACCTTATGAAAAATAAAATACTTCAATTGCTTTTTTTTTTGTTGTACCATTCAAACTTGTTAAGATTCAGCTGGATTTTTAACTTTTACATGGAATTTGAAAAAAAAAATTGGCTTTATAACTTTTTTTGTTCAATCCCTTGTTTATGTGTAGTTTTTTGTAATGGGTAGCATCCCCCTGTGAGAAAAGTATGATTGCATGCTTTCTAACTGCTGAATTTTCTTTGATTTTTTTTCTCCCCTGATCTTTAAAACTTTATTTGAAGCTCATACTTTGATAAAGACTTCTGGAGACTTTTTTTTGAGAAAACTGGTTCAGAAGAGTCATGAAACAGAGATTTAAAATACTGTGAAATTCAAGTCATGAGGCTAGACAGCTTAGAATGAAGCAAGTACATAATTCGAGGACTCTAGTAAAAAAAAAATCAAGCAATCTTGATCAAGATTCTGGTTTCCCTCTAAATTTTATTGTTTTTAGTTGTGTATATTTGGGAGAAGCTATTGTTAAAATTTGGTGATAGTTTGGCAGAAATTGATCAAATTTATCTTGAATCAACCTCTGACAATTTTCTGCCAAACTTACTGTAAAGTAAGTCGATTGTAGCATCAGCATTGATTATTTTTTTATTTGGGACCACTCCCCTTTCTATTTGCTCTTTCTTTTGGGAAATGCCTGGCTACTGTATTTAATTTATTACAACCACGGATCAGATGGAGTTTAAAAATAGCCTTCCCTGAACACAAAGAAATGTTTTCATAATAAGCAGTGGAAGCTTGAAATTTGGAACAAAAACAAATAGCCAGAAATGCTCCTGATCAGGCAGCATCTGAAGCCCCTTTCACACTTGCATCCCACTAAATCATTGTTCAGTGTCCTGGGATAGGAATGGGGGTTTGGCTTTTCACTCTTGATCACTCCTAACTAGGATAGTGAATGCTTTTACACTTGCAAGGAGCCATCTCTGGGGTTAGGACTGTTCTTCCTTTTACCGGTGATGTCGTGACGCATCAAGCAATAGTGGACCTGCCCTAAATCCTGATCAATGTATTATGAAAATTAATCATGCCTAATTATAATATAATTAAGCTTTATGTACAGTGTAGTATGAGCCCTTCAGCCCATGTTGTTATTGTGCCGACCTATATAAACCTTTATAAGGGACAATGGGAAAGTGCTAGCAACAGTGGAAGTTTTTTTTTACAGCGCGGGTAAGTTGGTAGTGCTATAGCGGACAATTTATAAATACTGTGGGGGGGAAAAGCAGCCATACGGCAGAGAAACCCCTCCATGAATGCTCGGTGCATGCAGCCCTTTCTCTTCCACACGGCATTCTGGGAGGGCAGGTCTGCTATCTCTTGGAACCACTTGCAAGTGTAAAAGGGGCTTGAGAAAATTAACATTCAGGTTCAGATCCTTCATTAGAACTGGGAGAGAAAATTATTTGTTTTCAGTGGTGGGAAAGGATGGATTGTGTTGGTCTGAGGTTTGCTCTTTGACCTATATATAAAAAAAACATGCATCTAAACTCATCATAATTTTTTTTGTCAAAATTATTGAGAAATTAAATTTGCTGTTAACATTTTCAGAATTTTTTCTAACCTGTATTTAATAAGTTGTATTGCCATTTGACACAGCATCATCTTTATAAATAAAACTTGATTCTCTGCTTCCATCCCTCCAACTCCAAACTCCGATTTTTAAAAAAAATATATAATTGCTGTCATTGGTTGTTGTGACTTCAACTGTTTTTGTCCAGGCTCAGGGAAAGGTTCAACAGGTTAGGACTTTATTCCCTGAAGGATAGAAGAATGAGGGGAGATTTGATAAAGCATTTAAAATTAGGAGGGGGACAGACAGAGTAAATGTGTATAGGCTTTTTACACTGAGGGCAAGTGAGGTACAAACCAGTCTTTCTCATGCGTCATACATAGTATTTCCTCATGTGGCTGTGTTCAATTTTGTTCAAGACACATGAATTTCCTTGAGGGGTAATAATGCCTTTTTAAAAGGTGAGGTATAAATGCATGCTGTTGAGCAGATTAGCTTTGATTTTACAGTTGGTATGATTAATAATGATATTTTCCTGTTTTTCCAGCCATTATGCTGAACACTTTTTTTTCTGCGGAACATTTTGGTTCTGTTGCATTTGAGCTGTTTTTCCTTTGTGGTTGTTCAATTGTTCTTCTGAACATTGGTAAAGATTCCTTTACCATCTGTGCTTTTATAGTGATTTTAGATTAGATTTATTGTCAGAATACATACATGACATCATACAAACCTAAGATTCTTTTTCCTGTGGGCAAGGCAGAATTCCCACTTATTGGCAGTGCAAAAAATGACTCAACTTGCATGTAAACAAATAAAGAAATGTAAACAAACTGCAATACAGAGAGAGATTTTTTTAAAAATCAATAAAGTGCAAAAGTAAGGGTCCTTAAGTCACTGATTGAGTTTGTTGTTGAGGTGTCTGATGGTGATCATGAATCTGGTGGTGTGAGTCTTGTAGCACCTTTCCCTTTTTCCTAATAGTAGCAGTGAGAACAGAGGAGGATTTTATGCTCAGGAGTATTGGTGTCCCCGGTTGATCAACTTTCCACCACACTTCCATAGAAATTTGCCTGGATTTCTAATGTCGTACCAACCTCAACAAATTACTGAGGAATTAGAGGTACTAACATGTTTTCTTCCTGAAGCCATTTGTGTATTGGTTTCAGGAAAGATCCTCCAAGATGGTGACTCCCAAGAACTTAAATTTGCTCACCCTCTCCACCTCTAACTTTCCCCCAATGATCACTGGATTGGATACTTCTAGATTTCCCTTCCTGAAGTCAACAATCAGCTCCTTAGTTTTGATTTTGCAATAATGATCAAAGACCAGAACCAGAGGTGACGTTTAGGAAGATTAAATTTCAAAATTGTTAAAATTCTGGTTAATTAAATTTAACCCAATAAGGTAATATTTTGATATTTGACTTTTTTTAAAACAAGTTAGTTTAATGTTTTGAGCATTTTCAAATTAAAACTAAAATACAACATAATCATGTTTGTAGTCTGTTGATGTGCTTCCTTAAATGGTTATTGAAATTGACAATGACTGCCTAAAATTAAATATGCTTTAATAATCTTCTTGAATGTTAAGTATTTGAGTATACATTGGTTTCTGAAATCTTATTAACCCTTCATATAGATTTAGCTATTTGGTTAATCTTATAGCTTTATACATATTATTTTAGACAAATTAGCAATTGATTTTAAACCATAGAACATTACAGCACACAAACAGGCCTCTTCAGCCCTTCTAGTCAGTGCTGAACCATTTTTCTGCCTCGCCCCACAGACCTGTAGACAGTACACACCCCTCCATACCTCTGTCATCGATGTTAGAAATGTTAGAATAGAGCCTACATTCATCAATTCAGCTTGATTCACACTCCCACAATTCTCTGTGTGAAGAAATTCCCTCTCGTGTTCCTTCTAAACTTTTCCCCTTTCACCCTTAACCCATGCCCTCTGATTTGTACCTCACTTGCCCTCAGTGTAAAAAGTCTATACACATTTACTCTGTCTGTCCCCCTCCTAATTTTAAATGCTTTATCAAATCTCCCCTCATTCTTCTATCCTTCAGGGAATAAAGTCCTAACCTGTTGAACCTTTCCCTGTATCTCAGTTCCTGAAGTCCAGACAACATCCTAGTAAATCTTATCTGTACTATTTATATCTTATTGCTATCTTTCCTGTAGTTTGAGGACCAAAACTGCACACAATATTCCAAATTTGGTTTCACCAATGTCTTGTATAACTTTACTGTAACAACCCAACTCCCATACTCAATATTTTGATTTATGAAGGCCGATATTTAAAATACTCTCTTTATAACCCTAGTGACAGCCCTCCAGTCTGAGAAGCAATCATCCACCACGACTCTCTGGCTTCTCCTGTCCAGTCATTGTCAAATCCAGTTTACAACTTCACCATGAATACCGAGCTTTGAAGGGCATCATATGTGCTTGCTGGTTTTACTGCAAGTAGATCATCACAAAGCTAGCTTTTAACAGGGTCATGATGCTGTATAGATTTTGTCCAAGGTTACCAAGTAGAATAATTGTAATTTTTTTTTTAGGGTTTTGTATGAAGGGAAGGAACGTCTCATTCCAGGCTGTGAAATCTTGCAAGCAACTCCTTTTGGCCGTTGTGCCAATGTCAACAACAGTTCAGCCAATTCTCAGAAAATCTTCATTACCTATCGGAGGGCTCCTTTGAACAGACCTCAGAATTCTTTAGCTGTAACTGACATTTGTGTTATAGTTACCAGTAAAGGGGAAACTCCACCCCACACTTTCTGCAAAGTGGATAAGAATTTAAATTGTGGCATGGTAAGGATAATTTAATGTTTTTATTTGTGTGATATGTTATTTGAAATGGTAAGTGAAAATTCTACAGAACTTGGTGTTTTATTGATTAATCCTATTTTAACATCTGCTTGGGGGATACCTAATCTGGTGAAAGATCTATACTTTGAGTTTTATTGGAGAATCTTGTGCTTAAATTCAATTCTTCATGAGAAGGATGTGCATGTGACACTGATAACATTCTACACAGGAAGTTGGGAACGTTAACTCAGTTTTTTTTACTTTGCCTTGTATAGCAATGTATTTTTAAATGCAGTTTTAACTTGGATCTATCCACAATGTGGTTCAAAAATTATGTAGTCCAATCTGAAGCTTTAGTATAGCTGTCCAATGTTCAAGAATTGGTTATTATTTAAAGAAATAATTAAAAATAAAATTTTATTTTGAGATGTAGCATGATCACCAGCTCATGAACCCTTTGCGCCCAAATACACCAGATCACCTGGAAGAAACCTATGGTGAACACACAACCTTGCAGATTATGCCAGACTTGTTCTGGGTTGCTGGGGCTGTAACAGCAATGTGCTAATCACTACATTAATCATGCCACCCTTTAATAATTTGCAAGAAGTAGGCATTCCTTCAGGATACAGGAAAATAAAAAAAAACACAAATTGAAGAAGAAATCTAAGGTGCAGAATTGAAAAGAGTGATAAAATTGCTAGAAAGGTAAAGGTTCAATTATTGTCATGTAATTACATTTAGAATGCAACATACATGAAATTCTTTAACTTTTGTTAACCGTAAGGCAGACAGTGAGTTGCCACTTTGTCCAGCGCTCCTCACAGAAACCTGCAGTACCTGGTGTTCCTAGGCACTTGCCCCTCCAAGTACTGACCAGTGCTGCGCCTGCTTATCTTCTGAGATCAGAGAATGTCAGGCATATTCAGGTTAGTAGGCTTCTACAAAGGAGTTGACTTGGGGATTGAAAGCACTTTTGAATTTGACAAAAGGTGATGGAGAAAGAGAAAATGGAATTGGAGAGTAGACAAATAATAAATGTAAAAACAGACTGCTCCTATAAGCATGAAAAAGGAAAATGTACAGTGGGGATTGAGAAAATAGTGGAAGAATCAAATGTGTTGTCTATCTTCACAAAAAACGTGATATTGCGGCTATTTCGGCATCCTTGTTTTTTGACTTGTTAAACAATGAAAATTCTGTTCCAAAATAGCATTGACTTTTTTCACTATTTATTTGAACTTTAAAAACAGTAACCTATACTTAAACTGATTAATAAATGGACAATAGGATATTAATACATTCAAAAGTAAATGTCAAAGAAATTATCTGAATGAGCTCTGTTCTTCTTTCTAACAGCACAAAAGCAAGTTCAAAACTAAAATTGTTTCTCCAAGATGGTCAAAAACACAGCTTTTAACCTTGACTGGAATACTGTAACTATAGACACACTCAAAAGAATGTCAACATCTTCGACAGACTGCTTGAAATTGGCAAAATATGTTTGCAAATCATTTTAACCCTTAGAGACGTGGGACAAAAGTTTAATCAAAGAAATAAAACAAATTGATGATAAAGAAATGCAATTAGAGAACTAAAGATGTTCTGTTAGTGAAGTTATTGGGCTTGAAGGTAGTAGGTGATTGAATTATCGTAATCCAAAATTCCTGTAAATTAGTGAAACGGGGAATTTTCCACTTAATCTGGTGAAAATGCTGCAAGCTATAATAATGACATTATTTCAATACATTTGGAAAATAATTAAATAGAGACAACTTGAATTCATTGAAAGGAAGTTATATTTGATGGATTAGTTGCAATTCTCTGAGATTGTGTCTCATGTAATCGATGAAGGATCCCAGCAAATGTAGTGTATTTAGATTTTTTTTTAAAGTTGGTGAATAAGGTTAGAACACATACATTTGGACATTTATGTATTGGGATAGATGAAGGGTATAATGCAACATATTAAGAGTAGGAATAATATGACCTCAGGCTGACAGTTTGTGACAACT
Organism: Narcine bancroftii; assembly: GCF_036971445.1. Classification (NCBI taxonomy): domain Eukaryota; kingdom Metazoa; phylum Chordata; class Chondrichthyes; order Torpediniformes; family Narcinidae; genus Narcine; species Narcine bancroftii. Next base: position 49,216,902 of record NC_091469.1, read on the forward strand.
TAGGTGCTTGGATCTGAACTATTCACAATTGTTTTTAGATAGTGAGAGTGGGTAATGTTGATGTTTAAAGAGGCCTGGGTATCCTTGTACATGGGTCACTGAAAGCTAACATCCAGATGTAGTATGTGATTAGGAAGGTAAGTGGTATGGTGGTCTTTATCTCAACAGGATTTGAGATTGGATAACGTTATACTAAAGCTGTGTAAGGTGTTGGTGTGTCTGCATTAGGGTATATTGCGTGCATTTCTGGTGTTCTCAGCTGATGTGCTTACCGTAGAGGGAGTGTATTGAAGGCTCACTTAACTGGTTCTAATGATGGCTGGTTTTCCCTTTCAGGAATGAGTGAATAAACTGAGAATGTATGTTTGAATTGAGATGAATGAAAGGAGATCTCATTGACACTTGGAAAATTCGTGAAAGGCTAGACAGACAAAGATGTGGGGTGGATGTTTGCCCTGATTCTCAGATTTGGGAATGGACCATGTTGGATTGAAAGGAAAACAAATTTGTTCAAGCTACCAAGGCTCCATTATTGAGTTAATTTAAAAATAGAAGTTGACATATTTATGGTTATTTGAAGAATTAGGGATTTTGCAGGTTGAGCTGGTGCGATTTTGTTGAATGATGATGGAGACATAAGAGGTTGACTAGCTCTTATTTTTTAGCATTATTTATTGTTCAATAAGTCATGAGTTCATTTCCTGAGAGAATATTCACAAATTGGAACAACAAGTGTCACTTGGGTTCTTGAAGTTTTTTAGTATACTCACTTTTGGGATATGGGCACTAGTGTCAAAGTCAACATTTAATTCCCCTCATTATATATTTTATCTGAGAAGGTATTGGTGAGAAACCACTTTGAGCTGCTTAAGTGATGTTGATTACTTGCACTGTCCTAGTTGGCGGAGAGTTTAAAAATTTGGATCCAATGAGGTAGGATTAGTGATAAATTTCACAATTAAGATGGCATGGGACTTGGAGAAAAAGTGGGAGTTTTCCCTCATACCCCCTGCCTTTACCTTTCAAATGGTGATAATATAGAGAGTTACTATTGGAGTAATCGCGCAAGTAATTGCCATTTATTTTGTAAATAATACACACTTGAGAGTTGATTGTTGACTTCAGGAAAGGAAAGCCAGAGGTATACAATCCAGTGATCATTGGGGGATCAGAGGTGGAAAGTGTGAGCAAATTTAGACTCTTGGATGTTACTATCTCGGAGAGGATTTTCCCCGGACCCAACACACCAATGTCTTTGTGAAGAAAGCACATCAGCACCTCTACTTCCTCAGTTGTTTGCAGAGGTTTGCTATGACATCAGAAACCCTGGCAAATTTCTAGATATGTGGTGGAAAGTGTGCTGACTGGCTGCATCACAGTACACCAATACCCCTGAGTATAAAGCTCTCAAAAAGGTAGTGGATGGAGCCCAGGACATCACAGGCATAACTCTCCCCACTATTGAGTACATCTACAGGAAAGGCTGCCTTCCGATGGCAGCAGCTATCATTAAAGACCCACACCACCCAGCACACGCTCTGTTTGCACTGCTGCCATCAGGAAAGAGATCTACGTGCCACAAGATTCTCACTGCCGGGTTCAGGAACAGCTGCTACCTTTTCACCACCAAACTCCTCAATGACAAACTCTATCAAAGACTCATTTAAGGACTCTTGTGCATTTTATTGATTTTTTTTGTTCTCTTGGTATTGCAGAGTCAGTTTGTTTACATTTGTTATCTGTTTATAGTTTTATTTGTTTACATGTTTACACTGTGTACAGTACTTTTTGCTCTACCAATTAGTGGTAATTCTGATTTGACCGCAAGAAAAAGGAATCTACTGATTTTTGGTTTTGCACAAACAAACATATGTACAAAACACTTATGGAATGCACAATAAAAGTGACAGATTACATAGCTCAGTAAAATATAAAGGCACAGAGGACATCTGAAATACAAAAGCACATCTAATAATTTTATCACAAATGTTTTTTTTTTAAACCTTTTTTTCCTTCCCTACCGGACTGAGTTTATACTCTGATGTCTGGTGGGGATTTTAATTGTTGGTTACACCCTGCTTTGGACCATTCATCTCCTAACCCTGCCACAATGAGTACATCTGCCTCATTAATTCATTATTTTTTAAATCAAATTATGGTATTTCTGATGTCTGGTGTTTTCTTTATCTAAATAGGAGAGAATACTCTTTCTTTTCACATTCATCACTTTTTTTGTGGCATGATTATTTTCTTATTGGTAATAATGGATTCCACTGACTCGCTTTTATGATTATCAGAGTATAGTAATATTAGATCACACCCCAGTTGTATTTTCTATGACCCTTTCGAGCCACCCTCAAAAAAGACACTGACGTTTCAATTCAACTTTACTATAAGCTAATGACTGTGAAATTTATCAAGGAGCAGATAACTTTTTTCTTTAATAAAATACTTCGTTAGAAAATTCCAGTTTGATTATTTGAGATATTTTGAAAGCTTTTCTCAGGGGGAAAATGATTTCTTATACTGTGAATATAAAAAGGAAGGCCAATAAAGAAAGATTATCATTAATCAAATTCAACAAATAGATCAACAATACACTCAAGTTAAACATCCTGAATTATATAAAAAGTGAGTTGAACTTCAAAGAAATCTGATCTCCTTTCAATGTATCTGATTGAATGCCTACTTGTGAAGAGTACAAGTCAGTTTTCTATTCACTGTGATAAATCTGGTAAGCTTTTAGCTTATCAGTTGAGAGGTTTTGAAGCCAAGCAGCAAATTACAATTATTCAAATAGAGGATGGTAACATTTCTACAGATCACTAAGATCAATTCAGGAAATTTTGTCCTGAATTCACAAATGATAGCAGCTCGGTGAAGAGTTTCCTGGATTGCTTAAAAAAAGTGATGAATGTGAAAAGAGAGTAACTCTCTCCTATTTAGATAAATAAAACACCAGACATCAGAAATACAATAATTTGATTTTAAAAAAAAATGAATTAATGAGGCAGATGAACTTATTGTGGCAGAGTTAGGAGATGAATGATCCAAAGCAGGGTGTAACCAACAATTAAAATCCCCACCAGACACCAGAGAGTATAAACTCAAGTCTGGTAGGGAAGGAAATAAATTAAAAAAAAAACATCGTCTACATTAGAGGCATAAACATTAGGAAATCACAAAGAATATTTTTATTAATAAGAATTGAGACCCCTCTGGCTTTAGCCTGAAAAGTCATGAGGTGAGACGACAAATATGCATTTCTTGTAAAAATACAATTGTGTTTAAGTTGTTACTTCTCTTAATTGGATGGTTCAAAGCTTTAATGTTCCAACTAAAGAAATTAATAAAATTATCCATATTTTTATTAATGTGTTGATGAACTCAAATAATATTCAAACTCCAGGTGGTTAGCCTTGAGGCAAAAACTTGAAACTAGCAATGAATTAGAAATAAACTGTACAAAGTCAAAACTTTTACAGACTCCTAAAGCCAGTAACAACTTTGAGAAAACAACCCCCACCCTCTTCCCTCCAACTCCAAACTTAGACAGCTGCTAAAGACATCAACAGCAAGCTCTTCTAAACAATCATTTGCCACCCAAACAAATCTTCTTACTGGACACGTTATCTCTAGCTCCATTCTTATTAATGTAAATATACTCAGTTTGTCCAAACGATGCATAATTTTGTTAAGACAACAACCATATAAAAAAAGATTTCTCGTAGAATTTCTAATACAGTTCTGAAAAGTGTGTAATGTGGAAATATCAACCATTATTACTGAGAGAAAAATGAATGTTATTCTCAGTATTCTTCTCATAAAAATTTAATGGCTCAATGAATTTTAATACAAAGAAAAATACTTGCACGGCTACTACCAAAATTGGTTTATTACCCCATAAAACGTTGCCAAACCAAAGAAAGCTAACCAGTCCTTGCCCAACAAATACCATATAACATGTTAGAAACCTTAAAAGTAATAATAGTTAATTAGCTTAAGTCACCAAGTAGAAATTCACACTAGGTGTGATGTAGCAGGGAGACCATCTCAGTAAATCTGAGCCTCTTCAATCGAGCGCAGCCACTTCTTATGTCTATTAGGAAGTGTAATGTGGAGATATGTAGGATACAACAGGGAAAGCTGGGAACCACGGTTGTACAAATATGACATTACTTTTCTGTATTTGGTGCAGTGATTCAGAACTTAGGGGACAGTAATCCTCTACAATCCTGTTCTGCTGGCTGTGATATTTGAGTTTCTCTATTCAACGTGTTTCAGGAATCAGAAAATCCTTTATTTGATAATGATGTAGCAGAAGAATGACCTGGAGACAGCTTGGGTATTAATGAGCGGTGAGCTCTATCAATCTCTGGCGGAGATGGGACTAGCTCCTTCCCAAAAACCATGCAAAGCAGCTCCGAAAAGAAATTTGCAAGTTGCCCACTTTTCACTAAATTCAGCCAAGCTCAGAATATGGAGATTATGTCACCTGCTCCTGCCTTCTAGGTCAACGACTTTTGCCGTTAGCTTAGAATTGCTGTCACTTAATCTGGAGCATACATCTTCTAATTCGACAACACACTCACACAAGTTGTTCAAACATAACTCAAAAGATGATAAACATTCACCGTGTTCTCCAGACTTGAAGTTTAACATCAATCTGACTTAAGATGAGTTTAAAACTGTTGGCTAATGTCTGTGTGTGCTGATCCAGTAGCTCAGAAGTAGCCTCTATAACCAGATTAGTTAGCACTTCTTCTTTCTACCCTGATTTACCACTTATAGCCATTTTAAAGCAAGTATAGATAAAAGAAAGGCCAGGCATAATATATGAAACACTTTGGTTATAAAATAAAGGACCAGATTGGTGGAAGAAATATAAAGTAGACAGGAGCATCTGACTGCTGCTGATACACCATGCTGCAGCCAACCGGAAATGGAAAAAGGAATTGTAACAAAGTATTCTATACTGAGCTACTATAGATCTCGGTACACATATTGTGGAATCACTGCACACGTTGTCAAGTTGATGTATATGTAGGGAATTTGATTTGCGTGTTATGGAGCCTAGTGCAAGCTGATGCCTCCAGCCTTGCATGCTGGGCTTATATACATCATTGCTCCTGTTACGTGGACAGGAAGTGACATCATCAACGATGCCATCAGCTCAGATAAAAACCTGTGTTGGATGCAGATCAATCATCCACGTTTTTCACAGCACATCTGCCATTTTGGTAAGTGGGTTGCAACATGACTCCCCCCTCCACCCCAACCCTGAACAGGCAATCCCACTGCAAACCCCCAAAGTCTGTATATTTTTTTTGTTTGGGCTGGCTTCCTCTCTGCTGAGGCACCTGAACATCAATTAGACCATCCAGATCCAGATGGACAGTTTGAGGTGGTCACTTACAAAAGCTTCCTCTTTAACTCCGATGTCCAAAATGTATGTCGAACCATTGGGTAATAGTAACTCAAAGGAACCCTCATGTGGACACTGAATTTGTGCTCAGTGAGCTCCATTTTGTAATAAATGTTCTTGGAGTCCTGCAAGTTCTGGGGTATATAGGACCTGGCCTGATGTGTTGAGATTTCGGTATGGGCGCTCAAGAACTGAGCTTCTTGCGGAGCCTGCTTAAGACTTCTGCGGGTGTCGTCTCCCCTCCTCGTGAGTCTGATGCAATTTCTCCTGCAACCATCAGGGGTATGCTGTAGACTAGGTCTGCCAATGAAGTGACATTTGTATGCCCAAGAGTACATACAACAATTTGTCAACCCAGTTAGGTCCCTGCAGATGTGCCATAAGGGCCGATTTCAAATGCCTGTGGAAGCTTTTTACAGTCCGTTGGATTGTGGCTGGTTCGCAGTTGTGTGGTGCCGCTTGGTTCTAAGCAGGCTGGCCATTGTTGACCACAGGTTTGATGTGAATTGGGCACCTCTGTCAGATGTGATGTGTGCTGGGTGACTGAAATGTGCCAGTCAAGTGGAAATGTGGGCCCTGTCGCAGGTGTCGAACTGCCTCTGGTCATCATGTGGCCCGATTCACTATAGTGAGAAGAAAATGGGAAACATATGACACCGGCAGAGGGCCTACATGATTGTAGTGGAACTTTTGTGTGTTGCTGGACTTTGGATGTCTGGCAACAAGTGCAGGTCTTCACCCAATTCAACAGCCAAGCCACACAACTCTGTTGGCTAGTAAATGCAGTACCAGGTAGCGATCCAGTGCAGTAACCTTGTTCAACCTGCGGTAATCACCACAGGGTCTCCATCTGCCTATGGCCTTGGGTACCATGTGGAGCGGGGAGGCCCAGGAGCAATCGGACCATTGTACAACACCCATGCCCTCCATCCTTTCAAACTCCTCTTTGGCTAGACGAAATTTACCTGGAGGGAGCCTGCAAGCTTGGGCAGGCAGCGGTTCCCCTTCGGTTACAATGTGGTGCTGTATCCCACGTTTCGGCATCGCCGAGGTGAATTGCGACGTAATTATTAAGGAGAATTCCGACAGCAGCAACCTGGCGAATTCATTCTCAGAGTAATGGAATCTAAATGCGGGGCTAGCAGCTTGGCCTCACCTTGGGCGAAGGTCTGGAAAGTGTTGGTATGAGGGAGCCTTCATCCCTAGATCAACCAACAGGCAATGTGCTCTGAGAAAATCAGCTCCCAGGAGCAGTTGTGCAACCACGGTCAATGTGAACGTCCTTGAGAACTTAATATCGCTGAACTGAAGTGGGATTCTACGTGTGCCAAATGTCTGGATAGTACTGCATTCTGTGGTTTTCTTTGATGGCCCCGGGTTTTCTGTTACATGTATCATGCTCTGAAGGGGGAAGCAAGCTGATCTCAGCCCCTGTATCCACCAAGAAACAGCGGCTGGAATGTCTATCCCAAGCATTCTGAATGGCCAGCCTCTGTAGCCATTAGCGATTGCTGGCCCCGGTGTTTCCCTGAAATGCACAGGGAGTTTGGCAGTGGTGAGCTTCTGCATCCCATCATTGATGGTAGAAACACCTATCTTCATCCCGTTGTCTTCAGGCCAACTGGCAGTCTGAGAATGGATTTGATCGAGTCTGCTGCCGGTTTAATGTTGAAGTTGCACAGTCCTGCTGCTATAGGGAGATCTGGTGACCTTTCCTAAGGATGTCATGGTTTCTTGTTTAGCCCGCCATAGACTGTCAGCACAAGCCGTAACTCTCCTTGGGTTACTGAAATCCTATTTAGCCAACAGCATGTGGATATCTTCTGGCAACTGCTCCAAGAAAGCCTGCTCAAACATGAGGCAGAGCCTATGCCCTTCCACTAGTTCCAGCATTTCATTCATGAGTGCGGATGGGGTCTTGTCTCCCAAGCCATCCAAGCGAAGTAAACGGGCCGCTCGCTTGTGAGAGGCCAAAGGTATGGATGAGCAGATGCTTGAGCACCATATACTTGACCTCCTCCAGAGGCTTATGCAGAATATTGGAAACTCTGTATGCCGTTTCTTGATCCAGGGACATTTACTTAGTAGTACTGCATGGAATCAGATGTTATCTTCCTCAACTGGATTTGGGTTTCTGCTTGGTCAAACCATACACATGATTGTGAACTCCAAAAAGTTGGCAGTTTCAAAGCTGGGACATGCATTGAAGAAAAATTTTCCATGATGAGGTCCGAATATTGTTTGGATTGCCAGGATCACCAATCTAGTGAAGTATTCTATACTGAACTATTCTAGATGTTGGTGTACACATTTGTCAAGTTGATGTATACACAGGGAAGTTAATGTACAGGTGGAGTCTGGTGTAATACCGACACCTCCAGACTTGCATGCTTGGCTTGTATACATCACTGCTTCTGTCACATGGACAGGAAGTGATGTCATCAACGATGTCATCAACCCAGATAAAAACTTGTGTTGGATGCAGGTCAATTTCTGGCTTTTTCCACAGCATGTCTGCCATTTTGGGAACTGATTCACTTGCTGGTAAGTGGGTCGCCACAGAATCTCCGAGTTCTATGTGATGTCATGTATCTACTCTGACAATAAATCTGAGATCTTTATCCTTTTGTGGAGGGAATGAATTTTTACGTAAGTTAATTCTATGCCATTTGGTATCGTTATTGTCATATTGACAGACATACGAAGCGCAAAAGGAAATATCATCATTAAGGAAAAATTGTTCACTTTTAAATTTTGCCTGTGTAGCAACACTTCCATACTTAATGTGACCCAAGTCATTGATTATAAGAAGGCCATTTAAATATAGAGCAGCTATGGTGAAAGTTTGTTTTTAATATATACATGTATCTTTATAGGAGGGAAAATTGTACAAGTTCTGTCCTTTACAACTTAATTAATCAATTTCTATCATTGGGTTCTTGTAAATTAAATAGATCTTCTTATTGACATCAATATGAAACTGTTCATATGCCTTTTTGAAGTAGATAGAAATGTTAGTTTCTCACAAAATTGTATTTAGTAATGTTGTGGGAGATTTTAAACCTCCTGAAAATGGCAAATTAACCTATTTACATACTGACTGTAAAATTGTATTTGATTACCGTGTGTCATTCACATACAATACCACATGTTCTGTAGCTGTTCTGTAGGTTTTGAACTGGTGTTTTTGTATACAAAATGGTTTTGGACATGGTTTGCATAGAAATCTGTATAAATTGTTACAGCAATATTAGTTCAGAAAGTCCCAACTTGTGTTTATTCGATTGGCTTTTGCAGTGGCTAGGAAGTGTTTAGCTATTACTTGGAAAAATGAAATTCAGTTGAATATTCAGAGATGGCATGTTGAGCTGTGATCGTGTATTCCATTGGAAAAGATAACTTACAACTTACATGATAATTATTTTTTTATTAAGGTGTGGGACCCTTATATGAAATATATGGGTTCAGTAATGTAATAAAGTTATTTTTTCTTCTTCCCGGAAAGAGATGGCACCCAACATGGCAATAAGTAAATGACCATATGTGCACTTACTCCTTTTTATTTTAGTTGGGGTAGCTTTTAGGGGGGGGGAGGGTATGAGGGAGGGGGGAATAAAGGGAGAAAAGTTTTGTATAATCTGTATTTCTTTATTTGTCTGATACTATATCTTTAATAAATAAAATATACAAAAAAAACTATTAGTTCAGGAACAGAATTTTAATGTGGCTTGATTTTGAAACCTGTCTGCAAAGTTTTTGGGTTCCACTGAAAATATTATGTGAATATAACTGCTTAATCAGGTGAAGAGAAAGACTTGCTGATTGTCACCTGTATGTGAAATACTGTTTTTGTTCCTTGGTCTATACTTGGAATTATATTTACTCTTCATTAAATTGCCCTTTGATGTGCTGAAACTATTTCATGGAAGATTGAAACTCCCAAAGAAGTAAGGGATCTTTAAAAGAAGTGTTTTATTTAAATGTTTATGTCTGTTTGGGAACTTCCTGAAATTGATGTATAATATTTTAAATTGCAGTGCTTGTGTTAATCGTAAAACAGTTGTGGCCTGTCACATTTCTTCAGATTGTGCTTTGGAACAAAATTCTTTTGTATATCCGTTATACATGTACACGATCCTTTATCTGGAACCCTTGGGGGACAGTGTGTTCTGAATTTCAGATTTTTCCGGATTTCGGAAAGCCCACCCGAATTGTGCTGCCGTATCCACCCCCACCCCCTTCCAGTTGCGCGGCCGCCTCCCCCAAGCGCCGGTCCCTTGGCCGCCTCCCTGAAGTGCCGGGCGCCTCTCCGCACTAACTGGATTTTGGAGCTTTCGGATTTTAGAAGTCCGGATAAAGGATAATGTACCTGTACAATTTTTTTCACTAATTAATGGAATTGAGGTTGAGGACTTGGCAGAAAAGATTTGAGACCATGTTGAAGTGTTGCATGCTGTAGCAGCATGATGGCCTCATGCTGTTGTTTTATCTTGCATTTCCTGCATTAGGATAATGAAAGAACTTCCAACAATGACATAATTGACAAACTTAGAAACAGGACAGCAATTTCAACCAATTTGAATTTAAATCCTGTTTCTAAGTTTGATGTGAAAACAAAAGAGTGAGGAAGTTGATCTAAATTTTGTGGAAGAAAAAAAATCTTAAAATTTCCAAGATGTTGAAAAGTCAAGGAATAAGTTGAGGTGAAAAATGGTTGATGCTGATGTCTTCAGTGTCACATTTGCTTGTTTCTTTGTCATACTTGATTTGTTATAAATGGGTTTTGTTTACATTGTGAAATCTGTTGTCAAATCTTTGAAATGGAATGACATGCTGAAGCTGAGTTTTTAATTGGGCATGCTTGATTTCTTTGCCACATGGGATCGTGATGTTACTTCACCAGTTTCCAGTGGTAGGAACTAAACTCAAGAAAAATTAGTATTTCCATAATGTTCCAACATGCATGTAACTTTTTAAAAATGGCAAATACAGGTTATTCCTCTTTAATCCAGCGATGTTGGGACCTGGCCATTGCCAGACCACAGAAAATGCCAGAAAACAGAAATTGATCCCTAAGGGAACCCATTATGTAAACATATCAAAAGTAGAACAAAGCTTAAAACAGGAAATAATATTGTGGGCCTGCACGGTTAGCGTAGTGTCTAGTGCAATGCCTTTACAACGCCAGTGTTTGGGACCGGGTTTGAGAAAGCAGTTTGTACTAATGATTCAAACATGCCAGACCATAGGAGTTGTCAGACCACAGAACGCCAAATAAGAGAGGTACAACCTGTAATGCAAAGGTAGTTTTTTGTAACATAGCCTTCATTGTAGAAAAGTTATATATGACTTTGTTTCTGTTGACAGTGGGGTTCTAGTGTCTACATTTGTTACAAGAAATCTGTTCCTGTTTCCAATTCGATTGCTTATAAAGCTGGTATGTATTCCAATTTATAAGATCATTGATTTTACACACTTTTTGTATTCCTGAATTGTAGCTTTAAACCTAAAGCTTGCTCACAATTCTGTGCTGCACAATTATGACTCAAAGTTTGAGCGAATTGTGAAAGTAATGGGCCAAACTCCCAGTAGATTTTATAGAAAATATATTTTGGTATCCACTTCTTTTATGTCAGCTGAGCACATCTGTTTTGTGCATGATTTGCCTGCCCCTCTGTTACTTTGTCAGAAATAATATTCCTCCATGTTTGCACTGATTGCAAGGATATTGTGTGAATTAAGATGCAAAATCCTGAGAAGCAAATTATACCACAATATGTACACTTTTACATATGCCACCACAAAATTACTTGCTGAGAGACTTCATGGGTGCCTCTAATTTAAAACAGTGCTACCAGTCACCAGTTTGTCTTTTTGTTTAACAGTAATGTTGCATGTGTAATATTTAACCCCTATTAACCACTGTAGAAAGTGCAGATTCCTTGCTTCCTTATCATGAGATTACAAAATCAGACATTTGAGATTCATTGTTAAACATGATTAGTATCTTGTTTGATTGGTAATTTTAGAGTGATGTGTTTCTGCAGCTTAATTTGTGCAATAAAACGTAGTATTGTTTTCCACCATTGACATCTGTTGTGGGCAATTGACTTGGTCTTTTAATTCTTTTCTGCACAAAATATTATTTCTGATTAAGGAATTTGGTGTTGAAAATTTCTTGCTGCCAAAATACTGTGGCTTGCAATTAATAAGTATTTTAGGATATCTGGAGCAACAATTGTACATTTGACTGGTTTGGAGACAAGTGTAGAAATAGATTCACAGTACTCCAGCCTGAACTTGGGGTAAGGTTTTAAAAATGAATTGCATTTGCTTTAAATTTACTCTCAACCCTTCTGTATTCCTTGCCACCTCTCTTTTTTCAGGATTAATATGTAGATATCCTGAAGATGATTATGAGTCGTTCCCACTGTCTGAATCGGTGCCTCTGTTTTGCCTTCCAATGGGAGCTACTATTGAATGCTGGCCTCCCCAAACAAAGTATCCGTTGCCCATTTTCTCCACCTTTGTGTTAACTGCTTCATCAGCAGAGAAGGTAAGTTTAGAAAGTAAAAACAAATTGCACAATGTCGCAGTTCAATCTAGCTCAATGTAAGAACTAAGTAGAAGATGTTTGAAGTTGAAGTCCTGCATCACATTGTGTTTTTAAGAGTTTTGAATCAGCGTGTTGGTTTTTTGGGTCAAATTTAAGAGATGGCAGGAAATTAGTTCAAGTTTTCCTTATTTATCCCACAGTTAAAATATAATTAGTTGAATTTCATGATTGTTTGTGAGCCCTTGATCTTATTAAATGGAAGAGCAGATTAGATGGCCCACTTCTTCCATTTATTTTTAGTATTCATTTTACTTAATTCAGCAGTCATATTTCAAAATTTAGATTATTGTTAGACTGATAGAAATTGAGTTTGCAAATAGCAGTTTAAATTGACAACAAAATTAGTGCAAATCTGCCAGGAGAAACTCAGAGGTTGAAGTTCAAATATGCTTAATCTCGATTATTATTTTGCAGTTTAACCCATGGGGTGGCATCTACATCTCTGGGTTGTGTTTCGCACATTACCTTGTAATTCACTGGATTCCTGCATTCCCTTCAAATTTGCCTGGTTTATTAGGAAATAATTGGCATTCTGTGTAACATTGAAAAATGTGTTATTAATGTTATTCTTATTTGAACACTAGGTCAGACAATATGATGGTCCTGACACACCAAAGTCTGATGGATTGTTGTTATTTTAGTGTTTTGTGCATTTTTCATTTGCTCTTTTTGAGGCCAGGCAAGCTTGCAAATACAGGTATTAATTTCCTATATGGTGAAGTAAAATATTAACTATGTATTCTGAACTTATGGATAAATATGGATTTGTAATTGAGAAAAAGCAATGTTCAGAATTTGGAGTTGTTATGGTTAAATCATATTTGTCACCATAATGTCTGTTAGGACAATGGAGGAAGTCACTTTTTTGAGGGCATACAGTAACTTTTAATTTCTCAGCAAGAGGGGAAGCCTACTTTATTCTCTCAGTTAAATCATTTGTGCGCAGGATGCATTCAGCCAATGTTAATGCTATGAAATCTTAATGTTTTTTACTTGCTATAAATTGATTTTGAATTTAACTGCCTCGTTATATTTGCACAGTCTGCTTTGTGGAAAGTTCATGGCATGTTACTAAATTTATGATTAGGATGATCTTTTTCATGTCATGTTTCCACTATTTTGAAGACAATTTTATATACTTTTGCACTGTGATTTAACAAAATAGGTTTATGGTGCTGCTATCCAGTTTTATGAATCGTATCCAATGGAACAACTTACTGAGAAACAGCTTGTGCAACTGGGCCTTATTTCTGCTGTGGGCAAGAAACTAATCGCATCGAAGTCTGTGCACACCAATAAATGCATTTGTCTTCTCTCCCGTTGGCCCTTCTTTGAGGCGTTCCGCAAATTTTTGATGTTTCTATACAAGCTTTCTGTCTCTGGACCTCACCCTTTGCCGATTGAGAAGTATGTATACTTTCTAATGTGAATCTACTTTTCCAAGTTGTATATATGAGAATGCAATAATTTTTTAAAAAACCTTCAAATTAAATTGAGACTTTTTCATTGTGCATTGATGTACAAATATCCAATCAAAGTGATCATGGATGAAGAAAGCTGGCATTAGCAGAAAGACACATCAGTCTTGATCGAATGTTTCCATAGATTCTTTGAATAGTGAATAAGTTTGGATGATTTTTTTTCATTCTTCCATATCCTTTATTCAATCTATTTAAATTCTAAGTTACTGGATACCTTAATTATATAGCAAAGTGGTTATTTGCATGATTCCACATTTCATGGCTTATCTTCTGATAACAAGCCTATTGCTTCAATTCAATAAGTGAATGAAATAGTACTGACACTTCAATGTGCTGATTTGAAAATGGGTTTTGTTGTCCCCTGACTTTGAGGTTTTCCTGTTTCTGGAACTATTTTGCTAAACAAAAATTACAGCTTCACTTTTTTTGATGTATATAGATAATTTTGTAGATTTTTTTATGCATACGGAAATCTAAAGAAGTAAAGAACAGAAGGCCAAGTGTACAGAGAGGCTTGGGTTGTAACTATTGAGGTTGTGGTTAAAGAGATCAAATATCTATTCTGCTCGGAAATAATGGTGCTTTCCAGGAGGTGTTGTGATGAGCCATGAGCAATGTTAAAATTAAAATATCGGTTCCCACAACAGTATGATGAAATTCTGCAAAGGTCCAGTGCAGTTTCTCACAAAACTTTGAAGAATTATTGTTTTAGACTTATTGCAAGGATAGTGATGGCAGAAAAAAGGGTTAACACTGGATTATGGAGTTGTAGCTGAAGTTTTTTGTTTTAGGTTTAATACATCTTAAAATACATCTAAATATCTAGTTATTTAGTTTTGTATTTGCCTGGAAGAGAGAAATTGAGGAAAAATTCTTGTCTCGTCCTTGAATCTGTGAGCTCCTAAAATATTACTTGTTGAAGGTGAAGAAGTTTGATGGTAACGGAGAACAACTCATCCTCTCTCTTATTTGTGTGTGAATGGGACAAGAGCAAAGAGCTAGGATCTGACCTATTTGGGTTTGGCTGTTCTTCAACAGTTAATGACGCTGTTAAGCTTTAATATCAACTTCATGAGCTGAAATAAATGTATTTGGGTTTACAGAATTTGAAAAAGATGTGTTAATGTGAGCGCTGCCATGCGAATGATTCTGACGCAAAGTCCACAGACTCTACAACAGGCTTTAAATAGCTTAAACTTGTACACCAGTCTTAGTATCTTAGCTAGCTTCATGTGTGTCTGACTGTCCTTTGCTGGCTCCATGTGTGTCTTACAGTCCCCTGGGGACTGGCAGGTGGGACCAGCCTCCCATGTTGCTTATCTGCAGGTACAATGGCTACCCCCTGCAGTAGGGTGGTAGGAGTGCAGCAAGTGTAGTGGTTGTATCACCACATTCACCCCCTTTTTAAAATGAGTCCTTGGTTGAGGAGGGTAGGGGCAAAGGTTGTATTTACAAGCTCAGGTGATCTGACGGTCGTCTGTGCCTCTGGGACTGTCGCAGAACAGGCTCCTGGTCAATGGTCAGTAGGGGCAGGTCTGCCTGAGGGTCAGCTGGGTCTGGGTTGGCCAGTGTTAGGTCTGCTTTGTTCATGAATGAGTGAGACAAACACCAGACTGAGTCGAAATCAGGGTTCTTTGTTCTTTATTACCGGATTGTAACACTTGCAACTAACCATGTTAGTCGGAGAATGCATTCTGCCGTTATCAGCAAAATGGTGATTTTTTATACCCTTGGATACGTGCTTAGAACATCATCATATCATTACTTGTCCAATGACTAAAACTGTTGCTATCCTTTCCCTGCTAGCTTCCTGCCTCTCAATCCATCAATGTCTCTCTTATCTTGTAAGTACAAGGATGCATTTACATCTTGTTACAGCCCTGTACAGGGTAACTCCTTACACATTCCCATCTCATGATGTTTTACCTTACACCAGGGTGGCTGGTAGTGTGAGCAGGATGGTGTCTGGCAGAGAAGGGGTGTAGGTCTGGGGTGGGTTCTTCGGGAGTGGGGCCTTCTGGAGAGGTGGAGAGAGGGTGTTAGCACCCAGGAGATCCTGGATGGGCCAGGGTGAGAGGGCTGGGTCCCTGCTGGTGCCAGATCCCTGGTCGAGATGGTGTCCTCATGTCCATTGGGGTACCTGATGCAGGCATAATTTGGGTTTGAATGGAGGAGGTGCACCTGCTCGACTAGGGGGGGTCAGATTTGTGGGTCCTCATGTGTTTGCGGAGGAGTACTGGTCTCGGAGACATCAGCCACGCTGGCAGGGAGATGCCATTCGCCGATTTCCTAGGAAAGGAGAAAAGGCGTTTATGAGGGATCTGATTGGTAGCCTTGCAGAGGAGTGACCGTATGGTGTGGAGTGTCTCAGGGAGGGCCTCTTGCCAATAGTTGATGGACCAGCCTTTTGACCTCTGGGTCAGGAGGACTGCCTTCCAGATTAGTCCGTTTTCACACTCCACCTGCCCATTGCCCCTGGGGTTGTAGCTAGTCATGCAACTAGCCGCGATGCCTCGCACTATCAGGTACTGGTGCAGCTCCTCACTCATGAAGTTGGACCTCTGGTCGCTGTGGATGAATGCTGGGTATCTGAACATGGTGAAGATCTGTGCCAGCGCCTTGATGGTGGAGGTGTTAGGGCAAGGAATGGAAAGTGGGAAGAAATAAACGTTCTTATTCGTGGAAGGCAGTGGCTCCTTTAAGATGACACTGAGTCACACAAAGGGCCGAGTGGCCTTCACTACATGGGCCTGTGGCAGGCGGAAGAAGCGTGTTTGCACTCTCCACAGACCTTGCAGGACTCATTCAAGGTCCAGATTTCTTGGGCGATGAAGTGGAGGTTCTGGGACTTAATGAAGTGGTACAGTCGCGTGACGCCCGGGTGGCAAAGGGTGTCGTGCAGGGCCTGAAGCTGTTCAGACTGCACACTGTTGCAGGTCTGGGACAGGACATTGGGGGAGTCGTTGAGCTTCCCCAGCCTATTCTGGATGTCGTAGCTGAAAGTGGCCAGCTCGATTCTCCAACGCAAGATCTTGTCATCTTTGATCTTGCCTCTGTGGGTGGTGCTGATCAGTGAGAAGGTAATGCTGTTAGAGACGGACTGCTTCATAGATCGCCTGGGCCTCCTTTACGATGGCGAGTGTCTGAGCTGTGAACAGTGGAGGGTCCTGGAGAAAAAGGCCATGGGTCTGCCCCTTTGATTGAGGGTGGCAGCGAGGGCAACATCAGAGAAGGCAATCCACCTGGAATGGGGTGTTCTCATCCTTGGCATGCATCATGGCATTGACGATGTCCTGTCTGATGCAGGCAAAAGCCACTTGCACCTTGGCAGGGAGGGGAAAGGTGGTGGCATGGGCTGGTGGGCAGACCTTGTCTGAGAAGTGGGGGATCCACTGGGAGTAGTAAGAGAAGAGCCCCAGGTACCTGCAGAGGGCCTTGAGCGTGTGGGGGAGGGGCAGTTCTATTAGAGGGCGCATGCATTCAGGGTCGGGACCAATTACACCATGTTCCACGATGCACCCCAGGATGGCGAGGCAAGTGATGCTGAATGTGTACTTCTCCCTGTTGTAAGTGAGGTTAAATGCCTGAGCCGTCTGGAGAAATCTCTCCAGTTTGGCATCATGGTCCGGCTGATCGTGGTTGCAGATGGTGACATTGTCCAGGTACGGAAGATCACTCTTAGTTGGGCCAGTCTACCATGTGGTCCATCTCCCATTGAAACACGGAGTCTCCATTTGTAACCCCAAAGGGAATGTGTTGGAAATGGTAGAGGTGCCCGTCTGCATCAAACTCAGTACAAGGTTTATCTTGGGCATGGATGGGGGGTCTAATGGTAGGCTGACTTCAGGTCAATCGTGGAGAAAACCCTGTACTGGGCTATCTCTTTGACCGTGTTGGCGATGCGGGGCAGTGGATAGGCATCTAGCTGGATGCACCAGTGGTGGTCTGGCTATAGACGATGACCATTCTTGGTTTGTTGCCCTTTTTATGACCCGGACCTGGGCTCTCTAGGGGCTTGTGCTGGGCTCTATAACTCCTTCCACCATAAGCCGTCTCATCTCTGCATTGATAAAGGACCTGTTGGCCACACAGTAACGTCTGCTCTTGGCAGTCTCGTGTTAGGTAGTTGAAGAGGGATGGAGGGGCTGCAGATGGACTGGGGGCGGTCGCTGGACTTTGTGCTGTTGGTGGTGAGTGGAGGGAGTAGGCCACCGAAGGCAAGGGTAAGGCTGTGGAGGTGATGGAAGTCTAGTCCCAGGATAACTGGGGCTCAGACCCTGGGTATGACCAGGAGCCCGAACCCTTGATATGTTTCCCATCTCCCCCCACTGTTAGTTTCACTGTGCAGCACCCTAATGCTGTGATGGAGTGGTCCTGGGCCGCGAAAGTGATAGCGAAGTTCGCTGGGTATACTTTGAGTTTCATCGTATGAGCCACATTCAGGTGCACAAAGCTCTTAGTACTACCGCTATCAAACAGACATTTTATTACCTTTCCATTGTCATCGAATGCCTGAGTCCATGGGGAATGTCCTCCATTAGCGTGGTGGATGCTAGGACCGCCTTGGGGTCAGAGTCGCTGCTCCCTGATAGTTGTGGCATGTAACGGCAAGTGGGTGCCCTTTGGAGCATGGGGTGCTGCAAGTGTGTGGTTTTGTAAACATGTGTGTTGACCACGTCATCCAGTTGGGCGAGTTGGGGTGGTCAGGGGTCAGCTGGCCTATGATGGCAGTGCCCAGGAGACGCACATGGTGTTGATGCAGTAGGGCGACTCAACTGGAAGTGACGTCATTGGTGCAGGCGGAAGGGATGTCATCGGTGTGGGTGGAAATTGAACAATGAAAGATGGAGGTGCCCATGGTGAGCACATGGCGGCAGCGTGGTTGGTTGTCCGGGCGAGAGATGACATTGTCAATGAGGGCAGAGTAATGGCGCTGCCTGCCATTCGCACGAGGGGGCATTCAGAGAGTCGGAAGGTGCTCCCGGTTGGTCGCGGAGGGCCACAGCGCTCCCGGTGGGTTTGGAGAGGCACGCTTTAGCAAAGTGACCTTTCTTGCTGTATCGGGAGCAATGCAGGTTCCTCGCAGGGCAATTCTTTCAGGAGCGCCTGACTGACCCACAGTACTTGCAATGGCAGACTGCACTGGCGGTGGCTATCTTCTCTTCCACGAGGGGCCCCTAAGCGACTGCTGTCGTTGGCATCGGCTAGGCCCGAGGTTGGGGGAGGCGAGCATAGAGCTGCAGCTTCGAGGGAGAGGACCATCTCCCTGATCCTTTTTTTTTTGAAATTTTTATTTAATATTTTCAAATTTCATTAAAAAAAATCAAATGCATATATAAAATAAACTATAAACTACTTCCCCTCCTGCCTTACTAACACAAAAAAATCCCAATCCCCCTTCCCCCCCCCAGCGCGTTATAAAAAAAGTATTGAATGTTCCCTGATTGGTGTGCCAACTTTACAACATTTATTTTATTTCTATAGACATATATTTCAAATATAAACCCCACATATCAATAAAAAATGATAGTTATTCCTTACATTATATGTTATTTTTTCTATGCATTATGCCATCTACGCAAGCTTAATTTTACTTCGTTCTTCCAAGTAACAGCTATACAATTTCACGCTACTGCTAACCCTAATCTTAAGGAGGCTAAATACGATTTAGGCATTTGTGAATCTACAAATGGAACATAAATATAACCCAATAAGCACAACTTAGGATCCAGTCGAATATCCATTTTGAACAAATCTCTCAAAAATTTTATTACATCCTCAAAAAATAATTAATTTTCTTACAAGACCAAACTGAATGTACACAAGTACCTTTCTGCTCTCTACATCTAAAGCATAAATCTGTTAAACTAAATCTATATCTTTTTAATTTCTCAGGGGTTAAATATAATTGATGTAAAAAATTATAATTAACCTGTGGTGTTTGCAGGAGCTGAAGGAAATCACTGCTACCACACCAATGGTCATTAACGACTATTTTTATTCAAATTCAGCCTGTCCCTTTAAGGGCAGCATGAGCTCAGTCACCTGGTACATTGTGACATCATAATCACTGCCCAGGGCGCACGCTGGAAGGGATGCTGGAGTCAGAGAGAAACTTCTAACTACGCCATTTCCCCATGGCTGCCCCGCCACGTGGTGACACAAGCGGGGCCTGTTCATCATGAGGATGTGCGCCACCACACAACCCCCTCCCAGAACCAGCTGTACATCCTGTCGCTTGGGCGCGGCCGTCTGCACCAGCTGTGATAAGTCTAAATGAGCAGCTATGAAGCGGTCCACAGTAAACAGTTCTTCCCTGCCCCCAACATCTAAAGTAAAAGTCCCACCCGACCACAAGAGAACCTTGTATGGCCCTTCGTATGGGCACTGCAGCAGGGCCCTCTGTGGTCCTCTCCGATTGAACTCAAATTGTGCCACATCCAGATCTTTCAGTCGATGGGATGGACAGGTGCCGTGGTGTGATGTCTCTGCTGATGCCTCTCAGACCGGGATGGCTTCCGGCCACCTGGTTGCTCTGTCCATTATGGTAAACAGGTACCGCAACTCCCTGGACACTGGCAAGGGGCCCACAACATCCACGTGGATATGGTGGAACCTCCGCGTTACCGAGTTAAAGTGTTCAACAGGGGCCTGCGTGTGCCTGTGGTCTTTAGATGTCGGGTACCTTCTGCAGTTGTGGGTTAGTGCTGCCACCTCCTTCTTGAGGCCATGCCAGACAAATCGCTCCGCCACCATATGCACGGTAGTCTTTACTGAGGGGTGGGCGAGATTGTGGATAGAGCTGACGACCCTAGACCTTCATTCCTGTGGGATTACTGGGCATGGTGAGCCGGTGGAGGTGTCGCAGAGCAGCGGCTGGGTGGAGTCAGGAAGCTGGATATCCTTCAAATGGAGACCTGAGATGGCAGTCCGGAGAGCTTGAGCTTTGGCATCGTGCTGCTGGGCCTGCTTTAGTTGCGTGTAGTTGAGGCTGGGAGCTAGCATGCTGATGGCCAGGCGGGAGAACACATCCGCGATTACATTGTCCCTGCCCGCCCGGTGCCAGATGTCTGTAATGAATTCGGAGATGAGGACAGGTGGCGCTGTTGCCTGGCCGACCATGGGTCCTTGGCCATAGCCAGTGCTTGGGTGAGGGGCTTGTGATCGGTACAAACGGTGAAAATTCTGCCCTCTGTATTGGAAGTGGCGGAAGGCCAGGTACAACGCCAGGAGTTCCCGGTCAAACATACTGTATTTAAGCTCCGGCGGCCACAACTACTTACTGATAAAGGCCAACGGGCGCCACTCCCCATCCAGCCGCTGTGCCAGTACTCCCCTGACTGCCGTGGCGGAAGCGTCAACCGAGAGCGATGTGTGTGCTTCTGGGCGCACCAACAAAGTTGCCTCTCCGAGGGCCTGTTTCATCGCAACGAAGGCCTCGTCCGCCTCCTCTGACCAGGCCAGGGTTTTCTCTTTTATCGTGATCAGTGCGAAAAGAGGGAGCATGATGCAGGAGGCATTGGGAATGAATCTAGGGTAAAAATTTACCATTCCCACAAATTCCTTCAGGCCCTTGAGGGAGGAAGGTTTTGGAAAACGCTGGAAGGCTGTCACTTTCTCCGGTCCCGGAGCTGTCCCAGACACTGGGATACTTTGCCCCAGGAATTGCAATGTCTGTTTCCCAAACTGGCATTTGGCCTTGTTGACCATGAGGCTGAATTCTGCCAGCCGGGCTAACAGTTCAAATCCATACCCACTGCGCCCATGAGGTGCTGGAACGTCTGGGCCGCATTTTTCAAGCCTAACGGCATCCGGAGGAATTCGAATAAGCCGAAAAGGGTGATATTGGCAGTCTTTCCAACGTCATCAGGGTTGACCGGGATCTGGTAGTATCTGTGCACCAGATCAACTTTTGAAAAGACCCGCGCATCGTGAAGGTTGGCTGAAAATTCCTGGATATGGGGGACCAGGTACCTGTCTGGAGTTGTGGCGTCATTTAGACATCTGTAATCTCTGCAGGGCCTCCAACCCCCTGATGACTTCAGGACCATGTGCAGTGGCGCCGCCCAAGCGCTGTCTGACCGCCGAGTGATGCCCAACTCCTGGAGCCTGGAGAATTCCTCCTTTGCTTGTTTTAGCTTCTCCTATGACAGTCATCTAGCTCTGGAGTGCAGCGGGAGGCCTTTTGTGGAGATGTAATGGAAAACTCCATGGCGGGGGTAGGTGATGTCAAAGCGTGGCTCCAGGATGACAGGGAACTCACTGAGGATCTCGGTGAACTCGTCTGTGGCAGTGGCTACCGTAGCGATTTTAGGTCTGTTGTCCTCCGCCGTGCCCAGCTGCACTGAGCAAAAGGTGTGGACCTTGAGCAGCCTTCTGTACCTCACATCCACCAGCAGACCGTGAGCCCTTAGGAAGTCAGCCCCTAACAGCGCGGTGCCCACCAAGGCCAGGAAGAATCTGCAAGTGAACTTTTCATCCCCGATCTGTATCTGTGCCATATGGGTGCCATAAATCTTGATTGCGGAACCATTGGCAGCCTGCAGGGTTGGTCCGGGTTTGAGTTTCCAGTGCTGTGGGGGGAGGGCACTCAGCTCGTCCCCTTTGTCCACCAGGATCCGGCGGCCTGTGGACTTGTCAGTGATGTTATGGAGGCTGTTCACGTGGCGAACCGTGGCAGCCATCAACGGTGATTGGCCTGGCCGTTCCCCTGGAAGTCACAGGGCTGGCTGGAAGTCGCAGGGCTGATGGCACTTGCGAGTTTTCACTCCCCAATGCTGGTGATAAAAGCACCATGTTGACTGGGTTTCTTCCGGCTTGTGCTTGGCGGTATCCTACGGATGGCGGGGCCCTGGCTTGGAGATTTGGCTGAGGGCTGCCTCGTTCTCCTGCTTTGCGCGCTAGAGGGCATCTGCGGAGGTCGGAAAAGTCCTCTTTGGACAGATGGAGCCGGATGTGTTTGGCGGAAGAGGAAACACAGTTCATGATCCTCTGCCAGGGCCTGCATTTCGTCCTTGATCGCTGAGGGGCTGTTTTCCCCCAACCCATGCAGGTGCAAGAGCCTGGAAGCACGCTACTGGGGAGTGACCTCATTCAACAATGGTAAATTCAAACTAGATAAAAATAAATAAATTTGTTCCATTTCTTGATCACCCTCTGACGTATATAAATTTTTATAAAACAAAAAAAATTCATCATTAATATCTTCTCGCTTATAAGTAATCTCTCTGTTCTTCCTAATAGCATTAATTGTCCTAGATATTTGCTCAGTTTTAAGTTGCCATACCAAAACTTTATGCACTCTTTCTCCAAACTCATAATAATGTTGTTTAGACCTCAAAATCATTTTTTCATATTTATATGTTTGTAAATTATTATAACGTAATTTCAGTTTAGATAATTGTATCTTATCATCCTCAGTACAATTTTTTTGTAATTTTTTCTCCAAGCTTTCAATTTCCTTTTCCAAATTTAAACTTTCTTATAAATACTGTTTTTTTTAATCTTTGCTGTGTAACTGATAATTTGTCCCCTCAAATATGCTTTTAAGACATCCCACAAAATAAATTTACTCTCAACTGAATTATTATTCATTTGTAAATAAAAAATAATTTGGTCTCTCACATACTTAATAAAATCTGGTCTCTTCAATAACATTTAATTAAACCTCCAATGATAAGCTGTCTCAGTTACTTCAGTACCTAAACATTTAACTAGCAATAGTGAATGACCTACTTTTTTATTCTGCAAAATTAAATCTACATTGTAAATGCATAGAAATAAAAAAAATTTTCTAGAGAAAGAATTATGTTGAGCTGAATAGAAGTTCTCAGTTGGATTCAACTTCCTCCAAATTTCCACTAAATTAAAACCTTTCATCATCTCAAGCAGTCTTTTTGCCATTTTAGTTCTTTTAACTATTTTGGGAGATTTATCCAACAAAGGATCCAAACAACAATTAAAATCTCCTCCTACCAATATATTGCCATTTGACTGATTTAAATTTAAAAATGCATCCGAAATAAATGGTTAATCATCTTCATTTGGTGCATAAACATTAATTAATGTCCAACTTTCAGAAAAAATCTTACAATTAACTAATAACATTCTTCCAGCATTGGCAGAAAAAGAATCCAAAGTAAAAGATATTTTTTTATTTACCAGAATCACCATCCCTCTAGCTTTAGAATTGTATGAGGAAGAAATTACATGTCCTACCCAGTCCCTTTTCAATTTCAAATGTTCTTTTTCTGTCAAATGAGTTTCCTGCAAGAATGCAATATCTACTTTTAACTTCTTAATATAATCTAAAACACATTTCCCTTTTTATTGGATGATTTAAACCCTTAACATTAAAAGTTGCAAAGTTTAAACTATTCATTACTACTTACACAGTGGCACCCAATCTTTCACAATTGGCTCAAAAGAAGCCCCCCTTAACCAACTACAAAAAAACCCCCAAAAAAAGCAACCCCCAAACCTCCCCCAACTGCAAAGCAGTAACCCCTCTTATTAATCGGGTGCAGTTAATACCAACAGTGGCTGATGACTTTGGATTTAGCTGGGATATCATCTTCTCCCCAGACAGAGAGCAGAAAAGCCCCTCAGGCACTAGATAGTTCCGGAAGCTTTTCTTGCAAATCCATCAGATGTTCAGCTTCCAACTGTTTTTCAACTTTCCCATTTCCAGTTTTGTTCAAGACCACCAACGGTTTCGAGGAAAAATCCTGTATCAACTTAGAATCTGGTAAAGGGTTAGCAAAGGTCAATGCAGCCTATAGATTTTCAAAAAATTGAGATTGATACTGCCCATAAAATAATTTCAAAATTGCTGGGTATCTAAAAGTAGATTTATACCCTTTCTTCCATAAAACTGCTTTAGATGTATTAAACTCCTTCCATCTCATAACAACCGCCTGACTCAAATCTGCTTGAAAAACTTAACTATTTTGAATGACCAGCACGTAAAATCATCTCACGATCTTAATATCTCAAACACTTCACCAAAACTGGCCGAGGTGGTTGACCCGGTAATGGTTTTTTCCTTAATGCATGATGCGCCCTCTCTATTTCCAAACCCTCTGGAAAATATTCTCGACCAAATATTTCAACAATCCAATCCTTAAAAAATTTTGTAGGATTTGTTCCCTCAAAACCCTCTGGCAACCCCACTATTTTTATATTATTTAGACGACTCTGATTTTCTAATGAATTCATCTTCTGTAAAAAAATTATTCTTCTCAATTTCCCATCCAGCCACTGCTCCTTCAACTTGATCCACCCTGTCTTCTACATTTTTAATTTTGTTTTCAACCTTATCCACTGCTGTCAGACATTTATAAACATCCACCTTCATAGAAGCAATCTCACCAGACATATCAGTAATTTTAAGTCTAATATCAGCAAGTTATTGATCAACATTTTGAAAACTGGTGGACACATAATCCATCAAACTTTCATACTGCTTATTTATTGTTTCTAACATTACCATCAGACCAGAAGCAGGTGTAGGGATTTTTGTACTGGGAGATTAATAAGGTGAAGGTAATTTCTTTTTTTAAAAATTTTTTATTTTTCACACCATAAATCACATTAACCATGGTACACACTTTTTCCTTTTCACACATATACAGTACCATTTTCTCCCCCCCTCCCTCCTCCCAACCCACCCTCCCCACCCCCCCTTCCCGTCCATTTAAGGTATACAATCTAGGATACATTTAACCAGTCAGACAATGTTGTCACTCAACAAAAATACACCAGAAATTCTACTGAGTCCATTCTTTTCATTTCCTTCTCCTTCCATCAACTTAGGTAATGATTGTCCCCGGTAGGTTTTCGCTATTGTATTTAATGTAAGGCTCCCATATTTGTTCGAATATTTCAATATTATTTCTTAAACTATATGTTATTTTTTCCAATGGAATACATTTATTCATTTCTATATACCATTGTTGTATTTTCAAATTATCTTCCGATTTCCAGGTTGACATAATACATTTTTTTGCTACGGCTAGAGCTATCTTAACAAATCTTTTTTGTGCACCATCTAAATCAATTCCAAATTCTTTGTTTTTTATGTTACTGAGGAGGAAGATCTCTGGATTTTTTGGTATATTGTTTTCTGTAATTTTATTTAATATCTAGTTTAGATCTTCCCAAAATTTTTCTACTTTCTCACATGTCCAGATTGCATGAATTGTTGTTCCCATTTCTTTTTTACATCGAAAACATCTATCAGATACTGTTGGGTCCCATTTATTTAACTTTTGAGGTGTAATGTATAGCCTGTGTATCCAGTTATATTGTATCGAACGTAACCTCGTATTTATTGTATTTCTCATCGTTCCAGAACATAACTTCTCCCATGTTTCCTTTTTTATCTTTATATTTAAATCTTGTTCCCATTTTTGTTTAGTTTTACCATTTGTTTCCTCATTCTCCTTTTCTTGCAGTTTAATATACATATTTGTTATAAATCTTTTGATTATCATTGTATCTGTAATCACATATTCAAAGTTACTTGCCTCTGGCAAACTCAAACTGCTTCCTAATTTATCCTTCAAGTAGGATCTCAATTGGTAATATGCCAGCGCTGTATCTTGAGTTATATTGAACTTTCATTTGTTCAAAGGATAAGAATCTATTTCCTGAAATACAATTTTCTATTCTTTGAATCCCTTTTTTTTCCCATTCTCTAAAGGAAAGGTTATCTATTGTAAAAGGGAGTAACTTGTTTTGCGTCAATATTAGTTTTGGTAATTGATAATTTGTTTTATTTCTTTCTACATGAATCTTCTTCCAAATATTGAGGAGATGATGTAATACTGGAGAACTTCTATGTTGTACCAATTTTTCATCCCATTTATATAATATGTGTTCAGGTATCTTTTCCCCTATTTTATCTAATTCTAATCTCGTCCAATCTGGCTTTTCCCTTGTTTGATAAAAATCTGATAGGTATCTTAATTGTGCGGCTCTATAATAATTTTTAAAGTTTGGCAGTTGTAAGCCTCCTTGTTTATACCATTCTGTTAATTTATCTAGTGCTATCCTCGGTTTCCCCCCTCTCCATAAAAATTTCCTTATTATTTTCTTTAACTCTTTGAAGAATTTTTCTGTCAGTTGTATTGGCAATGCCTGAAATAAGTATAATATCCTTGGAAAAATGTTCATTTTAATACAGTTTATCCTTCCTATTAGTGTTAGTGGTAAATCTTTCCAATGCTTTAAATCGTCCTGTAATTTTTTCATTAGTGGATAATAATTGAGTTTATATAGTTGGCCGAGATTTTTGTTTATTTGTACACCAAGGTATCTTATTGCTTGCATTTGCCATCTAAATGGTGATTCCTTCTTAAATTTTGAGAAATCCGCATTATTCATAGGCATTGCTTCACTTTTATTTATGTTTATCTTGTAACCCGACACTTCTCCATATTCCTTCAATTTCTTATATAATTCTTTTATTGATAGTTCTGATTCTGTTAAGTACACTACTCTTTGCAGATGATGCCGCTTTAGTTGCCCATTCAGAGCCAGCTCTTCAGCGCTTGACGTCCTGCTTTGCGGAAACTGCCAAAATGTTTGGCCTGGAAGTCAGCCTGAAGAAAACTGAGGTCCTCCATCAGCCAGCTCCCCACCATGACTACCAGCCCCCCCACATCTCCATCGGGCACACAAAACTCAAAACAGTCAACCAGTTTACCTATCTTGGCTGCACCATTTCATCAGATGCAAGGATCGACAATGAGATAGACAACAGACTCGCCAAGGCAAATAGCGCCTTTGGAAGACTACACAAAAGAGTCTGGAAAAACAACCAACTGAAAAACCTCACAAAGATAAGCGTATACAGAGCCGTTGTCATACCCACACTCCTGTTCGGCTCCGAATCATGGGTCATCTACCGGCACCACCTACGGCTCCTAGAACGCTTCCACCAGCGTTGTCTCCGCTCCATCCTCAACATCCATTGGAGCGCTTACACCCCTAACGTTGAAG
This sequence comes from Narcine bancroftii, assembly GCF_036971445.1. Taxonomy (NCBI): domain Eukaryota; kingdom Metazoa; phylum Chordata; class Chondrichthyes; order Torpediniformes; family Narcinidae; genus Narcine; species Narcine bancroftii. The sequence continues at coordinate 49,244,428 of NC_091469.1, forward strand.
TACTCGAGATGGCAGAGGTCGACAGCATCGAGTCCACGCTGCTGAAGATCCAGCTGCGCTGGATGGGTCACGTCTCCAGAATGGAGGACCATCGCCTTCCCAAGATCGTGTTATATGGCGAGCTCTCCACTGGCCACCGTGACAGAGGTGCACCAAAGAAAAGGTACAAGGACTGCCTAAAGAAATCTCTTGGTGCCTGCCACATTGACCACCGCCAGTGGGCTGATAACGCCTCAAACCGTGCATCTTGGCGCCTCACAGTTTGGCGGGCAGCAACCTCCTTTGAAGAAGACCGCAGAGCCCACCTCACTGACAAAAGGCAAAGGAGGAAAAACCCAACACCCAACCCCAACCAACCAATTTTCCCTTGCAACCGCTGCAATCGTGTCTGCCTGTCCCACATCGGACTTGTCAGCCACAAACGAGCCTGCAGCTGACGTGGACTTTTTACTCCCTCCATAAATCTTCGTCCGCGAAGCCAAGCCAAAGAGAAGTACACTATAACATCATCTGCAAATAAACTGATTTTATATTCCTTGTCTTTTATTTTTATTCCTTTTCTATTATTATCTATTCTTATCAGTTCTGCTATTGGTTCTATAGCTAACGCAAACAATAAAGGTGATAGTGGGCATCCCTGCCGTGTTGACCTGCTTAACTTAAATTGCTTTGATACATGTCCATTTACTGTCACTTTCGCTAACGGTCCCTTATATAATGCTTTAATCCAATTAATATACTTCTCCGGTAAACTGAATTTTTGCAATACTTTGAACAAATAATTCCATTCTACTCTGTCAAAGGCCTTCTCTGCGTCTAAAGCAACTGCTACTGTAGGTTCTTTATTTCCTTCTACTGCATGAATTAAGTTAATAAATTTACAAATATTGTCTGTTGTGCGTCTTTTTTTGATAAATCCAGTTTGGTCTAAATTTACCATTTTCGGTACATGCTCTGCTAATCTGTTTGCTAATAGTTTAGCTATTATCTTATAATCTGTGTTAAGTAAGGATATTGGTCTATATGACGCTGGTGAGAGTGGATCTTTCCCTTGCTTTAGTATTACTGTATTTATTGCTGTTTTACATGAATCTGGTAAGCTTTGTGTTTCATCAATCTGGTTGATTACTTCCAGGAGGGGCGGAATTAATAAGTCTTTAAATGTTTTGTAGAATTCTATTGGGAATCCATCCTCTCCTGGTGTCTTATTATTTGGTAATTTTTTTATTATCTCTTGTATTTCTACTATTCCAAATGGCTCTGTTAATTTATTTTGTTCCTCTATTTGTAGTTTTGGTAGTTCAATTTTAGTCAGAAGTTCATCTATTTTCCCTTCTTTCCCTTCGTTTTCAGTTCGGTATAATTGTTCATAGAATTCTCTAAAGTTTTCCTTGATTTCTTTTGGATTATATGTAATTTGTTTGTCTTTTTTCCTTGATGCCAATACCATTTTCTTAGCTTGTTCTGTCTTAAGCTGCCATGCTAGGATTTTGTGCGTTTTTTCACTGTTCATAATATTTCTGTTTTGTCTTCATTATATTTTTCTCCACCTTATATGTTTGTAGTGTTTCATATTTTATTTTTTTATCCGCCAATTCTCTTCTTTTAGTAATATCTTCCTTCATTACTAATTCTTTTTCTATATTTACTATTTCCCTTTCCAACTGCTCTGTTTCCTGATTATAGTCCTTCTTCATCTTGGTTACATAACTTATTATTTGCCCTCTAATGAATGCTTTCATTGCATCCCATAGTATAAACTTATCTTCCACTGATTCCGTATTTATTTCAAAATACATTTTAATTTGTTTTTCAATAAATTCTCTAAAATCCTGCCTTTTAAGCAACATGGGGTTTAATCTGCATCTATACATTCTTGGAGGGATGTCCTCTAACTTTACTGTCAATATTAAGGGTGAATGGTCCGATAGTATTCTAGCTTTATATTCTGTTTTTTTTACTCTATCTTGCATACGAGCTGATAACAAAAATAGGTCTATTCTTGAATATGTTTTATGTCTAGCCGAGTAATATGAATATTCCTTTTCCTTTGGGTGTTGTTTCCTCCATATATCCAAAAATTGCATTAATTCCATCGATTTAATTATAAATTTGGTTACTTTGTTCTTTCTGTTAATTTTTTTCCCAGTTTTGTCCATATTTGAATCCAAATTCATGTTGAAATCCCCTCCTATTAATATGTTCCCTTGCGTATCTGCTATCTTCAAAAAGATATCTTGCATGAACTTTTGATCTTCTTCGTTAGGTGAATATACATTGAGTAGATTCCAAAACTCCGAATATATCTGACATTTTATCATTACATATCTCCCTGCTGGATCTATTATTTCCTCTTCTATTTTAAATGGCACATTTTTACTAATTAATATAGCTACTCCTCTTGCTTTTGAATTATACGATGCTGCTGTTACGTGTCCTACCCAATCTCTCTTTAATTTCTTATGTTCCAATTCAGTTAAATGTGTTTCTTGCACAAATGCTATATCAATTTTTTCTTTTTTCAGTAAATTTAGCAGTTTCTTCCTTTTAATTTGGTTATGTATTCCATTAATATTTAAAGTCATATAGTTCAACGTAGCCATTTTATACTTTGTTTATCTTCCCTTTCCGTTTCTCCATCATTACTTTTCCTTCTTATCCATTTCTGTTTTTTTGTTTTGAATCCTTTATAAGACAACATTCCTAAAACATCAAACATTTTCCTTATTCTCCTATTTAAAACTTCTTTAGCCTCAATCCCCCCTTCCCCTCCTGAGTTGTCCTTTATCCCTTGTCAGACAACCACATCTCCCCTCTCCATTTGGATTTGCGAATTCACTCGCAAGCGTCAGCTGATTTTGCAGTGACCGTAATACCCCCCCCACCCAGCCCCCCCCAGAAAAGATTTCGCTTTTCATATGTGACAAAGGTCACTCTTTTAATTCCCTCCTTATTCCCTCTATTCCTTTTCCTTCCCTTATTAATTCTTGTCTATACTATCTATATTTCCCTCTAAATACGGATGCATTCATGTATGCACATTATACATATACACACATATACCTCTTTACCCACATACATATAAATCGTGGTCATTTTTACTCTTATTACATGTCTTCATCTCTCTGTTTGTTTTGTAGTTGTTCAGCAAATTTCCTTGCTTCCTCTGGATCCGAGAATAGTTTTTATTTTCTATAAGATCGTTTTCGATGTATTGAACTCTTTCCTCCTCTTCAGGAGCTCAAAACTTATGTCTTTTTAGTTTGCAGTCTTTTGTACTCTCGTTACACGTCTTCATCTCTGTCTATTTTGTAATTGTTCTGCAAATTTTCGTGCTTCCTCTGGATCCGAGAATAGTCTGTTTTGTTGTCCTGGAATAAATATTTTCAATACCGCTGGATGCTTTAGTATAAATTTATACCCTTTCTTCCATAAAATCGCCTTTGCTGTATTGAACTCCTTTCTCTTCTTCAGGAGTTCAAAACTTATATCTGGATAAATGAAGATTTTTTGCCCTTTGTAATCCAGTGGCTTATTGTCCTCTCTTACTTTTTCCATTGTTTTCTCCAGTACCTTTTCTCTTGTAGTCTATCTTAGGAATTTTACTAAAACAGATCTTGGCTTTTGTTGTGATTGTGGTTTAAAGGCCAATGCTCTATGTGCCCTTTCTATTTCCATTTCTTGCTGTAGTTCTGGACATCCTAGGATCCTAGGGATCCAATCTTTTATAAACTCTCTCATATTCTTGCCTTCTTCATCTTCCTTAAGGCCCACTATCTTTATGTTATTTCTTCTGTTATAATTTTCCATTATATCTATTTTCTGAGCTAACAGTTCTTGTGTCTCTTTAACTTTTTTATTAGATTCCTCTAATTTCTATTTTAAGTCCTCTACCTCCATTTCTACTGCTGCTTCTTGTTCTTGCACCTTGTCCATTCTTTTTCCCATTTCTGATAAGGTCATATCTATTTTATTCATTTTCTCTTCTGTATTGTTTATTCTTCTTCTTAAATCATCAAATTCCTGCGCTTGCCATTCTTTAAATGACTCCATGTATTCTTTAATAAGAGAAAGTAAATACTTTATCTTGCCTTTCCTTTCTTCTTCTATTTCACTGTACTCTTCCTCTTCCTCTTCTTCTTCCTCTGGGTTGGCCATCTGTTGTTTCTTTGTTGCCCTTTTCTTCTTTCTTGTTTTCGTTGTCTTCTGTGTTCTCCTCTTGCTGCAGGTGTTCTGCAGCTGTCGTTGCCGGCTGTGGAGATCGACTCCCCAGCTGGTCACCCCTCCCGTCGGTGTGTTTTTTTTTCATGCGCATCGCGCATGCGCGACTCCTCGTGCATGCGCAGTTGCGCACTTTTACTCGGCTCAGCGAGCCATTTTTGTAGTCCATATTCTACCGACCAGAGGGAGCGGGTTTCTCTCTCCACCGTGGGCCTCTTCGAACAGGTAAGGCCTTTTCCTTCATCTTCCGTTGTCTTCTCTTCCTCTCTTCTTACCGTTGGTTTCGACTTTTCTTTTTTCGTCGCCATCTTCTTTCCACCTTTATATTCACTTTACTTTGATTTTTATTTCTGTGCCTTTGTGTTTTGCTTTGTTTTTTCTGACTTTTCTGGAGAGGGCTGGAGTTCACCGTCCGACCACTACTCCATCACGTGACTCCCTCCAGGTGAAGGTAATTTCAAAGTTGTAGGGGTACCTTCTACTTTGGCTGCAGCTAATAAAAGTTAACTGATTTCCTCTTCCATTTCTTCCTGTGTTAAATTAACTTCTTTAACTTACCTAAGCTGGCTGTAGTTCTGCTTCCCACTCAACGACGAGCTGAATTCTTCAGCCTGACGTCGAGCAGCAGCCCCCGCGGCCCTCACTCGCACGAGGGTTTCACGCGTGCGCGCGCACTGCTGCACAGGTACTGGCAATGACTGTATAGCGCTGGTAAGTCGCTTCCATCACGTCGCTTGCGTGCTGCGTTAAAGACGCTGCCGCAGGTGACGCATCGCACCCTCCGACCACCCCATGCTGCCTGACGCACTTAGCGCAGCAGACTCACGCACATTGCGCACCTCACGAAGCGACATCAAGGATGGCATGGCGGAGCCATCTTGCGTCAATCCGCACGCAGAGGACGCCGTCACTACAGCCAGTCTCACTGATAGAGATCGTTGAGTCTTCTGCTCCATCTTCAGTTGATATCGGGGCTCCAAATTTTCGGTAATGCCAAGTTTTTTGGAATCTTCAAGCTCTCTAAAGTGCAGCTTTTTTGATTGTTAAACGTTACCTCTTTTAACCAGTTTTCTTCTCATATCATAAGCAGAATTTTCATAAAATTTTCAGACATATATTCAGACATTAAAATTGGGCTTTAAACTTTCCAGCTAAGGAGAGTTGAACTCCCACGTCTTCACCCTATGCCATCTTGCCATGATCCATGATCCTGGTAGGAGAAGCATTGTTCTCTTTCAACAGTCTCTGTTGAGTCGGCCTCGAAGGCGATCCTTGCACACAGGCATCTCTGGATGAGTTGCTCCACCCCCCCAGCAGTCACCCCTGCTTTGATTGTGCACGGGCGTGCTAGTTTTCACTGTGCCCCCAGGTAAACGTCTGGCGTCTCATCTGGCTGCTGTACCCTAATGAGTAGATACCAGGCGTAGAGCACGTTCATCAGGGCCGGTGCATGCCTTCCAGGTCAACCATCGCTGGTTCTAAATCCGTGCAGTCTCGGGTAGCATGGTAAGTGCGTGGACCCAGCTAGGTGTGAAGTACCATTAGTCTCTGGTTTGTGTTGATGACCTCAGTCTGTGTGTGGATGATCGCCTCGATCATCCACATGCTTCCAGATCTCGAAGTATGCTGGAGCGTCCGGGTGTTGAGGGTCGATATCTAGATGGTGAGGAAATTCTCCATGGCCCTTTTAAATTTTAAGCTAATTAAATTGTGAGTGTTGCCGTGCGAATGATTCTGACGCAAAGTACACAGACTGTACAACAGGTTTTAATTAGCTTAAATGTAGACTAGTCTTAGCTGGCTCCACGTGTGTCTGACTGTTCCCCCAAAGGGGGCAGCTCGAGTCTTTATATGGCCCAGTGATTGAGAGCCGGCAGGTGGGACCAGCCTCCCAGGTTGCCTACCTGCAGGTACAGTGGTTGCCCCCTGCAGTAGGCTGGTAGGAGTGCGGCCAGTATAGTGGTTGTATCACCACAGTTAATTTTACCCAGCAAACAGAATTTGTGTTGCAAATAAGGGCTGTATGAATAATGAAACCAGTGGACCTGTATGATTTGTAGAATTATAGCAGGGAATCCTGAAGGCCAATTTAACAGGTACTTAGAGTTCTCAAGCTAGAAAAACACCTGGGAGGCAAAATGGAATGTTAGACTTGCCTATATGTCAAAATTAGTAAGAATTGCTCAGTTTATAAGCTCAGAAATGCATAGAATAAAGAAACAAGCAATAAGTTGATGATGGATATTTTGGAAATCTTTGGGGTTGAGTTAGTTTCTCTTTGCATTGGAAGTTGTATGAAATTTCCACTATGATGTCTCTTATTTTTAATATACTGGACTGAAAGTAATAGTACATTGCATTTTGTAGAATTTAGATGAATGCAATAAAATCTTTTTGATATTTGATTGAAGTTTCCAAGGGAAAGTAGGTGGGGGGGGGGGGGGGGGAGGGGAAGAGAGCGGGTTTGTTGATAACATGATTGGTTCTGTTACAAGATCAAACCAGCAACCACAAACAAGGCACATCACACAGGGGTAAAGATGAACACTTTATTAACAAAAATTCACCTTCAAACTTTAATTCAAAATCCTCCCTTTTATAACAATGTCCACTGGTTACTATGCAAATTTCTATAACAACGTAAAACTAATAAATTCCCCAGTCTAAATATAACATATGTAATTAAAGTCTTGTTATATTTTCAACCAGCCCACAGAAAAACTTAGACACAAAACACACAAGACTCACAAAACTTCGATCTCAACTGAAGCAAAGATCATAATAAAATTCAGTTTGTTTGGTAAACTGAAGCCAACAGATCTTTGAGGGAGAGAGAGCACACAATTCGAAGTTGTCTTCCTGTGTTGCTTGCAGAGAGAGGAACAGCTGGCTTGGTCTGGATCCTTCTGGCTGCCTTCGGGATGTTCATCCTTTTTGAAATCCCAGCATTCTAAACTGTCCTCCAGACCATGACTCATGCTCTGGGCCTTCTTCCACTCCACAGCACCACCCAGTGGTGGTTTATCGTCCAAGTCCAGAAATTTTTAGACCATTTTCTGTACATGCTCAGTCTGTCCCCCACTCTCTCAGCAGTCCACCTTCACCTTGGCTCTGAAAGGCAAACTGTCACTTTCCAACACAAAACCACACAACACATAGGCCAATACACAACACAGAACTCTAACAGTTCTGACATGAGAAATTATCTGGTCTCAAAGGTAAAGATACAGAGAAACATTTTGGTTGCAGATGAGAAAACATGAAAAGCATTCAGTGGTGAGAATGGATGCCTGTCATTTCAGGGCATTTAAATCAAAGAAAAGGCTCAGGTAATTTTCATTTAGACTGGGCAAAAGTAGCTTTGAGGATCATTTTGTAGTTTGGATGATTTCTTGGCATTAAACTGGGATCAGGCTATTTTATAATCTTGTAATAAAAGATCCTTTTAATATGATCCAGTTTTAAATTAAAGTGTAAGAAGATCTGAAATTAGAGTTTTGCAGCAGCATAAGAAAGTAGCTAAAGTGCATGCTGGTTCCTTAGAGCCAGGGTCAGCATCAGAACAAGTCTAATCGGGGGACATTAGGATAACCATGGTGGGGGCACAATCTGACGTTCAAAAACTTGCTCAGCATGTAGGGTGGTGATGCCTATCTACCTACTCCTCCGTGGTGCCTCCTCTGTGCACTGCTGCCGTCACACTTCCCCCTCCCTCTGACGTGTCAGACAAACGCACTGCTTATAATCATGTGGAGACTAGTAATGCTAATGAAGCTAGTGCTATGGGTGGGGGTTCACAATATCTCATTTGGGGGGGGGGGCAATTGCTGCAGGTGGGTGGGGGAGGATCACAATACCTCATTTGGGGGGGAAATGGCCGAGAATGCCTCCCTTCACCCTTGCTTCCGGCTCTGCTTGGAGCAGCCATTCTCAAAGTCTTTTGGCTATAGCAGCCTTAGTACTCTGGTCTCAGTTTATGATACCCCTTCACTGTGAAGCAGTCAAGTTTTGTTGTTTTCTTCTGTACTTTTCTCATACTGACTACATAAAAATATTTTGATTTAAGTCTCTGACCTCCATTAAATATGCTGTGGCTCTGAGAAGGAATGGGGAGGGGTGGGGGGGGGGGCACATGGCCCCAGTTGAAAATGGTTGCCTTAGAGGGTGGAAATTAATGTGTAATGGGGCAAAGGCAGGGTTTGAAAATTATTTTATATCTTCCTACATGGCAGAAAACAACATCAGTGGAATAGTAGTTGAAAATTGAGGGCAAAAGGGAGGAAGGAACCTGAAAGAATTACCATCACAAAATAATGGTATTCCATTCCATTATCAAACCACATTCGTATTTGTTGGCCCCTGCAGGATCAGGAGTTCCCGGTGGCTGGGAGACACAAAGAACTCTGGGAGGAGCATGAGAGGTCGGGTGATTGAGATAATGCCAACTATGATTATTTAAACTCCTGCGAAAATTCCATGAAGTAGTTCTGTTGGTTCAATTCACAGCTCACTTCACCACTTGCTACATTTGGTGACTCCGGTGGTCCAAATGACATTTTGGAACTTTTTATGGATGCGCAGAATGCTATTGTATTCAAACTTCCAGTATTTTGGACCTTGCAGCCACAGGTCTGGTTCAAGCAGTTTGTGGCCAAGTTCTATTTACACTAGATTATCGCTGACACTATAAAGTACTTCTATGTCGTTGCATCGCTGGACCAAGTCACTGTAGGGTGTATTGTTCATTTCTTACGCCAGCCTCCAGCCAACAACAGGTATGAAGCCATCAAAGTCCGGCTCATACGTATTTTCGCCATTTCCTGATGTATCCGGGCAGTACAACTTCTCCATATGGACGGCCTAGGCGACCACACTCCTTCCGAGCTAATGAACGAGATCCTGGCGCTCATGGACGGACACAAACCCCATTTGCCTTTTGAGCAACTTTTTCTCCAGGAAATGCCTCCCTACTTTATGACGTATCCATCAGCCAACCGAGGCATCATGTGGCATCATGGGCACCAGACTTCACTCCATCAAGGACATCTACAAGAGGTGGTGTCTTAAGAAAGTAGCCTCTGTCCTCAAGGACTCCCACCGCCCAGGACATGCCCTCTTCACTCTGCTACCATCGAGAAAAAGGTACAGGAGCCTAAAGACAGGCACTCAAGGGCACAAGGACAGCTTCTTCCTCGTTGCCATCAGATCCCTGAATAATCAATGAACCAAAGACACTGCCTTACTTTTCCTCCACTACTATTTTTCTTACATAATAATGTTATAAGATGGTTATAATATGAATGTTTGCTCTATGATGCTGCCACAAAACACTGAATTTCATGACAATAAATTCTGATTGTGGTTGTATCACTGGTATGAAGATACCAATGCACAGGACAGGAAAAGGCTGCAGAGGGTTGTAAGCTTATCCAGTACTATCATGGGCATTAGTCCTCACTCCATTAAGGACATCTTTAAGAGGCAGTGTCTCAAGAAACCAGTCTCTGTCATCAAGGATCCTCATCACCCTCTTGTCACTGCTACCATCAGGAAGGAGTCACAGGAGCCTGAAGAGGAACACCCAATGTCACAAAAGCAGCTTCTTCCCCTCTGCCATCTGATTTCTGAATGCACAATGAACCACAGACACTACCTCATTTTATTTTCATCTTTTCCACTGTTTATTTTTAAAAAGTGTATTTACAGAAATGTAATTTATAACAATATTTGCACCTATAATGCATAATACTGCTGCTGTAAAACAACCAATATTAAGACATGCGTTCATGACAATAACCCTGATTCTGACGCTTTGCTTCCCTTACTGCGGACAAAAGTTGAAGTATATCATGTACTGTATGTTATGTATTTGTATTATTACTTGACAATAAATAGAACCTTGAATCTTCTTGAACTCACAGGCTGAGTTAACAACCCTCTGGAAATTTTCGAGAGTCTTTAGTGACATACCGAATCTCCTCAAACACCTCACGAAGTATAGCTGCTGGCATTTGGCCAGATTGATCGCTAACCTATGGTCATCTAGCCGCTGACATAGTTGACGGAGATGGGTCCGGTGCTGCTGCCACGATTGGCTGGTGATAAGAATGTGGTCCAAATAAATTAATACAAAATCCAGGCCCCAGGTAACCGTGTCCATTAGGTGTTGAAATGTCTGGGCAGCGCTTTTTAAACCAAAGGGCATATGGAGGAATTCAAATAGCCCAAAAGGGGTCATTAAGTCAGTCTTAGGAATGTTGCCTGGTTGAACTGGGATCTGATGGTACCCATGCACCAGGTCGATTTTGGAGAAAATCCTAGCGCCGTGAAGGATCACAGCGAAATCTTTTATGTGGGGAACCGGGTAGTGATCTGCTGTAGTGATATCATTCAGCCGCTGATAGTCCCCACAAGGTCTCCACCCTCCAGAAGCCTTGGGTACCATATGCAGTGGCGATGACCAAGGGCTGACATTTGGCAAACAGTCCCCATTTCCTCCATGCATCGGAATTTGTCTTTAGCCAACTGCAGTTTATCCAATGGCAGCGTGTGTGCTCATGCATAAAGGGGATGTCCATCAGTCGGAATGTGGTGCTGTACTCCATGTTTCGTTTGGGCCGGAGTAATGATGCTGGTGGGATGCTGCTAGGATTCTGGCGTATTCATTATCTGAGAATGTCACCGAGTTGAGATGAGTTGTGGGCAATGCTGCAGGGTGCAGGGCGAGGGACTCAAAAGTCTTTGAATTAACTAGGCGGTGACCTTTGAGATCTACTAGAAGGTAGGGTGCTCACAAAAAAATCAGCTCCCAGAAGTGGCTGTGATAAATCAGCAATGGTGAAGGATCAGCTGAGCTGCGACGAGCTGGAATTGAGTGGAATTGTCAGTGACACATACTGTTGTTGGCGGCCACTAGGGGAGGGCCCTTCTTTCCTGAACGAGTATCTGGGCTGGGGGGGGGGGGACACACTAACCTCTGCCCCAGTGTCAACCCAGAACCGACGGCTTGAGTGTCGATCCCAGAGGAAAGGAGGTTGATCTTCTGGCTGGCCTCGGCATTTCCTTGATGTGTGCAGGGGGTCAGCAGCAGTGGGCTGAAGATCCCCATCTCTGATGGTAATATGGTAGTAGCACCATTGCTGTCTGTCTGTGCTGCGTCAGGCGCCACACTGCTATCTGAAGTAGGCAGGATTTGTGCCCTTTGCCGAGGCACTGCTATGTATCTAACCAAAAGTCCTCCATCCTGCTTAGTGTGCCACAACTCATCAGCACAGGCTGCTAGACGATGGGGGGAGGAGAGGAGGGGGTGGTGTTATAAAGTCATCATCTGTCTTCTGGCAGTTGCTCTAGGGGAAAAAAGCTGCTTAAAAAGCAGACAGGGCCTATGTCCGTCCATGAGCACCAGCATCTTGTTCATTAGTTTGGAAGGAGTGAGGTTGCCCAGACCATCCATATGGAGAAGTCATGCTGCCTTGTTGCGTCAGGAAAGGCCGAAGGTACGTATGAGCAGGTCTTTGATGGCTTAATACCTGTTGTTGGCTGGAGGCAGGTATAAGAAATCAACAGTAGACCTGAGATGTCTTAATCCAGTGATGCAACAACATAGTAGTACTTCATTGCATCAGCAGTAATCTGGTGCAGATGGAACTGGGCCTTGGCCTGCTCAAACCAGACCTGTGGCTGCGAGGTCTAAAATATTGGAAGTTGGAGCACAACTGCGTTCTGTGCATCCATAGAGAGGTCCAAAATGTCGTTTGAACCGTCGGGGTTACCAATGTGGTGTGTCATCATTGTAGCAGTTGGTGAAGCAAGAAAGAACAAAGAGACGCTATGAGCTGATTGCTTTAATGGTATTCTTACGGTCGTTTAAAATATCCAAGATTCACTAACTCCCCGTGACTCAGAAGCTCTGGTGAGGTAACTAGTGGCACGGTCTGCCACAAGTAGGACATTTTCAATTTGGCCAAATCTAACCCATGGGAAGTGCTGGGATTATTTTTTTGGGGCCTCTGCTATTTACAAATTTGTATTACTAATTTGGATTAAGGGGTGTTGTGGTCAGATTTCTTGATTGAAAAGGATGGGGAGGGAAAAAAAGTTGTGAGGGGGAAGCAGGAGTCCAAGAAGGTAGACATAAATTGGGTAGATGAATCATAAGAGAAGTATAGGTTATCCACTTTTTTGGGAAAAGAATATAAAGAAGGAATGTTTGAATGAAGAGACTATATAATACTGATGTATGGAAATTACTAGTCTTCATCAAGTTTGAAGGAAAATGCTGTACAAGATCAAGGCAAATGGCATGTTGTAATCTTTGTTGCAAAGAAGTAGGGGATTGCTAAAGTTTGATAAGAATGAGTGAATAAGCATACAAGCTTATCCAGTTCTCGTCGTCTTCTGTCCAATTTGTATCCTTGCCCACTGTGACGGATTTTGAACTAGTTTTACTGAAAATAAAATGTGAAGCAGTGTTGTGGTAACATGAATTTAGCCAGCCAAAATTGATCCTAAATTTATCATAAAATTAGGGCAATTTTGTGCAGAAAAAAAAGCATTTAGTTTGTTGGAATATTTGTTATCGTGTATGTCATAATGTCATTATAGCTAAAATAAACTAATAGAGTACATTAATGGAGCAAAACAAAAAAATTCTGGAAATTTAACCATCCAGGTGGTGTGTGGAGAGAGATTTAATATTTCAGAATAGTGACCTTTCAAATCAAAATTTGAATGTTTTCTCTCTGCATCAATACCACCTCTTGATTGCTTTCAGGATTTTTAATTTCAGTTAAAGTTGTCATTTCAGATTTGCAGCATGGGCAGCTTTAGTTTATTTGAATGAATAGAGCAATCCGTAAAGTATTTAAAAAAAAACTTGAGGCACCACGTAAGATTATTACACAATTGGTTGAAATAATAAATACAACCATCAAGAAATTAATTGACTGAATTGATTAATTGGACTGTTGATTGGACAATTGGTCAAAGACCTCAACCATAGTTTCTACAGATTTTCATGATTTACCATTGGTCAAAGATCCTAATTTGTTTTTTTGTTTGGATTCTTCCCCTCTTGTTTACATTTCCTCAAGACAAATCTTTATTCCTGTCTCTCATTCAGCATCATGACTGTATGTTATTGTCCCACTTGATCTCCATTTTATATCCAATTTGTTTTCTTCAGGTTTTACTCTTTTCTGCAAATTAAAAATGTCTGATTCTCATGAAAGATAATCAACCTGAAAGGTTAACCCTTTATTTTTCTATAAATACTGCTTGACCACCTAAGTACTTCCAGCTTTCTGTTTATTTCAAATTTCAACATTTGCATTTTTTGCTTTTTGTTTTCAGATTAATGCTTGCTGACAATGCTCAAATGCTCTTCCTCTTTCATTGTTTGCAACCCATGATTAAGAACACACAAAATCGAAATAAAGGAAATATTGAAGATCTAAAATGTAGTGGTAGAAATGTTTAGTTGAACAAACTGCATTTGTGGAAGGCAATAGGGAATTGCTGTTCCATTTCAATCTGATACCCATTTCAGTAATGTGTAGTTTTGCTGTTTTCATTTTTGCTGTTCAAGTGTAAGGAGTACACATTGGCAATGGTAAATGTAAGACAGACCGAATGCCATTAGTATATGAACATCAAAATTTCAGTCATACAATAAGTGCACTGTCTTGCTGAAATACTTAACAGCACAGCCAGGATTGGATTCCAAAGTTCTGGTTGTGTTTCCTACCTCACCCACACTCCAATCTTGTTATAGTCTGCCAACCAGTATTTGGCTCCATCTGTCTCATCGTGAGGGTATAAAAAGGCAATCCTACCATTTTCTTTCCACACTTTCCCGCACCTTTTCTAATCAACCACAGATCATTGTTGGTCAAAATGTATAAATTAAATTGCAACAAATGTCAAAACATAATCGAGACAAAAAGTATTTTTGCCCCCTAACCATACCCATCCCATTGTCAGCTGCTCTTGTTAAATACATCTGATTTTTAAAAAACAAATATGAGTTTATTTAGACATTATATTGCATCACAAAAGCTTGCAGCTGAAGACTTTTTGTTAGTTAGTTTTAATTAGTTTAAAGCACTTTGGTTAAGTATGAAGTAATCAATCTTGGAGATTTCTTTCACCCTTCTGTGCTGGGGCTCAAGCACTTTTGGCAATTAATTGTCCTGAGAGATCATCTACACTACAATTAAGGACAAGTCATAAATGTGAGATTTATGTGAGATCACTTACTGCTCTAATATTGTTTGTATCTGGCCCAATTTAATAGTTAATTTACAAAGTTAAATTGAATCAAATAATTAGTGTTATTATAGCTATAAAAGCTTCCAGTTTCTGAGATGAATAAATGGAAGATTTAAAGAAAAGCAAATTGAAGTTGAGTATAACTTTTAAATAACTGATAAAGGGGAGTATGTGTGTGTGTGTGTGTGAGTATATATATATATGTATATAGATATATATATATATCTATATACATACATGTATTGGAGTTGTTGTTTCATTGGGAATGAACAAGGTCAATCAAAAATTGGGATGATGAGATTATTTCACCTCTAAAACTGGTTAAGCAGAAATAATTTTGAATTAAATGTTTAGAGGATTCTTCTGTTCCCAAGTACCAGATGACTCTCTTGCCCTGGCAAATGCTCATTTGCAATCTTGAATAGGAATGAGAACAATGTGACTACATTCTGTTGACATGACACTTCCAGTTCCAGGAACTTGGACAGGATTTTAGCCTATAGGCCATTTCATGCCAAGCCTTTGCTTGGAGGCCGTCTATAAGCATGGAGGGAAAAATATAAACTTACCTTTCATAGAACAGCCCTAAAAGGCTGCTCTTGTGTTGCATTCATGTTGAGCGGCACGTTGTAGCACCCTCTGGAGGTGATGGAGGTGGGGCGACTGGTGCCGTGGCACCGCCTGCCACAAATACGTGGCAAATCAATGCCTGTCTTCCCTACCAGGTGGAACCGCTCTGTGTTTCCTAGAATGGTTTCAGCTGCATGGGAGATTATGGGTAAAGAAGACTGCCTTTCTTCTGGTGCATTTTTAGCCGCTGACGAGTGGCCTCAAAGGCTGGTGAGATGCCAGAGCGGGCGGCAGGCTGTCACAGCCCACACTGGTTGCCCCGATGGCCCCCCCCTCCTGATGGTCCCCACCCTGACAGCTCCCGCTGGCCACCCCTCCCCTAAGGGGGTCATGGAAAGAGAGGGGTGAGTGGGTGGGGGAGAGAGGGAAGATGGGTTGCTGGCTAATGGCATCATTGCGATGTCAGAAGCCCACCCCAAGCCAGCAGCTTGAAGTGGCTATACATTTGTGTGAGGCGACGGAGCACAGTACTCTGTCAATGATCCTTTGCCGAGAGGGATTGCAGTCTGCGCCTTGGAGCTGGCCATTCATAGAGGTAAACCTCCTGAAGTAAGGGTGGAGAATCTCCGCCTTTACACTTGAGGTTTTTTTTACTGCATGAAAGAGCCTTATGACTCACAGACCAAAACCAAATGTATTGAATTGACCTGTAGCATTTGCCATTGAACTGCCACAAGCATTTCTTTGGAAGTGAAAATCTTTAATGTTGTTACTTGGTTTTCAACCACAATTTAATGTAGTCGTCGTTTCACAGAGTGAGTAGAAATTTTTACTCAAGACCTATGTAAAAGTGTTCAAAAGCCCAATATTTTCTGATAATGCAATCTGAGCAGTTAGTTATTTTTGCATTTAAAACTACTAAGTAGTTTTCTCTTGTCCATGAGCTTTATATTTATTTGTGATTTTTGCTTAGCTAATAACTAGCCATTTTGTTTATTTGGATAATTGCATGCAGCAAACAGTTGGTGTCAGAACTTTAACACGAATAGAAAACTAATATTGATGCTGTCTGGAGGCATTTGTGATTACACTTTTTATTTGTTGCCCTTCTGTTTAATAAAAACTGACTATATCACTTTTGTTTTGTCATTTATCATTTTTGAGACTTTTTTTATATTGTTTATAGGCATATATCCCACTTCATGCATAATGTTCCCTTTCCATCAGCCCAGAGGCCAAGAATCTTAGTTCAGGTAATGTGTATGCACATTGCTCATACAAAATTAGCTGTGGAGAGTTGAGCATAATTTGAAAAAAATGATAATGCCAGCTTGATTTGTTTAACTTTATACTGAACATTTTTCTCTTTTATAGCTGTCTGCACTTGATGCTTTGATTCTATCTCAGCCAGTTTCAACACCCTTGCCTTTAAGGTAAGTTGAAATAACAAAAAAAATAGTAATAATTTTTTGGCCTATTTCATGTTTTCTGCTTTTAGCCCTTTGTTGTGTTTTGTCCTTTAACTCTCAAATCTTTGACTTGTGACAAAATATTTGTGTTTCTGTTCTGGTATCTCTCAATGAGGCTTGCATACATATTTTTGATTAAAACAAATGTCATCATTTTTTGTCCCATCTTCCTACAGTAGGGCTCTTAGCCGTTTGGATCTCTGTCATTTTCTTGCCCCACCTTTCTGTGCATTGAAGCAAAACTGGTTTGGTCCTGTTGAGAGTGGCTAATTCTACATTTTTAAAATAAAAAAATGGCGAGTTTTTTTTGTGTTGCCTTTGTTCACTCAGACCAATGAGATCATAAATATTTTCCATGAAAACCTGTTATAAAAAGCTGTGCTTAAGCTAGCATGTTGATGGTGTGCTTCTTCTACTTTGTGTAGCCATTGTCAATATTTGACACTTCAAAATAAGGTACAGGAGTATAAAGTTAAGATTCTACTCTGAATCTAAAACATAGACCACCACCTATCACACTTCCCTTCCAACAGAGTTGTTGCAGATTTAGAACAATGTTGCCAATTCTTTGAAGCTTTTGATGTATGATTATGTTTGTCATGACCCATTGCAGAGACAATTGTTTATAATTGATCAAGTGGAGCCTTCCAATATAATGATGGGAATGTATTGAGAAGTGTTTTGTCTGTGCATTGTGCCATTGATTTGTGCTGACATTGGCTTTCTAAAAAATCAGTAGGTTCAGTTTGGAATACTATTAAGTTTTTGCTTTTTTTGGTAAAGTTTAAGGCTACCAGCTAGTGTATTAATGACTGAGTGCAAGATGGTGCCTGTGCTTCATTAGTAAAATGATCATTGACTAAAATTTATAACATATTTATCTGATCATTCATATGTTTAAATTAGCCACTGTTAACTGTAAATTGGTATTTGCACTTCATTCCTGGTTACTAGAGCTGTGACACAGGAACTTTTGTAGCTGCACTATTAAGCCACCAGGTGTTTGGCTACATGTTGTAAATTAATGTTTTCAATTAAAAAAAAATCTTTTAGTGTTTCTTACCCATAAATTACATCCTCAATAATTGAATAATCAAATGAAGTGTTTAGCAATATTCTGGTTTTTTTTGATAAGCTGCATTTTAAGTGCACGTGTGTCATATTGAAATCTTTTGTACAAATCTTTTGTACATGTTTAAGTAACATGAAGTTTTAGAGGTAAAAATGTGGGAGATAGGGAAGCCATTGAGAGCTGGAAGGAAAGATGAGGGAAACTGAAAACTTGGATTTGAAATTCTGGAGCTGTTTATTGGAGTTTGAATATTTTAGAACATCATTGTGAAAAGATATTGCTTATACATTAATTTATCACAATACTTTGTATCAGTTGCTTTGCAATATTGTGCATTCTTTTGTGAGGATTAGAGTATATATCATTGATTGCTTTGGAAATCTTTATTCAGGTTATGTTTCCAACTTTAATCCATGGGAATATTTTGTTTGATATGTTTTCCAGTCTACATGCGAATTCCTAACTGCTTGGGAAAACAAACACCAATGTATAAACACGTGAACTTTTGAGTAGAAAAGTACAATCATGCAAAAATTCTTGGCCTGTTTCTTTTTAGAGGAGCAAACTTTAGCACTTTGCTGATGAACTTGGGTGCTGAAAACTGTGCAATTCTACTGTACTTCGTCTTGATGGAAAACAAGATTCTTCTGCATTCTCTACGGCCTGCTGTATTGACAGGTGTGGCTGAAGCTGTTGTAACTGTAAGTATGATATGTTAATATAAAGCTATCTGCGTTTTCAGTAAAAAATTTAAAATAATTTATATTAATGTTTCATAATTTTTTTTCAGATGATATTTCCATTTCATTGGCAGTGTCCCTATATCCCACTCTGTCCGTTGTCCCTAGCTGGTGTCCTCAACGCACCAATTCCATTTATTGTAGGGGTTGATTCACGCTATTTTGATCTTAATGATCCACCTCTGGATGTTGTGTGTGTGGACCTGGATACAAATACAATCTATCTGTAAGTATTTACATTTGCCTTCTGTAGCTTTAGTAACTTTATAAAACATAAAGCTTTGCATATTTTCATTAGGTAAGAAATAGAAATCTTATCAGCATTGGTCTCATAATTAATTTTGCACAAGTTGTACATAAATATTTCAATTAAGAGTTCACCAACAATTCAGTGAGCTGACGTGGAGGAGTATGTCATGGTTTCAGCAGTCAACTTGTATGTGAAACGATGATGTATCCAAAGTTAGCAAATAGTCCACTTAAGTACAAGATATAGAATTTCTCAATGCAAGCTGGTGGCTGCATTTCAATGGAGACTAATTTGTGATATGCTATGTATGCAAGTGAAGTAACAGTTTGGGTAAACCAGACATCATTGCAATGAATAAACATGTAGAGATTCAAATGAAAATGGCTAGGAACTATGCAGAATTGTGTTAAACTGAGAGGTGGAATTGGAAAAGGAAATCTGAGTAATTAAATTTTGATAGCTTTGCTGGATTCTTTGTGCACCATATCAGATGCAGGTTTATTTGTTTTCATTTGTTTGTGCTTACATTTTTAGATCTGATGACAGGAAGAATTTAACCTGGAAACAGCTTCCCAAAAAACCTGGGAAGAATCTCTTCAGTTCTTTAGTGAATCTACAAAATCAGCTTTCATCAAGTAAGCAAAGAAGTATTTTTATTAATAAAAATCAGCTTTGATGCAAATTTAAATCGCATTGTTAGAAATTGCTCTTGTTTATTTCTCTTTCAACTTGCAAAAGTGGACCATCTTTTAACATTAATTCAATCTATTTAAAAAAATAACTTCCTTTGTATGTTAATTTTCTAACACTTAAACTCTCATTTATTCTTTACATTGTGGCATTAGTTCAACATTTAAAAATGCTGGTCACATGGCTTCATTAACCTCTGAAATTAGAAAATTTGAGCTTTATTATCTCAGCACTCTCTGCACTTGGTCAGACTTGCAGTAAGATTGTGGCCTCCTCTTGGGCTGGATCAACACGATTTAGCCCTTGTATTAGCACATGCCTGCTCTATTCCCTTATTCTCACTTGCCTTGTGTAGCCATGAGATTTCCACCAATCTTGCTGTTGTAGCTCTCCCAGGAATGGAAAAAATTGTCTAAATATTTAGGAAAGTTGAAATTAGACTATCCTGTAACATTTGCAAATTGACCCAAGGTTGAAAGAAAACATTAAAATTACTTCTCTTTTCTCATTTATTTCTTCACAGAATGACACTTTAATTTGACTGATGTCCTAACTAAATGCATGACCATTGGAGGCTTTTCATTAATATATGGCAATTTGATTAATATTGTTTAATATTGATTAATATTGTTTTTTTTTTTGTTGCACCATTTAGTTCACAGAAGAGCGCAGGACGGATCAGCTGTAGAGATGACACCAATTGAGGCTGATTTTTCTTGGCATAAAAAGATGATGTCGTTGGAAATGGAAATCCAAGAGGCATTTTTGCGATTCATGGCATCAATATTGAAGGGATATAGAACATACCTTAAACCAATAACCCAGGCTCCCTCTGAAAAAGCTACTTCTGCAAATTCACTATATGATCTCCAAGGTGCTTTTAATTCTAAATCATACTTGTCTGTTGAACATTATTTCAAACAGCAGTTTATTTCAATTCTGCCAAAGATTTAAAAAGTTAACTGCATAAATAAGATGTAGTTTTAATATGATTTCATAAAAAAGTGTAATAATATATTACCTATGTACAAATATAAGTTTCAACTTTGCCAGATAAACTGATTTCTTTTGAATGCTAGTAATGTGGCAGTATGCCATTAGGCAGACGAACTGGCCCCGCTTGTCAAGCACGCGTCAGAGCAGCCGGCCAAAATGGCACCGTCAGGGGTTTCCTCCCAAACTCAGCATCAGGCACAGAAGCCTGTACTTGAGGACCCACGTGATGCCCCAGTGACGTCGGGGCCCCCCAGCGCGGTTCTCAGCCAGGTCCAGGCTGGGAGTATAAGACCAGTCAGGCAGCCTGCAATAAATCAATTTTTGCTCACTGAGCTCAACCCGTCTGGTTGTGTGATCCTTCAGTTAGCAGTGTAGCCGCTGCTACAATCGGTGAACCCGACAGCTTCAAACGTCTTTGAACCCAACATGAACGACCCTTCGATCAACGCTATAGCCATCAAGCTTCCTGATTTCTGGGTTCAGGAGCCGGAGACCTGGTTCAGCCACGCAGAGGTTCGGTTTTACCTCCGCCAGATTTCATCAGATTCAACCAAGTTTTACCATGTGGTTGTCGCCCTGGACCAGGCCAGCACTCACCCACGGAAGATAAGTACGGGACTATCAAGCGGGTGCTCACCGGCTCCCTCGGCCTTTCCAGGCGCTACCGTGCCGCTAGGATGCTGCGCCTCGACGCCTTAGGAGGCAGAACTCCAATCGAGTTGATGGAGGAGATGCTCGCGCTCATGGGCGATCACACCAACTGCCCACTCTTTGAGTGCATCTTCCTCAACCATCTGCCTGAAGACATTCGGCTGTTACTGCCCCAGGAGAGCTTTGTGACCCTAGGAAGGTTGCTCAAAAGGCTCAGGAACTATGGCTCGAACGATTCCCGGAGAGCTCAGCAGTCCAGCAGGTTACGAGTCACGGGCATGACCACACCAAGCCCTTCTCTAGTGCTGTGGTGGAACTCCCGGCCCCTGCTTCCACCACAGTGGATGGCCACGGTTTGCATGCCCAAGGACGAGTTTCAACGTATCCTGGGCAAGTTCCCGACCCTCCTCAAGCCGCAGTTCTCCACCACTTCACCATCCCACGGGGTGTTTCATTACATCCCCGCCCAAGGCCCGACAGTCCACGCCAATGCATGCCGGCTCCCGCCGGATAAACTCCAGATAGCGAAGGAAGAGTTCTCACATCTGCAGGAGGTGGGGATCATTCCACACTCCAACAGTCCTTGGGTCTCACCACTCCACCTGGTCCCAAAAGCCTCCGGCTGCTGGCGCCCCTGTGGAGATTATCGATGGCTTAACGACGCGACGGTACCTGACCGTTACCCAATCCCTCACATCCAGGACTTTACGGCCAACCTGCATGGCGCGAGGGTATTTTTCAAGGTCATCCTGGTGCGCGGGTATCACCAAATCCTGGTGCACCCCGAGGACATACCCAAAACGGCCATCATCACCCCCCTTCGGCTTGTTTGAGTTCCTATGCATGCCGTTCAGGCTCAAGAACGCCGCCCAGACCTTCCAGCTCCTTTTGGACACAGTGGGCAGGGATTTGAATTTTGTATTCATTTACCTGGATGACATCCTTGTCGCCAGTAGAGACCAGGCACAATACAAGTCTCACCTGCGCACCCTCTTCTCCTGACTGGCCGACTTTGGCCTAATGTTCAATCCGGCCAAGTGCCATTTCGGGAAAGAGTCCATGCAGTTCCTGGGCCATACCATCATGGCTGAAGGAGCCACACCTGCCACCACGAAGATTGCTGCAAACAGGGAGTTCCCACACCCGAACAACCTTAAGGGGCTACAGGATTTTGCGGGTATGGTCAATTTCTATAACTGCTACATTCCAGGCGCTGCACACATCATTCAGCCACTCGTCACCCTCATTGCGGCCAAAGACAAGACACTCGCCTGGACCAGAGGCCAGCAGGGCATTCGAAGCCACGAAAGATGCCCTCGCGAAGACTACCCTGCTAATCCACCCATGCACCGACCTGCATATGGCGCTCTCCGTCGATGCCTCTGCCACAGCCGTCGGCGCCATCCTGGAGCAGCAGGTGAACGGACACTGGAAACCACTGGCATTCTTTAGCCCACTTCTTCACCCGCCAGAACGCAAGTATAGCGCTTTCGATTGTGAGTTGCTGGGCATGTACCTGGCGGTGCGTCATTTCTGCTATTTCTTGGAGGGGGGGCCTTTCACCATTTTTAACAACCACAAACCCCTCACTCAGGCACTCACTATAGCAAGAGATCCCTGGTCAGCCCGCCAACAGTGTCACCTCTCCATTGTGTCGGAGTTCACCATCGACATTCGGCACAAGGCGGGGAAAGACAACGTGGTCGCCGACGCACTCTCACGACCGGCCATATGCGTGCTGACACCTGGCCTCGACTTCGACCAGCTTACCCTGGACCAGAAGTCCGATGAAGAAGCGCGGGCTTTCAGGACTGCCATCATGGGCCTATGGTTCTAGGACCTCCTGACTCCTCACGGTGAGGCCACCGTTCTGTGCGATGTCTCGATGGGCACCCCGCGACCAGTGGCGCAGGCAAGTCTTCCACCATATCCATGACCTTTCCCACCCTTCCTTCAGGTCCACGGTCCGTATGGTGGCAGAACGTTTTGTCTGGCATGGGCTTCAGAAGCAGACTGCGGACTGGGCCAGAATCTGCACCCATTGCCAGCTTTCCAAGGTACACAGGCACACCAGAGTGCCCGTACAAGATTTCGAACACGTCCAGAAACGGTTCAGCCACATACATGTGGACATCGTCGGACCCTTGCCCATTTCCCATGGTAACTGTTACCTTTTCACAGTGGTAGACCGCACCATTCGTTGGCCCGAGGCGATCCCGATGCCAGATGCCTCCACGGACTCCTGCTCCCGAATGCTTTTGAATGGTTGGGTTGCTCGGTTTGGCGTTCCAAACCACTTCACCAGTGATCGGGGCGCCCAGTTCACCTCTGTGCTCTAGGCCCAGCTTGCCAACAGGCTGGGTTTCGAGCTACATCACACCACAGCCTATCACCCACAGGCCAATGGTCTAGTCGAGCAATTGCACAGCTACCTTAAGTCGGCACTTAAGGCCCTCCTCACTGGCCCCAACTGGGTGGACGAGCTGCCTTGGGTGCTCCTGGGCATCCGCTCAACACCCAAGAAGACCTACAGGCGTCATCAGCCGAGCTGGTCTGCGATGCACCGCTAGCCCTACCCGGTGAGTTTGTCAACGCACCTCACAACCTCCAGCAGTCACCGCACGGTCTACTTCCCCGCCTCCGGGCCCATTTGGACTTCTTCACACCCCCACTGCCACCTAGACACAGCACACGGGCCTCTTACATCCACAGCACCTCTACAAAGACTATACGGAGGCCGTACAAAGTCGTCCAGCGTTCAGGATCCAATTTCACACTGGACGGTGGTGGTAAGAGGGAACTGTTTATGGTGGACAGGTTAAAGCCAGCCCACCTCGACCCCACCAAACCAGTAGTTGTGGCCCAACCCAAGAAGTGAAGCCGTCTGGCAAAAAAGGACATTGGTGCCGGTTCTGGGGGGGTGGGGGGGGGGTGCTCTGTGGTGGTATGCCATTAGGCATGTGAACTGACCCTGCTTGTCACGCACGTGGCAGGGCAGCCAGCCAAAATGGCACCGTTGGGGGCTTCTTCCCGACCTTGGCACCGGGCTCAGAAGCCCGTGCTGGGGGACCCAAGTGACGCCCCGGTGACATCAGGGCCCCCCAGCGTGGGGGGCTGGTAGTATAAGACCAGCCAGGCAGCCTGCAATAAATCAGTTTTTGCTCACTGAACTCAACCCGTCTGGTTGTGCGATTCTTCAGTTAGCAGTGTAGCTGCCGCTACAGTAGCAAATTTCTTTACAGCTCCAATTTCAAATTAATTTGTATGTTTTGTATCTAGTTATATGAAAGATTTCACTAGTTTGTTTTTATTTTTAAATATTTTAAATTTAACATATAAGCATAAATACAAAATTGACAATTACATAATAATTCATTTGTATACAAATAAACACGCACAAAAAAAGGTCAGAGAAAAGAAATAGATAAAACTACATCAATAGTTGCTTGTAATAACTCAAAAACATTTGATTGAATTGATCCGAAAACCATGTTAAACTTTTTCACTGAAATAACTTGTATAAAATCGAGGGAAAAAACCCTAAAAACTGAAGCTGACTCTAATCTAACCCCTTCTTCTAATCAAGGTTACCTTTTTTAATTAATAAAAGGAAAATCAATAATGTGGAACCACTGGCGACCCCTGGAGAACAGGCAATGAACGACCGGAACATACAATGATTGTTAATTCTTCCATTTATAAAAAATTCTAAGAATGGGTCGCACAATTTCATAAATTAAAACTTTCTCTCTTTGATATCATATCTAACTTTCTCTAAACTTAAATAGGACATTACATCATATAATCTATGAGTAGGGGATGTTATCTTTCCATGTCAATAAAATTTCTCGTCTGGCTATCAATGTGGTGAAAGCTAAAATGAATCTGTTTTAATATAAGAGAAATGTGCATCTGTGTGTGTACACATGTTGGGCCAAATTATGCTTGATCTTGCAGTCCTTTGTTAACCAGCTTTAGCTAAGCCTAGTGTAGATGGCTGATCTTGCTAGTGACTCTTGTGGTAGGAGGCCTCACTTGCTGAACTTCTAAGGTCTGTGGAATGCCCTGAAAACCTTGTCAGAAAGATGGTTGTGGGGGCAGAGCTTTATCACCTGTTAGAGGCTTTACATTTTTTAACAGATTTGAAACTATTTTTATGTTAGAGGTATTTATAAGCTCTTAAGTTGCAGCAAATTTTAAAAAAAAAGAATGTTAAAAGTTGATAATATCACAATTAAGCAATGCTAGATCAATATAAACATAATTTTGGACAAAATTAATTGTAATCAACCAATCACCAATCTTTACCATTCACCAGATGAAGAATCTCAATAGGGTTTCCTTGTATTTCATTAAGGTTGTGGATTTTTTTCAGTGTTGCACTGAAGAAGTCCAATAGAAGAGGGTCTGGTATAGAATGCCATCTCTCGGATTAATTAGCGTGAGAATGGCTGAATTCTCTGCTTTTCTTCAGAACACAAGCCATTGCTTCTGATCATTTTATAGTCACTTGTACAAAAGTGAAGGTCATCATGCTAAATGCAATTGTGAAGTTTTCTAATGCTTCCTGTTTTAGTTCGCACGCAGTGTAAGTTAGATACCAGAATATTAACAGGCTTTCAGCTTTGACTGATTCAATCCCTAAAAAAAAGTTTCAAAAATGTTCAGTACAATTGTTTACATGCTTGTAGAATTTCTCATCAAAGCAAAGAAATTAACTGTCTGTTTGTGCCAGCACCAGTTTAGATGTGATCACTGAAAAGATTCATAGATTTGTATTACCCTTTGATCAACTGTATCTGATTCCATCACTTTCATGCGTTCCAGATAATTGGCAACCTTTTTTAAAAAAAAACTTTCACCTCTGCTCCCCTTTAAAACTTCTTCCTTCCACCATAAATCTATACTTGAATTTTTATACCCTAATGTGGGAAAATTATCTTGGTCGCTACTCAATGTAATGTTCTCATCTAATATACTGTACTTCCATCACGTCATCCCCAGTCTCCTTCGCTTTAGGAAAAAAACCTATTTCCATCTCTCCCCAAGAATGAAGTCTCACAATTCAGGCAACATCCGAGGGAATTTAGAATTGGTGATTCTTTTGCTATGCTCAATGCAGTTTAAGTGGAGGTTGAAGTTGTTTTGAAAACAGATCTTGGGAAAATCTGAGTTTTGTGTTCATCTGAAGTGAAGTAATAAAAAGCATTTCTAGTTTGTGATTTAACTGCAAGCTAGTGTGTCTTGTTTATGCACTTTGTATAAAACACGGTATGTGGAATAATCTGCTGAAGGACGTTACTAATTTTTGTAGCTAATTTCCATTATTTTGTGTCCTTGTTTTTGCATGGAATTGTTTAACACCCAAGCAACTGTAACTGAAATTGGATATCTTCAAAAAGACTATTGAATGGAAAATGTTGTACAGAATATCCATTCATTTGATTCCAACAATCATTTTAAAATGAAGTTACCTAACTGGAATGAAACAAATGCTTAAGAGCCCATTTCTGTGCCTGATGCTGTGTGGTAGGTCTGAGTACTCTGTCCTTCAAGTATGAGGGACAGTACTGAAGCAGTTTTTATGCATGGATGTTGCTGATTCATATTTGGTTGGGTTTTTTTGGTAGGATTCTTGAAGTCTCGTGATCGAACACATCAGAAGT
Organism: Narcine bancroftii; assembly: GCF_036971445.1. Lineage (NCBI taxonomy): Eukaryota > Metazoa > Chordata > Chondrichthyes > Torpediniformes > Narcinidae > Narcine > Narcine bancroftii. The sequence continues at coordinate 49,271,022 of NC_091469.1, forward strand.
TCTTCGTTCAGTTGACTAAAACACAGATGTTTATTCGTTTCATTGAAGAATGCTCTTTTGTGAGCGACAAGGATACCAGCCTGGCATTTTTTGATGACTGTATAGATAAGGTGAGATTTTGTAGGTCTTCAAAAAATACTGGCATTTTTAATTTTATTGTCTTTGGTGTTTTAATTCTGATTTCCTGTGAAAATAACTAAAGGTATTCCTTTTTTGATGCAGAGATTGTTTTAAGATAATTTTTTATTAATCTAAAATGCATCAGTTCATAAGGTTTCAATTACATTGGTTTCAATGTAAAAGCTCGAGTTGTCTTCCAGGCGAAGAAATTTGATCAAAACCTTTTTGTATTTGACCTGGTCATGCCCTAAGGTGAAATCCTTCTGGATGATTTGGAAAATCTGAAACAAATGACTGGAATTCAATACTCTCAGATGGCAGAATTGTTTTTATTGGGAAAATTAGCAAATATAAGATCTAAATGAGGTTGTTGAAATAGCAATTGAAATTTGTTAAATTTGCTTCAGCAACTGCCAGGAAATGCATAGCCATTACTTGGAAATCTGATTCCCAAATGAGTCTGGCCCAATGGAAGTCAGAAATGCATAGTTGTGTTCCCCTGGAGAAGATTACCTACAACCTCAGAAATTGTTACATGTTTTTAAGAATATGGAACCCATATTTAAGATTTACAGGGGGGGGGGGTTAACCTTTGATGATTCTCCCCTCCGGTCTCAAATACCACTATCTCCAGTATCCCTAGCGATGTCTGTGTCATGACATTTATCCTTTAAGGGAGGAAGTAAACTCTGGATGAATCACTTAATGTTTCATTAGTATGTAATTAATGCTTTTGGAAAACAGATGATTTTGTCACATCATATGGGAGAATTACATCTTTTTCTTTTTTCATTTTCATTTGGGGAGGGGGTCTTTTTTCTTTTATTCTGTTTCCTACTTTTAAGGATAGGCATAGTGTGTAATTTTGTATTTATTAACAACAGTGCAGAATTTGATAATTATGATAATATGTTGATTCTTCCTTCTTTGTGTATCAACATATCGTTCGTTTTGGTATTTTATTGTATATATTTGTAATGTTGCTTTGATTTTGTTTGTTTTGTAACTCCATACTGATTTAAAAATTAAAAGGAAGAAATTTGATCAAAATACCACGTCTGTGTTTCTTTGCCGACTGGTATTAAGTGCTGTTTTTAAAAAAAAAAGCATAAACTGAGAATATACTGAAGAGAATGTTATTGTGATGGAAATGCAGGAATAGGATTTTAGTTTAGATCTTGGAACAGAACGAATTGTAAAAATGTAATTGAACTGAAATTTTTGGAGTACATATTTTGCAATTGTTTTCTGGTATGTTTGAAATGTACTTGTAGAACTGACTTTTGTTCATTCCAATAAAGTGTTTGTTTTCCCCTAGCTTTTTCATTCTGACAAAGGCACAGAAAAAGGAACAAAGGTTAGTATGAAGAGTTAAGTAGCTTATTGACTTATTACCTTCAGCCTAAGTTGGGCTAAATCTTTATAAAGCACTTGGTTTGAATATAGTTTTGGGCATAAAACCTCAGGACCAAGTTGAGAATAAAGTGTTATGAGAGTCGACGAGCTCTTCAAGGTACAAACATAAAAATTATGAATGATTTTGAAGGAGAAAGACAGCAAAACCATATCTTTCATAACATGTATATGTTTCAGGACCTAGCTATTTTTTTTCTCAAATTCATGGTGTCTTGCTTTTAGAATTTAGTATTTAGGTACAAGAGAGAAGTCAGATGTAAATAAATCAGTCTTGCATGTACAATATACTTTTCATGACTTGGGAGCATACCAGTGTTTTCAAGCTGGTTAACATGTTTTAAAGTCACTATGGTAATATTGAGTAGTGCCAATTTGTGCATCTCCAGGTCCCACATAACCTAGTGATCTCATCTGTTCTCTAATATTGTTTGATGAGCAAAAACAAGGAGCAGTCACGTTGGTGGGTGAAGTAATTCTGACAAATAATGTCATAGAATCTTTCCACCTGAATGTGCAAGTGGGGGCCCTAGTTTCAAAATCTCAGCTAAAGGTATAATCCCCAGGACTTTGCGACCACTTTCAGCTAGAATACTTGTGCTTAATTCAGGTTCCAATTCAAAACATTCTTGACTTCCTTATTCTGAGATGAATATGCCATTGTCAAAGTGAGTTTATTGTCATGTATGTAAGTACAAAGTACTGTTGCATTGAAATTCTTGTCACAGGCAAACAGGTATGTAGGGTACACCAGCTACCACAGAGAAAATTTAAATTGCCACATATTTATTAAAAAAATAATAAATATCAATAAGTATTTAAAGTTGCAGGAAGTGCAAGAAAAGAGGTGCCAACAGATCTTTTGGTGGCCCTTGAGAAGTTTAGGCTAAGGGTAGTATGGGAGATTCAAGAGCCTAATGGGTGTTGGATTAAAGCTGTTCTTGGGCTTGGTGCTGGACCAGGATCCTGCATCCTCTGCACGAGAAGAGGTAGTGTTCTTATGATATTGGCTGCCCTCTTAAGACAGCATTTCACATGGGTAATTTCAATGGACAAAAGATTGTTGACTATGATGTACTTGGCTACGTTTGCCACTTTCTGAAACTTTTGTGTTCCAAGGCATTTGAGGTTTCCAAACCAGGTTGTGTTGCAACCAGTCAGTAAACTTCGTAGTACACCTGCAGAAGTTTTATAGAGTGTTTGACAATATACCAACTCTCCTCAGACTTGGAAGGAAGAGGCATTGATGTGCCACCTTCATTGTTGCCTCTGTGCTGACTCCAGGAGGGAATCTCTTGTATGTCAGCTGTCAGGGACTTATAGGTATTACTAACTCTCTCTTGTGCCATCCTGTCAATGAAGCTGAGTGCATGGTCATGCAGTAACACCAACTGAGTCACATCTCGCACCTGATGCAGTTGGTTACAAGTGAATGAAGAATTTTGGCTTTTTTTTTGTTGCTGCACATTTTGAAGCTATAAATGTTTTTTTTTCTAAAATAGAAAGAATGGTAGAATTCAAGGAGGGAAGTGGGAGTTTAATCAAATTCTAATGACAAAATTAAAAGGTCCTGGAAAGAAGAACTTCAGTTACATCTTTCAGAGGAATTATGGGAGAAGGTTTTTGGATTGGTTAATATCTCTTCAATATGTGCTCGTCATTCTTTGATTCAGTTTAAATTGGAACATTGGGCTTATATGTTGAATGATAAAGGACCCGTATTTTTCCTGATGTTATTAGTCCTATTTGTGATTAATGTAAATCAAGTAAATTAAGTTTTGGTCATGTTCTATGTCAGAGAGGTATTGGATAGATATTTTTAAAACTGTCGGCGATACTGGATATCAGTTTGCAACCTAATCTGCTCTTTTTGGAATTATAGTTCCAGAAGTGGGACAAGTTCCAACTTCCACATATCAGCCTTTCCTAGTTGTTGGCTGGAAGTGCTATTTCATTTAAATTGAAATATTCTAATCCACCTACTTTGATTCAGTGGCTGTCTCAAATGATCTCATTTTTAAGTTTGAAAGGAGTCGTATATTTGATACTTATGCCAAATTTGAACAATCATGGCGATCTTTTATAAATTATTTTCTTATGCTTCAGTTAGTATAATTATTTTCCCTTTGGACTATATTTTCTTTTTTCTTTGTTGGTGAAGTCCAGACAATTAATAATAAATTCTCAGGATAGACTACCCAGTCTTTTGTACTTTTTTAAGATTAGGTGGGGTTTTATATAATATTTTTTTTTTCCTTTTATCGAAGATTTCAGTTTGAGGGGATAAGAACATATTCTTTAACTGTGATGTAATACAATATGTTATCATGATTCATATAGTTTTTTTTTCTCCCTTTTTGACTATGTACTTCTGTTCTCATGTATTATTTACTTATAATATGATTAATAAAAAGATTCATAAAGAAAGGAAGTGGCATGAGTTTTTAAAGTGCGTGATCAAGTTTTCTAGTGGCGAACAATCAAGGATTATTGAAAGTAATTTGTCATCTTTAAGAGTGGGGGAAGTAAACCAAGGCAAGAGGCCACTTAAGCCAGAGGAAAAATTTTTTTTTTGCATACATAAAGGTTGATGCTGACTGCACTGAAGATACAAAGCTCATTGAACTGGACGAGTCACAAAGAAGTGAGCACACTGTGTTTATCATGCCTCTGGAACCTCCACCATCTGATGAGCAAGATCTGGAAGGGAGATTTAGGTATATTCCACAGTCTGATTACATTCAATTTTGTGTGCCATAGGACAAAACTGTATATTTTAAATCCTTTCTCTTTAATTATTGTCACTGTCATAATTGATGAAAAGTTTTTCCTTCACTGTCACTTGAATTACCCACCTCAACCTTTGTGCAACCCTTGAACCTTCTTTTCCCAAGATCCCTGCCTCTCATTCTCCTCTTTTGAGCCCATGCCTGGCCCCAATTCCAATACTTGCTAGGTCTTCACCCTCATCTCTGAAGCTGAGCAGTCTGTTTTCATCTGAGACCTTACCCCTGTGCCCACATTTCAATGAATTCTGGGCCTGCCATGATTTTATGTCTTCTTCTTTGGCAAGATGGTACTTGACTGCTTGATATAACTTGCAAGCCTATGTTTGTTGCAGGAAGCAGCCTTGTAAATTTGATTGGCTTTTAAATAAAAAGTGTTGATTGAGAAAGTTTTATGGAAACAGAATGGTCTTAATACACTTCAGAGTGCATGTTGAGAATGCTTCTTTGTTTGAAATTGTTGTAAATGATTTGGAACAAGTAAACAATTTTGGTGCACTTATGTTTATTTTAGCTATAAAACATTTCCAGTGCTTAAACCAGAGCTGTTTGACAGACCACAGGAAATGAAAATGCCCATCAGGCTGTTAATTGGAGGTACAGTCCCAAGCAGTTTGGGGCTCATGGCAAAACGAACTAAACAGGTGAGAGGTGTTTGTATATACTGGTTCTTGCAGAAGTATGTTGACCTGACATCGCACTTTGTTCAATGGTAGTGTGTATTTCCATTTCTATATATACGTATATATAGAAAGGTACTGACATTTTATAGAAACTAATATCATAACAAAATAAAAATCATTGTTGTGTTAAACTTTAGTTACAGTATATCTTAAGATTTAACTTGTTAAAAATTGTAAAACCATTGAACAAATTTGTACTATTGCACTTTTGCTTTATTAAAAACTAGAGAAATGATCATTGCCGTACTTTACAGGAGATGAAAACTGCTCAGAAAATTGCTAAGAAATACTTCTCAATCCCTGCACTTTGGTTCAAGTGCTTGTTCAGCCATTGTTACAGTCTTTGGTTCATTTGCTTGCCAGCGTATGTTGGAGTTTCTCATTCTAAGGTCAGAGCACTGCAACAAGCATATGGGGTCCTTGTGAAAATGAGAAATTTGAAGGTTGATCCACTGGATGAGGCAAGTTCATGTTGTTCCCTCCTGAGAAAAAAATATCGAAGCAAGTAATATAATTATTTTTGAGTAATCACCTCTAGAGAGGAGTTTGCCTGTTTACTACATTTATAACTAAAAAATAACTAAATTTATAAAAATGTAATATTATAATTTGTGAACAATACTGTAACCAATTCAAATACTCTGCAGGTTGCTTTGCTAGGTAGCAGTAGATTGTAGTATTTTTCTGTTGGCTTTTTATTCTGTTCAAAGTGCTAATGGATGTTTTTTCTTATCATGTCTAGGTGTGCTATAGGGTTCTGATGCAATTGTGTGGACTTTTGGGACATCCAGTGCTTGCTGTTAGAGTTCTGTTTGAAATGAGAAATGCAGGTGTACAGCCTAATGCCATTACTTATGGTTACTACAACAAAGTAAGTTGAAAACCAAAACTCTTCATTGTGGTTCAGGAATATCAAGTGGAATATTTCTCATGACCTCAAAATAATTGCAGCAAAAACAAGATGACAGATAATGGACAAATTGCTTTTTTCATCTGTTACTGCAGGCTGTTTTGGAGAGTCCATGGCCCAGCAGTAATCGCAGTGGTTGCTTTCTATGGACAAAAGTGCGGAATGTGGTTCGAGGTGTTGCGCAGTTTCGTCAAGCCTTTAAAAAGTCAAGCTCTTCAAATGTTCACGTTTCGCTGATTTCAGGTAATATTTAAAAAGAGCAAAATGAATTGATGTATTTAGAGTTTTATTTAATGCAGCTGATTCTTGACTTAGAAAAATTGATTAGCAAATGTACAATTTCCAAGTTTCTGCCTTGATGGTTTGTTGAATAATAAAAGGATTTTACAGATCTAGGATGTTATCACATGTAATAGATTAATGCACACATTATGGAGCACACACAGCTGGAGGTGGTTAATGTTATAAATAGCTTTATAAATATTAAGTGAGCCACTCATTCATATTGATTGGAAATTACCATTTTAGTAACCTGGTGAACAATAGTTTTGTACCATTAAACTTGTTTGAAGACCATTATGCATTTAGGCTAATAATTTAATTGGTAATAAAATATGCACATGGGCAATAATGAAATTGAAGCTTTATATCAATCCTAGTGATTATCCAACTGCACGAAAACCAACAAGGTCGGGTCAGATACAGCAATGAGCTCTCTGAACCCTTCTCCATTAACAATGGCGTGAAGCAAGGCTGTGTTCTCGCACCAACCCTCTTTTCAATCTTCTTCAGCATGATGCTGAACCAAGCCATGAAAGACCCCAACAATGAAGACGCTGTTTACATCCGGTACCGCACGGATGGCAGTCTCTTCAATCTGAGGCGCCTGCAAGCTCACACCATGACACAAGAGAAACTTGTCCGTGAACTACTCTTTGCAGACGATGCCGCTTTAGTTGCCCATTCAGAGCCAGCTCTTCAGCGCTTGATGTCCTGCTTTGCGGAAACTGCCAAAATGTTTGGCCTGGAAGTCAGCCTGAAGAAAACTGAGGTCCTCCATCAGCCAGCTCCCCACCATGATTACCAGCCCCCCCCACATCTCCATCGGGCACACAAAACTCAAAACGGTCAACCAGTTTACCTATCTCGGCTGCACCATTTCATCAGATGCAAGGATCGACAATGAGATAGACAACAGACTCGCCAAGGCAAATAGCGCCTTTGGAAGACTACACAAAAGAGTCTGGAAAAACAACCAAGTGAAAAACCTCACAAAGATAAGCGTATACAGAGCCGTTGTCATACCCACACTCCTGTTCGGCTCCGAATCATGGGTCCTCTACCGGCACCACCTACGGCTCCTAGAACGCTTCCACCTGCGTTGTCTCCGCTCCATCCTCAACATCCATTGGAGCGCTTACATCCCTAACGTCGAAGTACTCGAGATGGCAGAGGTCGACAGCATCGAGTCCACGCTGCTGAAGATCCAGCTGCGCTGGATGGGTCACGTCTCCAGAATGGAGGACCATCGCCTTCCCAAGATCGTGTTATATGGCGAGCTCTCCACTGGCCACCGTGACAGAGGTGCACCAAAGAAAAGGTACAAGGATTGCCTAAAGAAATCTCTTGGTGCCTGCCACATTGACCACCGCCAGTGGGCTGATAACGCCTCAAACCGTGCATCTTGGCGCCTCACAGTTTGGCGGGCAGCAACCTCCTTTGAAGAAGACCGCAGAGCCCACCTCACTGACAAAAGGCAAAGGAGGAAAAACCCAACACCCAACCCCAACCAACCAATTTTCCCCTGCAACCGCTGCAATCGTTTCTGCCTGTCCCGCATCGGACTTGTCAGCCACAAACGAGCCTGCAGCTGACGTGGACTTTTTACCCCCTCCATAAATCTTCGTCCGCGAAGCCAAGCCAAAGAAAAAAAAAGTATAAAGTACTGAAGTATTTTTTACATTTGGATTTGTGCAAATTGCTATTAGTATTATGATGGAAAGAAAACTATAGTGAAGGATTACAGAAATTAAAAGTGAATCATAACTAAGGATCCAACTGAACACGATTTCAGGATAAGGTGAGTTGATAATTGGATTTATGGACATGAAAATATTGCATGGATAACCAAATGATAAATCATGCATTTGAGCAACTGAACCTTTAATCTACTCTGTGGAAGAACAATCATAATTTTTCCATCCAGCAGTGTCTGTGCAAACGTCAATCTTAATGTGAGATCACAACCTGAAACTTCAACAATTCCTCTCCCAATTGCTGCTGGTCTTGCTGAGTTTCTCTAACAGTTTTGGGATCTGTTCTCTCTTGAGAAGTATTTACAATTGCTAGAAATAGAACCTGATATTGGTGTAGTTTGGTCCAATGGATTTTGGCATGCAATGGGCCAACTTTTTAACTTGCTAATATGATATACAGTAATTGACAGCATACAAGACCCATCTCTTCCTCCCCCCCCAATACTCACTCAAAAATATTCTTTGGGTCTCGTATGCGAAGTTGCAATTTCCTTACCATGCTGCGGTTCCTGTTCGCTGAACGCAGTTTCCTGGCGGATGCTGTATGAGTCCTGTTCGCCGGCCGCAATTTCCTAGCAGACCCTGTGCACGGTGGGGGGAGGAGAAGCGACAGCCTGATCTGGGCCTAGTGGCAGATGAGCTGGTCACTATGCAGGGTGTTGTGCATCATGTCCGTTGGAGTGGACAGCGCTGTGGCTGTGCTGTGCCCCAGGTGACTAAAGGAGTGTGGTTGCTGTGAGGATGCAGAGGGAGCATGGTGTTTGCTGCTGGGAGAGGCTCCATGTGGTATTAAAGTGGCATTAAAAGTGAACACTTTGCCAGGGCGGGGGGGGAGTGTGTGGCCATGCAGAGGATCTGAACAGACAGTTTGAAAGCTCAAAAATCAGAATTTTATCATCAAAAATGGATAAAATAGTACTAAACGACCAAGGCAAACAAAAATGAAATCTGAAGAAACAGCAGTTAAGCCTGATGTGGAGTGGCACTGAAGGGGCCTTGGGACTGGCTGAACCTGGCAGAGCTGGAGAATCGGCCCAAGATTTAGCCAACATCTTGAACAAGATGGAAACTTTGTGTACTTGCTTTATGAGCATTGAATCAGCGGTAAGAGACATATTGGAAATTAAAGAAATCATGGATGCCTTAACAGAGCAAATGATGCGTGGAGGCTGAGCTGGACAAAATAAAAGACAGGCTAAAGTCTCTGGAAGAAAAAGGAAAAAAACGTGGGACACAGACAGAAAAGGAATTGTGGACAAGATCAACCATATGGAAAAGTTCAGCAGACATCTTTGGCTTGGCTTCGCGGACGAAGATTTATGGAGGGGTAATGTCCACGTCAGCTGCAGGCTCGTTTGTGGCTGACAAGTCCGATGCGGGACAGGCAGACACGGTTGCAACGTAAGAATCATTAGACTGAAAGAAGGAATTGAGTGGAAAGACCCGATGAGCTTTTTTGAAACATGGATCCCACAAATATTGGGGAAAAACAAGCAAGCTAAACACAAAACTGCAAATTGATAGGGCACACAGAACCATTGGACCCCAAAGAAATGGCAATCAATGACCATGATTAGTCCTGGTAAAACTTTTACTGGGAGAGAGATGCAATTTTGGCAGCAGCATCCTACGAATATTCAAAAAATAACAATAGCCAACTAGTGGTGGACAATGAAAAAGTAATGTTTCTCCAGGACTTTAGCTCTGCCTTGATCAAACAAAGAAAAGAATTTGACAAAGTAAAGAGACAACTGCAGTCGAAAAACTTAAAATTTTTAATGACTTCCCAGTGACTCTGAGGGTTGATGTCTCAGAAGGCAATTGAAGAATTTTAAAGAATAAGGAAGAAGTGGAAGAGTTTTTACAAAAGCTGTGAAAAGATTAAAGCTGCCAGATAAGAGGATTGAAAAGACAGTTTTTAAACAGGACTAACTGAAAAATATCTTTTATTCAATCTTGCAGTATTGAACTGTCTAATTTTTACTGCTAAAAGAAAAAAAATCACTAATATACATGGCAGGGTGTGGACTCTGATAGAAGAGGGAAAATGGCACCGGGAAAGGAGTAGTTTTTAAAAAATGGCACAAAAGGAAGTGGGGATTCTTCTTCCTACAGGCTAATAAATTACTGGGAGAGGATGGATTCCCTTCCAGGTTTTACAGACATTTCAAAGAATTACTAATACCCCTATTAATGGATGTTCTGGACGAAGCAGTAGAGACATGGACTCTACCGGAATAATTCTCAAATGCTTTTATTACAGTACTAACAAAAAAAAGGATCCATTAAAAACTTAATCATATAGACCAATTACATTGTTAAATGCTGATTATAAGATACTTGTAAAAGCATTGACTATTAGATTAGGACAATATCTACCAAAACTGATACATACAGACCAGGTAGGATTTGTTAAAGGAAGACATTCCTCAAATTGTCTAGGAAGGTTATTTTATATAATACATATGGCAAAATTCAAATGGAATCCAAGTATTACAGTCTCCTTGGACGTGCAAAAAGTATTTGATGATTTTGAATGGACCTTTCTATTTAAAACTGGCAAAATTTGGTATAGGCAGAATATTTATAAACCGGATAAAAACTTTATATCAGAAGCCACAAGCTAAAATTATAACCAATAGCCAGATGTCAGCAGTGTTTCCCTTGAGTAGATCGAGTAGACAAGTTTGCCCCCTGTCCCCAGAGCTTTTTAATACTAGCGATTGAACCTCTGCTAGAGGAAGGAATCCAGATATAAAGAGCTTCAAAGTTGGGCAAGAACACAAAATTGCTGATGACGTGCTATTGTACTTATCAGATCTTGTTAAATCTTTGGTATAATTACAAGGAACATTAGAAAAATATAGGAGTATCTGGCTATAAAATAAATCTGGACAAAAGTGAGATAATGCCTTTGACACATGAATATCAAAAAGGAAGAAAATGTAAATAGAAGACTGATGGAATAATATATCTTGGAATAACAACTGACAATAATCTACAGAATCTAGGGAAAAGTAGGTATATCAATAAAAGTCCCACTGTGTAAAAATGTGTTATTGCCATGAACATAGGCAATAGAATATTAAATTTGTTGTTCAACTGTACACAGAAGGAACTCTTGTGTCCTTCGAACAACTAAAACATAAATACGAAGTGTCCCATGGGACCTTCCATTGTTTTCTTCAGCTAAGATCGTTCCTAAGAGAAAGATGGGAACCATCATTGACCCCACCTAAAACTAGTGAAATGGAACAAATGGTATGAATGGGGTATACAACCAAATTTATGACAAAATGTACTATGCTCTCCAAAGTGAAAGTGCAAAACAAGATGGGAGTCAGACTTGGGTGTTGTAATCTCAGAAAGAAGCTGGTCAGATTGGTGTATGGACAGTATAACATCAATTATAAATGCAAGATATGGACTAGTTCAGTATAATTTTCTGCACCAATTATATCTTACTACACAGAAGTTACATAGATCAAAAGCAGAAATTTCAGAGATGTGTTTCAGATGTGGGACTGAAATAGGAACTTTTCTACATGCTACATAGTCGTGCATAAAAATGAGGCCATTTTAGCAAGATCTCACAGAAAAATTAAACAGTGGCCTTAGTGGGTGACCCAGAGCTATATCTACGAGGCAATTTTAATGAAATAGGAAACAAATTGACTAAATATCAAATCTCATTCATAAAAATAGCACTGGCGGTCGCAAAAAAATGTATTGCGATCACTTGGAAGGCCAACTCCCCTCTACTTGTGGCACGATGGACTGCGGAAATGAACAGCTGTATACCTATGGAAAAACAAATCACATATAATTTAAAGAATAAATATGACCCTTTTGTTAAGATCTGGCAGCCACACAGGGGCCCAAATACAGTAACAGAAAGGAATATAAATGTTGATATACATACCCAAAAGTGATTTCTCCAACTGTATTCTATATATTTAAAAGATATGTTAGCTCTGTTGGTGTGTGGATCTGTATGTATAGGAGAGAAGGAATGTTTTGTTTTTGTTTGTAAGAAAAGTTTAATATATTGTTTATTGAAAAAAATCAAAAATAAAATATTTAAAAAAAAGTGAATGCTATGATTCTGATCTGTTGTGTGAAATTAAACTGCTTTATTTTGAAGTTTTTTTTAACCGTGCTTTGTGCAGGTTGGTTGAGGAATTGAGACATTTACCTGTAAATACGCTAAAAAAAATTCTTAATATTCTCTGCTGAAATGGAGGTTGTAGCGGCCTGCACTAATCCGCAAGCGAACAAGGTCATGGAGATGAAAGCTCACATTTGCTGGCGTGACAGTGATCCTGGTGGAAGGGGCAAAAGATCATGGGGGTCTTGCTGATAGCTCTCGGAAAGTTACAGTAAAATCATTTGGTTGGTTCAGCTCACTCGCATCTTTTATGCCCTTGGGACTTGTATGCAGTCAAATTCAGTAAATGTGGAAAGCAACAGGAAGTGTGGATAAGCTAATATAATTAATTAGATTCAAGTTAGGAAAAGAGGAACAAAAGATGTATTTTATTTACATCTTCACTTCTCTTTAAATTGCCTAACAACTTAAAAAAGCCATGTTTGTTTGTTTTTTTGGCATGGCTTTGTTCTATAATTCTAATTGAGGACTTCTGAGAACAGGAGCTCCATTGTTTACAAGAGCAATTAAGTAATGATGATGTGCTTTTGTACAAAACTGGAAATCTGGAATAGAGAATGTTAAAAATGAATAGGTCACAAGCATTTGTTTGATATCCTGAATATGTGGTGTAGGAAACCTGTGAAATAAACGGAACAAATGTAAATAACTGAGATGTTCCACTGAATAAAACTTTTAAAAGGATTGGTGCATAGCCAAGTATAAATTCAGAAGCAAATTTTGCAAAATGGCTGTGATTGTTAGAAATTATAGCTTAATGTTATATATTGTACATCATCAAAAAATTGTGAAACCTCAACATTTCTACCCTGTCTCATTCTAGCTCTCTTTGAGTTAATCTTTGATCCCCTCAGTAGATGAACGCAGTTTAGATTGTGAACGCTTTTCCAAAGATTTGCTGTATCAATGTATAGTCTTAAAAGATAATACAGATCAAATTTTGGAAGCTGTAATTGCTCAAACATTGAGAAATGTTGTTCAGAATTGACTGCATGAGGCCATTAATGTTACTGGGTGATATTTGCAATTTTATTTTAACCATTTTTTTAAAAACTGGATTTTGTAAATTGTGTTCCAATTTTGCAAGTCTCCCTGTTTTCAAATACTCACTAATAAAACAGCACTCGATATTTCAGGAGATTTGTCTGAATAACGGTGATCTGTTTTGTTATTTATTCTATTTAATGAGGTTGGATTTTACTCAGTCATTCTTGCACACGTTTCTCAAAGCTAGCTGTTTTTCCAGTGAATTGAAAGGCATGCTTTCTTTTACTAGCTTTATTACCATAGTCGAAACTCGCCAGTAATTTTTTTCTTTTCTCAAGAATCACTTTAACAGTTTCATAAACAATGAAAATTAGCATAAAATGTTGAGATCCATAACTTGAACTTTGTCTATTGTTAGTTTGGGCACTTATTTTTTACTTGGTATTTCTCCATCTGGTTGTGATTCACTTTTCATTTGGTATTCTATATTAATTCAATTCACTACTCTCTCTACACAAATTTCACTCCAGTTACCCATTACTCTGCAACCCCTTTCTCTCGTCAAGAAGAGCAAGAGAGGGAGACACCTAAGGCAATGCCTCTTGCAGGTTCCCCTCCATTTCTCACAATGCTATTCCTTCATAGTCATTCAATTAAATCCTGCAATGCCCTACCAAATGTATTAAATGTTAATCTTGCCAGCAATGCTTAGGTACATTCTGAAGACTGCATGGATAATGAATAACTCCTTGCTCTTTTTCAAAGTTTTGCCCATGTGCTTCCTGGTCTCACATTGGAGATACTCTTAAGAAAGGCATGTATGTTTTTTGATGTTTAGCTGATAGTAGCTCGTCTTGCAAAAACCCACTCTCCATAAGAAAGTATGCAGGCTGACAATTTTGAGTCTTTACTTTGAGCAAAATTCAGACCATTGTAATATGTTCAAATTCTTTCACGGCTTCTCTATTTGCAATTTGTGACTAATTAATCAATAATTAAGGAATAATTTAACAATTGATTTTCAAAGGCTTAAAATTTGCTTTGTATTACTGTTTTGTTAGGTTAATTTGAAATAAATTTTGTACAAGGGAGAACTTTTTTTGATAATTTGTTTATACATTTCCTTGCCTCATTTGATATCATGAACAGGTGGAAGTGATACGGATGCTGTGAGCCATGGTAGCGTGGATAGTTCTAATGATGCTAACAATGGGGAACATGTGTTCGTCCGAGACCTAATCAGACTAGATTCCACTGATAATCACGGTAGCACAGGTATTAAGTTCTGAATTGCATTAGCGTCAGTAATAATCTTCATATAGTCCTTTTTTGAAATAAGATGTGATAACCCTTTAAAATCATATGGTATCTGTCCTGAAGCACACTTTTTCTGAAACTCCCAAGTCACCAAACCTAAGTATTTAAACAAAATACTTTGAACTTGGAAATCTCCTTGATCTTGTAGTTTTCTGTTTAGCTCTGTCACTGAAATTAGATGCATCTTCCATGATTCCAGGCCCAGCCTAAACTTCCATTGTCTATTTGAGTTGCTACTTGCTGATTGATAATTTAATATCTGTGTTGATGTCTCCTTTCCTTGATTCTTAATCACATGGTTTATTTCAAACATATTTTCCTGGTTGTGTTCTTGTGCCTTTGTTCCTAATAAAGAATCTTAATTTGCAATGTATATTTTCGTCCAAAAAAATTTCCAATTTAAGTGATCCAAAGTTTTGACCAAGACTGAGTCAGTGTGAGTTTAATAAGGAAAAAAAAAAACTTCGGAGAATTTAATTTAAAAAATTTAGATATACAGCACAATGATCGGCCCTAAGGTCCACACTGCTCAATTACACCCAGGTAATCAATTAACCTACTTAACCATGTGCCTTTGGTGAGTGGGAGGAAACTGAAACACCCAGAGAACACCCATGTGGTCTCACAGATAATGTCAGGCAGTAATGGATTGAACCCGGGACGCAGACCCCACAATGGCATCACGCTAACTGCTACACCACTGTGCCACCCACTGTAGATGCATAGTAAGATAGGAAAGAATATGATCAGTGACTAGAATTGTTATCTTGCCTTAATATACACATGAAAAGTTTCAGTTGGAGGCTGATAATTGAACGGTTGTAATATCCAGTCCTTTTTTGTATTTGTTGATCTAGTTTTTGACTTAAATATCCTTTTGGATTGGCCTGGGACTAGTTTATATCAGCAACCATCTTGGATTTTTAAAATTCTTTTAATTTTTTGGGGGATTAACTTTTGAGAATGTAATGCAAAGATGAAAATGGTGGCTCTCTGTGGTCTTAGAGAAAATTGTTTTTTTTCTCATAACCCACCATTTCCTCTTGTAATATTCAAATTGAGGGAAGTGCCTGAGTTGATAACTATAGCCCTCTAATCTAGGAAAAATCCTGATGAATTCCCTATGGATTCACTCCATTGTAATCACATCCTTTCTTATAGGGTGATGACCAGAACTGCACACACTACTCCAAAGTGCCCTCTGCAGTATTTCGTAAAGTGTTACTATCTTGTGGTAAACAAATACGAGGGTGAACTCTTAATTGTAGTCTGAAGGACATTAAATTAAAAGTGCTTGAGCTAAATTTTTTTTGGTATTTGGATGATTTGGGTATTTAGGAGGTACCTATTGGGTTGATTTTTGTATCCACTTTGTAGGCGCTCAGTCAGACCAAGGTTATGGATCTAAAGATGAGCTTCGACGTGATGACATTGACCTCCTTGAAGAAACATTGGTAGCAAAGGTCCCTCCTGGTACAATTACAGAGCATAAAGGTAAATATCAATAGAACTGCCTTGACATTACAAAACATTTTATAAATTTGGTCTCCTAACACATACTTTCTTTAAACAAATGTTGTGCACACTTCAATGCTGTGACAAGCAAGAAGGTGGGGGTGATTGGGAAGGGGGAGAAATGAGGAGGAAAGAAGGGGTGCAGAAGAAGAGAGAGATGACTTGTTAACTGAAATAAAAAAAAATCTATATCCATAACCTTGGGCTGTCCAGGCAGAATGTGAGGTGTTATTTCTCTAATGGGCCTCAGTCTAGCAGTGGAGAAAGTCCACAATGGACAGGTCAGTGTGGGAAGGGGAAATGACATGCAAGCAGGAGCTCATGATGGCCGTTGCAGACAGAGTGTAGATGCTCTGCAAAAGGGTCCCTCACTCTGCATTTGGTCTCACCGATGTAGAGAAAACTACATTAGGAGCACTAAATGCAGAAGATGTGCACTTGAACCTTCGCCTCACGTCAAAATGCTGTCTGGGACTCTGCATAATTGTGAAGGAGGAGATGAAAGAACGAATGTTGCACTTCCAGAGGTTGCAGGGAAAAGTATCAGGTATCGGAAAAATGGGTGGGGAGGGATAAGTGGACAAAGGAATCAGAAAGCAATCTCAACGGAAGGAGAAAATAGGTGGGGAGGGTTAAATGAGTTTGGTAGTGGGTCCTTTCACAGCTAGTGGAAATTCAAGGATGATGCATTGAATGCAGAGACTAGTTGGGTGAAAGATGAAGATTTCTCTTTGCCTCCTCCTACCCCAATCCTCAACTTTGGTTCCATCTGACTACACTTTTGTTCAGACATCTGCCTGATTTTCGGCCTTCCTGAGGAAGGACTCAGGCTTGAGTACGGCACGGTTGGTGTGGTGGTTAGCTCAACACCTTTACAGTGTCAGCAATAGGGACCAGGGTTTGAACCCCGTGCTATTTGTAAGGAGTTTGTTTGTTCTCCACATGTCTGCGTGGGTTTTCCGTGGGGGCTCCAGTTTCCTCCCATTCTTCAAAAATGTATGAGGTTGTAGCTTAATTGGGTGTAAATTGGGCGGAACGGGCTCATGGGCCGAATTGGCCTGTCACTGTGCTGTGTGTCTCTCTATTTCTCTTTGTATCATCAATTTCACCTCTTATCAGATCCAGCACTGGCAGTTATTGTATTCTAATCACCCAAATGAACTCTTTTTAACTCCTCTTCATCCACCTGAGCCCTTTGTTTATTTATCTCCTTTTGTTTGCTATCTGCCATTTTACTGTCTCCATCCACCATATTTCACCTCAACCTGGTTCACCAATCCTATTTGAGACCCTGTCCTCTTTACACTAGCTTCTTTATTGAACCAGACTCGATAAGGACTTTTGGCTCAGAATATTACAGCTGTGCTCAGACAGGACAGACTAGATGCCTCACCTACTGAGGCTAAATGGGTGGAGCTGAGGAAGGAGAAAGGTATGATCACACTCATGGTGTTGTATTATAGACTGCCCATTAGTTAGTGAGAATTGGAGGAGCAAATTTGTAGAGAGATAACAGACAGCTGGAGAAAACATAAAAAAGCTGTGATGGTAGGAGATTTTAACTTGCCTCATATTGACTTGGAAACCATACTGTAAAGGGCTGGATGGTTTGGAGATTGTCAAATATGTTCAGGAAAGTTTTCTAAATCATTATAGAGGTACCAACTAGAGAGAGGGCAATACTGGATCTCTTAGAACCATAGAATGCAACATCAGAAAATAGGCCATTCACACTTACAAGTCTGTTCTGGCCATTATTCCACTAGTCCCATTGATCTGCTCCCATTCCATAATCCTCCAGACTTCTACCATCCATGTATCTATCTAGTTTATTCTTAAAACTTAAGATTGAGCCCATATTCACCACATCAGATGGCAGCTCATTCCACACCCCCACTACTCTCTGAGTGAAGAACTTTCCCCTAATGTTGCCCCTAAACCTCTCCCGTTTCAGCTTAAATTTATGACCTCTCATATTTATCTCCCCCAATCTTAAGTGGAAAAAGCCTACTCGTATCCATTCTGCCTATACCTCTCATAATCTTGTAAACCTCTATCAAATCTCATCAGATTCTTCTTTGCTCAAAGGGATACAGTCCCAACTTGTTTAATCTTTCTCTATAACAACCCCTGAAGACCCGGCAACATCCAAGTAAATCTTCTCTGAACTCTTTCAATCTTATTGATATCCTTCCTGTAGTTAAGTGACTTGAACTGCACACGGTATTCCAAATTTGGCATTACCAATGTCTTAAACAACTTCAGCATAACATCCCAACTCCTATAACCAATATTTTGATTTATAAACACTAGGATGCCAAAAGCTTTCTTTATAACCCTGTCCATCTGCGACACCACCTTCAGGGAACAATGTATGTGTATTCCCAGATCTCTTTGCTCCTCTGCACTCCTCAATGCCCTACTATTTATGTGTATGTCCTACCTTGGTTTGCCCTTCCAAAATGCAACACCTCACATTTGTCTGCATTAAACTCCATCTGCCATTTTTTGACCCATTTTCCCAGTTGGTCGAGATCTCTCTGCAAGCTTTAAAAATCTTCATCGCTCTCCAAATCGCCTCCAATCTTGAGTGTCATCAGCAAACTTGCTGATTCAATTTACCACATTATCATCCAGATCATTGATGTAGACAACAAACAACATGATCCCAACACAGATCCCTGAGGCACACCACTAATCACTGGCCTGCAGTCTGAGAAGCAATCATTTACTACCACTCTCTGTCTTCTCCCACACATCCAATTTCGAATCCAGTTTACAATCTCTCCATGGATACCTAGTGTCTTAACTTTCTGAACTAACCTCCTTGTAAGACCTTCTTAAAGGCTTTACTAAAGTCCATGTAGACAACATCCTCAACCTTTCCTTCATCTACCTTCTTGGTAACCTCAAAAAATTCTACAAGATTCATTAAACATGACTCGCCACACACAAAGCCATGCTGACTGTCCTTAATCAGCCCTTGGCTGTCCAAAAACCTATATATCCTATCTCTCCGAACTCCATCCAGTAATTTACGTATTACTGACATCAGGCTCACCAGCCTATAAATACCTGGTTTACTTTTTGAGTCTTTTTTTAACAACAGGACAACATGAACTACCTGCTAATCCTCTGGCATCTCATTTGTAGCTAAGGACATTTTGAATATATCTGCCAGAGCTCCTGCAATTTCTCTACTAGTCTCCCTCATGGTCCGAGGGAATATCATATCCACCTTGGAGGATTTATCCACCCTTATTCACTGTAAGGCAGCAAGCACCTCCTCCTCCTTAATCTCCATATGTTCCATGACACATCTGTTTGTTTCCCTTTCTTCCTTAAACACTATGCCAGTTTCCTGGGTAAATACTGATCCCAAAAAACGAAGATCTCCCCCATTACGGCCAATTTTGTCCCTTGCCATCCTTTTACTCTTGATATAGTTGAAGAAACCCTTCAGATTTACCTTCACATTATTTTCCAATGCAACTTCGTGTCTCTGTCACATTTGTTGATCTAATCAAGGCATTTGACACTGTTGGTAGAGATGACCTGAGGAAGCTCTTATCAAAATTCAGTTGTCCCCCATGCCTAACCCACATCATCCATCATTTACACAAAGGTATGGAAGGCCGCATCAATATGTGTGGTGAGTTTTCAGATCCATTTCCCATCAGCAATAGTGTAAAACGGTTGTGTTTTGGCACCTACTCTGTTTGGACTATTCTTTGCTGCTGTTCTTCAGGATGCCACATCAGACCTGAAGTTAGGAGTCTTCCTACAAATGAGGGCTGACGGTGGCTCCTCAACCTCGCAAGAGTGAGAGCAAAAACAAAAGTCAAGGACATTGTGGTGCACGAGCTGCTGTTTGCTGATGACTGTACAGTGGTTGCCCACTCTCTTGAAGACTTACAGGAGATAACAGTCGCTTTGCCACTGCTGATAAGAGCTTCTGATTGACAACCAGCCTGAAAAAGACAGAAGTTTTGTACTCACTGGTGCAGTAGAACGCTCATAAACTCACTCGGCAGGGTGGGAAGGGGTGGTGCTATTGGATGCTGGGACGTACCTGTTGACGAAGGTTAACACTATCCGCCCCTCTGACTTGGGAGAAGAGGGCCCTGCTTTTATTGTGTCAAGCGTTACAAGATACTACTGATGCTTGGCGCACGCTAGTGATGTGGCCGAGGGCTGGTGGAGAATCGCTAGCATGCGTCAAGCTAGATGCTAGTGACACTGGTAGGAGAGGGTATGGCGGCGAGTGATGACCACGACTGTATGGAGGGGGAACAGCACCTCATTTGAGGGGCAATGCCTGCGGGTGCCCCCCCTTGGCGCCGACCCTGGCTCAACCTGTGAAGAACCAACTGGTCTCAATGCTGCCAACAAGCTTTGCTACCTGGGCAGCACAATAACATCCTCAGCATCTCTAGAGGTAAAGATTGAGTCAAGAATCAGTTAGGGCCTGGTGAGCCTTTGGACAGCTGAAAGATCGGGTTTGGTCACAGAACATCAGGTTGCTCACCAAGTGCAAGGTGTACAGAGCCATTGTCATATTAGCCTTGCAATATGGATGTGAGACATGGTGCCCATATCAGAGTCCCTTATGTCAGTTTGACCATCTGAAGCAGCGTCACCTACGTTCTATGATAAAGATCACTTGGCGAGACAAGGTCTACAATATTGAGATCTTTTCTCATGCCAGAATGCCAGCAATTTCAACCATGGTGATGTCAGCCCAACTGTGCTGGGCAGGACATGTTATCAGAATGTCTGACGGAAGACTGCCCAAGGACATCTTGTATGGCCAACTGTCCAGTGGTACCCAAAAATGAGAATACCAGCGATTACGGTACAAGGATGTTTTGAACCGAAGCCTCAAGAAAGCCGACATTACCCCATCATCATGGGAGGATCTGGATTAAGATTCCTCGCAGAGGAGGCACGCCATCAGAAAAAGTGTGGATGCTGCTGAGAACAAGCTCAAAGAGGCAACAGAGGAAAGGCACAGGAACAGAGCTTCTCCCCCATTCCCCGTTGCCCCTCCAGGCCTCACCTGCCAAGGATGTGGCAAGTAGTGCTTGTACAGCCACTCTAGGATGCTTATATCAAACCCCACGAACTGATTGAAAGGAACCATCATCATCCTACGGGATGGATAACCAGAAAAAGATGATCTGCCAAAGCAATCTCATGTTTTTTGTTTTCTTGTGCCTATACTTGCCAGATACCTCCCTCTTCTTAACCAGATCACCAATATCTCTTGAAAACCAGGTTCCCTATGCTTGTTAACTTTACCTTTAATCCTAACTTTGCACTCTTAAAATTTCACCTTTGAAGTCCATCCATTTAGTTAACACACACTTTCCAGAAAGCACATCCCAATCCACTCTTCCTAGATCCTTTCTCATTTCCACAAAATTTTCCTTCCTCCAATTTAGAATCCCAACATGAGGACCAGATTTATCCATTCCATAATTAACTTTAAGCTAAAAATGACATTATGGTCACTAAACCAAAAATGTTCACCTACACATACATCTGTCACCTGACCTGTTTTGTTCCCTAATAGGAGATCAAGTATTGCATTCTCTCTCATTGGTACCTCTATATATTGATTTAGGAAACTTTCCTGAACACATTTCACAAACTCCAAGCCATCCAGCCCTTTCATACAATGGGAGGCCCAGTCAATTTTATGTTAAAATCCCCTACTATCACAACTTTCTGCTTCTTGCATTGATCTGCTATCTCTCTACAAATTTGCACCTCCAATTCTCTCTGACTATTGGGTGGTCTGTAATGCAACCCTATCAGTGTGGTCACACCATTCCCATTCCTCAACTCCACCTATATAGTCTCTGTAGACAAACTTTTCTGGCTGTCTGACTTGGCACCACTGAGATATTTTCCCTGACTAGCATTGCCACTCCTCCCCCTTTCATCCTTTCCCCCTCCATCACGTCTGAACAAAGGAACCCCAGAACATTAATCTGCCAGTCCTGCCCCTCCTGCAACAAAGTCTGACTAATAACAATATTGTTGTAATCCCACATGTTAATCCATGCCCTAAGATCGTCAGTAACAATACTCCTTGCATTAAAATAAGTACACCTGAGAAAATTTCTATCATGTACAAAACTTTGATTCTCTATACATGTAGTCCTTGCATGATCTTTATTCTCCTCCTTCTCACTAACTGCTCTAATATTCTGGTTCCCCTCCCCTTGCAAATCTAGTTTAAACCCATCAGGGCAAAACTAACAAATGTTATTAATTCCCTTCCAGTTCAGATGCAATCTGTCCTGTTGGTGTAGATCCCACCTTTCCTGGAACAGAATCCAGTGATCTAGAAACCTGAAGCCCTCCCTACCACACCATCTCCTCAGCCACATGTTAAGCTGCCTTATCCTCCTAATTCTAACCTCTCCAGCAAATGGCACGGGAAGCAATCCTGAGATCACTACCCTGGAGTGATCTTGAATGTGACTCAAATGCCATCTTCTTCAACCTAGCACCTAACTTCCTGAACTCTCCTTGCAGGACTTCCTCACCCTTCCTACTTATGTCATTGTTTCCAACATGGACCACGACATCTTACTGATCACCCTCCCACCTAAGAATGTCGTAAACTTGATCTGAGATATCCGGGACCCTGGCACCATATCATCTGGGATTCACAATCTCCTGCACAGAACATCTCAACTGTCTTCCTAACTATGGAATCCCCTGTCATTACAGATCACTTCTTTATTCTCCTTCCCTTCCCTTAGCCACAGCACCAGACTCCATTCCAGAGACCTGGTTACCATGGCTTGTTAGGGAACAAGGCAGGACAGGTGACAGAAGTATGTGCAAGGGAACATTTTGGATCCAGTTATCATAATGCCATTAGTTTCAAGTTAATTACGGATAAGGATAGGTCTGGGCCTCTGGTTGTGATACTAAATTGGAAAAAGGCCAATTTTAAGTAAGTGAAAAAATATCTAAAAGGTGTGGATTTTGATAAGTTGTTTTCTGACATTGATGTGCTAGGTAAGTGGAAGACCTTCAAAGGTGAAATTTTGAGTGTAAAGAGTTTATATGTTCTTGTCAGGATTAAAAACAAAGTTAACCGGCATAGGGAATCTTGGTCTTCGAGGGATATTGTGGATTTGATTTGAAAGAAGGAAGAGATGGATATCAGGGATAGACAACACAGAACAAATGAGGTACTTGAGGAGTATTTAAAAAAAAAGCAAGAAATAAATTCGAGAAAGAAATCAAGAAGGCTATAAGACAGGAGGTTGCTTTGGCAAATAATATGAAGGAAAATTCTAGGATTTCTCCACCTATATTAAGAGTAAAAGGATGGGGGAAAATTGGTCCCCTTGAAGATCAGAGTGGTTGGCTATATATGGAATCAGAAGAGATGAAGGTGATCTTAAATGGGTACTTGCATCAGTATTTACTCAAGAAATTGCCAGAGAGTTGTGGGAAGTAAGGAAAACAAGCAGTGAGGTAATGGACCCTATACAGACTAAAGAGGAGTAGGTGTTTGATGTCTTAAAGCAAATAAGGGTGGATAAATCCCAGGGCCCGACAAGATATTCCCTCAGACCTTGAGGGAGGCTAGTGTAGAAATTGCAGATGGTCTGGCAGAAACATTTAGCTCATAGCGTAGCTCGTGTTGTTCAGTTGTTTAAAAAAGGCTCCAAAGGTTACCCTGGAAATTGTAGGCCAGTGAGCCAGATGTCAATCGTAGGTAAATTATTGGAAAGTGTTCTAAGAGATCAGATATACAAATATTTGGGTAGCCAGAGACTGCTTAGGAATAGTCAACATGGCTTTGTTCTTTGTAGGTCACGTTTAACCAATCTTGTAAAGTTTTTTTTAGGAGATTACTAGGAAAGTTGAAGGAAAGGCTGTGCATGGACTTAGTAAGACCATTGACAAGGGTTACTTGGAAGTTGTCCAGACTTTAGGAACTGAGTTACAGGGAAAGGTTAAACAGGTTAGGACTTTATTCCCTGGAATGTAGAAGAATGAAGGGAGATATGATAGAGGTACTTAAAAATTATGAGAGCATAGACAGAGTAAAGGTAGGAAGGCTTTTTTGACTGAGGGTAGGTGAGTTACAAACCAGAGGACATGGGTTAAAGGTGGAAGAGGAAAAGTTTAGGGGAAACGGGCAACACAGGCTGTTGGATGTGTGGATTGAGCTTAATTTTAACATTTAAACAGAATTAGGACAGGAGGGTATGGAGGACTATGGACTAGGTGCAGATCAGTGGGACTAGGCAGAAAAATAGTTTGGCACAGACTAGAAGGACCAAAGGGCCTGTTTTTGTGCTGCAGTGTTCTATGATTCTCTTCCTTCTGCTGAAATTGTCCAGCAGTTTGTATTTACCTAATAATTTCAGTTATATATTTACTTCATCTTTTTAATTCTGGTCGTTTGATAGTCTTAACTTTTGCTGCACTCAAATATATTTCATGTTATTTGCCTGCAGAAGAGGTCATTTTTACATCTCAATTTTTGGATCTTTAGTTCTTCACTGTTTATCAAACTTGTGTAGATTTGATATTTGAGATTTTAATCTCTTGAATGTGACGCAAATACCATCTTCCAAATTTTTCTTATAATTTATTGATAGAAAAAAGCACAGATTGCACTGGTGGGGAATCATCAATGAGTGAAGAAATTAAGAATCTCAACCCCCCTGAAAGACTTCATTCAAGTAGTAGCATTGTAAAGCTACAGTGTGCTGCTGTTGGGGATAATGGGAACAGTAGTAAGTGATTCTTATTTCATTCATAGTTTATTGAATTGTGTTCTGCATTATTATCACTTGAGTTTTTCAACATGTATATCTTGTTTTTTTTGAATAGATTCTATTCAATGCTTTAAATGTTCCTGTGTGCTACTAGAAACTAGGAATAAGACAAAGACAGTAGAATTAGGCAATAGTTTACACAATGCAGATTACCAAGCTGCTTCAATTACTTTTTATATTTAGAAGTAATTTTAATGCACAAAAATATTTTAGTTTTGGCCACCTGCTTTCAATAAAATTGAGAAGATATAAGTGGTTTGTTTTCTGGTTTGCAAGCATGTTAGAATACGGGGTTGTTGTACATGAAACAAGTGGGTACACAGGTGCAGTACGTAGTTGGCAAGGTTAATGGAATGTTGGCTTTTATTTCAAGGACTGGATTATAAAAATAGATAGATCTTAGTATAACTGTATGTAGCATGAGTGAGACCACATTGACTATTTAATGGTTTGGTGCCCTTATTTAAGAAAAGAAGTACAGTGTTATCATTGGGCACAATTCAGAAAAAAAAAGTATCAGAATGATTCTGGGAACCAGAATCATGTAGTTTGAGGAAGAAAATATGAACTGGTTAGGCTTGAACTCATTGGAGTTTAGGTCTAACGGAAGAGCAAGTTTCTTTGACAGGGTAAATGCTGGAGGATGTTTCCATGTAAGAGAAAGGCATGGTCTCATAATAAGTAATACTGAGATGAGAAAGAACTTCTTCTTTCAAAGAGTTGAGTCTTTAAAATTCTTGTCCCAGAGAGCTGTGGAGGCTGAATCTTTACAGCTGGGGTGGGCAACCTTTTTTTAAAAAAACTCATATTCCACCTTAAGTAGTCCCTATGCCATAAGTGCGCTGTGATTGGTAAGGGATTGCTTAAGGGGCTATGTGAATGGGAAGGTTGAGAACCACTGCTCTAGTCCCAACTATTACTGAAATATTTTGCTTGAGAAACATTGTCATTGGCCCGTTTCCTTTGGAGTTATGAAAACGTGCACATAACAAGTCAATTAAGTACAATTAAAATAGTGGTTTTCAAACTTTTTCTTTCCACTCGCATACCCCTTTAAGCAAACCCTTACTAATTTACTATGCATTTATGGCATAGGGAATATTTAAGGTAGAATATGAGTTTTTTAAAAAGTTTGCCCACTCATTCTTTTGAGTACTGTATGTTCAAAGCTAAGATGGATGGGTAGATTTTTAATCCATGAGGGAATAAAAAGTTATAGGGAAAAGAACAAGAAAGTAAAGTTGAGAAATGCCAGATCAGGCTTGATCCCTTTGAAAGGTAGAGGAGGCTCAAGGGGATGAATGACTGTCCTTATTTCTTATTCTCTTGTAATATGAAAAAAAGTACAAATTTCCATTTGGCTGGAAATATAAAAAGCTTGGTGAGGCAATGCAGAACATCTGAGGCAGTAAATCTGTGTGTCCTAGTGTATGATTTACAGAAGGCAGGTACAGCAAATAATTATGCAAGTAACCAATGTTGTTTATTGCCAGTGGAATTGATGTTCAGCTACATAAATATTGTTGAGTGCATATGGAGCACTGTGTAGGCCTAGTGATCCTCATATTTGAGGAAAGATGTAAATACTTTGAAAGCAGTTCAGAAAGTTTATTATGGAATGTTGGTTGTCACATTTGACAGCCTAAGTTTTTATTCACTTTCGACAAGTTGGAGAGGACTTGATTGTAAAACCCTGAAAGTTTTAATGGGTTGTGAAGAAAATGTTTAATCTTGCAAGGTAATGTGTACTATGGAGCACTGTTTTAAAATAAAGGATTGCCCACTTAAGACAAGATCATTTTTTTTCTTGTCTGATTTATTAGTTCACGCATGACCTATATTGAACTCTAATCTACACCTTTCAAGATGCAAGATTCTTGATTTAGATTGATTTCCCTATAATTCCACACTTATTTCTTAAGTACTTTTCATTGAAAGGCAACAATGAATTATCTTTTTCTCAAAATTAATTCTTTTTTCTTAATGCTAGGTAATGTGGCAAATTTGCTGATGGTGAAAAATGATAATTGTAAAAACAATGATGGAGTTGTGGACCCCAATACACAGATGCACCAGAAAAACAATGAGAAAATTCAGCAACGGCAAAAGCATTGGCCGGAAAGGAGCTGCAGCTTCAGTACTGATACTCGGCTAAAGGTGTTACTTAAAAAGAGAAGCCTTGAAACTGATCCAAATGAGATAGTGGAGATGATGGGTGCAGATGCCAGGATCCTAGCTGCTGCTCTGTGCAGTGCAAAAGAGCCAGATTTAGAAGTTAAGACCCATCCAACCTTGGATTACTCAGCGAACCAAACAGGAGAGTGTCAAGGTGAAGACAGCTCGATGGATAAGTTCTTGGATATTTCAGAGAATAGAGACTTGAGCAAAATGAAAGCATCAGATGAACACCGAATTGATAGTCAGACTGCAGTGTTTGAGGATCTACAGGTTGGGCCAAATGCTTTTCTTCCAATTGATGAAGAGTATGAGGTTGAAGATCAAATGCATAAAAGGACAACTGTGTGTCCGGCAATTAAACCTGTGGAAAGAGAAGACGTTAAAAAAGGTTTTGACCCATTGTCATTGCTGGTCTCAGAGACTGAAAAGAAAATCCCTTCTAACACTGAGGAGAATGTTCCCACTATTGTCTCTCGAAAACTTGCTGATGAGATTGAAATGTACATGAACCTTAAGAGCCCTCTTGGTGGAAAGTCAGCCAGTATGGAACTGCACAATGTCGAAAATGAAGAGAAGTCCTCGGGTGGCAGTGGAGAAGTACACGATCGTGCACCAGAAAGAAGGTCAAGTCTCCCATCGAGCCCAGTTCCACCAGAAGTTGTACAATCAATATCTGCATCGGTGTCTAGATCAAAAACATTTGCTGGGCAGCCTAAAGTCCAAAAGGCCATTTCACAGAAGATGCGATCAGCTTCATTAACTGCCTTAGTAAGAAACACTCAGCATGGCTCATTGGGATCCATGGTCACATCAATTTCTGGATTTAAGTTTGACAATCTACTCTCAGGGCCCAAGATAGATGTACTTAAATCTGGAATGAAACAAGCAGCAAATGTTGCCAGCAAGATGTGGGGAGTTGTGGCGTCAGCATACTCCTATTCTGATGAAGAGGTTTGGCACTTAACTTTGTTCTTGTGTTATGCATTTGTTTTAGAAGCAGTAGCATGGGAAATTTGTATCACAACTCTTTTAACAGTATTTTTCACATTTGTGACCAGACACAAGATTATATACAAGATACATTATACTCAAATTAAATGAATACTCTAAAATTTAAAAAAAATGTGTAACAGCAGGTTGTGTATTTACTTGGTACACCTGAAGGGCTAAATGAACAGTGTCAGGCAGAAAGAAGAATAAAGTCAAATATGTGATGCAAAGCTGTTTTTACTGCTGTTCTAGCTATCATATAGGTACATATATATTGGTACAATAACAGAAGAAATAGGATAAGGGGCAGGTAATCAGGCTGGTAGAGCCTGCTCTGCCATTCAATCAAATTGTGGCTGATCTAGTTGTGAACTCTGCTCCACTTGCCATCCTGTTCCCCATAACCCTTGAAATACCTGAATGAAACTTAATTTATCATATAAAATATTTTTATTATGTGAAAATGGAAATTATGTACATGCCGTTACTGCATTTGTCTCTAAAATGCATATTGAAGATTGCATCTCCTCTTTTTTTCATGTTAGTTGTGACTTCAGCTATGACTCAGTTCATTGCTTTCTAACCTCTGGTTCGAAGGTTGGGATCAAAAGCCTCTCTGGTATTCCAGTGTAATACATAGGGAATCTAGCATTGGTGATGCAACATTTTGGATGAGATGTTAAACTCTTCCGTTTTATTAATTATTTTGTGCAAATTGAAGAGCACGGGTATTTTCTCATTTGTCTTGACCACGACTCTTGGTAAAAGATTATGTGGTTGTTACCATAATGCTATTTGCAAGAGCTGCCTTGCATCTTGCATAGTGATGCTATCCATACTTTGAGGTTACTTGAACGTCTTTGGTATTTCAAAAGGGATGAGAGTGGTTTTATAATTGCACATCCTTCATTTCAGATCTTCAATACTCTAGAAGACTTGCTTTAATTAAAATATACACAATGCCTTGCAGCTTTGTCTTGATCCATGAAGCAGCAGATGAGCTGTTGTATCTACAAAGTGGGTAGTTACCTAGTGCCAAATCAATGGGCTGTGGAGTGAATGTTTGTTTTAATTTACTATCGACCTTAATTCGGGAAAAGGTGCTGATTATGCAAATATAATTATTAAGTACATTTTGGTTGGAGTAAGAAATGTACTGGTAATTATTGTATATAGTGATAATTGTACCAATGTGCTGAATGACCAGCTGTTGTTGCATGGAGGAGACTCAGGGTTCTCATCTTTCCTGCAGTAGTCTTTCAAGAGAGCATCTGTAAATGTCTGTCCAAACTGCCTTCTGAATCCTGTTAAAGGCTGAATGACTCAGAAATGCAATAAACACTAGCTAACGTGTCCATAGTTCAACATTTCATGCCTACTTTAACTTTAAACTACAGAAAGGAGAATTGTGGGATACTTTCTTTGTACCTAGTGTTAAGTCACGATGACTTGCGTAAAGGTATTATACTTTGTGATTTCCATTCAAATCCTTTGTTGCTTTCAGCAATGTTATACACATTGAAATACTGCATGCATGTCATTTCCTTCAAAGATTGTCCTGTTAGAATTTT
Source organism: Narcine bancroftii (assembly GCF_036971445.1). Classification (NCBI taxonomy): domain Eukaryota; kingdom Metazoa; phylum Chordata; class Chondrichthyes; order Torpediniformes; family Narcinidae; genus Narcine; species Narcine bancroftii. Next base: position 49,300,515 of record NC_091469.1, read on the forward strand.
AGTGAAAGGATGGACTGAGTTATATTTGTGAGGTCATTCATGTCAGGATGTAATGTATCATCCAATAGGTAGCACTTGTGATGAGCAAAACTCCCTCTCAGGCTAATATTAGTAACTTTTAACAGTAGAATGAATCAAGAATATTCTTTTCAATAAATGTTACATAGGTACATGAGAATAAAATAAAATAATAACAAATCTTATATAGTTACATTTAAAAAAAGTAGAAAAAACCCCACTAAACTACTGATCTTCTTTTCAAACCCCACCTTGCAGAAGCTATCGGCTTAACACAAACAAGTGCTGATCAATTTAAAAAAGGTAACCAATGGGGACATAAATCAGATAATAATTAATCTTACAAATTTGAGAATAATTAATAAAAGAACCCCATAAAGAAACAAAGTTAAAAATTCATTTCAGTAGTGGAACATTAATTTTTTTCAAAGTCAAACATGCCATCATATCAGATAACCAATGAGTGTCAGTGGGAGGGACAGCATCTTTCCATCTCATTGATATGGCCCTTCTAGCGATAAGGGAGGCAAGGGCAACTACATCAGATGATGAAGCAGTCAGTATCAAATCTATTGGTGCACTTGTTCCAAAGAGAGTAAGAAAAGGATTTGGTGTCAAATTAATATTAAGAACTAAAGTCAAGGTATGAAATACCCCTTCCCAAAAATTGGAAAGAGAAGGACATAACCAGAACATGTGATACAATGTACCTTCTTCCGTTATACATTTGTCACATTTAGAAGAGAGATTAGAATAAAATTTAGCCAATTGGACTTTGGAATAGTGGGCTCGGTGTGCTACCTTAAACTGTATTAATAAGTGTCTAGAACAAAGAGAGGACAAATGTACTCACTTCTGTAATTTCAGAAAATAGCTATTGAAAATCTTGATCCCATAATTTAAAAAAAATTCTGTCCAGAATCCCTAGAATTTAGAAGTAATTCTTAAAGGCCAGATACCACCTCTTCGTAATTAGATTGGAAATTATAAATCATCCCTATCGTATTAGGTTCTAGGTCTTCAGGGAGCTTCAAAATTAAAGAATTAAAAAAACTCCTAACCTGTAATAATCAAAGAAGTGGTGTCTACGTATTGTAAATTTGCTGGATAATTGTTCAAAAGAGGCAGTATTTTGGTCAGTATCTTAAAAGGCTTGGATACCTAAATTTGACCAATGTTGGAAACTGATATCTTGAACCAATGGTTTTTTTTAAAAAAAGGAAATACCTAAAATAGAACTTATTAATATGACTCTATGATTCCCAAAAGGTTTCCTAAATTGAAACCAGATTCTCAATGTATGTCAAACAACAAAATTATCAGTTAATTTGGAGGACAGAAAAGGTAAAGGTGTTCCAAGTATCGATTTTGGTAAATGTAATTTCTAAATTAATCCATTTTGAAGTTCCTAAATTTTCCTTGTGATGAATCAAAAAATAATATATAATATTAGCTGCCCAATATTAAAACCTAAAATTAGGTAATGCCAAACCCTCAATTCTTTTTAGTATTTTGAAGGAAAACTTATTTTTAAAGATGGGGGCACTTATTTTTCCATATAAAAGATAGAATGCAAAGAATTTAAAAAAAAATTTGGGAACAAAAACAGGTACAGCTTGGAAAAATATTAAAAAATTAGGAAGAATATTGAATCAAGAATATTCTGTCCCTGATGTTTTAGTGTTGTGAGCTGAGTTGCAATTGATGTAGAGATTTATTACTTGTCTGATTTTGTTTTTTTTATAAACTTTTCTCAGCTTATGAAATGTTAGCTGAGGAACAGCACCTTATTCTTGTGCAATGAGGTGATCTTGTGCTTCATGGAGGAGTTTTAGGTGGGTTTGGGAGGAAGATGGCATAATGGAGGGAATGAATGAGTTGATTTGTGATTAGGAGCTCATGGAAAAAAGCTGCTACCACTTGGAAATAGGGGGATGCACAGAGTTGCAGGCAGAGTGTTTGGGGTATAGACATAGAAGGCCTGTAAGGTTACATTACAATGCTGATTCAAGATTCTTTTATTGTCATGTAATAGTACAGAACATGTGATATTACATGAAATTGCCTTCTGCCTGCTGCATAGCAGATGAAGTCATCATTAATGTCACCTGGCGCCCCTTAAAGTACGCAAAAAAGAGAAGCAAAAGAGAGTTCCCTCAGAGATACTGAGTACTTGTGGATTTGCCTTTGGGGCTCTTGAGCCCTTACAGCCACACAGACACTTGTTTGATCCATTGACAACATGAGGTCCAGATGCAAACCTCCGACGCAATCAGGAAGCCATTAGTGCCTCAAGCCCTTTGGAAGCCCTTCTTGCCCTCAGCACCATTTAGAATACTGGCTCAGATACCTGTTTCCCATGAGCCAGTCTCCAGCAGTTCACAGACCTTCTCGTAAGTTTCCTGTAACCTGTGTTCTCTTAGTGGCTGAGCCCCTCCTTGGTCTACCAGTGTGGTCATTGTCCTTTCTGGTCTCCTGTGATTCTCCTGTACAGGATGGGGTTCTTCTCCCTGTTTTTGGTTCTCTGCACTGGTCTACTGCTCCCCAGAGTCTGCAACCCCTCATAGCCACTGCCATTTTGGACACAGGCCTGTGGTTGCAGGATTTTAGTTGAAGAACACTGTCGACAATGAATATATAGGATGCAAGTGAGAACTTTGAAATGTGTACATTTTTTGGGGGAGAAAATACACTTTGAAGAGAATTAGAATGACAAACTTGGGACTAGATGTACAATACGGAGTGTTGGATGAGATTCAAGTTAGGAGGAAATGTCAGCCCTTTAGACCTCAAATGTGTTGTTCCTTTGAATAAAATCATAGCTGATCTGATCTGAGTCAGATCATGGTTATTAACTTGCATTTAAAGCATCAGGAATAATCAAAGAAACACAAAAGCTGCAGAGTAGACAAAGAATTGCTCGAGTGACTTGGCAATCATGGGTAGAAACGGTCAATCCACATTTTGGGCTTCATGAAAACTAAGAATATGCAAAATTACATGTGTAAAAGGGATAGAAGCTGTAGGAGGATATGGAGTATAGCCACAAGGTGTGGGAGGTGGATACACAACAGAGAGTCTGATATAGGGAGAAAATATTAGGAAGGATAGACTGGAAAAATAAAATTGCAGGAAAAAATATGTACAGGAGTAGGCAAAGAAGTGGAACCAGCTGGGGATAGGGGTTATCTAAAATTTAAAAAATTCATTGTTCATGCTGTTAGGTTTAAAGCTGTCCTGGAGGAATATGATTTGTTGTTGACTCAAGTCTACAGTTGGCCTCCTGCTGACAATGAATGAAGCTCAGGATACATACATCACTGTAGGAATGATGGGGGTGAGTTACAATGGTTGGCTACAGGAAGCTCAAGTCTTGAGCCACAAACATGACGTAGGTGTTCAGGAATAACCAATTGGAATGTAAGGTAAGCAAACACTGCAATGCTTGTATTTTGAGTTACAAGATAGAACATTCCGGAAGTGGTCAAGAAGATGGTCCTAAATAATGCAGTTGTTGACAAGTGGGCAGTCATCAATTGTATTTTCAGTTTTTGCAATTGAAAGTTCTAAAATTATTTGTTCCAGTTAACACAAAGAGAAGCAGTGGATTAATATGTGGTTTGCTGCAGCATGAAGTTGGTGCAATGCTGTGAGTTACTAATTTTTTTGTTTTGAATATTATTTGGCCTGCTAAGAATTTTCCAAATGTGCATTTGAAATTGCTACTGACTGAGTAGAAAGATGTAGTTGCATTGCATTTGCTGTAATACTGCACTTCTTCTTTTGCACATGTGGAAATATGAATATCCATGGTATCTTCCAGTAAAGTAAATATTGAATTGAAGATGAAACTTCCATTTAACTCTTTTCTGGAGCTCTGGATGCCTGAAGCAATTTAATTACTAGATCTAAATTTTTTTTTAGCTATAATATGGTTGATGCTTGTGTTTGAAATTTCCTTTGTGACATGGTTAGTAACTGCTTAGTATTCATAGGAATTTTTTTGTTTTGAAGGATGAATGGTTTGAGGATTCAAAATTCAATTTTCCTCCTGGTGTTCAGGATTATCTTTACAGTGGCAGTCCAACAGAAAGAATAGGCCTACCTACAGTGGCTACAAATGGGCTTAATCAAAGCAATACAAGTCTTGGGAGCAGCACCAGCAGTGATACTGGTAAACATCCTCTGAATGGTTAGTTAAGGTTACTAGTAAATACCATTTTAAATGCTTTTTAAGGAATATGTGTAGATTATGTGTATATTTTTTTTAAAAAGTGATTTTGTGTTTGTGAATTGCTTCTGCTTAAAACTTATTGATCACAAATGACCTTTTCAGAATTCTCTCCCTTTTTACCACATTCCAAACTACCAAAAGAATCCCCCCATTAATATCTGCACATGTGTGCTACTTGGGTGTCTTGTCTTAATATGCTTGATCTAACCATCATGCTTTCAAACTTTGTAGGCTTAGTTCAAGTCAGTTAACATTGGATAATTTTTTTCTCAGCCAGAAAAGCACACAGCTTAACCACAGTGTGCTTTAGATTTAAACTCAGCTATATAGAAACCTATGTACTCTTGTGCTACTTAATAAATCAAACTATTTTGGCAAGATCATGTAGCCCATTATTTTATTACCCTGTTTTATCCCTTCCTTGTTCAGGCTTCCTTGGACAATTCATCAACTAGGGTGAGTGACAAGTGGATGAATTGTTCTAAGTATCTGGCAGTGTTGTAATGTTTCACATTATGATTTTCACCCTCTCTTAACTCCTAAGCCAAGCTTCAGAGATGCAGTATGTTGATTTGATTAAGCCTCTCCTGTGTTTAGCTGAGACTGGTTTCAAAATTGTAGTTTTAGCAGCATATTAAGACTCCAATCTGCAAAATAAAACAAACATTTCTCAGCTATAATTACTAATTTTGATCTTGTTAATTAAAATTTTATTTATTGCTTGTGTTAATAATTTCCCATGGTTTTACTTAACACCCATCAATTTTAATATTAAACCCAGATTCTATTTCCACATAACACTTTTGATAATATTTTTAAAGCTTTCTAGATTAAAGTAAACTTTGTCCCATATGCTTGATGAAATCTGGGCAAATGTTACCAGGAATGATTTCATTTGTTGAAGAGTGCCATAATGGGGTATGTCAGGCCAGTGCCAACTGTTTAAGACGAATGACCATGTTACAACTTTAAATAAGCCAGTCCCTAATGACTCATGAGGGATAATTAGATGGGCTAACCTTTTAAAAAAAATGATGCACTTAGATAATCTTAATTAAAAATACAAATTTTAAAAAATTTATTAATCGTCTTAATATTATCTCCTCAACTAGGTGCTACACATTCATCTAAAGTAGGAAAGGATAATGAGCCTGAGAAATCAGATCTTGGATCTTCTCAGTGTATCAGTACATCAAGCATCTTCCAGAATTGTGCTATGGAGGTAAGAAATTGCTATTATTAGGAAATGCATGGGGGGAAATCATGGTTCAAACTATACACTAAAACTAATGTCCACTTTTACCATTTGAGATGCATTTTGGAACAATAATAGAAATCTATTGGTGTTCATTAGAACAAGCTGATAGGTCTAGGGTTTCAGGTTAATTAAAAAAATATTTTCTCAGCAGTGCAGGATTTCCTCATTGTCTTAATGAAGTATTATCAAATTTTGTACATGACCTTGCAGATGCTGACTCGATTGGGACTATCACCACTGAAGCATACTTGTACTATGTTAAAGTCATAATAAACTATAATGAAGGTTTTTGATTTTGGAGTTAGTTGACTAGGAATGTGTTATTGGCAGAGACCATGATAATTGATGTCTAATTGTGGATGAAGACCAAATATTGAGAAACACAGCAGACATATCAATTAATGAATGGAGAGTTTTGATCAGTGAAGATTAGTTTCATCAGGCCAGGTCACCCTGGAGCCAGTTCAGTACCTGGAGTTTTTGCCTACAGTTCTCATGCACCTTGTATGGGGGCTCGGTCAAGTGTGAGATGAAGTAGGCTCTGAGTGGCAAGGGCCTTAGACAGCATATCCTGAGGCTCTAGCCATGGATCAATTCCCTTGAAGGCCCTGCAGCTTTTCTGATATTCAAATGTACCTGAATTTTAAAATATTGTTATTGAATTTTAAATAAATAAAGTCACAAAGAATTTTCAAGCACTTGGCTTTTTTCTCGGGGTTTATGACTAAAATCAAGTGAATATTTGACATGGGGGAGTGGTGGAATCTTGTTTGAGTATTTATTTCATTTTATTTGTCCCATGATGCTTAGTACAATGAGAAGAATTCTTCTGTAAACAAACTAACGTCATCTCTCGCATTCATAGTGCTATGTAAAGAGAACAGCTTGTAGAGTATAGGATTGCAATGAAAAGGAAGACCAATTAGCACCAATCAAGGGTGTCATGATAGTCTCACCATGGGGTTCATGCAGGAGCCTGACAGCTGCAAGGAAGAAATGATCTCTCATCCCATCAGTGCATATTTCAACATTATTAAGTCGTCTTCCTGATGGGAGGATGGTGAAGAGATGGTATCTGGGGTGTGATGGGTCTTTCAGAATGTTGGCTGCAGTAGATGTAGACGGAGTCCATGGAGGGGAGGGAAGTTTTATTTTCTGAGCTGCATTCACTGCCTTCTGTAGTTTCTTGTGATCTTGAACAGAGCAGCTCCCATACCACACTGATTCATCCAGCAAATATGCTTTTAATGTTACACCTGTAGAAGGTGTTGAGAGACAAGGTAGACTTCTCAAATTAAGTAAATAGAGATGTTGGTGTGCTTTCTTGATTGTTGTGTTGATGTGCTTGTCCCAGGTCAGGTCATTGGAGATGGTTATTTCTAAGAACTTGAAGCTAGCTACTCTTTTAACTGCATCACCATTTATGTGTATAGGTATGTGGACATTAGCCCCCTCTCCTGAAGTCAGTCATCTCCTTCATTATATTAAAATTGAGAGAGAAGTTATTATCTTGCCACCATGCTGTTAGAGTTTGTCTTTCTTGTATTGGTCTCATTATTTGATACCCAAATGTGGCATCAGTAGCAAATTTGATTATTACGATGGAATTTAGCTGAATAATTGTGGGTATAATGTAGGCATAGTAAGCTGCTAAGTATGCATGAGGATTGCTGAAGTTGAGTGTCATCATAGAGATATGTGACCCATCTTCACTAATTGTAATCTATTAGACAGGAAGTCCTAAAGTGGGGTACCTGATGCCAAGATCCCGAAGTTGTGGAATGAGTTTGTCTGGGACCATGGTATTAAAAAGTAGAGATGTAGTCTGTGAGTAGTAGCCCAACATGGGTGTCATCGGCATCCAAATGTTCGAGAGCTGAGTGGAGTGCTAGGGAGATGGTGTCTGCCAAGGATCTGTTTGGCTGGTAGGCAAATTGAAGTGGGTCAAGACTGGCTGATAGGCTATACTTGATGAGCGCCATGACTAATCTCTTAAAGCATTTAACTATGGAGAATGTTTGTAGCCCATTATTCTTCAATCCTGTTACGATGGTGGCCTGTTTGAAGCAAAAAGGATTTTGACCTGTTGGAGGGAGAAGAGATTAAAAATATCTGTGAAAATGTCCACTAATTGGTTTGTACAGGCTCTCTGGACACATCATGGGACTCCATCTGGGCCTGTAAATTTCTATTGGTTCACATGGGTGCATGTGACCATGAGAGTGACACCAGATGAGAGTGACATAGTTGAAGCTAGCACCTCCCTGCTAGCTTCCTGTTTGGGGGCAAGCTAATGAAAATGTGTAGAGGATCAAAGATAGGATTAATGTAATAATGGTATAAATGGGTGGTTGATGGATAACATGGACTGAAGGACCTGTTTCTGTGCTGTATTTCTGTCTCCAAGTATGGTCACTCTTTGTACGTTAACCCCCACACTCAATATAAAGCTGAAGGTTGCATCTATAAGTGCATTTGGGTTCTCTTTCCAGCATGTAGCTGATGGGCTCAAAAGGTAGTCCAGAAGTGAATTGGGCAGTAAGATTTGCTACTATTTGATTTTTCTGCTTGTCTCAGAATTCAATCTTTCATTACATGTGCAAGAGGCTAAAATGAGCAAACAGTAAATGGTCATCAGTTCTCTTTGTATTCACCAACTCTTGACATGTTTAAGGCCATCAATTTATGAGCATTCATTTTGTGTCTCAGGCCAACTTTGTGAAATCATTATAGACTCCAGTTTTCTATATTAAAAAGGGTGAGGGGGATGGGTGGAGGAATTAAGCTGTGGAACATGGCGACATTTAGTTAACAATCAGTGTAGATGTGAGTTGATAAGGGCATCTCATGACAGCAAAGAAGCTTTAAAAAATGTGCAGGGAGAAAATAAGCAATCTTGGAAGCAGGATGTGTGCTTTTGGAAATGAACTCATATGGAAATAAAATAAAAATATAATGAAGCCTGAGTGTTTAAAACTCTATTCTTCATATTTCTTTATATTAAAAAAAAACTTTTTCATCAGCCCTCAATACTGGCTTATGCTGTAGTCTCAATGCTGTGAACATAAGTTTATATCATGCCCAACTCCAATGATCATTGGTTGTAAAATCTTTGAAATACGTGGGTTATGCAGCAACTAATGATAAGAGCTACTGGTAAATTCAGAGGCTCTGATCAAATGCACTGTACTCATTGACCAAAAATGCCATTTTGAAAATGTTAAGCAACTTAAGACCAAGGTTTAATAAAATTTGAAAAAGAAAGATGGTGGATGGAAAGAGAGCAGAGATTCAGCATGGCCGTAAGAAAATAGAATCAGGAGTAGGCCATGACCCTCAAGCCACATCTGCCATTCAGTACGACAGCCATTCTGCTCCATGCCTTACCTCATCTCTTCATTACTAGTTTCTTCAATTCCCTGATGTTTCAAAATATATCTGGTTCTTCTTTAAACACCTTTGATGATAGAGCCTCCATAATTATTTGGGATTGATCATTCAAGAGATTCATCAATCACAGCAAAAAGAAATTTCTGCACATCTCAGTTTTAAATGACCACCCTCTTAGTTTATAAAGGTATCGCTGGTTTTTGATTCAACCACTCATGAGTTATGCATAGAGTTTTTTTTCCACCATTGTTGGGATCATCTACAGGTCTAGCACACAAGCACCCACCACTAATAACCAAGGAATGAAGAGAGAGCAGTGAAAAAAAATCAGCACCTGCTGGAAGGAGATCTCTATCCCGAAATAGCCTTGCATGTTTTTAAAAAGCCATACTGGAATATTAAAACATAATGCATAAATTCTTCTTGTGAACAATTATGATTTAATTGTTTTCATTTGGGAAAGGAACATACCAGAGAATCCCAGATGCAGTCACCATTGTAGTAATTAAGGAAATTTCCCTGCTCTTTGCTACTATCATTACAAGTGTTCTACTTTAAAAAAAATTTTTTACATTTTTCACACTATGAACCATATCAATCAAAATACATACAAACATTTCCCTCTTAAATATACACAATGCCATTTTCTCCCTTTTTTCCCCCCTACCCTCCTTCTCCCCCCCCAAACTCATTAAATGTTCAACATATACAATACAATAAAACCATTAAACAATGTCATCACACAAAATGAAAATAAACAAGAAAATTGTGTCATCTACTTTTACACACTGGATCAGGTCATTTTGTCTTCTCATTTTATCATTTTAGGGGGTGGAGGTCCGCGGTAAGCCCTCTCTGTTGTGTACGGTCCATGTACGGTTCCCAAATTTGTTCAAATAATGTGACTTTATTTTTTAAATTGTATGCTTTTTTTCTAATGGAATACATTTATTCATTTCCATCTACCATTGCTGTACTCTCAGGCTCTCTTCTGATTTCCAAGTTGACATTATACATTTTTTTGCTACAGCTAAGGCTATCATCATAAATCTTTTTTGCGCTTCATCCAGTTTGAGGCCTAATTCTTTACTTCTTATATTACTTCGAAGAAAGATCTCTGGATTTTTTGGTATGTTGCTTTTTGTGATTTTATTTAATACCTGATTTAGATCTTCCCAAAACTTTTTCACTTTCTCACATGCCCAAATTGCATGTACAGTTGTTCCCATTTCCTTCTTACAGCGAAAATATCTATCTGATAATGTTGGATCCCATTTATTTAACTTTTGGGGCGTGATGTATAGCCTGAGTAACCAATTATATTGTATCATGTGTAACCTCATGTTTATTATATTTTTCACAGTTCCAGAGCATAACTTTTCCCATATTTCATTTTTTATCTTTGTTTAAATCTTTTTCTCACTTTTGTTTGGGTTTATAGCTTATTTCATCATTTTCCTTCTCTTGCAGCTTGATGCACATGTTCGTCATAAATCTTTTTATTATCATTGTTTCTGTAATCACATATTCAAAGCTGCTTCCTTCTGGTAATCTCAGTCTGCTTTCCAATTTATCCTTTAAGTAGGCTTTCAGTTGATGGTATGCAAACATTGTACCATGAGTTATTCCATATTTGTACCTCATTTGTTCAAATGTTAATAAATTATTTCCCAAAAACAATTTTCTATTCTTTTAATTCCTTTTCTCTCCCATTCTCTAAAGGAAAGGTTATCTATTGTGAAAAGGATTAGCAGATTTTGTGTCAATAATAATTTTGGTATTTGGTAATTTGTTTTTTTCCTTTCTAAGTGAATCTTCTTCCATATATTGAGTAAATGGTGCAGAACTGGTGAACTCCTATATTGCACCAGTTTTTCATCCCACTTATAAACTATATGTTCTGGTACCTTCTCCCCTATTTTATCTAGCTCCATCTTGGTCCAATCTGGTTATTCCCTTGTTTGATAAAAATCTGATAGATACCTTAATTGTGCTGCTCTATAATAATTTTAAAAGTTTATTAGCTGCAAACCACCTTGTTTGTACTATTCTGTTAATTTATCTAGCGCTATCCTCGGTTTCCCCCCTTTCCATAAGAATTTCCTTATTATTCTCTTTAGTTCATTGAAGAATTTCCCTGTTAAGGGAATTCTAACGATTGAAATAGGTATTGTATGCTTGGGAAGACATTAATTTTAATGCAATTTACCCTCCCTATCAATGTTAGTGGCAATTCTTTCCAATATTCAAAGATATCCTGTAATTTCTTCATTAATGGCTGATAATTTAATTTGTATTATCTAATTATTATCAAACCTAATACCTAGGTATCGGATTGCTTGTGTTTGCCATTTAAATGGTGATTCTTTTTTAAACTCTGTGTAATCTGCATTATTCATTGGCATCGCTTCACTTTTATTTGTATTGATCTTGTACCCCGATATTTCTCCATATTCCTTCAATTTCTTATGTAGTTCTTTTATTGATATTTCTGGTTCTGTTAAGTATACTATGACGTCATCTGCAAATAAACTGATTTTATATTCCTTCTCCTTTATTTTTATCCCTTTTATTTTATTTTCTGTTCTTATCAGTTTTGCCAATGGTTCTATTGCTAAAGCGAACAGTGAAGGAAACATCCCTGCCTAGTTAACCTACTTAATTTAAATTGGTTCGTTACATATCCATTTACTGTCACCTTCGCCAATGGTCCTTTATATAATGCTTTAATCAAATTAATATATTTTTTCTGGTAGGTTGAACCTCTGTAGTACTTTGAATAAATAATTCCATTCTACCCTGTCAAAGGCTTTTTCTGCGTCTAAAGCAACAGCCACTATTGGTGTCTTATTTCCTTCTACTGGATGGTTTAAATTAATGAACTTACAGACATTGTCTGTAGTTCGTCTTTTCTTAATAAATCCAGTTTGATCTTGTTTTACTATTTTTGGTACACAGTCGGCCAATCTGTTTGCTAATAGTTTTGCTATTATCTTATAATCTGAATTAAGTAGAGATATATGATGCTGGTGTTAGTGGATCTTTCCCCGTCTTTGGTATTACTGTAATTATTGCTGTTTTACATGAATCTGGCAAGTTTTGTGTTTCTTCTATCTGGTATCTGGTTCATTACGTCGAGGAGAGGAGGAATTAATAACTTTTTAAATGTTTTATATAATTCTATTGGGAGTCCATCCTCTCCAGGATTGTTTGGCAGCTTTTTTAATATATCCTATATTTCCTCTATTTCAAATGGTTTTATCAATTTGTTTTGCTCCTCTTCTTGCAATTTCGGTAGTTCAATTTCAGCTAAAAACTCATCTATTTTGTCTTCTTTCCCTTCGTTTTCAGTTCGGTATAATTGTTCATAGAATTCCTTAAAGTTTTAATTGATCTCTGTTGGCTTATATGTAATTTGTTTGTCCTTTTTCCTTGATGCCAATACCGTTCTTTTAGCTAGTTCTGTTTTAAGTTGCCAGGCTAATATTTTGTGCGTTTTTTTCTCCTAGCTCGTACTACTTCTGCTTTATTTTCATTATGTTCTTCTCCACCTTATACGTTTGTAATGTTTTGTATTTTTTTTTGTCCACCAATTCTCTTCTTTTTGTTTTATCTTCCCTGTTGCGAGTTCTTTTTCTGTACTTACTATTTCCCTTTCCAACTGTTCTATTTCCCGATTGTAGTCCTTTTTCATCTTAGTTACATAACTTATTATCTGCTCTCTGATGAAGGCTTTCATTGCATCCCATAATATAAATTTGTCTTTCACTGATTCCGTATTTATTTCAAAGTGCATTTTAATTTGGCGTTCAATAAATTCTCTAAATTCCTGTCTTTTAAGTAGCATGGAGTTTAATCTCCATCGATATGTTCTTGGTGGAATGTCCTCCAGTTCTATTGCTAATAATAGGGGTGAATGATCGGATAGTAGTTTAGCTTTGTATTCAGTTTTCCTAACTCTCCCTTGGATATGGGCTGACAACAGGAACATGTCAATCCTTGAGTATGTTTTATGTCTACTCAAATAATATGAGTATTCCTTCTCCTTTGGGTGTTGCCTCCTCCATATATCCAACAGTTGCATTTCCTGCATTGATGTAACCTTAAATTTGACCACTTTATTCTTTTTGCTAGTCTTTTGTCCAGTTTTATCCACCTTTGGGTCCAAATTAAGGTTAAAATCCCCTCCTATCAATATATTCCTTGTGTATCTGCAATCTTCAAAAAAAATCTTGCATAAACTTTTGATTCTCTTCATTAGGTGCATATATATTGACCAAATTCCAGAATTCTGAATATATCTGACACTTTATCATTACATACCTCCCTGCTGGATCTATTATTTCCTCCTCTATTTTGATTGGTACATTTTTATTGATTAATATAGCTACACCTCTGACTTTTGAATTATATGATGCTGCCGTTATGTGCCCTACACAGTCTCTGCTTAATTTCTTGTGTTCCACTTCAGTTAGATGCGTTTCCTGCCCGAATGCTATATCTATTTTTTCTTTTTTCAGGAAATTTAATAGCCTCTTCCTTTTGATTTGGTTATGTATTCCATTAATATTTATAGTCATATAGTTCAACATGGCCTTCTCATACTCTGTTTATACCTCATTTCTGCTTCCTCACCATCACCTTTCCCCTTTTCCCTATTTTCATCTCTCAGTTTTCCCTTTTTGAACTCAATGTATGACAACACTTCTAAAACATAAAATACTTCAACAACTCCCACATCTAAAATTCCCTTAACCCCCAAGTGTCCCTTCCCCTCTCTGAGTTGCCTCTGTCCCTTGCCGGGCAACCACAACTCCCCTCTCCTTTCGGATTACGAACCTGCTCGCAAGAGTCAACTGATTTTGCAGTGACTGTTATTCTCTCCCACCCAACCTACTCCAGAAAAGACTTCTATCTTCACATTTAACAAAGCTCACACTCTTTTCTTTCTTTTTTTCCTCTCATTTTTGTTCCTTACTTCCCTTTTCTTTCCCTTCTTTAGTTCTTATGAATACATTATTTTTATATCTTTATTTGTAGTTTGTCGTCACTCTTCATTCTTGTTACATCTCTCCTTCTGTCCTGCAGGCATTCTGCAAATTCTCGTACTTTCTCCGGATCCGAGAACAGTCTGTTTTGCTCCCCGGGGATAAATATTTTAAGCACAGCTGGATATCTTAACATAAATTTATAGCCTTTTTTCCATAGGATCGATTTTGCTGTGTTAAACTCCTTCCTCTTCTTTAGGAGTTCAAAACTTATGTCTGGGTAAAAAAATATTTTTGACCCTTGTATTCCAATGGTTTTTTTGTCTTCTCTAATTTTATTCCTTGCCCTCTCCAATATATTTTCTCTTGTTGTGTATCTCATAAATTCTACTAAAAAGGATCTTGGTTTTTGTTGTGACTGTGTTTTCGGGGCTAATGTTCTCTGTGCCCTTTCTATTTCCATTCCTTCCTGTATTTCTGGCATTCCCAGGACCTTTGGGATTCATTCTTTTATAAATTCTTTCAGACTTTTGTCTTCTTCATCTTCCTTTAGGCCCACTATCTTCATATTGTTTCGCTTACTATACTTTTCCATTATATCCATCTTCTGAGCTAACTACTCTTGTGTCTCTTTAACTTTTTTGTCACTGTCTTCTAATTTTCTTCTTGTCATTCACTTTCATTTCTACAGCTATTTCTCATTCTTCCACATTTTCTAATCTTTTCCCTATTTCTGTCATGACCATCTCTATTCACTTTTTCTTCTGTACTTTTCATTTCACTAAATTCTGATGTCAACCATTCTTTTAATGCTTTCATTTGTTCTTGAAATTTTTTTATCTATATACTGTCCATCTATTTTACCTTCTATTCCTCTGTGCAGAGCATGGTCATCTTCTTCTTCTGTGTCTGCACCTGTGTTTGTGTCTTCTACTTCTCTTCCTTGTATCTGTGTCTCTTTTGGCTTTCTTGTTGAGCTGCTTACCTCAGTTTGTTGGGTGTTTTTTTGCATAGCTTCTTATTGTTGTCCTCTTCTTCTGGGTTAGTTATCTGTTGGGCTTCCTGTTGCTGTTTTTCTTTCTTATCACTCCCTTTCCCATTGATTATCCTTTAAGCTTGAGTTTGATAGAGCTCATCGTTCCTTGGCTCCCAAGCCAGCTTCGGGTCGCCGTCCGCATTTGGTAATTCTCTGGCTCCACCAATATCAAGTAAAATATCATGTAATTCGTGAGGCTCATCAGAAGATTACCAGGGGCAACAAATTAGACTTGCGGAAGACTTTTGTCCTGAATTATGAATCTGCACAGAGAATATAAAGATGACATGTCTGAGCTGTATAAGAAAGGATTCAAGCCTGCTTTGTTATATCCAGCTCATCTTCGGATTACTTTCAATGATGGCCACAAGGAATTTGTGAAATCAGTGGAAGTCTTGAATGAGTCTCCTTCAACATCAATTCTCATATGAACTATTAGTTGGTGACTGAAGTTTTTGTATTGCTGAAGTTTTTCATTTTGCTTTGATTATAGACAAAGCTGATAGGTGCAGGAGTAGGCCATTTGACCCTTCAAGCCAGCACGGCTATTCAGTATGATCATCACTACCCCATTCCTGCCTTCTCCCCATATCCCTTGACTCTGCCATCTTTAAGAGCTCTATTTAACTCTTTCTTGAAAGCATCAAGAGAATTGGCCTCCACTGCCTCCTGAGCAGAGTATTCCACAGATCCACAACTCTCTGGGTGAAAACATTTTTTCCTTAACTCCAATCTAAATGGATACCCCTTATTCTTAAACTGTGGCCTTTGGTTCTGGACTCCCCCAACAATGGGAACATGTTTCCTGCCTCTGGCGTGTCCAATCACTTAATAATTTTATATGTTTCAATCAGATTCCCTCTCATCCTTCTAAATTCCAGTGTATACAAGACCAGTCGCTCCAATCTTTCAACATATGACAGTACTGCCATCCTGGGAATTAACCTCGTGAACCTATACTGCACTCCCTCAATAGCAAAAATATCCTTCCTTAAATTTGGAGATCAGAACTGCACACTAGACTCCATGTGTGGTCTCACCAGGGCCATGTACAAATGCAGAAGGACCTCTTTGCTCCAATACTCAACTCCCCTTGTTATGAAGGCCAACATGCCATTAACTTTCTTCATTGCCTGTTGTACCTCTATGCTTACTTTCAGTGACTGATAAACAAGGACACCTTGATCTCATTGTGCTTCCCTTTTTCCTAACTTGACACCATTCAGATAGTAATCTGCCTTCCTGTACTTGCCACCAAAGTGGATAACCTCACATTTATCCACATTAAGCTGCATCTGCCATGCATCTGCCCACTCACCCAACTTGTCCAAGTCACCCTACATTCTCATAACATCCTTCTCACATTTCACACTGCCACCCACCTTTGTGTTATTTGTAAATTTGCTAATGTTACTTTTAATCCCTTAATCTAAATCATTAATGTATATGGTAAATAGCTGTGGTCCCAGCACCAAGCCTTATGGTACTTCATTAGTCACTGCCTGCCATTCTGAAAGGGACCAGTTAATCCCTACTCTTTGCCAACCAATTTTTCTATCCATGACAATACCCTACCCCCAATACAATATGCTCTAATTTTCCCCATTAATCTCCCATGTGGGACCTTATCAAAGGCTTTCTGAAAGTCCATGTTCAATACATCCACTGGCTCTCCCTTAGCCATTTTCATAGTTACATCCTCAGAGAATTCCAGAAGATTAGTCAAGCATGATTTCCCCTTTGTAAATCCATGCTGACTCGGACTGATCCTGTTACTGCTATACAAATGTGCTGCTATTTCATCTTTTTTAATTGACTCCAGCATCTTTCCCACCACTCATGTCAGGCTAACATCTATAATTCCCTGTTTTCACTCTCCCTCCTTTCTTAAAAAGTTGGATAACATTAGCTACCCTCCAATCCACAGGAACTGACCCTGAATCTAAAGAACATTGGAAAATGATTACCAATCGTCCACTATTTCTAGAACCACCTCCTTAAGTACTCTGGAATGCAGACCTTCAGTTCCATCAGTCTGCCCAACACCATTTTCTGCCAAATGTGAATTTCCTTCAGTTTCTCCATTACCCCAGGTCCTCTGTCCACATCTGGGAGATTCTTTGTGTCTTTCCTAGTGAAGACAGATCCAAAATACCTGTTCAACTTGTCCGCCATTTCCTTGTTTCCGCATAATAATTTCATCCATTTCTGTCTTCAAGGGCCCAACTTTGATCTTAACTAATTTTTTTCCTCTTCACATATCTAAAGAAGCTTTTACTATCCTCCTTTATATTTTTGGCTAGCTCATTTTCATACCTCATCTTTTCTCCCATATTGGCTTTTTAGTTATCTTTTGTTGCTCTTTAAAAGTTTCCCAATCCTCTGGCTTACCACTCATCCTTGCTATGTTATACTTCTCTTTTATTTTTATATTGTCCTTGACTTCCCTTGTCTGCCATGGTCATCCTTTTCTCCTCTTTGAATCTTTCTTCCTCTGGAATGAACTGATCCTGCACCTTCTGTATTATTCCCAGAAATACCTACCATTGTTGTTCCACTGTCATCCCTGCTAGGGTATCTTTCCAGTCAACTTTGGCCAGCTCCTCCCTTATGACTCCATAGTCCCCTCTGTTCAACTGTAATATTGACTCTTCCAATTTTCCCTTCTCCCTCTCAAATTGTAGATTAAAACATCATATTATGGTCACTACCTCCTAATGGCTCCATTACCTCGAGCTCCCTTATCAAACCTGGTTCATTACATAACACTAAATCTAGAATTGCTTTCTCCCTGAAAGGGTCTAGTACAAGCTACTCTAAGAATCCATCTCCGAGACACTCCACAAATTCCCTTAGGGAGTAGTACCTACCTGCATGTTGAAATCCCCCATGAGAACCGTAGCATTACCTTTGAGACATGCCAATTTTAACTCTTGATTCAACTTGCACCCTATATCTAGGCTACTGTGTGGGGCCTGTAGATAACTACCATTAGGCTCTTGTTGACCTGTGACAATTTCTCAGTTCTATCCATTCTGACTCTACATCTCCTGATTCTATGTCACCCCTCGCAAAGGACTGAATTTCATTCCTCAACAACAGAGCCACCCCACCCCCTCTGCCCACCTGTCTGTCCATTTGATAGGATTTGTACCCTTGGATATTCATTTCCCAGCTCTGGTTCTCTTGCAGCCATGTCTCTATTATTCCTACAACATCATACTTGCCAATTTTCAACTGAGCCTCAAACTCATCCACTTTATTTCTTGTGCTTTGTGCATTCATATATACACTTTTAATCCATTACTCCCCTTCCCTTTCACATTGATTCCTATTGCACTTGGCTGTACTCTCCAATCCCTTCCTGAGCTTTCTGCCCCATTAATTCCGTTGTCTTCCTTAACTTATTCTCTATTTCCCTACAACTCCATCTTTGTATTTCCAGTTCATCTCCCACACCACACCCCCCCCACACCCCACTTAAACACACCCATGTAGTAGTGGGAAACCTGGTTACCAGACTACTGGTTCCCCTGCCTGTTAAGGTCCCTTTTGTACAATTCATCCTTACCCCCAAAATAGATGCCAGTGGTGTAAGAATCCAAATCCCTGCTTCATGCAGGGTGAAGTTTGGTTGCCTTCTTTTTGTTAATGGATGGTGTAATGTTCTTGTTTGGTTTATGGTTTAGTAAGCTTGTGTTTTTTTTTTCTATTTTAGTTTAGTTGCCTTTTTTTTGCATGAAAGATTTGTGGAATATATTAATTTTATCTTTTTACTGTTGATTTTAATTTCCTACTTTTGTAATTCATTTATCAATAATACAAGTAGTGTTTTGCCCTTGGGTTATAACAGAACTGTGGGAAAATAGGGTTAACACTAATAATAATGCACATGCGCATAGTCCATTTTACGTGCAGGAAATCTTAAAGTTAATCAGGTATAGGTTTTGGATACTTGCTGTAACAAGCCTGCAAAGTTAAATGGGGAATGTCTGTTGGTCTTTATTTTTTTTTACTATTAATGGTTTAGTATTATTTTGAACGCTTGTTGTTTAGATGTGTTTGTGAATATAATGCACTTTTTAAAAATTGCTGACCATGGGAAGGGGAGACGTGAATTTAACATGCATGCACCTGCATTGTTTAGCTTTACTGCAAATTCTTTCTTTCACTTTGTACAGTTTTTAATTGTCTAGAAAAATTTAAAAAAAAAGAGCTATATTTAGAATCTTCAGCAGAAATGTAAGGGGTTTAAAATATATTTGGAGCCTGTCTGCTGTCCCTTTCGGCAGGTTTTGGATTTGGGGTGTTTAGGAGGGAGGGTGGTTGTTTGGGTTTAAAGAACTGGGTTTCAAGATTGTTATGGTTTCAAGTTTTGTGTAAGCTGTGTTGTCGTACGGATTTAAGGTGGCAGCTTGGAGGTTGCTGACGGACTGTTCTTCATTCTTTTCATAACATTAATTAAAATTATGATTAATCTTAAAGTTATTTCTTGGATTTTCAAAGGTTTAAACAGCCGTATTAAATGCAGTACAGTGTTTGTACATGTCAAACATCTAAAAACTGAGATTGTTTTTTTATAGGTGTTTTTTTTATAAGAAACTCCAATCCGAAACTGATAATTCCCAACTTAGGTCAAAGTGGAAAGGGCAATGTTTTCATTTTTCTTCTAATGCTAAAGTTAGGGTAATCTATATGTCAGTCAATCAGAACATTTCTTTTGTTCATCATAATATATCAGATAATTATGGTTGATACATTATTGTTACAGGCAAACTACATAATAAAATGGAAGTTTTTGCTAATATAAACGCCCCTAACATTGATGATGTGGGTTTTTTTCTCAGCCCTACCAGATTTAAGTCTTTACTCACTGGTGTTGGATGGAGATTTTAATTGTTGGTTAGATCCTGTCTTCGATCATTCATCTCCTAAATCTGCTACTTTGAGAAAATATGCTTCTGTAATTCATTATTTTTTCAACAAATATCAGTACTTCAGATGAGTAGCATTTTTTCACCTGAATAGAAGAGAGTACTCCTTTTATTCTTATGTTCATTGCACTTGCTCTCTGATGATCTTTTAATGGATAAACAATTGATTTCATTTGACTAATTGTGATTATCAAGGTATAGTGATATCCGACCATGCTCCAATCATTCTATGAATTTTCTTGATTTTTCCTTCTACAAAGAGGCATTGGCATTTTAATTCTACTTTACTTTCAGATAATAATTTTTTGAAATTTATGTAGGAGCATATTAATTTCTTGAATAAAAATTCTTCAACTATTTCTACCTTGATTGCTTGGGACACTGAAAGCATATCTTGGAGAGCAAATTATTTCTTATACAGCTAGTATAAAGAAACCTAATAAAGAAATATTCAATTTAATTAATCAGATTAAACAAATTGATTTACAATATGCACAAATTAAAATCCCTAAATTATATAAAAAGAGAGTTGAACTTGAAGAACAAATTTGATCTTCTTTCTACTTATCCCATTGAACAGAAACTTTTGAGGAGTTAAATTCAGTTTTACATCATGGAGAAAAATCTGGTAAGCTTTTGGCCAACCAATTAAAAGGAATTTCTGCTCAGAGAAAAATTGCTAAGATTTGGATAGGCAACGGTAATGCTACTATAGACCATTCTAAAATAAATGATACATTTAGAGGGTTTTATTCTAGACTGTATACTTCTGAATCTAATAATGATAATATTCTAATAAAGGAGTTTTTGGACCGCTTAAATATTCGCACATTTTTTTCAGAATAATTGTACGAGTCTGGAGTAGCCTATTTCATAAGAGGAAATACTTCTTGCTATTTCTTCACTACAGTCAGGTAAATTTCCAGGACCTGATGGGTATCCTGTGGAATTTTTTCTAATTTGGTTGTGCTCCAATTAAATTCTGTGTGAAGCTTGAATTTCTATTATTGCGAAAAAGGGGAAAGATCCACTTGAGTATTCTTATTATAGGCCAATTTCTTTACTGAATGTTGATATGAATATCTTGGCTAAAGTGCCAAGACTGGAGTATATATTACCTTTAATTATTTCTGAAGATCAGACTGGCTTCATTAAAAATTGTTATTCTAATTTTCATTTACATCATTTATTGAACATTTTATATTTGCCCCCCAGTCCTGTCCCTGAATGTATCCTTCCATTAGATGCAGAGAATGCTTTTGATCGGATGGAGTGGGGTTATTTATTTGCGATTCTGAAAAAATGTTTGGATCATGTTTTATTAAATGGATTAAATTATTATATTTTTGTCCTACTGCTTCAATTCTTAATAATTTACAACAATCAAAACTTTTAATCTTCAATGGAGTTCTCATTAAGGCTATCCTTTAAATCCATTACTTTTTGATTTGGTTTTAGATCCATTAGCAATTGCGTTTTGAGAGTGCAGAGATTTTTTTTCAGGATTTACAGGAAGGCTATTGAACATAAAATTTCCCTATATGCAGATGATCTTTTGCTTTTTATATCTAATCCAGATACTTCTTAACCTTTCACACTATCTTTACTATCTCAATTTAGTTAATTTTCAGGGTATAAATTGAATCTGCATAAGAGTGAACTTTTGCCCTTAAATGATCCATACCAAGGTATTTTAATGTTCCTTATAAGATTGTGAGAGATCAATTTACTTATCTTGGTATTACAATTACAAAGAGTTATAAACATATTTTTAAGTAAAATATTTCTACTTAAATATGTTAAATTATCTTTAATGAGATGGTCACCTTTATCTATTTCTATGATTGGTCCATATTAACTCTATTAAAATAAACATTTTACCTAAATTTATTTATTTTCTCTTTTGTTAAGTTCTATTTTATTATTATGATTGTGCTTTTTTGTATTTAACGATAATTTTTATAACTTTTTCTGGTCTTGTAGCACACTTTAATGGTATTGTCCAAATTTTCTTATTGTAAAAATATCACTAAAAATATCTTAAAAAGAAAAGATATTGCCAGTTGAACTTAGGAGAAACATTAATGATCTGTGCTTCTAAGATCTCAGATTTTCATGTTTGTTGGAATGGTCCCCATTTCTATAGCAATACAATACTCCCGCAACTTGCAAACATGTAGTACACACAATGAATTATTGCTATAGTAGAGGGTTTTCTTGTTTAATTACTATTTCATTTGCTGCAAGGATAGGGAATACATTTTAAGGCTCTTCCAAATAGAAGTCCACAAAAATCAATAATGTGCAAGTCATTTTGATTGTTATAGGTCTTGTAGATTTATGAAATCTCTTAACTGAACAAATTGCTGAAATTAGTGGAGAAAGAACTCCTGTGCACGTTTAAAAAAAATTTTATTTATATTTTCACACAAGCTTGTGCAGCCATATACATTGTTAGAGCCATCCTGGCAGCTCACATTCAAATTTACACACACTCCATTCTCATTATTGACTGTATAAACAAGTTTGCGTCTTTTCCAATCGCCCCTACATCTAACACAGCTCATTCAGACTGCGACCATCAACAGAAAACTACACCAGGATAATAAATAATAATTAGGGAATAGGGATTGTTGCTGCTTGGTGGGCGATCGATTGGCGATTATATATTCCTGACTTTCCTTGATCGGGATTAGAGTGAGGGAAAGGACCCCACGGCAGAGAATGGGGGAAATCATTCACCGCCTTACGCTAATGTGGCACATGTACAGCTGCCAAATACTTCAAAAAGTGTATATTTTTGTCTCTCAGATTATAAGTTACCTTCTCCAGGGGAACACAGCTCTGCATTTCCATATTCCATCGTTCAATACTAAGACTAGAGTCAGACTTCCAGGTCGCCGCAATGGACTTCCTGGCCACTGCCAATGTGATTAACGTAAATTGATTTGAAATTTGGACAGCTTCATTGTAAGCCTCATATCCATTATGTTTCCCAACAGGAACAACTTTGGGTCCTGCGGGAATTGTTTACCTATGATTTTCTTTAGGACTTGGCCTAGTTCTTCCCAAAAGGGCCTCACCGTGGTACATGACCAGGCTGTGTGCAAGAATGTCCCAATAGCCATGCCGCATCTGAAACGTTGGTCCGAGGCTTATGGTTTTGACCTGTTTACTTTTTGCAGCATTAGATACAGCTGGTGCAAAAAATTATATTGCACCACATTGTACCTTGCGTTGATGACCGTGGTCATGCTGTCCCGGCATAAGTCCGACTCCCATCCTTCTCCATCTAACTGGAGCAGGAAATACATTGCAGAAATGAATTTCTTTCCAATCCCCCTTTGAATCATGGTCTCTATGGCACTGCACCGAGGTAGGGTCAGACTTGGACCCAATATGTCCCGTAAAAAAGATCTTATTTGAAGATAGCAGTGGAATGTCTGATTTGGCAAATCATATTTATTTTTGAGTTGCTCAAACAACATTAATTGCTCCTGCTTGGAACAGTCCTCTATGCACCTGATGCCATTACGGCACCAAGTGTCCAGGATCTTGATACCTACAGTTAATGGTATTAATTTATTAGGTGTCAGGGAAGTTTTTGGGGACAGCCCCACTTTGATGTTCAAATATTGGTTAATTTTGTTCCAGGTATTAATCACTTGTTTTAATATGGGGATGCTCTTCTTTCCTGACAGCAATTTAGCATCCCATTTATAAATAAAGACCTCTGCTATCCTCTCGCCCACCAGGTGCAGATCAATTTGTGCCAAGGATGGTACACCTCCTCCCTGGAAGAGAGAGGTGATGTATTTCGACTGGGCTGCCCAATAATATTTTTTAAAGTCTGGCATCCTCAATCTGCCTAAACTATAGTCCCATGTTAATTTTTCCATAGAAACCCTTGCCACCTTACCATTCCAGAGAAACATTCTGACCTAGTGTAGCAGCTGTTTGAATAAATCCTGGGGAAATGGCACAGGCATGTCTGGAAAATATATTGGAGTCTTGGCAACACATTCATTTTAATACAGTTAACCCTGCCCACTAATGTTATGGGCAGGAACATCCATCTATTTAAATCCTTTTCGTCTCTCTCCAGCAAGGGGACTTAATTTAACTTGTATAAGTTATTCAAGTTCCCATCAATATTAACTCCCAGGTATTTGATCTCCCCCCCCTGTGGCCACTTTAAATTGCTATTTTCTTTAAGTTGGGTATAATTCCCCTTGTTGAGTGGCACCACCTCACTTTTTCCTCATTTGATTTTATACCTGGAGAGTTTCCCATAGTCCTCCAATACCATGTACAGTTGAGGCAAAGAAGTTGCAGGGTCTGACAGGTGTATCAGCATTTCATCAGCAAATAAGTTGATTTTGTGCTCCTCCTGGTCCACTCTATAACTTTTAATATCTGGATCCCGGTGAATGGCCTCTGCTAGTGGTTCCATTGCTAGCACAAAGAGAGCCAGTGGTAGCGGGCACCTTTGTCTACTAGATCTGGTTAGTGGGAAAGCTGAAGAGATTTGTCCATTGGTCATAACCTTTGCCTTGGGCACATGGTATTGCACCCTAATCTAATTTCAAACCCCACCTTTTTCAACACTTTATATAAAAATTCCCACTTCAGTCTATCAAAAGCCTTCTCTGCATCCAGGGAAACAGCCAATCCCCTCTCATTTCTGGTTTGTGCCAGATGCATTACACTCAACAGTCTGCTAATGCTGCCCTCTGCTTGCCTCTCCTGCACAAAGGCTGCCTGGTCTTTGTTTATTAATTTTGGTAAATGCAATGCCAATCTGTTTGCCAGGGCCTTGGCAAGGATCTTGTAATCAGTATTCAGCAAGAAAATTGGTCTATAATAAAAAGGCAAAAGTGGATCTTTATCCTTCTTGAAGATCGTTGTAACAATCGTCGTTGTGAAAGATTCCAGGAGGGTTTGTGTTTCCTTTGCCTGGTCTATCACCTCCATATACAGAGGTATTAGTAAATCCTTAAATTCTCGATAGGAATCTGTCCTTTCCCGGAGACTTACCAGCTTGTAGCGCACTTGATGCTTTCCCCAGCTCTTCCTCTATAAGAGGAAGGTCTAGTTCCTCCTGCTCCTCTGGACTTAAATTTGGGAGATATAATCTGGCCAGAAACTCATCCATTCGATTAGAATCCCCAGTCAATTCAGATTTATGCAGTCCTTCATAAAATTCTTTGAAGGTCTCATTAATTTCCTTTGGTTTATATGAGATCTGGCCATTCCCTGTTTGTATTGCATTGATTGTTCTAGAGGCTTGTTCTGCAAAGCAAAGACCTTGTATGCTCTTGCCCCCAACTCGACACTTTTGCCTCGACCTCACAAGGACCTTCTCCATACTATACGTCTAAAGCGTATTATATTCCAATTTCTTGTTTGCAAGAGCTCTATAGTGGTCCTCTGAGCCTGATTTCTGTAAATCTTTCTCTAATTGGGTAATGTCCTTTTCCACTTCCTCCACCTCCCTTATATAATTTTTCTTGATCATCTTTATCTGGCCCCTCAAGTATGCCTTAAGGGTGTCCCACAGAAGGAATTTATCTGGCCTAACAGTACAGGGCTGTTTTGGCTTTTATGAAACCACAAAATTCCGTTTTTTTTTTCAACATCAGTGTTACAATGTCCTGTTTATCTGACATTTCAGTAGTCAAAACCGGGGGAGAATGGTCCGAGAGAAGCCTTGCCCCATACTCAACTTCCATGATCTTACCTTCTATATGGGCTGAAGCCAGAAAAAAAGTCTGTTCTAGCATAGGAATCATGTTGCTTTGAGTAAAATGAGTAATCCCTCTCTTGGATGCTTTTTGTGCCTTGCATCTATCAAATTCAGCTCTCTCATGCAGTCAGTGGTGGCTTTCAGCACTCTAGTCCTAGTTATTTGTTTTGTGGATTTATCCAGCACCGGATCCAGACATAGATTAAAGTTTCCCCCTATTAGAATATTTTCATTTGCCTCTGCCAATTGTAGGGAAATGTCCTGTATAAACTTTTCATGATCATAGTTGGGGGGCGTAGACGTTCACTAGGGTCCAGGATTCTGAATATATTTGACAGTGCACCATAACAAATCTTCACATTTTGTCTTCAATCACCCTCTGCACCTGCACTGGAACACTCTTCCCCACTAGAATTGCTACCCCACCCCCCCTTACCTATGACCTGCTTTTTAGCTTCTGATGCTCCCACTGCTCTGTTAAATGCGTCTCTTGGAGGAAGGCCAGTTCTATTCCCATTTTTTTTGTGTGGCAAGACCCTTTTACATTTCACCTGACTGTTTAAGCTGTTAACATTATAATTAGCATACTTTACACTTTTATCAATTACAACAGGACTCCCTCCCTAAATGTTTTCCCTCCACCCCACCCCACACCCAATCTCTTACCATCTGCCCGCTGCTTCACTCCATCCGAGCAGCGACAGACCCTGCGGGGGGAAAAAAGACACCACAAATCCATTCTCCCACAACATACATACCCACTCACAACCATTCCCCTCTAAATAATAAAAGGGAACGAATACCCCACACACATCATACTTCAGTCTCTGCTTCCCTCTGCTCACACCTCTGGCGGTCACTCTCCTCTTCTTACTGCTATTACCCCATACCATGCAGTCACCATGACTCTCCATTCTCACCCTCAGCACCCTCCACCAGTCCAGTCTCAGAACCCCCCATACCTTTACATATAACATCTTTTTATCATTTAAAAAAAAATCAGAAAACAGCCAAAAGCCTATTCTCTATATAACACAAAATTCCAAGTCATCCCAGTCTATCAGTTTTAGTAATTTTTAGGTCTTATTGCCCCTTTTACTCTTTTCCACTTGGTCCACTATTTAGTGCCAGCAGAGTATTTATAAACTGACATGCTTTCATTTATTCTGTTTTAAAAAAAAAATCCTTCCCCCCACCCCCGGCAACATAATTTTCAAGGTAGTGGGGTGGCTCAGAACATAGTCATAGTTCTCCTGCTTTGCCGATCGTTTAACCGGTTCAAAGTCTCTCCACTTCTTGAGCAGAGCTGCACTAATATCTGGATAAAAGAACACTTTCGACCCCCTGTACTCCAGAGGGCCCTCTGAATTGCCCCTTTTGCCTCTGCACCTAATATTTTTTCATGATCTTAAAAATATTTTAACTTTATAAGGGGCCTTTGCCCCAGTCCTGGCTTAGGGATTGGGGTTCTACGGGTCTTTCTATTTCAATGGGGGTTCCCAGCGCCTCCTTTCCTCGTACTTCAGGGATCCATTTAGTTAGGAACTCTGTAAGAGTTCCCCCCTTGGAGTCTTGTTTCGAACCCACTCTTTTAATGTTGCAGCGTTTTATGAAGTTCTTTTAATTTCTTGCTCCATTGTGGCAATTCTATCCTCCCTGTCCCCAATCTCTCCTCTATCTCTGCCACCCTACCTGTTATATTCACCAGGGCCCCCTCCATCCTGTCTAATTTTTCTATTATGTTTGTGGCCCTGCTGTCCATTATCTTCTCCAACCTACTTTCCATTTGGGTCAGAGACTGTAAAATGTCTCTTAAGGAGGGTTCCGGGCCCCCCTCCTCCCTTTTCTGTCGTGGCCCAGCTTTCCAGCTTCTCCTAGCCTTGTGGCTGGGTCCCTCGCACACTTGACCGCCACCAATACCGCCATCACTGTCGCCCTGCAGATCCTCGTCTCCGACTTGATGGCCCTCGCAATTGCCTCGATTGCTGTCCTGGTTGACCTCCTCTGCATCCTCGTTGGAGCTTCTTAGTCCCGAACTCATGCTGGCTCCACTCGAGGCCGCTGTTCCCCGACTCAATGCACTCTTAGTGGATCCTGGCTGTCAAGGAGACTGTTGCTTGGCGCGCGAACTCGCGAGCTGTGAGGGAGAGGCAGCTGTCTTCCCTTGTTCCTGTTCACCTTTTCCAAGGCTCTCACCACCTTGACTACCACACCATTCCTCTGTTCTGGGCACCGCCTGCTTGTGGAACTCCCGTTGGTGCTGAGGTCGGGGGTTGTGTCCTCCTTGATGGCTCTCAGGTTGGTACCACCATTACTCCTGACACGAGGCACCTCCACTTGCCTCGGATCTTTGTCAGGCCGCCCATTTCCTTATTGTATTTTTCCTTTTTTTTGTTGATTGAAGCTACCTCATCCTCCTCTTGTATTCAGACAGGAATTTTTCTTTTTTTTAAAATCCTGGATTTTGAATTTTTAATGGTGTTTTCTGGTCTAGGTCTGGGAGCTCTTAGTGTCTGCAACTTCCTGGACACTCACCATCACGTGACCTCCTCCTGTGCTCCTCTTTATCACCTCTGATAAAGGATGTGCTATAGCTTGTATTTTTTTGGGTACAGGTGGTGTCCTCCAGAAGTTAAAAGTTTTCTTCATCTCCTGCAATATGGATTTTTGCATAATTATATGTCTTTACGGGCATAACTCATCACTCACCAGGGAGAGTTTATGGAAATTCTATCATGGCAAATTAAAATTGACTTATTTCAAGTAAATAGCACATTTCAATTTTTGAGGGAAAGTCCAGCCATTTGAAGTTGTCTGTTACTTTCAGTGAACTTGCACTGATGTTAATCAGGTGTGGTAATATGGAGTGAATTTAGTACTTCGAGAGCATTGGCTATAGTTTTAATTTTGCATTTAACAGATGTTAAATTCAAGCATCTGTTCATGAATAAATCAACATTTCTAATTCTTTTCAACAGAAATCATTTAAATAAATATTTTGAAATAATATTTGATTATTTTTCATTCATTCATTTTCTTCTTTCTGAAGGTTTTGATGTCCACATGTTCTCAGTGTCACGTTTGTGAAGCTTTGGTTTATGATGAGGAGATTATGTCTGGTTGGAGTGCGGATGATTCTAACCTTAACACCACTTGCCCATTTTGTAAGAATGCTTTCTTGCCAGTACTAAACATTGAGTTTAAGGACTTGCGAGATACTGGAAGGTACAGCACTGTTAATTTTTTTACTTGTATTTGATACTGAAGGTTCTTAAAATTTCTTTCCAAGCTTCTACTCTGAGCAGGATGCAAGAATATTAGAGGCAGACGTTTGCAGTGAGTTGGTGTCTTCAATATATGTGGGGAAAAAAAGAAGTGGGAAAAATTGGTTACACTTTCTTTTGGAGTGTTAATGTTAAGAATGTATTTTTTTTATAACTGTAATGGTGTGTATGTAAGTTTTTCTTGTTTGTGGCAAAGAAACAGAAAAGCAAAATTAATATAATTGAATAAAACATATAATCTAGAAATGTCCAATCCGCAATGCGTGCTGACTTAATAACTGCCTAGAATTTTCTGACTGCGTAACCTTTCATTTTTCTTAATCCATGTACCCATCTATTAGTTTCCCAAAGGATCTTATTGTACCTGCCTCCACCACTGTGGGAGCATCACCACTCTGTGTGAAAAATGTACCTCTTGCATCCCACTTCCAACCCTCCCAAACTTTTTCCTTCAAAACTTTTTATTTTGCAAATAGTTATGGCAGAAAATTGCTGATTTATTTTTGACTTTAAAAATGTCAAAATCTGCTGTGTGCACTTTTATAATTAGTACAAAATTGAAGACTGGTGATTTTGTTTTCTCAGTTTTTATTTGAAGACCAGCGTGTCTGGGGATAGTTTACCAAACCACCATGGACCCACTGTGTCAGAACCTGTTGTGCAAAATGTTGACTCTTCTTCTGATGCATCTGATTTAATCAATGTGGAAGACTTAGCAGTGCCTGCTGCAGCACAGGAGGGATCCACTTCTGAAGATGCAAGGTAGTTACAGTAAAATGCAAATGACATTTATTTCCTTTCCTTATCTAACCATAACATTCTTCTGAAATTTCACTAATCTGAAGTAAGTCATTTTATTGATTAATGTACCTTTTGAAAATTGGTGCATGAGCGAAGCACAGAGAGTAAACAAGGTGTTTGCGATAGATGATGGATAAACTGGAGCAAAACAGTGCTTAAAGATCTCAGCAGGTCAGGCAGCATCCATGGAAAGCAATAGACTATTGATATTTTGGGCCAACAACTGTTCACTGCTCTTTCCTAATGAAAGGTTTTTGGTATGAAACATTGACTTTTGCTTTCCATGGATAGTGCCTGACCTGCTGAGTTTCTATAGCACTTCAGTAGCCCACAGGGAACATTTTTATTTCTGGTACATTCTGTAATTACTTGGGAAAAGATTGGAATCACAAACCTGCTGCCTTTCACTCTGGTGTGAAGAGTTTAAAGTATGCCTCTCTCAATATGGTCAATTTACTAATGGCCAGTTTTATAAAAAGAGATCAGCATATGCAAATAAGATACTGGGCTGTTAAAATAAGGTGAGGAAGCATTATTTATTTTTTTAAATATATTTGGGTTTAAGATTTGGATTTGCGATAGAATGATAGGAACATTTTGTTTTCAAAAAGGGAGCAGAGGTGGAATTGAGAAAATGGAACAAGTGGAATAGCCATTTAAGAAGTGGCCTTGTTTTGATAAGACAAATGACTGTCTTCAATGTTCTGTTTTTCATTAATCCCGTGCAAAGCATTTACCTTTTTCTTTATCCCTTTTGGATCAGTACATTATCTAAGGGCTCCCAGGAGCTGCTGGACAAGGGAAATAATGAACCTCCGAAACGGACAGCCTCTTTGATCCGAAGTTACAGTGTAGGTGGTCCATTGCAGAACTTGGATGTGACTCAGCGACCTGCTCATGGTATTTCAACAACCAGCCTCCCGAACAGTCTTCATGAAAGTGTGGTAAGGAGTCAATGCACCAGATGTGAAAGGAATTTTCAATAGGACTCATACAGATTTGTGCACTCAGCACAATAATTATTTGATAAAATAAAATGTTAAAAGTAATTTAACATTTAATGTAAGAAAAGTGGTTGACCATCAATTAAAATCTACATTTCACAAGCAAGTAACTGAAATAATCTTCATTGTTGGTTCAAGGACTGGGGAAATTGATGATCAAGGATATGAGGTGCTCAATCGGGGGTATGATTTAATATTTAGAAAGCTGGAGCAATGTTATTTAATGGACAGAATAAGGAAATAATACCAAATGAAACCAAGCATTCCTGAAGTAAAGGGATTGAATTCTGTCAGGTAATGGATGGAAAACATGGTTTCTTTGAAAATGGGAACACAACTGCTTTGCTTATAGCTTGTGCTACTCTGGTGGAATTCAAAACTTTGATTGATGTTCAATTCTGTACTCAGCCTGAAGCTCCAGAACTTTTTCTGCAACAAATCTCTACTGCCCCTAATTTAGTACATTTTCTTCCAGGTGACTATTCTTGCTGAGTTAAGGCTGAAAAAGCTTTGCCATCATAGAGGTAAAGCTATCTTGGGCTTGAGGAAGGGAATTCCAAAACTGAATTCCTGGAAAATGGAAGGCAGTCCACAGTGATAAGGATAGAATGTGGAATACACTTTGGAGTCATGTAGAGTTTTACCATTATGGGACTGCTGGAAATTGGATGGGGTTGTGTGAGGACATTCAAAGATTTTTTGAAGTGTGTGTGGCATGGAACTATGGGTGAAAGGGGTTGCTGTGTTTTGCTAGAGTTTACGAGTTGGAATTATCTCAACTTTCATAGTTTCTGAAAGGACTGTTTTTAATCTGAATATTGATTACCTGTATCCTCAGCCAAGACTCTGTTTTATAGATACACATTTCTTCAGTGTGTCACTTTAAACATCTCTTCTCATCCCTTTCTCCAGGAAAATAGTACTTGTTTTGAAAATTCATAAGCTGGTACTTTCTTTACTTTGACAAGTGTTCTCTGGAAAATTGTATGTAGTATCAATGTATGGATTAACCATATATAATTTTATATTCTAGGATCCAGTGGGTCTCCAGAATAGACCTAATCCAAAGCCTGTGTCTGTACCCTATATAAGTCCATTAGTGCTGCGTAAAGAGTTGGAGTCTCTGCTGGAGAATGAGGGAGATCAGGTGATACACAGTTGCAAGTTTATCAATCAGCATCCAATTATTTTTTGGAACCTCGTTTGGTATTTCAGAAGGCTTGACTTGCCAAGCTACCTGCCTGGACTCATTCTAACCTCTGAGCATTGTAATAAAGGAATGCAGGTATGCATGTGAATATGTAAAAGTTTACAAATGGTGCCTTACTTTAATTTGTCAGCACACAACCTTTTGTTTTTAAAGCAGCATACACAATCACTTGAACGGGAAGTCTGCAGTATTCATGCATTTGCAATGTAATTTAGATGAGAGTAAGGTATAGAAAGCTAACACTTCTATGGATACCTGCTGCACTGGCAGAATAAAGAATAATGTACTCCTGAAAACTTCATTGAGTTTATGGTCAGTACAATTAATTTGGTCAAGCTGAAAGCACTTAAACTAGAAAAAGCTGCATTTTCAACCTGGTCATTCCCTACTTTTGGATATTTAATTGGTGATGCCTCCGCCCTGTTTTAAAAATAACATTAACCATTTCAAACATGAGTTGATACCGTTCAAATCTACAGGACACTCGCTTGTATAGTCTGGACTATAGTAATCATGGTGTGGTGTTTGTTTGGTGCTAAAAAAAAATATGGTTGTAATTTGCAAAATTATGTTTATAAATCATTAGTTTAAAGCTGGTTTTAATCCTATACAAGTTATAAATTCTGTAACTCCCAGTCTGTATTGAGTCTCATGTAATTTCAATTTTGTTTAATGCTCTATACAATTAAATGGAATAAAAGTGGATGTTTTTCATTGGTAAATTATGATATTTTCATTTGTTTTCCCCATTTTAGATGTCGCTATCGAATCTTTCTCAAGACAGCAAATTGGTGTACATACAACTTCTTTGGGATAACATTAATCTTCATCAAGAATCTGGTGACCCACTGTACATACGTTGGAGAAACAGGAGTAAGTGACAGATTGTTCACTCTTCTTCCCTGTCGCTGTCCCCCTTCTCCTCTCCTTCCAAACCCACCCCCCCCTCTAGTGCCCATCTGAATTTTACTTCGTTTTGGTGCTAATGAACATATTCAGTAACTGAACACAAAGGACAAAATAAATTCATGTTAAGTGAGTCATTGCTGTGCAAGCAATTCAACAATTCAGGTGCCTGAAAATCTGCTTAAAAAAGAGCTGTGTCATAATTTTAAAGCAAGATAAGCCTTGCTAAGCACTAACCACCGTGGATGAAGATTAATCCAGACAAGTCTGAGGTGTTGCACTTTGGGAGGTTAAATGAAAGGGGAAAGCATGCAGTTAATGGAAGGTCTTAAAAGCATTGATGTTCAGAGGGATCTGCATGTCCAGATCCATTGCTCCTTGAAAGTGGCTATGCAAGTAGAAAGGGCAGTTATTGCATGCCTTCATTGGTCAAGGCATTGAAGCTCAGAATAAGAAAGCCATGTTGCAGTTGTATAAACCTGGTTAGATTGCAAGGAGTATGCAGTTCTGGTTACTCCATTATAGGAAGGATATGGAGGCTTTGGAAAGAGTACAGAAAAGATTTACCAGCATGCTGCCTGGATTAGAGGGTATGAGTTGGGGAGAGAGTTTAGACAAAGTAGTTTTCTTTGGACTGGCAGAGGCTGAAGAAAGACTTGAGAGAAATTAATAAATTTATGAGAGGCATAGATAGGTTAGACAGTCAGAATAATTTTCCAAGTAAAATTGTCACTTATTAAAGGACATGCTTTTAAGGTGAGTGAGTGAAGTATGGGGCATTTTTTAAAAAATCTACACTGTTCTAGGTGCCTGGATTGGCCTGCCAGGGGTGGTGGTGAAAGCAGATACGATAGAGCATCTCAATGGATGGAGAAACAGAGGTGCACTTCCAGTGCAAGCTGTAGAGTTTTAGTGTAATTTGGGCATCATGGGCTGAAGGGCCTCTATAATCATTTCATGTAAATTGGAGATTGTGATAGTTTCTGGCCGTAACCTTGCTTATTTTATTAAGTTGAATACTGATTCATTTACATCTCTGCTTTCAAACTCCATGATACATTCTGTTACTTTTGAGAAGGCAGTGTTTAATTATTTATTTCAAAAATTAAGCAGCTGAATCTGAAAATGTATTTGACTAAATGGTCGCAAGGATCTCAGGTACTACTTCTGATTATTTTTCATTTTCAGCTTTGTTTTTTTTTAAAAAAATCTCTATATGGTGCTAGCAGAATTGATATTTCTCTTTTCAATATAGCAAACCAATCTTTTTTATTGACAGATAAAAATTTGGCTGGTGGATTAACTCCTGATGGTCAGGTGGAGAAGAGTCCCCTGCACATTATTGTGAGAAGTATTCAAACCAATGATGTGTTTGGACCCATGTGCTTACTCTTGAAGGAGACCAGCAAACATCCTGAAAACAAACGACAAAGGTCAGAAATTCATGAGAAAATGGCTGGCAATATGGAAAATTTGGGAGCAAAAACTGTCCATGCTATAAACCTGAATTTTGTATTGCTATTTCATCTCCAAGAACAGGCCAACATGTGCATCTTGTTCTTTAGCACATTACCTTAAAATAAATGATGAAAGCAGATGTTGTCTCAAGTTTAGAACCATTCATATTGGTGATGTTGGAATATATAATAAACTTACAAGTGGTTGGAAACTCATTTGAGTTCTTTTTATCTGCAGGAGTATGTATAGGGAAATTCTATTTCTTTCCCTTGTGGCCCTTGGGAGAGAAAATATTGATATCGGTAAGTAGGATTGAATTTCATGACTAGTGTATTGGAAGAGCTTTTGTATCTGTTGTAATGTTTAGTCTTTTAAAAAAAATTGCGTCTCCACAAGGGTGGCAAAGTTACTGTAGCAGGGCGGCGCGGTTAACGCAAGTCGATTACAGTTCGAATCTGGCACAGTCTGTAAGGAGTTCATACCTTCTCCCCTTGTCTGTGTGGGTTTCCATTGGGTGCTCTGGTTTCCTTCCACCCTCCAGAAAAAAACATACAAGGTTTGTAAATAGTGTATTTGAGTAGCATAGGCTAGAAGAGCCTGTTACTGTACTGTATCTGTTAAAAAAAATTCATAATTTAAAAAAATCTTTACATTTTGCATAGTTTAGAGCAGGCTTAAGGTAAAGCATCATGCTTTGTGCTGTACGACATGTTACCTGATGCTTAGTGGTAAGGTAATCCTGGAGCTTTTTACCACTTTCCTTTGTAAACCAATCTTATAACTTTCTAGGAATATGTATAAACATTTGCTCTGAGGAAATCTTCAAAATGTCATCAAAGCACTGCGTCTGAAATGCATGTCTAAGCTTTGTTTAGTTAAAACCAAAGTAAATTTAATGTATCAGGATTTTTTTTCAGGATAATATCTTTTGGTAACATGGCACCTGACAAACCATGGAACTATCCATGCTGGAATGGTTCACTGTTGCAGTCCATTACAAGAAATTATGCCAAATTCTTTGGTTGGGCTTGTCTGTCAACTGTAACTGTCATAATCTAAGCAATCTTTTAGCAATTTACAACATGCAAAACTAGTGACATCGTACCCAGGTTCAGGATTTAAAAAAACAACAACTTTGTATTGCTTTGAAATTAAAGCTGCATTCTAGTTCTACAGCACAAAAACAAACCAGATGACCCAGCAAAGCCACACTGACAACGAAGTATTTCTTTACATGAATTTCATTGTATTTTCCCCATGTCCCTACCAACTCTCGCCAAATTCTACCACTTGCCTATAGGAGAAATTTACAGGAGCCAATTAAACAGTTAATCTGCATGTAGTTGGACTATGGGAGGAAACTTGCTTGGGCACAGCAAATATGTGTGTGCTAGCTCCACACAGACTACACCAGAGGTGAGAATTGAACATGGGTCACTGGAACGGAGACTGCATTTACCATCTGTGTCATTTAAATTGTGTAGTAGACATAAAATGTTGTTCAAGGAGCAGGTAGTGTTGAAACGGTGAGGGTGCAGAAGGACTAGACAGATGAGGAGAATGGGCAGAGAAGTGGCAAATGAAATAGAATTTCAGAAAGTGTGCGCTTTGGGAGAAGAAATATATAGGCAGACGATTTTCTAAATGGGGAGAAAATAGAAAATTCCCAGATGCAAAGGGCCCTGGGAGTCCTCGTCCAGGATAGCCTGAAGGTAAGCTTGCAGGTTGAGCCAGTGGTGAAGAAGACAAATGCAATGCTGGCATTCATTTCAAGAGGAATAGAATACAAGAGCAGGAATGTGATGTTGAGGCTTTTTAAGGCACCACTGAGACCTCACTTGGAGTGTTGGGAGCAGTTTTGGGTTCCTCACTTAAGAAAGGATATGCTGACATTAGAGAAGTTTCATAGGAGATTCACAAGATGATTGCAGGAATGAAAGGGTTATCATACGAGGAATATTTGACAGCTCTTGGCCTGTACCCATTGGAATTTAGGAGAATGGTAGGAGTGGGGGAAATCTCATTGTCCATGTCTTTCAACATTCAAAATGTTTCAGAGTAGATGTAGAAAGGTTGTTTCCCATGGTGGGAGAGTCTAGGGCAAGAAGGCACAACTTCAGGATTGAAGGGCATCTGCTTAAAACAGAGATGCAGATGAATATCTTTAGCCAGACAGTGGTGAATCTGTAAAATGTTGCCACAGGTGGTTGTGGAGTTCAAATTGTCTGATGAATTTAAGGGAGAGATTGATGGGTTCTTTAGCTAGGGCATCAAAGGTTAAGGGGAGAAGGCTGAGTGGGAAAATGGATCAGCTCATGATTGAATGGTGAGGCAGAGTCGATGGGCTGAATAGCCTATTTCTGCTCCTTTGTCTATGATCTTAGCAGTGAAACCCTACTTCACTCCATATACTTGTGTATTAAGCAAAGATCCTTTATGACATTTGTGGAAAAGTTACACTTAGAATTCTAGAAACTAGAATGTAATTTTTAAAAAGTGAGATTATTTTCTTGATACAAAATTTGGAATACCAAATACAAAGGAGTTGTGTAGTCTTTTTATAAAATGTTGAATCTGAGAAGTAGTATTCAGTTCTAGGCACCATATTATTAGCATAATAAAGCAATACGAAAGAAGTTTTCTTGAATCGTCTTCAGTTTAGTGAACGAAGAAGCTATTATTGATTTCCATGGAGTAGCAATGTTGGGTTGATGAATGGTGTTTTGATGCCAAAAATGTTGCAATTGGAAGTTATAATATGTATGTTTGCAATGTGACGTTGCTGCAGAACATGGAATTTCAAATGACTTGTTCATGACAATAAATTCTGATTCCTGATTCTGACTGATAGAAGGCAATTAACAAAGCCATAAAGAAACCTTTTCACTGTTTGCAGTGATCTTGAATGACCTACTTGAAAATATTGGAGGCAGTTTCAAAAAAGGATCAAATCTATACATGGAGAGGAAACGATAACATTCTAAAGAAAAAACAGGAGATTGGGATTAATTGCATAGTTGTATCAATGATTTTACATAAGCATAAGTAGAATGGGCTCCCCTGTACTATTACAGTCTAGTTGTTTGACGTCTGGAGGTAGTAACTGTTTTGAAAACCAAATGTAAGATCTTAATGTTTAACTTTGCATCCTAATCTAATTTGTAAAAACAGATGCTTTCGATAGAGAATATAAATCAGCATACGAGCGCTTGACAGAAGAACAGATGAAGGTAGCACAACCAATTGATTTGCCACCTTGCAAAGGGATTGAGTGGTGTCGCAAGTGTTTTGAGCCTCCCTTCATCTAAAAAGAAAGTGCAACATCTCTATGGAATTGAACCACTATGAAGATGTCCACAGTATGATTGTAATCATTTCAAACTGTAATGTGCCTAGATGGTTAGAATTGACATGGTGCACCCCATGAAAATATGGATGAATAAGTTCTATGGCATTGTGAATAATGAATAGTGTCCAGAACTTTTCTATACTTCTATGGAAAGGAGATTTCATGGAACGTACCTTCTGAACACTAAATGTCTTAAAGGCAGTTCTGCCATTTTTTAAAAAAAACCCCCAATGGTATCGTAGTGCAGTGTTTTGTACAATATCACAAAGAATGGTTCTGACCATATTGTATTTTTTTAGCATCAGCCCAACTGGAGTTTGTTTTGGATGATTTACTTATAGTGTAAATGATGTGCTGAGATTCTACAATTCAGAATGATTTATATTATATATGTGTACATATATATATGCCCCACCAAACCATAAAACATCACCCAATTGGATTGCAAAGAAGAAAAACAATTGGAGAAGATTGCACATTCATAATTAACAATCCACTTGACTTTTCTCTGTACTAATTCCAATTTGTGCTTTATGTTTTGGTGGTGATATTCAAAATCTATCCTGGTATCTTGATGGTTCTGTTGGTTAGTGCTCCATATATAAAGGGATCTATAATTTTATGATGGTATTTTTGATATTTTCCAGTAGAAGCACAATTGGTGCTATCACTTTCTTTTCTGTCCGCATGGTGAAACCCAAGTACCTTTATGATAAATATGGCATATTGCTGACATTTGTTCCTTTGGATTTACAATAAGAAATTATAAACCCACTGGGTGAATCATGGCTGTGCAAATGTATTGAAAGACAAAATTTTGATTCTGGTACAGAA
The DNA here is from genome assembly GCF_036971445.1 of Narcine bancroftii. Taxonomy (NCBI): domain Eukaryota; kingdom Metazoa; phylum Chordata; class Chondrichthyes; order Torpediniformes; family Narcinidae; genus Narcine; species Narcine bancroftii. Next base: position 49,338,965 of record NC_091469.1, read on the forward strand.
ATATAATTATTAAATTCCTCACCACATTGAACTGTAAAATAATTGATTGTTATATTTTAACACCATCTATGATTCAAATCTTGTACAGCTGCACCATTTCGTATGACAGCAGTTAGTACAACTCTCTAAATATGGTAGTTTAAATAAAAATTACTTATTCAAAGGATATCTGTATGAAATTGTAATTTTTGTCAAAAGCAATTGCACAAAGGAATACCCAATTTGATATCCATTTCTAGACCCCATTTGTTTCCCATATCATCTGTCATCCCATCTACCAGCTTCTCATTACATCTATTGATCAGTCTTTATCTTTGGTACATTGTTTTTTTCAACCATCTGGGCTTTACTTTTTGGGTCTACCTCTTCCTCAGATCAAGTGTTACGTTACCATGAAAGAACTTAATTTCTATTACCTTAGCAAGCTTACTTTTTAAACTGTCTATTTATGTGGCCATGTAGCAGGCCAAGTGAGTGCACGGCGTGGTTTTGCGAACCGTTGCCAGCGCGGTTCTTCGGCGGGCACGCAGAGTCATAAAACAGACAGCTGAGTACTCACCCATTTAATGGACCGCAAACGCGCAGTGCTGCATGCCAAGGTTTACGGAGTCTCCCGCCAGAAGGCGCTGTGCTCACTGAAGCTCACTGTGCTTAATTTAAACCAGCCGGTCCCGTGGATCGGCAGCAAACTAGTAATGATGTCCCACCCCATCCCGTGGGGTTGAAGCCTGTAACGTCTAAATAAAAGTCTTGTGTTGACTCACCTGGTGTGTGTGTATTGCTTTAGTTGCTCTACTGAAGTAGCTGTTATACCTTTTCTTGATTTTAGATTTTCCTCGCATCATATTTCAATTGATATCTGAGAACCTTTCTAAAATTTTTCTTTGAAGCCTTTTTGTTATGAAAAATTACAACATAAATCCTAGTTCAGTGGTTCTCAACCTTTTTTCCCCACTCTCATTCCTCCTTAAGAAATCCTTTACTAACCACATAAGGTTGCCAAAGGTGCTCCATGGTTAGTAAGGGACTACTTAAGGTGGTATGCAAGTGGAAGGAATAAAGGTTAAGAACCATTTGCCTTTGTTGAGCTTCTCCAGCATTTTGTGCTTTTACTGTCCTAGATTGTATTTCCCTCCCTAAATCTTTTAATGTTCATCTTAAAACATCACTTTGATGAACCTTCTGATTATCTTCTGGCTGTGAAAGAGATTCCTATTCTTGTCCCATCTTTCATTACCATGGCTGTAGACCCTCTGGTATCTGGTCTTCCATTACATATAATCTGCCACCCTTTCAATTAGCTGTTTCCAGACCTCTAGCACACTTGAGGTGAAAATATATTTCCTCATCTCTGCTGCAGCATTTCCATCAGTTAGTTCAAATCCTGTGACCTTTGGCATGCCCCTAATTTTTTCTTGACAATTTTTACAGATGGACCACAGGACGTGACCTGCCCAGATGCATCATAATTTTGGATAGGAACTACCCTATCCAAAACTGCAAGTGACCACAGAGTTGAATGTAGTTATGACTATCGTTCAAATTAACCTCTTCTCTTTTGACCCCATGTATACATTCTGCTGTTTCGGGAAAGCTGCCAGCATATTAAATGATCAATCCCACCCTGGTGATACTTTATTTTTATGCCCACCCCTGCTGTCAACCATAAGATATATAAGCTTCAAAACACAAACCTTCAGATTCAAGGACTGTTTATTGCATGCCTATATCTGACTCCGAAATGAAGACAATTAGTAAAAAGATGCAGTGTTTTACTACTTTTGTAACATTATCCTGCACTTTTGATTATTGTACTGCAATTTCTTTTCTTTGGCTTGGCTTTGCGGATGAAGATTTATGGAGGGGTATGTCCACGTCTGCTGCAGGATTGTTGGTGACTGACGAGTCCGATGCGGGACAGGCAGGCACGGTTGCAGCGGTTGCAAGGGAAAATTGGTGGGTTGGGGTTGGGTATTGGGTTTTTCCTCCTTTGTCTTTTGTCAGTGAGGTGGGCTCTGCGGTCTTCTTCAAAGGAGGTTGCTGCCCGCCGAACTGTGAGACGCCAAGATGCACGGTTGGAGGCGATATCAGCCCACTGGCGGTGGTCAATGTGGCAGGCACCAAGAGATTTCTTTAAGCAGTCCTTGTACCTCTTCTTTGGTGCAATACTTAATTACAAATAGACATACCTGGATAACACTCAAAGTTTTCACTGTGTCCTGGTAAATATGACAAACAATTCAATTAAATCCAATCCCCCTGCTAAGTGCTTAAATCATAGATCTCTTCATCCCATAGAATCCCCAGTCTCGAGTACTGATTTTACTGTAATCCCTTTTAATTCTGTTCTGTCGACTATCCCAGATTCTATCACATTCGTACTTAGTAGGCAATGTATAGTGGCCATTTGATCTTGTAACCTGCACATCTTTAGGATGGTGAAGGAAACTGGAATTCCTATTTGAGACCCATATTGTCACAGGAACATTAAAGCTCTACTTTGCAAGTTTGGTCAGGATTTGTAGAGTGGATTGTGGAGGGTAATGTGACCTCTCCAATGAGCCTGATATTGTAAATAACCTCACCTGCCAATCAAAGGTTAGATCTGCCCACAGGTAAGGGTGACACATGATTGGTCTGAAATCACATGATTTGCCCCCTGCTTTGAAAAGCTATGGGTGGCACTTCTTTGGTCCCTTTTTTCCTGCTGCCTCAGCACTGAAGTCAAGGCTGCCGGCCACAGGTTGGCATCGGAAGGCCGATTTTGTTCCGTGGTCAATGCTGGAAACTAGGTTCATTTGATATGCTTGTTAGAAGTAATCAACTTACTGTTCATAGGTATGCTGTTATGAGCCCAGTGGACCCCAAAGCCTAGCATAGAAATTCACCAAGACAAATGATTACTTAAAAAGTTGCTTTTAATTATCTTTAAACAAGAAAACAGAATCAAACATTAAGTTGTTATTAACTAAACCCCCTTCTAATTCTAAGCGCATGTGCATGTAAAGTTCAAAAAAATTCTGATTCAGTCCAATCTCACTTTTCATTCCTCTAAGTTCAATGGTATCAAGCAATTCTTATCCTGTGCACAGAATTTAACCGCTTAGAAAGTTCTTGTCAGTTTTTAGAGTTTTGTTGCTTGTACACTCACAACTGATCCCTTCCGATCAACCACTTCAGTGTCTTGCTGAAGAAACTTGTCCCATCAGGGGTTTCCCGATAATAACCTGTTTCAGGTAACGAGTTCCTTTTCTGTTTCCCTTATTTCAAGTGAAACATTCAGCCAGCCATCTCCTCTTGCATGGACAAGGGCTTTGACCAGGCTGAACTAAGCACTCACAACCTGTCTTCAAAATTGGGTTTTTCCACAAGCTTTCCAGGTTGTCCTGTTCCAGTCCCAGCTGCTGCTGCTGAATTGAAATGTTTCTCTTACAGAGAAAACCACATGACTCCCTTAGAACAGCCAACTGCACTCAGATTGTGGCTCTGGACCTACTCTTCTGAGTTTGTTCATCTGTTGCTTTCCAAAACAATAATCCATTGCTCCACACCATGTCCAATTAACACCTACTTGTGAAGTCCTTATAGGCATTCTTCAAAGTTTGTGCAAAGGTATCCGGAGCCTGGACTGTGGTTTGAGCAGAGCTCTGGCAAATGAGATCTGTTTTGAAGTGTTCGTTTGTGATCTACACTAACAAAAAAACCCGCCACAATTTATCTCCAATAAAACATATCTATATGCAATATAACAATCTGTTACAGCTGTACGTAGAGGTGGATGGGTATTGTGTTTAACCTTTGCATTTCCAATTGGGAGTTCAGTGATTTACTTGCATCTAATGTGGTTATTTGTGAATTATTCTAGGTTCATCTGTGTGTGTGTGCCCTTTTGTGAATTCCCCTGTGCATAAATAAAGCCCAGTCTGTTAATAACACATGTCCAGCCTTGATTCTCATTGAACCTATCCTTGAACAGGATTGAACCTCTGTTGCTGGAGCTGAGGCAGCAGAACTCCCGGTCCAATTTCTAGTCCTGGCAGCTTCATCATAAATCTCTGTACTTATGATGTAAACAAATTTTCTGGAATACAGTAGCAGAAATGTGCAATATTTGAACTAGCATACAATTTCACATTTTTGGCTCCCATTTTATCTGCTTTGGTTTATTAAAATACTTCATTTGTCTTTCTATGCCCATTATTGACATGGTACATTTCAAGAACGTATCATCTATTGTTGCTCATTACTCAATGCCTTCCCATTTGTATATCCCCTTGCAGCCCTCCAAGTTTTCTCTCACTTGTATTTGCTATTTTTCTGTCCAACTACCTCTTCAGTTTATTTTGTACCACCTGTTTAGTATACCACTAACATTAAAATTAGGAATTAAAATATATTCTAAAGAACAAGGGATTGCGTATTCTTCATTACAATGAGAAATGAAAGGGGCACACCATATCAGGCACTTTCTTTTCTTCTTTGGCTTGGCTTCGCGGACGAAGATTTATGGAGGGGGTAAAAGTCCACGTCAGCTGCAGGCTCGTTTGTGGCTGACAAGTCCGATGCGGGACAGGCAGACACGGTTGCAGTGGCTGCAGGGGAAAATTGGTTGGTTGGGGTTGGGTGTTGGGTTTATCCACGGGTAAAAATAGTAATTTCACATTTCAAGAAGAGATTCATTGACAAGTAGTCTGTTTAAAACACCTGTTTACCTTTGACTCTAAATCTGCTCAGTAGAATAGGAAGCAATTTGCCACTTTCCATGGGTTGTTGCTCTTTTGACCAACCTACTATCCTTTACTCTTTTTAACCCTTCAAAAATATTGAATTGTTGCCCCTCCCTTCTCCCTTAATCAAATTAAAATGTTTTTTTAAAAAAATCACCAGGTTACACAAGTACAACCCTGGGGCAAAATGTGTAGACATAACACACAAAGCATCCATATGCCCGATAAATAAAAATATAATTTAATAGGTAGTAATCTTGGATGGTTAGTGTGAGCATTTCATTTAGTTGATCAGCATCACACTGCTTGTGGGAAGAAGCCATTTCTCACCCTGGAAGTGCTGGCTGATACTCCTGTATCTTTCCCAACAGCAGCTGAAAGATGGTAGGGGTCCTGAATAATTTTGTGTGCCCTCTTCAGACAACTATCCTGATAGATCATTTTGAGGATGGACTCCAGTGATCCTTTCCACCACTCTTACAGTCCAGTGGATTGACCTCCTATCCATCTCCACAGACGCAGCCAGCCAGGACTCTCACTGGAGTTCTGCAGAAGGTGGACATGATGGTAGACTTGCTTGCTCCAGTCTTCTCAGTAAGTGCTGTTGCACCTGACAAATGAGAATAGGTCACTTGTTAAGTGGATTCTGAGGAACTTGGTGCTCTCCACTACCAAGTTATTAATGTGCAGAGAAGGGTGGTCAAGATGCACCAACCATCAGTATGATATTCTGCTATTGACCCAGACATTCCATTAAGTGGAGAATCCAGTGAGAGAAGGGTGTCAAGTTCCAACCTGGCCAGCTTCTCTATCAGCATGTGGGGAACATCTGCAATCTTCCAATTTGCTTGTACCACTTCTGAAGCCAGAGAGGATTGTAAAATTGTGTTAGTGCCTGCAGCTTACATCCTATTTTAATCAATAATTCGTCAACAACTGTTTGCTGTTGAATATCCCAGATATCACCAAATGCTCAAGACTGGAATTCTTGCACTTTGCCCGGGATTGACCATTCTTTCATTACTCTCTCCTTAAAGAGATGTAACTAACTACTGGTTGTTATTTTTTTGAGAACTTGAATCATTGTGTGTACACTGCAAACATTTTCCATATAGGATCTTTATGCATTGTTTGCTTATTTACACTTTGCACCGTTGGAAATTGTTAATCATTCTTGATGTTTTATTGTAGCTACTCTCCTTCCTTACAATTTCCTGGGTTGGCAGCAGGTTCTGAATACCTATTATTGGGGATGGTGAAGAAGAGGAATACAGGAATCAGAGAGAACATGCAAACTCCAAAGATCAGTATTGTGAGATAGCAGTTTGAATTGCTCCACTTACTGGAGATGCCTCAACTTAAGCCAACACCAAATCCGTGTTTCTGCAAAACATTTGCTCTATCAAAAACAGTAAATGTAAAATAATATACTGGAATAACCAAGGAACATCAGCTCTGCAATTATGAAAGATGATCTATTGACAATTTTCAATGCATAAATGAAGAAACCAAGCAAGATTTTTCAACAAAACCTCTTTAATTTGTTTATCCAACCAACATTTTTACTTTTGGCTAGATTCAGATTTAGATGTTGAGGCCCTCAATGAAGAAAGACGACGCCTCTTTGCAATTTGTTCTTGGCGTTTCTCTTTAGCTTCCTGCAAAAATGTTTAAGTAGGTTAGATTTTTGACAACAGTACAAAATAAATGCAGCAAAAGAATGACACAACTAAAGAAAAGGACCAGGATTTAGTGATTATGGGATTTCGAGATCACGTGCAAGCAAGTTTTGAGTGGGACAAGACGTTTCAAAATAGTTTGAGAATGCCAAATTCCAAAGACAGTAGAAAATTAGAGGATAGACACATAACAAACATTAAAGGGAGAAATTACTCAGTTTCTAAAAAGTTAACTGTTCTGGTCACTTAGGTAGAAAACAAGAGCTAATTCAGTTTTCCCTCTTGGCATGGTTGATGCCCAATCTGTGGAGTTATTACTTTTATTTTGCTTTCCAATACATACAATAATGAAAGGAGGGGTGCAGTTGGCTGAACAGATTTCATTCAATGAAATGCCACGAAGGAGAATCCTGGTGACAGCACAATTTTTGGACCAACATTAGCTGGGTTGTCATTTATTAACACATTGGGATGCAAGATAGCAAGATTCAGTAACCTAAAGAATTCTTAAAAAAAAAACAAACCTTCATCCTCTTGGCCAGAAGTTTGGCATATTCTGCCGCTGCCTCCTTGTTCTTCTGAGTACGACGTTTCTTCAGGGCAATACGTCTACGTTTGTGCTGTAGAACTCGGGGAGTTACTAAACGCTGAATCTTGGGGGCTTTAGTTCTAGGCTTTTTACCTGGCAATGAAAGAGTGAATGTGATCATGTTCTAGTGAATCTGCTTTTCACCTTCAAAGGTGGCGTGAAATTTGAACAATCCTCATTCAAACTCATTTATATACAAAGATTATGATTTAAATTGCAATGAGCCCAAAACTAACAAGATGCCAAAGCACAAGAGCAATATTTTAAATAGAATATTTAAGACTGTTCTGAATATTCTAACAACTGACCATAAAATGTCCCATTACACAGAAATATTTTCAAGAATGATGGCACAAATTAGATTTATTAGGACGTGATAAATGGTTGTTACAGGCTGATGTATAGAAGATGCAGCTTTTACTGGGTAGAATGATTAAAACTGGAGGCCCATAGGACCAGAGGAACACAAAGAGGGTTGTATCACGTGGGAAAGGAGGTGGTTATGAAAAGGATGAGGATGTGCCTACGTGCAAATACCGAATGTTCTCCAAGCAAAAGCCCTGGATGAATCAGAGAATCCACAACCTGCTGAGGGTGAGAACAAGGGTGTTTAAGGTCAGGGATCGAGATCTTTACAAGAAGTCCAGGTATGACCTGCAGAAAAACATCTCTGAAGCAAAATGGCAATTCTGGAGAAAGTTAGAGACAGAGACACAACTGCTATGGCAGGAAGTGCAGGCCATTACAGCCTACAAAGCAAAGGTGAACACTATAGATGGTTGCAATGGTTCACTACCCAATGAGCTGAATACCTTCTATGCCTGTAAGAAAAAGAAAAAAACAATGCCTACCACAATCCCTGAAAAGGACCCTGTGATATCTGTCTCTGAGGGTGACGAAAGGGCATCATTCAAGAGGGTGAACCCTCACAAGGTGTTAGGCCCTGATGGCATACCTGCAGGACACTGAAAATCTGCACCAACCAACTAGCCGGAGTTTTCACGGACATTTTAAATCTCTCATTGTGGCAGCCAAGAGGTTCCCACCTGCTTCAAAAGGGCATTAATCATCCCGATACCAAAGAAGAGTAGCATGGGCTGCCTCAACGACTACCACCCAGTAGCACTAACTTCTACTGTGATGAAATGCTTTGATAGGCTGGTCATGGCCAGAATTAACATGTACCCAAGTAAAGATATGGACCCACTGCAGTTCACCTATTGTCACATAACATAGCATATAACATAGCTAGATCTCCACTCAGCTCTGGATCACCTCGAAAACAGCAATTCATCAATTGCTCTTCATCAACTACAGCTCGCCTTCCTCAGTGATGGTCAAGAAGCTACCAACTCTAGGCCTCTGAACCCCCCCCCACCCCCCCGCAATTGGAATTCTACAGTCAGTATCAATTGTAAATAATGTCTCCTCCTCACTGATCCTCAACACAGGTGCACCCCAAGGATGCGTGCTTAGCCCACTGCTCTACTCGTTAATACACCCATGACTGCATGGACAGGCACAATTCCAATGCCATCTACAGTGGTAAGCAGAATCACAAATGGCAAAGAGGAAGCATTCAAGTGGGAGATAGTTCAGCTCACTGAATGGTGTAATGACAACAACCTTGCACTCAACACCAGCAAAACCAAAGAGATTATTGTGGACCTCAGGAGGAAGTCAAGGAAACATGACCCAGTCCTCAGAGGACTCAGTAGTGGAGAAGGTTAAGAACTTCAAATTCTTGAGTGTCAACATCTCCAAGGATCTGTCCTGGAGCCTCCATGTTGATGCAATCACAAAGGCTTGCCAGTGGCTACACTTTGTGGTGTTTGAGGCAGTTTACTGTCATTGAAGACTCTCATACACTTATATAGGAGAGCATTCTGGCTGGTTACATAAAGACATCTACACGAGGTGGTGTCTTAAAAAAAACAGTCTCTATCCTCAAAGACCCCCACTACCCAGGCCATGCCCTCTTCACTCTGCTACCATCGGGGAAAAGGTACAAGACCCCAAAGATGAGCACTCAACAGCACAAGGGCAGCTTCTTCCCCATTCCCATCAGATTCCTGAAATAATCAATGAACCCAAAGGCACTGTCTTACCTTTTGTGCACAATTATTGTTAATATAATTCTATTTTTTTTAATATATAATGTCGTAAGATGGTTCTAATATACATTCGCACTATAATGCTGCTAAATTCCATGACAGTAAATTCTGATTCTAACATTGGTTCACCCAAGTTTATTTAGAACACAAAGTAATCAGGATGGTACAATGTAACAAAGAGAGTATGGGTTTTTTTTAGGAGTAAAACAGGTAAAACAATGGTAAAGTCAGGAATGGGAGAGGCAGTTGGTCTCATCATCATGTTTCATCTCAGTACTAACTATACACAGTTTGCAAGTCATCTGAATTAGTATAACCACACAGCCAGTTGCAAAGGAACCAAGATTAAAGGTGAAGGGCCAAAAACCTGTAACCAACAATAAAACCACCTTGCACCTTGTTCAAGGTGAGGTGGGGTCAATGTTTAGGGGAGATATGTTGAAAGAGTGGTAGGTGCCTGGAACTGGGTGCTTGGTTAGTGATAGAAGCAGTTACATAGCCTTCTAGATAGATACATGAATATCCAGAGAATAAAAGGGATGTATGTCATAAGCAAACAGTAGAGATTTTGTTTAGTTTTCATCCTGTTCAGCGCAGAGAGCTGAAGGACCCATTCCTTGTAGAAGGGACCAACTTCAGTGCAATAAATCGGACACCGCAGGTAACAAGAGGGCAAGGAAGTGGAAGTAATGATGATAGGCATTCATGTGGTACTTGAAATTTTATATTCAACTTGAACAATGGGCAACAGCAAGATGAGAAATAAAGAGACCATGGAAAGAATTGTGACTCCAGAAATGACAATGGCCAGATGCCTGACCCAATATCTTTGATAGTCAATGGTATTACAAATGCTGAGCTGCCCACTATCAACAATAAGCTGGCCACCCAACACAACAGGCAGGAGAGGAATTGGGGGGGTAGAGGGCTTGCCACTTATGACATGGATCAAACATGTGAAGAGTAAGTTTACCAGTTCACACAGCAGATGATTTTTGCAATGGCCACTTCTATGCACTGGTCAGGGAAATTTAAGATGGAAGGTCAAAGGGTTGGAAGATACCCATGGACAAAGGGAAGTGGAAAAGGCAGAAGTTCTTACGGGAAATGAGGCCAGAGGAAGCATTAAAGTATGGATTAGGTTTTGCTCTACCCACGAAACTCTTTCTAAATAATCATTTGCCATTTTAAATAGTTTAGACTCCTTCCAGTTGATACATCATAAAGAATGTTAAATTGTATTTATGGCACTTGAAGGGCAGTCTACAAATGCCACAACCCACTTTTGGCAAAACCTTTCCATAGGCTTTTTAAAGTCATGACTGTGAAGTGGCTGAGGGAGAGCTGTATTATATAATGAAAATCACAACCTTAAAACTTACCTTCCTTGTTTACAGGCCTTCTCACAACATACTGCCGCACATCATCCTCCTTGGACAGATTGAACAACTTGCGAATTTTGCTTGCTCTCTTGGGTCCAAGACGGCGGGGTATCGTATTGTCGGTTAGTCCAGGGATATCCTTCTCACCTATTCAGAAAAAAAACATAAAGTTGTTCTGTCAAACTCCCAAACAAATCTGTCACGTCAAAAATATTTAAGCCGAACTTTACCCTCCATCCTGCTTAAGTTCTGCTCAACTTTCCCACAAAGAGGTCCCTATAGGTCCTAAAAAGTGGGATCTTAAGGGTACATATAATGTATCTCGTTGCAATGGGCTAAGCACACATCCTTGAGGCATGCCTAAGTTGATTGTCAGTGAAGTGATGTTGTTTCCAATCTGCACTGACTGTGCTCTTCCAATAAAGAAGTCAAAATTCCAGTAGCAGAGGTACAGAGGCCCAGGTTTGAAGCTTGCTGAAATGGGGATGGTGGTGTTAAAAGGTGAGCTGTAATCAACGAAAAGCAGATGATCAGGGCTGAGCGGAGAACCATTTGCTACGGAGTGACAGTGACAGTAGACAAACTGCAGTGGGTCCAGGTGTTTTCTTAGATGCAAGTTAATTCTGGCCAACTCTCAAAGCATTCATGACAGTAGATGAGTGTTACTGGGAGATAGTCATTGAGGCAGCTCACTCTACTCTTCATGGGCACCAGAATGATTGATGCCCCTTTGAAGCAGGTGGGAACCTCCAACTCTAGCAGTGAGAGATTGAAAATGCCCAAGAGCCCTCCAGCTAGTTGGATGGCAGATTTTCAGTAGGAAGTCTGCAGATGCTGTGATTGTAGTTAAAAACAGAAATACTGGAGGAAGTCAGGTCTCCCAGCATCCAAAGGAGGTAAAGATATGTTACCAACATTTTGGGCCTGAACCCTTGCTCGAGGCATGAGTAAACAGCATGGAGGTGCCTTTTTCAGTACCCTGCCAGGTACACCATCAGGGCTTGTTAAATGTCATATATTCATCAGTGATAAGGTCAAGCCTTTACTTCCCTTAGCTTGACACCAACTCTCAACTCCACTGTAGCCAGTGATCACTATTACAACAATCACACACCAGGATTGTCACTGAAAATTCCAACTAACATCTTAAAATGAAAATCCAGGTTGAACATCAGCCTGCAAATGCATTGCAACATCGGTCGAGTCATTGCAACATCATTGTTGCATACTCTATGCTGCCCAGCATATTGATCTGAAGATAGCAGCCAGTGTCCGAGCAAGAGAAAGAATACATTCTGAGGAGACTATGGGAAAGAACTTGAATCATTCGCAGAAGAGAAAAGTCAAAAGGAAGGGAAAGCTATGATCTAGAAGGGAGACAGAAGGGAAGAAAGTCTTGACAGAAGACCACCAATATAATCTCACAGCAACAGGGCATTAAGTTTATCATTAAAGATGATCCTGAGATACTTCTCATGAATAGTTACCAATGTAGTCCTGAGATCAGTTACCATTACCACGCTTCAATCCTCAATACCAACAGTTCACCAGTATTCAGCAAAGATAGCTCAGAACAACCTGCAACATCCCACCTTTTAGGACCACCTGCACCAAATTTAACAAATTCATGAATAACTCCCTGATTTGTTCCTTAACTGGCATGCTGCAGAAGGCAGTTCACTCTGACATTACCTTGTGATATGATCAAAATGAATGCACTTTTCAAATTAGTGGATACTTGAGAGAATATTTCTGCTTCTTCCTCTGTAGCACTGGTAGATCTCTTGATCCAAAGGCAAAATCTGCTCACACATGAAAGTGTCAGATCTATTGCTAAATCTAGTGCTGCCCTCCTCTCTTCCATGACAATCTTAGTGCACTTGCTGGTATCATTGTGTTACTGGATATGTGCCAATAAGGGTCAGTAGCCTCTTTGGAAAAGATATGCAAAAAAATATCATCAGGATCTACACAGCTCATGCTTTAGAGCACATTTCTAAATGCAAACAAACCATCATGTTGCTTCTAACATTTCATTTAACCATTTTGGTACCACATGCATCAAAAGAGTGAATCTAATTTAGCAGGTCACACAGCACGTTAGGATGTAAAGGATAACCAACATTTTGTGCCTGAGCCCTTTGTCAAGGTACAAGGAAAATGCCAGGAGCCTGAATAAAAAGGAAGAGAAGGAAACAGAGGAAGGGGCAGGGAGAGGAGTATAGGCTCTTTGAATGGAGAGAGAAGGGGAGGGGAGTTGGAGGAAAGGAGACATAGGGCTAAGTAAATTAGAGACTTAAGGATGGGATTTAACTATCTCTTACCGGTTAGCCTGTACTCCTCCCCCTGCCTCTTTCTCCCTCCTCTCCTCCACATTTTTAAAATCAGATACCTCCCTGTTTTGTGCCTATACCTTGACGAAGGGCTCAGGCCCAAAACATTGGCGACCCTGTACTTCCCTCTAGAAGCTACATGACCTGCTAAGATTTTCACATACTGTTGAACTCTGATGGCAGAATTGCTAGTCAAAGAATTGCTGATTAAGGGCTTGATAATGCTCATCAATGGCCTACAAAGTCACACAATGCATTTTCCGTATGGACACAAGGCAAAAGGTGTTCTACCTAGTCCATACCAATTATCACCTCCATGCAAACAGGACATATACATTCTTGCAACTAAGGTGGAACAGCAAAGATTAACTAGACCAATTCCTGCAATGGAAGGATTGATAATATTAAAAAAGAGTGGACAGACAACTATGCTTACTGGAATTTAGAAGAAAAAGAATGGATTTCAGAGACAAAATTCTGACAGAACGAGACAGACTAGATGCAAGACAAATGCTCTCAATGTTGGGGAAGTCTAGAAGAGGTCATAATCTCAGAATAAGGAGTAAGCCATTTAGGAATACTGAGGAGAAATTTCTTCACTTCCTGTCACAGAAAGTTGAGGCCAGTTTGTTAGTCAAGTTCAAAATGGAGTTGGATGTGGTCCTAATGACAAGGATCAAAGAGAATGGAAAGAAAACTGGAATAGGGTATTGAGGTTGCATCATCATATTGTACAGGCTCAAAGGGCCATGTGGTCTACTCATGTACCTAAATTTATGATTCCATGAAAATGACTAATTTTGTCCAACAAGAGAGAATGACTACTCATTTCAAAACTTAAGCCAAAGCTACTAGAGGTAGTGCCCCACTTATTCAGGACAGAACAAGGAGGGCTTTCTCACTAGTGGGCACCAATAGGTAATGGCTTCTCTCCATTAATGTTCAGTCATAGCTTCTTTAGTTCATGCTCCAGCCCGAGTTGTAAGCGGATATAAGTAAATGTAAAATGAGCCCCTGTAAGCAACATGCCAGCTTGCTTCTTCTGGGAAACTCTTTTTGTCCAATAGAACTAGTCCACAATTTAGTGCTAATTCAATTCCTAATTAATCTCGGGATATTACAAAATAATGAATGGTTCAAAAACAAAGGATTTCACATTTAAGATCACATTGTGGACTAATCATGCTCACAAAGTTACCATTTATAACATCTTCACATGATTGCTTAAAAAGATACCAAAGGTTCAATTTAATGGGTTACCATTTGAAGAAATGCAACAGTTCTAATTTGAAAATAAACTAGTGAGCAATAAATTAGAATATGAAGGAGGTAAATTTCAGGACTTGTTGGGAGTTTCACTGAACAGGACCTCAGAAGTGGCATATCTACAAATTTAGTTAATAATTGATTCCTTAATGAGCTAAATGGAAGCAGCCAATAAAATTGTTAAGCAAAATACCTATTGTTGATGGGTCAGCATTGAAGCAGGGGAGTTGAGGCAAAGTGGTACAGGTGTTGGGAGTAACAGTTCTTTAAGCTTTATTAAGAAGGCAAAAGAAAGAACAGATAAGGATTTTGTATGTGCTGCATGAGGAGAGGCTTTGGTGAATGGAGGCTAAAATTGGGTCTTTCTTGTTACAGAGATTGAGCAGTGTGAAAGGAGATTAGGGCAGTGGTATGATTCTCTTGAAGAATGTGGGTATTCAGAGACCTCCACCAGTGTCTCTAAATATTTTAAGATTTCTTTCTTTTTAAAATATTTTTATTCATGTTTTACAATATAAACAATTGCATAGTACAAATATACAATACATTACAAGATTTAAGATAAAGTAAAATTATTTATTTTAACATTTAAGAGGAATTTGGACAGGTACATAGATGGGAAAAGTATGGAGGGCTTTGGACTGAGTGCAGGCTAGTGGAGCTAGGCAAAAAAGAAGCTGCTTTTAGGTGTCCCAATGAAAATTACCCGCCTGCAGGCACAGCTAGCAGAGTTAAGCTGGCATGTTTAGGTGACCACAGAATGGACGGCTTTCTGGCATCTAAACATGCCAGCTGACTGCTAGCTGTCTAGCAGCGAAAGCCAGCTACTCGGGACAGCAGCCTGACAGCTCACCTCCCTGCTGCCTGAAGCCCCCAGTACGGGACTGAGGGGCTGGGGTGGCCGGCAGGGGTGGGGGAAGTACAGGGCTGGGATGGCCGTCCCTGAGAACCCTGACATCAAAAGCTCTCACCTTTAGTTTGTTTCCTCATTCTCTTTCTCTTGCAGTTTGATGTACATGTTTGTTATAAATCTTTTAATTATCATTGTGTCTGTAATCACATATTCAAAATTGCTTCCTTCTGTTAACCTCAGTCTGCTTCCCAATTTGTCCTTCAAGTAGGTTTTCAGTTTGTGGTATGCAAACATTGTACCGTGAGTTTATTGGTCTTTATAAATAAAGACCTCAACAATGAAGACGCTGTTTACATCCAGTACCGCACGGATGGCAGTCTCTTCAATCTGAGGCGCCTGCAAGCTCACACCAAGACACAAGAGCAACTTGTCCGTGAACTACTCTTTGCAGACGATGTCGCTTTAGTTGCCCATTCAGAGCCAGCTCTCCAGCGCATGACGTCCTGTTTTGCGGAAACTGCCAAAATGTTTGGCCTGTAAGTCAGCCTGAAGAAAACTGAGGTCCTCCATCAGCCAGCCCCCCCACATCTCCATCGGGCACTCTGAACTCAAAACGGTCAACCAGTTTACCTATCTCGGCTGCACCATTTCATCTGATGCAAGGATCGACAAAGAGATAGACAACAGACTCGCCAATGCAAATAGCGCCTTTGGAAGACTACACAAAAGAGTCTGGAAAAACAACCACCTGAAGAAACACACAAAGATCAGCGTGTACAGAGCCGTTGTCATATCCACGCTCCTGTTCGGCTCCGAATCATGGGTCCTCTACCGGCATCACCTAGAATGCTTCCATCAGTGCTGTCTCCCTCAACATTCATTGGAATGAGTTCATCACCAACATCGAAGTACTCAAGCTGGCAGAGTCCGCAAGCATCGAATCCATGCTGCTGAAGACCCAACTGTGCTGGGTGGGTCACGTCTCCAGAATGGAGGTCCATCGCCTTCCCAAGATCATGTTCTATGGCGAGCTCTCCACTGGCCACCGAGACAGAGGTGCACCAAAGAAGAGGTACAAGGACTGCTTAAAGAAATCTCTTGGTGCCTGCCACATTGACCACCGCCAGTGGGCTGATATCGCCTCCAACCGTGCATCTTGGCGCCTCACAGTTCGGCGGGCAGCAACCTCCTTTGAAGACCGCAGAGCCCACCTCACTGACAAAAGACAAAGGAGGAAAACCCCAAAACCCAACCCCAACCAACCAAATTTCCCTTGCAACTGTGCCTGCCAGTCCCGCATCGGACTTGTCAGTCACCAACGAGCCTGCAGCAGACGTGGACGTACCCCTCCATAAATCTTCGTCCGCGAAGCCAAGCCAAAGAAAGAAAGATAATAATTCAAAAGATAATAATTTATTTCCCGAAAAACAATTTTCTATTCTTTTGATCCCCTTTCTCTCCCATTCTCTAAAGGAAAAGTTATCTATTGTGAAAGGGATTAGTTGATTTTGCGTCAATATTAATTTTGGTAGTTGATAATTTGTTTTATTCCTTTCTACGTGAATCTTCTTCCAAATGTTGAGCAGATGGTGCAATACTGGTGAATTCCTATGTTGCACCAGCTTTTCATCCCAATTGTATAGTATATGTTCAGGTACCTTTTCCCCTATTTTATCTAGCTCTAATCTGGTCCAATCTGGTTTTTCCCTTGTTTGATAAAAATCTGATAGGTATCTTAATTGTGCTGCTCTATAATAATTCTTAAAGTTTGGTAGCTGTAAGCCCCTTTGTACCATTCTGTTAATCCCAAACAAAAATGGGAACAAGATCTAAACATAAAGATAAAGAATGAAATATGGGAAATGCTATGCTCCGGAACTATGAGAAATACAATAAACACGAGGTTACGCATGATACAATATTATTGGTTACACAGGCTATACACCATGCCCCAAAAGTTAAATAAATGGGACCCAACAGTATCAGACAGATGTTTTCGTTGTAAGAAAGAAACGGGAACAACAATACATGCAATTTGGACATGTGAGAAAGTGGAAAAGTTTTGGGAAGATGTAAACCAGGTATTAAATAAATATCACAAAAAGCAACAAACCAAAAAATCCAGAGATCTTTCTTCTAAGTAATACAAGTAAAGAATTTGGCCTCAAACTGGATGAAGCGCAAAAAAGATTTATTATGATAGCCTTAGATGTAGCAAAAAAATGTATAATGTCAACTTGGAAATCAGAGGAGAGCCTGAGAGTACATCAATGGTACATGGAAATGACTAAATGTATTCCATTAGAAAAAAATAACATATAATTTAAAAAATAAAATCACATTATTTGAACAAATTTGGGAACTGCAAATGGAACACAACAGAGAGGGCTTACCACGGACCTCCACCCCCTAAAATGATATAATGAGAAGAAGACTAAATGAACTGATCCAGGTGGGGGAAAGAAAAGAAGAGTGATGATAGGGGATTCATTGGTTAGGGAAACAGACAGAAGATTCTATGGACAACATTGAGACCCCAGGATGATATTTTGCATGCCAAAGTCTGAGATGTTTCGGATTGAGTCCACAGCTTTTTTGAGAGGGAGAGCAAGCAGCCAGATGGCATGGTATACATTAGTACCAACAGCATAGATAAGGATGAGGCCCTGAAGAGGAAATATTGGCAGCTAGGAAGGAAGGTCAAACAGGACCTCAAGGATGGTAATCTTTGTGCCTGTTCCACGTGTCAGTAAGGTTAAGAATAGGAAGTTATAGAAAACGAATGCATGGCTGAAGAATTTGTGCATCACTGAGATCTCTTCTGCAGAAAGTATGACCAATATAAAAGGGATGGGTTACACCTGAACTCAAGAGGGACCAATGTCCCTGCAGACAGATTTGCTAGAGCTGCTGGAAATGGGTTTAAACTAGTGTCAAGGAAAATGATAAGAGCAATTGGTAGACGGGTAGATGAAATTTACAAAGATACTGAAGAAGCAAGAGGAGTTGGAATTGATGCTGTCAAATGGACGTATTAAAATGCAGTTAATGTGAGAAGTAATAAGGACAATTACCTTGCAGCATGGATCAGATTGGCTACTTACTGTTCCAGGGTTGAAATGTTTCCAAGAAGATCGTGACACAGCTGCAGTAAAGAAACTAGTCAGGGAGGAGTTGTCTACGGAGTTGGTGTGGGTCCAAAGAAGTAAAACACAAAATTCTGTGGACATCGTGGTTTGAGGTAAAAAATACAAAAAGCTGGAGAAGCTCAGCAGGTCAAGTGTCCTTTATGTAGGAAAGGCAGAGGTATGTAACTGACGTTTTGGGCTTGAGCCCTTCAACAAAGCACGAGAAAATGCTGGTGAGCGTCAGAATAAGAGTGGGAAGGGTGGGAGATGATAGGTGGAGAAGGGAAGGAGGGGACAGCAACACTGGAGTGGGGGGGGGGAGAAGGCAGGGCTGTGTAGGTGAAAGAACTGGAAGGCAGGTAATGGGGGAGGGGAAAGAAAATGTGACCAGTTCTAATGGAAAGTAATGAAGTCAATGTTCATGCCATCTGGCTGGAGGGTGCCCAGACAGAAAATAAGGTGATCCTCTAATCTGCGGGTGGTCAGGGTGGGACAGGCCATGGACAGATACGAGTGTGTGAGTGTGACCCAGAATTGAAATGGTTGGCCACTGGGAGGTCGCAAACGGAGAAGAGGTGCTGAGCGAAGTGATCTCCTGGTCTGCAGCTGGTCTCTCCAATGTAGAGAATACCACAAAGGGTGCACTGGATGCAATAAATAAGTCCTTTGGATGTACAAGCGAAGTGTTGCTTCACTTGAAAGGCCTGTTTGGGGCCCCAGGCTGTCGTTAGGGAGGAGGTGTGGGTGCAAATGTTGCAACTCCTGCAGACACAGGGGAAGGTGCTGGAGATGCGGTGGGTGAGGAGGGATGAGAGCACGATGAGGGAACCGCGGAGGGAGCAGTCCCTGCGGAATGCTAAGAGAGGAGGAGCAGGAAAGATGTGTCTGGTAGGGGGATCCTGTAGTAACTGCCGGAAATTCCAGCGGATGATGCGTTGAGGCTAGAAATAGAATGGAAGCTAGAAAGCAGATGGATGATGCTATTGGGAGTATTCTATAGGTTGGGCCACTGAAAGTAGATGGATTGGCAGGTGCAAATGCAACTGGGTTGTTGCCAAGGATAACTTAAACTTTTTAATTGAAGGCACCCCCTTAATGCAAAGGGTTCAGACAAGACAGAATTTGTTAGGTGTGGCCAAGAATTCCTGGCACAGAAATGGGGACAGACTGTCTATAGAGAGGCCAAACTGGATCCACTGCTGGCCAATTAATCTGATCAAGTCAGTCTGTTATATGGTGTTACAGGGCCTCCCTGCCTATCTGGAATGTTGTGGATTGAGGGTTGACACGTGTCCTCCCTGATTGAAACTCAAATTCAGATTTATTGTCAGAGTACATACATGACATCACATACAACCCTGAGATTCTTTTCCCCTTTGGGCATGACAGAATTGCCATGACAGGTAGTGCAAAAAAAAACTGTACACTGTAAACAAACATAGAACTGTAAGCAGAGAACAAATGTAAACAAACTGACTGCAATAGAAAAAACAAAAAGAAAATCAATAAAACGCACAAGTAAGAGTCCTTAAGTGAGTCTCTGATTGAGTTGGTCAAGGAGTCTGAAGGTAGAGGGGTAGCAGTTGTTCCTGAACCTGGTGGTACAAGTCTTGCGGCACCTATACCTCTTTCCTCATGGCAGCAGAGAGAAAACTTGTGCAAGGTGGTGTGGGTCTTTGTTAATTGGCACTGCTCTCTGCCAGCAAAGTTCCCCACAGATGTACTCAATGGTGAGGAAAGTTTGGAGCTCTGGGATATTGGTGTCCCCATACCAGAATGTGATGCAGCCAGTCAGCACACTTTCCACACCTCTGTGGAAATTTGCAAGGTTTCTGGTGTCATACCAAACTTCCACAAACTCCTGAGGAAGTAGAGGCGCTGACATGCTTTCTTCACTATGCTATTGGCGTGTTGGATCCAGGAAAGATCCTCTGAGATGGTAACACCCAAGAACTTAAATTTACTCACCCTCTCCAACTGATTCCCCCAATGATCACTGGATTGTAAACCTCTGACTTTATTTTCCTGAAGTCAACAATCAGCTCCTTAGTTTTGGTGACATTGAGTGCAAAATTGTTGTTGATGCACCATTCTGCCAAGTTTTCAATCTCCATCCTGTTTGCTGACTCATCCCCTTTATACAACCCATTACTGTGATATCGTCAGCAGATTTGTAGATCGTCTTATTGTTGTACTGAGCCACAGTCGTAGGTGTAAAGTGAGTAGAGCAGGGGCTAAGTAAACAAGCTCCGGTACTGATGGAGATTGTGGAGGAGAAGTTCTTACCATTTTTCACTGATTGTGGTCTGGAGGTGAGGAAATCCCGGATCCCATTACATAGTGGGGTGTTAGCTCCCAGGTCTTGGAGTTTACTGATCAGTTTTGAGGGGATGATGGTGTTAAATGCTGAACTTTAGTCAATAAAGAGCATCCTGATGTATGAATCTTTGTTGTCCAGATGTTCCAGGGCTTTGTGTCGAACCAGTGAGATGGTATCCGGCATAGACCTATTACTACAGTAAGTGAATTAGAATGTATCCATGTCGCCACTCAAACAGGAGCTGATATGCTTCATCACCAGTCTTTCAAATCACTTCATCACTGTTGATGTTAGTGCTACTGATCGATAGTCATTAAGGCAGGTTACTGCACTTCTTTTGGACATCGGTATGAGTGACGCCTTTTGAAACAGGTGGGTGTCACGCCCTCCTGGAGTGATATTGAAGATATCCATGACCAGTAAGTTGGTCAGCGAAGACAATACTCGGCCAGATACTCCATTCAGGCTGGATGATTCACTCTCCTAAAATGGAATAAGGGAAACTAATTCGGAAGTCACATCACCTATCAATCAAGTTTGGATTCCAGCCACCTATTAGTGCACTCCTTGCCATTGGTTTGTTTAAATTACCTAGGCACCAGATCAGAACTGTATAAAACATCGATGCATAGGACATTTCTTTCTTTCTGCCTCATGGTACATGCCCAGGACATCAATCCATACCAGGTTGCTACTGTGGACATCGCTGTTTCCATCTGATACAAGTCTTTGCTCAGTTGAAATTCTTCAGCCATTTCAAAGCATGGAAAAATACAGTAATTCCTCAGCATAAAACAGTAAAAAACAAATAATATCTAGAATTCAAAAGAATCTCTCCAATTTATAATGGATTGCAGATTGAACTCACCTTTCTTAATAATAACCAAATTCAGGACACTGAGATTGGCATCAACAATGCATCCACGGACAGATTTGCGTTTACGCTCACCAGTCCTTCTTGGGCGATAACAGGAATGCCCCTTGCTGAGCAGCAGACGAACACGACCATTAGTCAAGACACCTTGTTTCATGGGGAAGCCCTGCTTGTCATTCCCACCACTGATTCGGACAATGTACCCCTATGGAAAGAATATAAAAAATGGAAGGAGGAAAATGATTAGATTCTTTAAAAAAAAATTATTCAGTATCTGGCCTGCCAGCAAGCCCAGCATTTATTGCCCATGAGAAGATGGTGGCAACCACTTCTTGAATCACTTCAGTATTTCTGAGGAAGATACTCTTAGTGCTCTTGAGCAGTGTTCCAGGATTTGGACCCAACAATGAAGGAACAGCAATACATTTCCAAATCAGGATAGTGCATGAATTGGAGGGGAACACACCTGAGGCATCCACATGCATCTGAAATTCTTGGTAGCACAGATAACAAATCAGGGGAGTACTGCTATCAGAAAAGACCAACTGAGAAACCATTGTGCCTGATCTAGACATAATACATCCACTGTAAGCCAGTGGAGGAGAGACTAAATGTTTTTAATGGTGGATGGGGTGGGATTCAAGCAAGCTGCTTTATCCTAAATGGTATTGATCTTCCTGAGTATTTGAGCTAATATCACCCTGGTAAGCAGAGAATATTCATCATACTTACCTTGTAGGAAGGAGTAAGTCAGTTTAAAGGGGCATTTTACCACACTGCAAAATTAAATAACCTTTTTTTTAATATAAAGCGTTGTCCTAAAGGAACAGCCCATATACAATGTGATGAGGACCATAAAATCTATTTGCAATGCTGGTTACGATACTTTTATGACCAAAATGAAGCTTGGATTTAATGTTATAAACCTGAAACATCTCTCCCCCCGCCCCTGCTAACATGGCAGAAGACTAAATTCAGGATGAACTAATCTAATTTGATAGAAAATAAAAGTGCATGCTGGAAGATACTGCAAAGGTCATGAGAAGCTACAATACCATCACCGTGCTAAAACCATGTCATAAGTGAAATCTGCCTAAAAACAGGGGTTCAGGTTTGTGGATCCATCATGGGAATCTCTGGAGAAGCTATGACCAGTACAAAAAGGATAGAGTGCACCTGAACTGGAAAGGGACCAATATCATCATGAGCAGGTCTAATAAAGCTGTTGGGGAGAGTTTAAATAAGCTAGGGAACTAGAGTGTTCGGTCAGATGATGGAGTTGGTGAAATGGTACATGCTATGTATAGCGAGACTATGAGAAAAGATAGGCAGTGGATGCAACATAAATGCAGTAAGTTGAATGGATATGTATATTCTAATGCAAGAAGCATTAGGAATAGAGCAGATGAAAACACAGGGTGAGGGTCAATACATGGAACTATGACAATGTGGTCAATACAGAAATTTGGCTGTCTTGGGGACATGAATGGCAACTAACTGTGCTGAGCTTTCGATGTTTCAAAAAGGACAGGTAGGGAGGTAAAAGAAATGGGAGAGTGGATACTATCACATCTGCAGAAAATGGGGAACTAGTGGAAGGATTGTCTACTGAGTCAGTGTGGTTGAAAGTCAGGAACAGAAAGGGGTAAATAACCTTATTGGGTGTATATTATAGACCCCCCCCCCCCCAATAGTAACAGATTCATCGAGGAGCAGATAGGGAAGCATATTCTAGCAAGGCGCTAATTAAGTCTGTAGTGGATGACTAATTTTTCCAAATATTGATTGGCACAGTCTTATAGTGAAGGGTTTGGATGGAGTGGAATTTGTTAGGTGTTTTCAGGAAAGCTTCCTAACACAATATGTAGATAGGCCACTAGAGGAGAGGCCTACATGATCTGGTATTGGGAAATGAAGCAAGTCAGATATCTCAGTGGGCAAACATTTTGAAATGTGCAAGGGACACAGAAAATCTACTTAAGAAGAGCTTATGAGATTTTTAAGATAGGAATGGATAGAACTCTACAGAATGACAAGATTGCCAGGAAAAAGCTGAAGAAAGGAGTTAGAAGGGGCAACAAGATGCCTCAGGAGCAGATCATGGAAAGCCCCATGGCATTCTACAAGTACGCGATGAACAAGAGGAAGTCATGTGACAATAGGGCCCATCAGGGGTGATAGTGGGAATGTTTGATGGAGTCAGTGGCAGTAAAGGTCGGTCTTTAACGAATACTTTGCTTGAGTATTTGCCAGAAAACATTGTGAGGATGACAAAGTGGACTGACAAGTGGCTGGAGTATGTTAACATTAAGAGGACGTGTTGGAGCCTTTGAAAAGTATGAAGGTGGATAAGTCACCAGGACCAGAAGAAATTGACCCAAGGCTACTGTGGGACTCAAGCAAGGAAATTGCTGAGCCACTGGAGATGATCTTCGCATTGTCACTGGGGAAGTACCAGAGGGATGCAAATGTACCTCTGTTCAAGAAAGGGAGCAGAGATAACCCAGGAAATTATAAGTCAGTGAGTTTTAATCCAATGGTGGGCAAGCTGTTGGGAAAGCTAAGAGAGACAGCATTTACAAGCATTTAGAGGCAAAAATATGATTAGGAATAGTCAACATTGGCTTAGTTCGGGCAAGGTTGTGCCTCACAAGGCTGATTAAATTATTTGAGGATGTAATAAAGAACATAATGTACTATATATGGATTTCAGTAAGACATTTGATAAGATTCCCCATGCAAGGTTCATTCAGAAAATAAGGAGGCATGAAACCCAAGGAGGCCTTGCTTTGTGGATAGAGAATTAATTGACCAGAGAAGGCAGAGGGAGGCTGTGGATAGTTTGTGTTCCGCATGGAGCTTGGTGACCAGTGGTGTTCCATGGGGATCTGTTCGGAGACCTCTCCTGCGATATTTATAAATGACCTGGATGAGGAAGGGGGAATTATTAAGTTTGTGGATGACATGAAAGTGGGTGGTGCTCTGGATAGCCTGGAGGGTTAGGGTTGTCAGAGGTTACAAAGGGACATTGATGGGATACAGAGCTCTTGGGGCCAGGGCCAATAAGACACTCAAAGCTGCTGCACAGGTTGATAAATGTTAGAAGGTATATGGGGTGTTGGCCTTCATAAACCATGGGATCAAGTTGAAGGGGAGTGAGGTAATGTTATAGCTAAACAAGACATTTTTTTTTTTTACAATTTTTTTTCCTGCTTGCAATTGTCACACACGCACGACCAAAACACAAAATGTCCGTATCACACCGTGCGTTTAGACAGTACCAGAAATGTAGTAATTAAGGATGTGGAACTTGCAACACTGCTGCTGCGACATTATCCTCAACGTCCGATGAACATGGGACGCAGAGCGCTCCAGCGGCATGGCAAGTGTGACATGAATCACGCATCATCCATTCTTCACGAAATGCATGAAATTAACTTTAGACTGCAAACATTCCAGGAAATTTACTAGGGGTCGAGGAGGTAAAATATCAGATTGGGAATGACTGCATATTCCCGTTACGATCTTTTTACAGACTGCGTTCTGTGAAAATGGCAATAATTTCCTAGAAGGCAGCAACTGTAGAAAAGAAATTACTACAGTGGCAGATGTAGGCCATCATTAGTGATACTCACCTTCCACTCATCTCCCAAACAGTCAGCAGCAACTTCGGTGGCCATTCGCTTCTCATAAAAGGTGCGCAGCTTCCGCTCATCATCCACCTCAATCAGCTTCTGGCACCCGGTGGCCGGGAAGGAGATGTTTAACTGCAGGAAGAGAACATGACTGTTATTTCGGTCTTTGCTAACCATCAGCACCCAACCTAACTTTATTCAAGAGGGACAGCAGGGATTTTCCACACAAGAGTGGCAGGGAAGTATTAGAAAAACATTGTGAGGTACAGGATAAATCAACATGTGGAAGGGCAGAGATTGACTAAAAAAATTACCAAGGCTTTCTTCAGGGGATATTTAGACTGAATTTTTCAGAGATAAAAATGTTTTGAGGACAGCGCTGTTGATTTAATCTAAATAAACTTCAGTAAAAGGCCACATGGAAAATTGGTTCCATAGTCTTTGGGATCCAAAGTAAATTGGAAAACTGAATCCAAAACTGATTTGGAAATGAGTGATGGCAAAATTGTTTTTGTTGTGATTGGAAAGTGTTCAATGCTAGGACATTTCCTGTTTGTACAAATCAATGATTTGGAAATGGACATTGTGGGGACTTGTACGTTTATATAACAAAAATGTATAGTGATGTTGAGAGTGGAGGATAATCAGAGGCTACAGGATGACTCCAATCAGTTGATGATGTGTAGAGAAATGGCAGATGGAATTTAAACCCAGTATGTACTAACAAGAATAGAGAATAAACAATGAATGTTAACGCTTTTTTAACAGTACTGAAGCTCAACAATCTGATCATTGTCAAAGTTTGAAGAGCGGAGAGCCTTGTATCTATGTAATAGTCTGCCCTTTTATTTCTGCTACTAAAGTACATGACCATACACTTTCCAACATTTTATTTCATTTGCTACTTTGCCTATTCTAATCTATTTCATTTGCCACTTTGCCTATCTCCTTTGTCTCTCTGGAGTGTCTCAGTTTCCTCATTACTACCGTGCAACCTTAGCCACAGTCATTTATGTAAAAACATACCGGGGGTGTAGGTTAACTGGGGGTAAATTGGTTGTCACGTGCCCCTTTCAAATTGCCCTCCTAGGACCTGGGTTCGATTACTGGAGCAAAGGCCTGGAAGCACCTTTCAAATCACAGGGGGATCTACCCATTAAATTGGCAACCCAGCGATTTAAAGGGGATCCCGCCCCTGTGGCGATGCATCACGCACACACGGGAACTATCGGCAGTCAGATTTCCCCCCCTCAACTGGCCGCCAGTTGCCACCCCCACTGTCAATCGCCACATCGTGACCCCCCCCCCCCCCCCCCCCAGCCAGGAATTTCCCTGTGACACCAGCGCGCAACGCGTCAAGTCACCTGAGTAACCAGGTTGGCCATTACCCCTTTCAAACCATCTGGGCAAGAGGCCCTGTTAAGTTTTACTGGGTTTATGTAGGTCAAGGGTGATGAACCGGTTGGACACTTTCAAACCGTCAGTGCCTGTGTGCGTATGTTGGGTGGCCAGAATGGGGCTGTACTGCCTCCAGTTTCATCCAAGTGGGTCGCTAACTGTGCAAATTGTCTGGTTAACCCCATTTTACATGGGAGTTTGAAAGGACCTACGGACTCGTGGGCCGAGATGGCCCGTTAACGTGAAATGAATAAATTTGTACTGCCTCATTCGACCTGTAAAACCACCCTTAATCACGCCGGTGCCGTGAAGGGCTGTACTCCGGTAACCTAACACTGCAGCCGACTCGGAGTCCACGCTCGAGAGAACAGCAGTGATCCCGGCCCAACTCTCTCCTGGAGTGACCGCCAACTGGAGGCCTTACAGCTCCTCCCTCTCCAGCTTCCCTCAATCCACCGCCATCGGAAGCACAGCAGCCGCTCAACCTCGCCTCGGTGCATCCGCCCTGTGCAGAGATGCTTGAGGTGCAAAGAGGCGCGCTTCTGGAATTAGTTCACGACTGCCTAACGGCCGATACCTCACCTTCATTTCAGATCAGCCACTCCACGTCCCTCAGCCACCGTCAGGAAAGAGACGGGACTTCCGCTGCGCACGGGCACATTCAGGCGGGCTCTCGCGAGAACCTGTGGCCTTGCGCATGCGTGAAAGCCAGGGTGAGCGGAGCCGCCTGCAATCGCAGGTGTGGGAACTGGAGCAGGAAACGGGAGGCTGGAGCTACTCGGCGGGCGAAGCAGCGTCCATGGGATTCAACGTTTCGGAAATCATTCCAGATAACAAATCCTGACCCGATGCGTTACGAGCCTTTTCACGTCACCATGAACAAGTGGGTAAAGCGGGAAAGTTATAGCTACCCGGGAATCGCGCAGTATGAAAAGGCCAGACCGTGCCAACCAACCGGGCTCTGAGACCTGGAAGGTGGGTACTCTCGGAGCCCGGCCCAGTTCACCTGCCAATCCCTTTCTGGCTGACCTGGAAGGCTTCGTACCGTCAGTGCAGGTGGCCAGAATACCCCAATGTAAAGCCGCATATTCTACCCAAATACGTTGCCTATCAGTAAAACCCTTACTGCCTCCAGTTTCATGTGCACCGTGGAAACCCTCTCTTCGAGCACACATTGTGGGAACAGAAGATTTCGCACAATTAAAACATAATGCAGACACCTTCTCCTCCCCCTACCCCCCCCCCCCCAACAATCTATTTCAATCAACTTCACAAGAATAATTCATTTGTTTAAGGTGTTTTATATATATTATGTTAGTATATGTAATATATCTAATACATCTAACATTGCAAGACGTTTAATTCTGTTCCTTTGACCTCGAAGGCAGGGGTGTCAAACTCAAATTCACGGAGGGCCAAAATTAAAAACTTGGACTAAGTCGAGGGCCGAACTAAATATTTATTGAAAATTTTCAACAACATCTGCATGTTTTCTCTTCTTTCAACATATGTATTGTTAAACTTTTTCTTATTAAAATAAATGTTTAATAATAGTTTTGGATAAACTCTTTCCAGAAGCATTAACAAATGAGAAATAAAATATTCAATAAATAATATTTCTCTATAGAGGATTTGTCAAATGTTGCTAGTGTGCTGTCGAATAGTAAAATCTGAGGGCTATTGAGAATGTGGGAGAAAAAACATGATTCCTGAAACAATCAAATGGGTGACTGATTGCCATGCCCTTTTTCCATTGGTACAGATATCCTTTGATTTACACACTTTTCAAGTTTTATGCCTAGTGAGCTTGTATCCAGGTGCAGGACCATTTTTAACCAGGAATATATTTATCACTGTGACATGAAACTATTGGAAGATCGTTTTATCCTGAGATTAAAGTTCATAATCCTTACTCAGGCCTGTGTGCGGGAGGACGGGGTTTGCGGGCGATCGGGTTGGACAACGACAGTGCGGGGGCATCGGCTCTCGCTGCAGGGCGGCATCTCGGCGGATCAGCGGCCCCGTCACCGTGAGTCGCGGATCGGCCTGCGGCAGGAAGGGGAGTGGGCAACGGTCCTGGCGAGGTCAGGCCCGAGGCCTCCAGTTCTGGGCGCTGGGAAGCGGCCTTGGCTTCCCCTGACACCGGCCAGGCCCCAAAACCAGAGTCCACGGTGAGACCCTGGAACGTAAACAGAGGAGGTGGGGGCGATTAGCAGGCTGACGCCAATGCATTCTGGGATTTGTTGTATTACTGTGCATGCGCTATACTGGCGCGGCGGCCAGCGGGCCACCTCTAATACATTTTTGAAATGATCTTGCGGGCCAAATTTGGCCCGCGGGCCAGAGTTTGACATGTGTGCCCTATGCCATCGGAACTCTGTAATTAGTAAGGGATTGCTTAAGGTGGGATGTGAGTGGGAAGGAAAGGGTGAGAATCACTGCTCTAGACCCAATTGTTACTGAAATATTTTGCTTGAGAAAAATTGTCATTGGCCCATTTCCTTTAGCGTTCTGAAACCGTGCACATGACGAGTCAATGAGGGATGATTAAAGCAGTGGTCTTCAAACTTTTTCTTCCCGCCCACAGACCACCTTAAGCAATCCCTTACTAATCACAGAGCACCAATGGCACAGGGACACGAGTGGAAAGAAAAAGGTTGAGAACTGTTGTATTGTATTAACTGTTGTATTAACCTAATCACATCTGATTAGGTTAATTGTTAGGCAAGTGGTCAGAGAAGGACCCCCCCCCACCCCAAGAAAGGCTTAAATCACAGGAACAAAATAAGCTTCCATCTCACTGCTCCCAATCTTACACACAGTCCTGATGTGGAATGTGGGGTCGCAGCTCCACGTTCACCCGAGTTCAGGTGCTGTCTGTGTGGAGTTTGTACGCTCTCCCTTGTCTTGGACCAACAGGTCGGTCGCCTGACGAAGGCACCAGAACCCCCCGTTAAAACGCCGGCGTCCAGGGCGGTTGCGGAATTGGCTGAGAAGAGCGCGCTGCTCCCACCCCCCTCCCATGGTTGGAGAGGGATTAAACTGTGATCTCACGGCGCCGGGCTCGTCTCCAACAAAAGGAGCGGGAGGCAGGGTCCACCGCGCACGGAGCGAGGGGGAAGGCATCACCAACGAGACGTTTGGTCCGGCGTCGCCACTGAAGCGCAGACCCAGCAAGGATGGTCCCCAACTCCAGCTGCGTCTGTGTGTCCGGGAGCCGGACGGGCTGAGTGCGGCGCTCCGATCCCCGGGATTCGGGACTCTGAGATCCCTCCACACCTATGGCGTCTTCATTTTCACCTTCAGTGTGCATGCGCTTTACTGGCGCGGCGGCCAGCGGGCCAACTCTAATATATATTTAATATGATCTTGCGGGCCAAATATAATTATATCGCGGGCCAAATTTGGCCTGCGGGCCAGAGTTTGACATGTGTGCTCTAAGGTTTCAACATTAACCTGAAAAAGGCAAAACAAAGTTGATAAAGTAAAATAAAGAATTATACCACAGATATTCGTGGAACATGCCAACAATACTGCAAATGCATTATTCTGCTATCATTTAATGGAATCAGTCACTCCATGCGTCCCAGTTGGTTGTTCATTATATCAAATGAAAGAGAATAAAGATGTTTTCCTTATTGCTAAAGACCCTGCAATAAATGTAAAGTCAGGTTTCTCCTTGTCTGCTCTTAGCCTTCTAGAAATGGGCCTTTTTAAATCTGCACTTCTGTTCATTGTTTCCAAATTTTGTCAATCCCCAGTTTACTACTTAATTATCTTTACCTTGATTGCATTAATTTGCTGATGTTAGAAATTGCGGTGATCAGTTTAGCACACAATGAGATACAATGATTGATACCATAACTTCTATAATCAGTCTAGTTGGAATGTAATCACTTTCCACTAGATTTATTAAACTCAGATATACAGTAAAACAATATATAAAAACACAAAATAATTAAGTTTAACATTTTTTCATAGACATGGGAGGGGTAAAATATTAAAAGCCTCTCTGTAATATAAATCCCCAAACCACAATATCCCATGACAGAAAAAGAGAAAAATACAAATATAAAATTATACATATATGGAGGCGTGAGCAGTGGAAGAAACACTGCCACCACGTTGAGGGTCGTTAACGACTGTTTTCATTCAAATTCAGCGCGACCCAATAAGGGCCACATGAGCTCAGTCACCTGGTGCATTGTGACATCATAATTGCTGCCCAGGGTGTGCGCTGGAAGGGATGATGGAGTCAGAGAGAAACCTCTGACGACGCCATTTCCCCATGGCTGCCCCGCCACGTGGCGATACAAGCGGGGCCGGTTCACCGTGAGGATCTGTGCTGCCACACATAAATAAATATTCACAGTTGGAACTAGACAAATAAAGGTGGGGGAGGGGTGGAAACCACAGGGAAGGGAGGGTGTGGGGAAGAGGTAAAGGTCAGTTGGAAGTAGCGAAACTGGTCTGGGGTAGGATAAAACTCAGAAATTTCCAGTTTGGGGTAACTCCCACATTAATCCGATGCCACGGTGTCCATCTGTCTTTTCCGTGTTTACAAAACTGCCTTCTGCACTCCCTGTCACCCTTTACTTGTTATACCCATCTTCATTTTGTCTAGTACCCTATCACTTCTTGGTTTCTTCACCTTCCCCAGCCTTTTTATGGTTACTTCATTGAATTTAGAAGTAGGGAGCATACTCCAACTTAATAAAACCTTGGTCAGATCACAGCTGGAGCACAGCATGCAGTTCTGATCACCATGCAATAGGAAGGATGTGTTAGTGCTGGAGTAGGTGCAGATGAAATTCATCAGAATGTTGACTGAGATGGAGCAGTTCAGTGATGAGAAAAGTCTGGAGAAGCTAGTACTGTTCTCCCTGCAGTGGAGAACTCACAGTTTGGCGGGCAGCAACCTCCTTTGAAGAAGACCGCAGAGCCCACCTCACTGACAAAAGGCAAAGGAGGAAAAACCCAACACCCAACCCCAACCAACCAATTTTCCCTTGCAACCGCTGCAATCGTGTCTGCCTGTCCCGCATCGGACTTGTCAGCCACAAACGAGCCTGCAGCTGACGTGGACTTTTTCCCCCTCCATAAATCTTCGTCCGCGAAGCCAAGCCAAAGAGGAAAGAAGGAGGAGACTAAGAGAGGATATGGTTGAGGTATAGTTTGCATAGACTGGGGTATAGTTTGGTGTGGACTGCTGGAAAGTTTTCCCCATGTCAGAAGTAGATAAATCGAGCACAAAGACATGGATAAGGTGTAAAAAGATTTAGATGTGATATGAGGGTAAATTTCTTTGCCTGACAGTGGTATGTATCTGGAATACACTGTACACTGCCTGAGAGAGTGGTTGAAGCTGGATTGCAGACAGCATTTACAAAGTGTATAGATAAGCATTTGAATTGCCTTGACATAGAAGGCTATGAAGCAAGAGCATGTAGATAGGAATAATATCAATGGGTGGTGTGGACAAATTGGGCCAAATTCCAATTAATAAATCTATATCCACTTGTTATAGATAACGAAACTTTCCAACTATATACTTCATTCTGCAATTTGTACACCTTGATCAAATTACCCCTCAGCCTTCTTCATTCCAAGGAAAACGAAGCAAGCTTGTCCAGGCCCACCTCTTAAATGAAATGCTCACCCAGGCAACTTTCTGATGAAGCTCCTCTGTATCATCCTCTGAGTAATCACACCTTTCCTATGGTGTGATGAACAATCAGAAATGTTATGGAATCATAGAGTTATACAGCACAGAAATGAGTCAATTGGCTCACCTCATCTAAACTGACCTTTGTCCATCTTCAATGATCCCATTTGCCTACATTAGGTCTCTATCCTTCCATGCCTTGCCTATTCAAGTGTCTGTCGTTATGTCTCTTAAAAACTGTCGTTAAATCTGATTCTATCACCAGTGAGTTCCAGATGTAACCTCTGCGGTGAAAAAAAATAGCTTCCACTCAGATTCCTCTTAAATATTCTTTCTCTCACTTCTTGTTTTTGATATCCATAGTAAGAGGAAAGGATTCTGACTATCAACTTCATATATGTCTCTCATAACTTTATACACCTCTATTAGGTCAACCCTTATTCAGCCCATCCAATCCATTCTCTCCCTATAACTAAAGTCCACGTATCAAAGCAACATCTTGCAGATCTCCTAACAAATGTCCAGTTGCCAAAATATATCTGATAGCATTTCCCACTGCACTGTCCTTGTGGAGATTAAAAACCTATATACATACCAAAGCTACCCTTCAAGCTGTTTCACTGCACCAACGTACTAAATGCGATATACAGTGCCCTCCATAATGTTGGAACAAAGATTTTTTTTCTTTATTTACCTCAGGGACATATAGTTTTACATTTGTAATCAAGCAATTCACGTGTAATTAAAGTACACATTCCAGATTTTATTCAAGGATATTTGTATACATTTTGGTTTAACCATGTAGAAATTACAACATTTTTTATACATAGTCCCTTTGGGAAATGTTTGGGACATTTGGCTTCACAGGTGTTTGTGAGTACTCAGGTATGTTGAATTGCAGATACAAGAGAGCTAGACTTGCTTCTAAGCTTTTGATTACCTTTGGAGTCTGTAGTTTCCATTTTTTAACATGAGGACCAGAGTTGTGCAAATGAAAATCAAAGAAGCCATTATGAGGCTGAAAAACAAGAATAGAACAGTAATAGATCTCCCAAACCTTACAATTATCAAAATCAATAGTTTGGAACATCATTAAAAAGAAAGAGCATACTGGTGAGCTCTGTAATCACAAAGGGACTGGTATTCCAAGGAAGACCTTATCTGCTGATGACAGAAGATTTCTCATAATGATGTTCCAAACAGTTGATGGAAGGTACTGTATTCAGAAAAGATATGGCAGATCAAACCTAAGTATCCACGGTCAGCAGCACAGCTGTGTTCAACTATAATGTGTAAGCTCATTGATCCGGCACATCATAGTTTACCAATGCTAACAGGCAACAACATTGAGACATGCGGCAGGGCATACGAGGAATAGGGCTGGGCATACTTAAAAATGAGGCATCAACTTCTCAACGTTGTTGGATCCCATGAGTGGTAACAGTGAAAGCAGCATGCAAGAGACAGAGCAAAACATTGGGTTATGTCAAGATTCAGTTTATTGTCATAATAATGAAACAGTGTCCTATTACATGAAATTCCCTTTTGCCTGCTGCAAGGCACACAGATTCACCATGGGCAGATATTGCCTAGGAGTGCCTTACATTTCCTTACAGTCAGAGAAAGAGAAGCAAAAGAGAGCCCCCCACCGCCACCCCCCCCCCCCCCGAGTCACCGAATGTCTATAGATTGGCCTCCAGCATTTTTGCAGCCACCCAGAGTTCATTCCAAACTATTAGCAACCCGAGCTCAAGCTCTGAACTCCGACAAGATCAGGGACCCTTCTTCAAAAGAGAGCACCCACACCCTCCTTCGAGTCGCTGAATGTCTATAGATTGGCTTCCAGTACTTCTGCAGCCTCCGCAGCTACCCAGAGTTCAGTGGCAACCCGAGCTCAAGCTCTGAACTCCGACAAGATCAGGGACCCTTCTTCAAAAGAGAGCACCCACACCCTCCTTTGAGTCGCTGAATGTCTATAGATTGGCTTCCAGCACTTCTGCAGCCTCCGCAGCTACCCAGAGTTCAGTCCAACGTATTGGCAACCCGAGCTCAAGCTCTGAACTCCGACAAGATCAGGGACCCTTCTGCAAAAGAGAGCACCCACACCCTCCTTCGAGTCGCTGAATGTTTATAGATTGGCTTCCAGCACTTCTGCAGCCTTCGCAGCTACCCAGAGTTCAGTCCAACGTATTGGCAACCCGAGCTCAAGCTCTGAACTCCGACATGGTCAGGGACCCTTCTGCACTCTTGGCACCTCCTTGCATCCTGATTCCAATACCTACTACCCCTCCAGCCAGTTCGAACCAGCAGTCTGCAGTCTGGCGCGAATCTCCCAACAGCATCTCCAGCATCCTACAGCTTCCATGGGTACCTTACCTCGAGTCACCAGCAGCCCACCGCAGAGCCCCCTCACTGGTCTATCTCCATGGTAAGTCCCATGGGTCGTCTCTTCAGCTTCTTCTTCTCAAATGGGGATTGGTCTTCCCGTCCTTTGGTGCCTTGCTCCATTCCTCCGCTTTCTTGAAGTCTGCAAGACCCTGGTGGCTGTTGCTGATTAATAGGCGCCACCATCTTGGGCGCAGACCCCCAAGGTCAAAGGATCTCAAATAAAAACCACTGTCGGCTCCCTCAACGGACCGTTCAAAGCCCGTGCGGGGCTGATGGCTGTGACCTTCTGAGTTTCTCCAACACTTTTGTGTATTAAGTTACAATCCAAGCGTCTTGAAGTCTTTATTGTTTAACCCCAGATTTCAAAGCCTTTCTTTTTGCACTTATAGTTCCTCACACTAGGTGGCACCCGGTTCCATCAGCATTTATGTCCTTCCTGTTGCTTCAAGTTTTTTCCTTAATAGGGACTTTAACCATATAACCACTTACAGCACAGAACAGGCCAGTTCAGCCCTACTAGTCCATGCTGTAACAAATCCCCACCCTCCTAGTCCCGCTGACCAGCACCCGGTCCATACCCCTCCAGTCCTCTCCTCTCCATGTAACTATCCAGTCTTTCCTTAAATGTAACCAATGATCCCGCCTCGACCACGTCTGTCGGAAGCTCATTCCACATCCCTACCACCCTTTGCGTAAAGAAATTTCCCCTCATGTTCCCCTTATAATTTTCCCCCTTCAATCTTAAACCATGCCCTCTAGTTTGAATCTCCCCCACTTTGTCTGACTTTGACCTCCTGATCACCTTCTCAAGCACTCTGACTTCTCAGAGCGATTGTGTACACTGTCAGCCATCTCTCCAAATTACCCTGAATGTCTCCAGATCCTTGGTTGCACCTATTCTGCCACCTAAATGATTATCCACCATTGAGAAAAGCAATGAATTTAAACATTTACATTTTTAAAATTTAGACATACAACATGGTAACAGTCTCTTCTGCCCCATGATCCCGTGCCGCCCAAATACTCCTATTTATCTGAAATCCCTGTATGTTTTGAAGGTTGGAAGCACCCAGAGTAAACCCTCGCAGACACAGGGAGAATGTACAGTGCCGGATTCCAACCCAGGTCACTGGCACTGTAATAACATAGTGCCAACTGTTACACTAGCCATGTCACCTTTTAAATATATGGTTTTAGATTTTTAAAATAAATGAGGTAATGACATGTCTAGACCATTTGGAGAAGTATGTGCATTTTCCATGTAACAGACCAACAACTGACTGGCTCTCTGATTTACCCTGTATTCTCATGACTCCTTGGTTGATTTCTCTGGCCCCCATCCTTTTCTTTGACTTAATTTCTTTCCTGATCCAATCTGATGGTCTTTCTTCTGATTTTCTGTACCTTTCAACTCCACAAGGCAACTGAAGAAAGGCCTTTCTACAAAGAAACTATGCAGAGCCTGTTCTTTTAGACCAGGGGTGGCCAATCTTGCTTAATGCAAGAGCCACACATACGATGTTTGAGAGCCACAAGACATGAAAAAATATTGCATGCACATTTTTACATCGATATTTTGTTACAAAATTTTATATAAATAAATACATGCACATAATAATATTTATTCATGTATGTAGTTTTTAAACTGCTAATTCGTATTAGTGTCAATAATCAAAAATTACACCCCCACCTACCCACCCCAAATGTTATCAAAATCCTGATTGATTTTCTGTGGAGATCTCTGCCTAAGGAAGCCGTAGAAGCTGCCTCAATAGATTTTTTTTATGATACAGTAAGGTAGATCTTTGCATCATAGAGGAATTAAGGGTTTTGGGGGAAAGGTGGAGCTGCTTCCATGGCCAGATCAACTGTGATCTCACTGAATGTGGGAGCAAGTTGATGGGCTGGATGAACAACTCCTGATCCTGTTCCTGATGTGTTCTCTTCAGGAATTGCGCCATTGGTCTCTGCAGATACCTGCACCATTGCAGCATCCATGACTGAGCACATGATGTGGGAAGCAACCTGAAGCAAAGATGCCTCCTGCGGCAGGGTGAGGCCAGCCCCACAGCTCTGCTCCTTTCCATCCCATCTTCCACTCCCTTCTTTCCATTCACTGGCATGATGGGGGGAGTGTCTGCTGGGAACAGAGGCTGGGTTATGGTGCCTGGTACTGACATTCCATCCGGTGGAGCCGGGGTTACCACCACTGCTGCCGCCAGCTCCAGATCTGTCCTGGCTTGATACCTAGATGAGGTCTTCATTGGGAAACCCCTCCAGCCTCTCCACTCCATCATCTTGTTTCCCCTCTGTCAGATTGTCTAGACAGATATCCCACCTCTGGGGTAGGCCATGCCTCATTGGAGTTCTCCTGGTCCACTTCTGGTTTCCTGACGTCTGCAGCTACTCCCTGCAGAGGACCCTCAGCATTGCCTGACCTTCCTACCACACATCCCACGTTGACGGCGCTTTGTTGTGGTGTGGCCCAGCCCGAGTGAGGAGAACTCAACTCCGGCATGCACTGCTTGTTCCGCCCCTCTGCAGGGGCTGTTCCTCCAGTGCCCTCTCCCTCTTCTTGTCATGCAGACTGGCTATGACTATTCTGGGATCCCCTGGCCTGGCTGCAGGGATTTGGTGTGTCCCGAGGAGGCTTTGAGAGTGCTGGTATCTCCTCCAGCCAACATATTTCCACGAGCTGCACATTACATCTCAAGGAGCCGCATGTGGCTCGTGAGCCATGGTTTGGCCACCCTTGTATGAGACACTATGCCTTACAAAACCTCATAAAAACTGGCACTGGGTCCACAGAGTCAACCATTTTAATACACACTACAAACACAGCCCCTTTGATTTCCATACATTCAACAGCCCATCTCATCTCCCCATCTCTCTACACTCTTTTACTCTACACTTGCAGTCCTGACACAGGGTTTTGGCCTGAAACTTCAACCACCCCTTTGCCCCCAAAGATGCTGCTTGACCTGCTGAGTTTTCAGCATTCAGTAAGATGGATAATCTGATTTATCTTTCAACCATTTCCCTCCTGATTCCCCAGAAATGCGGATTCTTCTGACAACCAGCAAAACATCTTAGCTTTGAATATGCTTAATCTTTCAGCCTTCACCAGTCACTCGGTTAGAAAATTTCCAAAATACTCAACCTTTTGTGAGAAGATTTTTCTCTTTGTTTCATGACTTATCTGAGTTCTCCTGGGCCACTTCCGGTTTCCCAACCTCTGCAACTGCTCCCTGCAGATGACCCTTTCTGAGCCATGAAAGGCACTACATTAATCCAGATAATATTGTTAACCTGCATCATGTTTGGTGTGTCCATATCTCTCTGCCTACTGTTTGGGAATGATGGTGTTATCCCAAATTGCTGGGGTCCTTTTAGTTATAAAGCTCCTTCATAGTAGTGATGGTACCATTCTATATATTTGTAACATTACAGTGATGCCCTACATATTGTTGTTGATTGAAAATGATGGTGTTATGTTGTATCACCATTTTATGGCAAAGATGGAATTGTGTGGTAACGATACTTTCCATCATGCCAGGATTGGTTAGCTACACAGAATAAAATGATCATTACAGCACAGTTCAAGCTATTTGGTCCACAATGTAGTGGTGAGCTACAGTATGTATATAAGTTTATATATTCAACAATGTAAAGCTTCCCTACCTCACACCCATAATCCTCTATTTTTCTTGGATCCAGTCTAAAAGTCCTTTAAATGTCCCTATTGTACCAGCCTCTAGCATCACCCCTTGCAATATATTCCAGGCACCTACAACTCTCTGTTTAAAAAAAAAACCTCTCATGTCTCCCCTCAACTTGCACATATGTCCTGTGATGTTTCCTTCTGTTGTCCTGGGGAAAAGATGTTGACTGTCCACCATATCTATGACTCTCATACTCTTGTAGATCTAAATTAAATCACTTCTCATCCTTCTTCACTCTAAAGGGAAAAATCCCTAGTTCTGTTAACCTTACCTCATCAGACACACTCTCCAATCCAGGCAACATCCTGGTAAATCTCTGCACCTTCTCCAAAGCTTCCACCTCCTTCCTATAATGAGGTGATCACAACTGAACACAATATTCGAAATGTGGTCTAACCAGAGTTTTATCGAGCTCATGAAGCCAGCATTCAACAAGCCTTCTTAACTACCCTATCAACCTGCCCAGCGACCTTCATGGATTTGGACAACAATGTTCCTCAGTTTTTCCACGAATCCTGGTATTAACCATGCCCTCCACCTTCAAGTATCGACCTTCCAAAATATATCACTTCACACTTATCCGGATTGAACGCCATCTGCCACTTTCCGTCCAACTCTACATCCTGTCTCTATGCTCCATGCGATAAATCAGCCTTCGTGACCACAACTGTACCGTATCGTGCAGGTATTATGCAGCAGCAGGAGTTCATTCGTGGAAAAAGATAGTTACTCGCTCTATCGGTCTCATCCTTCTGAAAGTGCGCCTCGATCAGCACTGCTGTGGCACTCGAGGACTGTTCACGGAGATGTGTCCGGACGGCCGACTTTCCTGCCGTCCGGGAGCCAGATTAGGAGAGGGGCGAGTCTGCTGACCCTGCCGTGTCAGAGAAACAGATGGCGTCACATTGTCCCAGCACAGAGCGATCCACGCGAAGGGAAACCCAGGCACCAGGAAGACAGCCACGCAAAGCGGGTGAACCATGTGTGGCATTGCAGGCGAAGGGAGATGCAGTTTATTGCTGAGCACCGAAGTGCTGGTGTAAACATGTCCGGCTGCTGAGGCTGAATGCGTGGAGAGAGAGAGACGGCTGCCAGAGATCGCCGGCACTCGGAAATTGAACTTGCAAACAAACAGAGTGAAGCGATGTCCAGGTTTTGGAACCAACTTCGAGCTGGCAGCTCTGAAGTGGATTGGTGTGAGGGCAATTACATGATCGTCTCCAACATTGCTGAATTTTACAACACGGTCTGTATGAGGGTTTATTTGTTTAACGCAGGGTTCTCATTGAAAGAAATCATTTCCTGAAATTGACATAGTTGAGGACTAAGCGCTTGTGAATTTTCCCAGGGGAAAGAGGCGGATGGAGCAGAAAAATTCCTGGATAGGAATTTTTGTTGATGTTTTGATCATTGCGGAAGTTTGGCAGAAGGGATTTATCCTCTTCAGTTGGAATTGGAGTTGCAGACTGCTGTCATCCGGCTGAGCCATTTGCTAAACAGACATGAGTTTCTCTTCACATGGCCCTCCTTAGAGTGCGTCCAAAAGTATGCCCTTTTGATGAAAACACTTGCAAAATAAACTTTATATTTATTGCCTTTTCTTTTTTTAAAAAATGCCCGGGGTGCCGCCTGCCGACCATTTGGGGAAGTCGTGGTTGGGTCGTGCTTGGAGGCTGAGAGCAAAAGGAGTCGCTTGCTTTCCCTCACTTCGTTTCCAGGACCAACTGCTTACATATAGTTTAGGTTTCCCCCTCCGCCCCCACTGCCTTCCTCAAAGCATCGTTTCCAGTATTCATTTTCTTGTTTTTATACCTGCTTATCTCCCAAAACAATACAGTAACATGCTCCACTTTTAAGAAGAGCTCCAGGGGCTCCGTACACTCATGTGAAAAATAGTTGTTAGGATGTACCAAAATATTACTATTATTAATATTCTTGGGAGGCAGACGTCTCAGTAATGTGAAATGTATGATAATCAAGTTTTACACAGCATGTTCTCACATCAGGGCTGCATTAAGGTCAACTGATACCATAAGCACAGCCCAACAATGCTTCCCCTTGACTCTTTCATTGTCTAACTGATAAGATATTAAGACTTAATAAGTGCTGAATGTGAAATAATAGATTAAAAGTTAGTTTTCTTCCAGGCCAGACTCCACAACTATATTAACTATATGTTTTTTTTTTCATTTATTGCGGGGTCCTCCTTTTTGTGGGGCCCTAGTTCAGTTGTATTGTGGCAAATCCGGGTCTGGAACAAACTCTGTGGTGCCCCTTCCCTTGGTGTCCTAAGACATGTTTACTTTGCTTAATGGTTGATCCAGGCATTGTGATAAATGTGTATTTTCTATCTGCAATAGTAATTATTGGACAAGTATTGTCCATAGCTCTTCGTGAATAGACTTTGTTCTTTTTCAAGGTAATATTACACTGACGAGCTTGGTGAGATGTCCCATCCAAAGAACAGCATCCTGGACATTGTGTCATTCTGTCAGTACTATAATGTGTAAAATGGGTAGGTTTTTGGGTTCAACCTTTAGGATGGAACTTGAACCCAGGCCCTACTGACACAGAGAACTGCCAGATGAGCACTGGAAGTGCATCACTGATATTTATTCACATGCTGAAATATTTACAGAACACTTTGATTACAGGCAATTTGTTTTAAAGTGTGCAGGATCATGATCAGAAACAAATTTTGTATGTCTGTCAAGAAATGCCTGCTTTCCATATGGGCAAGGGCGCAGTGCTGCCGGAACTCACTGGAGTGCCACTCTGGCACTTTAGGGGGCAGTTCCAGCACCTCATGGGGCCTCTCCAGGCATCTTATGGGGCAGCTCAGGCAACTCTATTATCACTGCTGTACTGCACTGCACTGTCCCCCTGCCTGTGGGATAGTCTCAGATATTGAAAAGGAGGAATAAACTTTGAAAAAACCAAGATTCAGATTCATATGTTAAAATATATTCTATAGAGTTCAATGATTAATTTGCAGTATCGTGTGTTAAATAAAACTATATTGCTGAGATTTCTCTTATTTTATGGTCATTCACATAACAATTTCTCAATAATTTTCTGTTCTGCAATGAAGTTTGTTCTTGTTAAAGTTGTCTGGCTCTTGTCTGACTGTGACCTGCTCTTTCCAAGTACTGTTTATTGAATTACTATAATTATGCCGTTGCATTGTTTATATAATATGCTTTTATTTTAACTTCTGTTTTGCAGATCAGCAATGTTCTATTTTTTGTGCTGCCACCTATATGCATGTACTTATTTCGACAGTATGCAACATGTTTCAACAGTGGGATATATCTAATTTGGACTCTGCTTGTTGTTGTAGGTAAGTTGTCTGGTTTCAGCCATATTACAGTCGTGTTCCCTTATAAATATTGAAATATTTTAAAGGGTAGGTGCTGTTTACTTCATGAATTAATGACATTTTTTGAATATTTTATTTTTCATTTTTTGAATAAATATGCATAATAAAATATTCAATATCACAATGTTATTAAACTTTTTCATATAAAAAACCAAACTAATAACCCTCCCCCTTCCTACAAAATATAAATCCATACACTGTCGGAGCTCACATTTATACTATCCATAAAAAATCTGTGCAAGAAAGCCACATCTGTTTTTATTGTAGCAACATCTGTTATTATCATTATTATAACTGGGCCCCTATATGATCCAAATATGGCTCCCATATCTTGTTTTTTAGATTATATGTAATTTTCTCCATAGGTATACAGATATTCATCTTTGCAGTTCATCATGCTGTGAGTAAGGGAGAGTCCGGCTTCCAAGTAATTTCAATATACTTCAGAGTTACACTGAATTTATAATATTTTTGCTTAGTTTTTAAATATTTGTAATGTGTTCTATCTCATTTTTTAATTCTCTAAGAATCTATATTTTTCTTGTAAGCCCATCCTCTGATATTCTTTCTC
Organism: Narcine bancroftii; assembly: GCF_036971445.1. Lineage (NCBI taxonomy): Eukaryota > Metazoa > Chordata > Chondrichthyes > Torpediniformes > Narcinidae > Narcine > Narcine bancroftii. The sequence goes on from NC_091469.1 coordinate 49,380,988, forward strand.
CAATTCTGTTATCTCTTCCCCAAACCATCCAATTCCAAATTATGTTCTCTTTTAAGCTGTTATCGGTGGAGGAGAGATTTGTCTCACAAAATAGTTCTATGTGTCTCCTAATAAACTCTGTCCTTTTTAACAAGGTGGCATTAAGATGCCATCTGCACACATTTTACACTATCGCAATATTTAAAGTTAATTGTGAGTGATCTGACAATAGCCTCACCAGGTATTCTGTTTTCACAACTCTGATTTTTTTTTTAATGCCTGCACAGTTATAAAACAATCCTTGTATGCAAGTCATGGACCCTTGAGTAGAATGAGTAGTCTCTCTCTATGGGATTAAGATGCCTCCAGCTATCAATCAGATTTAAATCTTTCATAAATTATAGTGTCGCTTTTGCAGCCTTTACCCACATTACTATTCTCACTGATTTATCCTATATCGGATCTTGACAGACATTAAAATCCCGCCAACCGATATATTTTGTCTACCTTCTGCTGCTTTAAAAGAAGTATCCTTCATCAAATCTTCATCATCATCATAATATCTTTAATCTTTTCATGATCTTCTTAAAAATTCTTCCTCTTCTTCCTTAGTTCTTGATAAAATGTTGATTGCCATCCGTTGTTTCGGCCCTCCGAATTGCAGGATATATCATCAAGTATTTTATGTTCTTTGACTACAATTGCCTTTTTACATCTTCAAGCTCCTTCCTTTGCTAATCAAAGTTGGACCTTTCCGCCATCTATCTCAAGTGGGCCATTGTGTTACTTGGAGTAATCAAATGCTGCTCCCAGAACTGCTTCCCATTTCCTGTAACTCAAAAGTCTTATTAAACCCTCTTCTGGGTCTGAGGGTCCGATGAGTCCTTTCTATTTCTGGTTTTCCGTTGAATTTATTTTCTCCCAACACTCATGGGATCCAAGTTTCAAAGAAGCTCACCGGGTCTCTCCCTTGGGTCCCTCCCTTCAGACCAATAATCTGAACATTATTCCATCTACTAAAATTCTCCATGTAGTCAATCGTCCAGCACAGCCTGCTTATCCAAGTCCCACTTCTTTGCATCTTCATCCAAAGCTTTTCTTGCATTTTAATCAAGTCCACTTCTACTTTGCCCATTCGTTCCATTAAATCATCAATTGACTCTTTAAATTCAATCATCTTCTCTGACATCTCTCTCATTGAGGTTTCAACACCTATAAAGTGATTGCATAAAGTCTCCTTCTTTTCAAGGATTATATTCAGGCCTCATGCCAAACCCCCCAACACTGCCAGGCTCAGTTGGTCCTAAGACGACTCTTGTGCCTTAAGCCTTTCACTTGACGTTCCTGGCTGGGTTGGTGTCTCTTCTGATTTTGTTTTTTGCTGTCTTGGCTTCTTAGGGTTCATTTTGTTTATCCACAGTGAAAAAATTCTTCATTTTAAACTTTTAAACCAAAACGCTCCTCAGAGTAATTTTATTTTCCAATGTATAATTCAATTTTTTTTCTCCAGCTTTGAGATTAAGTGCCACTCTCGTATCCCACCTATTGTTGCTATAATTGAGGCCAGCTGCTTCAAACGGTCAACCAGTTTACCTATCTCGGCTGCACCATTTCATCAGATGCAACGGTCAACCAGTTTACCTATCTCGGCTGCACCATTTCATCAGATGCAATGGTCGACCAGTTTACCTATCTCGGCTGCACCATTTCATCAGATGCAAGGATTGACAACGAGATAGACAACAGACTCGCCAAGGCAAATAGCGCCTTTGGAAGACTACACAAAAAAGTCTGGAAAAACAACCAACTGAAAAACCTCACAAAGATAAGCGTATACAGAGCCATTGTCATACCCACACTCCTGTTCGGCTCCGAATCATGGGTCCTCTACCGGCATCACCTACGGCTCCTAGAACGCTTCCACCAGCGTTGTCTCCGCTCCATCCTCAACATTCATTGGAGCGCCTTCATCCCTAACTTCAAAGTACTCGAGATGGCAGAGGCCGACAGCATCGAGTCCACGCTGCTGAAGATCCAGCTGCGCTGGGTGGGTCACGTCTCCAGAATGGAGGACCATCGCCTTCCCAAGATCATGTTATATGGCGAGCTCTCCACTGGCCACCGTGACAGAGGTGCACCAAAGAAGAGGTACAAGGACTGCCTAAAGAAATCTCTTGGTGCCTGCCACATTGACCACCGCCAGTGGGCTGATATCGCCTCAAACTGTACATCTTGGCGCCTCACAGTTTGGCGGGCAGCAACCTCCTTTGAAGAAGACCGCAGATCCCACCTCACTGACAAAAGACAAAGGAGGAAAAACCCAACACCCAACCCCAACCCACCAATTTTCCCCTGCAACTGCTGCAACCGTGTCTGCCTGTCTCGCATCGGACTTGTCAACCACAAACGAGCCTGCAGCTGACGTGGACATTTATCCCCTCCATAAATCTTCGTCCGCAAAGCCAAGCCAAAGAAAGATTATACCAGTCAGTGTTCACTAATAATTGTTGGCCTTAATCAGTCTGCTGACATGCTTACAGCGTTTTAACTGTAGTTCCAATTCAACATTGTGCCATCTTAGAAAATGTTGAATTGGAACAACAGTTAAAACACTGTAAGCATGTTAGCAGACTGATTAAAGCCAACAATTATTACTGAACACAGATTCCAAGCAGCACATTATATAACCTACACCAATTTAAAGTAGAGAGATATTCATGTACTAAGTATGAGAACACCTAATCTCATCTCCAATGGCTTAAGTTCAATTGATAATAAAAGATAGTATATTGATTGAGTCATATCTCCTCAGTCTTTTGATCATTGGTGGAATATAATTTGTTTTCTTTATTTAGAGTCACAGAATCGTGGAGCTTTATAGCATGGAAACAGGCTCATCATCCTACTTCGTCCATCCCAGACATGTTTATATAAGCAAATTCCATTTGCCTGCCTTAGATCTAAATCTCTCTAAACCATTCTTATTCTTGTTCCTGTGTTTTAAATATTGTAATTGTTTAAACATTGTCCCTACCACTTCCTCTGGCAGCTTGTTCCATATATCCACCACCTTCTGTGTGGAAAATGTTGCCCCTCAGATTCCTTTTAAATCTTTCCTCTCTGTACATTTATCTATGCCCCCTTGTTTTAGAATCCCTTACTGTGGAAAAAAGACTGTGACTATTTACCCTATCCATACCCCTCGTGATTTTATAAACCATTGTCAGGTCTCCCCTCAACCTCTTCTGTTTGTAGAGCTTGATATTTATATTTAGAGATTCATCATTTGGGATGTTAGTTTTATGCTTTGTTGAAGACTCTATGGATACTATGACTGTTTAGCTAAGGGAAAGGATTCATGATAAAGCTACATCTTTTTGTGGGCATGGAAAAATAGTTAATCAAATGGAAGCAAGTAATTTTTGCTGCTGTGGCAGGAGCCACCTGCCCCCGTAATAGTATGAAAAAACTTAAGAAATGAACAGAAGTCACAGTTCAATTTGTATTTAATTAGAATTTGTGGCCAGGAACAAAAAGGCAAAGAAATGGTGTTCAGCACTGAGCTTGAAGAAACATACCTGCAAAAACCTGATCTTTGTGGCCTGGTCCTGTCATCTTTTGAGGTCAGTTAATGTCAACTAGCAGTTCTACAGGTCTTTAGCATCCTGCACACATAATTGTACAGTATTAAGGTAGAAGAGGAATCAATCACATTAATAATTTTTCACAAACCAGAAAAAAAATCACAATTTTTGATTAATCTTTAAACATGTTACAAAGCAATTAAGATTGGAACATTCCCACCAGGTCAAAGATAGTATTCCTCTTAAAGAAAAGTTACATAAAGTCAGCTTTATTAGAAAGGAAGAAAAAAATGTAAGAGATAAAGTTAGTCAGAAAATATAAAAAAGAGATGGTAAGACTTCCTATGGATTTAAAAAAAAGAAAACAATTATTAACATTAGCATTGATTCTATGGAAATTGAGGCTGAGGAGAAGGAAAATTATTTAAACATTAATTTTGCATCTATCATCATTGCAGAGGGATACAAGTAACATCTAAGAAAAGCTGCAAAGTAGGAATTAGAATTGAGGAAGGTAGTCAGGAAAAAAGCAGACAACAGAGTGGCGATTTTTGTCAGGTCTTGATAGACATCATCCTAGGATCATTATAGAAAAGACCAGAAAAAATTGGTGTGTTTGATTTGATCTTTTCAAAATTCACTAGATTTTTGGAAGCTTCAATTAGCTGAGGAAAAAATAGATAGATACAACTTCTAGTAGGAGGTCATGCCTCAGTTATATAAGACATTGGTCAAACGTACATCTGGAGTATTGCTTGTATTATTGGTCTCCTTCAAGAAAAGATATGATTACATTGGAAGTAATTCAGAAGTTTACTAGAATTGGGCAGATTGTTTTCTGAGGAAAGATTGGACAGGCTAAATTAGCATCCATGAGTTTAGAAAATTGCAAAGGGACTTGATTGAAAGATATAATATTCTGAGAGATCCTGACATGGTGGATGTGTAGACCACACCTGTTGGAAAATCTAGAAGGGTCACTGATTGAAATGAGGGATCTCGGAACTCTTCCTCAAAAGCCAGTGAAAGCATTTTCTGAATATTTTAAAAATAAAACTAGATAGATTCCTGAAGATTATGGGGGGTGGGGTGGGGGAGCAGCTAGGGAGTGGGGTGGGGAGGGTGTGTGCATGTGTGCGCGTGCGTGTGTAGTGCAGAGATGTTGGATGGGAATGTGTATTTAAGGTTACAATGAGATCAGACAATAATTTATTGTGGTGAAGCAGGCTTGAGAGGCTGAGTGGGAGGCTGAGTGGCCTGCTTCTGCTCCCACTTGTGATGTATGCATGTACATAACATTAACATTTATTGAGATCCAAGAAGTTTGTGCTGTTTATGATGCAAGAAGTTTATGATGCAGTACACAATTAAAACTCATTTGGACCTCATGCAAGCAATCATTTTACAGTGAGATATGTGCATAAATAACTGAAATTGCTGTCATTATAATTGATTTGCTTAGATCCAGGTGAGGAAGACTGGATCACTAATAGCAAATGTGGAAGCTTGAAGATTGCTTTCACTATCTTGATGTAAAGATGGTGAATGGTGATATTTTTGCTGTCATTGCATTCACAAAATTTGGACCATTCTTCTGAATGGGTCCATAAATGCAGCCTTCTGAGGTTGTGATGAAATTCAGCCAGTGAATGATTTTATTAACATGGTCAGTATGAATTTTTGCTAAAATGATCTACAATAGAAATTAGATCTCCCATGTGGTCACTTGACAGAAGTCTGTTTACTGTAAAATTTCAAGTCACAAGTTTGTTTCTGGAACACAAATTCAATCAATAAAATAACACCACCATCTCATATAGGTGGTTTTGATTTAAAAAAAAGGATTTGAAATGTCCTTGATACAAGTCCTGCCTTGACACAAAATATAGATTCGGGAATTGATGAAAGAACACAATAAGACATGAAAATAGAAGCAGAAACAAGCCATCAGACTTTCTAGCCTGTGTTACGAGTGCCATTTCCCCATAGTTCTCTATTCCTTGATATCTCAAGCCGTCAGTGCTTGAGGCTCTTCAGGAGCCCTTCTTGCCCTCAACACCCTCTTGAATCCCAGTTCTGATGCCTAGTTCCCATGAGGCAGTCTCCCAAGCAGACCACAGCCTGTGAGGGTCTTTCGACTGCAAGTCCTCAGCAGCCCATGGCCTGTGTGAATCCCTCAGCCACTGAGCCCCTCACTAGTCTGCTGCTATGGTCTCCTTCCCTATAGGATTATCTCATGCTTCTCCTCAACAGGGGGTGTCCTCCCCATTTTAGGTGCCCTGCGCCAATCCACTGCTCCCCAGAACCTTCTTTGAATCTTTCCCTCACTTGCAATCTTTCTCAATAATTTACCTTCTGATTTCTCTTTCTGAAGAGCATGATCACACATTTCCCAAATTAAACCATTTACTAGTTTTTTTGCCCACTCAATCTATCAATTCCTTGCTTCGGGAACACAATAGACTCATCACAACATGGCCTTCTACCTATTTTTGTATGAATGGCATATCTGGGAATCTTGAACACTGTTCTTTCCTCCAGGTCATAATGTAAATAGTGAATAATTGAGGGCCAAGAACTGATCTCTGCAGTATTTCACTAGTTAACTCCTTCCAGTCTGTAAAAGTCCCATTTATTCCAGCTGTTTTTGATGAGACACCCAGCTTTTCAATCTATTCTAACACATTTCCTCCTATACCATGGCCTTTTCAGTTCTGCACAAGCTTCCTGAGATCTTGCATAGGATCTTGCTGGTAGTTTCATTCTGTGAGCCAATAATCAGTCTCAGGAGTATAATTCAGATTGGGGGAAAAAAAAATCAGACACCCTATTTCCCACAAGCTATTACTTCATGAGGCAAAAATTACTCAAGCTGCACCGACCCATTGATCAGCTTTGTACTGAAATTGTAGGTCCCTCTGCAATAAATATTAATTATGTTCTTTATGTAGGATCTTTGGATCGATCTTTCTACACTGAGATATAAACTCTCAGGCTTTGAAGAATAAGTTTTGTATTTGTCACTGCACTTCAGAAGAATGATTCTGTGTTTGTATCAACTTAGTTAAGCTCCCTGTTAAAGAAAAGTGTGAAATGTACTAGTATCAAAATGAAGAAAAATGTCAGCTCTGCTTTACAGACAGCATTGAGGAACTTTGTTCTACTTTAAAGCAAAGCATATTTAAATAATTGAAATGAAAATGACAGAGGAAACAAGAATGAATCTAATACTTAAAAAAGAGAAAGGAGTCAGTAAGATGTATATTTCCAATCCAATTATTAAATATTCATTATGTATTTGATTTTAATTTCAAAGATTTTTATATTATATATCTTAATTATTTTTTTACACCATCTATTTTTGACCAAAACTTCCTTAATTGGAAAGGAATGATCTCTCTTGTAGATTTATTCGCTGATTGTGATTTGATGTCTTTTGACCAACTTTCTACCCAGTATAATTTACCATACACATTTTTTTTAGGTATCTACAGATTAGAAATTTCCTGAATACTGTAATGTCTAATTATCTAACCAGATAATTTACTTGATTCTTCATTCCAGTTAACCCCTTTCAGAAGGGTTTAATTTGTACTACTTATACTCTTACATTAAATTTAAGATTAATCCCCATGGATAAGATCCGACAAACATGGGAATTGGAACTTCAACTAACATTATCTCCTGGAACTAGTCTAGTATTAACTACTAGACTAGTTAATACTTCTTCATTTTGTGCATGTCATTCTTTAATACAGTTTAAAATAGTTCATAGACCTTGTATGTCTAAAGATAAACTAGCTTGCTTCTTTCCTAATACAAGTTCTACATGTGATTATGCAATTCTGATGTGGCTTCGTTGACTCATATGTTTTGGTCCTGTCCTGTGTTAAAAAAAAATTTGAATATTTTTAAACCTCTATCAATGATACTGGTGATTCTTTTTCTTTGGCTTGGCTTCGCGGACGAAGATTTATGGAGGGGGTAAAAAGTCCACGTCAGCTGCAGGCTCGTTTGTGGCTGACAAGTCCGATGCGGGATAGGCAGACACGGTTGCAGCGGTTGCAGGGGAAAATTGGTTGGTTGGGGTTGGGTGTTGGGTTTTTCCTCCTTTGCCTTTTGTCAGTGAGGTGGGCTCTGCGGTCTTCTTCAAAGGAGGTTGCTGCCTGCCAAACTGTGAGGCGCCAAGATGCACGGTTTGAGGCGTTATCAGCCCACTGGCGGTGGTCAATGTGGCAGGCACCAAGAGATTTCTTTAGGCAGTCCTTGTACCTTTTCTTTGGTGCACCTCTGTCACGGTGGCCAGTGGAGAGCTCGCCATATAACACGATCTTGGGAAGGCGATGGTCCTCCATTCTGGAGACGTGACCCATCCAGCGCAGCTGGATCTTCAGCAGCGTGGACTCGATGCTGTCGACCTCTGCCATCTCGAGTACTTCGACGTTAGGGATGAAAGCGCTCCAATGGATGTTGAGGATGGAGCGGAGACCATGCTGGTGGAAGCGTTCTAGGAGCCGTAGGTGGTGCCAGTAGAGGACCCATGATTCGGAGCTGAACAGGAGTGTGAGTATGACAACGGCTCTGTATACGCTCAACCTAACCCCTTAACTGTTCTTTTTGTTATTACAGATGTAGGTTTTTTACCTACTTTCTGATATCGAGTTATAGCTTTTTCTACACTATTAGCTAGAAGAGCATTTTACTAAAAATGGAAAGACTCTGATTCTCCTTCATAATTTCACAGGCTTTCTCACATTATGTTTTTCTTAAATCTAGAAAAAAAAATCAGAAGTTATACTTTAGATACAACTACTAAATTTAAAGCAACATGGAAACCATTTATTGATTACTTACATGGGATATAACTGGCGTTGTTCTGCGAATTAACTCTTCCTTTCCAGATATAATATAATTCTTGCCATTTTTGTTATCTGAAGCTATGTTTTAAACTATATAACCATATAACCATATAACCACTTACAGCACAGAACAGGCCAATTCGGCCCTACTAGTCCATGCCGTAACAAATCCCCACCCTCCTAGTCCCACTGATCAGCACCTGGTCCATACCCATCCAGTCCTCTCCTCTCCATGTAACTATTTGACAGATCCTCGGGATAGACCACTCAGTTGTTTTTTTTTTTATTGTTTTTTTTAATTTTTTCATTTTTGAGTAGATTAGTTGTTTATATATATACAAAATACAAATATTTCTTTATCTCTGTTTTCTTTTTTTGGAGAATTAGTTCTATTATGTCACATTTTCACTCTTTGGAATTTATATATGATTCTTATACTATGTAGACTTGGACAGAGCATTTTAATTGTGTAATTTCTGTTGTCTTTATGCTGCACATATCATGAAATCTCAATAAAAGGAAAAAAAAAACAAAGAGAAAGGAACAAAAATAAAATAACAAAGAAAGGCAGGCAATGAAAATAGGGAAGTTGAACGGACCGAATGCAAGAAACAGTGATGGAAAAGATGATGCAGAGATAAGAAGTGAATCAGATTTGAAGAGGGAGAGCACAATTTGTGCAATTGGCCAACATGTTGTTGGGCTCTGACTGACAAAATAAGAGCTATTTCGAATTTTTCAATTTCCTTTCCTCTCCTTGCCTCCTTCTTGCAATATTGGTTCTTCAGCAGTTAGAGCTCCATTCCTTAGTCATGTGGCTGTTATTGAATAATGAAACTTCGTTGAAAGAGTTAACATCTTACTCATCTTCCTGATTTTCTAAATCATTCTATCTACTCAATTATGATTTTTCAAGTGATTATTATTTAATAACAATTTACTTTGATCTCCAATTTATCAAGTTATGCACTCAATTATCACATTAACACTATTAGTATAACTACTGGGAGTTAGCTGAACATAGTTCAAAGCCAACTCTGCTAGAACATGACAGGGGTAGGGTGCTAAATTAGTAAAGGTATGAAACCAAAACCAAACCCACATTTTCTGGTATTATTTGAATGGATTTTAGGAGGAAATGAATTTCTCGCTCCAGGGACACAAACCCATGAACATAACTTGTTAATGAAATTTCATTTTCAAATTAGGAAACAATTTGAATTTAATAATCAGGTGGCTGACCTTTATTTTGCAACTTCAAATACCAACAGGACATATAGAGTATATGGCATGGATCTCTGGAATGTGGATATTGTGGTGAACCATGCCATTCCATTATCAAAGCGGCATCCGTAGTTGCAGGCCCCCACAGGATCAGGAGTTCCTAGTGGCCAGGTGGCACAAAGAACTCAGGGAAGTGCACAACTTCAGAGGTCAGGTGATTGTGATAATGCCAACTGTAATGATTTAAACTCCCAGTTCAGCTCATAGACAACTTCTGTTGTGCTTTATTCACTGCACCGCTTGCTACATTTAGTGACCCTGATGATCCAAATGACATTTTGGATCTCACTACGGATGTGCAGAATGCCGTTGCGCTCAAACTTCCAGTATTTTGGACTTCGCAGCCACAGGTCTGGTTCGAGCAGGTTGAGGCTCAGTTCCATTGTCACAAACAAGCAAGTTGGTGCTTGGGCAAGGACATGCATCCAATTCCAGACCTCAAAAGTTCAGCGCCACACCAAAACCCCACTACAGGTTTTTATACCCATGCAACACAGGTTTGATCACATCCACGTGGATTTCGTCGGCCCATTGCTCCCGTCCAAGGGTGCTACTCACCTCTTCACAACAGCAGGCAGGTTCACAAGATGGCCAAAAGTTGTCCTGCTCTCTGACACCTCCGCCTCAGCTTGTGCGTGAGCCCTCATCACCAGTTGGATAGCACATTTCTCCTCTGACAGAAGAGCTCAGTTTACGTCCAGGCTATGGTCCACGATCGCACAGTTACTGGGCACGCAACTGCATCAATCAATGGCCTAGCATCCCCAGTCCAATGTCTTAGTGGAACATTTTCACAGTCATATGAAAACCGCTCTCATGGCATGTCTTAAGGGACTGGATTGGATAGATGAACTGCCTTGGGTACTTTTAGGTATCCATACCACACTGAAGGAAGATCTAGCTACATCCTCTGCAAAATTGGTTTATGGAGCCCTCCTAATGGTCCCGTGGATTTCTTTCTGGCAGCACGTGGGCAGCAGGGATCTCCCACTTCAGTACTCACACATTTAAGAGAGAAGGTGGGTACACTGGTGCCTATCTCAACCACCTGGCACCTGAACTCAAGGACTGCTTTTATATATGCCTGCATAGGCTTGCACACAGGATGCAGTTTCAAGGTGCTACAGAATGACGGCTCCACGTTTGTTATAGACATTGGCAGCAGAAAAAAACAGTTTTGGTAGATCGCCTTATGCTGGTACTGGTGGCATTCCCCCACTGGCCTGTTCTAGCCATATAGGTAAGACTGCAGTGTCACCTCGAACTCTGGTTTTGGGGGTGTGCATTATTTAGCGAACTGCATCATTCCATTATCAAGCCGGCATCTGTAGTTGCAGTCCTCCACAAGATCAGGAGTTCCCGGTGGCTGGGTACAGGGGTGGTGGGGGGGGGGGGGCACAAAGAACTCTGGGAGGTGCATGACTTCAGAGGTCGGGTGATAGTGATAGCACACCAACTGAAATTATTTAAACTCCTGTGAAGATTCCATTAAACAGTTCTGTTGGTTCGACTCACAGACAACTTCTGTTGTACTTTATTCACTGCACCACTCGCTACAATATACAGAGGGATATTGGGCTGCAAGTTCATAGCTCTGAAAAGGGCAACTGAGTGGAAAAGAGTTAAATTGAAGTCCAGCTCTTAAATTCACAAGACCTTCTTGCTCCTGGTTTCTTGTAAGATTGCTTTTGAGCTGGGTCCTTGTAATGCTCATTGGATAATTTGCTGAGCCACTTGAATAGCTCTGTGTTTAGGCTGCTGTGATATTTTCACACACAGATGTGATTAGGAAGAACCTCACAGCTGCGTAGTTTGAGATAACAGTGGTTTGTTGTGTTTTAATTTTTAGAGATACAGGATGGTGTAGCCCTTTCTGGTCCATGAGTCCGTGCCGCCCAAATACACCCATATGACCAATTAACCTACTAACCTGTGTTACGTACTAGACCAGCAGCAATGGAAATTCACTAAGACTATGGTATTTTCAAAACCAATAATTTTTATTATTAATAACAGAACACTTCTTACTTAATTCTAAACTTAGTTCTAACTTAATCCCACTATGCGCAGATGTGTTTGTGGATGTGTGTGTGTGTGTGTGTGTGTGTGTGTGTGTGTGTGTGTGTGTGTGTGTGTGTGTGTGTGTGTGTGTGTGTGTGTGTGTGTGTGTGTGTGTGTGTGTGTGTGTGTGTGTGTGTGTGTGTGTGTGTGTGTGTGTGTGAAAGAGAGAGACAAAGCCAAAATCATTATAGTTCAGACATAATTCTGAAGAGATGATTTTAAAGTTCAGTCAGTTTTGTTTTGAAACTCAGATTCTTGAAATTGTTTCGAACAAAAGCAATTATGGAGTTGGTGTGAGGCATCAGACTTCTCAAAACTCACAAATTTCTTGTAGAGTAGTTTTCAGAGAATAGCTTCTTCATACGAATGATTTCCCCCTATTGCATGGAGATTTCAGTGATTGTGTTTCTTCCATGATGATTTCACAAACCCAGGCAAGGGTTAAATGAAGTAACCATTTAAAAATGGTTATGTTTCAGATGCAAGATTAATTTTGCTTTCTTAATCTAAAGTGACAATTTCAATGGTTACAATGAGAGTGTTTTCTCTTAAAGAGACAGTCGGGTGTGACTATTTTCATCAAAACCACTTCTTTGGTGTTCTTTCTTTTCATAAGGAGAGCACAAGCAGCCTTTTATTACTGCATTTTAATCCTGTGTGACTTACAGGATGGTCAAGCACCTTCTTCAATCCTGTGTTACCCATAGGATGATAAGGAGTCTTCTGCCTTCAGTATGAAATTAGTTCCTTCATATTCAAAAATGCTTTCTGTCTTGAAATGTCTTTACCACATGACATGACATCATTCCTGTCTTTGAAGTTTAAATTCCAAATGTTTATGAGTGGATATGACTCTAGATTGTCTGCTGACCAGCAGAATGGCTTCCTTATGTACACAGCTGCCATCTGAATTTCCATTCTAACAACATAGGTACACAAGCGAAGAGTCTTTTGTTTAATTAGATATCCTCCTTGAGCAACCCCATTGTCCTAGATATTCCAAGGAACAAACACTTCTAGTTTTATTGGGGTTGTTTATCAGACATTTCAACTCTTAAAATGGCTTCTCTCTCTGAGTGTAATTGTGTGATCTGTGTGTCCCCGTGTCCAAACCCACAAAAGTAATTTTACTAAAAATATATATTTCATAACTAAAGATTAATAATAACACAATGAATGTGGAGGAAACCCACCCTGTCATGGTGAGAACGTACAAACTCCTTACAGACAGTGCTGGATTCAAAACCGGGTTGCTGGTACTATAATAGTATTGTGTTAACCTATACACTAACCATGTCACTCATTGAGAAAGGAATCTGTTCAGGTAGTACAGACTCCCAAACGTTGTGGTTGAGGTGAAAGGGGATTCGATATAGCACAATATTGATAGGGCATGCATAATTTGATTCCATGTGTTTGTTCACCTTTTAATCGAATATCTGACTTAAAGGCACTTCTAGCTCAATTATTAACAATTATTACTATGTGTCCAGATTTTATATGCTATATCATTACTTTGTCTAAACTATTACAAGGTTAACGTATTTTCTAGGTAGGTCTAAACATGTTCTATCAAAGAGCAGGAAGCAAAGAAGTACAATTGACCAAATTATTTACAGTGACATCTGATACTCTATGATTTATTTCTGGAGAGGAAAGTCATTATGTTTCCTCATCCATCCATGCAAAGTAAGGTAATTGTTCTTTCTATTTTGATTCATATTCAAAATTATTAATTTTCTTGTCATTGTGCAGCTTCCTAAACTCTTTCTTTAATCTTATTCTTCACCTTTTATTAATTTGAGATGTCTCTAATTAGTGAATTATTACCATAGTCATCTTGGGAAAGGGCAGTTGAGCCATAGAGTTCTACAGCACAGAATTAGGCCCTTTGGTCAACTTGTCCATGCTGACCAAACTAGTCCCATTTGCCTATATTTGATCCATACTCCTCTAAACTATTTTTATCTGTGTTACCTGTTTAATGTCTTTTGAACATAACAGTTGTCTCTACTTCTACCACTTCCTCTGGCAGCTTGTTCCATAAACCCATCATCCTCTGTGTGAAGAAGATGCCATTCAGGACCCTTTTAATTTTTTTTCTTTTTCACTCCAAAACATTCCCTTTAGCTTTACATTCCCATGCCATGGGAAAAAGAACACCCCTCCCCCTTGGCCTCCCACACCTCAGAAAGAAAAGTCCAAGTCTATCCATCCTCTCCTTATATTCAAACCTACTAATCATGGCAACATTTTCGTGTACATTTTCATACTCTTTCCAGCTTAATGTTATCTTTCCTTTTATCATCCATCAATGTGGAACTATTCCATTAATACGCTGTCAATTTAAAATCAATATCCAAATAAAACTTCTACTTCAGGGTTAGGCAGTGGCTGTTCAACAAGCATGATGACCTTGAAATTCGGTTGTGTACGTGTCTGAATGTATTTTTACTCTAAAATGGAACATGGTTTTATTTCTGATTTGAATTACACCACCCTGGAAAGTTGATAAGGCTATTGTGTATCTGATTGATTTCCATGTCACCCATACAACAAATCACATTATTCTCCATAAGAATTGTCATGGAAATTAGTTACATTGGGTGTACTCAACACTGGCTAGAGTGAGATGGGTTCCTCTAGGGGCTGGGAATAGATTAGAGCAGGGGTAGCCAAACTTTTAATTTAGGCATAGAACATAGTAACAGGTCGTTTTGGCCCACGAGTACATACCTGGAGTGTAGGTTAATTGGGTAGCATGGACTCGTGGGCTGAAATGGTCTGTTACTGTGCTGTATGTTTAAATTAAAAATAAAAAGGTTGGCCACCCTTTGATTAGAGCTTCAGTCTGGGACCCGACAGGATTGGTGACTTTGTGGCTCAATGACCATGGAGTTGAGAGATATAAACGTAAATAGAAGCAGGAAGAAGCAGAAGTAGGCATTCAGAGCTTTGTACCTACATGGCTGTGCAATTTGATCAAGGCTGAAACTTTCTGGTCCTTTACTTCAGCACCACTTTGCTTCATTGCCCATATTCCTTGATTTCCTTAACATTAAAAATAAATTAACCTCTGGCTTGAATACACTCAGCAACTAGACCTTCCCAATCCTCTTGAGGAGAGAACTCCAAGCTACCATTATCATCTGGGTGAAGAAATTACTTCTGATCTGTGTTCTTAATGGATGGTATTGGCATATCTTGACATCTAGGCTGAGACTTATCAGGAGTTAGTGGTCAAATCAGTCCCGGTTGACCAATTGGTAGGGATGAGATAGAGCCTCTGAGATAAGGTAAGTAATGGGACTTTTCCAAGTGGACCCTCACCTGCAGTCCTTCACACATTATCTTGATCTCTCCTTGTCTCTGTCTTACATAGTTCAGGGTTTCTTTATTGACATATTCCCAAAATTTGTTTGCTCTGTAAAGTTCCATGAAGAGACGCTACTAGGTCAGTGCCCCTATCAAGAAGAGAAAGAGAAGTAAAAGAGAGTCCCTTCAGAGACCTTGAGTGTCTATGGATCCCGTCATCTCCTCCAATGCCGCTGCCATCTGCGCTTCTGTAACCTTTGTAGCTCCAGGGCCTCATGTCTGTTCCAACGGCCAATGCTATGAAGCTAATTAAAATTTTAAGAAATCCTTCTCGTGCTTTCTATTTTTTAGTATGTAAATACTCCTTTAAAAAAAACACTACATCTGCCACCTGTAGTATGGATAGTTTTTAATTGGTCAGGGATGTTCCTCCCTATTGATCAAGAAGTTCCTGTAACCATCACTGAATGGAAGAATGTTGGGATGAACCAAACTTGATCCAACCTGTGGCTCCTGCTCCTCTGCCCTCATTATGCAACCCTTCAACTACCACCAACTTGAGGTCATCGGATCCTGAATGCTGTTGAAAACCTTAGAATCCAGGATCTTTATAAACAGTTAAAATTGATGTAAATAATAAAAAAATACATTTATTTAAGAGCTTTAATTAATTCTGAATGTGTACACAGAGAAATGAAAAGTAAACAAAAACCCGTGAGAAACTTTCCTGTTTATCAAAGATTGCTGATTTTATCAGAGCCAGGTGTACTAGTTACAGCTTGTCTAAAACTGAGGAGCCTGGTACAAAGTGTATCTTGTCTGTCAGCTCAAGGCATTCATTATAAACTGATAGTGGGTTCATGTGGGAATCAACATGTGGGGTTCCACCCTGTCCTGGGACTGTACCCATGGCTCCTCCCTCTTAACCCTGTATAAAGGCTCCAACACCGTAACCCCTCCCCAGAAAGCCTGGGTCACAGCACAGAATGACCTTCGTTTATTGTAAATAAAAACCTATAGTTTGTAACTTTAGTTGTTTGAGTTATTGATAGTTCATCAGGACTAAAATCCAGCTATTTCCATTTATGTTTTGCAGCGGGCTGTTATGGAAGTCTGGATCAGACTGATAGTCACTCTGTTACTTGTACTCTTTGCATTGGGCTGGTATGGAAGTCTGGATCAGACTGATAGTCACTCTGTTGTTTGTACTGTTTTGTACAGATGCACTGTTTTCTGTGAAGCCAGAATCCAGCCTAGTTCAGTGCCCTCCATAATGTTTGAGGCAAAGCCATTTTTTTCTTTTAGTTGCCCCTGTGCGTCACAGTTTTAAATTTGTAATCAAACAATTCACATGATTTAAGTGTACATTCCAGATTTTATTCAAGATTATTTGTATACATTTTGGTTTGATCATGTAGAAATGACAACACTTTTTATACATGTTTCTCCAATTTCGGGGCATCGTAATGTTTGGGATATTTGGCTTTGCAAGTGTTTGTGAGTGCTCGGGTATGTTTAATTGCTTCATTGGTGCAGGTAAGGGCTCAAGCCCAAAATGTCGGTTATGTATTTTTACTTTTGGTATATAAAGGACACTGTTTGACCTGCTGAGTTTCTCCAGTTTTGTGATTTTACTTCAACCACAGGGTCTGCAGATTTTTGTGTTTTACTTCCATAAGAGAACTAGGCTTGCTTCTAAGCTTTTGATCACATTTAGAATCTGTAGTTGCCATTTTTCAACATAAGGACTGGAGTTGTACCAATGAAAGTCAATGAAGCCATTATGACACTGAAAAACAAAACGAAAACAGTAAGAAACATCGCCCAAACTTTTGGATGACCAAAATCAACAGTTTGGCACATCTTTAATAAGAAAGAGCATGCTGGTGAGCTCAGTAATTACAAAGAAGCTGGTATTCCAAAGAAGACGCCCACTGCCGATAACAGCAGAATTCTCATCATAATGAAGAAAAATGCCTAAATGCTTGTCCAACAGATCAGAAACATTCTTCAGGAGGTAGGTGTGGATGTGTCAATACCTACTGTCCTCAGAAGAATTCATTAGCTGAAATACAGAGGCTACACTGCAAGATGCAAACCACTAGTTAGCCACAGAAGGACAGCCAGATTACAGTTTGCCAAGAAGTATTTAAAAGAGCCTGCTGAATTCTGGAAAAGGTCTTGTGGACAGAAGGGTCCAAGATTAACTTGTATCAAAGTGATGACAAGAGCAAAGTGTGGAGACGAAAAGCAACTGCCCAAGATCCAGAGCATACCACCTCATCTCTGAAACATGGTGGTGGGCCATGTATGCTGCCATAGGTGCAGGCTCACTTATCTTTATTGATGATGTAACTGCTGATCATCAGCTGATGGCAGTTGCAAAATGAATCCTGGGGTGTATGGAAACATCTTAACTGCTCAAGTTTGAGCAAATGCCTCCAAACTCATTAGCATTTCATCCCAGAGCAAGATAATTATCCCTAACATACTGCTAAAGCCACAAAATCATTTTTCAAAGCTAAAAACTGGAAAATTCTTGAATACTCATGAGTCACCCAGTCTAAATCCAAATTGAGCATACCTTCCAATGCTGAAGGGGACAACCTGCTGAAACTGGCAGGATCTGAAGATGGCTGCAGTAGAGGCCTGCCAGAGCCAGAGAAGCTCACCAGAGAAGTTAATCAGCACTTGGTGATGTCTATGAATCATAGATTTTCGGATTTTTCCGGATTTCGGAAAGCCAGATTTAAACCCACCCCAATTGTGTTGCTGTATCCATCCCCACCCTCTTCCAGTCACACTGCCGTCTCCCCCCCTCGCCCGCCTGACTCGAGCTACCTCCTCGCCTGCCCGACGAGTCTCTCGGCCTCACCTGCCTGACTCGCGCTGCCAGTCTCTCAACCTTGCCTGCTCGACTCGCGCTGCCGTCTCTCTCCCCACTTGCCGGATTTTGGAGCTTTCGGATTTTAGATGCCCAGATAAAGGATTGTGACCTGTACAACAAAGTTCTAAACATGACTTCTTTAATATACATACCATTGCTATGTCCCAAATATTATGGGGTCCTGAAATGAGGGGACTGTGTATAAAAAGCACTGTAATCTCTACATGGTCAGTCCAAAATTTATCCAAATAACCTTGAACAAAATATGGAATGTGCACTTTAATCGCATGTGAATTGTTTGATAAAAAATTTAAAACTGGAGAACTGGGACAAATATAGGACAAAAAGTCTGTCCCAAACATTTTGGAGGGGACTGTATGTATTAAAATATTAAAAATAAATTTATGTCAGATGTAAAGGAAACAGTTAAAGTTTTAAGTAATATGATTAAAATTACCTCACAGCCTTACCTCTCAACAAATTTCTTGAACTTACTCTGCCTTCTCCTTTATGATTTACCCATGAATTTAGAAGGAATTTTTTTGCCTTCTGGCAAATTACTTGTGTTGAACAAGGCCATTGAACATATAACATAGAACACTTCAGTACAATACAGGCTATTTAGCCCACGATGTTATGCCGACCTATATATACCAACAAAAAAAAACGAAACCCTCCCTCCCTCCTAACCCTCTATTTTCTTTCATCTATGTGCCTGTCTAAGAGTCTCTTGAATGCCCCTATTGTTCCATCTTCCACAACAACCCCTGGCAATGCATTCCAGACACCCACAAATGTCTGTGTAAAAATAAAACTTACCCCTGAACCTTCCTTCATTCACTTTGTACAGATGTGCCCTGGTTTTTGCCACTCCCACCCTGGGAAAAAAGGTGCTGGCTGTCTACCTTATCTTTGCCTTTCATAATCTTTTGGACCTCTATTAAGTCACCTCTCATCCTTCTTCACTCCAAGGAGAAAAGCTCTATCTCTGCTAACCATGCCTCATAAGACATATAGTATTTTCCAATCAAGGCAACGTCCTGGTAAATCTCCTCTGCACCCTCTCCATAGTGTTCACATCCTTCCTGTAATGAGGTGACCAGAACAGAACACAATATGGTCTCACCAGAGACTTGTAGAGCTGCCACATCACCCTATGACTCCTGAACGCAATTCCCTGATGAATGAAGCCCAGTATACCATACCTTCTTGACTATCCTATCAAACTGCACACCAACCTTGAGAGTTCTATGGATTCGAACCCCAAGGTCCCTTTGTTACACTGTTAAGTGTCCTACCATTAACCCTGTACTTTGCTTTCAAATTTGACTTTTCAAAATACATAATCTCACACTTATCTGGATTGAACTCCATTTGCCAGATTTCTGCCCAATTCTTCATCCTGTCTATATTCTGTTGTAACCTGCAACAGTCTTCAACATGATCCCCAACTCCTCCAATCCTTTCTATCATCTGCAAAATTACTGATCCATCGCTCTACATCAGGGATCCCCAAACCTTTCAGACCATTGACCCCTTTGTGGAATACCCCCAGGCATGGAATCCCCAGCTCTGGACAGGTTTGGGGGGGGGTGGCAGCGCTGGATGGGGTGGGGTGGCGGCACGTGTCGTGTGTGGTGGCGGCGCTCAATGGGGTTGGTATGAGGGTGGTGGCACTGGACCGGGAGTTGGGGTGGCAGCGTTGGATGGGGGAAAGGGTGTGGGGATAACATAGATATATACTCAAGTAATAGTCTATCCAATGTAAAAGTAGAATCTATTTTGGCCTCGGCCATCTGCGCATCCATCTCCTGACTGTAGATCCTTGACCCAACGCCCATTCATCCAAATTCCCGTCTGCAGTTCATCGTCCTGACACCCACCCATCTGTACTCCAAAATATAGAACCTCGCCCACGCTGCCTGCCTACCTGAACTCCTGACTGTAGATCCTTGTCCCCGCTACCTGCCCATCCGCACTCCTGACTGCGGATCCTCAACCCGGCACCTGCTCATCTGAGCTACTGACACCTGATCATGAACTTACCACCTGTTCCCAGCCATCCATGCTCCCGATGCCTTGAATGATGCCTGAAATCAAAAGTTTGACCCGTGTAAAATCCACCCCCCTCTTTTTTTGCTGCAAAAAGTTGTAAAACATTAGACAATTACGAGTCTTGTCTTTGGCTTGGCTTCGCGGACGAAGATTTATGGAGGGGGTAAAAAGTCCACGTCAGCTGCAGGCTCGTTTGTGGCTGACAAGTCCGATGCGGGACAGGCAGACACGGTTGCAGCGGTTGCAGGGGAAAATTGGTTAGTTGGGGTTGGGTGTTGGGTTTTTCCTCCTTTGCCTTTTGTCAGTGAGGTGGGCTCTGCGGTCTTCTTCAAAGGAGGTTGCTGCCCGCCAAACTGTGAGGCGCCAAGATGCACGGTTTGAGGCGTTATCAGCCCACTGGCGGTGGTCAATGTGGCAGGCACCAAGAGATTTCTTTAGGCAGTCCTTGTACCTTTTCTTTGGTGCACCTCTGTCACGGTGGCCAGTGGAGAGCTCGCCATATAACACGATCTTGGGAAGGCGATGGTCCTCCATTCTGGAGACGTGACCCATCCAGCGCAGCTGGATCTTCAGCAGCGTGGACTCGATGCTGTCGACCTCTGCCATCTCGAGTACTTCGACGTTAGGGATGAAAGCGCTCCAATGGATGTTGAGGATGGAGCGGAGACAACGCTGGTGGAAGCGCTCTAGAAGCCGTAGGTGGTGCCGGTAGAGGACCCATGATTCGGAGCCGAACAGGAGTGTGGGTATGACAACGGCTCTGTATACGCTTATCTTTGTGAGGTTTTTCAGTTGGTTGTTTTTCCAGACTCTTTTGTGTAGTCTTCCAAAGGCGCTATTTGCCTTGGCGAGTCTACCTCTTTCTGTCCTCCTGTTCGCTCTGAACTAATTCAAAGGCTGAAGTCAAATACAACATGGCGACCACCAAGGCCTGATCTTGCAAGAGGTTGGCAACCCCTTCCATAGGTACTATTTTCCATTGACCCTCCCCCCCCCCTCCAATGTTATTGACCCCCTTTCAATTCCCTGGCATTTATCGACTCCTTGGATGGTCCTATCGACTCCCAGGGGTCGATATCAACCATTTTGGAGACCCCTTCTCTACATCTTCATCCAGATCATTTATAAAAATCTCAAAGTGCAGAGGTCCTAGAACAGAGCCCTGTGGAACTTCGCTGGTCACTTACCTCCAGGCAGAATATTTTGCGTACAGGCAAGCCAATTCTGAATCCACACAGCCAAGGTTCCATGGATCCCATGCCTCATGACTTTCTGAATGAGTCTCTCATGGGGGACTTTGCCAAATGTGTTAAAATCCATATTTACACCACATCTAACTCTTACCTTCTTCAACTTCTTTTGTTACCCTTAAAAAACTCAGTTAGGCTCATGAGGCATTGTAGTATGCTGTGGTGCAGCAAGCAGACACAAAACACAGAAAAGATTGTACTACAGGCTTTAATCCACTTAAATTCTGTTGTTCACCAGTAGTAGTCTTGATAACCCCACATGTGACCGGCCCTAGTGGGGCCGGCTCAAGTCTATATACAGGTTGGTGATTGACAGTCGGCTAGGTGGAATCCACCTCCCAGTTGTCTACCTGCAGGTACAGAGGTCGCCCCCTGCAGTGGGCTGGTGGGCACATGACACAGTGCTGTGGTTGTATCACCACATTCACCCCCTTCTTAAAATGAGTCCGGGGGGGTGCCTTGGTGCCAGGTAGTATTTACAAGTTCAGGCAGTCCGGTGGCCATCTGTGCCTCTGTGACTGTTGCAAGGTCAGCTACTGGTCAATGGTTGGTGAGGGCGGAGTTACCTGAGGGTCAGCTGGGTCCAGAGTGGCTGGGGCGACCGGTGGTGTGGGCAGGGTGATGTCTAGCAGTGAGGAGGTGTATGCGAGGAGTGAGGCCCTCTGGAGAGGTGGGGGAAGGAGGTCGACTCCCGATGAATCCTGGGTGGTAGGGAGGTTGAGCAGGGTACGTGGTGGGGAGGAGGGCAGAGCCCCTACTGGGGCCAGATCCCTGGTTATGGTGTCTTCATGCCCATTGGGGTACCTGACATAGTTGTATTTCGGGTTCGAATGGAGAAGGAGCACCTGCTCGATCGGGGGATTGGACTTGTGAGTCAGCACATACTTGCAGAGGAACACCAGTCCCAGAGATGTTAGCCATATTGGGAGGGAGACGGCAGTGCTGATTTTCTAGGGAATGAGAAAAGGCACTTATGAAGGGTCTGATTGGTAGCTGCGCACAAGAGCAACCGTATGGCGTGAAGTGCCTGAGGGAGGGCCGCTTGCCAGTAGTCGATGGACCAGCCTTTGGACCTCAGGGCCAGGAGGCCTGCCTTCCAGATTACCCCGTTTTTGCACTCCACCTGCCCGTTGCCCCTGGGGTTGTAGCTGGTTGTGCGACTAGTTGGAATGCCTCTCGTTACCAGTTACTTGCCTGGGTGGCAAAAGGTGTCATGCAGCACCTGCAGTTGGTTGGACTGCACACTGGCGCAGGTCTGGGACAGGGCGTCGGGGGAGTCGTTGAACTTCCCCGGTCTGTACTGATGTTGTAGCTGAATTCTCCAGCACAAGATTTTGTTGTTCTTTATCTTGCCCCTGTGGGTGGTGCTGAACATGAATGCCACTGTGCGTTGGTCAGTGAGGAGAGTGAACCTCCTGCTTGCCAGGTAATGGCGCCAGTGGCGGACAGCTTCCATGGTCGCCTGGGCTTCCTTTTCAATGGCAGAGTCAGAACCATGGAGGGTCCTGGAGAAGAAAGCCACATGTCTGCCCCCTTGGTTGAGGGTGGCCACGAGAGCAACATCAGAGGCATCGCACTCCATCTGGAATGGGGTGTCCTCGTCCACGGCATGCATCGTGGCATTGGTGATGTCCTGGCTGATGTGAGCGAAAGCTGCTTGCGCCTCGAAGGGGAGAGGAAAGGTGGTGGCTTGGCGCAGTGGGCGGACCTTGTCCAAGAAGTGAGGGATCCACTCGGAGTAGTAAGAAAGAGCCTTAGGCACTCACGGAGGGCCTTGAGAATGTGAGGGAGAGGCAGTTTCATTAATGGGCGCATGCATTCGTGGTCGGGACCAGTGATACCATGCTCCATGCACTTTTCCTTGTTATAAGTGAGGTTCAGCTCCTCGGTCATCCGAAGAAATTTCTCCAAGTTGGCAACGTGGTCCTGCTGGTTATGGTCGCAGATGGTGACATTGTCCAAGTATGGGAAGGTCGCTCCTAGATTGTGCCGGACTACCATGTGGTCCATCTCCCACTGGAACATGGTGACCCCTTTTGTGACCCCAAAGGAAACCCAACGGAACTGGTAGAGGCACTCATATGCCTCAAAGGTGGTACAAGGTTTATCCCGGGCATGGATGGGGAGCTGTGGTAGGCCGACTTCAGGTCAATCGTGGAGAAGACCTTATAGTGGGCTATCTATTTGGGGTAGGGCGTAGGCATTCAGCTGGCTATAGTCGATCACTATCCTAAGTTTGTTGCCCCCTTTTACAACCAGGACATGGGCTCTCCAGGGGCTGGTGCTGGGCTCTATAATACCTTCCGCCAGAAGCCGCCTCACATCTTCCTTGACTAAGGTCCTGTCGGCTGCACAATGGCGCCTGCTTTTGGCAGCTATGGGCTTGCAGTCTGGCCTTACGTAGTTGAAGAGGGTTAGAGGGGGGGACCTGCAGTGTGGAAAGGCTGCAGGTGGACTGGGGGCGGTCACTGGGCTTTGTGCTGTGGACGGTTGAGCAGGGGGAGTGGGCCACCAATGGTAAGGATGAGGCTGTGGAGGTGGCACTGGAAGTTCAGCCCTAAGATGACAGGGGCACAGAGCTTGGGCATGACCATGAACCTGAACCCTTGATATATTTCCCCACCCGCTGTCAGATCTGCTGAGCAGCACCTGAGTACAGTGATAGAGTGGTGCTGGGCAGCAAAGGTGATAAAGAAGTTTACCTTTAATTTCAGCATCAGGGCCACACTCGGGTGAACAAAGCTCTCAGTACTGCTGCTATCAAACAGGCATTTTGTTACCTTCCCATTGACAGCGATGTCGATCATCGAGCACCCAAGTCCATGGGTAATGCCCTTCTTTAGTGTGGTGGATGCTAGGACAATCTGGGGTTTTAAAATTTTAAGTGGATTAAATTGTGGTGCGCTGTGGTGCAGCAAGCAGACACAAGACACAGAAAAGACTGTACTACAAGCTTTAATCCACTTAAACTCTGTTATACACCAGAGTGTATAACAGATGGCTCCATGTGTGACTGGCCCGGGAGGGGCTGGCTCAAATCCATATACAGGTCAGTGATTGACAGCTAGCCAGGTAGAGTCAGCCTCCCAATTGGTCTTCCTGCAGCTGCAGAAGTCGCCCCTTTCAGTAAGCTGGTGGGCACATGGCCTAGTCATGACCTTCCCCTCACAAATTCATGCTGACTATCCCTGAGAAGACTGTGCTTCTCTAAATGCTCATATATCCTGTCTTTAAGAATCCTCCCTAATAGTTTCAAGATTCAATTTATTATCATGTCATTAAAATTAAAATATTACATAAAATTACCTTTTGTCTGTTTAGGCAGACAGATTCGCCATCAGCAGAAATTGCCTGAAACACCTCTTACAGTCAGAGAAAGGAAAGCAAAAGAGAGATCCCCCCAGAGTCACCGAGTGTCCATAGATTTGCCTCCAGTGCTCCTGCAGTCTCTGAGTCCAGTTCAAGCCATTGCAACCCAAACTCCAGATCTGTACCTCCAACATGATTAAGAAACCCTTTTGCATCCCGGTTCTGATACCTGATGCCCCTTCTTGACCCAGTCTCCAGCAGTCTGCTGTCTGGTGTGAGTCCCTTGACTGCAGTCACCAACAGCCTGCTCAGCTGTGTCAACAGCTGTGTTCCTCAGCTGCAGAATCCCTCATTGGCCCAGCATTGTCCTGTAGGAAGCCTCCTCTGTTTCTCCTTCTCAGATGGGGTGTGATCTCCCAGTTTTCTGGTGTCCTGCGCCAGTTCTCCGCTTTCCCAGAGTCTGCAACTCCTCGTGGCTGCCGCCGTCTTGGGCGCTGACCCCACGGTCGTGGGATTTTAAATAAAACTACAATTAGCTCCTCTAGCAGGCCGTTTAAAGCCTGTACAGAGCTGATGGCAGTCGGACTGGGCGGTTGGACCCTGCAAGATCTGAGTCTCTGTTCCCTGCACTCTGTGGGTCTGCACCAGCAGTAGCACTGCTGTTTCAGGAGCTCCAGTAGCACCACCATTTTTGATGTTTTGCACACCACTGACGCAAAACTCACTGGTCTATAATTTGCAGGATTCTCCCTATTACCTTTTTTAAACAAGGGGACCACGTTTGCCATACACCCATCTTCTGGCACTTTTCCTGTGGCCAAGGAGGATGCAAAGATTATTGCCAATGCCCCCGCAATTTCTTCCCTCCCTTCCCTCAGCAACCTGGTCCTAGGGACTTATCAATCGTAATGTTTTGAAGAAGATCCAGTACTTCCTCTTTCTTAATCTCAGCATGGTCCAGCATATAGGCTTGTTCTATTCTGATGTCACCTTGACCAAGGTCTTTTACTCTGGTGAATATTGAAGCAAAATGTCCATTTAGGACTTTCCGAACCTCCTCTGCTTCCAGGCATACGTTGTTTCCTTTATTGACAAGTGGCCCCTCCTTCATCCTTCTGTTCTTCACATAAGACGCCTTAGGGTTTTCCTTAATCTTACTTGCCGAGGCCTTCTCATTCCCCCTTCTAGCTCTCCCTTTCTTAAGTAGCTTTTTGGCTATCATATAATTTTAGAGATCACAAAACTAGACAGTACAAAACTCAAATCTGTGTCTCTAATTAAGTATGCCTCATATTTGCACGCCATCAAGTTATCATTAAAGTCTTAAATGTATTATTTCATTCAATGTTTCTGGATATGTGATATCAGTTGTCAATCAACTTCTGTTTGCATTCTTCCCTGTACTTGTTCTTATTGTTTGATGTCATATGTAATGCTCATGATTAAATTGTATTCATTAAATTAAATTAAATTAAATTGGGTAATTCATTCCCAGAGCTTAATTCTCCATTTGGTGATATGCATGGAAGCGTACGAAAATCAAATAAACTTCACTCTACATTTGTTTAAAAGATCAAAGGTGATTGAACCCAGAGTCTTCGGACTTCATGAGGCTTCTCAAACCTTTCACATGGTCCCTTACATTTACAGAAGTAATCAAAACAAATTGACTTGAAAGAGAATGTGGCTGTCTCTTCAAGAAAAGTATCGGTAATTGAATGGTTATTATTAATGTTGCCAACCCACTGTAGTGTGCAAGCTAGTAATGTATTTCGAGTCAGTGAATGATTGCTCCTGTAACCAGCACCTGTGAATTTTCTGCCTTTCAGGTATAGGTTCAGTTTACTTTCATGCAACTTTGAGCTTCCTTGGTCAAATACTGGATGAACTGGCAATTCTTTGGGTTCTAACATGTGCCTTCGCCATGTGGTTTCCCAGACGATATTTACCACGGATATTTCGACGAGACAGGTAAAGCTGGTCCTGGTGGTGAGTTAGCCAAAAGCTGCAAACATAAATTCTTACACTGATGACACTGAAAGGTTTTTTTGAACAGTTAGGATGTATTACATTATGTATTTCAACTACTTCCAATGGCAAAACATTTCACTTTTCATTCATTTTTCATGCCAATATATTTCCCCTGATTTCTCCCCAATCTACTGCTGACAATTTTAACATGCCACAGGTTTTCAAATTAGAGATTTTTTGTTGTGTAGTCACTGTATTAAACCTGCTAAAATTATTTCAGAATAAACAATTGTCCATTTAAGATGGAAAAGATGAATTTCTTCTCTCAGGGTATCATGAATTTCTACTCTCAGGGTATCATGCAAATTTAGAATTCTTTACCCCAGAGGATTCTAGAGGCTGCGTTATTTAAATGTATTTGAGGTCATATGAAGGACCATAGAGGAATCAAGTGTTATGCATGAAAGGTAGAAAGGTGGATTTACGGCTAGGATCGGATCAGCCATCAACTCATTGAATACTGCAACGTTTAAGATACAACAGGCCCATTTTTCTTTATTAAGTTTTCTATTCTTAACTAGAATAGTAGAATGTTTTATTGAAATAATTCCTGAAGTCAGTCCTAACAGGCAGACTGAAAGGCCACCAATATTTAAGTGATTAAATATAGGACCACGTTATTCCAAAAGGGTTAAAGTTGTTATAACGTTAGGGGACAGGATTTTCAATACAAGTTTGAGATATATAATGTCAAGTGTGAAGAGTGAAGGAGGCTAGCTGCCAGCTAGGATGTAGCAGCTGAATTTTGTAGCCATTTAACTTTTTGAAGAGTAGACGGCCTGGAGAACACTGAATGAGGTAACAAAAGCTTGGGTGAAGTCTTGAGTGACTGAGAATGATCAGAGTGAAAGGCCACTACAAAGCTTGAAAATAAAATCTTTCTGATGGAAGGAATCTGGAAAAAACATAAAACAAGAAATGAGAGCAGAGGAGGCCATTAGGCCCATCCCTGGATTTCCATAATATCTTAAATATTCACTTAAATATACACAGTGACTAAGTCTTCACAATCCCTTGGGTTGTGAATTCTAGAGAATTACTAGCTTCTAGGTAAAGCTTAGCTCTAGGGTCCAACAGTTTCCAGTTGATTATTATCTGTCTGGGGAATTGCATTGGAAGGGGATAGATTTAGCATTGAATATAATGACTACAATTTGCCCAGTTTACCTGAAGGAAATTATTGTTTATCCTTACAAGATGACAATTTTCTTCTTTGGCTTGGCTTCGCGGACGAAGATTTATGGAGGGGGTAAAAAGTCCACGTCAGCTGCAGGCTCGTTTGTGGCTGACAAGTCCGATGCGGGACAGGCAGACACAATTGCAGCGGTTGCAAGGGAAAATTGGTTGGTTGGGGTTGGGTGTTGGGTTTTTCCTCCTTTGCCTTTTGTCAGTGAGGTGGGCTCTGCGGTCTTCTTCAAAGGAGGTTGCTGCCCGCCAAACTGTGAGGCGCCAAGATGCACGGTTTGAGGCGTTATCAGCCCACTGGCGGTGGTCAATGTGGCAGGCACCAAGAGATTTCTTTAGGCAGTCCTTGTACCTTTTCTTTGGTGCACCTCTGTCACGGTGGCCAGTGGAGAGCTCGCCATATAATACGATCTTGGGAAGGCGATGGTCCTCCATTCTGGAGACGTGACCCATCCAGCGCAGCTGGATCTTCAGCAGCGTGGACTCGATGCTGTCGACCTCTGCCATCTCGAGTACTTCGACGTTAGGGGTGTAAGCGCTCCAATGGATGTTGAGGATGGAGCGGAGACAACGCTGGTGGAAGCGTTCTAGGAGCCGTAGGTGGTGCCAGTAGAGGACCCATGATTCGGAGCCGAACAGGAGTGTGGGTATGACAACGGCTCTGTATACGCTTATCTTTGTGAGGTTTTTCAGTTGGTTGTTTTTCCAGACTCTTTTGTGTAGTCTTCCAAAGGCGCTATTTGCCTTGGCGAGTCTGTTGTCTATCTCATTGTCGATCCTTGCATCTGATGAAATGGTGCAGCCGAGATAGGTAAACTGGTTGACCGTTTTGAGTTTTGTGTGCCCGATGGAGATGTGGGGGGGCTGGTAGTCATGGTGGGGAGCTGGCTGATGGAGGACCTCAGTTTTCTTCAGGCTGACTTCCAGGCCAAACATTTTGGCAGTTTCCGCAAAGCAGGACGTCAAGCGCTGAAGAGCTGGCTCTGAATGGGCAACTAAAGCGGCATCATCTGCAAAGAGTAGTTCACGGACAAGTTTCTCTTGTGTCTTGGTGTGAGCTTGCAGGCGCCTCAGATTGAAGAGACTGCCATCCGTGCGGTACCGGATGTAAACAGCATCTTCATTGTTGGGGTCTTTCATGGCTTGGTTCAGCATCATGCTGAAGAAGATTGAAAAGAGGGTTGGTGCGAGAACACAGCCTTGCTTCACGCCATTGTTAATGGAGAAGGGTTCAGAGAGCTCATTGCTGTATCTGACCCGACCTTGTTGGTTTTCGTGCAGTTGGATAATCATGTTGAGGAACTTTGGGGGACATCCGATGCGCTCTAGTATTTGCCAAAGCCCTTTCCTGCTCACGGTGTCGAAGGCTTTGGTGAGGTCAACAAAGGTGATGTAGAGTCCTTTGTTTTGTTCTCTGCACTTTTCTTGGAGCTGTCTGAGGGCAAAGACCATGTCAGTTTATTCCTCTGTTTGCGCGAAAGCCGCACTGTGATTCTGGGAGAATATTCTCGGCGACACTAGGTATTATTCTATTTAGTAGAATCCTAGCGAAGATTTTGCCTGCAATGGAGTGCAACGTGATTCCCCTGTAGTTTGAGCAGTCTGATTTCTCGCCTTTGTTTTTGTACAGGGTGATGATGGTGGCATCACGAAGATCCTGAGGCAGTTTACCTTGGTCCCAACAAAGCTTGAAAAACTCATGCAGTTTGGCATGCAGAGTTTTGCCGCCAGCCTTCCAGACTTCTGGGGGGATTCCATCCATACCTGCTGCTTTGCCACTTTTCAGTTGTTCGATTGCCTTATATGTCTCATCCAGGGTGGGAACCTCATCCAGCTCTAGCCTTAGGGGCTGTTGAGGGAGCTGGAGCAGGGCGGAATCTTGGACTGAGCGGTTGGCACTGAAAAGAGATTGGAAGTGTTCTGACCATCGTTTGAGGATGGAGATCTTGTCGCTGAGGAGGACTTTGCCGTCTGAGCTGCGCAGCGGGCTTTGGACTTGGGGTGAGGGGCCGTACACAGCCTTTAGAGCCTCGTAGAAACCCCTGAAGTCGCCAATGTCCGCGCTGAGCTGTGTTCGTTTGGCGAGGCTAGTCCACCACTCATTTTGGATCTCCCGGAGTTTGCGCTGAAGATGGCTGCATGCGCGACGGAAAGCTTGTTTCTTCTCTGGACAGGACGGCTTTGTAAGGTGAGCCTGGTGGGCAGCTCGCTTCTTTGCCAGCAGCTCCTGGATTTCCTGGCTGTTTTCGTCAAACCAGTCCTTGTTTTTCCTGGAGGAGAAGCCCAGTACCTCTTCAGTGGATTGCAGTATGGTAGTCTTCAACTGATCCCAGAGGGTTTCAGGGGACGGGTCCCTGAGGCGGGTTGCAACGTCGAGCTTTGCTTTGAGGTTTGCCTGGAAGTTTCCTCTCGCTTCGTCTGACTGCAGGTTTCCAACATTGAACCTCTTTCTGGGGGCTTTATTGTTCCTGGGCTTTGGCTTGAAGTGAAGGTTGAGCTTGCAGCGAACCAGCCGGTGGTCAGTGTGGCATTCCGCGCTAGGCATGACCCTGGTGTGGAGCACATCTTGTTTGTCACTTTCTCGCACCAGGATGTATTCTCGCACCAGGATTATTGTTTATCCTTACAAGATGACAATAAATAGACAAGAAAAGCATAGGGCTCCTGAGAGGTGAAGTACACCTGGTCTTATCGATATACAGGAGAAATGTGGCGTCATGTCTTCAGAATTTATCAACAAGGGGCAAAAGGTCGATCAGAAATGTTTCTGGACTCAATGCAATTTTTTTATTATAATGTTCTCATCCCAGATTAAACTCCTGTCTTGGAATGTTGACTGCTTATTCTCTTTGTTTAGTAATTTCTTGTATCAAAAGTTTTAAGTTATCATCATGAATTCAAATAGCAACAAATAAAAAAATATAATTTAAAATAGAAGTTCTGGTACTCTCTGACTTGCGACCTATGTGACTTACGTTCATCCGGACATATGACTGATTTTTTAAAAATATAAAGAAAAATATAAAATTTACGAGGTTTTTGTTGTATTTGACAAACTATAACAGGGATACAGGGCATGTAAGAGCCAAAATGTGCATACATATTGTGTTATTTGGCGGCCCAGCATCCATAGGCTGGGCATGACCATCTTGATTCCTGTGTGCATGCACGTCTTCGGTTGGCACATGCACAGTGGGTTCACGTATTGGAGTTCAGTCAGTGCATGCACGCAGGTTAAGGGCACGAATTCAATATCGTTAGCGTGCTTAACTCTTGTACATGCACCGACTGAACTCCAATACGCAAACCCACTGCGCATGTGCCTACCGCATGCGCGCAGGAGCCAAGATGGCCGCATCCAACCTACGGACTCTGGGACGCTGACTAACAGATAAGTACGCAATTCCAACATACGTCCATTCCGAGATACGACCGGTCATCCTGAACGGAATACAGACATATGTCGGGGAGTACCTGTATATCAAATACAATTATTTCAGTCTTTAAAATTTCCAAAATTTTCTGCCCATTGAATATCATTAATTGACTTTGCTTTTATTAAATAGTACGGTGAAATGAGATTACATACTCTTATAGTGGGATCTACATACATAAAATTCTGTCTTATCTGCAAAATATTTGGATACATTAATCTTTGATACTGAAGCAATGGAAAATAAAGCCACAGGAAATGGTTGCTAAATAAGAAAGTATGTGCCTCTTAACTGATAAATATGTTGTCCAGTAATGATGAAAAACAGGAAATACTTGAAATACATTGAATATCTATCTGCATCTGTAGAGAACCCTCCATACACACACTGACAAACTTATTTTGTACCCTGTGGCAGTCCTTGCATTTCTTTCAGTATTTGATGTTTTGTTTCCTGCTCTTTCATTTGTCCTGGTATTTAACCATGCGAAGTGAGGTGGAGAAAAAAAGTTGTAGTTAATTGTTTATCATCATCGAGAAAGGCATGTAAATGGAGGCTTGTAGACTCTGTTTTAATGGGATTAAGACACACAATTGGTTAGATAACCAGATTGCACATATGTTGTGAGAATCTGGGTGCTATTCAGAGGATGCCCACACCTGTGCTTTTGAATTATTCAGTGAGTTTAGGGCAGTTATGAAGGGAAGTGAAAAATAACTGATAGATATAGGTGTCTATGTACATTCTGTACAGTTTATCATATGAGTTGTTGGTTTGTTTTAAATATCTAGTTCCTGAGTCTTATTGATAAGTATATCAGCGACTGGTCTGTGAGTACAATGTGATTCTTATTGGAGTGTAGTACACTTACTGAGGCATATAAATGACACGATGAAATATTATGCTCCTTATTAACTGTTAACAGAGCTCACCAGTGGAAGATTGTCCTTTCCTGAGATGTGGGCCTGCTGTACTGTGAAGTTTGCCTTTGCAAATAATCATAGATCCATTGGAGACTGCTTTGACTTAGAACAAGTATGCATTCCTATAATGGCCCCATAAAAATGACACTAACAATTAAAATTTTTTATCCATTCAAGATCATGGTTTCTTCCCCATATGAGTGATGACAGGTGTAGTTTGCCTTCCCCTTGTATTAAAATAAGCCCATTTTTAGTGTTCAGAGCAGGGTCAACAATCCAACTGAGGGTTAATTTGAGATTCCTGCCCTGTTGTAGTTACCCATGCAAGAGGAAGGATCTGGAAAGTGCGGACACAGGGCATTGATCCACCTGCAGACCCTATTACCATACAAGAATAAAAGATGGAACAAGAAAAACATGTTAATAACCAGTCACGATTTTAAAAAAAGTAATTGTAGAGTAATTGTTGATGGCAGGAATAGCAGCAGGAAAAATGAGGAGCAGGAAAGGAAACTACAACACTACTAGCTGCCTCCTTATAAATTGTAGGTTAGCTTGACAATGGTTGTAACTTAATTAAACATTTTATTTTCTGCACAAGATGAAACAGTCTTACCATTGATGGTGATTCTGTTCTAAGCTTAAGGTCATTCATTTGAGATGTGCAAGATAATTGAGAGAGTAGATAGGGAGGAAATACTTCCTTTGGTGGGTCAATCCTCGGCAGTGATTTAATCTTACAGTTAGAGATAAGCTGTACAATAATGATAGCAGAAAACACTGCTTCACATCAATGTGAGATAGATAAGATTTTATTACGAAGGAGTTATTGAACTAAGGTAAATTGATGGATTTAAGATCTAGGTAGCTATGATCTGATTGAATGGTGAAACAAGCTTGAGGGGCTAAAAGGTCCATTTCCATTCCTACACTCTTAGTTTTACAATGAGTTTTTGTTTCTTCGTGAATTACAGTGCAAAGACAGCATGATAAAAGTAGAATGAGGTGATGCAAAAATTTTCTCTTTCTGAGTATGAAGTTGTACACGTTGCTTTAAATGTAATATACTATGATTTGGAATGATTACAGTCTTTAATCTCATGATCTGTGATTATCTGGTTGTGGACAGGTGTCTTGTTGGGCACAAAGTTTGAAGACAGTCTGGTGAAGTAGATAATGGGAACTTGGATCTGTTCATTCAGAAATCCTTTGGTTGTAAATGCTTTGTAAATTAGTAATAAGAGATAAAGGTAAGGATGAAACAGTCTTACCATTCTGGTATGAAAGGAGAAATGAAAGCAAATGCTTATTTTTTAACCATTATAGTTTTGTTGAAAACAAATTGATGCTTTGTTTATGTAAAGGACTGACATTTATTCATCATTTCAAACTATGGTTTCCATACTAGTTATTCTACAAAGTAGGATGAAAAGGTAAAGATTTGTTGAACTGCAAGACAACAGAAAATATGTGTAATTATCCTTTTCCTTAACTATACTCTTCCCTTGCATGTTCCAATTTGAACTCGCTTGTTCATCCACCAGTGCCTTTGCTGCTACCTACCAGCTCAGACTGACATTGTGCAAGCTTCAGCTAGGCTCACTGGTACTGATGTGCCACCATTGTCTCCAATTTTCTTAAAGCTTCCACCTCTTAAGCCTCAGTCACTGGACAGGCAGCTCGCAGAAGGTCAGGGTTGGGAAAGGAACATTAAAGACAAGTATCGGGGAATGTGAAAAGAGATTTGTTTAATTTTTTTTATTCAGATAAGTTGATTTGGATATTCAACTGACATTTTTTTTGCATGCATTCAGATGCAATGGATACTAGCAGTATTAATTGAAATAATTATATGAACTAGGTGCAGGAAAAGGCTACTCATTTCTGCTCCACCATGAGCTAAGATCACAGCTGATCTGACTGTAACCTCAACTCTACATTCCCAATTATCCCATTTCAATTCTTTGATGATCCGGAATCTATCACTCTGCCCTAAAAATATTCAAAGATTCTGCTTCCACTGTTCTTTGAGGAAGAGAATTCCAAAGACACATCTGAAAGAAAAACAGAAGTAAACAAGAAGTCTTCCAATGCTGGAAAACTGAAGCAATACACAAAGAAAGTGTTGGATAAACTCAGCGAGTCTTGCAGCATCCATGGAAAACATGGAAAGAAAGGGCCCAGGTGTTCAGCTCGAAATGTCAATTATCTATTGTTTTCCATGGATGCTGCCTGATCTGCTGAGTTCTGCAGCAGTTTTTTTGAGTGTTGCCTCTGAGAGAGAAAAAAATGTCACCTCATCTCTGTCTTTAATGACTCCTATGTTTAAAATGTGGACTCAAGATGTAGATTCTTCACTAGAGGAAACATCCTCTTCACATTCACTCTGCCATGACCTCTCATGTAAAGCCTTCCTCATTTCTTGCACAGCAAAGGATGTTCCAAAACAGTAATAGCCAGGAAAATGAAGTTAAAGTTGTTAAATTACTCCTGTTTCCGTTAAGAAAAATAACCATCTCAGACATACTACTTCTACCATTGGAAAAGCGTGCAGGCAATAACTATATATTTAGTTGTAAGTGAAAAATCTCTTGACAGTTTAACAGTGTAATTCTTGAAATAATGCCTTCTTTTTACTCAACTTTTTTTTGTGCTGTAGTAGTTTTCACCTTTTAAATCTGTAAATTAGATTTTTTAAAGTATATATTTTGTATATTGATTTTTTTTTAAATTGGAAACTCTTATCAGATTATAAATATCATAGGCACCAATTCATGATGAAAATTTCATACTCTTTAAAAATCACCACCTGATTTTCAGTGTTTAATTGCATCAGTTCTTTCCAGCCAGATTCTCATGGTGCTGATATTAACAGTTTGTAGGCAGATGGTTCTGATGGAACATTTGATGTAGATGGTGAAATGGAAGAGGATTTTAAATCAGTTCATTTGCATCCATCCTTAGCCACAATTGCTGGTAATGAAATAAACTGCAGACATCACATTGTGATCAGTAATTTGCCAATATATTTTGCAACATTTTCAGAAGATTTATACTTGATGTGTGATTTTTGAGATAAAGTAGTAGGGTATGCTGGAGTTATTAGAAAACAAATGGCAATGAGGGTGGTGCATTATATTTAATTTGTTTACTTACAATCGTTCATCCACTGTATTTCCCAACTTCTCTGTTAATCTGTGACCAGCAGTGTGATGCTTATTTTATGGACCATTGGAGTTGAATTTCAAATGTTGTTAATTGCTTGCTTCCTGTTGGAAATTATTTTTTGACTATTGAAGGCTAAAGTGCTTTAAGCATCTGCCAAATACAATTTTCAGATTGGTCTACAAATAAATAAACTACAGTATATGCAAGGCCACCTTTCAAATATGCAAATTAGCATCCTATCAACTCTCCTATTTTACACCCTGGAGGTTAGTTGTTCAAGGGTCCAGTCCTATCTGGGTCTCTGCATTTGGCTTGTGGTGTCAATATCCTCTGTGTGGTTATTTATATTATTGTAATTTGGCCTAATTCCCAATAAGTTAATAATACTTCTGAGAAGTGTCTTTTATCTTCAGTAAAGTGTAGATGAAGACAAAATTATACAAGCCGCTGTGGCGGGTCACCACAAGGCAGGTGAACTGGCCCCGCTTGTAAGCCACGCGGCGGGGCAGCCGGCCAAAATGGCGCCATTGGGGGTTTCCCTTCCTTCCAGCACAGGGTTCAGAAACCTGCGCTGGGGTGATGCCCGGGTGATGTCAGCGCCCTCCAGAGCGGTTCTCAGCCAGGTCCGGGCTGGAAGTAGAAGTGCAGCCCAGCAGCCTGCAATAACTAGTCTGCTCACTGAGCTTAACCCATCTGGTTGTGTGTGACACTCGCTTGTAACCCAGAACCCTGCACCGCATTCGAGGCAATCAAGGACGCCCTCGCGAAGGCCGCCATGCTCACCCACCCGCACACTGACTTGCATATGACACTCTCTGTCGATGTCACTACCACAGCTGTCGGTGCCGTCCTGGAGCAGCAGGTGAATGGACATTGGAAGCCGCTGGCATTCTTCATCCGCCTGCTCCGCCCATTGGAACGCAAGTATAGTGCCTTCGACCACGAGTTATTGGGCATGTACCTGGTGGTGCAGCATTTCCACTATTTTTTGAAGGGGAGGACTTTTACCATTTTCACCGATCACAAACCCCTCACCCAAGCACTCGCGATGGCAAAGGATCCCTGGTTGGCCCACCAGCAGCGTCATCTCTCCTTTGTGTCGGAGTTTACCACCGACATTCGGCACAAGGCGGGAAGGACAATGTGGTTGCCGATGCACTCTCGTGACTAGCCATCTGCGTGCTGACGCCCGGCCTCGACTTTGACCAGCTCGCCCGGGACCAGGAAGCTGATGAGGAGACGAGGGCCTTCAAGACTGCCACACGGGCCTGCGGTTCCAAGACCTCCTGACTCCGAGCAGCGAAAGCACCATCCTGGGCGATATCTCCTTGGACACCCCGCGGCCAGTGGTTCCCCAGCAGTGGCGCAGGCAGGTCTTCCGTCACATCCACGACCTTTCACATCCGTCCATCAGGTCCATGGTCTGGATGGTGGCAGAACGGTTCACATGGCATGGGCTGCGGAAGCAGATCACGGGCTGGGCCAGAACATGCACCCATTGCCAGATGTCCAAGGTGCACAGGCACACCAGGACGCCTGTACAGGAGTTCAAGCATGTCCAGGACCAGTTCAGCCACATTCACGTTGACATCGTCGGGCCCTTACCCATTTCCCGGGGCAACCGTTACCTGTTTACGGTGGTGGACCACACCACTCGCTGGCCCAAGGCGATCCCGATGCCAGACGCCTCCACCGACACCTGCTCCCAAACCCTGTTGCACGGTTGAGTCGCCTGGTTCGGCGTCCCGGGTCACCTCATCAGTGATCGGGGCGCCCAGTTCACATCTGCGTTCTGGGCACAGCTCGCCAATAGGTTGGGGATCCAGCTACACCACACCATGGCCTACCATCTGCAGGCCAATGGACTGGTCGAACTTCTGCACCGCCACCTGAAGTTGGTGCTCATGGCCCGCCTCACCAGCCCTGACTGGGCGGCGAACTGCCTTGGGTGCTCCTGGGCATCTGCTTCACTCCCAAGGAAGATCTGCAGGCTTCATCAGCTCAGCTGGTCTATGGTGCACTGCTGGCACTACCTGGTGAGTTCGTCAATGCACCTCACAATCCCCAGCGGTCGCTGCATGAACTACTTCTTCACCTCAGGGCACGCTTGGACTTGTTTGAACCCTCATCGCCGCCCAGGCATGGCACCCGCCCGTCTATGTTCCCTGCGAACTGCTTTCTGCGGAGTACATTTTCATTTGGTGGGGCCCGACCGTGGCACCTCTGCAGTGACCGTTCGAGGGGCCGTACAGGGTTGTGCAGCGTTCTGGCTCGATGTTCACGCTGGACATTGGCAGCAGGCGGAAGCTGTTTACCATGGACAGGCTGAAGTCAGTGCACCTCGATCCCACCGAGCTCGTGGTCGTTGCCCAGCCCAAGAAGCGAGGCCGCCTGCTGGAAAAGGACATTGGCGCTGATTCTGGGGGGGGTGGGGGGGGCTGTGTGGTGGCTCACCACAAAGCAGGCGAACCGGCCCTGCTTGTAAGCCACGCGGCGGGGCATCCGGCCAAAATGGCGCTGTCGGGGGCTTCCCTTCCTTCCAACACGGGGCTCAGAAACCTGCGCCGGGGGACCATATGACACCCGGGTGACGTCAGCGCCCTCCAGCGCGGTTCTCAGCCAGGTTCGGGCTGGGAGTATAAGTGCAGCCCAGCAGCCTGTAATAAACTAGTCTCACTGAGCTCAACCCGTCTGGTTGTGTGTGTTATTGCAGGAGCAGTGTAGCCGCCGCTACACCACCATTGTATAGGTGGCTGAATGGGAGAATGGATCAGCTCATGATGGAATGGCAGAGTGAATTCAATGGGGTGAATGTCCTATTTCTGCTCCTATATGATATGGCCTTATCTTACTGAAAGGTATTTATTCTCAGGTAGTAAGTATGTTATGTTAAAACCTTGTCAAGAAATTTTTAAAAATTAAAAATGTAATTAAAAAATGTATTTAATCTTAAATTTAATCTAGTGACAAAACATATAGAGGAATGAGGGATATAGCTACATTTAGATTGAATTTAAACTCCAATAGAGAAGATCCTATGTATAATATCTGATTCTTGTTTTAGGAGCCGATTTAAGGCTGCTGTTGGCATTCTGTCTGGCGTTGCCACGTGTCTTGCATTTGTGAAGCCAGCAATCAATAATATTTCATTGATGACACTGGGAATCCCATGTACAGCTTTGCTTATTGCAGAATTAAAAAGGTAAGTAATTGAAAACAGTTGGATACACATATACCTACCCACTACACCAGCCATTCCGTACTTATCTCCTACTGGCTTAAAAAAGATTTTTTATGATTTCATTCTGTGGCCCTTTTAAATGTGCTGTGCCCTCGGTGGGGGTGGGGTGGGGGTAAGGAGTGGCGTTTGACCCCTGTTGAGAATGGCTGCACTACACAATAAGTGGTGCACAGTTTTATTGACTTAAACCTATTAATGTCCTGTTTCATATGTTTTTGTGCTTATTCCTGGATCTAACCTACATTTGCAGGTGACACTAAGAGCATGGATTGGCATGTGGAATTATGACATTGTAGCCATTAGTGAAACTTGGTTGCAGGAGGGGCAGGACTGGCAGCTCAATGTTCCAGGCTTCCACTACTTTAGATGCAATAGAATGGGAGAGATGAAAGGAGGAGGAGTGGGATTGCTCGTCAGGGATAATATCACAGCTGTGTTCAGGCAGGACAGACCAGAGGGCTCGTCTACAGGGGCTATATGGGTGGAGCTGAGGAACAGGAAAGGTATAGAGTTGTATATAGACTGTCCAATAGTGAGAATTGGAGGAGAAAATCTATAGGGAGATAGCAGGCAGTTGCTGGAAACATAAGGTTGTGATGGTATGAGATTTTAACTTTCCACTTATTGACTGGGACTCCCATACTGTAAAAGGGCTGGATGGCTTTCAGATTGTCAAATGTGTTCATGAAAATTTCTATATCAATATATAGAGGTACCAACTAGAGAGAATGCATTACTGGATCTCCTATTAGGGAATGAGACAGGACAGATGTCCATTTTCAGTCCAATGATCTTGATGCCATTAGTTTCAGTTATGGAGAAGGATAGGTCTGGGCCTTGGGTTGAGGTTGTAAATTGGAGAAAGGTCAATTTTGAAGATATGAGAAAGGATCTATAATGTGTGGATTGGGATAAGTTGTTTTTGGGAAAGGATGTATGAGGTAAGTGGAGAACATTCAAAGGTGTAATTTTGAGAATACAGAGTTTGTATAATCCTGTCAGGATCAAAGGCAAGGTTAGAAGACATAGGGAACCTTGGTTTCGAGGGATGTTGGGGAATCTGGTTTGGAAGAAGAGAAAGGTATATAACAGGTATAGGCAACATGGAGCAGATTAGGTATTCGAGGAGTATTAAAAATTCAAGAGAAACCTCAAGAACGAAACCAGGAACCTAAAAGAAGACATGAGGTTGCTTTGGCAGACAATGATATATTAAGAGTAAAAGGATAGTAAGGGAGAAAATTGGTCCCCTTGAAGATCACAGTGGTTGGCTCTTTATGGAGCCAAAAGAGATGGGAGGTTTTAATTTTTTTTCCATCACTATTCACTCAGGAAAAGGGCACAGAATTGTGGGAAGTTAGGAAAACAGGCAGTGAGGTTATGGAAACCTATACAGATTAAAGAGGAGGAAGTATTTGGTGAATTAAAGCAAATAAGGGTGGATAAATCCCCAGGGCCTGACAACATGTTCCCTCAGACTTTGAGGAAGGCTAGTGTAAAAGTTGCAGGGCCTCTGGCAGAAATATTTAAAATGTCCTTTGCCACGGGTGTGGTGCCAGAGGATTTGAGGGTAGCTCATGTTTTTCCATTGTTTAAAAAACACTCCAAAAGTAACCCTGGAAATTATAGGGTGATGAGTCTGACATCAGTAATAGGTAAATTATTGGAAGGTGTTCTAAGAGATCAGATATACAATTATATGGATAGCCATGGACTGATTAGGGATAGGCAACATGGCTTTATGCATGGTGGGTCGTTTTTAACCAGTCTTATAGTGTTTTTAGAGGAGGTTACCAGGAAGGTTGACGAAGGAAAGATTGTGCATATTGTCCTCATGAACTTTAGTAAGGCCTCTGACAAGGTCCTGCATGGGAGGTTAGTCAGGAAGGTTCAGATCCTAGGTATATGTAGTGAAGTAGTAAACTTGATTCAACAATGGCTGGACAGGAGAAGACAGAGAATGGTGGTGGATGATTGCTTCTCAAATTGGAGGCCTGTGACTCGTGGTGTGCCTCAAGGATCGGTGCTAGGACCATTGTTGTCATCTACATCAATGACCTGGATGATAATATGGTAAATTGGTTCAGCAAGTTTTCAGATGACACTAAGATTGGAAGTGTTGTGGATAGCGAAGATTTTCAAAGCTTGCAGAGGGATCTGGACCAGCTGGAAAATAGGCTGAAAAATGGCAAATGGAATTTAATGCAGACAAGTTGCATTTTGGAAGGAGACACCAAGAAAGGACATACATGGTAAATGGTAAGGCATTGAGGAGTGGAGTAGAACAGAGAGATCTGGGTATACAGATAGATAAATTCCTGAAAATGGCATCATAGATGGATAGGGTTATAAAGAGAGCTTTTGGCATATTGGCCTTCATAAATCAAAATATTGAGTATGGGAGTTGGGATATTGTGATAAAGTTGTACAAGACATTGGTGAGGCCAAATTTGAAATACTGTATGCATTTCTGGTCACATAACTACAGGAATATCAATTAGATAGAAAGAGTGCACAGACGATGTACTAGGATGTTGCCTGGACTTCAGGAACTGAGTTACAGGGAAAAGTTAAACAGGTTAGGACTTTATTTCCTGGAGCATAGAAGAATAAGGGGCGATTTAATAGTGGTATTTAAAATTATGAAGGGGAGAGATGGAGTAAATATAGATAGGCTTTTTCCACAGAGAATAGGTGAGAAACAAACCAGAAGACATGGGTTAAAGAATGAAAGGGGAAAGGTTTAGGGGGAATATAGGGGGTGAACTTCTTCACACAGAGTGGTGGGAGTTGTAACGCGACTGAATGCACTCAGAGACAAGTGAGAAGTACAAACACACTTACAATCAATGGCCGATAGACACAATAGTCCTCAGATGAATCTGAGGTAAGGCAGGAAAACCAGGGTTTATATTGGGATAGGTGAGGGTGGAGCCAGGGGAGGAGCCAGCCATTAGAACAATACATAGACAGTGAATTCCAATTCACTGCATCCACCCCTTCCTTCAGAATTGAGCCTGTGGGTGAAAAACCATTCATTCAAAAAAACTAATACTTTACAAATATTTACAAGTTAAGTCTGTCAGGGCATGTGGTAATTCTGGTCAAGTGCTGCAGTACTGGAGGACTTTGGATTTCCCAAATTTCCTGGACCCCTTGTGATACAGGGTCAGTAGGTCTCAAGAGCTTGACTCAGGTCGTGGGGTGGATTGTACCACTTCCCAAGCAGTGTCCTCCAGGACCCTGAGTGGCTCACTTGAGGCATCGGATCCTCAGTTCCGTTGGGTGCCAGGTCTCTGATCAAGATGGTGTCCTCTCTACCTTCAGGGTGTGTCACATAGGCATACGTTGGGTTGATGTGCAGCAGGTGCACGCTCTCGATCAGGGGGTCTGTCTTGCTCCTCCTCATGTGCTTTCTTAGAAGGACTGGCCCTGGGGCCATTAGCCAAGCCGGGAGAGTCGTCTCAGATGTGGATTTCCTCTGGAATGTAAACATAAGCTCATGAGGAGATGCGTTGGTTGCAGTGCAGAGGAGTGACTTTATGTAGTGGAGCCCCATGGGTAGGACTTCTTGGCAATGTGAGTCTGCAAGGCCTTTGGACCAGAGAGCCAATTTCACGGCCTTCCATACAGTCGCGCTTTCTTTTTCAACCTGTCCTTCCTCCTTGGATTGTAGCTAGTCATCCTACTTGAGGCTATGACTCTTATGAGCAGGTACTGGTGTAGCTCTTCACTTATAAATGATGAGCCCCAGTTGCTATGAATATAACTGGGATACCCCAACAGGGTGAAAATTAAGTGCAAGACCATGATGACAGTGGTGGTGGTCATGTCTGGGCAGGGATGGCAAATGGAAAACGTGAATACTTGTTAATAACGTTGAGAAAGTACATGTTTCCATTGGTGGAAGGGAGGGGACCCTTGACTCGACATTGAGTTCGAAGGGGTGAGATGCCTTTATCAGGTGCGCTTTGTCGGGGCAGTAGAAGTATGGCTTGCACTCTGTGCAGACCTGGCAGGACCCAGTCATTTCCCTGATGTCCTCAATGGAATAGGGCAGGTTGAGTGCCTTGACGAAATGAGCCATGTGGGTAATGGTGGGTGGCAAAGCTCATTGTGCAGTGACTGCAACTGGCCGATGTGTGCAGAGGCACAGGTTCCTCTTGACAGGGCAACTGGAGGTTCATCGAGAGTAATTATAGGTGGAGAGTTCGATCCTCCACCTAGCGATCTTATCATTTTTTATTTTTCCCCTTTTTGCATTATTAAACATAAATGTCACTGATCGCTGGTCGGTGAGCAGTGTAAATTTTTTGCTGGCCAGGAAATGTCTCCAGTGCCTGATGGCCTCTACAGTGGCTTGAGCCTCTTTCTCCACAGATGGGTTCTGAAGCTCGTGGCCTTGTAGGGTATGGGAGAAAAAGGCAACCGGCCTGCCTGCCTGGTTAAGGGTAGCAGCCAGAGCTACGTCAGAGGGATTGCTTTCCACCTGGAAGGGTGCATTCTAGTCCACCGTATGCATGGTGGCCAATGCAATGTTTCTCCAAACGTAGTCGAAAGCCACCTGGGCTTCAGCCAACAATGGGATGGAGGTGGACTTTAAGAGAGGCGAACCTTATCCGCATAGTGAAGGACCCACTGGGTGTAGTAGGAGAAAAAGCCCAGACACCTCCTTAAGGCTTTCATGGTGCTTGAGATTGCGAGGTTGTGATAATACAGATCTATCACCAATGTATATAGTGTATATAGTTACAGTATCTAGACTGTGCTTACAGCGATTGGCTGAGAGCTTAGCCATGCCTACTGTCTGGGCCTTAAAGGATTGTGTCCCTAGCCAGGTCGGATCATTCCAGACTGGTCGACCACCTGTGAAGAGCTCCTGTCTTTTGCTAATAAAAGCCTTGGTTTGGATCAACAAGTCTTTGATTCTTTCGACGAGCTCTACAGAAGTCTAACAGGGGGCACATTTCATTTGGGTCAGGGCCAATGACACCATTCTCCACCACATAGCCCAGGATCACCAGACGTTTCATCTGGAACATGCAGTTACTGGAGCTGTATGTGAGGTTCAGGGCTTTGGCCGTGTGGAGAAACCTTTGGAGGTTGGCATCATGGTCTTCCAGAGAGTGTCCACAAATGGTGACATTGTCGAGATAAGGGAAGGTGGCCTTCAACCTGTATTCGTCGACCATTTTGTCCATCTGTCTCTGGAAGACCGAGACCCCATTGGTGTTACCAAAAGGGACCCATCGGAACTGATAGAGCCATCCGTCTGCCTCATATGCTGTGTAGGGATGGTCATTGGAATGGATTGGTAACTGATGGTATGCAACTTTCAGGTTGATGGTCGAATAGACCCTGTACTGCACAATTTCATTTACCATGTCCGAAATTCGAGGGAGGGGGTACGCGTCCAGGAGTGTGAAACGATTACCATAAATATTCGTCTATAATGCATTTCGTGTATTATGCAAGCCCTCATTTTTGAGGGGAAAAAGGGGGGGGGGGAAATTTTACCCCCATGTATAATATGACCCCGTCCCCTCGCCTGCCCGAGTCACAATGGCATCTTTCTCCCCCCTTGCCCGCCAAATTGACGCTGCCATCTCTCCCCCAGCCCCCCCCATTCGTGCTGCCATCAATGTAGACGGCTGCTGATAATCTTACCTGGCAGAAATTTTAAAAAAAATTATAACCTCGTGTATAATGCGACCCCCCCCCTACCGCTTTGAGCTCAAATTTTGGTACAAAATTTGACACATTATACTCAAATATTTATGGTAATTGTTTGGCTATCGTCACTCACTAGCTTGGACTTTTCATTCCCTTTCACGACTCCACCTGGGCTCTCCATGCGCTGTTGCTAGGTTCAATGATGTTTTCTTTGAG
The DNA here is from genome assembly GCF_036971445.1 of Narcine bancroftii. Taxonomy (NCBI): domain Eukaryota; kingdom Metazoa; phylum Chordata; class Chondrichthyes; order Torpediniformes; family Narcinidae; genus Narcine; species Narcine bancroftii. The sequence goes on from NC_091469.1 coordinate 49,425,442, forward strand.
CAGCTGCTGTGTCTCGGCTTTAATAAATTCCTAATCCCCTGCACTGTATTGCATGCTCTTTGTAGTTGTTGGTTTGCAATCGAGAGTCAGGTTTGGAAACAATGGGGGAGATCAATATTTAGGGTGGGGAGACCGCAAGTGGTGTCTGGCTTTTGGGACTTTCTGTTCTGCACTGTGATTGGAGGGAGTGGGCCAGAGTACTCCATGGTCATGCTTTTAAGGTGACACAGGAAGTCCAGGCCCGGCAGCACAGGAGCACACAAATCCTTCAGTACATATAGTCGAAACTTACAAAATTCTCCCCCTTTTACAGTTAGATGTACTATATAATACCCCTGGATTGTTGCAGAGTGCAAGTGCGAAGCTCGGAAAATATGATAGACCGTCGGGTACACTTTTAAGTGTACTGCAGAGCCATCGCTGAGTTTATAAAGTTCTCCGTGGAGCCAGTGTCTACTAAGCAATCAGTCAAGTGTCCTTTTACCCTCTCCTCCATTGTCGAGTTATTCAATTGGGGAGGTATTGCCTGATCCAGGACGACCAATGCCAGTGCTCCGGAAACCACGTTGCTCTCCATGTTAATGTCAACTCTCTCCTCTTGGCCCACGGGCAGATAAGATGGCGTCAATCATGAGGTGTGGCAAGATGGCCGCCCTCCATCTTGATCAAACAAAGGATTAGGTGATGCCAACCTTGAGGCACAGTAAGATGGCCGTTGTGGCTTCCCATGATGCTTCACTTACGGTTGTGGGTCCCGCCACGAGGCGCAGCAAGACGCTGGTGGTGAACAGCATGGAGAGGCGATGCCCGTGTCCTTCAGGACTCGGGCATGGGTCAAGCGATGATTTGGGGGTTGCACATGCAGTCATCCTCTTTGGGTTCCCTTTAGCCAAGCAGACCTTCACTCAGTGCCCTTGCTTACTGCCTCCTGCGCACATGGAGTCCTTCGCGGGATAGGGATGCTGTGTCTGTCCACAGAAGTAGAATCTCCGGTCGTGCATGGCTGCAGCAGTCAGCACTGGGGCTGCGGGGGTCTCTTGTGCCCAAATAACTTGGTCCTCTGAAAAGGCGCCACTTTTCCCCCTGAGATCGTCAGCTCCCAGTTGGGCCTGTTTGAGTGCTTTCACTAGCTCCAGGGTGCTGGCAAAGTCTTTCTTCCCCAAGTCCAACAGTGACTGGCTCACATACCTCGACCTCACTCCTGCCATGAGGGTGTCGTGGATTTATTCCAACTCTCTCACCCAGGCCATGGCTGCTTTGTAGTGGCATTTTCTGGTCAGGGCCCACAGTTCAAGAATATATCTTCCAGCGACTCACCCAGACGCTACTGACATCGAGAGAGTTGGTGCCTCATCAATATGTCGTTCTGGGGCCTCATGTAGTGGGCCTTTATGCCTTCTATGGCCGACTCGTAGGTAGCACAGTCTCTGATGACAGCGTACCCTTTGGGGCCAACTCAAGAGATGTGCCGATCTCCAGAGACTATCCGAGTTGAAGATGTCTTGTGTGGCCGTCAGGTAGGACTTGAAGCACTCCAGCCAGTAGGCAAGTTCCTCAGGGGCCTCAGGGGACAGAGGGTCAACCTGGAGCACGCCTGGCTTCAGCAGGGCTTCCATCCCGTTTCAAAGTTAAGCTATTAAAATTGTAACACGACTGAATGCACTGAGAGACAAGTGAGGAGTACAAACATGCTTTTAATAGCTTACAATCAATGGCTGGTAGACACTATAGTCCTCAGGTGAATCTGAGGTAAGGCGGGAAAACCAGGGTTGGTATTGGGGTAGGTGAGGGTGGAGCCAAGGGAGGAGCCAACCATCTGAACAATACATCTGAATTCCAATTCACTCCAGGAGTGTGGAACAAGCTTCCAGCTGAAGTGATGAATGTGGGCTCAATTTTAATAGTTAAGATGAATTTGGACAGGTACACAGATGGAGAGGTATGGAAGGCTATGGACTGGGTGCAGGTCAGTGGGACTAGGCAAAAAATATGGTTTGGCACAGACTAGAATGGCCGAAGAGGCCTGATTCTGTGCTGTGGTGTTCTATGGTTCTTTATTGGATGCATATCATGAATTCTATTATCATTAGCTCCCTCGTTTATTGTTGGAAATGAAAATCTATATTAGATAAATTTTCTATGAAAGACAAAGACTTCCAGACTTCTTAATTCATTGCCAACTCCCATTTTGACCTTTCTATCATTGGACTCCTGAGTTGTATATTAATGTTCAACCAAAGAATGAGGAACAACAACAGCAACTTGTATTTATACAGTGCTCTTAATGCAACAAAATGTCCCAAGGCGCTTCACAAAAGCATTATCAAAGAAATTTTCATCCTGAGGCACACATTTATGACATTGTTTTGGCATTGTTTTTCCTGTATTTATTCGTTTCTGTAGGTCTCAGATGACAACATGTGTTTTGAAGTGAATGGCTATTTTGTTTCTGTCAAGTTAAGCCTAATGTACTCTTTAGATAGTTTAAATGGTGTACAAAAGTTTTGCTGTGAAATTATATGGAAATTCCTCCCCTAGCAAAGTGGGTGATAACATATCTTTCTGCACCCCTACATTGTTGGCAGTGTTCTTTATACAATTCTGTTAAATAGGCAGTAGTTAATATTTATTTAGTGTGGGTTCTGTAAAATGAAGTTCCTTACCAATATGTATGAGGCTCTAGAGGGTTTCAGAAGACTTTTCCTGACATGATTCAAAACATTGTTGTGAAATGCAGTACTTAAAACTAAAGAGTTATCTCAATAATTTTATTTCATTTTTCTTGGCACACTGTGCACAAAACAATTATAAGCAGAGGAAAACTTTGAATTAGAAAACCATACCTCTTTTCCCAGGATCTGCTTATTTGCTTCACATGTTCAGCATATATAGGTGTAGTACATTATTATTTTAGTACACCCTGCTTTTGAAAACAAACATGGAGTGACTCTGGAATATGTCAGTAATGTGAGGCTTATTTCAAGCTTTACAAGTGTAAGAGATCATAAGAATATAAGAAATAGGAGCAGGTATTGGCCATTTGGACCCTTGAGCACCATTTAATAGATCATGGCTAATCTGGCCATATACTTAATGAGGCGGACTCTACTGCTTCCACAGGGCCATGGAACATCAAACATAATACAGTACAACATAGGAAGAGGTCCTTCAGCCACAATGTCATCATGCCAGATTAAACTAAAATTCTTCCATCAGCATATGATCTATATCCCTCCATTTCCTGCATATTCATGTCAACCTAAAAGCCTCTTACTACATTGTGTCTGTTTCCACCACTACCTCTGGCAGTACATTCCAGGCTGTGTTTCTTATGTGATACATGTTTGAATGACATAATTGCAACTCCACCATTAAAGGATAAAGTGCTCAAGAATCTGGAGGAGCCAGGAGATATTAAGGATGGATCCACAGATTAGGAGCAGTATCCGGATTTATAATTAATCCATGGGAAATAGTTCAAGGCACAGATGGAAGCAGGAAGGTGTAATTGTCCCCCTGAGGGGCAAAAGAAATCTGTAGCTGTCACAAAAAGGTGAGGGTGTGAGGCACTGTGCCAGCAGCAACACTTGATGCTTACTTCCTCACCTCTTCGAATATCCATATACAGTTAGACCCTGACTTACGGTGTCCCAACTTGGAATATTTTGAAGTTACAATAGTCACGATCTGAATCTTTCAGATTCAAGTTACAAGGTTTCCCTGCATTTGCGATACGCAGCAACGCAATGACACTACTCTCTCGCGATGCTGGGCAATTGCAGCATAGCTTGAGAGAAGCGTTCAGCATACGCTAGCAGTCACGAGTGTACTGTACAGTACAGTATAGCAAGCCAGCCATCATGTAACATTTGCATCGCGTCAGAGTCGAGTTGCACCAAAGTAGCATTGCGTAAAAATTCACATCACTTCGCGTAAAATTCATGTTGTGTCGCGTCAAATTTGGGTCGCGTCAAATTTACATCGCGTCAAATTTGCATCATGTCAAGTCAGAGTTGTGTCGCTTCAAATTTGCGTCCTGTTATTTCACATTTGCGTTGTGTCAAATTGAGTTATAATAAAGGTTTTCAGTGTCAAAATAAAATTTAAATTAAAAAAATGGTAGTGTGCTTAGCAGTAATGATTTTTTTTCAGTTTAACTTATGTTGTAATAAAGGCTTTCAGCGTTTAAATTAAATTTAAATTTTAAAAATATGGTAGAGTGCAGTATAGATTCAACTTACGATATTTTCAATTTACGATGCAAGTCCCAGAACGAAACCCTATCGTAAATTGGGGTCTACCTGTAGTCCCATAAGATTCACCATGGATAAGAAACAGAAAGTCAATGTTAAAGAACTTGTATTTCACATGGGTGTGCTTTGAGCTAAGTAATATTAACTTTCCTATTTTGTGGGTCAGCCATACACAGTTTATTGATTATTTCCAATGATATGCCTTAAGGCAATAGTCTCAATACATGACAGGACATATTAGGCAGATGTGCAAGAGCACTATTTGTGTTTATTGGATTATTTCATTCACAGGAGAATTAGCATTGGTGGTTTCATTTGTTATCCATTCCAATGGGAATAGTTACGGACAGGTAACGTTACTTGTGACTGTAATGGGGACAGAAGAATCGGTTGTATCTTGGAATGGACAGAAGTCAGAATAGTGCCCATGCGTGTGGAGTACCGAAGTCTTAAAGCAAACTTATTCATCATACATTTAACGATAACAACTTAAAGCTTTCTGAATTTATCAATCAACCTTTGCGAATCTTTCCATATTCTGGTCCATGCTTACCTTATTAGTTGGCGTTCTGGGGTCACAGGGTTGGGCTTGACCATCTTGATTCCTGTGCACATGCGCGAGTCTTGGTTTGGCGCATGCGCGAACCTTCCGTGGGTTTGCATATTGGAGTTTGGTTGGCATGTGCGCAAGAGTTAAGTGCCCTGACGATATTGAAATCGCATCCTTAACTCTCGTGCATGCACCAACCGAACTCCAATACATGAACCCACTACGCGTGCACGGTAGGTTTGCATATTGGAGTTCGGTTGGCACATGCATGAGGCTCCGGTGGGTTTGCATATTGGAGTTCGTTTGGCGGACGTGCGAGAGTTAAGTGGACTGATGATATTGAATTAGCACCCTTAACTCTCAAGCATGCGCCAACCAAACTCCAATACGCTAACCCACAGCACATGCACCTACTGAAGACTCATGCATTCACACAGGAATCAAGATGGCCGTACCCAGCCCTGGGACCTCGGAACGCAAACTGACAAGGTAAGTACGGATATTTTGGCTCTTACCTGCCTGTATCCCTGTTATAGTTTGTTAAATACAAAATAAACTGTGTAAATTTTATATATTTTTAATATATTTTTTACAAAATTCAGTCGTAAGTTGCATAGGTCATAAGTCGGGGACTACCTGTAAATCTTGAAGCTGTGAAGGCATCCCAGCATAATATGACACAGAAGAGGGAACAGACAAATCTGGCAATCATCTTAAACAGCCCTTGCCTTATTTATGCTCCACTCAAGTCTCATTTCACCTTTCCTCCCAGCTAGCCTTCATCCCCTCACCTGTATGCCCAGCCTTCCCTTTAATGGATCAATACTATTCACCTCAACCACTCCCTGTGAGAGCCATTTCCACATTCTCACCAGCCTTTGGATACAGAAGTTGCTTCTGAAAGGCCAACTGAATGCCTTGATAATGTTTTATATTGAGAGCTAGCAATCATATTCTTTTCAGAAGGCCATTCAGCACCTTGAGTTTGCTCCATCATTCAATAAGAGCAAGGGCTATCTTTTACCTCAGTGCCAACATGAAGATGGGTAATATCTATGATCACACCACTGGTGCATCTCAAGGATGTGCACACATCTCCCTACTAGACTCCCTCTGCCCCCACATCTATACCATTAAATTGGGCAGCTAGTATTTTTCCTGGGATAGGAGATCTAAAACTAGAGGGCAAAGTTTAAGCTAAGAAGAGAAAGATTTAAAGGGCATTTGAGGGGCATCCTTTTCACACAGAGAGTGTTGAGTATCTAGAGTACACTGCCAGAGGAGTTGGTAGAGGCAAGTACATTTACAATATTCAAAAACATTTGGAAAGTCACTGTCTAACACTGAACCCAATTTCATGGCCTAATTTTTAGGAGAAGTGAATATATGCATTTTTCTTTAATTCAACAAATGCCAAGTTATCTGACAAGCAAATGCCTAACCTCTTAAATCCAGAAAATATATTACTTTAGCACGTTAAAATAAAAATAGGTTTATCACAACTATATGTATAGGAGAAAACCTTGATGTGCATATTTAACATTGAGAATATTAACTCTAATTAACAGTGTAAAAACTCTTGTATTGTATCCTAATAATGAAAATAAATCTTCTACCAGTTTACTTCCCTTTTTAAACATTACCAATCATGTTGGTGGTAGTAAAATGTTATATTTAAAATAGCATTCGTTAAGGAAGTAATTGCAAGCTGAGGCAATGATTAAGTTAACTATTAGGCAAAAAGAAACAGAAGCAGTGGAGAGATACATGGTCTGTGTGGGTGATGCTCATCTTGAATCCACTTTCCTGTGTATTGGTCCTATAATCCCTTGATTCCTTTAATATCCAAAACCTTTCATACTTTGAATTGAATATACTTAATTTCAAATTTAAATTTATTTAAAATTTTAAAATTTAGACAATATGGCTGAAGAGGTTGGATAATTTATAAGAACTGGTTTGAATAATCATGGATGATGCTGGAAGATTGTTGTCTTAGGGTCAGTGTTTGTATGATATTCCACTATAATGTGCTTTGTGATGTTTTCCCACATTAAAGAGGTCAAACTATTTGCAAGTTGCTGCTTGAAATCTGAAAGGAAAGCATTAGTGATAGGGGACTCGTTGGTTAGGAGGACAGACAGGAAGTTTGCTGGAGTGCATCGTGACTCCCGGTTGGTGTGTTGCCTCCCAGGTGCCAGGGTCAGGGATGTCTCATATCGTATTTCCAGCATTCTGAAAAGGGAAGGGGAGCAGCCAGATGTCATGGTCCACATGGGGACCAATGACATAGGTAGAGAAGAGATCCTAAAGAGGGAATATAGGGAGTTAGGTAGAAAGTTAAAAGATAGGACCTCGAGGGTGGTAATCTCTGGATTGCTGTCTGTGCCACATGCTAGACAGGGTACTAATAGGAAGAGATGGGTGATGAATGCGTGGCTAAGGAGTTAGTGCAGGGGGCAGGGCTTCAGATTCCTGGATCATTGGGACTGCTTCTGGGGAAGGTCAGACCTCTATAACAAGGATGGGCTGCACCTAAACTGGAAGGGGACCAGTATCCTGGCAGGAGAGTTTGCTAGAGCTGTTGGGGGAGGGTTTAAACTAGTTTGGCAGGGGGAGAGAATTCAAAATGAGAGTGCAGAGAATAGGACAGTAGGGAGTCAGGGAATTACAACAGGGAGAGAAATAAATAGTGAAGAGTCATATATAACAACAGAAAGAAAAGGTAGGTGAGCAGGCAAGAGAAAGTGTTCTACAAAAAGAACACAGTACATACAAATTCAGTATCAGGTTTAAGGGCACTATATTTAAATACAGGTAGCATTAGAAACAAAGTGGATGACCTGGTAGCTCAGATTCAACTGAAAAAATATGATATTGTAGCCATTACTGAAACATGGCTCAATGAGGGGTGTGATTGGGTGCTAAATATCCATGGTTTCACAGTCTATAGGAATGATAGGCAGGTGGGTAGAGAGGGAGGGGTAGCTCTGATGATCAAAAATGGCATTAGATCAATAGAAAGAAGGGACATAGGGTCAAAAGAGGTAGAATCATTATGGGTTGAATTAAGAAATGTCAAGGGTAAAAAGACCATATTAGCAGTTATATACAGGCCCCCAAACAGTAGCCAGGAAGTGGATAATAAGATACAGCAGGAAATACAGAGGACATGTCACAGGGATAATATCAGAATAATTATATGAGATTTTAACTTGACAGGGGATTGGGAAAGACAGGAAAATTCTGGAAGCCAGAAGAGAGAGTTTGTAGAAAACCTAAGAGATAGCTTTTTTGAACAGCTTGTTGTGAAGCCCACCAGGGGATCTGCAGTTCTGGATCGGGTCATGTGCAATGAACCCGAGGTCATTAGGGAGTTAAAGGTTATAAAACTTCTTGGAAGCAGCGATCATAACATAGTTGAATTTAATTTAAAATTTGAAAAGGAAAAAAAATTGTTGTATGTATCAATTTTTCAGAGGAATAAAGGAAATTACAGTTGTATGAAAAAGGAACTGGCTCAAGTAAACTGGGAAAGCAAACTAACTGGAGGATCAGAGCAGGACTGGAAGATATTTTTGCAAGTAATAAAAGGCATGCAGGTGTCCTGGGTAAACTTGTACCTCTCACTTTGTTCGTTTTAGATTGGTCACAGTGATTGAGCTACCGAAAGAAAATAGACACACACGCCGAGAGCACTTCAGTTTATACAAATCTTTATTACAAATTCTAAAGCTCATCTCAAACTACAATATGCAAGCCCTTCCCAATTATACTTATCAACGCCTGGACTGGTCCCAACTGCCGAAGCGGGGCAACGACCGCACACTTGTAGTAGGTTGTCGGGACGCCGGTAGCAGCTTCTCCAACTCCCCCGACCAGGACATTGGCTGGACTCTAGAAGTTCTTCTTGCTGAGAGATGTTGCCACCTCTTGGAGAGTCTCAAGCTTCAGCAGTGGGACCATGGCTTACATTACCCAAAAACTGCTCACTCAAGCACCTATTCCCAGCACAGAAAATAAAGATAAGCGAGCAAGCTAGCATGCCTAGACTTCTATCGAATAACACAATTTTCAGCTTATCACTTTGAATACAATGGTTTATTTTGCATCCAAGGTTAGGTCTCTGCCTGAAAGACTGTGACCAAAACAAGCAGGAAGATTAAATGGTCTTGGTACACAGATGTCTTTTTGTCAGATAACTGCATCTCTGGGCCCCATGGTGGAATTGAGCTTATGTCTGCTGAGTGTCAAGCAGGTTACTGATTTTCAGCCTTGCAGAAGCAAAAAACATGGTTTAAAGCTGAAGCAAAAAGCATGGTTTAAATCCTCCAATACAGCAGGATAGATATATTCCAAAGAAAAAGAAAATTGTCCAAGGAAAGATGGTACCATTGTGGCTAACACAAGAGTTGAAGGCTATGATAAAAGCAAAGAAGAGGGCATACAAGGAAGCTAAAATTGGTGGGAAATCAGAGGACTGGGATTCCTTTCGACAATTACAGAAAGAGATAAAAAATATAATTCGGAAAGGAAAGATGAGCTATGAAAGGAGATTAGCTAACAATAATAAAAACGATACTAAGATCTTTTTCAAATATATAAGAAATAAAAGAGACACATGTTGATAAAGGACTGATAGAAAATGATGCTGGAGAAATTATAATGGGTTATAAAGAGATGGTAGAGGAGCTTAATCAATATTTTGCATCTGTCTTCATCGTGGAAGACATTAGTAATATCCAGTCAGAGGCTTCAGGGAGTAGAGTTAGATTCAGTTAGGATTACTAGAGAAATTGTGCTAGGCAAACTAAACAGATTAAAGATTGATAAATCTCCCGGGCCAGATGAGGTGTATCTGCGGGTTTTGAAAGAGGTGGCTTTGGAGATTGTAGATCCATTGATGATGATCTTTCAAAAATCGATAGACTCTGGAGAGATTCCAGAGGATTGGAAGGTCACAAATGCGGTTCTGGTGTTTAAGAAAGGTGGGAGACAGAAAAATGGAAACTATAGGCTGATTAGTCTGATGTCGGTGGTTGGGAAGATATAAGAGTCGATACTCAAGGATGAGGTGTGAAATACCTGGAGATGCCTGATAGGATAGGTCCAAGTCAGCATGGTTTTTTAAAGGGTAGATCTTCCTGACCAACCTATTAGAGTTTTTTGAAGAAATCTCAAGTAGGATACACAAAGGAGAGGCTGTGGATGTTATCTATTTAGTTTTTCAAAAAGCTTTTGATAAGGTGCCGCATATTATGCTGCTACATAAGATGAGGGCTCATTGCAATTACAGGGAAGTTATTAAACTGGATAGAGAAGTGGCTGATAGGCAGGAAGCAAAGGGTTGAAATTAAGGGTTCTCATTCTGGATGGCTGCCTGTAATTACTGGTGTTTCGCAGGGGTTAGTATTGGGGCTGCTGCTGTTTACAATTTATATTAATGATTTGGATTGTGGTATAAATGGTTTTGTGGCCAAATTTGCGGATGACACCAAGATAGGTGGCGGAGCAGGAAGTGTAGTAGAAACTGTAAAGTTGCAGAAGGATATAGACAGATTAGGAGACTGGGCAAAATTATGGCAGATGAGATTTAACATAGAGAAATGTACAGTTGTACACTTTGGCAGTGGAAACAAACAGGCAGAATAGTATTTGGATGGGGTGAAAATTCAGACCTCGGATGTGCAAAGGGGCCTGGGCGTCCTCGTGCAAAGAAACCTAAAAGTTAATGTCCAGGTGAAATTGGTAGTGAAGAAAGCGAATGCTATGTTGGCCTTCATTTCAAGAGGAATAGTGTACAAGAGTAAAGAGGTGTTGATGAGACTCTATGGGGCACTCGTGAGGCATCATTTGGAGTATTGTGTGCAGTTTTGGGCCCCCTATTTTAGAAAGGATGTGATGTTGTTGGAGAGGATGCAGAGGAGATTAATTAGGATGATTCCCGGAATGCAAGGGCTAACGTACGAGGAGCATTTGGCAGTTCTTGGGTTGTATTCATTGGAGTATAGGAGAATGAGAGGAGATCTCATAGAGGCTTTTCGTATTTTGAAAGGTTTAGATAGGGTGGATGCGGGTAAGATGTTTCCCTTGGTGAATCGAGGACAAGAGGTCATAGTCTGAAAATTAGAGGCTATCCTTATAAAACAGAGATTAGAAAGAACTTCTTTAGCCAGAGGGTCATGGATCTGTGGAACTCGCTGCCACATACAGCAGATCACTGGGAATATTTAAACAAGAAATAGGCAAGTATCTCATTAGTGAGGGCATCAAGGGATACGGGGAAAACACCGGAAATTGGAACTAGTGTAGAGTAGCTTAGTGTAGATTTACGGAACAGACTTAATGGACCTAGAGGCCTGCTTCTGTTCCTTTGTCATGTGATCTTGTGAGTACAGTAATTTGGATCCTGATATATTCTAATATAGATCCTAGAAGTAGGTTTAGTTTTTAACCACTATGGCAATCTTTTGTGTATAAGAAGCTCCTCAAAGCTTTGTAATTTGCTTTGGCACGTGTACAGCCACTGCATTATTCCTAGTTAACACTTCCCTTTAAGTGAGTAGCTTTTTGTCAGAGCAAAAAGCAGTTGTATAATCTCTTCTAATATCTCTAATCACAAATACCGTCTCCAAACATGACAGCTGTCTTTGTGGAAAAAGTATTCCATTTTGGTGAGACATAAACAGGATCAGATTAATTAAATTTTAACTTTGTTCTAATTCCTAATGTAAAGATTTTTTAGAGGTTTAGTTGGCATTGAATGAATTCTTCCAGAGGAAACTGCAGGAATGGAAAGGTCACTTCCCTCAGTCACAATAATAAGTTTCAGGATGTCCTGCACAAAATCAGCTTAGTGTGTTATCGGATGTTAGACACAGAAATTAATCAAGGACAATGGGCAAGTCTATGATTATAGGGCTGAAACTGATGCAGCTGATATTTCATAATAAAAATAACTGTAAAAAAGTAAAAGAAATTGTGGTGGAAAGTGTCCTGACCGGCTGCATCACAGTCTGTGTGGAGACACCAATACCCCTGAGAGTAAAGCCCTGCACAAGGTAGTGGACACAGCCCAGGACATCAGAGGTAAAACCCTCCCCACCATTGAGAGAATCTACAGGGAATGCTGCCATTGGAGTGCAGCAGCAATCAAGGATCCACACCACCCAGCACATACACTGCTACCATGAGGAAAGAGGTATTGGTGAGACAAGATTCACGACGTAACTGGAGTCGATTCTGTTGACCAAAGCATCCAGCTTCAAAGCATCACTTGATTCCCATGTGGTTTAATGGTTAGGATTGCTGGTTTTCACCCAGGTGGCCTGGGTTCGACTCCCGGAATGGGAACCAAGTAATGCTGCCTATGCACTGGCCCTCGACTTGCTGGCAAACAAAAGCGATGTCGGGGCAGTCAATGTGGAACAGCACCGCAATGCTTTGAAGCTGGATGCTTTTGTCAATGGAATCGACTTTAGTTACGTCCGTCAGAGGCTACAAGAGACAGAGCCCCTGACCTATGGCTAGGCAGTCACAGTAGCCATGATTACTGGTTAACTACACAGCCTTCGTCTTCTTCATTAACTGACACTTCAATTTTATTAGCAGAAACTAGTGGTACAATAATGAGAGACAAAAGGTGGATACACAGTTATACCCCAAGGGGAGTGACTTTAGTGGTACGTCCAATGTCAGTAAGGCAGACTAAGCACAGTGGGGACTGACAACTCAACACAGATTCACCACAGTGTGTGTGTGTGTGTGTGTGTGTGTGTGTGTGTGTGTGTGTGTGTGTGTGTGTGTGTGTGTGTGTGTGTGTGTGTGTGTGTGTGTGTGAGATATACCCAAGCCATTACAGTTACTTCAAAGTTCACTCTTTTAAATTCAGTGTTGAAACGTAGGTCATTGAAATTTGATGCCCAGAATTAATGTTGTACTGATGGGAAGATTGGAGTTGTTGCTGCTACAGACTCACAGATTCTCCTTGAGTTGTCTTGAAGAAATATCCATTCACACGAGCTGTGGTAACAACACTTCCAGTCCTTCTGTTGACAAGAGTCGAACTGGGCAGCCTCCACGAAGCTTCCAAGACCCTGGCACTGGTCTCTCCAAGTGACCTTCACTGTTAGTTATAATCAAAATAAAGCACTGCTTCCCAAAAGACCCTCCTGACACAGGTCAATCCACCGAAAAGGCCAAGTCATTCACAGAGCATCCTTTGCTCTGAATTCCGCAAAAATGGCTGGCTACAAGAGCTGCTTCAAACAGCTGTTTTCTCTCCAACAGTCAGAATGGTTCTCCCTTGCAAAATCACAATTACTTTGCAAATGTATTGAATCTGGAACAGTCTGTGACAAGCCTTCCCTCAGTTCTTCCAATGTATCAAATTGTCGCTGGGCTGTGACTTACGATGATGCTTATGTGAAATGTTAAATGACCATTCGGTTCCTCCTGTCTATACTATCCCATTTTACTAAAACGGAAGCTTGTAATACAAGCGAATTGTCCTTTTTAGACGAGTGACAACCAAAACTTCCCTCTTTTGTGGCGTAGGGAACACGAAGCAAGTGATGCTCACAAAGCTTTCAAAACCCTTTTTGTGGGTCATCCAAATTCGAGTAATCCTCACAATGGTCAAAATCCAAACGCAGAAATTCTTCTGCTTCCAGAACCTTTTCCGTGGGTTAGCCGATCAAAGTGACCTTCACCTTTTGAACATGGAGTGGTATTCTCATTCCACTATAATCTGGAGAAATCAATCAATTTGTCTATAACCACACACAGGGCCACAGTCAGCACAGTATCCCTACAAAGGATGCTTCTCCAAATACTGTCCTCAAAATGACCACACTCATTCCCCTACACCATGGGAAACTCAGATTATCTATTATCACACAAGGCCACCTCAGCACAGCATCCATTCAAAAAATGCTTCTTGAATGCCCCTGAGCAAAACAATGCACTGTGTCTGCAACATACTGGTCACATGGTCTCTAGAGCTGTGTTCTAGGGTCACTGACGTGCTTTTCTTCAACTGTATCCAATTTAGGAACACACTATTTTCAGTCTGCTTTCAGTTCACAGTCACTCTCCAAAGCCTGCAGGGGATTGTTAAATTTGTCTCTTAAAGTGACAGTTGCACACAATTGAAAATGAAGTGGGAGCACATAATAGCAGTCAGTTTGTTTACATTTTTTATTTGTTTATATGTTTAGGTTGAGTACAGTTATTTTTTGTACTATCCATGTGGCAATTCTGCCTCGTCCACAGGAGAAAGAATCTCAGGATTGTGTGTGTTCATATATGTGCTCTGGCAATAAATCTGACATCTGAAAGCCCATTGTCATCAGAGGTGAGACTACTAAAATACAGGGAAGAATAGTACAATTAGCTTGCAAATTTTTATGATATTTTGAGGATTATTCAACCTATGGGATGTATCTGCAGTTGATAAGGCTTGACCTGTCACATCTAAAGTGGCCCTTACTCATTGCAGAACAGCTGGAGTACAAAGATGAAAATTCACTACTCATCCGCAAGGATTATATGTATTTGTTCCATTTTGGAACCTTTTATAACTGTTACTATTTCAGAAGGTTAGGATTAACCAGTCAAAAATAATTGGGAGATAAAAAGCAAAACATCATGTTTTATGGTTTAAGAAGCTGGAATAGGTCTGCATGTAACTGACCAGGCTTTCTTCAATAAACTTAGTCACTAAACTAGCTCTCTGTCATTAAAAATACCTTGTGTGGATAATTTGTCTTTTGGAAATAGTAGGATTTGTGATAATTATGCAAATTTTGCAAAATTTAATAGATAAAAATGAAACAATTTTGAAAAGTAAAACTGGTTGCCTGGAAATTAATTCCTTTCCCCCTCCCTTAAAAAATAGAACAAAATTATTCAATTTGTTGTTTTTCTGCACAAGTACACTGTATCTCAATTGGATTAATATTTTAACCCACTAGTTGCATTCTTTTTTCTGATTCAGAATGTGAAGATATCAAGCTCCACTCTGGATAACTAGTGAGCGGAAAGTGGAACTTTTTGAACTAAGAGTTTGACATTGTTTGGGACACAGGAAGTTATTTAGTCCTTTGAGTCTGTTTTTCCATTCAACAAACCATGGTTAATGTGTGGCCAGAGCCCAGTTCCTCACTTTTCCCATAATATTTAATATTTTGGCTATCACATTTATTAATCTCAGATCAAGAAGTGATCATTGGTCCAGATCACTTGGCAGAGAGAATTATAAAATTTTGTCAGTCCTTGAATGTAGAAATGTCTGCTAATTTCACTTATGAAAATTGTGGACCTAATTTGTAAGACAGCTTAAAACAAACTAATATGCCAGTCTTCCATATTTGACTGAGCATGCACAGAGATCCAAAACAAATTGGTAAAGACTCCATGGAATTTGCTGGCTGGCCTGTTATTTTGTCATTGATTGTATCTTTTACAAAAATAAACATTGCTCCTAAAGAATAAGGAATGAAATTACAAATTTGTAATCTTTAAAAATGCCATTTGAAACCATTGGGAATTTTGTACACATTTGTTGAGGTCATGATTTCAGCTGAGCTTCCCAGAAGAATTATGAGAATTATTTATTTTATTTCATTGCATTTAGGGGTTTGTTCAAATTCAGCAGTGGCTGAAACATTCCGGGTACCTTGGTGTATTGTTGAAACTAGCAGAAGGGAAAGGGAAGGCAGTTAGACGAAAGGTACAATTAGTACAGTCTGTTATTTGCTCTTTTCTAGCTGTCAAAGCACAAATGTACATAGAGGATAGAACAGTACAGCACAGGACTAGGTCCTTGACCCATAGTGTCAGTGCCAAACACAATGCCTAGTTAAAGCAAACCTTTCCTGCCTGCACAAGAACTGTATCCTTTGATATCCTGCAAATTTATGTGTCTATCTAAAAACCTTTTGAATGCAACTATCAAACACCATTATATTCAGAATCAGAATTTATTGTCATGAATAAGTCATGAAATTTGGTGTTTTGTGGCAGCGTCATAGTGTAAACATTACAACAATAAATTAAAAAAGTAGTGCATGAAAAGTAAGGCAGTGTCCTTGGTTTAGGAATCTGATGGCAGCGGGGAAGAAGCTGTCTTTGTGCTGCTGAATGATCGTCTTTAGGCTCCTGTACCTTTTCCCCGAAGCTAGCAGAGTGAAGAGGGCATGGCCTGGGTGGTGGGGGTTTTTGAGGATAGAGGCCTCTCATTTAAGACACCACCTCTTGTAATTGTCCTCGATAGAGTGGTCTAGTGCCCGTGATGTCGCAGGCTGAGTTAAAAACCCTCTGGAGTTTTTTCTTGTACTGATCGTTGACACCTCCGAACTAGGCAGTGATGCAACCAACCAGAATACCTTCGGTGACATACCAAATCTCCTCAAACACCTCACAAAGTACAGCCGCTGGCGAGCCTTCTTCATGATTGTATCAACATGAAGGCTTCAGGACAGATCCTTGGAGAAGTTGACTTTCTTTGGATTATCTTTTTTTAATTTCACCCAGAAAAAAATTGTGTTTATATGGTTATGCAGTATATATTTAATAGTAAGTTGTTGCTAGTTAATTTGTGTTTTGTGTTATTTCAGATGTGAAAATATCCGTGTATACAAGTTGGGTCTCTTAGCAGGCTTTTGGTGGGCTCTCGCCCTGATCTGCTGGATCAGTGATAACCTTTTCTGTGAGCTCTGGTCTGCATTCAACTTTCCATATCTACATTGTGTCTGGTGAGAAGCATGTAAACATGTTGCAATTGAAATCACCTGATTAATTTTGCTTAATTAATCTTGTTCAACACACTAATTTGTAATAAGACGGTCATCAAAACAGGAGCAAATAGCAGACCCTGTTCCATCAAATGTTAACTACTGCAAGTAAATATTGAATCCTTGTCCCATAATATATAACAGTTTATCTCGAAAAGGATATTTCTTTCAATTCCTTAATATGCAACTAAGTTCTAGAATAATATTCTTTGCAGACAACTTTGTGGTCTTGTCTGATGTTCAGTTGGAATCACACTTAGTAAGATTTTAGATAATAATGATCAAAAGCTGAGCTATATTTTAGCTTGGGAAATGTCTTGACTCTTCAAGATTCAGAAGAGAGAAATTGCAGTTTCACTGTCATTGGTCATCCTGTCCAGATCACTCTGAATCGAAACTTTAGATTTGGAGAAACGGCCCTTGTTCCACTGATTTCAGCACCATTTTAGAACTGACAGTTGGGTCAAGAATCAACCTGGTGAAACAGCTTTCATCAAGATAAAGGGATATTTTATAATTGTTCAGATCAAGGTATGCATTGACGTTTTGTTGTAGATATTGATTGGTTCATTAATCAAAGCAAATTTTTTTTAGACATACAGCACGGTAACAGGTCATTTCGGCCCACGAGCCCATACCACTCAAATACATTCAATTAACCTATACCCCAGGTACATTTCGAACAGTGGGAGGAAACCAGAGCCACCAGGGAAAACCTACACAGACACAGGAAGAACGTACAAACTCTTTACAGACAGCGCAGGATTCGAACCTTAGTCCCAATCGCGGGCGCTGTAATGGTGTTGCGCTAACCACTACCCCAACTGTGCCTCCTTTTCACATCTAAATATTGGGAAATGTCATATGATCAACTATTTTATAATTGTAAATACTGTTGAGCATTTCCACTTTGCTCATGACATGGGGTTTAGTGTATTATATGTACTAGTAAAATCCCCAGTATCTGGGATTCAAGCAACCGGCAACCTCAAGCAACTGGCAAAAAATATTGAGGAAATAAATAAATTAAAAAATGAAAATAAATAAGAATAAAAAAAAATTTGAATAAAAATTTTAAAATGGTAAATGTTCTCTAAAGCAACTCACAACCCCTTGGTGAAGATGGGAGCAAACCTTTAGCCAGCGGAGTGCCCCAATTGTGCCCTGCCTGCAGCTGCTGTTTGATTAAAGTTTCAATAAAATTGTGTTTAAATAAAAATTGTGGTTCCCAGGATGAAGAACAGGCCGATGCCACATCCCTATCCCTGCCTAGCAAGGGTCTTTATTTTTATTAATATTAAGAATATGAGTAGGGCTTTATCTTTAAACCTGGGGGAGGATTGGTTAATTATGACAGTGGCATGGCTAGTGCAACGGTTAGCACAACACTGTTACAGACCAAATGACTGGGGTGTGAATTTAAATTTAAATTTTGTAAATTATGGGAATTACCTGATTAAAGTGAATTTTACATAATTAAAGACCACAATACTGATTTTTTTTTGAAATTACTGTACATTTTACACTTAAATTTTTTTAACAACTATTTATAATGCAGCTGTATAAGGTAGGCATTGTAAGACTGTGCCTCAGGCAACTGGAATAATTTGCATATCTGGCATCCGCAATCCCTGTAGGTGCCGGATACTAGGAATTTTACTGTATTTGGGTAAAACATAGGCTGCGATCACTTTATCTGTTTTGAGTACACGAATATTAAACACTTTTGCTCCTATACCGGAACTCACCCACGCCCAAAAATATAATGAATTGCATTTGTTTAGACTTGTTATACAAAAGCACAATGGATCGTGTTAAAATAGTGAAAATCAGGACTTGCAGATACTGCAGATAATGCCCAGCAGGTTAGGCAACATCTGGGGAATGAAAAATAGTTAACACTTCAGGTCAATGATACTGCTTTATTCATAAATTATGTATGGGAAAATGTTGAATCATTGCAAAAATATTTCATGGTCAATATTATTCAAAATGATTTTGTTCTTGTAGAAAACTTTTCAAGAGTTCTACAAGACTGAAGAAATAGGATGTATTTTAATCCAAGTTTGTCAGTGGCGCTAGGTTAGAGGCACAGTAAATGGGATGCAATCAGACTTATGAGATCGTTAAGACTATGGCAAATAGAGTTCAGACTGGGAGCTTGTGGGAGCCTGTATCTGAGAAATTCATAATATTCTCTTTATGGTGAAGGACTAAGATCTGCAGAGAAAGATAAAAGTACAAAAAGATAAAATGACGAATGGAATATTGTCGTCAAAAGTTCGAGGGTGAGAAAATAATGCTTCAGTTGAATGGAGTGTTTATATGACCCTTTTACAAGAAAGCATTCAATTTCTGGACACAGAGCGTCAGGAAAGATAAATTGGATTTGGAACGGGTGCTAAACTAATGTACTGCAAAATTAGCAGGGCCCAATTAGTTCAAATTAGGTCAGAGCGCACAAATATGTTGAAATTTATTCACAAGTTGGGGGTGATCTTGAAATGATTTGATTTAAACAAACAAAAACTCCTGGCTGAATCCAGAATATATGGCCGAAACTATTAAAACAGAGTATTGGCATTTAGGCATATAAATTGTGGATTGTTTCATTACACAAAGGATAGCGGAAATCAGGAATTAATTTCTCCAAAAGGATGATGATATTGGAAAACTAAAACTTAAAACAGATTTATCCATGAAAAATGTTTGAAGAAAACTGCAATAAATATCTATAAACCAAATATTCCAAATTAACAGAATTCACTGCTGTAACTTTATGACCACTGCTGTTTAAATCAGGTGTAGGAAATTAGCTGTTCCATATGGTTAGCCACACCTTGGCAACCAAAATTAATAACAATACATACCTGTAAATAAGAATAAGTTTGCCATATGTTGTCTACACCTTAAGGCACTACAGGCATTTGTGACTTACTTGAAGACATTATAGTCTGCAGGAAAGCAGCTCAATTGTGCTGTTAATATTATCTCAAGGCTCAATTATATCAATGCTTTACAATATTCTACAACGTATCCACTATCAATTCATTATTGACAGGGAAACATGAGTCTCTATAAATGTAAATGAACGGAACAGCAGAGAAAAATGGAATATTTTGAAAAAAATCTGTTAAGCAAATTAATATTGTGTACTCCATGCTTTGCAAAAAAGAAGGGCGGTGTTGCCGGATCTGCTGTAATGATAGCACTGCTGCTGGTGCAGACCCGCGGAGAGCGAGGAGAGGAGATACAGCGCTCCTCTGCAGGGTTTTACCTCCCTCCAAGTCCAACTACCGATGGCTCCATACAGCCTTTAAACGGCCTGACAAAGGTGGTTTATTTTTAAAATCTTGCGACTGCAGGGCCTGGACCCAGGATGGCAGCATCTATGTTCTGCAGCAGCCATGAGGGGTTCCAGACTCTGGGAAAGGGGAGGACTAGTGCAGGGCACCAGAAAATAGGGAGACCACCGCCCATTAGAGAGGGAGAAGCAGAGAAGTTGGCCCATGGGATGATGACTATGACAGCAGACCAGTGAGGGCCTCTGAGGCTGAAGAACACAGAGGCAGCGGACTGTCAGTGACTCAAGGTGAGGAACATTCACAGGCTGTAGGCTGCTGGCGACTGTGGTCAAAGGATTAATACCAGGCTGTGGACTGCTGGAGAATGGCTAGAGACTGGCTGAAGGGGTACCAGGAATTGGAACCGGGATGTGAGAGGATGCTGAGGGCGCTGGAGGCTTCCTGATCTTGTCAGAGGTTCAGATCTAGAGTTCAGGTTGCCGATGGTTTGGACTGGAGCCTGTGTGGCTGCGAAGGCTGTGGAAGTGCTGGAGGCAAATCCACAGATACTTGGTGATTCTGGGATAGGGGAGTCTTTTGCTTTTCTTTCTCCGCCAGCAATTTCTGCTGATGGTGAATCTGTCTGTCTTATGGCAGTCTAATTCAAATTTCTTATAGTATTACACTTGTTTTATTACATGATATTAAAGGAATCTTGAGCCATGTTAAATCAGCGATAGAATTGGCAGCAATGTTGGAAAAAAAATCAAATCAAAGGGGATTGAAAAATGACTATTGATTGGGATAACATTTTAACTGACTGTTCAAATTTTTAATCTTGAAGCTGTGAAGAAGAGTATTTTGAAAACTCCTTGTATTTATTCTCACTTATTTTTCCCTTTTCTTTTTGTTCTAGGCATATCTTGATCTGTCTAGCTGCTTATCTGGGTTGTGTTTGCTTTGCCTACTTTGATGCTGTCTCAGAAATCCCTGAACAAGGCCCAGTCATTAAGTTCTGGCCCAGTGAGAAGTGGGCCTTCATTGGTGTTCCATACGTTTTTCTACTTTTTGCAGAAAATAAGTCTCAACTAAAAGTTACTTAAGAGCACGGTGACCAATTAGGCCACACATCATTTGGAGTACTAGCTTAGTAAAACTTTATTTCATGAGGCAAAGTGTACTTCAAATATTTCTGAATTTATGTACTTTGCACCTTAGATCCACCAATAGTAACACTAAATATCTTCGTAGATTATAGGAGCAAAACCTATTAGAATTTGAAAATGTACGTTTGATTAATTCACATCTATTGGATCAGAAACAGACCCACATTTAATTTATGGTGTCAACTCAGTTACAAGATTGCAGCTGAATCCTCTTCAATAAGATGAAATTCATTGTTTTCTACTCCTTTAATACCTATACTCCTCAATTTCAATTCCATTACTTCCCCAACTTCCAATTCACGGTAATTTCCAAAGTACAGAAATTTTCAATTGGTTTGCCATTAATTTCTGGCCCAATTCACAACCAATTTACCACAAATGTTTGTTGTAATCTCAATAGAGTTGACCAACCTAATTTCTAGGCCTCTTCCTCAGCAGTTGACATTAATATGGTTTGAGTTACTCGATATTTTTTGCACTGATCTTACCTGGTTTCTCATTTCAGTAGCCAAAGTCTATCAGAAATTTGTGGCAAAAGTCCTCATCTACATCTCTAATAGAGACTCTCAAAGGAAATGCCCAGGTTTTCATCATCCACATTCTCAAATCTTTGTGCTATCTTAGCTTAGTGATCTGCTAATGTCTAAGTCTTCCCCTCCCATCCAGCTCATTAACTGCTTTGCTTTTACAATTTCATTTAGATGCACAATGCATTTTCCCTTTGAACTTCCCACCTCAATTCTGATTTGCAATCATCCCTTGGTTTTGAAAGATGATCTCTATCATATGCACTCAGCAAGTTTTTTCATTGCTGCTCAATGTGCAATTTATACATCAACCTGTATAAAGTTGCTATTGTATGAATACCTATATTTATTTTAATTGTTGGAAGACTGTGTAATTAATTTTTCCCCAATTCCACATTTTTTTGTAAATTCATTAATGTTAAGTTTATTTGTCACAACATACTAGTACACTGTCCAATTGACCAGTAGTTAGATTATTTCCACTTTATTGAATGGTTCACTGCTAGCTAGAAAGCATAAAGTGTGAATATAGCCAATTAGTAATACTGTTTTTTGAAAAAAATATATTTTCTGAGAAGAGAACTATAGTCTGTGAACTGTGATTTTGACCTCAAACCCACAATGTTGCAATCAATACAAGGACACTTCTGTTGCTCAAATAGTTACTGGGAGGAGTCCTGGTCCAGAATCTTCAGTTTTCAAGGGATCTATGTGAAATGAGGCTGATGCAGGCTTTGGCTCAGATGTAGCTCATTCAAGACTTACTCCAGGATTTCAGCACATGATCTAGATCTATATTTTGCACTGAAGTGCAAAAGGAGTTAGACAAGACACTAAAATGAAATTTAAATGTTTAAATTTTTAAAAAATGGACATACAGCACAGTAACAGGCCCTTCTGGTCCATGAGCCCAAATGCCCCAATTAATCTATAATCAGCGTACATTTTTGAAAAGTGTAAGGAAATCCACGCAGACCCGGACAGAACATACAAAATCCTTGCAGGCAGCCCAAAACTCGAACCTGGGTTGCTAGTCTTGTAATATCATTACGCTAACAGCTACGTGAATCATGTCACCTCAAAAAGCAGGATGTTGTCCTGGTGTCCCTCTCAACATTTGTCTCAATTAGCATGTGCATGAAAAACAGATCAGCTGGCCTTTTATGTTGTTCCTGTTGGTGCAATAATTGGCTATCCAAAAAGTTTTCTGTTGCATTTACCAACAATGAAGACACTTTAAAAGTAATTTATTTGTTGTAGAGTGTTCTAGGATATCCCAAAAATGTGCAAGACTGTCTACAACATGGTTTAAGTTTATATTTTGCAAGAGCTGAATGGAAATGCTGCAAAATGGAAACTGCTTTAAGTGGAAAGTTTCAATACACTGAGTTATGAGGAAAGGTTCAATAATTACAAAAAGGAAAATGTGAAATAGATGGATTTTAATGTAGTTTTGATTTTGTAAATGTAAAATAATTATGAGATAAAGCAAGTATGCTCGGAACATTAAGCTCATTACTAACAGGTGACATTCACTGTTTTTAAATCATGCTGTTTGTTGAAGGCAATCACAAGAAGGGGTCCTTCTTGTGACAATACTTGGAGCTTGCACATTACCCTCCACCCACCTTTCCCTTCTCCACCCCGGCACGATGCCCTTGTGCCACGTCTCAGAGTATATTTGAGATCAACATGACTGTTACAACATGACTGTTACTTCTAATTTTCTACCATCTTAAATTGTTTTTCATTGCAGAACAAGAATTTAATTATTTCTCCAGAACTTAGTATTTTACCTGATTAAATGTCGGTTAATATTTGTATTTAAATGCAGAAATTTACAAAGCTGCATAAGATTATGGGGACTGTACAATTGGCGAGACAGGAGGATAAATAATTTTAGACTGCTGATTAAAAGGGCGAGAATATTGCTCACTGGTTGTACTCACCATCTGCACATTCAGTTCTATTGAAGTTCAGAGAACAATCTGTGCCCAAGATGAAGTCAATTGGTGATTAATAGGCTTAACACAGGCAACCAAAGATTATTTCTCCCCTTGGCCTCTGATTTAAATGTTTTCCTTAAAACAATGGGGATAATATTTTTAACTTCTTTTACTGAGTACAAAGAAGTGTAATTACTCCCAACAATGATCTTTCTACTTTCCTTTGCACACTGGTTAAACCAAATGTGAAAGAGAGGTTCGTTTAATGTTTTGGGCTTTGTAACTAGAACAGAGAAACTGACATTTGCACTGTTGTACGAGACACATGATGTCCCACACCTCACAGCATTTCACAAATTTGGGTTGTTGCTTAGACCATCTTGTCCAGGTAGCGATTCATCTTGACTTAATTTCTACTTTAAAGTTTAACAATCCACTACCTACTTTTAAAAAATTTCAGCAATTAATGCATAAGGTTGAAAGACTAAAGTGCAAAATTGTCAAAAACCTTAGTTGAATGCATAAATATTATTTTATCTTTTCGATTGAAGGCACCAGTTTCAAATGCATTTATCAAGGGTATCTGCCATTTGATGAATGCTTACTTTAAATAAGCTGCATGCACAAGTGGTGTCTGACATTCCACTTCTACAGATGTGTGCAAACTAATTACTTTTTTAAGCTTCTTATTTTAGATATCACAAATAATGTGCAACTGTATTAGCTTGAAGAATGGTCTCTAATAGATTATTAAACTGCTTTGATATAAATGTTATTTGGTGAATAAAATCCATGTACTTAAAATGTGAATTCTTCTTCAGGTATTTAAAGTTATTAGAGGCCATGTTTTATAATCTGATGTATTTTTCTTGAGAAATCAATATTTGTAACATTGATTAAGCAAACAGTGGTATTTTTAATAAAATTCAAATTTGTTTAAGATTTGTATTTGAAACCACTGATCCAATTTTGTATTGAAATAAACAGGAGATGAATCATTATTTTAATACATATATTATGATCATTTTGAATTTCATTATATCAATTGTTGTGTTTATATAAAGAATGATAGGAATAGAATACTTAATGGGTGAGATCCTGGTCAACTTAGTAAGTATATTTGAAAATTTTATTTAAGAGCATCTTTTTTATATTTTGGTAATTAGTTAAAATTGCAGTTAGAGCTTTATCTTCAAACTTACAAAATATTTAAATGAAATTTTGAAAATTAGACTGCAGATGCTGGAATCAAGACTAAAGAAAATCGAATTGCTGGAGGTGTACAGCAGGGTAGGTAGCATTCATGGAGGGAAGCAGACAGTTGAAACCCTGCTTTGGGATGAGAAAGATGAGGGCAAATGGTGGTATTAAAGAGAGGGGGGGGAGTCCGTGGGTTGGAGTTGGGAGACAGTGATTGGTGGAAGTAGTAAGAGGGGAAAAAAGGGGGTAGATGCAGTGAGGACAAGGGAGGAGAAGCTGAAGGTGGGGACAGCTCTTGAAGGAATGAAATTAATGTAACCCTGAAAGGGAGGGATGGTGGCCTGATGAGGAAGGGGATGTGGTAGGCAGGGTGTGTAGGTAATGGGTAGGTGGGAAGGGGAAAGAAACTGGGTAATGGGCCAGGACAGCGGTTTGGACAGAGGTAGTGTATGAGAGGACCAATGTTGATAAAAAAGAAGGAAAAAAGGACCAAGGACGAATGGGTTACTTTAAATTGGAGAATTCCATATTCGTGCTGTAGACTACCCAGGCAAAAGATGATCTGCTGTTCTTGCACATGGCTTCACCCAAGCAGTGGAGGAGGCCAGGTACATTAAAATTAAGATTAAATAATATGTCTAGGGGAAAATTGCATTGTTATGTTACAGCTGGCCCCTCTTAATCAGTACAGCACTTACCCATCTAATATGATAACACTATTTTCTCAACTATTTTACTTCATTCATTTTACTACTCTGAGTCCCTTCTGGAATTAGATTTTGCCAGGATCCATAACGGACTCCAGGTATCATTCTTCCAGTGTTGCAATGTGGGGAGATGCATAAGAGTGGTTTATGTTAAGTTCATCCATCATTACTTTTTTTTGAAGGAAATCTAAATTGATCTATTAAGAACTGTAGCTTTCACTTATAGAACAATTTAAACATATAGACCATAAACATCCTTCTCCCTGCCAGCCCACTTCAAGACCACTGTCCTTTCTTGAGCTTGGGAATCAGATTTTCTAATTTTAGCTAGCTTCTTCCAGTGAGATCTCTGAAATTAGGGAATAATAACTAATAATCTAGTTTATCCAGTGAAGTGTTAATACTGTTTCTGGCCCATCATTACCATTTTTCCTATTAAACGTTGAAATTAAGGTACAATAATGTGGTAGAAAAACTGCACTGCTGCATGACAGCTGACTCTCTGCATTAGTACAACACGATCTCATCTAATATGATAACACTATTTTCAACAAGGTACAGAACAAAAGGAATATGTTTTAATTGTTCTATAAGTGAAAGCTACAGTTCTTAATAGATCAATTTAGATTTCCTTCAAAAAAAAGTAATGATGGATGAACTTACATAACAAAAGTGTGGTGGAGCTGTTTGTGTGTGTATGGCTGGCCCACCCCTTGCTGATTGTACCTGTGGCTCCTCCCCCTTGATTCCCCTAATAAAAGAGGGCTCCTGACTGAGGGGATCATTGAACCCAGTACCAGCCCCTGGAGAGCTGAGGTAGGGATGGTTAAGAGAGGAGAAAAACTCTGAATGGTTATTGTAGAGCTCGTCAAAAGAACCAAAGACTTGTTGATCCAAACCAAGGCTTTTATTAGCAAAAGACAGGAGCTCTTCACAGGTGGCCCACCAGTCCGGAATGATCTGACCTGGCTAGGGAATCAACCCTTTAAGGCCCAGACAGTAGGCGTGGCTAAGCTCTCAGCCAATCTCTGTAAGCACAGTCATTACACTCTAGATACTGTAACTATATACATTGGTGATAGGTCTGTACTATCACATTCACTCCTTCTTGGAGAACTGACCCTGGGGTGAAAGGGCTGAAGAGGGAGAAGGGAAGGATGGGATAGGTTAAGGACTATAGCAGTCAGGGGGTCTGACCATCCGGCGTGACCACCGTGGTGCCGGGATTGGGGTCGCTGGAGTGGTGTCGCCAGCAGGCTCGTCAGGTGCGACCGCTCCTTCGCTCAATTCCCCAGCTGTGTTGTCAGCAGGGTGGCCCAGGTCGTTGGGGTGCTGTTGGTCATTCTGTTCTGGCACGGGGCCTGGGGAATAAAGAGTTGGGGAAGGTTGAGTTGGGGGGGTTGTTGGGCCTACTGCGTCCTGAGCTAGGTCCCGCACCGAAACAGTGTCCTCCCGCCCGTCTGGGAACTCAACGTAGGCGTAATGCGGGATCGCGTGGAGTAGTCACTCGGTCGACCAAGGGGTCTTTCTTTGAGTGACGGACGTGGTGTCGCAAAAGGATGGGGCCAGGGACGGTGAACCATGCTGGTTCCTGATTCGGATTTCCTCGGGAAAAGGAACATCCTTTCGTGGGGTGTGGCATTTGTTGCGGTACATAGGAGGGAGCGGATGGAGTGTAAGGCACTAGTGAGAACCTCCTGCCAGTGAAGGTGGGGAGACCTTTAGACCGGAGATGCAGATGGTGGCATTCTCCCTCACGACCTGGCCGTTACCGCGTGGGTTATAGCTGGTGGTCCTGCTTGAAGCGATACCACACTCCAGAAGGTACTGTTGCAGCTCTGCGCTCATGAATGAGAACCCCCTATCACTGTGGATGGAATTGGGGTACCTGAAAATGGCGAAGATACTGTGAAAGGCCTATATCACTGAGGTGGAGGTGGTGTCTGGGCAGGGCACAGCGAACAGGAAGCGGGAGTACTCGTCGATGGCCGTAAGGATGTAGTTATTACGGTTGGTCGACGGTAAGGGCCCCTTAAAGTCTACGCTAAGACGCTCGAAGGGGCGGGTGGCTTTGATAACGTGGGAGTTCCCCGGACGGAAGAAGTGGGGCTTGCATTCAGCGCACACCGAACAGGCTCGGGTCATGGAGCGAATCTCCTCGACTGTGTAGGGTAGGTTGCGCGCATTTACAAAGTGGGCAAACCTAGTGACCCCTGGGTGACAGAGCGCCTCATGGAGTTTCTGTAGTCTATCCATCTGTACGCTTGCGCATGTCCCCCTGGAGAGCGCATCAGGCGGGTCGTTGAGCTTACCAGGCCGGTACAGGATGTCATAGTTAAAGGTGGAGAGTTTGATTCTCCATTTGGCGATCTTGTCGTTTTTTATCTTACCTCGCTGGGTGTTGCTGAACATGAAGGAGACCGCGCGTTGATCAGTCAACAGTGTAAAGCGCCTCCCAGCAAGGTAATGTCTCCAACGACGCACCACTTCAACTATGGCCTGGGCCTCCTTCTCGACCGAGGGGTGTCTACTCTCTGGACCCTGGAGGGTTCTGGAGAAGAAGGCTACAGGCTGACTGGCCTGGTTCAAGGTGGCTGCCAGGGCGAAGTCGGATGCATCGCTCTCGACTTGAAACGGGACAGACTCATCGATCGCATGCAGCATTGCAGCGGCGATGTCGGATTTGATTCGATCGAAAGCCGCTCTGGCTTCGGTCGAGAGGGGAAAGGAGGTGGTCTTGATAAGAGGACGCGCCTTGTCGTCGTAGTGTGGAGCCCATTGGGCGTAATATGAGAAAAAGCCCAGGCAGCGTTTGAGCACTTTCTGGGTATGGGGAGGGGGTGGGTAAGTCCATTAGGGGACGCATGCGGTCGGGATCTGGCATCACTACCCCGTTCTCCACCATGCAACCTAGAATTGTGAATCGTGTGGTCCGCACGGGGGCGAGAGGTGGGCCAACATCATGGTTGCGAGGGTGGGCTTCCCCTTCCGGGTTCGGCGTCTCCGTGACGTCAGGCATTGCTGTGCAGGGGAGCCCTTGCTCTCATTGGACGAGAGCTCTGGGGAAGAAGGGTTTGAATAGGATAGTGGTGGTTGGGCTTCACACGAGGCACCGTGTTTGCCGGTGGCCATTTTAGACCTACAGACTGCAGCAAAGTGGCCATTTTTAGGGCACTTCAGGCACCTGGCTTTTCTTGCTGGGCACTGGAACCTGCTGTGCTTGTCCCTCCCGCAGAAATAACATCTTGGGTTTGCAGGGGGAAGCGTAGCAGCAGCCGGCAGGCCGTCAATATCTCGGTGGGTGGTAGGGTAGAAGGGCATTCTACTCACATCAGAACATGGGGTCCAGTCCCTAGAGAGCTCATTTGACTTTAAGGCTGCATCCTCCATTGTGATTGCAATCCGGGCCACGTCCTCTAGTTTTTCTACCCCTTGTTCGAGCAAGCGCAGCCTCACTTCGTTCGATCAGAGCCCGGCCACATAGGCATCCCGGACGAGATCGTTTGTGATCTTGGCAGCAGTTTTGTCCACACAGTTACAGTCCTTGCCCAACGCCTTTACTACTTGTAAATATGCCCTGCTGGACTCGCCGGGCTGTTGCTTCCTCGATGCAAGCACGAGTCGGGCAGGAACTCTGTTCATTGGTTGATCGTACAGTTCTTTCAGTACCTTTATGGCTGCGGTGTAAGTGGTCTCATCCTGGATGTTCTCGTAGACTCTCAAGGACACCATAGACGGGGGGGCGTGGCAAGATGGCGTAAGGATCAGATGTGCCTTCCAGTCCTCTCCTGACTCTATCTTATTGTTTTGTCTAGAAATGCCCGTTAAAATTCTTTAAAAGTTTAGATAATTTCAGTGCTGTTAATTTAACTTATGATGGTACAATTGGTGGAAAAGAGCAAAAAAAACAACAACAGATCATCAAAAAACTACATTTTCCAAAAGTTCAAGTTTTGGAGCCTACCTACAGGAAAGACACCGGGACTCAGCGTGAAATGGATCCCAGGAGAGAAGTACAGTGTTCGGATGCAGAGCTCTATGTTACATCGGTAGAGCCCCTTAAAGAGGGCGCCAAACAGCCTTTAGAACAAAGAGTTACTCAGGTTTCGCACATGCGCAGTAGCACCTGACGGCAATGTTATGAATGAACCGCTTGTAGTATCATCCGCTGAAGTATTACCAGCTGAAACACTGGCTGGAGAAAGGCATTTGTCAACTGTAGTGGTGGCGCTGCAAACTGCACCTCTTGAGATACAAGAACCTATACAACTTGACGTACTGGGAGAACTTAATACATTATGGACTGGGGAAAACCCCGGCCAGCATCCTCCAGTCACTGCTGGAGAGGCTGTGGCTGGGGTTTCCACACGCAGTAACACTACAAGGAAGTCAACAAGAATGAAGGAAGGAACAGAAGATCCTTTAGTTATGCAGAAGAAGCAGGAATCTGTTGAGCCAGAATCTCTTCCAATTGAAAAGATTCTTGTGAATCTTGAATCTAAATTATCTTATACAATGCAGGGATTATCCAAGATTATGACTGAACTTGGTACTAGGTTTAATACCCTGGTGAAAATACATTCTCAACAGATGGCTGAGTTTGGAGCTTTTAAGCTTGAAGTGAGAGATAAATTTAATTCGTGTGAAGAAGATATAGACGAAATACGGGATCAAGTTCTTGATGTGACCAAAATGGTTGAAGACTTACAAACTCAAAATAAAAAATTGGTGAAAAAGATTGATTATTTGGAAAACCAATCCAGACGGAACAATATAAAGATTATTGGTTTGCCGGAAGGTATGGAGGGACCAGACCCAAGAAAATTTTTTACTGAATGGATTCCGCAGGTGCTGGGTCAAGAACATTTCCCGGAAGGTATAATACTGGAACGTGCTCACAGAGCCTTGCGTAGAAGACCTATTTCAGGTCAAAGTCCAAGACCTTTTTTGGTTCGTTGCTTGAATTATTACGACAGAGAAATAATTTTACGAGTGGCTATTAGAAATGCACAACAGAGAAAATCACCCTTGATGATTCAAAATAATCGAGTTTTCTTCTATGCGGATTTGAGTCAAGAAGTTATGTTCCAACGACGGGAATTCAATCCTGCTAAAGAGTTGTTGTGGAAGAAAGGTTACAAGGCAACCTTTAGATATCCTGCTGTTTTGAAGTTTTTTCAAGATGGTTGCCAACCAAAGTTCTTTGATTCTCCAAAGGAAGCTATAGCATTTGCTCAAGAGCTGCCAATTACTCAGTTTCATCAGAGACATAGTCCGCCGCGATCTCTAAGGAGACAAGAGATGGAAGAAAAGAGCCGTGCTCCAAGAAGGAATGGTTGTAATGGTGACTCGGCAGTTGGAGCTGATTAAAAGAAGAGTTGTCCTTTTTTTTCTAATGCTTTTTTTTAAAAAAAAGGGATATTAAATAATGATGATGTTAGTTTAAGATGAAGTGAGAGTTGGGGGAGAGAACTGGATAGGCACTATTTCCTGAAAGTCATCTGCTACGTGTGAGTTATCTCACCCCCATTTTTTTTGGGAGTTACTGCATTGCGCGGTTTAGACGGGAGGGGGTATTTTTAACCTCCTACCTATTTTTTTTAACTTTTTGTTTTGTATTATTAGATTAAAGAGTGAAGGGGTTTTTTTTTGTTTATAAAAAAAAGCATAAGAAAGTATTTGATTGTTTAAAAAACTAAAAATTGATGTGGTTTTTTTTGTAAAGTTTATTCAGTAGATAAGGAATATTTGAAATTTAAATGTGAATGGGATGGATAAGTTTTTTTTATATTTTTTCTTTAACTTTAAGGTGAAAGGAGTGGTAATTCTGGTGTATATTATTTTGCTATTTTAGTTATAGAACGAAGGGAATAATCGTGAAAGTTATAAATTGAATTGTACAATTCTTAATGAGGCTTGAATTGTGTTTGTGGCTTATGCTTCATTTGTTGAAGATATAGATTTCGTTGTAGATGTGTTTTTATTATTTGGATATCTGAATTTTAACGTAATGATTGGGGATATTTAAATGTGGTATTGGAGCTTTTATTGGATAACTATTCAAGAGTAAAAAGGAAAAATGGTGGAAGTGTACTAAAATTGAATTGTACAATGCTTAATGAGGCTTGAATTTTGTTTTAAGATGGTGGTTTATGTGATTAATATGATGATAGATGTGAAGTTAGTTGATATTTGCTGAAGGTTTATCTCTATAGAGAAAGTTTTTTTTAATCTTTTTTTTATGCTACAATTTTTTTAAAGAATTGATTATTGTTTAAGAATTTTTGATAGACAATGTTACTAACTTTACTAATTTTTTATATTAAGTTTGAGTTAAATATATGTTTCATCTTAACTCCGTTTGTTAAATATATGCATTTAAGTTTGATTTAAATATGATTTTTTAAGTCTGATATCTTAGTATTAATTACTTTTCTTTTTGTTAGTATTTTAATCGGTTATGTTTTTGTTTTTTTTGTAAGTGGGTTTTTTTTCTCACATATATTATTAACTTTATTAATTCTTCACTCTTTATTTTGGGGGGAAGGGGGGGTTGGACTAATTTAGGTTGGGTTATTAATGTGTAATAATTATTGGGGAAGGTATAGTTTATTTAGATTACTGATACTGTATTGTTATTTTATTATTTTATTCTTAATTTTTTTTTTAATGTAATCCTATATGTTATTCATGTTATAAAATCTTAAATAAAGTTTTAAAAAAAGAAGGACACCGTAGACAGCAATGCTGTTAGACGCTGGTTATCCTCCTCCACCTCAATGAGCCTTAGGAAGTTTTCAAAGTTCAACAGCCAGAACTTAAAGGCTTTGAAGGCTGTAGCTGACTGTGGGTCGATGTCAAGTTTTTCTGGCCGAGTCAGATGCTCCATCCCTTTTTAAAAAAAAATTCTTTTTGCTAATAAAATTGTAGAGCTCGTCGAAAGAACCAAAGACTTGTTGATCCAAACCAAGGCTTTTATTAGCAAAAGACAGGAGCTCTTCACAGGTGGCTGACCAGTCCGGAATGATCTGACCTGGCTAACTTTTCCTGTTTTCCTGGCTAACTTAACCTGTCTGACTTTTCCCTGGCCACCACAATTAACCAGGTGGTCAGACCCGTAGCATTTTTCTCATGCACCCTCCCGAGATCTGGCACTCCTCCATCAAGAAGGAGGCCCAGGCCATCATTGAGGTGAAACAGCACTGGAGGCACTATCTTGCCAGCAAATGATTTATCTTGCTGACTGACCAATGTGCAGTCATCTTCATGTTCAATAAGCAGCAACAGGGTAAAATCAACAACAATATTTTGAGGTGGAGAATTGAAGTCTCACCTACAACTATGATATCTTGTACCGGACCGGAAAGCTCAATGAGATTTCAGATGCCCTGTCCAAGGGACTTGTACCAGTGTGCACATAGACTATTTACAAGCCCTGCATGCTGACCTCTGTCATCCTCGGGTCACCAGGTTCTACCATTTCATCAATGCCCACAACCTCCCCTATTCAATTAAAGACATCAGGACAATGACCAGGAACGGCCAGGTCTGTGTGGAGTGCAAACCATGCTTCAACCAGCCACATCTGATTGAGGCCACCCTCGCCTTTGAGCGCCTGAGCATGGATTTCAAGTGGATCCTGTCCTCTTCGAATCACAATGTGTACTTCCTCAACATCATTGATGAGTATTCACGGTTCCCGTTTGCCATTCCCTGCCTGGACATGACCTGCCACCGTCATCAAAGTCTTGCATAATCTCTTCACCCTGTTCGGATACCCCAGCTATATTCATAGTGGCCGGGAGTCCTCCTTCATGAGTGATGAGCTGAGCAATTATCTGCTGGCCAGAGGTATCACTACGAGCAGGATCACCAGCTACTACCTGCAAGGGAACGGCCAGGTGGAAAGGGAGAACACCACCGTTTGGTAGGCTATCCTCCTAGCCCTGAGGTCAAAAGACCTGCCTGTCTCCCACTGGCAAGAGGTCTTCCCCAAAGCACTCCACGCAATCAGATCCCTCCTGTGCACCATCACGAATACCATCCCTCATGAAAGGTTATTTCCCTTCCCGAGGAAGTCTGCACCAGGCATCACGGTGCCATCCTGGTTGACTTCTCCAGGGCCAGTCCTGCTCTGGAAGCATGTAAGAAGCCATAAGTCTATCTCACTGGTCGAGAGGGTCCACCTCCTCCACGCTAGCCCCCAACATGTCTACATGGTGTCCATGGATGACATGAGCACATCATGTCCATCTGAGACCCAGCATGCATGGGAGACCCCAAGACTCCGGCTGACCAACCAGTTCATCTACCGTGCCCCCCCGATCACCCACCACATATCATGTCACCCTACCTCAGCCCCCAACGCAGCTGTCTCAGTTCAGTCGCTGGACATCCCACTCGCCAACAATGACCAGACCATCCAGGAGTTAACAGCCGGTGCTATGACAGTCACAACGCCGAACAAGACCACCAAAAAGACAATGTGTGATGGACATGGAACCCGCCGGACTTCTTTTTAAAAGAGGGGGTGAATGTGGTGCAACCTCTGCATTACTGTTTGTACACGTATGGCTGGCCCGCCCCTTGCTGATTGTACCTGTGGCTCCTCCCCTTTATTCCTCTAATAAGGGCGGCAACACCAAAACCCCAAGCCCCCTCCATCCCAGAACAATCTCGGTTCTTGGGTCAACAACATGAGATGTGCCTTCTGTTTATGGTAATAAAAGCCTATCAGTCAGGTAACTTCTAGTCTTTGGAGTTATTGAAAATGCATCAGAAAGTATCTGTGAAATCAATAATAGAAGCAAAATGGAGGCCTCCAAAATTAATCCGAGAAGGAAGTGACCACTAAGAATTTACTCAAAAGGTGTGCCTGGACCCTGAAGCTAAGTCAAAGAACTTTCACCCTCTTGCATTGTGCTGCTTTACAGGTCGTAGGTTATAGGTCATAGGTTAGCATCTTGTAAAATTCCACCTTGTCATTTAAGTATAGGTAGCCAAAAGATAGCTGACCATGATAGTTAAAATAAGCAAACCTCAATCAACATCTGCTTACCAATGGGTCTCAGGAGCATAAATGGAGGTTAATCCTTGAATACCTGTATTTCACTAGCTGAGGAAAAGCTGAACATCTCCAGCTTCTGAAACGTATGAGATTAGGTTCATTGGGAACTTCTGTACCACATTAAACCATTATCTTCAGTCTATTGAATGTACCACATTGTCAGCAAGTGCAGCTTTGAATTAGCAATAACATTCATGGCTGTAGCTACTATTGTCAGTCTGATGTATGTCAGGAAGTGAAGATAGACAGCTATAGAAAAATTGTTGAAAGGCTCAAACCCAAAATGTTGGTTGTGTATCTTTATCTTTGCCATATATAGTACGCTGTTTGACCTGCTAAGTTTCTCCAGCATTGTGTTTTTGCTTCATTCACAGTGTTTGCAAACTTTTGTGTTTTACCTATAGAAAGATTGTATTCAAGAAAGGCTTTATTCAGATAGGATACCATCTAAGACCAGCAAAGGAGTCTCTACTGGACATGAGATTTTCAATGACACAATATCCACAAAATATGCTATCTAATTGATGGACCTTGGATTACCCAGAGAGTGCTGGAGGGCTCAGTGATGGCTCTGAATGGCAATGAATCAGGTATGTGCCTGAAGCAGTCCTTGAGAATAGAATAGGTACATGAAAGTCTGCAGACACTGAGACATCATCCGTATCAACTTCACCAGTCCATCTCTCATTCCAATCTCACCCTTTAGAACACCTGGCCCTTCACTCTCTCCACACTAATCATCCCAACCTCACCATCAAACCTGCAGACAAGGGTCGTGCTATTGTGATTTGACACATTGACCTCTCTCTGGCCAAAGCCAGTTGACAATTCTCAGTTAATTTTTTGTATTACAATGTAATAACATTCGGGGTTTTCACCCTTACAGAATACACAAATTATTATAAAAAAAATGAGATAGGCAATAAAAAATTGTTCTTATGGAATTCATGTGAGAAAAATAACAATAAACACAACATGTGAAAGAGACATTAAATTTTGTCATTTTTTTGTCAAAGGTTCGCATTATAAAATAAATCATGATATAGGCAGCTTTCTACAATGCAGCCCCTATATAATGAAGGAGTGTTCACTATTGTCATTTTTTAAAATGTAGATGGCATTTAAGAATGACAACTTTTCAGTAGCCACAACAATGAGCAGCATTGCAGAGAAGAGGTGGAAAATCTCACGAGATGGTGCAAGAGTAACAACCTGAGTTTCAACGTGGACAAGACCAAGGAAATGACTGTGGACCTCAGAACAACCAGGAATGACCACCCTTCTCTGCACATCAACAACTCTGTCATGGAGAGAATAGAGAGCACCAAGTTCCTTAGATTCCACTTCACCAATGACTACCATTGTCACACAATATCTCCTCACTTGCCAGGAGTCACAACAGCAACTGCACTTCCTGAGAAGACTGAAGTCAGCAAGAGTATCGGCCACCATCATGTCAACCATCAGCAGGAGCTCTACCGAGAGCATCCTAGTTGCTTGCACCTTAGTGTGGTACAGTTGCTGTAGGGAATTGAATCGGAGGTCAATGCCCAGGACCATAATAGTGGCAGAAAGGATCACTGGAGTCTCCACTCAACCACCCCCCCCCCCCCCACCTCCACCCATCAACATGGTTTACTGAGATTGCTGCCTGAAGAGGGTGTGTAAAATCATTGAGAATCCCTTCCACCCTGCACATAGCATCCTTCAGCTGCTTCCACTGGGAAGAGATACAGGAATATCAGTGGTGGCTGCCAGAGCCACATGGGATGCTTCCGTTTCTACTTGAAATGGGATCGACTCATCTATGGACCGCATGGTAGCTTTAGCGATATGATCCCTAATGCCCCTGAATGCTCTGGTGGCTGCTGGGCACAGAGGGAAAACTGAGGCTTTTATAAGTGGGTGGGTTCTGTCGGCGTAGTTGGGGACCCATTGGGTGTAGTAAGCGAACAGTCCCAAACACCTTTATAGTGCTTTCAGCGTGTGTGGCATTGGGAGGTCTAGGAGAGGGCACATACAGGCTGGGTCTGAGCTGATTTCCACATTCTGCACTATGTAGCCCAGGAATGGCAACTTCCTGGCACTAAAGACGCATTTGTCCCTGATGTATTTTAGGTTCCTTTTCTCGGCTGCCTGGAAGAAGCGTTTTAAATTCGTGTCATGATCCTCCTGAGTGTGGCCACAGATTGTCATGTTGTCTAAGTAGGGGAACACCGCTTTCAGTTTGAACTCATCTGCTATTCAGTCCATTTCTCTCTGAAACAGAGACACCCCATTGGTGACACTGAAGGGGAGTCACAGAAATTGATACAGCCTGCCGTCTTCCTCAAATGCCGTGTAAATGCAATAGCTGTTTCTAATGGGCAGTTGGTGGTATGTTGCCTTCAGGTGTATGGTGGAGAACACCTTATACTGTGCAATGTTGTTGAACATGTCTGCTATGCATGGTAGGGGGTAGGCATCTAGTTGTGTACATTTTTTAATTATCTGGCTGTAATCCACTACCATGCGCAGTTTTTCTCCTGACTTTACTACAACCACCTGGGCTCTCCAGGGGCTGGTGCTCTGTTCTATGATGCCCTCCTGTAGTAGCCTGCGGACCTCTGTCCTAATTAAGGCTCTGTCCCTCGGGCTGTACCTCCTGCTCTTTGTGGCTATTGATGGGCATTCTGGGGTCAGGTGTGTGAACAGCGGAGGGGGTTCTATGTTCAGGACAGATAGGTTGCAGTGTTGTTTCTTCGTAAGGCGTAGTGGGGGGTGAGGCCCATTGTGCACTATTGTAATGCTTCTGTAAAATGCTCATTGCCTCTTGGTAGGACCTGGCATCAAGGGAGTAAGGATGGTCTCCCAGCTGCGCTAACAGCAGTATTAATAGTTCTTTAGCCGATGCCTCAGTACCCTCCACGTAATTCAGAAAGCATCTCTGCCAGCGGCCAAAGTGCGTGCCGGCTCTGGGATTTCTGGGGTCGAGCTCCAGTCTGTCTGGTCACAGCACATGGCTAAGCCGCAGTCTCTGTTCCCTTAGGTGTAACAAGGGGGGACCTTGGGGTACTGGGAGCTGCTGGTAGAGCCTCTGTGGGGCTTGTTTCTGTTGGAAGAGTAACTTGGATGCTTGGGGCTGTTGGCTGAGTCTCTGGCTTTGGAACATTTGCAGGAGGCTTAGAGGGGATTCCAGCAGTAGCATTAGGTCTCCGTGGTACTGGGGAAACTGCTGCTGGTGGAGTGACGGTAGCTGTGTCTGCTTTCCCTGGCTCTGGAGTGGTTGGGAATTCTGCACATACGTGGCGATCGGGAGTATGACTTGTGGAGATCCTTCCACCTGCGCTTGTAGTGGCCCCTTTCTGATCGGACCGAGGTTTAGGGTCGGCAGCGCCTGTACCGGAAAACCCATGGGCAGGCAGGGCTCTTGGCCATTTCTTACCTGCCCTATCATACTTCTGTGGTCTTCCCCGCATTCCACCACAATTCCAGTACAGCGGTCCCTCGCCGTCTCTGTCCTCGGATGCAAATGCGTGCTGGTCTCCGGATTCCATTCCTCAGGAAGAGTCTCCAGGTGGTCGGGAATGCATATTGGAGTAGAAGCAGCTTCCATCCTAGTAGCTATCATATTAGTTTATTAAATTGTACTGACAATAACCACACCAGCACTGCGAGTATAAGACAGCTTTAATAAACTAATATGTATACTAAGAGGTTCTGTCTCTCTGCAAGATGAACCTGGAAGGCTAGACTGTAGCGCAGGACTGCTTTATATACAAGGTCACCGGGATGACCCTTGGTGACCTAGTGGTGTAATTACATATCACCACAATCAGAGCCAGTACCATCAGGCTGAGGGACAGCTTCTTCTCACAGGAAGTGCTGAACAACCAAAGAAACTGCTCACACTAAACCATCCGAGACTCTCATATTTACAAAATAAATTCCATTTATTTATTTATTTCCATATATGAACACTTGTCCTGCATGTGTATTATGTCCAGTTGTGTGTCTGCATGTTTTGTATTGAGCACTGGAGAATGCTCTTTTATCAGGTTATACTTGTGCAATCGGAAGATAATAAACTTGGCTTTTTATTTGGTGGGCTGGAGATTAAAATAGAACATTTTCTCCTGTCCTCGTCCTATGAATATAAATACTTTGCTCAAACACATATTCAAATCAGACTAGAAGAGTTAAACAGAAGCAGGTTCACCCCTCCTGCATTCACCAGATGAGAAGTGTGAACACAGGGTCCCAGGCAGCATTGCTAAGCCACAGGGAGTTAAATCTGAGATTTGTGATTCTGTTCCTATGCAAAATTCTGCATTTTACTGACCTCCCAGGAGAAGATTCAGTTCAATTGCAATGCAATTTATGACCAATGTTCACTACTATCTCATTGAATCAGATTACAGTGGAAGGAAGGTCAACAAGTGTTCAATCAGTATGAGCGGCATAATAATTCTGCATGGAAAAAGTTCATTTATCAACAGCCCAGTCCTTCTGCTCACCTTCCATTTTAACTTGCTCTTCTGAGAAATAGAACGGTTTCTCTTCTTCAGCTAACCCATGCCTGCCCTTCCCTTAAAAAATCCTAGCCAGGAGAACTCAGTAGAAGAATTGGGGCCCATTACCACTTCCTGAGCTTTGAGCATTAAATGCAGGTTTTACCACTGAAATCCACATCCTGTTTAATGGATAAATAAAAAGAAGGGCAAATAATTAAGACTAAAATTATTTTCAGCTTTCCTTCTGGAACCCAAAGAACCAAATATTGGCCTCCCAGGACAAATTAATTTGCACTGGGTCCCTCTGCACTTTATCTATTACTACCAACTGGCTTCTATATCTTGCTGGCTTTATTCACTGACCAGAGTATGCAAATAAGGCCAATGAGAAAAATCATGCAGCCCTTTCTCTGCTGAAGTTGAGCATCATTCCTTTCCAATCTAATTGCAGCCCTCAGTTAAAAATGAAGCTTAAATCTGTGGGTGGCACAGTGAGTGGATTTGTAGCAGAACCAAAAACAAACTCCATTTGTTCTCACCACACAAGAGACAGCCTTATGAGTTTATCCTTCATGCCTCCAGGCACTGGATGGATGTCTTTTGGGGAACAGATCTGGAGAGATTGATAGAAACAGGTTCAAATCAGAGCATAATTTTAGTATAATATTCTCTGATTTATTTACAATTGATTTAACATAATTTTGCCTTCTGTGAACTTTAAAAAAGAAGCACAATCTTGCAGATAGTGGAAATATCTGGGGCCAGATTCTGTAGCGTGATCAATAGAGTTAACAGGAACAGTTATAGCCCGAATCCATGCAAGTAAGCTGGGATCATGTACCAGCGAGTCATGCCTGATGCAAGCCGTATGTGGGTTAAATTAGCAATGTTAATATGAAATAGGAAATTTAAGAAACTTTCACCTTTCCTCCCCACGATGGATTAATTGGAGCAAAGACTTTATTTCCCCACTTTTGAAATTACTCACCAATCTGTCAGTGGCTGCATCTGAAACCACTTAGCATGTAAAGGAGCAGACTAAAATTTCCCACTTTTCACTTACTGATGTGTTCCAGGAGATAATTACCTTAAGTCCCTAATACTTTTTAGTTATTTTTCTTCATCTCAACAACAGTTGATCTTCTGACTAACTCTGTAGCAATTAATCCCTGAGAAGTAGGATTGCCCAACCCAGTGAAATATTCATATATTAGCAGCTTGTTTGTGTAACCAACTTATTATCATTTTCATGTTTAACTAGGAGCATCACTTTACCACAAAGTGTCACCTCATTCACTTGAATGACCATTCTTGACTTGTGCAACCTCAGAGAATCAAACCTTAGCAGCAAAGTCAACAGCTGATTTCATCAGTTTCCCCTTCACCTGCCTCATCCTCACTTTAATTGTCCAAAGGGGCACTAAATTCCTCACTTTGTTCCTTGAAAATCCATCCATGATGTTGTGCAATTATCCTGAAGCACAGTATACAGAAACCTTACTGGACACCTTGATACATTCTAAACATCAAGTTTAGGCAACTAGCATGTTTCTTCAGGATGAGAGTGGCCAGTCTTTGAAGCTCTTCCTCCTCTGAGTCAGAAGTTTGCATGAAAAAACAGGGCTGTACAAAACTGAAGGATATACTATTTTTTGGCTTTGATATTAATTTGACATCTGACAGGAGGATGTAAAAGATGCTAATTTAAAATTTTAATTTAGACATACAGCATGGTTGCAGGCCATTTCAGCCCACAAGTCTGTGCCGCCCAATTTACACCCCTGGTATGTTTTGAATGGTGGGAGGAAACCAGAGCTCCATGAGAAAACCCACGCAGACAGCATAGGATTCGAACCTTGGTCCCGATCGCTGGCACTGTAAAGGCATTGCACTAACTGCTATGCCAACCATGCCACCCTAATGTGACAAAAGCAATGCCAAGAAAAAAAATCCATGATAATTGAATTTAAAATTCCTGATCACTCATGACCAGATTTTGACAAAAAAATATTTGTCCCACGATATGGTATAGTTGAAAAAGATTAAAATCTAATTTAAATTCTTACTCTCATGAAAGCAATAGGTGGCACTCTGAGCCCACACACAATGATAATTCCTCTTCCTTACACAGGCAGCTGAATACGACTGATGAACTGCAGACTCCAGAGACCCTTCTGACATAAAGGTAAAATTGTAAGTCCTTTCTTATTGATTAGCCATTGCAGGTTAGTGTGTGATGAAATATAATGAAAAAAAAGCCATTTAAAATTGAAGAATTTCTTTGTACTTTTTGTTCCATATTGGGTAATGCAAATTCCAGAAATAATAACATATTTTTAATTACAGAATGTCAGTGTTTGGTTTCATTGGATAAAATGCAACACTAAAATTGGGTGGCCATATCAGTGTTAAATACATGTTTCTTTATTTTTAAATTAAATGTTGCACTGCTACATTTTTGCAACCAGTTTTGGTGAATTTTACTTTGGAAGCACTTTTCATTCATCAGAATAGATTGAGGTAGGAAGGAGGCCAGTGGTGGTGGTGGGGGGAGGGGGAGGTGGTGGGGGGGTGGTGGTTTTACTGGAACATGGACTGGGAATTGGAGTTGGGTTTGTGCCTGCAGACTTCTCACATTGATGGTGGGAAGAGAGGAGAGAGAACTCTTGGTCTTTTGAATCAAGAGCCTATGGGTGAAAATGGCCTAATATCTGAATGTGATTGATGCTGACATTAACGTAACCTAGATGAGGACAGATAGGCAGAGAAAATATTTTATTTTTGCCATTTCTCCTCCAAATATAGTTCAAGGCAATTAAGCTGATGGAGGTGCTGACTTCTATCAAATCCCTCCTACTCCTGCTGGTCACATAACCTGCAAATTGTCCAGGATACTAACTGGCAATGCTTTTGTGTGGTAACAATAACCATGCCCTCCAGATGTTCTGCCCCTGAATTTAATTCAAACAAGTGCGAGGTGCTGCACTGTTAAACCAGGGCAGGGCTTGCACAGTGAATGGTAAGGCCCTAGAGAGTGCAGTAGGGATTTGTGGGGTCCAGGCACATTGTTCCATGAAAGTGGAAACACAGATGAGCAGGTTAGTAAAGCTTACCTTCATCAGTGAGTGCATTGAGTACAGTAGCAGGGACAACATGATACAAATGTAGAAGATATTGGTGAGACTGCATTTGGAATACCATGCAGAGTTTTGGTCACCCAGCTATAGGAAAGGAATCATTAAGCAAGGAAGGGTACAGAAAAGATTCATGAGAATGTTACTGGGTCTGGAAGGTTTTAAATTATAACTTGACCCATTGAGTTCCACCAACAGATTTTGTTTAGCTCTGGATTCCAGCATCTGCAGACTCCTTTGTGTCTCCACTGTACTGTGGTACTTCAGTGCAACCATTACACTGACATCACTGCTTCAGATAACCATAGGAAATAACATGTGTTTTACAAGTCCATCTGTTTAGTCTATGAAGTAATGCTATGGCAAAAACATCCCTCCACACATATACT
Organism: Narcine bancroftii; assembly: GCF_036971445.1. NCBI lineage: Eukaryota > Metazoa > Chordata > Chondrichthyes > Torpediniformes > Narcinidae > Narcine > Narcine bancroftii. Next base: position 49,467,953 of record NC_091469.1, read on the forward strand.
TGCAGTGCCCATTGTGAACAAAATGGAATTAGCTGTGGGACTCTGTCACAAGGACCAGATTCTAGCTGCTGTTCCTGGATCAGCATGATGACTGAGGAGAGAGAGAGAGAGAGAGAGAGAGAGAGAGAGAGAGAGAGAGAGAGAGAGAGAGAGAGAGAGAGAGAGAGCTACTGCAAACCTGGATGTTTTCAACCAAGGAAAACTACTTTTGGTTGCTTCCAAGCTGTGATGTCTGTGGTAATGAAAAATGCAAATCACGGCATCATTAATGCTGCGGAATATCCAGATTGAAAACTTGCATGTATATGGATAGCCCTCATCATGGGTTACTGACTGTGAGAACCAAATCCTGCTCACACTGACTCACCAATCTATTCATTTTAATGTTTGAAAGTTGTAGGCAGGAACACATGACTACCTGATAAATGTAAGGCAGCTGTCAACTGTACTATCCTGACCAGTAGCGTGGAAATGGAGGTAATGGAAATTTGCAGCCAGAATATTTCTTGACTGTGCCTTGAATAAGTTTTTACTTTTTATATGTAAAATAAAGAATATAAATTTGTCTTTACTCCATCCTAATGAAAGCAATAGAACCATAGAACACTGCAGCACAGAAAAGAGGCCATTCAGCCCTTCTAGTCCATGCCAAAATATTATTCCACTAGTCCCATTCCATAATGCAGATCCCTCCCATTCATGTATCTATCTAATTTATTCTTAAAACTTGAGTGAGCCCACATTTACCACATCAGATGGCAGCTCATTCACATTCTCATCATTCCTTGAGTGAAGAAGTTCCCCATAATGTTCCCCCTAAATCTTTCACCTTTCTCCTTAAAGCCATGTCCTCTCGTATTTATCTCTCCTAATCTAAGTGGAAAGAGCCTACTCACACTTACTCTGTCTATATACCTCATAATTTTGAAAACCTATGTAATATTTCCCTGTAATTCGACTCCTGAAGACTGGGCCACATCCTAGTATATCTTCTCTGCACTCTTTCAGTCTTACAGATAACCTTCCTGTAATTTGGCGAACAGAACTGCACACAGTACTTCAAATTTGGCCTCACCGATATCTTACACAACCTTACCATTACATCCCAACTCCTATAATCAATATTTTGATTTATGAAGGCCAAGATGCCAAAAGCTTTCTTTATAACCCTGTCTACCTGTGACGCCACTTTTGGGGGAATTATGTATCTATTTTCCCAGATCCCTTTGCTCATCTGCACACCTCAGTGCCCTACCATTTACTGTGTTTGTTGTACCTGGTTTGTCCTTCCAAAATGCAACACCTCACACTTGTCTGCATTAAATTCCATCTGCTGTTTTCCGGCCCTTTTTTCCAGTTGGTCCAGATCCCTTGGCAAGCTTTGAAAGTCTTCCTCACTGTCCACAACACCTTCAATTTTAGTGTCATCAGCAAACTTGCTGATCCAATTTACTACATTATCATCCAGATCATTGCTATAGACAACAAACAACAATGGTCCCAGCACAATCCCTGAGGCACACCATTAATCATAGGCCTCCAGTCTGAGAAGCAATTATCCACTACCACTCTCTGTCTTCTCCCATTCAGCCCATTTTGAATCCATTTTACAACCTCTCCATTGATACCTAGTGTCTGAACATTCTGAACTAACGTCTCTTGTGGGACCTTGTCAAAGGCCTTACTGAAGTCCATGTAGACAACATCCACAACCATCTACTTTCTTGGTAACCTCCTCAAAAAACTCTATAAGCTTTGTTAAATACGACCTACTATGCACAAAGCCATGCTGACTGTCGTTAATCAGCCCTTGGTTGTCCAAATACTTGTATATCCGATCTCTCAGAACACCTTCCAATAATTTACCTACTACTGATATCAGCTTGTAATTTCCTAGTTTAATTTTGGAGCCTTTTATAAATAACAGATCAACATGAGCTATCCTCCAATCCACTGGCACCTCACCCATGGCCAAGGACATTTTAAATATTTCTGCCCTGCAATTTCTACACTAGTCTCCCTCCAGGTCTGAGGGAATATCATGTCAGGCCTGGGAAATTTATCTACCATTATTCGCTGTAAGGCAGCAAGCACCTCCTCCTCTTTAATCTCTATATATTCCATGACACTACTGCTTGTTTCCCTGCCTTCCTTATACACCATGCCAGTTTCCTGAGTAAATACTGATGCAAAAAAAAAACTGTTTAAGATCTCCCCCATTTCGTGACCTTCTCATTGACCTTCTCATGCCATTGTGCCAAAATAGCAGGCACATTAATATGAAGGGTTCCAAAATAGTATTTTCACTTACAGCAGCAGAATTTGCTTTCACAGTGAACATGTCAATACTGGATTGTCTTTTGTAAAGTGCGTATCAGCATCAGGAGGATCCTGTTTATAATGGCTTTTTAATATCCTGACATATGGAGAAATTAATGAAGCTCCAACATACTATCAAAATCAGATTCGAACTGGTTTATGGAACTATTCCGGTTTAATCTTCTTATCATAGGAAACATAATCCTGCATTTGAATTATAAGAAGATCTGTTAATATTGACAGTTACAAATAAAAAGTTTGGGACCAGAGAATTATAGAAAATTGATGACATGGAATGAGGGCATTTGGCTCACTGATTTCCATGCTGACTGAAAATGAGCTACTCAACACCATCCCACCTTCCATTCTAAGCCAGATCTCAAACAACAATGAGATGAATATAAGAAAGAGATTGAGAGTTTGATGGCATGGTATCGAGTTAACAAGCATCCCACAACGTCACCAAAATGAAATAGCTGATCATTGACTTCAGAAAATGGGGGAGAGCGAGCATTCCTATATAACAGCTGGAGATGGCCATGAAGTTCAAGTTCTTGAGAGTGCACATCACCAATAACCTATCCTAGTCTAATTGATGTTACAACAAAGAAAGTTCCCCAGAGACTTAGGAGCCTGAGGAAATTGGTCTCAGACAAACTTTTACAGTGCATCATAGAAAGTATTCTCTCCTGAAGCATTATAGCTCAACACATGATGCACTTTGCTCAAGACCACAAAAAACTACAGAGTGTTATAAACCTAGCTCAGGCCATTGTGAAAGGCAACCTTCCTTCCATAGACACCATCTGTAGCTCTCCTTGTTTTAGGAGAGCTGCAAATATATTCAAGGACTCAACCCACTTGACTCATATTCTTTTCGCGCCTTCATTGGGCAGAAGACACACATTTTTGAGAACACAAACGTCTACATTCACGGACAGTCACTTTCAAAATATTATCAGGGTCTTGAATGGGTGTCACATTGCACTTTCTTTTATAACTATAGTTTCCTCTATTCCCTGGATGATGTTTTTGTATTTTCTTTATATCCTGCACTATTTAACTTGTTACACTACTTCCTGCTATTATTTATTTGTATTTTTATATATATTGAACTACCTGCTACATCAATTCAGTTGCATGGATAGCATGCAAAGCAAAGTTTCTTAGTGTATTTTGTTAAATGATAAATAAATAATTCAAGTGCGCTTTCAATATTCTGGTTTGAAACAGGTGCATGGAAAATAGATTTTGTTACAAATATTTTAGGCTCTGACAATCATAGAAATTTAATAACACAGAATGAGGTCCATAAGCCCATTCATTTCTGTGCTGACTTCCTCATCCCACCTTCCAGTACTGGGTCTTTAGCCATGAAAATCACAGCTCCAAATCTACATCCACCTACTTGCTAAATTTGATGGCAGTTTCTGCTTCTTTCACCCTTTATGGCAGTGGGTTCCAGGAACCCAATACTCATTGGTTGAAAGAATCCTTATCTATCTTCCTCACTTCTACCCATTATTTTAAATCTAGGCCCCTTGTTTTTAACCCATCTACAAACCCTCTCCCAATCATCTTCCGCTAGTTTCTCCCTAATTGTTCCAAAATCAGCCTTCCCAATTTAGAACCTTAACTTGCAATCTAATCCCACCTTTCTCCGCAACTATTTAAAAACAAACATGATCACTGGTCCAAAAGTTCTCACCCATTGTCATTTCAGTCACTTTCCCTTTATCATTCCCTAGGAAGAGGTCCAGTGTGGCTCCTCTGTAGTATGGCCTTCAATATATTGATTGAAGAAGCTTTCTTGGACCCACTTAACAAATTCCACTCCATCCAAGCCCTTTAATAAGATTAGGGAAGTTAAAATCTCCCAGTAATACTACCCAATTATTTCTACAGCTATCTGTGAACTGGGCTCTTTCCATTCCTGTTGGCTACATGCCCTTGAACATAATTAACGCATTTGACTTCACCACCTCCTCTGGCAGTGTGTTCCAGGTATCAGTCATCCCCTGTGTAAAATTATTTCCTCTAAAATCTTCTTTAAAACCTTTTTTTTAAAATCAGCTGAAACCTTTGCCCTCTTGAGTTTAATACCTTTGACCTCAAGACCAAAAGGATCCATGCATTACAATTCTACCCTCAGCTTGCCAAAGGTCTGAGAGCTCGATTGATTCCTGGAACATGATTCAATATCAGGTCTTTGATTCTCCATTCTTGATACACATTTTGTTCAATTTTGGGGAAATGAAGTGGCTGTACCATGAAAAAATGCAAGCTTCAACCTTCCAAGACACTGATAAAGAAAAGAAGATTTAAAACATCTCCCTGCTCTTCAATGCAAGAATCAGATGACTTTTCAGGAAATCAATGATGCTCATAATTACTAACTTTTTAAAACTTTAAAATTGAATTTATCTTGCACCGCAGAGCTTTCACTGACTTTCATGACAGCACATGTGATGAAACAGCTTGTGGTTGACCCTGAGCAAAAGGTCTGGAGAGAAAATCATTATCAGCTCAGGATGTGTTTTTATGAGTTCACAGCCTGGGGTCTGGCGTGTCAAGGCCAGTCCTTCTATCAAACATACTCCGTAATGCAGCATCAATTTGAGGATGTTGCCGTCCTCATTATGTTTTAAGGAGTAGGACAAAGAAGAATCATGTATTACATTTCTGGCTTTAGTTTGCCAAGGGGTTTGGAACAACTGGTGCTAGAAACATGTTTGAAATATTGAGCCTTTGATCGACATCTCTGGTACACATTTGGTTCAATTTTAGGTAAACAAAGAGGCTGCGCTGAGAACAAATGTGAGCCTCATTTAAGATTTAAATTTATGCAAAATATGACTGAATGAAACATCTCATCAATATAAAATATGCTTTTGACATGGAATTCATTTTGATTTATAGGAGAGAATCTTTTGAAACAACTATCCAATGGAAATTGCCATCTAGCAATTTCAGCATGAAGTTTAGTGGAATACGTGATATGGAGACACCACCTGCTGCCACGTAATTTGACTGTACTGCTTTCTCTGCAGTTGATAGGACAGCTACAACTGGCATGGCTAATTATAGATTTGTTGATCAGCCAGATTTTGGTACAGCAATGCACTCCCCAAGCAGATAAAGAACAGAGAAGTTGACTCGTCTGATTTGTGTGCTTCCCCCAAATGGATTAGTGCACCTTTCTTTCTCTTCCTCTGCTACTTCCTTTGGATGTTCGTTGAGGGTCCACCATCGTCTCAGTTGCTTGGTTGTTCTTGCTCTGCAAGGTGGTTGTTGGACCCAGTTTGCCCCTCTCAGTGACATGCTGATGGCTGTGTCTGTCTGGAGTCCATGACTGTCAAATCTCAAATCTTCCTCCCACCTGCATTCTTCCATCTTCCCCCTCTCCTAGCACACTCTGCCACATCCTTCTGGATCTAAAGCCTGACATGGAAACTTCTCAGCCAGGCCACCCTCAGGAATGTGAATGGAAATTGTCAGCTTTCTTCTAAGTCTGTGATAAGTGTCCTTGCTTAGCATTTCAATGGCTAGCTTAATGGTGGGGATTAGATCTGGAGGCTCTGATGGGCAGTAGAATGCAGCGCAGCTACCTTGCATAGGAGGGCACCACACAGGTAGCTCTTTATGCCTTCCCTTTATCTCTGAATAAATTTAATTTGTGCTTCAACAGAGTTGTAAAAGGTCATGAGTCCCTCTCTGCTTCTTACCTGCAGGAACACTGCTCACTATAATGAAGCTTTTAAGAATAAAGAAAGAAGCTTCTGATATTACCATAAGGATTGTTGCAGACTTGATAGCCACACTGGTCAATTGTTGCGTATATGTTGTGACTGATCTCCAAGTCTGGAGATAGGTTCAACTTTCCTCATTTCCCCTTTCGGGCAAGTGCCCATAGGTTTTGGGTCCCACAGCTCCCAAGACTTTGGCAATGTTCTTCTCAGAGGGAGTGGATGTATGTTCTGCAGCATTGATTGAGGAGTGTTCAGTGATAAAAGTGTTTCAGTGCCTGTGCCATCTTGCCCCAGAACACCATGGGTGAAATTTCAAACAGAACATCTCTACTGATGTAAATTTTATGTAAGTGGCTTGTTCTAATTTTGTGAGGTGCATGAAATTGTGGCATATTCTCCTCTGCCTTGTTGTCAGGCCCTGCTGATTGTTTCGATGGAGGCACCAGCTGCTTCCTCAATGGATGCTCTTCTGAAGATCAGGTTTTAAAAAGAAAAAAATGTTTCACACTGTGAACCATATCAATCAAAATACATACAAACATTTCCCTCTTAAATATACACAGTGGTATTTTCTCCCCTTTTTCCCCCCTACCTTCCCACCCCCCTCCAAACCCATTAAACGTTAACCATATAATAACCATATAACCACTTACAGCACAGAACAGGCCAGTTCGGCCCTACTAGTCCATGCCGTACAAAATTCTCACCCTCCTAGTCCCACTGACCAGCACCCAGTCCATACCCCTCTAGTCCCCTCCCATCCATGTAACGATCCAGTCTTTCCTTGTAACCAATGATCCCGCCTCGACCACGTCTGCCGGAAGCTCATTCCACATCCCCACCACCCTCTGCGTAAAGAAATTTCCCCTCATGTTCCCCTTATAATTTTCCCCTTTCAATCTTAAACCATGTCCTCTAGTTTGAATCTCCCCCTTTCTTAATTGAAAAAGCCTATCCACATTTACTCTGTCTGTCCCTTTTAAAATCTTAAACACCTCTATCAAGTCCCCTCTCAATCTTCTACGCTCCAGAGAAAAAAGCCCCAGTCTGTACAACCTTTCCCTGTAACTCAGACCCTGAAATCCTGTCAACATTCTCGTGAACCTTCTCTGCACTCTCTCTATTTTGTTTATATCTTTCCTATAATTTGGTGACCAAAACTGTACACAGTACTCCAAATTTGGCCTCACCAATGCCTTGTACAATTACATCATAACCTCCCTACTCTTGAATTCAATACTCCGATTTGTGAAGGCCAACATTCCAAATGCCTTCTTCACCACACCATCTACCTGAGTATCAGCCTTGAGGATACTATTTACCATAACTCCTAAATCCCTTTGTTGCTCTGCACTCCTCAATTGTCTACCATTCAATGTATATGACCTATTTAAATTTGCCTTTCCAAAATGCAGCACCTCACATTTATCTGTATTAAATTCCATCAGCCATTTCTCAGCCCACACCTCCAGCCTTCCTAAATCACCTTTTTAATCTACGGTAATCTACCTCACTGTTCACAACACCACCAATCTTTGTGTCATCCGCAAACTTGCTTATCCAATTTTCTACCCCTACATCCAGATCGTTAATATATATAACAAATAATAGTGGACCCAGGACCGAACCCTGAGGAACTCCACTAGTCACCGGCCTCCAATTGGACAAACAATTTTCTACCACTACTCTCTGACACCTTCCATCCAACCACTGCTGAATCCATTTCACTACCTCCTTATTTATACCTCATGCCTCCACCTTTTTTCCTAACCTCCTGTGGGGAACTTTGTCAAAAGCTTTACTAAAGTCCAAATAGACAACATCCACAGCTTTCCCTTCATCAACCTTTTTTGTAACCCCCTTGAAGAACTCAATCAGGTTTGTCAAGCATGATCTACCCCTGACAAAACCATGCTGATTACTCCCTATCAATCCCTGTACCTCCAAAAATTTGTAAATAGCATCCCTCAGAACACTTTCCATCAACTTGCCCACCACAGATGTCAGACTTACAGGCCTATAATTCCCAGGTTTGCATTTGGACCCTTTCTTAAACAGAGGAACCACATGCGCCACCCTCCAATCCTTTGGTACCACCCCTGTGGCCAGTGACATCCTAAATATCTCTGTTAATGGCCCCACTAACTGTCCACTATCCTCCCTGAGTGTCCTAGGGAATATTTTGTCCGGTCCGGGAGATTTATCCACCTTTATCTTTTTTAACACAGCCATCACTACCTCCTCGGTTATCCTTATATGCTTCATGACCTCCCCACTATTTTTCTTTACTTCAACTGGTTCAACATTTTTTTCCCTAGTGAATACCGAGGCAAAGAAATCATTCAAAATTTCCCCCATTTCCTCAGACTTCTCACTCAGCCTACCCTCGCTATCTACAAGGGGTCCAATTTTATCTCTCACTAATCTTTTACTTTTAATGTACTTATAGAAACCCTTTGGATTTATTTCTACTCTGCCAGCCAAAGCCTCTTCATGCCTTTTTTTGGCCTTTCTAATTTCTTTCTTAAGATTCCTTCTACACTCCTTGTAGTCCTCCTTCAACTTCTCAGCTCCCTGCTCTTTATACCTCTTATACACCTCCCTTTTTCTCCTAACCAAATTTCCAATATTCCTCGAAAACCAAACCTCCCTATGACTTCCAGCCTTTCCTTTGATCCAGACTGGGACATAACTACTCTGTACCCTCAAAATTTCTTTTTTGAATATCCTCAATTTTTCATTAACATCCTTACCTGAAAATATCCTGTCCCACTCAATACTCCCCAAATCCCTTCTTATTCCTACGAAATTTGCTCTTTTCCAATCCAGAACCTCAACTTTAGGCCTCTCCTTGCTCTTCCTTAAAACTACCCCAAAACTAACAGAATTATGGTCACTAGACCCAATTGGTTCTCCAACATTAATGTCCGCTACCTGATCTAGCTCATTCCCTAACAGGAGATCGAGTATTACACCATCCCGAGTCGGTTCTTCCACTAACTGATTTAGAAAACAATCCTGAACACATTTAACGAACTCCAGCCCATCCAGCCCTCTAACCGTATGGGTATCCCAATCAATGTGTGGGAAGTTAAAATCTCCCATGATCACTACCCTATGATTTTCACACATATACGTTATCTCCCTACAAATTTGTTCCTCTAATTCCCTTGGCCCATTTGGTGGTCTATAATACACCCCTATTAGCACCCTCTTGCCTCCTCCTCCCCTCAATTCCACCCAAACAGCCTCACTGGTCGATCCCTCCATACCATCCTGCCACCTCACGGCAGTAATGTCCTCCCTAACAAGATTTTTTACCCCCTGATCTATCACATCTAAAACAAATGTATTCCGGAACATTAAGTTGCCAGTCCTGCCCCTCCTGTAGCCAGGTCTCACTAATTGCCACAATATCGTGACCCCAAGTCATCTATCCATGCTCTCAGCTCATCTACCTTGTTCACTATGCTTCTTGCATTAAAATATATGCATCTCAGTACAATACAATACAATAAAACCATTAAACAATGTAATCACACAATGAAAATTGACAAGAAAATTGTGTCATCTACTTTTACACACTGGATCAGTTCATTTAGTCTTCTTCTCATTATATCATTTTAGGGGGTGGAGGTCCGCGGTAAGCCCTCTCTGTTGTGTTCCATTTGCAGTTCCCAAATTTGTTCAAATAATGTGACTTTATTTTTTAAATTATATGTTATTTTTTCTAATGGAATACATTTAGTCATTTCCGTGTACCATTGATGTACTCTCAGGCTCTCTTCTGATTTCCAAGTTGACATTATACATCTTTTTGCTACAGCTAAGGCTATCATAATAAATCTTTTTTGTGCTTCATCCAGTTTGAGGCTTAATTCTTTACTTATATTACTTAGAAGTAAGATCTCTGGAATTTTTGGTATGTTGCTTTTTGTGATTTTATTTAATACCTGATTTAGATCTTCCCAAAACTTTTTTCACTTTCTCACATGCCCAAATTGCATGTACTGTTGTTCCCATTTCCTTCTTACAGCGAAAACATCTATCTGATAATGTTGGATCCCATTTTTAAAAAACTTTTGGGGTATGATATATAACCTGTGTAACCAATTATACTGTATCATACGTAACCTTGTGTTTATTATATTCCAGAGCATAACTTTTCCCATATTTCATTTTTTATCTTTATGTTTAAATCTTTTTCCCACTTTTGTTTGGGTTTATAGCTTATTTCATCATTTTCCTTCTCTTGCAGCTTGATGCACATGTTCGTTATAAATCTTTTTTATATCTCTACTTAATTCAGATTATAAGATAATAGCAAAATTATTAGAAAACAGATTGGCTGACTGTATACCAAAAATAATAAAACAAGATAAAACTGGATTTATTAAGAAAAGATGAACAACAGATAATGTCCGTAAATTTATTAATTTAATTCATCCAGTTCAAGGAAATAAGATGCCATCAGTGGCTGTTGCTTTAGATGCAGAAAGAACCTTTGACAGGGTAGAATCGAATTATTTATTCAAAGTATTACAGAGTTTCAATCTACCAGAAAAATATATTAATTGGATTAAAGCATTTTATAATGGACCATTGGTGAAGGTGACAGTAAATGGATATGTATCGAACCAATTTAAATTAAGTAGGTCAACTAGGCAGGGACGCCCACTATCTCCCTCACTGTTCGCTTTAGCAATAGAACCACTGGCAGAACTGATAAGAACAGAAAATAAAATAAAAGGGATAAAAAAAAGAGAAGGAGTATAAAATCAGTTTATTTGCAGATAACACCATAGTATACTTAATAGAACCAGAAATATCAATAAAAGAACTACATAAGAAATTGAATGAATATGGAGAAATATCAGGGTACAAGATCAATGTAAATAAAAGTGAAGTGATGCCAATGAGTAATGCAGATTATACAGAATTTTAAAATGATTCACCATTTAAATGGCAAACACAAGCTATCCAATACCTAGATATTAGATTGGATAATAATTTAAGATACCTGTACAAATTAAAATATCAGCCATTAATAAAGAAATTGCAGGAAGACTTAGAACATTGGAAAGAATTACCACTAACGTTGATAGGGAGGGTAAATTGCATTAAAATGAATGTCTTCCCAAGGATTCAATACTTATTTCAATAGTTACCAATTCCCTTAACAGAGAAATTCTTTAATGAACTAAAGAGAATAATAAGGATGTTTTTATGGAAAGGGGAGAAACTGAGGATAGCATTAGATAAATTAACAGAGAGGTACAACCAAAGTGGTTTGCAGTTACCAAACTTTAAAAATTATTATTGAGCAGCACAATTAAGGTATTTATCAGATTTTTATCAGACAAGGGAAAAACCAGATTTGACTAAGATAGAGCTAGATAAAATAGGGGAGAAGGTACCGGAACATATACTTTATAAGTGGGTTCAAAAGCTGGTGCAATATAAAAGCTCACCAGTACTGCATCATTTACTCAATATATGGAAGAAGATTCACTTAGAAAGGAAAAAAACAAATTACCAACTACCAAAATTATTATTGACGCAAAATCAGCTAATCCCTTTTTACAATGGATAACCTTTCCTTTCGAGAATGAGAGAGAAAAGGAATTAAAAGAATAGAAAATTGTTTTTTGGGAAATAATTTATTAACATTTGAACAAATGAAGTACAAATATGGAATAACTCATGGTACAATGTTTGCATACCATCAACTGAAAGCCTACTTAAAGGATAAATTGGGAAACAGACTGGGATTACCAGAAGGAAGCAGCTTTGAATATGTCATTGCAGAAATAATGATAATAAAAAGATTTATAGCGAAGATCAGGTTGATGAGCTGCTTTGGAGTCAATCAGGTGAACAAACACAGTTCTTTCCTCCTCTGTTCTTGGGTTGAGTGGAGAGATTGGGAGATGGCATCCATCTCTTTGGCCGATAGACAAATTGAAGTGGGTCAAAGCTGGGTCATAGGCTAAAGTTGATGTGAGCTATGACCAGCTCTCAAAGCACTTGATGATGGTGGATGTTAAAGGTGCTGGTCAGAGGACATTTAGGCCCATTTTTATGAATTTCTTCAATCCTGGTTTGATGATGACTTTCTTGGAGCAAGTGGGGACTTTGGCCTGCCATAGGGAGAGATTAAGTTAGACTAGGCCACACAAAGTTTACCCTTATGCTCTTGAACACAGATGATTGAGGGTGATGGGATTGGTGACAAAATTTCTGGAGAAATCTGATCATTTCTTCTGGTTAGAGAAACAAGATCACAGGAGTGGTGTATTAAAGTTAAAGCAAAGGTGTACAGGTGTAATATCAGAAGTCACTTTTCACGTGTTTGTAAAGCTAAAAACCTGTGAAAGGCAGCCAGAGTTAATGTTGACTGGATATTCAATTCAGGACATTCCAAAGATGGATATACAAAGACTTAAAGGCCAGATGAAATCAAAATGAGGAACTTCCAATCCAATTTTAAGAGAAAATACTGCATTTATTTTTTACTAAGGTGAGGCTACAGCAGAAAATAAATCCAACTGGCTAACAAAGAAAAAGTATATTTAGATCTTCTTCCAGTGCATGGGAAAGCATATTGTTTTAAACAATTAGGTGCTGTTTGTGGGGAGTTTGCATGTTCTGTGTGGAGATTGCACATTCTTCCTGTGAAATTGTGGGTTTCCTCTGGTGCTCTGGTTTCCTCCACCGTGTAAGTTGAGAGGTTAATTGGACATTGTAAATTGCCCCGAGGTAGAACCTGGGTTGATGAGAACATTTGTCATGTTTCATTGCCACATTTACTGAGATGCAGCGAGAAAGTTCACTTTGTGTGCAATCCAGTGAGTCAACCCATAAAATGAACAGTTTTCAAAAATACAGTGCAGAATGAAGAATTGCAGAGTTACAGAGAGAGAGAATGTTGAACAGAACAAAGGCAACATTATTTTATTGGTGTGAGGTTCATTCATGTGCCTGCCAATAGTGGGAAAGAAGCTGTCCTTGAATGTGGAGATCTGTCATTTCACACTTGTGAGTCTTCTTCCCAATGGGGAAGAGGGTGAAGAGAGGGTTGGGTGGGATGATTTTTCCAATATGCTGCTGCTTTTCTGAGACATTAGGAAGTGTAGATGGAGTCAATGGAGGGGAGAGAAATTTGTGTGATAGTCTGAGGTTGTGGTTTTGGTTGGAGCAGTAGTGCATCCTGACAGGATACTTTTGATGGGATGCAAGGGACATGTCAAATTTCTTCATGCTTCTGAGAAGCAGAGATGCTGGTGCACTTTCTCAGACATTTGTGTCACTGTGGTTAGATGTGGGGAGAATAAAAAATAGGATTCATGTAGGATTAGCATGAACGGAGCTTGATGGTCTGCACAGACTCATTGGGCTGAAGGGCCCATTTCAGTGTCCTGATTCTCTAAAGACTCTGTCAGTTACCTGAGACTGTCAGAATGTGGATAATTCTATGGTGTATAATTGTAATATGGAGTTACTCAAGGAAGAATGAATTCTAATACATTATTAAAGTATTAATATATTAGAACACAATTGTAGTGTGAGGACAATCACTCAATCCCTTGCCATGCAGACTTTGGCTAATAACAGCTTTGGCAAGCACACCATCAGTTAAAATAATTGAACATTGTTTCTGTAGAATGACAATTCCTAGGCAAGGAGTTGAAGCTTTAGGAAAGGGGTGAAAGACAAAGAATATTGGCAAACCAGGAGAAAGAAGGCAATGATTATAAGGTACATCCTTTGATGGAGGACAAGGTAATTTTGACACAAATAACAAAATCTTAAATATGTTATGCAGCTACATTTCCATAGTGGCTTCCATTGATGATGCCTGGATAGAAACAAAACATTATTAATGCCAACCAATAGTCAGACACCCATTTAGCCTTTGGTGTCAGCAACAGAAAACATCATGTGGGAATTGTCCATGGATGGAAATGAATCTGTAGGTTCCCTAATTTCTTCATGGTGACCCTACATGCTTGGGAGGAGGTGTTAGAGAAACTTTAGTCCACTTTGTAGATGGCCAAGATATTTGTTGATGGAGCACTAATCCCTCAGGCTGCTTTTTAAAACATTTTCTGAATGCTGTGGAACCACGTTTATCCAGGCAAGTGCAGAGTAGAGGTGCAAGTGACCATGGACGCTGAAATCTGGAGCAAGAAAACAAATTGCTGGAGGGATCCAGTGGATCAAACCGCATCTGTGGAGACAAAGGGTGGTAAACGTTTGGGCATCAAGATTGAGAGTGCAGAGGGAAGGTGTTCAATATAAAGATGTGGGAAAGGGGGTCTGGTCGATTATAGGTGGAATCAAGAGGGGGAGCAGGGGTGATTGATGGGTAAATGGAGTCAGGTGGAGGATGGACAGAGGTGGAGTTGGGAGAGTGCGACTGACAGGAGATGGGTAGAGACAGAGAAGGAAAGAGTAAAAAGGGGGGCAGATGGGCCCTGGTGAGGGTGGTGGATTGAGCAAACGTGGAGGCTGGAAGATGATATACAGGAGAATGCAGATGCTGAAATTTAGAGCAAAACCAATCTGTGGGAAGAACTCGGTGGATTGAGCAGCATCAGTGATTAATGCTGCTCGACCTATTGAACTCCTCCAGTAGATTGCTTGTTGCTGGAAAGTGATAAGTGGAAACACGAGAGGCTGCAGATGATGGAATCTATTTATTAAGGAAGGTGAAGTGGAACCAACTAACAGAGGAGTGATGGGTTAATGGAGCCAGTTGGGGAGGGAATAACAGAAAAATGGAGTGTAGCTGATTAACAGATAAGATCAGATAGGTGTGGGTTATCTGAAAATGGAAAATTTAATGTACATACCATTGCATTGTGGACTGGTTAGGCTCAATATGAAATGTTATTCCTCTAGTTTACATTTGGCCTCATCAAGGTTCAAGGTTCCTTTTATTAGCATGTAAATAATGTAATGTATATGATAATCTTCATTTTTTGTCTGCCATAAGGCAAAGAGTTGCCATGAGCATTCTCTGGTACCCCTGACAATAAGAGAAAGAGAAGCAAAAGAGACCTCCTTCAAAGACAGAATGTCCATGCCTCCAGCACTTCTAAAGCCTCAGCTGCCTCACAGGCTCCTGTTCAAACTATTAGCAACCTAAGATCTAGGTCCAAACCTCCGACCTGATCAGGAAGCCTTCAGCACCCAAGGCCCTTCAAGAACCCTTCTTGCCCACAATACCTGGTTCATATGAGCTAGTCTCCAGCAGCCATCAACTTATGTGGGTCCTTCAACTGCAAGTCACCAACTGCCGCAGCTGGTGTGAGCCCATCGGTTGCTGATCTTCTTGCTGGCCTGCTGCCATTGTCATCTTCCTGTAGGTTCATCTCTCAAGCTTCTCCTTCTCAATGAGCAGTCTTATCCTTGCTTCTGGTGCCCTACACTGGCTCTGCTGCTACACTGAAGTCATCCCCTCACGGAATGCTACCCAGTACAAGCACCACCATCTTGGGCGCAGACCTTTGCAGTTGCTTGAACAGGCTGTTTTGAAGCCATCAGCATCAGAAATGGGCAGTAGGAACCTATGGTTCTGAGTCTGGTTCAGTGGCAGCACTACCATTACAGCAACTCTGGTATAGCATTCCTATCTTTTTCTCTCTGTCAGTGGAGAAGACGAGGACGGACAGGTGTGTGTGGGAATGAGAAGTGGGGTGAAATGACAGCAACTGGGAGCTGATTGGGGACACAGATCAGGTGTTCTGTGAAATGATCACCTTGGAATGTGATGGAAGACACCCCATTTGCCCAGATGGGCATAGCTCCAACAAAGCAAAAAGCCCAACACCATCTGGGCCAAAGCAGCCCACTTGTTAGTCTAGCCCCCCACCCTTCCTACTCACTAATTTTAGTAACTTGCCAAGGTTTGCACAATGCTGGGACTCTGAGAAGGACAGGGTAAGATTTGTATAGCACATGGATCACCATGTATGGTATACAGTCCTGACAGATATTTTTTGATCTTTCATTGTCTCTGGATTGAAATGCTAGGATTTTCCTCCATAAAAACTTGTTAGGAACCTCTGCAGTTGAGAAGGCTCTTTGTCAAAACAAGGTTAAGTAGAGATGGATAATGAATGCAGACCTAGTCACCAATGCCACATCCTATATATAAATATAGAGCAGGAAATGCTTTTAGAAGCATCCTAGTTGGATGTCAAATTGATTAAAAGAGTAATGACAAGAGTTGACATTGGAAACACACAGAAGACTGCAGATGCTAGAGTATGGAGAGATGCCTATGCAGGCCATTCTCTTTTGAGGATGAACAATGGAATGGTGCCCAGGTTAGACAAGAAAGGAAAAGGAAAGTCAATCATATTGCCAATATTGACTATGTTATTTCATCTTTTTTTTTGTGACACAGGAATAAAGGCAGTGGGCTCCACAGCAGACACAATATCAGTGGCTCGCCACTCATCTCTGGATCACCTTGAAAACAGCACTCTTCATAGACTACAGCTCAGTCTTCCACACCATTATTCCCTCAATGCTCCAAATCCTGGGCCTCTGCAACTAGATACTTGATTTCCTCATTGGAAGACCACAATCAGTACAAATTGGAAACGTCTCCTGCTCACTGACTATCATCATGGACACACCCCAAGGATGCATTCTTAGTCTACTACTCTACTCACTCTACACCCATGATGGTGCAACCAGGCACAATTCCAATGCTGTCTACAAATTTGCCTAGGACACCATGGTTGTTAGCAGAATCACAAACGGCAATGGAGATGCTTACAGGAGGGAGATAGATGAGCTTGTTAAGTGGTGTCACAGTAACAACCTCTCACTCAAAATTAGCAAAACTGTTGACTTCAGGAGGAACAAGAGAAATGAAACTCAGAACCATGTGAGTGATACACATAAGCCTTTGAAACAGAAGTGAAGTAAGCTTTCGGAGTCGTGTTGTGTACAAGACAGGAGTATGACGATCACGTTGTTTACAAAACACTGGGGTTGGCACCTGTTTAAAATTCCAATAATTGATCACATGTTTTCCAGGAAATAAGAATGACTTCATTGATGATGCAACTGTCACATGGTTTGGAGAACTATATTATTGAATTCAGACATTTTTAGTTCAGTTCAGTTTGGAGTTTACAAAAGTCAAAACCCTATGACACACATGGATTTAAACCTTGTTCAAGACAGGGTTGAGTTACAGTAACCAGAATAAGTCCTGTTGTGAGTGTTATTCCTGGAAAAAGGGGAACAGAGAATCAGTGGCTTTTGAAATAAGGAAGACCTCTTCACCATCTCTTTGGAACAGAGGCCAGAATTCTACTGGGTCTATTTTTGTATGGCCATTCCATTTAAACCTTGTCTGGGTTTGTGAATTAATTGTGGAAGAAAATAGCCGCATTCCTTGTTTCTTTGAAAAGAGGGCAGAATTGTGAGTAAAGAGGCCGGAAGATATAATGTTTAAAAGTGCTTTGTAATTATTTCTGAAATGAGAACTTAAGACCTTCAAGCAAGAATAAAATGACGCTGAAGTTTTAAAAATGGACTTTTCAGAGTGGGACTTTATTACACACATACATTTGTGCATAGTGGGGTTAAATTTAAAGGTAAGTAAGAAATGTTATGTTTAATAAAAAAAACCCTATTATTTTGAATTTACCATCGTTTGATGAATTTTCAATTGCTGTTCCTATGTTAGTGCTAACAAACGTAGGAACAAAAATTAAAAGGATTGTTAGTTCATAATAACCCTCTGCTTTGATGTTTGACCCTACAGCAGTGATTCTCAACCTTTTCTCTTCAACTCACATGCTACTTCAAGTAATCCCTATGACATAAGTGCTCTGTTATTAGTAAGATGGTATGTGAGTGGGAAGCGAAGGTTGTGAATCACTGCTCGAGACCCAATTATTACAGAAATAATTTGCTTGAGGAAAAATTGTCATTGGCCCAATTCTTTTGGAGTTATGAAACCTTGGACATAATGAGTCAATTAGGTACAATTAAAACAGTAGTGTTTCCAAACTTTTTCTTTCCACTCACATACCATCTTAAGCAACCCCTTACTAATTAATCACAGAGCACCTATGGGATGCGGAATACTTAAAGTGGTATGTGAATGAAAAGAAAAAGGTTGAGAACCACTGACCTTCAGCTTTCTGGCACCCTTTGAGATGTGTGAAGTTGCAGTTCTTTATAAAAATAGTACAGGCATTGATAAATTGTGCAGTGTACCTGTTTAGGAATGGAGGGAACGAGTCTGACGAAGTTTCTCTCTTATCCAGATTGTGCCCTCCAGATCTGTAAGTCTATCTGAAATGTAAGGTTTCTGGGTGGTTCAGCTAGCTCTATCTATTTTACATCAAGAAGTTCAATGAGCGAGTGTCCTGGGTAAACTTGTACCTCTCACTTTGTTCGTTTTAGATTGGTCACAATGTTTGAGCTACCGAAAGAAAATAGACACACACGCCGAGAGCACTTCAGTTTATACAAATCTTTATTACAAATTCTAAAGCTGATATCAAACTACAATATGCAAGCCCTTCCCAATTATACTTATCAACACCTGGACTGGTCCCAACTGCCGAAGCGGGGCAACGACCGCACACTTGTAGTAGGTTGTTGGGGCGCCGGTAGCAGCTTCTCCACCTCCCCCGAATGGGACGTTGACTGAACTCTAGAAGTTCTTCTTCTTGCTGAGAGATGTTGCCACCTCTTGGAGAGTCTCAAACTTCAGCAGCGGGACCATGGCTTATATTACCCAAAAACTGTTTACCCAAGCACCTATTCCCAGCACAGAAAAAAAGATAAGCAAGCAAGCTAGCATGCCTAGGCTTCGATCGAGTAACACAACTTTCAGCTTATCACTTTGAATGCAATGGTTTATTTTGCATCAAGGTTAGGTCTCTGCCTGAAAGACTGTGACCAAAACAAGCAGGAAGATTAAATGTTCTTGGTACACAGATGTCTTTTTGTCAGATAACTGCATCTCCGGGCCCCATGGTGGAATTGAGCTTATGCCTGCTGAGACTCAAGCAGGTTACTGATTCTCAGCCTTGCAGGAGCAAAAAACATGGTTTAAAGCTGAAGCAAAAAGCATGGTTTAAATCCTCCAATACAGCGAGCAAACAGTTCCTTTTAATAGGGCATCCTGGATTGCAGCTTAAAGCCACTTTCATCTTCAGTGTGACTCCAATGGTGAGCAGTGGTGCCTAAAGTACCACCTTCGCCTTCTGACCCAAAACCCCAATCATTCTTTATCTCGCAATGATGCTGCTTGACTTGTTGAGTTCCTCCCAGCACATTGTGTTTTACTTATGATTAGATATAGAACATTACAGTTTAAAAAAAATAAAAGCTACAACATGTTTTCACTGTTCATTGCTGGGGCTTTCTAAAGTACCTTTTCCTAAAGCAATTTATTACTTCTCAAGGATTTTCAGCTGCTTGGAAACTCACTTGTGAGTTTCATGGTTTCATGTGCAAACACTGAAATGTTCCTTTTTCAGCAGGTTCCTTGCGATACATTTGCCTTTCATAATGCAACACTCCACTATCTTTTCTCTTGGGACTTTCTTTGCTTATAAAAGCTTTATTTTTCACAGTCTTTTGGACCTTTGCTCCAGCTTCCTGAAGGTACTGCTGTGACATATTCAATTTTCATGAGAACTCATGGTAATATTTTCATTTTTCATAACTGAGTTGATTTTCTAGTCCTGAGCTAGTGTCACGAGGGTAAAGTGGGTAATTGGGGACCAGAGAAACAGCTAGAATCTGTAATCCAGCCTCTGCATGTATACTTTGTGTTGAGCTCAATTTTTTTTCCAGCAGGCCCACAGTGACCCTCCTGAAACTGAGCACTTGCTTCATTTAAAAATGTAACACAATAAAATGAAGATTAGCTCTATTTTCCACAAATTTATTTCTCCCTTTTGCAATAAGAAGCTGTATTGATTCTCCTTGACCTTGGTCTTAGCCTGCATCCAACTAAACATCCTATTCTACCCAAGGTGAGAT
Organism: Narcine bancroftii; assembly: GCF_036971445.1. NCBI lineage: Eukaryota > Metazoa > Chordata > Chondrichthyes > Torpediniformes > Narcinidae > Narcine > Narcine bancroftii. The sequence goes on from NC_091469.1 coordinate 49,488,052, forward strand.
TTAACATATATTGGCCTCGACAGAGTTCACCTCCATTACATTACCAATTTCCACCTTTGCATTAGTTTATTTGCTGACTAACCTCTTTGTTGTTCCTTTCTCACCTTCAAACTCAACTATTCTTATGGAGACACAAGAGAATGTTGATTCTGGAATGTAAAGCAAAAAGTAAACTGCTGGAAGAACTCAGCAGGTCAGACAGCATCTGTGGATGGTCAATGTTTTGGGTTGAAATTCTGCTTCAGGTCTTGACCTACTGAGTTTTTCCAGCAGTTTATTTTTTGCTTAAATATTCTGACCCCCTGTGCAAATGATGAGATGCTGGGGGAACTCAACCGGTCAGGCAGCATTTCATGGGCAGAGATGGACTGACTATTGCTGCCCATGGATGCTGTCTAACCCACTAAACTCAGTAGAATGAGAGCTGAGCTCATTGAAATGAACAGAGGGCTTGATGAAATAGATAAGGGAAGGAGGTTTTCTCTGGTTGATGGGATCCAGAACTAAGGACCTTAGTTCTAAATAATTTAGAATTGAAATGAGGAAAGATCTTTGGAATTGTCTGCTCTGGAAAACACTAGCTCAGTCATTGATATCATTAAGAATGGAGGTTTTTAGATACAGGTGAAATCAGGGGGTATAGGAATATGGCAGGGAAATCATGTTGGCGAAGAAGATCAGATACTAAGCTAGGAGGGGTTGTGTGCATGGAAGAGGGGGTCAGGAAGCTCCAGTGTGATTTGGATAAATTGAGGGATTGGGCAGATACATGGCAAATGTACTACAATGTGGATAAATGTGAGGTTATCCACTTTGGTAATACAAACCGGAGGGCAGATTACTATTTGAATGGCAATAGATTAAGAGATGGGGAAGTGCAGAGAGACCTAGGGGTACTTGTACACCAGTCTCTGAAGGCGAGCATGCAGGTACAGCAGGCGGTTAAAAAGGCAAATGGTATGTTGGCCTTCATATCAAGAGGGTTTGAGTATAGGAACAAGGATACCTTACTGCAGCTGTACAGGGCCTTGGTGAGACCCCACCTGGAGTATTGTGTGCAGTTTTGGTCACCTTATCTAAGGAAGGATGTTCTTGCAATGGAGGGAGTGCAGAGGCGATTCACCAGGCTGATACCTGGAATGGCAGGAATGACTTATGAGGAAAGATTGCGCAAATTGGGATTGTACTCGCTGGAGTTTAGAAGATTGAGAGGGGATCTCATAGAGACATAAAAAATTCTGGCAGGACTGGACAGAATGGATGCAGATGGGATGTTTCCAATGATGGGAAAATCCAGAACCCGGGGCCATGGTTTGAGGATAATAGGCAAACCATTTAGGACTGAGATGAGGAGGAATTTCTTGACCCAGAGGGTGGTGAATCTGTGGAATTCATTGCCACAGAGGGCAGTAGAGGCAGGTTCATTAAATCTATTTAAGAGGGAATTAGATCTATTTCTTCAGTATAAGGGTATTAAAGGTTACGGAGAGAAGGCGGGGACGGGGTACTGAACTTTAAGATCAGCCATGATCTCGTTGAATGGCGGAGCAGGCTCGAAGGGTCGAATGACCTACTCCTGCTCCTATCTTCTATGTTTCTATGTTTCTATATTATTGATTTTTGGAACAGGCTCAAGTGATTAAACCAGTGGTTCTCAACATTTTTCTTTCCACTCACATGCCACTTTAAGTATTCCCTATGCCATAGGTGTTCTGATTAGTAAAGGATTGCTTAAGATGGTAAGTGGGTAGAAAGAAAAAGTTTAAAAACTACTGTTTTAATCGTACCTAATTGACTCATTCTGTGCAGTTTCATAACTCCAAAGGAAATAGGCCAATGACAAATTTTCTCAAGCAAAATATTTCAATAACAATTGGAACCTTCCTTTCCCACTCACAGACCACCTTAAGCAATCCCCTACTAATCACAGAGCACTTATGGCATAGGGAATACTTAAAGTGGTCTGTGAGTGGAAAGAAAAAGATTGAGAGCCCTGGTTTAAACGATCTATTACACTGCTCCCACTTTTACTTCTTCCATTATTATTGACTGTGATGCACATCTACCCCTCCTCCCCTGAGTTCATCTATCCCAGCATTGCAAGTTAACTTCCTACATTTGGCATGGGATAAATATTCATGAGGATACACCACTGTGGAGTTCAGAAAACCCCTGAGGATTGAAGGAGTGAGAAGTGCTGTCCCATGGTTTTAACATTCACACAACGAGCTGACCTTGTGGGAGACAAGTAGTATCAGAGAAGGTCTCAGCAGAAGATCAAATCTGAAAATTATTTTAAAGTTGCAGAAAATCACTGTAAAATGTTTTCAGAACCTGCAGCCTCACAAACCTTCATCCAGATGAGACAATCTGGCAGCCACTATGCCTCAAAAATCTCGACTGTCTGATCACTCAGACTGGTGGACCATTCAGTTTGGCCCATGAGTTGCGGTTCTGGTGGACCAGAAGAGAAGAGGGGTCAAAAACACATTGAGTCACAGGGTGATATTTTAAGATTTATCATCATGTGCTAATATACAAAATTTGTCAACTTTTGCCTACTGAAAAGACACACTCAGATGCACCACTATCCTCTCCTGGCACCATCCCCCCCCCCCCCCCCCACCCCCCCCCCCCCAACACCACCAACAATAAGAGGAAGAGAAACAAAAGAGAATCCCTTCAGAGACATTGAGCTGTGGATTTGCCTTCAGTGCTCCCACAACCTCTGCAGCCACACAGCCTCTTGTGTGATCCATTGGTGAACCTGAGTTCCTATTTCTGATACAACCAGGAAGCTCTCAGTGCCTGAGACCCTTCAAGAGCCCTTCTTGCCATCTGCACATTTGTAAATCCTGGTCCTGATACCTGGTTCCCATGAGCCAGTCTCCAGCAGACAGCAGCATGAAAGAGACCTCCTTGTAGGTCACCTTCCCTGTGGGGTCCTCACCCATGTTTCTCCTTCTCAGTGTGGGAGAGGGAGGAGTTCTCCCACTCTGGTGCTCTGTCGGTCTGCATCCCTTGTGGCCTACTGCCAAGTATGGGTGCTGCTGTCTTGGGCATGGGAGTCCATGGTTTCAAGATGTTAAAAAAAAAACACCTGCTTTAACTGGCTGTTTAAAGCCTGTATGAGGCCATCAGCTGTATCTCCGCTCCCTACTCTCTTGGGTCCACACCAATGGCATTACTTTTTACACCTGAACTCAGTGGAAATAGCTTGCATTGATAGTAAAGTTTCCTGCTGCAAGCTGGTATAGTAAATACCAGTACAAAATTGTATCCCCATAGCCTGCAGACTCGGATGCAAGTGTCACCAACTGAGTCAAACTGAGCTCTAATAAGCTATCAGTCAAGTATTTGATCCAGAGGTTTCTGCACTGTTTGGAAGACAATACTAGTAATTGCCACCTTCATCCTGAATATTTTGGTATTAATTTTATCTGGAACTGCTGACTTGTCAGGAGGCTGTACTGAATTAGCAAATGGGAAAAGATTCTTTATATCTCCCTTGTTTAGCTTCTGTCAAATGGGGAAGCTGAGCTATTGTTTGCCCATAGCCTTGGTTTCCTGCTCTGTCACGTTAGCCACTTATTTGGTTTAAGTGGCTTCTAAAAGGACCTCAGCTTTGTCAAAGAGTCAGAATCACAGTTGTAGAGTATGGAAGCAGGCCCTTTGGCTTGAATGCTGAGATCCCTAATTGTGATGATCCCATTCCTGTTTTTGGTCCTTGAACCCTTTCCTGTCCATGTACCGGTCCAATGCTTTGTAAACACTGTGATTGTATCACATCTCAGGTAGCTCATTCCATAAACCCACCATCCACTGTGTGAAAAATGAGCCCTTCAGATCCCCTATAAACCTTTTCTCTCTCTCCTTAAACCAGTAGTGATTAATGTAGGACACTCCTACTCCTGGAAAATGACTCACCTATGCACTTCATAATTTTATAAACCTCTGCAAGCTCATGCATCATTCTCTTGCACTCCTGTGATAACAATCCCAGCCCATTTAATTTTTCCTTGCAATTAAAGCCTTCCATTTCAAGCAACATCCTGTGAATCTCTTCTGCATTCTTCCCTGTGCTTCCCCACCCTTTCCATAATGTGATGAGTAGAGCTGCAAATAATGTTCCATGTGTGATATATTCAATGTCATGTACAAGTGAATCACCATGTCCCAACTTCTGTACTCACTTTTTCACCTTACGAAGGCAAGCAAGCTAGTCACTTTCTTTATTACCCTATCCACTTATGTTGCCATTTTCAGAGAGCTTTGAACTTCTACTACCACCATCCCTCTGTATGCCTTAAGGCTCCTGCCATTTACTCTCTATGTCCGACCAGAATTTAAGTTCTCCAAATGTATGACCTCACACTTGTCTGGATTAGATTCCATCTGACACCACTTCACTCAACTTTCCAGCTGATCTTTGTTCCCTTGTATCTTCCACCAACCATCCTCAATATCAACAAATCCACTAAAATTCATATTGCCGACAGACTTTAAATTCAAGTTCATTTATTATTCAGTTGTACAAATACAACCTGACAAAACAGTATTTTCTGCCCTCATGGCAAAACATGCAAACTCATGACCAGGTATAACGCAAACACAGACAAATGACACATATACAGTACATATAAAAAAATAAATAAATATAGTTTAATAAATAGTAGAGTCTTGAATAGTTAGTATGAGCAGTTCATTCAGTTGTACAGCAGCCTCACTACTCGTGGAAAGAATCTGCTTCTCAGCCTGGTGGTTTTGGTTCTGATACTCCTACATCTTTTTCCTGATCATGGTAGCTGAAAGATGCTGTGAACAGGGTGGCAGGGATCCTCAATGATTTTTTCACACCCTCTTCAAACAACGGTCCTGGTAGATCACATCAATGGTAGGGGGGCGGGGGGAGGGAAACCCCAGTTATCCTCTCTGCTGCTCTTATGCTCTACAGCAACTATACCACAGTGTGATGCAGCCAGCCAGGATACCACAGTGTGATGCAGCCAGCCGGGATACCACAGTGTGATGCAGCCAGCCGGGATACCACAGTGTGATGCAGCCAGCCGGGATACCACAGTGTGATGCAGCCAGACATTTTCATCTGAGTCACTTCACAAACAACATAGGTCTCATCAAATCCATGCAGTGCATCATTGGTTACAGACTACAGTCATTTTACAGGATACTATTCCTGGGAACTGTTTGTAGCCCAAACTGTTATGTTACAAAATGAACAAAATTGTGGGAGAGGATCTCAGAAACAGCTGTGATGGGAGAATGAGCAGGAACAGGAAGTACAGCTGCTAGCCAGCCTCACTGACACAGTGAGTGAGCGAGTCTGTTCAGCGCTCTCGGTACCTGATAGTTGCGGCAGTCAGGAGGGGAGGAGGTACTCGGACGTGCCTCATTCCCATCCGGCAGAAGGTACCTGTAGCCCCTCAGCAGCCTGCAAATCCATCTCTATCCATCCTACCAGTCTTCTAAACTCTCATTTATGGGTCGGGGGTGTCCAGGGATGATTTGTACCATTCAGAGAAACAACCCTCCTCCATTTTCCCACCAGCTCAAGTTTGGATCTAGTTTGCCAAAAAACCTTGGACCCGACTTTCTGTACCAACCTACATCTCACTACAGTCCAGGTAATTGACCTCCACTGCTTTGCCTTCATCAATTTTTTTTCATAACCTCCTCAAAAACCTGAATCATATTTGTTAGGCAGGATTTCTCATAATCTTATCTATAGGAGTTTTTACACTAGTTTTTTGACTATTTCCTTAACATTTCACAAATCCGTAAATGTTATGAAATATATTTATATATATATATATATACACACACACACACACACACACACATATATATACATATATGTACACTGTACCACTCATCATGATTGTTTTCCTGGAGGACTTTAGAGTCTGCTGCATTCAAGTTTCAACTCCACTTTTTGAGCTCCTTCTGTAATTCACTGTAGGAGCCAAGATCTTGCCTTTGGGGTTAATTAGTGCCACCACCGGAAATTCTAAGGAATTAGACTCAGCTTGAGTAACATATATGAAACCTCACTCACTGTTACATTATAAGATTCTTTGAAAATTCTGTAATGGCCTTATTTCCAACTAGTAAGAGAGATTAATCTCTTCTGACCCAAAAGCCTTGCTGCATTGGTAATTTTCTGCTTTTTTTCACAGGATTCATCAGTGTATCTAGTTAGCGATGCTCATATTTTCTGCAGTTTTGCTGACATGTTAGCACTTTAAAAATTTTTTTCCTTTTCGGGAGAGACTTGATGCTTGTTCAACTTGCAGCAACAATGAGAACATCTCTATTTTTTTTGTGGAGTTCTGCAACATTGTCCCATTTCTTTTGGAAGGAATTTTTCTTGAGGGACCAGTGGAAATGCTTTCATTGATGAGTACTTACATTTGCACTTTTATGTCTTTCAATAACTCATTAAAAGTATTCTGTTTGACCTGTGGATTTGCAGAAATGCTTTGAGGATTGATATTGTATTTTCTATAAAAATAGATTATAATTTACAGCCTAACGTTTCACCATATTCTCAAGTGATCCCTACCAGAGAGCTTAGTGAGCCAAGTCATGTTTTGCTATGAATATTGCCATCTGGTTTAACACAATTTACAAGCACATGATTAAAATTCTGTTCTGCAAACCATCCACTTATGCGTCAGACTCTGCAGGTGCACTTAGAGTTGCATCAAGTTATTGCGAGCATCCAATAATTCTCAAGAGACAAACCTAGTTTTGCAGTAATTGGAACTCAGTTTAAACCACTGCAGTAATGTATCATAAGGATATTGGTTAATGTCCTAGAAAATCATCAATGATCGGAGATCTAATTTTGTCTTTGGTTAAAAAAACTTCCATTTGGTTTATGCAGCCTCTAAAGTCTACAGTCCATAGACCTTTTGCTTATGCTCTGCAGTGATATACAGCATTGATATATATTTCAATCTTTTCCCACTGACCTTGGTTGTTTCTATTGCAAATATTTAGGATGTATAAGTAATTTGTACCTCTTCAACAGCCACACCCTTATTAACATCAAATGTCCTGAATTTATTTTAGGTCAGTTTAGCTGTGGTTGCTCCATAATTAAATTAGAATCATTGATTGTTATGAACAAATGGAGGCCCACCAGCTTCTCCTGGGTCAGTTAATATACATTGGAACAGGAGTATGATTTGACATAATTCATGTGTACGAGTTGGTAGAGTTATGAATAGTGAGGAAGGTTGTTAAAGGATACAGTAGGATATTGATCATTTGGAAATATGGAAAGAGAAATGGCGGATGGAGTTTAATTTGGATAGGTTTAAGGTGTCACATTTCGTGAGATCAAGTGTAGAAGGAAAGTATACAATAAGTGGCAGGAGCCACAGGAACTCTGAGAGGGACAGGACAGTTGGATAAGGTGGTAAAGAAGTGTATGGCATACTTGCCTTCATTGGTTAGGTCACTGAGTATTGTGTCACCACATTAAAGAGAGGAGGTGGAGGGTTTGGAGGGCATGCAGAAGAGGTACACCAGGATTTTGCCTGGATTGGAAAATATTAGCTGTAGAAAGTGGGTGGAAAAATTGAGATGTTATTTTTCTTGGAACGTCAGAGGTTGAGGGATGACTTGTTTGAAGTATAAGCATAGAGTCTTTCTCCTTGGGGGGAAAATATTAAATAGTAGAGAACATAGCTTTAAAGTGAGGGGAGAGCTTAATGGAGATTAATTAGGCCATTTTTTTTAATGCAGAGAGTGGTGAGTGTCTGTAATATGCTGCTGGGGAGGTGGTAAAAACAGATATGATAGAAACATTTCAGAGGCATTCAGACAGGTACAAGTACAGGCAGGAGTTGAAGGGCTATGAAACATGTGCATCAGATGGGATTAGTTAAATTGGTATCAAGGTCAGCATAGACATTGTGGACTGAAGGGCCTGTTCCTGTACTTTACTTTTGTAAGTTTGATGTTTCATTTCCAAAATGAGTGGAATTAGCCAAAGCTATGGAAACCTGAGCTCAGGAAGAATTCTCTGCCGATTCCTGGCATCAGTGTAATGGGAAGCCGATGGATAAGGTCATAACATGTTTTTTTCTCATATCTCCAAACACCTCTATACCATCTTTAACTCACATAGTTATGTCCTTGATGTAATTAGAGGAAACAGGAGGAGAAAGTCAATGAAGAGTACATTAATATCTTATGGGAGAATCAAGACACAGGAGGAGTTAAACAGTTCTAGTTTGGATGATGTTAGTCTAATGTAGTTGATTGAGGAAAAAAGTATTTGAAGATCAAGACCATAAATCTCAGGTGCTGCCCTCCTTTATATTTCTGAGACTTGGACTGATATAAATAAATGAAAAAATATCACCAATGCCGTCTCTGCAAAAACCACAAAATGAATCAAAGGATGAGTCAGCCCAAGCCAGGGTCCTCTCCCAAATAACAATAGTTTAGTGGCACGGGAAATAAATAGAGAGATAAAGGCAGACACGATTGTCCTGCAATCGTGTCTGCCTGTCCCGCATCGGACTTGTCAGCCACAAACGAGCCTACAGCTGACGTGGACTTTTTACCCCCTCCATAAATCTTCGTCCGCGAAGCCAAGCCAAAGAAGAAGTGAGGCATGTAATAATGATACGGCAGTCGTCATGGGGGACTTTAACTTCCACATAGATTGGGAAAATCAAGTTGGTCATGGGAGTCTGGAAGAGGACTTCATAGAATGCATCCGCGATAGCTTTCTTGAGCAGCATGTTAAGGAACCCACAGAGAAAATGCTCTCCTGGATCTAGTGTTGTGCAATGAGATAGGTAGAGTAAATGATGTAATAGTCAGAGACTATCTGGGAAATAGCGATCATAGTATGATTGAATTTCTCATTCAGATGGAAGGGGAAATAGTTAGATCTAAAACTAATATATTATGCTTAAACAGGGGTGACTACCATAGGATGAGGGAGGAATTGGGCAGAGTGGACTGGGAGCACAGGCTAATTGATGAAACAGTTGAGGAACAGTGGAAGATTTTCAAAGAAATATTTTGTAATGCTCAACAAAAATATATTCCGGTCAGGAAAAAGGGCAGCAAGAGAGGGAAAAATCAACTGTGATTAACAAAGGAGAGTATAAAATTGAAGGCGCAGGTGTAAAAAACTGCAAAGAGCAGTGGGAAACTGGAAGATTGGGAAAACTTTAAGAGACAACAAGGGGTTACAAAGTGGGTAATAAGAAATGGGAAAAAGGATTATGAAAGTAAATTGGCACAAAATATAAAAACAGAAAGCAAAAAGTTTTATAAATATATAAAATGGAAGAGGGTGGCCAGAGTTAACATAGGACCCTTGGAGGATGAGAAAGGAAAACTGGTAGCAAAAAATGAGGAAATGGCCGAGGCATTGAACAAATATTTTGTGTCAGTCTTCACGGTGGAAGACACGTCCAGCATGCCCAAGTGCAGAGTTTAGGATGCGAATGTTGGGGAAGGCCTTGATAAAATAGTTGTTACAAAGGAAGTAGTGATGGAGAAACTAATGGGACTAAAGCCAGACAAATCACCTGGTCCTGATGATATGCACCCAAGGGTTCTGAAGGAAATGGCAGAAATTATAGTTGATGCATTGGTGGTCATATACCAAAATTCCTTGGATTCTGGGCAGGTCCCGGCAGACTGGAAGACAGCAAATGTCACGCTATTTTTTAAGAAGGGATGTAGGCAGAAGACTGGAAATTATTGGCCAATTAGCTTGACGTTTGTAGTTGGAAAAATGCTTGAAGCCATCATTAAAGATGAAATAGTGAAACTTTTGGAACGTAAGGGATCAATCAGGCAGACGCAGCATGGTTTTAGAAAGGGAAGATCTTGTTTGACAAACTTGTTAGGATTCTTTGAGGATATAATGGGTGCAGTGGATAGAGGGGAACAGGTTGATGCTGTATATTTGGATTTCCAGAAAGTGTTTGATAAGGTGCCGCACAAGAGACTTATCAGTAAGTTACAGGAAAGTGGAGTCTGGGGAAGTATATTGGCATGGATCGAAAATTGGTTGTCTGACAGGAGGCAGAGAGTCGGGATAAGTAAGAGTTTTTCAGGTTGGCAGAGAGTGGTAAGTGGGGTGCCGCAGGTGTTGGTGCTGGGCCCACAACTGTTCATCATTTACATTGATGACTTGGAGGATGGAACAAAATGTGGTGTAGCCAAGTTTGCGGATGACACCAAATTGAGTGGAAGAGCAAATTGTAATGAGGATGTGGAGAGTCTGCAGAGGGATATAGTTAAGCTGGATGAGTGGGCAAAGGTCTGGCAGATGGAGTACAATGTTAGTAAGTGTGAGGTTATCCACTTTGGCAAGAAAAATAAAAGAGCTGAATATTATTTAAAGGGTGGAAAACTACAGCATGCTGTTGTGCAGAGGGACTTGGGAGTGAATCGCAAAAAGTTAGGTTGCAGGTGCAGCAGGTTATTAAGAAGGCAAATGGAATGTTGGTCTTTATCGCTAGAGGAATTGAATTCAGGTGTAGGGAGGTAATGTTGCAACTGTATAAGGTACTGGTGAGACCGCACCTGGAATACTGTGTCCAGTTCTGGTCTCCATATTTGAGGAAGGATATACTGGCTTTGGAGATGGTCCAGAGGGGGTTTACTAGGTTGATCCCTGCGATGAAGGGGTTGACTTATGATGAAAGATTAAATCGTCTAGGATTGTATTCACTCGAGTTCAGAAGAATGAGAGGAGATCTTATAGAAATATATAGGATTATGAAGGGTATGGATAGGATAGATGTAGGAAGGTTTTTTGAGCTGGCCGGGGAAACTAAAACGAGAGAACACAGTCTCAAGATTCGGGGGAGTAGATTTAGGACAGAGATGAGGAAAAATAGTTTTTCCCAGAGAGTAGTGAATGTTTGGAATTCTCTAACCAGGGAAGTGGTTGAGGCTGCCTCATTAAACATATTTAAAATTCGGTTAGATACATTTTTACATGATAGAGGAATTAGGGGATATGGGAAGAAGGCAGGTAGGTGGAGTTAGGTCATAAATTAGATCAACCATGATCTTATTGAATGGTGGAGCAGGCTCGATGGGCCATTTTTGGCCTACTCCTGTTCCTACTTCCTTTGTTCCTATGTTCCTAAGTCAGGGTCCTCTCTGAAGGAAAGGACTGTATTATTGAGGTACTAGTTATTCTCAGGCAGTGAAGGTGAACAGAGATGTTCTGCATCAGCAGTGGAAGGAAGGTACCATCTTATATTGGAAGTGGACACCTCGTGTCCTGTCTGTGGAAGTTCTCTCAAAGTCAACCTCAAACCTGAGAGCACACCGAAGAAGTCTGATGTGGTGCATGTCACACAAAATTCAACTTATTATCAGGATTTCAGTGACCAATCAGTTCTTACGATGTTGTCCTGTTGGTTTAGTGCATCAGCAGTATCGTGATGAGTGCCAATTATCAGGCCAAGCAAGCTAGTGATGAATGAAGTCAATGTGGTCCTCTCAAAGGGAACGTCTTTAGCAGTTGAATAGAAAGATTAACCCCTCCAGAAGCTTTAGCAATTGGATGGAAATTCAAGATTCAAGATTCCTTTATTGTCATGTAATACAGGTATATGCCACTTAATATCCACAATTTATTCTGTGAAATTGGGCATTATGCAATGTGGATATTGTGCAAACACCAAATTATATACTTAGTAAAGCTATATGGAATACTATAGTGTACCTGTAAACTTTTTATTTGTTAGTGGAGACCAACACGGCGCTGTGGGCAGAGAGTGGGGCAATGAGATCAATGTGGGGACCGACACAGTGCTGTGGGGAAAGAGCTGGGCAGTAGGATCAGTTTGGGGAACAACTCAACAATGTGGGGAGAGAACGAGGAAGTGGGATCAGTGTGGGGACTGACATGGGGCTGTACGGAGAAAGCGGGTAGTGGGATCAGTGTGGAAACAGATACAGGGCTGTGGGGAGTGCGAAGGGCAGTGGGATTACTTTGGACTGATACAGGGCTGTGGGGAGAGAGAAGGGCAGTCAGTATACAATTTCCTATAGCTAGTGATCACTTTTCTAAATTCCTGCGGACTTACTCACGGTAACTGAAATAATTATGGGACCACGGACGTATATGCAGTCAGATGTTGCCTGAATGGACATTAAGCGGTGCATACCTGAGGGCTAAACATGTAATATTTCACAAAATTGCCTACTGTAAGGCAGCCAAAGAGTCACCATTAGCGTCACCTGATGCCCCTTACAGTAAGAAAGAAATAGAAGCAAAAGAGAGTTCCTTCATTGCCATTGAGCGTCCATGGATTTTCCTCCCGCAGCCTTTGCAGTCACACAGAGTCCTCTTCAATTCACAGGCAACCCAAGCTCTGACATGATCAGGAACCCTTCAGCACCCGAGACCTTTCGGGACCCCTTATTGCCCTCAGCAGCCTCTTAAATCCTGGTTCTGATACCTGGTTTCCATGAGCCAGATTGCAGCAGCCCTCAGCCCTTACGGATCCCCTGACCTCAAGTCTCCCACAGCCTGTGTGGGTTCCTCAGCTGCTGAGCCCCTCACTAGTTCATTGCCATGATCACTATCAAGTAGGGTCCTACAGCAGCTGAGCCTCTCACTGGTCCACTGCCATGGTCACCGCCCTGTAGGGTTATCTCTTCTCCTTCTCCTTTCTCATTGGGGTTGTTTCTCCCCATTTCTGGTGTCCCGTGCCAGTCCGCTGACAGTCTTTGGTGCAGACCTCCGCAGTTGCAGGATTTTACTTAGGAAAACCATCAGTTGCTTTCAGAGGCTGTTTAAAGCCTGTTTGGAGCCATTGGCATTAGGACTGGGATGGTTGAACCCTTTGTAGCAGCACTGTGTCTCTGCTCTTCACTCTCCTGGGTCCAGCAGCACCGCTGGCATTACAGCAGCTCTGGCAGTGTCGCCACGTTCACAGCAGATTCAGTCATCTGCTACTTCTGTATTTCTCCAGAGAGAGAGCTGCTCTAATATAGGATCTAGGAAGCACCCTGTGAAATGAATAAAAGCTCTCATAACTGGAGGAAGAATACATGCTTTTATTAGATTATAACAAAAGGTAGGGTCTTACAATAGTCTTCAGTAGGGTTCAGGATTTAGGCGGGAAACCTGGGTTATATATGGGTAATTAGGGGCGGAGCCAGCCATCAGCATAACCCATCATCAGTGAATCTCAGTTCACTGCATTCAGCCCTTCCTGCAGAATTAGGGTCTGTGGATGAAGACAGAGAACACAGATTCAGCAAGAAAAAAAAATCAAAATATATACAATTATTTACAGATGATCTGGGGGTCTGGAAATCCTGGAGGAGCACCTCAGCACTGGTGGGCCTTGGGCCCTTTGGGTCTCTTGGTCCCCTCATAGGGGAGGTACAGTGGGCGGTAGGGTCTCCGGTTCTATGATAGAGGGGGATTATTCTTCCTCCTGAACCATATCTCCTGAGGCTCTGAATGGAGGTGGTGAAAAAGAGTTCTGGAACTTGTAGGTCACCTGAGGTAACGGACTCTCTGTTCCGGTGGGTGCCAGGACCCTGATGGAGATGGTGTCTTGTTTGCCATCTGGGTATTCTACATAGGTGTTGGTGGGGTTGGAGTGGAGCAGTTTCACCGTCTCCACCAGGGCACTGGTCTTGCTTCTCCTCACGTGCTTTCTTAGGTCTGGACCTGGTATGGTGAGCCAGGTTGGGAGTATAGTTCCTGATGCGATCTTCTTTCAAGATTGAATAAAAGCTCGAGAGGAGTCGCAATGGTTGCTGAACAGAGGAGCGACCGAATGGAATGGAGCGCCATGGGTAGGATATTCTGCCAGTGTGAGTCTGGGAAATTTCTTGACTTGAGGGCCAAGTTGACAGCTTTCTAGACTGGTGTTTTCTTTTTCAACCTGCCAATTCCCCAGGGGGTTGTAGCTAGTAGTCCTGATGGATGCAATGCCCCTCACCAGCAGGTACTGACATAGCTCCTTGCTCATAAATGATGAGCCCCAGTCGTTATGGATATAGCTGGGATACCCAAACAGGGCGAAAATAGAATCTAGGACCTTGATTACTGATGAGGTGGAGGTGGCTGGACATGGGATAGCGAACGGGAAGCAGGAGTACTCATCAATGATGGAGAGAAAAAGTGTATTCCCGATCATGGAGGGGAAAGGCCCCTTAAAATCAACACTGAGCTGTTCGAAGAGCCGGGATGACTTAATCAGCTGTGCCTTAGCGGGGCGGTAGAAGTGCGGCTTGCACTCCATGCAGACTTGGCAGGACCTGGTCATTTCCCTGACATCTTCCATTGAGTAGGGCAGATTGCACGCCTTGACAAAGTGAGCCATGTGAGTAACCCTTTGATGGCAAAGCTCATTATGTAGAGACCACAGTTGGCTGGTGTGTGCTGAGGCACAGCTTCCTCTGGATAAGGCATCTAAAGGGTCATTAAGGGCTCCTGGCTGATAGGCAATGTCATAATTGTAGGTGGAGAGTTCGATCCTCCACTTAGAAATATTGTCATTTTTAATTTTACCCTTCTTGATGTTATTGAACATAAATGCGACAGAGCGCTGGTCAGTGAGGAGCGTAAATTTCCTACCAGCCAGGTAGGGCCTCCAGTGCCTGATGGCCTCCACAATGCTTGAGCCTCTTTCTCCACAGAGGGATTCCAGAGCACGTGGAGCAAGAAAAGTGCCACCGGCCTGCCAGCCTGGTTGAGGGTAGCAACCAGAGCCACGTCCGAAGCATCACTTTTCACCTGGAAAGGTACATTCTCGTCCACCATGTGCATGGTGCTTTTGCAATGTGGCTTCGGACATAGGTAAAAGCCATTTAGGCTTCAGCCAAGAAGGGAAAAGTAATGGATTTTAAAAAGGGGTGAATCTTATCGGCGTATTGAGGGATCCACTGCATGTAATATGAGAAAAACCCCAGGTATCTCCTCAAAACTTTCATGGTCCTTAGAATAGGGAGCTCTAATGGGGGGGAATCCTATTAGGGTCACAGCCAATAACACCATTCTCCATCACGTAGTCCAAGAAACCCAATCATTTAGTCCTGAACACACACTTGCTGGAGTTATAGGTGAGGTTCAGGACTTTTGCTGCCTGGAGAAAGCTCTGAAGGTTGGCATTATGGTCCTCCAAGGTGTGGTCACAGATGGTGACATTGTTGAGGTAAGGGGAAGGTAGCCTTCAACCCACACTCATTGACCATCCTGTCCATCTGCCTTTGGAAGATAGAAACCCCAATGGTCATACCGAAAGGAACCCTCCGGAATTGATAGAGATGCCCCTTTGCCTCAAAAGCAGTATAGGGACGGTCCTCGGAATAGATTGGCAGCTGGTGAAAGGCAGCCTTTGGGTTGATGTTCGAATAGACCTGATACTGCGCAATATCATTCACCATGTCTGAAATTCGAGGGGTGGGGCTTTGCGTCCAGGAGTGTGAAACAATTAATTGTTTGGCTATAGTCAATTACTAGCCTGGACTTACTTTCCCCTTTTACTACCACCACTTGCACTCTCCTTGGGTTAATACGGGTTCAATGATTTTCTTGTTGAGCAGGCGTTGAGTCTCTGATTTTATGAACTCCTGATCAGTATCACAGTACCTCCTGCTCTTCATAGCAATCGGCTTGCAAACCGGAGACAGATTTAGGAAGAGAGGTGGGGGTGTTGATATTAAGTGTGGAGAGGCTGCATGAGGGATCCAATTTTAATGGCCCTCCATTCCAAATCATTATGGGAGGGAGGGAACCAGAATACTCTGAAATCAGACTTTTAAGGTGACAAAAGAAGTTAAGTCCCAACAGTACCAGAGCACACAAATCGTTAAGCACATACAACTGAAGTTTACAAAATTCTCCCCCCCCTTTCAAAAGACAAATGTACAGTACATTTGAGTAGAGTGCAAATGAGATGCTAATTAGGATACAGTTTAAGTTTGTATTTTCGAACAGTCTGAGAGTCTATGAAACTTTCTGTAGACCTAGTGTCAATTAAGCATCTAGTTGCATGTCTGTTTACCTTGACAGTCACCAGAGAGTTGCTGAGTTGATGTATTCTGTCTTGGTCCAGAACCATTGATGCTAGGACCCTGGAGACTCTGTGTTCCCCCTTGCTTGAGTAGCCCCCTCCTTCCTGATGCACCGGCAGGCAAGATGGCATAAACCTCGTGGCACGGCAAGATGACCACCCTTCTTCCTCCTCTAACAATGACGGTGCTAAATTCGAATAGCAGGAAGATGGCCGCCGAGATTTTTTGCGTCGTTTTCCAACTGCCACCCTCCTTCAGCAAGTACGGTCTGGCGAGTTTGGGGATGAGGGTGATGGCTTGGGGCTGGAGTCGGAGTCAGGAGCTGTGCAGGCTGTGGATTTCCCTGGTGTTCCCTTTGCATGCAGACCCTTGCCCAGTGTCCCCTCTTAATGCTGCTGGAGCAGACAGATTCCTTAGCTGGGCATCGAGAGCGTAGATGCTGGCTTCTGCCACAGAAGAAGCACTCCCTGGTGCGGGAGTGCTCTCTAGCACGGGAGGTGGTTGCCATTAGGGCAGGGATAGCTGCCTGTCCTGGGAAGGGTTCGCGGGGAGAGCTTTGTCATTGGATTTGAGGTCGTCGGTCTTGAGCAGGGCCTGTTCAAGCGACATGGCCAGTTCAATACAGCTGGCCAAGTCTTTCTTAACCAACTCAAGTAGTCGCTGCCTCACGTATCTTGAGCGGATCCCTGCGACTAGGATGTCCTGGATCTGCTCTTCCTCACAAATACAGCTGGTAGCTGCTTCATACCAGCACTTTTTGGCAAGAGTCCACTGGCTAGGCAGATATTCATTGATGGTCTCTCCAACATAGAGCGAGTCGATGCCTCACTAGGCCTTTGTTTTGTGACTTCAGGTTCCGAGCCTTCAGACACTCAATGGCAGGATCATAGGTTGCACAGTCCCGAATTACTTTGTACCCCTTAGTTCCTACCCTCGACACGAGGGCCGACCTCTTGAGTTTATCAGTGTTGAACACGTCCCTGGTCACGTTCAGATAGGCATAGAAGCAGTCCAGTCAGTAAGCAAACTCCTCGGCAGGATCTTGGGACACAGGATCAATCAGGAGCATAACTCGGCTTGAGCAGCGCCTCCATCTTCTTGTTTCAAGCTAATCAAATTGTAATGCAAATAAAAGCTCACAACTGGAGGGAGAACACACACTTTTATTATCTTATAACAACGGGTAAGATCTTACAAGGGTCTTCAGTAGGACCCTGAGTTTAGGCAAGAAACCTGGGTTATATATCGGTAGATGGGGGCGGAGCCTGGGGATGGAGCCAGCCATCTGTACAACCCATCACCAGGGAATCTCAGATCACTGCACACCCAACACATTGTGGAAGGTCAAACTGGATGAGTGAACCCTCACCATCATTAGGGTCATGAATCAGTGCTGGGATATTCATTGAACCCCGCTACCCCTCCATTCTTACACACACACACACACACACACACCATTTTAATGTGCTCATCATTTGATTCCAGCCGTCCAGCACTACTTAATGGACTACACACCTGGCACTCTTCTACCAATAATTCTCTTTAATTACGTCTCAGGTGTCACATCCTCCACCACTCCCTCATATTCTTACTCCTTTTCCACTTGCAGAATTGCATCTAATGATGAAAATTAATATATTTAGAAATTAATAGTCTTTCTTGCAACCAACAATTTTGGAACCATTTTTTTTCAGGTGCCAGATTTAAAATCAAATTTTCAATCCCTCCTTGCTTGAATGATTGAATAGGGGTTGCAGAGATTCCTCTCGTTATTCTTTTCTGTCCTTAATTTATGTTGTCAAATATTCATCCAGACACATAAATGAATTCGTTAATTGGCAACAATGTGATATTATAAGTCCTTGTTAACAGCAATGCAGGAGAGTGTATCTGACAGATTCCCAGTTTTTATTGTACATCAAACAAAATCCATTTCCTCAGAGAATAGAATCCATTTCAACATTCGAGGCAAGAGCAATGATCATCTCCTTCTGATAAAAGCAGAGTAAATTCTCCACAAATTTCATTATGGAGAATAGTTGCACACAAATGTGCAACCACAAAGCCTGAATTACAGGGGAATTATCTAATTATCTCCATTCTGGCTAGGAATAGAGCTGAAACTATATGCAGACATGAGGAAATGAACAAGAAATGTATTATTTCAAATAATCAAATAGAAATTCAAACCTGTCACACAATTTCTGCTTAACTTCTGTGTCAAATCAAAAGTCAGTGCAGAAAGTTTACAGTCAAATATTATCTGCCCTTAGCTTAGTCTTTCCAATACCTGGAGCCTGTTCTCCTGCACACAGTTCTTGTGAAGAATTAAATCGCACTTCCTAAAGCCAAATTTTAAAAGTGATCCTTTGCCTTTCTTTTTTTGTTGCTACTTATCACAGTTACATTCAAGACTCACTTCAGAAAAATAAATAGATGGGACAAAGAATGTTGCAATGACAAGAGACCTGGAGGAACTGACTCCTAATTTCTAAGACTAATTCCAACTAATGCAAGCGTCAATATCGCAGGACTATATTCGTATACCTGTAGTTAGTATTAACTGTATTTCGTAGAATTTCCATCTTTAAACTGTGTAGCGCAATCAATGACCAATCACAGACATGAAGTAAGAGCCAAAGGTTTTATTGAGCTAAAGATCCAAGCATGCCTCAGCATGCTGCTGGCTCAAGTCCAAGGGCAGGTATGAGGGAGGAGACTAAGGTTCTCGGCCTTTATTAGGGGTCTTAAGAGGAGGGACTACCGGTTCAGTAGGTGGGCCAGCCTGCCCAGCTCAATGGGGAACATGCCCGCAATACCACCACATTCACCCTCCTTTTTAGATAGAGTCTGGCACGGTGAAATGGGGCACTGTCTTTATGGTCCATGAGTTGCACAGCAATGTTCACAGGTTTAGACTCTATGGCGGTTTTACCCATCGTTGGGACCTCCGCAGTCCTGCTGGCTGTGTTTCTTGCTCTGGTGGCTCGATGCTCGGTAACTGGGTTGGGTGTTGGGGGGGATGAACCATATCAGTGACTCCCAGGATTGTGGGAGTGGGGGGTTTAGTTAGTAACCGAGGAGGGAAACCCTCCAGCAGGGGGAAACATTTGGGGGGGATGTGCTGAGGATGGGATCTCCAAGTCCTCAACCGGGTGGTCTCTGGGTCCGGCTGGTCGCTGCCCAAGGGTATCAGATGCACTTCCTGCGGAGGGATTCCCACTTGTGCTAGGTCCCAAATGGACACTGTGTCATTCCATCCATCTGGGTACCTTACCAGAGCAGACTGGGGCTTTGCATGCAGGAGGTGCACTTCCTCCACCAGTGGGTCTGTCTTGCTTCCAGAGGAGCATTGGCCCAGGGGCTGTCAGCTAGACCATCAGCGTGGTTCCTGATGCCAACTTCCTAGGGAAGGAGAACAATCTTTAATGGGGCTTTGCATTTGTAGCCGTACAGAGTAGAGACCTGGTGGCATGCAATACTTCTGGGAGTACCTCTTGCCACTGGGACACATTCATCCCTTTTGCCTTTAGGGCCCACAGGATGTAATGATATGGTTTATTGTATGTACTAGCTAGTACAGACATGGGCTGGCCCGCCCTCCTGATGACATCCTCTCCTAGACTCCTCCTTGAACTCCTCCCCTGTGACCCAGGCCATAAAGGTCGAGTCACCTCTTCCTTCCCTGCACTTCCCTAGCCTGGATCCAGGCCAGCAAGTCTTGTGTGTAATAAAGCCTATCATTCCTGTTAGTCTTTGTCTTTGTGATTATTGGGGCAACTGGTAGTGCCCAACAATTTATTACACACAATTTTTTAACATCTCTGGTAATGGAGAAGTTGCTGCATGCCATTCGGCTAGAGGTAGATCCCCAAGTCACAGGTGTATCAGAACTCTTTGAACAGTGGGTTAACTGCTTCAACAACTTCCACAAGGCCGCCGCTGGAGTGGTCGATTTAGATGAGAAGAGACTGAAGATCCTACAGGCAAGAGTTGGCCAGAGGGCTTTCCAGGCCATAGGAAGCAGCATGATCTACTCTGAAGTGATGGCTGAACTTTGGGCGCTATACAAGCCCAAGGTTAATGAAGTCTACTCCCGTTACCTGCTGGTGTCCAGAAAACAGCAGCCTGGTGAGTTGGTTGAAGAGTTTGTTCAATCCCTGGTAACACTGGGAAAAGACTGTTTGGGGAACCCCACGACCCCGATATTGGGGGCCCAGTGCATGGAAGACCTGGTCTGGGACGTTTGTGTGTCAGGGTTGAGGTCGGATTATATCTGACAAAGTGTTCTCAAGGAGGACCAACTCCCACTAAAAAGGGTGATCCAACTGGCAAGACTTAGATTTGGCCCAGCGCCACGTGGAGTCGATCATGGCTGCCATCCTGGGAATCAGTATTGGGGGTGACCAACCCAACCACAGCTGTGGTGATACTGGCATTGTCGAGATGCAACATCTGCGGGCAGGCTAGACACTTGCGACACCTCTGTCCCATGAAAGGAGCTACCTGCTCGGGCTGCAGGAAGAAGGGCCACTACCAGAAAGTTTGTAGGTCCAGAACCCTGTCCAGGAGCAGCGCGGCGTGTGGGACTGAAGAACTTCCGGAACCGACTGCATGCACGGTAAGGGGGGTTGCCATCTTACTCACTACTGTCCCCATCTTCTACGCCACGGCCTACCTCCTCGATGACATAATTTCCACCCTTGACGACACCACTTCTGCCTTCTTTCTTGATGATGGCAGCGTGGTCAACATGGAGGCCCCCAACTTGAGTGTCGGGCTTCCCCACCGAGGAGGAGGAGGAGGTACCTGTCCTGGCATCAGTCACCCTGAATCAAGCCAGCCCTCACCCGATCATGAACTCCAGGATGTAGATAGAGGTGAATGGGCGCAAGACGAACTGCCTCTTTAACAGCGGCAGCACCAAAAGTTTTATCCACCCCGAGGTGGTTCGCAGACTCTCCCTTCCCATCTGGCCGATGACTGGATCGGTATCGGTGGCAATGAATGACCAACAGACTTGTATCCAGGGGTACTGTGTAGCATCTCTGACAGTGGTGGGGGGGGGGGGGGGGAATGTTACAATGCCCCAGCTCTGTGCTCCGATCCTCCTGGACCTCGACTTCCAGAGTCAGTTCAGGAGTGTGACAATGGTGTTCGGGGGCCCCCAACCGCTGCTTACCATTCACATCCTCCAGCTTACGGATCCCACTCTGCAGCCAAGCACCCGTGCTCTGGCACTGTCCTGCAGCCTCGCCACACTACGGGTGGCCCATCTGTCACTGGTCGTTCCTGACTGTGAGCAGGGAATGGGGGTTGTTAAATTACATCAGCACCCCTTTTAGCTGACACTGGAAATCTAGTCCCAAACTGACGGTGGCGCAGAGATGGGGCATCACCAGCAGTCTGAAATTTTTGTATTTCATCCCCCCCACCCATGGTTAGATTCACTGAGCATTTCCAGTGGATTTCTGTCAAGAGGGACTTGGAGCCTAGTGCTACCCGGCACTTCACAGGGGACATGGTCAGGGAGTAGAGTTTGGTGGCACACGAGTGTACGAAACTCTTGGTGCTGCCCATGTTGAACAGACAACCCGTGGTGTGACTGTTTCCTCTATGTTCATCATGGACTGTCCCAGATGGTGTGGTTGACTCTGGTCCAAGATGATCGAGGCTAACGTTGATTCGCTGTCTGACCCACTCCTGCCATGTCGTGGAGTTGGCGACTGCCAAGACGACCACCCGGGAGATCGCAAAGATGGCTGCTATCATAGATCGCACACGGTGGGGAAGTGAAGCCGGCAGTGAAGTGGGCCTAGAAGTTCAGTTCTCCACCACTGGAAGTGACGAATGGAGCTGCTCGATCCAAGATGGCGACATGGGTCATGGGCCGCATGTGGCGCTGCTCACGGGGGTCTTAGATCGGCATACCCTTGCATAGTGCCCTTTCCACTGGCAGTTCAAGCAAGTCATGCTATGTGCAGGACAGTACTTTCAGGGATGTTTGCTTTGGCCACAGTAGTTGCACCTCATAAGCTCAGCAGTTGCAGCAGTTGTCAGGGGCAGGGGTCCAGAATCCCAAGATGGCATCATCTGTTCTGCATATCTGGGAGCCATGTGACCCATGGCATAGGGCTTC
This sequence comes from Narcine bancroftii, assembly GCF_036971445.1. Classification (NCBI taxonomy): domain Eukaryota; kingdom Metazoa; phylum Chordata; class Chondrichthyes; order Torpediniformes; family Narcinidae; genus Narcine; species Narcine bancroftii. The sequence continues at coordinate 49,510,247 of NC_091469.1, forward strand.
GCATTCTTTTGGGCTGTCTCCATGGCCTGGGCCACCTGTATGACTTCCTGTAGGGACTGATTGCCCTTTTCCAGGAGTCGTTCGTGAATGTGTTGGGTGCGGAACCCAGTGACCAGCCCGTTCGGATGAGCTCCTCCTGGTGCTCTGGTGCCTTCATGTCCCGGCACCTGCAGTCTTGTCCCAGCTCCCACATGGCCCACACGAATCTGTCAACTGACTCACCTGGGCCTTGGCGTCGGGAACCAAGCTGGAAGAGTGTGTACATGGCGTTCCTTGGCACCCTATACTGCTGCCAGAGCAGGGCCATCATCTCTCCATACTCCTTGCAATTGCGGATCAGTTGTTACACGAGATGGCTTACTGCTGTGAATAGTAGGTCATACTCATCACCGTCTGCTGTGATTTTGTGGTGGCTCATGAAGGCCTTCAAGCAGTGTAGCCACATATCGAATTTCATGGAGGCCTCTGGGTCTTTCGGGTCGATCTCCAGCTTCTCCAACCGAATAGCCTTGTCCATGGCACTTAAAATTTAGATCAATCAATTGTAGCACGATCAATGACCACTCACAGACATGAAGTAAGGGCTAAAGGCTTTATTGATTGAAAGATCCAAGCATGCCTCAGCATGCTGCTGGCTCAAGTCCAAGGGCAGGTATGGGGGAGGAGACTAGGGCTCTCGGTCTTTATTCGGGGTCTTAGGGGAAGAGGCTACTGGTTCAGCAGGTGGGCCAGCCTGCCCAGCTCAGCAGGGAACATGCCCACAATACCATGTTCCACCACAAATTGATTTTCTATGAAAACATAGGTGGAGTTAAAGAGAGACTCCAAATTGGCAATTTTCATCTGTTTAGTTCAGTTGGAACTTTTTGTTGGATGTCATTGGCTACTTGATGCACAGATACCTCCCTCTGCAGTTTACTTACTGAACACAAAGTCTGATTAATTGTGGGCCTCGGAAAGCTGCAGCACAGATGCCTTGGAACAATAACTGGATGATTTCCAACAAGAAGTAATTACATTCATCTGTGCATCAAAATTGTAATGTTTTGTTTAAATCAGGTGATTGAATATTGAGTAAAGTGGGGCAAAAAGTTCCATTTATCAGTGTACATAATAAAATAAAGAGCGTTCTTGCTGATTAATTGCCAAAGCTATAGAAATTTAATCAAAGTGAAATATTTATTGCTAAGATCATTCCTGACAGATGGAGGTTGATCATTTGCAGAAATTAGTTTTGTTGTAGAGTCAAAGGGAGATACAGCCCAGAAACACGGCCTTTGGCATATTCAGTCTGTGCAGACCATCAACCATACAAAGGTGGTGCTTAATTGATTTTTTTGTGTGGTTTTGAAATGCCTTGTGGGTTTCTTTTCAGGTTACTGTTTTGTAGTGCTTGCTTTCTTTCTTACCACCTTATCTTTATATTTGCCTCTGTTTTCACAGGATTTCCACATGTTTACCTTTGATTTTTTTTTGTTGTGGCATTGCTAGTTCTCTATTATGCTTTTTGGCAACTGGATGTCTTTCCCCTCAGGCTTATAAATTGGTTTTGTACTACAATAAGTTAACAAGAAACACTAGTTTTCTTCAGCAATTTTGTGTACTGCTTTGTCCCACAAGAAATTCTATATTGAACAAATCCTCTGTTTGGTTGTGTCTTTACAAATCAGTCAATTTGTCCAATTAAATGTGAATTGTTCTGATCAAAGGTCATTGTCCTGAAACATGACTATTTCCACCATTGTGCATTATAAAAGAAAATGGTGGTCCGCCAGAGCTGCGTTAACAGTAACACTGCCACTGGTGTGGACCTGAGAGAGGAGGGAGTGGAGACACAATGTTCTGCAGAGCCCTACTGCCCAGTCCTGATGCTGATGGCTCTGTACAGCTTTTAAATGTCCTGTTGAAGAGTTGACTTTTTTAAAAAAATCCTCCAACCATGGAGGTCTGTCTTGGGTAAACTTATACATTTTGTTCATTTTAGATTTGTCACAGTGTTTGAGCTACCGAAAGAAAATAGACACACACACCGAGAGCAGTTCAGATTATACAAATCTTTATTACAAATTCAAAAGCCGATTTCACACTACAATATGCAAGCCCTTCCCAACTATACTTATCAACGCTTGGACTGGTCCCAACTGCCGAAGCGAGGCAACGACTGCACACTTGTAGTAAGTTGTCAGGGCACTGGTAGCAGCTTCTCCACCTCCCTCGACCGGGACGTTGGCTGGACTCTAGAAGTTCTTCTTCTTGCTGAGAGATGTTGCCACCTCTCGGAGAGTCTCAAACTTCAGCAACGGTACCATGGCTTATATTACCCAAAAACTGCTTACCCAAGCACCTATTCCCAGCACAGCAAGAAAGATAAGCGAGCACGCTAGCATGCTAGGCTTCTATCGAATAACATAATTTTCAGCTTATCACTTTGAATACAATGGTTTATTTTGAATCAAGGCTAGGCCTCTGACAGTCTGTGACCAAAACAAGCAGGAAGGTTAGATGTTCTTGGAACACAGATGTCCTTTCTTCAGATAACAGCATCTCTGGCCACTCGGTGGAATTTAGCTTATGTCTGCTGAAATTAAAAAACAAGCAGGTTCTCAGCCTTGCAGAAGCAAAAGGTTGCAAAAGTAAAAAAAAAACAGAATCTTCCATTACATTCCACCCCTTGGTCACAGGCTGTCAGACACGAGACTTGAGAAGCATAAGATTCTTCTTCTTTGACTTGGCTTCGCGGACGAAGATTTATGGAGGGGGTAAATGTCCACGTCAGCTGCAGGATCGTTTGTGGCTGACAAGTCCGATGCGGGACAGGCAGACACGGTTGCAGCGGTTGCAGGGGAAAATTGGTTGGTTGGGGTTGGGTGTTGGGTTTTTCCTCCTTTGCCTTTTGTCAGTGAAGTGGGCTCTGCGGTCTTCTTCAAAGGAGGTTGCTGCCCGCCGAACTGTGAGGCACCAAGATGCACGGTTTGAGGCGATATCAGCCCACTGGCGGTGGTCAATGTGGCAGGCACCAAGAGATTTCTTTAGGCAGTCCTTGTACCTTTTCTTTGGTGCACCTCTGTCACGGTGGCCAGTGGAGAGCTCGCCATATAACAGGATCTTGGGAAGGCGATGGTCCTCCATTCTGGAGACGTGACCCACCCAGCGCAGCTGGATCTTCAGCAGCGTGGACTCGATGCTGTCGATCTCTGCCATCTCGAGTACTTCGATGTTAGGGATGAAAGCGCTCCAATGAATGTTGAGGATGGAGCGGAGACAACGCTGGTGGAAGCGTTCTAGGAGCCGTAGGTGATGCTGGTAGAGGATCCATGATTCGGAGCTGAACAGGAGTGTGGGTATGACAACGGCTCTGTATACGCTTATCTTTGTGAGGTTTTTCAGTTGGTTGTTTTTCCAGACTCTTTTGTGTAGTCTTCCAAAGGCGCTATTTGCCTTGGCGAGTCTGTTGTCTATCTCGTTGTCGATCCTTGCATCTGATGAAATGGTGCAGCCGAGATAGGTAAACTGGTTGACCGTTTTGAGTTTTGTGTGCCTGATGGAGATGTGGGGGGGCTGGTAGTCATGTTGGGGAGCTGGCTGATGGAGGACCTCAGTTTTCTTCAGGCTGACTTCCAGGCCAAACATTTTGGCAGTTTCCGCAAAACAGGACGTCAAGCGCTGAAGAGCTGGCTCTGAATGGGCAACTAAAGCGGCATCGTCTGCAAAGAGTAGTTCACGGACAAGTTTCTCTTGTGTCTTGGTGTGAGCTTGCAGGCGCCTCAGATTGAAGAGACTGCCATCCGTGCGGTACCGGATGTAAACAGCGTCTTCATTGTTGAGGTCTTTCATGGCTTGTTTCAGCATCATGCTGAAGAAGATTGAAAAGAGGGTTGGTGCGAGAACACAGCCTTGCTTCACGCCATTGTTAATGGAGAAGGGTTCAGAGAGCTCATTGCTGTATCTGACCCGACCTTGTTGGTTTTCATGCAGTTGGATAACCATGTTGAAGAACTTTGGGGGGCATCCGATGCGCTCTAGTATTTGCCAAAGCCCTTTCCTGCTCACGGTGTCGTAGGCTTTGGTGAGGTCAACAAAGGTGATGTAGAGTCCTTTGGTTTGTTCTCTGCACTTTTCTTGGAGCTGTCTGAGGGCAAAGACCATGTCGGTAGTTCCTCTGTTTGCGCGAAAGCCGCACTGTGATTCTGGGAGAATATTCTCGGCGACACTAGGTATTATTCTATTTAGGAGAATCCTAGCGAAGATTTTGCCTGCAATGGAGAGCAGCGTGATTCCCCTGTAGTTTGAGCGGTCTGATTTCTCACCTTTGTTTTTGTACAGGGTGATGATGGTGGCATCACGAAGGTCCTGAGGCAGTTTTACTTGGTCCCAACAAAGCTTGAAAAACTCATGCAGTTTGACATGCAGAGTTTTGCCACCAGCCTTCCAGACCTCTGGGGGGATTCCATCCATACCTGCTGCTTTTCCACTTTTCAGTTGTTCGATTGCCTTATATGCCTCATCCTGGGTGAGGACCTCATCCAGCTCTAGCCTTAGGGGCTGTTGAGGGAGCTGGAGCAGGGCGGAATCTTGGACTGAGCAGTTGGCACTGAAAAGAAATTGGAAGTGTTCTGACCATCGGTTGAGGATGGAGATCTTGTCGCTGAGGAGGACTTTGCCGTCTGAGCTGCGCAGCGGGCTTTGGACTTGGGGTAAGGGGCTGTACACAGCCTTTAGAGTCTCGTAGTAACCCCTGAAGTCGCCAATGTCCCCGCTGAGCTGGGTTTGCTTGGCGAGGCTAGTCCACCACTCATTTTGGATCTCCCGGAATTTGCGCTGAAGATGGCTGCATGCACGACGGAAGGCTTGTTTCTTCTCTGGACAGGACGGCTTTGAAAGGTGAGCCTGGTGGGCAGCTCGCTTCTACAAAAAGAGCGTAAAAGAGAAATCAAAACTACAATAATCACAAAAATAAGCAATAATGCGAGCAACCAACGGAGAATATTGTGGCCCAAACCCCCAAATGTACCAGTTAACCATGAAAAATGATTCCAACCAAGGTTCAAACTATCCTTGTTGGCCACAATACCCAGACACTGGAGCTCACAAACAGATTTTGATACATGCTGAACAATAACATATCTATATAAGCTGCACTTGAGGCAGGTGACAGAGGACTTCCTTGGTGTAATGCATCGGACCGTGTCCCCCACAAGCAACTCCCTCGGAATGTCTTCGACATTACAAATCCAATTGTTGGCACCAAAGCAGCTGTTAAGCTAGATCACCAGGAGCGTAAGACGGAGAACCTGGAACAAAGAAGCCTGACACATATCACTCATGATACCGTAAGCGATCAGTGTTTAAACAGACTAAATCATCCTGTCCCTCAATAGCTACCCACCGGGTGTTACCCTGGGCAGGTGTTACTATTTCTCCTTTTACAGAAGGGCCACTACCTGATGGTGCCACCATTCCTTTTGTCCGGCATTTTCTAGTTCGGGAGTGGGAGGAAATGACTGTTTTCCCTCTGGAATAGGCTGTAGTTCAGAAGCGTGAAGAAGTCGGTGGAAGGTGTACCTCCTTTTAAAGGGCGATGATTCAAATTGTCGACTGCCTGCTGCAGCACATGGAACCACCCCTTCAGGGTCCACAGTGGTGTTAACAAACGAATTTGTTCCTTCAGTAAGCCGTTCATTCGTTCAACTAACCCAGCAGCCTGCAGGTAATAAGGAATATGGTGAACCCATAAGATACCATTGTAATTTGCCCAAACACAGATTGCCTTCCCGGAGAAGTATGAGCCATTATCAGACTGAATCTCCTCTGGAACATCGTAACGAGAAATTAAATGATTTAGTCCTTGGATAATACTAGCTTGGTCAGCTGTCTTGGTGGGAAAAGCAAAAACCAGGCCCGAAAATGTGTCAACCATTACTAGGTCGTAACATTTACCCATACAGTCTGGCATGGGGCCTATGTAATCAATTTGCCAAACCGCAGCTGAGCGAGCACCCCGTTTTATTCAGCCATGTGGACCAGGAGGAATGGTATGGGACTTTACAAGCTGACATTCTGGGCAGGTACGCACGACCATGCGGACATCATCCTGATGGACGATGATGTGGATGAGCCCACATAGCTGATCTCTTCTCCCCCAAATGACCACTCTGTTCATGTGCCCATTGAGCCAGGGGGACAGTATCAGCACGGCTGATAGTGGCAAGCTGATCTGCTACTGCATTATGTTGTGCCATGTTAGTCGTCACATTGGTATGGGCATTAACGTGATATACGGTTATCTCACAGTGGTGGGAAGCATCCCACAACAGCTGCCACAACTGTTTGCTCCATACTGGGCAGTCATGTATCAACCAGTCGTTCTTTTGCCAATCAGGCATCCATACCACAAGTCCATTAGCCACAGCCCAGGAATCAGTAAACAGGCGAAGAGGGTGATCATGGGGATCTAGTTGTAAAGTGACTTCCTTCAACTCAGCATACTGACTGGAGCCACCATCCCCCTCCTCTGATAAGTGAGTTCCTGACTTGGAATGGTAAGCCACTGCCTTCCACTTTTGCTTTCCTTGCACCCACCAGCTGCTACCATCAGTAAACCAGGCATCCTCTTGTTCTGCTTTCTGTACCATCTCTTCCGTGGCCCCTTGGATCATCACATCATCAATATAACGGTGAATCGAGAGAGAAGGTGATACTGGCACCATTTCCAAATCACGGGCAATTAGGCTGTGGCAAATAGTGAGAGAGTGTACATAGCCCTGAGGGAGGCAAGTGAATGTATACTGGCACCCCTTTCAGGTAAAGGCAAGCCGATTCTGTGAATCCTCAGCTATAAGAATACTAAAGAAGGTGTTAGTGAGATCAATGACAGCATACCATGTTCCTGAGTTCCCAGTAGCAATGTTTTCAATAAGGGAAACAATGTCCGGAACTGCCGAAGCAAGTGGTGGGGCATGTTTGTTCAAAAAACGATAGTCAACTGTCATTCTCCAGGAGCCGTCCGGCTTCTGGACCAGCCAAACAAGGCTATTAAAGGGTGATGTTGCAGGCCTCACTACCCCTTCTTCTTGCAAAGCATCGATGGTAGCACTAATCTCTTCTTGCCCTCCAGGGAGGTGATATTGTGGAATGCACACTGGTTTCATGGGGGGTGGCACCATCACAGGATCCCACTTAGCCCGACCCACCACTAGTCTTTTTGTAATAGTCCAAATTCCAAATGCAAATCCCCCTTGGCTAATATTAAGGGCTGTACCGGCCAACATATTAATACCCAGGATACACTCGTCAGTGGCAGCCACCAGGGCATGTAACCAGACACGGGAAGTGCTATCACCCACTGTGGCACGGACTTTTATTTCCTTTGCCAGGGTGACTGCTCCTCCCAACCCCTTTATTTGAAATGTTGGTCCAGTCCAGAGGTCGGGGTTACCCGGAATCACCAAGTGCTCCATACCGGTATCGACCAAGGCCAAATATTGGCAGTCATCACCCCCACCCCAATGGATTGTTAATGGTATGTAGGGCCGTGGGTCCCCGTGTATCTGCCGTATCTCAATGGAGTAGACATGGGAGCCCTGCCCACACCTTCATGCTTTAGTAGGGTTTGGGGGCTTCCAGGCCCACATGCCACTATTATCCATAAGAGCCTTGTTAACCATTGTTTTACCTCATCACAGGTAACTGGAGCAGGAGAAGCTGGCTCGATAAAAGCAGCAGTGGGAGCAGAAGGCACAGCTGGGCCAGGAGGACTCAGCGGCTGGGGATGATGTTCCCCTGCTTTTCTCTTATAAAGGGCATAAAGGACTGCAGTAGGTTTCCCATCAATATCACTTTTAGGTACACCTAACTTTAACAAGGTTAGAAAAAGGTCCTTCCTTGTCGGTCCGTTATTAGCAGCAGTCCCTCTCTTTTCATCCTCCTTGTCTGATTTAACCTGGGCTGTACGTTTGTGGATTTTACCTTCCAATTCTAATTCTCGAAGCCCAGATAAGGCATGCACCTCCTCAGACACAGGGTGTCCAATTAGTGGACTAGTTACGGACAGAACCAATCCCTATGTAGTGGGTTGGGCGGAACGAACCAATCTGGTATGCATTCCGGCCGTGAATATCTCTTCATCAGGGCTCCCCCCATGTACCCACAGCCTTAAACGTCCTGCATACAGGGCAGAGGCCAGGGCCTGTTGACGAATTACTGCTATACCCTCCTCTGGGGTTCCCCAATTGTTCTGCAAATGTAAATCCGAATCTATTGGTGATGGGTATACTCATAGCAGGGCATCCCCTAAGTAAGTAAGTAATCCACCTCTCTCCCTCTACCCCCGCAGCTCAGCAGTGACCCGGATATCAGTAATCAATATTTCTAATCCCAACAATTCCTCAGAGGTTAAAAATACATTACCCCCTCCTTGTTCCCAGACACACAGGAGCCAGGCTGCCAGTGTTTCTCCTGCCTTTTGCCTAAATCGATCTCCAATGGCAGCCAGCTCTTTTATAGAGAAGTCACGTATCATTGATCAATTTTGAACACCTGGTTTATGATTTTCATTAAAAAATGAGGGAATTTCATTCTGCCTACAGCCTCCATATCAACATCTTTTCCACAGGGACCGCACCCTCCATTCATCCCTTCCCATTTATCCTGCCTCAGTACCTATCCCTACATCTCCATCTCCCCCTATCACCTCAGCCTTTTTCTCTTCTACCCTCCCACCGGTATCCACTTATGACCTCTTGACTGTTACCTTGTGCTCCTCCCCCTGCCTCATCCTCACTCTTCTCCTCTCTCCCCACACCTTTTTATTCAGCCTGCTTTTTGTTAATACCTTGGCGAAGGGCTTGGGTCCAAAATGTTCGTTACCCTTCCTACAGATTGCGTGACCCGCTGAGTTTCTCCAGCATCTTTATGTATTGCACTATAATTACAGCATCAACAGACTTTCCTGTTTAATTGCATAGTTCTTTAGTTCTGAGGCATTGATTAGTGGATTTAAATAGTTAAACAGCAAGAAGCAGCCTCTTCGACCCTACTTGAACAGCCCCTCTATGTTAATTATATTTGCTTGTGTTTGGCCTCTATCTGTCGGAAGCTCTGCTATCGATGTACCTGTCCAAATTATTTTTCAATGCTGTAATTGTATACATCTCTACCACCTACTCCAGCAGCTCACCCCACATCCCCACTCTGTGAAAAATTTGCACTTTAGATCTCCTTCAAATCTTTCCCTTCTCAACCTATATATACCCGTGCCCTCCAGTTTGAATTTCCTCTATCCTGGGATAAAGATGCTGACTATCTACTCTAGCTATGCCCCCTGTGATTTTCTACATTTCCTTAAGGCTTCTTTTGCTCTGGGATGAACAGCCCCAACCAATCCAATCTTTCCATCTAACTGAAGCCAATCTGTGTTTGGCAGCCAAATAAGCAACCATGTTCACATGAAACGGCAAGGTTGGCATAGCGGTTAGCAGAAGGCTTTTACAGTGCCAGCGGTCAGGACTGCACCCGGGTTTGAATCCCACGCTGTCTGTGAGGAGATTTTACGTTCTCCCTGTGTCTGTGTGGGTTTTCTCAGGGGGCTCTGGTTTCCTCCCACTATTCAAACCATACAGTGGTGTAGGTTAATGGGGTATAAATGGGACAGCACAGACTCGTAGGGCTGAATTGGCCTGCTACAAGGCTGTATGTCTAAATTTAAATTTAAATTTAAAACATCAGTTTATACAACTCAACATTAAGTGAATTGTTCACATGGCAGTTTACAAATGCATTATTTTAAAACAGTAAGCCACTTATGGTTGAGAAATATCTGCTAGGTCTGTGCCCATAAAAAACATTTCATCCTCCTATGGTGGGTTGGGTGTGGGGGTTTCAAACCATCAGCCTGCCTGGAGATTAAAAAAAAAACACCCCCAGTTCTTATGACATTACTATCGAATTCATGCTGCTAATGGAAGCACGATTCAAAAATCACCTTTGGTGGTGTTCAAAATGGTAGAAACATTGCCTTGTTTATTTAACCGGTTCATCGTTAATTCAGATTCTCAAGTGTTCCGTCCTGCACTTAAGCACACACTCCATTTAACAGCAAGCTTCTCCCCAATATGAGGCTGTGGTAACAAGAGGTTGCAGATAATAATGAGGATAACGCGGCAATCACTCGCAACAAGATAAGTGGGAGATTTTCAGTCTCAATCAAATTTGGTCTGGAGATTAAATGACCAGAATGAGTTAGAATTCCAGATGGGAGGGGATTACTTTGTGTATTAAGCAGAAGGCTGATCTTTTGCTAAGCTGGCTCTGGAAAGCTTTTGATTGATGAGTTATTAATAAACTTTTCAAAGAAAAGAGCAGAAAATTCTTCCTACAGTTTTGTTGTTAGGATGGAATGGCAGCAAACTACAATAGGACTGTAGTGGAGCCTGAAATGAAAATGTGGGACCATTAAATGTCATAAAAGCAGGTAGTTCATCGACAGCAGCAATCCTTTTCTTTGAAGTTAAAACAAGTGAGTCTATGATATGCCAATTGGAATTCACTATGTCTACACAGGGTTCATGGAGTCATAATATTTTAAAGGGTTAATTGCAAAACTGGATTCAATTTGACATATGGTAGTTTCTTTTTGCATCATGTAAAAAGATGTAGACTGGTGGGTTTATAATATTTGAAAGCTGCCCAATCGTTGAATGATGGCAGCTACAAACTGCAAAGGTTCTTGTACTTTTGTTCAATGTTGACATGGTTTCTGTTTACAACATTTCAGCCTAGATGCTAACCCAATGACCTGAAGAGAAGGGTAGAGTGGGGGTGCAGATGGCCAAATTACAGCATCTAATATCACTGTCATCACACCCCACCTCTGCCTCCTCCTTCATTGCAAGTTTTTGAATCTGTCCACGTCTGCCCACTATAAGCAGGTAGACCCACATTAGTTCTGAACTGTTAGTGTCCAATAGTGTTCTCAGCAGAGAAGAGAAATTGTAACATAAAATGTTGGTTTTGAAGGTAGACATGATCTGTGCCAGGGAAGACCCAGGGAAACTTAATTTTTATTCCTTTGTTAAAAATTTCCTTCTCAACCTGAAGGAATAGAGTTGATTCATGGGGCTCGAAAGAACTCTTTATCCTTCCCTGCACAAGTCTCCACCACCCCCCCCCCCCCACCCTCTTCACTCATTGCCAACAAAGTATTTCCAACCTGTAGGCTAATTGAAGTTTGCTATTCCAAGAATACTGGATCCAGTTGGGTTGTCAAATTCGGACTCACTCAACATTCCAACCGTAGCTGGATGAATGACCATAGATTTGATTCTTCATTCTGGTTACTTGCCTGTGCAACTATTTACTTTCTTACCCACAGCTTTATCCATTTCTTATGCCACTTAATGAAATGAATATTTCTATCATTTTATATCTCTTGCCCTTATAATTCTGTTTGTACCTCAGTGTTCATGTTTTTTCATTCTTCCTTACAAAAGAGATTACAATACTAGGTCTGACTTGAATTTCAGTCAGCATATATCTGTCCTACGTACAAACTGCTCTTTTCGCAGTTAAAAATTTCATTTGGAGATGTCTGTAAACTTTGATGTGCCAACAGAAAGATTCCATTTCATTCAACTTCAGTGTCCACGGGGTCACCGTTTCTTTAAAAAGTAAACCTTAAACATCCCTTGTTTTTGAATAGTAAAATGCTTTGACCAAATATCCTCATTATCATTGTTACTGTTGGGTCTCAGCAAGAATGTTTTTCTCTTGCTTGTCAAAATGACCTCTCCAACCTTTCCTGCCATTGCTAGACTCCGTAGGGATGCTTTGGGTTTCTGACTCTTGCTTTCGTTTGCTGACAATTTCTGCCTTATATCTTCTAACTGTTATTATCTTTTATACAAATCCACTAAAGATCCAAATGCAAAATGAGATGAGATTTCAAAATAATAGCTCACCCTTTTCCCCACGACCTATGTACCAACCTATGTAAATGTACTCACAAAATTCTAATTTTTCCCTACCCCACACATACATAACCTTCTATTTTTCTAACATCCATACATCTATCTAAGAATCTTTTGAATGTCTCTATTGTACCAGCCTCCACCACCACCCCAGGAAAAAGGTGCTGACTGTTCACTATATCTAAGACCCTCATAATTTAATGTACCTCAATAATCACCCCTCATCCCTTGTCACTTCAAAGAGAAAAACCATAGCTCTGTCAACTTTGCTTCATATATTTTCTCCAATCCAGGCTACAAAAGCTCCTCTGTACTCTCTCCAAAAACATTTTCATCCTTCCTATAATGAGACAACCAGAACTGAACATAATATACCAAATGTGGTCTCCCAGCATTTTAAAGAGCTGCAATATTACCTCATTCCCCTTGAAATCAATCCCTTGACTAATGATGGCCAATAAACCATAAGCCTTCTTAATGACTCTATCAACTTGCATGGCAACCTTGAGGACCTGGACTCTAAAATTTGTTCCTCCACACTAAAAATCCTGCCATTATGCACATACCCTGCCTTCAAATTCGACCTTCCAATGTGCATAACTTCACACTTATCCAGATTGAACTTCATCTTCCACCACTCCACCCAACTCTACATCCTTTCTATATCCTGCTATAATCTACAACTACCTTCTACACCAGTGGTTCTCAACCTTTTTCTTTCCACTCACATACCATTTTCAGTAATCCCTATGCCATAGGTCCTCTGTGATTAGTAAGGGATTGCTTAAGGTGGTATGTGGGTGGAAAGAAAAATCACTGTTTTAATCATACATATTTGACTCATTATGTGCACAGTTTCATAACTCCAAAGGAAATGGGCCAATGACAATTTTTCTCAAGCAAAATACTTTCAGTAACAATTGGGTCTAGAGCAGTGATTCTCAACCTTCCCTTCCCACTCACATACCACCTTAAGCAATTCTTTACTAATCACAGAGCACCTATGGCGTAGGGAATACTTAAAGAGGTATGCGAGTGGAAAGAAAAAGGTTGAGAACCACTGGTCTACACTATCTACAACACATCAAACCTTTGTATCATATGAAAACTTACTGACCCACTTCTCCAATACTTCATCCAAGTAATTTATTAAAATCTCAAAGAGCAGTGGTCCCAGAACAGATCCCTATGGAACACTAATAGGCAGTGAATTGACACCACATTGTAAATTTAGTTCTCCAGTATAACATTTCAGCCAAGAAGAACTATATCTAGATTTTCCAATAATTTCATTGAGAATACACCACTGAGAGGCTGGCAGGGATTTGGAAGCCATGTTGCCATGACCAATACTTGAACCTTCACAATCCGCATGTGACTCAATATTAAACTCTTGGATAATATTATGGATCATTGTAGCTACAATATTTTGAACATTAGCTTAATTATGAGTGCTGGTAATTGGATAAACAATAATATTTTATAGCCAGTAAATGGAGTACCTCTCTCCTAAAAATAGTGTCATACAATAGAAATTGATTCTTGCTTCCCAGCACCATGAGACACAGGCCTATGACAGAAATGTGGCAGCTCTTGAACATAGAACCATAGAATGCTAGAGTACAGAAAACAGGTCATTTAACCCCCACCCCCTCCAGTCTGTACCGACCATCATCTCCTGGTCCCACTGACCTGCTCCCATTTCATAATCCTCCAGGCCTCTTTCATCCATGTACCTATTCAATTTACTCTTAAAATACATGATCAAGCCTGCATTCATCACATTAGATGTCTGGCAGCTTTTTCCACACTCCCACCACTCACTGAGTGAAGAACTTCCCCCTAATGTTCCCCCTAAACCTTTCCCCCTTCATCTTAAAACTATGACCTCTCGTATTTATCTCCCCCATCTAAATGGAAAAAGCCTACTTGCATCCTCTCTGTCTATACCTCTCATAATCTTGTAAACCTCTTTCAAATCTCCCCATATTCTTCTTTGCTTCAAGGAATAAAGTCCTAACCTGTTTAATCTTTCCCTGTAACTCGACCCCTGAAGACCCGCAACATCCTTGTAAATCTTCTCTGCACTCTTTCAATCTTATTGATATCCTTCCTGTAGTTATGCGACCAGAACTACACATAATATTACAAATTTTCCCTCACCAATGTCTTACTGCCCACTGTTACCTGGGATTTCCTTTATATGAATGCCAGTATTACCAGATTACTGCAGTGAATTTGACACATCCATTTGAATGAACCTGTTTTTAATTTTCCCCCAAGTGGCCACAACATCAGAATCTGAAAGAAAATTTTGTTTGTTGGTATTTTCATCTGTCTTTTTTAAGCAAGCATATGGATGCGCAAAGGCAATTTTGTGATGACACATAAGCAAGAACAATTCACTCACCACCTAATCTCTTAGAGCTTCAATACAGTAATGATAGCTGGAAAATCGATGCCAATCTATATCATGAGGATAGAGACATCATCAAGGATTAATTTCAAGAAACACTTGTTTCCTGAGAAGTGACAGTAAACAGGGAAGCTCATTTTGTCACAAGTAGCTGACAGAAGCCCTTCTGGCACCTGTGGATGGCTGAGAAATTAACAGCAGCACACAAGACTGGGTAGGTCACATTGACTGGCATCAGTGTAGCAGGCTTTGCTTCTACTCTATTAAGTAATAATTGTTGATGGAAGCCATTCTCTGTTTAAAAGCCTTCTGGTTGTGTTTATTTTCACATTTCTGCTGTTTTAAGAGAATGCTAGCATTTAGAATTACATATTTAAAAGTATCATGGGAAATCTAACATTTATCTATTGCTTTTGTCAGGATAAACCTGGGGCCATAATGGATTACTGTTTGGAAATTGGCACTGGAACCAATAAATGGAGGATTAACAAATAATACAGGAAAAGTCAACATGGTTTTGTGTACGGTAGGTCGAGTTGATCCAATCTTATAGAGTTTTTCTCAGAGGTGACCAGGAAAGAAGATGAAGGAAAGGTTGTGGATGTTGTCTACATGGACTTTATTAAGGCCCTTGACAAGGTCCCATATGGTCAGGAAGGTTCAGAAGCTTGGTATTCATTGTGCGGTAGTAAACTGCTATACAGGAGAAACCAGAGTGATCATGGATGATTGCTTCTCAGACTGGTGGCCTGTGGCACATTGAAATGCTGGAGGAACTCAGTGTCTATAAAATCAAAGATATATTGCCAACTTTTCGGGCCTGAGCCCTTCTTTAAGGAATAAGCAGCTGTTGGTGAGCTTCAGGGTTCAGTGGTGAGAGATTGTTGTTTGTCATCTATATCAGTGATCTGGATGAAAAAGTAGAAAATTGGATCAGCAAGTTTGATGATGACACAAAGAATGGAGGCATTGTGGACAGCGAGGAAGGTTTTCAAAGTTGCAGAGGGATCTGGACCAGCTGGAAAAATGGGATGAAAAATGGCAGATGGAGTTTAATGCAGAGGAGTGGGAGGGTTTGCATTTAGAATAGAATGAAAATATATTGTCATGAACAAGTCATGAAATTTGTTGTTTACCAGCAGCATCACAGGGGCAAACATTCCTATAAACCACCTTACAACAATAAATAGTCGAAGTAAAACAGTGTCTTTGGTTCATTGATCATTCAAGAATCTGATGGCAGTGGGGAAGATGTTCTTGTACTGTTGAGTGCTCATCTTTAGGCTCCTGTACCTTTTTCCCAGTAGTGGCAGAATGAAGAGGGCAAGGCCTGGGTGGTGGGGGTCCTTGAGAATAGAGGCTGCTTTCTTAAGACACCACCTCTTGTAGATGTCCTTGTAGGCCCAGTTAACAACACTCTGGAGTTTTTTCCTGTCCTGAGCATTGGTACCTCTGTTCCAGATTGTCATGCAACCAGCCAGAATGCTCTCCACAGTACACATATAGAAATTTTCGAGAGTCTTTGGTGATATACTAAAACTCCTCAAATACCTCACAAAGTATAGCTGGTGGTGAGCCTTCTTCATGATTGCGTCGACATGGAGACTCCAGGACACATCCTCAGTGATGTTGACACCCAGGAATTTAAAGTTCTTGACCCTCTCTGCTACTGAGCCCTTGATGAGAACTGGATCATGTTTTCCTGACATCTCTTTAGTTTTGCTAACGTTGAGTGCAAAGTTGTTGGCATGACACTACTCAACGAGCTGATCTATCTCTCTCCTCTACGCTTCCTCATTGCCATTTGTAATTCTGCTGACAACTTTGGTGTCATCAAGAAATGTGTAGATAGCAATGGAATTGAGCATGGCCACACAGTCATGTGTGTATAGTGAGGAGAGTAATTGGCTAAGCACTAATCCTTGAGGTGCACCTGTTTTGAATATCAGTAAGGAAGAGACATTGTTCCCAATTCATACTGACTGTGATTATCTGATGAAGTCAAGGAGCCAGTTGCAAGGGGGATGGGTGCAGAGGCCCGGGGTTTGGAGCTTTTTGACCAGCATTTAATTTTGGAAGGACAAACCAAGGTAGGACATACACGGTAAATAGTAAGGCACTGAAGAGTGTGGTAGAACAGAGGGATCTGAGAATACAGATACATAATTGCTTGAAAGTGGCATCACAGGTAGATAGGATTGTAAAAAGAGCTTTTTTTGGCATATTGGCCATCATAAATCAAAGTATTAAGTACTGGAGTTGGGATGTTATACTAAATTTGTAAAAGGCATTGCTGAGTTCAAAGTTGGAGTATTGTGTGCAGTTTTGGTCACCTAACTACAGGAAAGATATCAATAAGATTGAAATGTGCCTGGACTTCAGCAACTGTGTTACAGGGAAAGTTTAAACAGATTAGAACTTTATTTCCTGGAGTGTAATATACCTGTAGAAACCCTTAGGATTTTCCTTCACATTATCTGCCAAAATAATCTCATGTCTTCTTTTAGCCTTCCTGATTTCCTTTGTAATATTTTTTGCATTTTTTAATACTCCTCAAGTACCTCATTTATTCATTGTTGCCTAAACTGTCTTCATCTTCCTAACCAGATTTCCAATATCCCTCAAAAACCAAGGTTCCCTATGCCTATTAACTTTACCTTTACTCCTGACAGGAACATGCAAACTCTGTATTCTCAAAATTTTGCCTTTGACTTCCCAAACACATCCTTGCCAGAAAACAACATCCCAATCCATGCTTTATAGATCCTTTCTTATTTGCTTAAAATTGGCCTTTCTTTACTCCAATTTAGAATCACATCCTGAGGACCAGACTTAATTGACCATAATTGACTTGAAACTAATAGCATTATGTTCACTGAACCCAAAATGTTCCCCTACACATACTTCTGTCACCTGTCCTGTCTCATTCCCTTTTGGAGATCCAGTATTGCACTCTCTCTAGTTGGTACCTCTACATATTTGATTTAGAAAATGTTCCTGAACACATTGACAAATTCCAAGTCATCCAGCCTTTTTACAGTATGGGAGTTCCAGTCAATATGTGGAAAGTTAAAATCTCCTACCATCACAACATTGTTTCCTGTGGCTGTCTGCTATCTCTCTGCAGATTTGCTCCTCCAATTCTCATTGACTATTGGGTGGTCTATAATACAACCCCATGCGTATAGTCATACCTTTCCCATTCCTCAGCACCATCCATATAACTCAGTAGAGGAGCATTCTAGTCTGTCTTGTCTGAGTACAGTTGTGATATATTCCCTGATGAGCAATGCCATTCCTCCCCTTTCATTCCTTCCCTATTCTATCACATCTGAAACAATGGAACCCTGCAACATTGAGATGCCAATCCAGCCTCTCCTACAACTAAGTTTCATTAATAGTCACAATGTCATAATTCCACATGCCAATCCATGCTCTAAACACATCTGCCTTTCCTATAATACTTTATACAGTGAAATAGATACACCTGAGAACATTTTCACCACGTACAACCCTTTGATTTCTGACTTTACATGCATTCTGCACATCATTTTTTCCTTCTCCACTCCACTATCTGCACCAACACTCTGCCTCCCACCCCCCACAAACCTAGTTTAAAACCACACCCATCGCCCCCCCACCCCCCTCCACCCACCACCACCCCAGGGACCAGCACTCGCAAACCTTCATAGCTCCCTGAAGGTGACAACTCAGGTGGACAGGGTGGTGAAGAAGGCATTTGGCACATGTGCCTTCATTGGGTGAGGTATTGAGTACAAAAGTTCGGATCTCATGTTGATGCATCTGTTCAAGGCATTGGTGAGACGATACTTCTAGTACTGTGTACAGTTCTGGATGACCAGCTACAGGAAGGACATCGATAAATTGGAAGGGATGCAGAGGAGAGTCACTAGGATGTCATTGCAGGGCATGGGTTATAGGGAGAGCTTTGATAGGCTGGGTCAGTGATTCTCAACCTTGAGAAAGTTTGAGAATCACTGCTCTAGATCATAGGAGGCTGAACGATGATCTTCTAGAAGTTTAAAAAACTCAAATGGGACATGGAGAAAATGAATGTTCAAAGCCTTTTTTGCAGGGTAGAATATTCTAGAACCAGAGGGCATAGGTTTAAATTGAGATGGGGTGGTTTCAACAGGATGTGAGAGGCAACATTTTCACTCTGGGTGTGGTTCACATTTGTAACAAGCTGTTGGAGAAAGCTGTATGTGCAAGTATAATTTCAGTATCTGAAAGACATGGGTAAATAAATGGAGAGAAAGTGTTTGGAAGAATGTAGCCCATAATGCCAGCTCACCATGGATGGGTTTAGCCTAAAGGCCTATTCTGTGCTTTATGACACTCTCACTCTAGGTGGAGGAATTTCCTAGCTCTTCCCCTGTTCAATGCGTACTGAACTTTATATAAGGCACAGGTTCTCATTCAGGACAAAACGTAAAGAGTCACTCTATTAAAAAAAACACAATGTATTGGGCATACTTCTGAATATATGATGCAGAGACCTATGTGTTACTGAGAGTAAACAGCACTAAATTTGGTGTAAATCTTTATCCTGTCTTCTCTTCTCCGTGGCTTATAAGACTAACTCAGTGGTTCTCAAGCTTTTTCTTTTCACTCACTACACAGTTTTAAGTATTCCCTATGCCATTGGTGCTCTGTGATTAGTAAGGGATTGCTTAAAGTGGTATATGGGTGGAAAGAAAAAGTTTGAAAACCACTGTTTTAATTGTACCTAAATGACTCGTTATGCACACAGTTTCATAACTCCAAAGGAAATGGGCCAATGACAATTTTTCTCAAGCAAAATATTTCTGTAACAATTAGGTCCAGAGCAGTGATTCTCAACCTTCCCCTCCCACTCACATACCACCTTAAACAATCCCTTACTAATCACAGAGAACCAATGACATAGGGTTTACTTAAAGTGGTATGTGGGTGGAAAGAAAAAGGTTGAGAATCACTGGGCTAAGTGTTTAATGAAATAAAATTCTTCCATTGACCTCTTTTGGTGCTCCTTCATTGCTTCTTCTTCTGGAATAAGAGTTGAGGATGGCGAAAGATTGGATTAAAGATGGTCATTTAGATGCCTCTTCCCAAACTCAGGTGGAAATCAATGGGTAGTTATTTAGGGAGCTACTTTATGAAATACTTTGAGCATCTGGGGATGGAATGCATCAAAGCACACCTCCCAGAGATGCTGGATTCATTTTCAATTTGCCTATAGAAGAAACCATTCCACAGACGATGCTATAGCCTTGTCATTTCACTCCTTCATAGCCCACTTGGAGACTGATGCCTCATACTCCAGGCTGCTGTTCATTGACTTCAGCTTGGCATTTAATACAATCATTCCCCAGAGGCTGATGGAGAAGTTGTCCTTGTTGGGACTCAACACCCCTTTCTGTAATTGGATCCTGGACTTTGTAATGGAAAGACGATAGTCTGTCCTGGTCGGTGGCAGAATCTCGAGCACCTTCATGCTGAGCACTGGTGCACCTGTTCACACTACTGATCCACGACTGCGTCACCAGATCCAGCTCCAACAGTGTCATGAAGTTTGCAGATGACACACAATATTTTGCCTCATCTACAACAATGAGTTTCATTAGACAAGAGGTGGAAAATCTCATGCAATGGTGCGAGAGTAACAACCTGAGTCCCAACATGGACAAGATGAAGGAGATAATCACGGACTTCAGGAGGACCAGGAATGACCACCTTCCTTCCTCCACTAGATAACAACAACTCTGAAGTAGAGAGAGTGGAGAGCAGGAAGTTCCTTGGAATTCACTTAATTAGAGACCTATCATGGACACAGAGCATCTCCTCACTTGTCAGGAAGGCACAACAATGGCTGCACTTCATGAGAAGACTGAAGCGGGACAGGCTACCGGCCACCATTATGTCAACCTACATGAGCTCAATCAAGAGTATATTGGTCGACTGCACCACAGTGAGGTACAGTTGGTGCTGAGAAATGGGTTGGAGGTCAATCCACAGGATCATAAGAGTGGCAGAGAGGATCATTGGAGTCTCCCTCCACCCCCCCCCCCCAACTCCCATTGATATGATGTCCTGGGATCATTGTTCACAAAACAATTGAGGACCCCTTTCACCTGGCACACAGCAACTCTCAGCTGCTCCTGTCGGGGAAGTAATAGAGGAGTATTAGAGCCAGCACCACCATGCTGAGGAACAGCTTCTTCCCTCGGGCAGTGAGAATGCTGAACGACCATCCGAGACTCACATTTGTTCAAAACTGTATTTATTTTTATATACTTGTCCTGAATTTGTATTATTTGTGTGTGTTGTGTCTGACTGTGTGTCTTCATGTTTTGAACTGTGGACTGGAGAATGCGGTTTTTTGGATTGTACTTGTACAAGCAGATGACATTGAACTTGACTTTGTTAGGAAGCTTATTTAATCGACGCATCTTAAACCCTGGTGATGCTATGTGCTTGTTTCCATGCTGAATACAAATGATTTTCTGTAAAATATGGGCCTGGATGTATGTCAGTGACAGACCACATTTTGGTTTGACTTGAGCTGCACTTGACTCAGAACTCTGCATAATTTTGAGCAAATATCCTCTTTCTGGAGGCCAGAAAATATTTAACACTTCTTCAGAAGTGCACAATATCCAATGATAAGAAAGATGCACTTGATCTTTCTTTTGCTATGATCTCCCACTTCAAAACCAATTTAAATACTAAATTTTTCCTCAATCAGCTGACTTATGCTTCTGAAACCAGAATCTCTTTTTTAAAAAAGCAGCCAGTCAACAGTGGTGCCAAGAATTAATAAATCATGGCTCTAGAATTGTGGCTAAAAATACATATGTATTGCTTTGTTTATTAGTTGAGGCACAGCAATTAGTTGCACTGTAGTTCTTATATCCTATGTCTCAGCGAATGAAGGAAAAATATGCACATTCATTTTTAAGCGCCTCCCTTCTGCATCAGGGCTGGGAAAATTAGCTCCAGTTTTTATGCCTCTAAAAGGTACAGAATGAATTCCAAGGCAAAATACATAATATTTAAAGCAAACTCCAAGCTGCTGGAGGAACTCAGTGGGTGAGAAAACATTGTGGAGGCAGTGGGATGGATATTTGGCATTTCGAGAGAGTAGAGGGGAAATAACCAGTGGAAAGAGTTGAGGGAGTGAACCTCCATCATTTTGTTCTTTTGGCTCCAGATTCCAGCTTTTGTAGACTCTTGCTTAAAACGGTTTAAAGGCCCCAATTGTGTTTCTACTATTTGGTTTTGTGGTGGTACACCACCGGCCTACTGCAGGGGGCAACCTCTGTACCTGCAGAAGTCTAAGGGGACAGGACAACACCTGGCCGGCTGTCAATCAGTCGTCCTGAATGGATCAAGCCCCACCTGGTCGGATGTCAATCACCCTCCGGGATATAAGCCTGCGCCAGCCTCCCGAGGCCTCACACTGAGTTGCTGCAGCCACAGCCAGCCTGGCTCTGTGGATGTTTGTGTGGATTAAAGCCTGTTGTTCAGTCTTTACCTTGTGTGTGTCTGATTCTGTCTAACAGTGCACCACAGGTTTACACATTACATTTAAATGGAGATTTTCTGATTTGACAAGTCATTTCAATAGGAGCAGGAGCTCAAGTCATTGAGCCCTTTAATTCGGAAATAAAATTCATCGTTATTGCTACCTTTTTGCAGCTCCCTGCACTGTCAGCTCTGGGATTTCCAGTTATTTGATCTTTCAGCCTGTATTTCCACTTTCAAGCCCCTTTTACCTTGCTGTGGTAGCCCTGAGCTGTGGGGTTTGGCAGAGTCTTTATGATGATGGTGCGACTGTGGCCGCAGCAGCAGCCGCTCTGGATCCCAGGACTGCTGAAACTAACAAGTAGATGTGCCATGCACAAACCTGGATTCGACAAGATTTGGTGAAACGCAGTGAATCTGGAACTGCATCCTGGGTGCCAAACAACAAGCCGGTTGCGAGACAAAGCCACAAGGTTTGCAGCTTGACAGTCGTGGAGTGAGGCTTACTGAAGAAAGACTGAGCTGCAGGGTAGTGTGGTGATGTGGCCTCAGCCTCGGCCTTTCAGTGGCGCCTGCTTCGATGATCATGGATATGGTGTAACGTGGCAGAGACAGAAGTGGTGCCTTGATATGACCAGAGCAGTGGAGCAGTGTTAGCGCAAGAAATCCCAATGGATGTGTTGGTTGTGGTCGATGTCATCCTGAGGTGTGAGGCCTCATGGCATCTGGATCATCTGAGGTTGGGGCAGAGGTGCTTTGAGGCAAATTGTTTATCTGCCACCTCGAGAAACTGTGACTTGATTGGTGGTTTCCTCCTTGAAGCTGATAGACTTTAACATCTAAGTCCTGCCGATGAGGTAAACCAGCCCTAAGATGGCTGTGGTTGGACTTTTTGCGACAACAAAATGGAATTGCAGATGGGCTTATTTGTGTTCACAGCTTGTTCTTTGAAGTTTGGTGTTTGTAGCACTGTTGATCATTTGAAATTGGGAAGTTGTTCATTGCTGTGATCAGGAGGTTTGGGTTAGGGTTTAAATGATTAATATCCTAAGTTGAATAGTTTATGTAAAAAGATGGCTGCACCAGTGTATTTTGGTTGCTTGTCATCGTTTAGATAGTAACCAATTTATTCCTAATTGTACGTTTAATGCTTTGAATCAATGTGCGTTGTGTTAAATGCAATGTATAAATAACTACTACTACTTTCAATGGTCTCACGAATAAACGACCAATTGGCCTGAAAAGGGTCTAGTGTGAAAGGAAAATCTTCTCAACACCAGTGTTAGATGACGTTATCTCATGCTGGGGATAGACTGTCAATCCCTGGTGTCTGCCGGTGTTGCAATTAGGCAAGTGTAGAATGGGCAATTGCATTCTGGGATAGAAATGACTCAAGTTTTTGCATGAGTGCAGGAACGTGAAGGAAGAAAAGATTAAAATAAAGGTATAAATTTTTCTTTGGGAAAGTCTTAATGGGGGAGAGAGAGAGGAAAGTGCTAGCAATAAATACCAACAGCGGACAATTTTTTTTAAACGTGGGAAAGTTGGTAGCTCTATAACACACAATTTATAAAGACCATGGGGAAAAAACTGATAGTGGATCTGACTTCCCAGAATGCCATGAGGCAGAGAAGCCCTCCATGAGTGCTTCATGCATGCAGCCGTGCATACAGCCCTTTCTCTGCTGCAACTTTCCAACGTTCCCATGGTGTTTAAATTGTGCACAATAGCCCGACCAACTTTCCCATGATCTTTATAAATTGTGCGCTGTAGCACTACCAACATTCCCAACCTTTTTAAAAATTGCCCACTATTGCTATTTATTGCTAGCACTTTCCCACAGTCTCTTATAAAGGTTTATATAGGTTGGCATATCAACAGCAGGGGCTGAAGGGCTCATACTGTGCTATACACAAAGCTTATTTATGTTATAATTAGGCATGATTAATTTTGTTCATATAAAAGACTCCAGCATCTACTCCAGTAGAGCTACTAAATCAATTCACCAGTCACCAAAGACTGTTTATTCAAACTTGCCTCCTCTTTTATATCACTTCCGACCCAGATAACTGGGACTAGAAGTGACGTCATCCCGTGCCTGCGATGCACCTGAAGGGCATTTGGATTAAAGTGAAGAAAATGGGAGCACTGCGCCATCTTGTAGGTGAGTAACTAACTCCCTCGTGCGCTGTGATTTGGCCTGTGGCGTTCCACAGCCTTTTGGCCCACTGTATTACGCAGCCACTCACCCCACTGCAGCACCCACCCCAGAATCATTGCCCAAAGGAGATGAACCGGCTGTGCATGCCTTGGATGTTGGTGTGTTCGAGTTGAACCATCGTAGGTCTTAATAAACACTAGAAAGGCTTGTAAATTTAACAGCACATTTCCTTACTCGCATTCAGCTACTGGGGCATCGTGCATCCACCACTCTCAAGTGTGATGTGGCTCTTAAAGTGTTAGTGTTAATGCTCTAGCATAAAATAGTCCCAGATTTCCTCAGTGTATAACAGGTGGATGCTCTCGACTCCTGGGCTGGGGGCAATGAATAGGGGTAGTAATGTCCACATGTACTGGTTTGTGTCTGTCTATAGTAAACAATTGAGAATGCCCACAATGTTGAAAGTGTATACAACGCTATCCCTTTCGATCACGCAGAAAAGGCCATCATCCAGCCATTGCAATGGTGTTCCTGAGGCTTGTCTATGCATGAACACAAAGTCAGTGTCAAGAAGGGCTGGAGACATATGCTGTGTGGAGGGTCCATGCCACTTGGTTGGAATCAGCTTTCTTTTTGCGATGTGGTGTCAAAGCTGTTGAAGTATGTCCAGATCAGAAGGGCAGTAGTTGAATAAGAAGTGAACGTCACCTGGAACTGAGAGAATTGAACCATAAACCATTTCTGTGGACAACGCAGGCATGTCTTCCTTCAGGGCAGTGCGCATTCCCAGCTGAACCCATGGCAACTCATCTACCCAGTTGGGCCCTGTGAGTTGGGCTTTGAGTGAAGCTTTGAGTTGCCGGTGGGAAGGTTCCACTAGACCATTGGACTGCGAGTGTTACACTGTGGCGTGGTTCATTTGTATGCCACAAAAATGCGCATGGGCTGTCCATAACACGGAGTTGAATTGCGCTCCGTGGTCTGAGATGACATGTGTATGAACTCCGAATCTTGAAGTCCACTTGGTAATGAACGCTCTGGTGCATGTCTCAGCATCGCTGGATGGCAATGGGATGGCCTCTGGCCATCTCATGAATTGGTCTATGACTATGAGGACGTATACACTGTTCTGATACACTGGCAGTGGTCCAACCAGGTTTATATGCACATGCTCAAAATGTCAGAGCATCGCTGGGAAAGACTGGAGAGGCACCTTGGTGTGCCACTGGATTTTGTAAGTTTGGCAGTGGATACTGCGCAATGTCTCTCTTGAGTCCATGCCATACATATTTGGTTGCCATGAGCTTGACGATTGGTTTGATGGAGGGATGGGACAGGTTGTGAACTTCATCAAAAAAGCGGAGTCTCCAAGACACGGGGACTACTGGCCTGGGGTAGCCCATAGACATGTCACAAAGCAGACTCGGCCCACCCGGTTGTGGTCCCACATGTTGTATGTCCAGGCTTGTGATGGCAGTTCTATATGCCTGAACATCGGGGTCCACAGCCTGTGCCCTCACCAAGACAGAGGTATCGATGCCATCCTGGATATGGTGTACTGCGCATCAGTGTCCAAATTGTTTTCTCCTGAAACATGATGCACATCCGTAGTGAACTCAGAAATGGACGACAAGTGGTGTTGCTGCCTGGCCGACCACAGGTCTGATATCTTGCCAAAGGCAAAAGTGAGTGGCTTATGGTCCGTGAACTTGACAAAATGACGGTCCTCCAAAATGTATCAGAAGTGTTGTGTGGCCAGGTACAACACCAACAGCTCTCGATCAAATGCACTGTACTTCATTTCTGATGGCTGTAGGTGACAGCTAATGAAAGCCAAGGTTTGCCAATGGCCATTGTCGGACTGTTTGAGAACTGTGCCCACCGCTGTATCAGAGGCATCTGTGGTGAGTGCCAAGGTGGTGGTGGGATTAGGATGCGCAAGTATTGCTGCATTGTCCAGAACGTCTTTGATGGCTGAGAATGCAAACTCGACCTCTGAGGTCCAAGTAACTTGTGGTGAGGAGTTGAAATAGTGGGCAAAGAATGTCAGTGCTGCCAGAATTAAACGGTTATAGAAATTCACCATGCCAAAAATTTCTGCACTCCCTTAACTGTAGTAGATTTCGGGAAAGCACGTACGGCGTCCACTTTGGTGGATAACGGAAACACACCTTCTGCCGTGATCTTGTGCACTAGGAAATCGATGGTCATTCTGACAAACTGGCATTTTCTTGGGTTGATGGTAAGTCCGAATTCATCTAGCTGTTGAACAGGAGGCATTGGTGCCATTGGTGTTCTCGCTCATCTTGACTGGATGTCGTCTAAATATATGTATGCGAATTCTAAATCCCTGCCGATGGTGTCCATAAGCCACTAGAATGTTTGAGCGGTGTTTTTCAACCAAATGGCATCCTGAGGAATTCAAAAAGTCTGAAAGGGGTAATAATTGCTGTTTTGGGAATGTTATCTGGATGGACTGGGATTTAATGATATACCTTGACGAGGTTGACTTTGGAAAAGACACGGCAATTGTGTAGGCGGGCAGAGAAATCTTGT
The DNA here is from genome assembly GCF_036971445.1 of Narcine bancroftii. Taxonomy (NCBI): domain Eukaryota; kingdom Metazoa; phylum Chordata; class Chondrichthyes; order Torpediniformes; family Narcinidae; genus Narcine; species Narcine bancroftii. The sequence continues at coordinate 49,536,870 of NC_091469.1, forward strand.
ATGTGCGTAATAGGGTATCTGTGGGGCATAGTTATATGATTGAGCCTGCGGGCACCATGTGTAATGGTGATGCCCAAGGGCTGTTGGAATGTCGAATGATACCTAATTCCTCCATGGCAGTAAATTCTGCTTTGGCCTGCTATAGTTTATCTGACAGGAGACGACGAGCCCTGGCGTAAATCAATAGGCCAGCAGTGTCAATATAATAGGCCACGCATGGGTCATTGTCGAGGAAATGAATTTAGGAATGAGCACGCCATGAAATTCGTTGAGCAAGTCAGCATAGATGTCAATGTGTAGAGCGTGGACCCCAAGTAGGGAGATTCATCGTTTCCTGGTTGTCAGAGGGTATGTTTGGAAAGAAGTGGCATTAACTTGCCTTTGCTTAATATCACCTAGCAGGTTATGGGCCTGGAGGAAATCTGCAAGTTGGGTTGTGTGACGGAAGCCAAAATGAAATCCCAATGGAACGCCATCTTCCCTATCTTAATCGTGATGTATCGCGTGCCAAAGCTGGGGATGGAAGTTCTGTTCACAGTTTAAAGGGCAAGTCCCTGCTGCTTATGCATCTTTTCAAAGTATGTTGGTGGGAGTAAACTGAGCTCTGCACCTGTGTCCATGAGAAACTTGTGCTCATGAGTCTCATAGTGGAGTAGAGGAGGCCAGTATTCATAGCAGCCGCCACAGCCATTACTGATGGCTGGCTTTGTCATTTCCTGGCAAATTTTCAAGGTTGCCACTGCCACCGTGGTACTCACATGGGGGCACACATCTATGGGTATTTTTCCCCCACTGGAAGTGGTAAAAACACCATTCTCAGCGTCTGTCAGTCTGTTTGCCCCTTTTTGTTTGAACTGCAGCTGCGGGTGGTGTACAGGGCAAGGGAGATGTCTCTACTGCTTTGGTGTGCAGTACAGTATCAGCTTCCCAGGCTATGTCATGGGGATGGCTGAAATCCATGTTTGCTATTGGTATGAAGACCTGGAATAAAGTCTCAAAGAGAAAGCAATTGGAATGAGTGTCTGCTAGTGCAAACATTTCATTAATTAAATCAGATGGATTCCTGTTGCCCAGCCCTTCCATATTCAAAAGTCAGATGCCTCATTCATGCCTGGATAATTCCAGGGTGTCCAGGAGGAACTGCCGGGACCAGGTTTTCTGCCAGGAGGTGGCCAATAAATTCACTTACTTTATTTAGCTGCTGTAGCAGCATCCAATGCATTGATGTCGTACCAAAACTTTGTGTCTTCAGCTGTTAATCCACGAAGGTGAAACTGGGTCTCAGCCTGGTTGAGCCACACTCTAGGCTGGTGAGCCCAGAAAGGGGGCAAGTGGACACCTACTGCGTTAACTGCAGCTATGGCAGCAGCATCTGCTGCTGTTGTTGCATTCATGTTGACTGTGGATTCAAGCTTCGGCTGAATCTCGCAGTTAGGGTCACCAGTTGTAGCGTCTACTCCAGTAGAGCTACTAAATCAATTCACCAGACACAGTGGTTACTCAGAAAAGACTGTTTATTCAAACTTGCCTCCTCTTTTATATCACTTTCGGCCCAGGCACCCAGGACCGGAAGTAATGTCATCTCGTGCCTGCGATGCACCTGAACGGCGCATGGTTTAAAGTGAAGATGATGGGAGCCTCGCGCCATCTTGTAGGTGAGTACCTAACTCCTTAGTGCACTGCAATTTTGCCTGTGACACTGCACGGCCTCTTGGCCAGCTGCGTGAGTGGCGATTAGGCCCGCGGACATTTGGCCAGCTACACAGGTGGCGGTTCGGCCCACTGTGTTACCATCATTGATCAGGATTTAGGGCAGGTCCACCAATGCTCAATATATCGTGACATCAGTGGTAGAAGGAAGAACAGTCCTAACCCCTGGGATGGCTCCTTACAAGTGTAAACTCGTGCAGTGTCCCAGTTAAGAGTGGTCAAGCGTGAACAGCAAAAACGCCGTTCCTATCCCAGGACACTGAATGGCCTACTTAATGGGATGCAAATGTAAAAGGGGTTTCAGTGACCTTCACCTGCTTGATTTTCATTAATCTCAGCACAATAGGGAATAGCTCAATAGCTCTTCTTGATTTCTCTGCGCTCCTTTAGAATTGTTAATCAACATAAACCTTCAAATGGTGGCCATTCATTGTTAAACAGCATCGTTGGCCAATTACTCTACCGTTTAGTCTTTTGCCTTCTAAGGATATGTTCATTCCACCCACTTTCTGGATTGACTGTTTGGACAGAGACAACTGCTCAGCTTGACTCCATGGATGTTATCAGGACTTGGTGGGGGTGGGGTGGGGGGTTCTTAAGGAATGCGGAGAGGTTGATCTGATTGGGGCTTTATTCCTTCAAATGTCGGAGAGTGAAGGGTGATCTCCTAGAGGTATACAAAATCATGAGATTAATAGATCAGGTGAATGCAGAGAGTGTTTTGCCCAATGTAGAGGAAACTAAGAATCAGAGGAGATAGGTTTAAGGTGAGGGGTGAGAGAATTAACATGGACCCGAGGAGTAACATTTTTTTTTTCTGCACATAAGGTGGTGAGTGTAGGGAACGGGCTTCAGGGGATGTAGCCAAGGCAGGTAGTATTATAAAAATTGGTGAGAGACATGGTCTGGCCTGTGATCCAAATTTATCTGGCCCACAACACAGCCTCAGGCAAAACTGTTGGAAGGGATTGATTAATACCACATTCCTGCATTCGCAAAGTACATTACTCAAGAGTGCTGTGCAATGCATGCCAGTGGCTCTTTGTTTGGTTCCAATTCACTCAGACGGCAACAATCAGAAAAAACCTCGCTGGTCTAATCAGGCATCAATGCGGGTGCATCGCTGCTCCGGCAGCCGGAGAGTGGCTGACTGAAATGAGTGGCGAGTGCTCAGGAGGGAGGACAGCAGTGCTGCCCGCGTGGAAGGAAGGGATTTCAATCCGAGAGGAAGATCATGAAATGGATAAAACTGTAGCAGAGAGTCAAAAGAAGCAGGGTTATCTCAGCACGGTGGTCATGTGGTGGTTTCCAATTCCCAATGCTGGATGCAAAACACAAAAATCTGAGGTAAAAACACAAAGTTGGAGAAAGTTTGTTTGAAGTTTGTGAGGTCCTCCAGCTTTGTGTTTTTATCCCAACGCTGGATGCTCAGTAACAACAACTTCAGGCTTTCCCTGACTGTGACACATCTGTCAGTTTTATCCTCTCCTTTCATGCAGTTTGTTCATCAGCCCTGCATTTCTGCATGTTAAAGGGTCTGGCATCCGCCATAGTGAAGTACTTTAAAGGGCTGGTCATGGCTCACATCATCTGGAGCCGACCACCACCCTTGACCCAATTCAATTTACCTATCGTCAAACAGGTCCATGGCAGATGTTATCTCCCTGGTTCTCTATTTGGCCCTGGAACATCTGCACATTAAGGACACCTATGTCAGATCACAATTCATTAACTATAGATCTGCCATAGTTCCAAAAAGATGGTATCACTGTTTGGCAGTACAGACGTGTGTGAGCAACTGCTCTCAGAAATGAACACCAAGAACCACTTGAGAACAAATATGACTAATGCCCATTTAGATGATGTCTTGCAATTGGCATCAACAACTATTGTATGTCACCCAATATTAAAATGCTTTCAAAGAACAAACAAAATCAAGTTTCCCACTGGCTGAGCTACTGTTTGTTTTGGGGCTAGTTATTTTGTTTTCAATATGAGTAGTATTTCTCCTTTTTTGACTTTTGTTTTTTTAAATTGTGTTATTTTAATGACTAACTCGTGATTTTTGGTGCATTTCCAGATTTGAAGATGCCTTTCCTGACCTGAAATGCCTCATCATAGTTTTTTGGACTTTTCCTGTGGATTGTTTTTGATAAATTATCGTCAGTTATGTTCATACATTGTACATTACATACTTCAGGCAGAGACAATCGAAAACTTCAATTACTTAATGTCTATGTTTCATTATTCATTTCATTTATGGCAGCACACACACACACACTGACACACCATCTGGCCCATGCTTGGTAAAAGGTTGCCCGCATCTGGTTTAGAGGGATATGGGCCAAACACAGGTGGGGGGGACAAGTGTAGGTGGGTCATTTTGGTCAGCATGGGCAGGTTGGAAGAAAGGGCCCATTTCTAAGCCATATGACTATGACTAACTCCTGCAAATTTGACTCCACTTTGTGGACTCACCTGTTCATCTTGGTTGTTTTCTGGATTATTGTGTTTTATTTCAAAGCTTTACATGTCTGACTCCAAATTGCTATGTCCAGGCTCTGAAGCATCTATGAATATGATGGCATATTGATGCTTCCAGGATCCTATTTTAAATGCCCCCTCAGAGCCTACTTAAATAATTTTACATCGGACCTCCATCGGTGAGCTCAAACACAGATTGGGCAGCTGCTTTGGTGAGCATCTGTCTGCAGGGGCCCCAGCTGGCCAGTCACTCTAATTCCTCTCCCTATTCCCACATAGATCAATCTGTTCTTGGCTGTGAAGCCAATCGTAAACTCAAGGAGCATCATCATATTCTACCTCTGATCTAAAACCCGACAGCTTGAACAGTAAATGTTCCAATTTTAGGTAACTGCCCCAATCATCTGGTCCAACTGTCTCCACTTGTCCATTACCTCTTCTTGTACTCGCTCTTCTTTTAACCCTGCCCTTTTCCCAGTGAGCTCTTCACTTCCCTCCCTCTACACCTCTCCCACTTTCATTTGTCCAGTGGCTCCTTGCCAGCTCTTCCCCACCTCATTTTTATGCTTTATATCTCCATTTCCTATTGTAGTCTTGAGAAAGGGTCCCAACCTGACCAACTGACTGTCCACTTCTCTTCATAGATGCTACTTGATCTGCTGAGTTCTTCCAGCTCCTCTCTCTTTGCTGTCTGTTGGACCCATTGTCTCACCTTCATCCCAGTGATCATGTACTGGCTCTTATTCTGAAGCTCATACTTTTCTCTTTCAAGCTCCTTGGTCTTTTCATCTAAGTTGGGGTGGACACGAGGCTCATCTTTGTTGAGAGAATAAAAGATGGCCAACTGTATGGGGCAGTAGCTGGCAAACTAGGAGATGATATACACAACTTCAGCTCCAACATGGAATAACTGATCCACTCAGAGTTCATCGCCATCATCACCTGGCAAAGCAGTTCTTAACTGACTCTGCAGAGAGGGTTGTGGCTGCGGAATCTGGCAGATGTCACTGAGGACTTTGCCAAGGACATTTGTACACCATTCCTCAGGGGTTCAGGCCATGTGAACTGCAGGGATTTGTTGCTGTTTAGAAAGTGTCACCTTCCTCCTCCCTCCTTTTCTCAGCAATCTGTCCTGGCCTGCACGTTCCCTCAATCAATCCATGTGGAATGCCCAGAGCAAGGAACAATTTTTTTTTGAAGTAGCTAGAAATCAAGAAAAAGTCTTTCAACTGACCTGTGGACATATGGCACGTGAATCCAGCCTCGAAACTCAAGAGGTAAGTCACCCAGTAGGTAGTGGATGATCACTTCAAAAGCAATGGGGAGGAGATCTTTCCTGTATTCTGCCAGGCCAGTGCAACTTGCTCATGCTGACCAAAATGTTTCAACTACACTAGTCCCACCTACCTGCATTTGGCCCGTTTCCCTCTAAATGTATCTCTTCATTTTTTTTCTTAAACATTGCAATAGCACCTGCCTCAACTACCTACTCCATGCAGCCACCCCCCTCGATTTAAAAATAGCCCTGAGGTTCCTGTTAAATCTCTCTTCCCTCTCTTTAAACCTATGTTCACAGATTACGGATTCCCCTACTCTGAGCAAAAGACTGACATAGATCCATAGATATCCACTGTACACGATTCTGCACTTTTAATTTCTGCTTTGATTAAATTTCTAAACCAACTCTGTTACTGTTATGACTTTACAGTAGACTAGCACATGAATACTAAATACTTTGAGATTAAATCATATTTAATGAATGCACTAATCAGTTTAAATGACTGAACATTGGAAAAAAAATCATGTAATGATACAAATATATTAAAACGAATAATTTTGAATTCTTTAGGCTAATCGTTTCTTTTGTCTTTGTTACTTTTTTAATGAAATTCCAATCAATATTTCAATGATTCAAAATGGTGTCTTACAGTGGTGACTCTTGGCAGGCAGCTCTGATGGGAATGATCACATATTCCTATTCAGAAATATTAAATTCTGATTCTGTATTCAAATTGCAAGGTGAGTATGTTTTTATTTAATTGGGTTGAAGTACAATAATCAAATAATTCACCCACTGCTTCACGTACATGTAGGTGTTTCCAACTTGTGATATTTTAGCTTTGCAATCTAATTATCCAAGACAAATCTTAGGATTGTAACCCTTCATAGTGATCAAAATGCTCTTACATTGAGCAGGAGGATAAAGTAATAGCAAGTATATCCAGCTTTAAAATAAATACATTGATTTCAATCTTACATGTTCCACGTGGTAATATATCATGTGAACTTTTCCTTTTCTTCCAAAACGTTTATGATGAAATTACTCTTAGCTTCAAGAATGACTGACAATTTTCATTTGTAATTTTTATTTCCACACTTATTATATCTTACAGAAAGAGACACAACCAAAATATATTGCCTTTATGTGGAGAAACCTTACAGACACAGCAAAAACAATAATATTGTGAGAACAAAGTTCTCATCAGAAAGCCGTTAATATATATTTTAAATAGATTATGTACAAATATTTTTCTTGCTATGTACAGTATGTGCACTACTGTGAATGAGCTTGGCAATGAGGACTACATCAAAACACAATACAGTATATTTGATTTCTAGCCTATGCTTTAGTCAGTATTTTGACATTATCCAAGTCACATCCATTTTTGGAATCAATATTTGAATATTAACTCAAATTGCATTGGTTACTGCAAAACCAACATTCAGAGGTTTCATAATTAATATTATATTATATGCTGAAACATAATCAAAGGAGAAATGGTTATTCAAGAAAATTCAATACAACACAATTTGTCAGGCAATCAAATAGAAAGGAGTGGACATGCTGTTGAAACATTTGTGTATATTAAAAATAATGATGTTGTAGTTAGTATTGGATGTAAAAAAAAATGGGGTGGCTGATAAATGTTATAAAGGGTTTCATACCATGTTGGTTTTGGCTTTGGAAAAAACTCTGGCTGGTTTCTACATCTTCCCTATGAGGTAAAGATACACTTGTGTCAAAAGAGCTAATAATTATTTGTTATAACATTATACAATTTCAGCTAGCAATTTGAGAAAAAGACAAATTAATGCTTTGGTGGGAGTCCATCATCCTCTTGTAACATGAACCTGTCCTTTCAGATACTGAGTATTTTAAAATGTATTTTTCAGCATTTTCATTGTTTATCATTGTTAAAGGACAAACACTCATTCCATATGACTAGAGAATAAATCAGAAAAATAAAATCTGAAACCTAAAGTTAGCAATAATCTCCAGGCATATTGGCAGATGCTCACTGATCTATTGACTATTTGAGCAGACAGTTACTATTAAGATATTGCTTTGCTTCAGATATAAGAGAAGCAAATTTGATTTTTTTTCACCAACTCACATCACTGACGTGTTTTCCTAATGAAATACTATGTGTTAATTCCCCAAAATGATGTTTGCATCACTATAGGCACATTTCAGCCAAACTTATTTTACAGAAGTGCTTTACCGTGCTTAATGAAGTATATTTATGTGCCTCTATAAATATTAGTTTGCTTTAAATCACATTTGTAAGGTCTTCCATCAGACATTAGTTCACAGCATTTTCAAAATCTCTATCCAGTTGTTATACTTCAAACAGATTGAAAATTCATGGTGATTGTTCCGCGGGGTTTGTTGCTTACCTGTCATATAGTTAGCAGCCAAGCATGATGTAAATTCTAATGAATATTCTTTTGTGCCATGATGAGGTCAGAAGTTATTCTATCTAATGAATTTGGAACGGATGCTTTACAATGCATATTATACCCATTAGTGCCTTGGCACAAAGATAAGGAGTTTATAATAAATCCAAACACTACATATTTAAAGTTTGATGGATGATATTTGCATCACATATTCTTTACTTAGAAATGTCAGTCTAAGCAGAAATAGTTTTGTTAAAAAGTTACCATTTTATTTTCATGCAGTACATTCAGAAGTATAAGTGAATGGTTAGAGGGAGAGGTTGAAATCTATCGAGAAATATTAACAAGTACTAATGCTTTGCCCAAAGTTACAGTGGGATAATGAAAGAGATTAAAAGTAATTACAGCATTGCGATGTTTATTTGTTTGTTAATTTACTGCTGTCAATAAAAAGAAATTGAATGTTGTCAGCCTAAGCAATGCAATCTTTAAAATAATCAGTAATTCATTTGACTGAGGCCAAACTCCTGCTTCATACAATAGGTTTGGGTCCTTGTTAATGCAAAGGAGGAAAGTATCACAAAGTTTGAAAAAGTAATTTGATGAGCTGCATCAATGATTAAAAATATTTTGTATTTTAGGATTGTGCCATTGCCACCCATTAGCTCAGGTTGAACGATACTTGCAACACATTGAGGGAGATGGTCCTCAACTTAATATATTAAAATATTAACATGATTTAAGTTTGATCAAGAGTACATTATCTCTGATTCATGGATTGTCACTTTCTCTAATTGTTTTAAGCACCTACAAGTATCTGAAGTATTAAACGATTTTAATGAAGACCCATGCTGTTGAACTATTTTGGAACATGGTCAGAGGTATGTTTGCTCCCATGATATTTACACTGATATTTGCCAGTCTTGGGATTATTACTGAGAGGAATCATTAGTCAGTGACCTAGAGCATGGAGCTACTTCTCCATTCACTTATTAACTAGAACTATGAGGTATTTAAACAGTGGCTGAATCAACACCTCTGCCAATTCTCTGGGAAGTCTAAAATAATGTTTGTACCAAGAGGCTGTGGCAGGACAAGGGGGAGGGGCAGTGGGAGGTGAAATAGCAGGAAAAATATGCATTCACAATATACTGATCCCAACTTCTTTCAGCACATTTTATAGAAAACCTTAAATCCTTTGAATAAATCTTTTTTAAAAACAAATCATGTAAACATTCTGTACCCATTGAAAGGAACTTATGATATTTATGAGAATTATCTTGCCTTAAAACATGATATTCAATGAAGAATTTGATCTGCAATACATCCATTTTATAAGGTGTAAAGTAACTGTAGTGAGGGCTAAATTTTGGGTCCCATTGTATCAGACGCAAAGAGTGTCAAGATATTACTGGAATATTTGTTCAGGCACCCACAGCAGCCACCTAGAACAAGAGTTATCCCTTAATGTGAAAATAAAGAGTCCTTCCTCTTTTGTGTGATTCTGTGACAGAAATTAAAGGTGACAAGCTAGACCTGTTCAAATCAGGGTTGAATATTGTTGTTGGCAGATGTTTCTGAAGTAAACATTTAAATATTGGAATGTACTGCTTTGGAAGCAGAAGTTGTCTTCTCCTCATTCCCACTCTCCCCAAACTGGAATTTGCTATTGCTGATGAGACATGTGAAAGCTTTTTTTTCCTCCTTAAGACAGGCTGGCTGCTTTTAGAAAACTGAGGCTTAATTTTTGTTGGTCTTCTGTCTGTTCATTGAGATGCACACCTTGTCACCAAAGCAAGCCTAAAGAAATATCTTCCCTTGTTTTCTTACAGCATGAATTTAAAAAAAACATTTCAACTGCAGCAAACAAGCTAGTGGAAGGATAACTTGGACTTCACAGCATGGGAACATCATCACTTTTGTGTTGCAGAGATGACTTTACTGCAAGACAGTTCAGTTTAAGAGACACATACTTTGAAAAACTTGTAATGCATTACTACATCTACAATGGAATCCAATGAAGCAAAATGGAATATGGAAGGTGGTTAAAACATAAAATAATGAAGGAAAAAGTTGTAGGATCAGTATTCATGTCTAAAATACAGAACACATGCTCTAAATCACAAATGTTAATTACCATTATTCTATAAAGTACGAGTCATTAATATAATCTTGCTTTATAGCTTGAGGTGAAAAGATTGAAGTGCTTAACTCAAGAATAGATTTTAGTGAGATTACCTTGGGAAAATGATTTTAAATCCCTAATAGCAACAAAATTGAAAAACAGTGCCAAGGGTGACCATTTTCATTTTCACTACAGCCTCTTCTTTCATTTATGGTGGCAGCTGACACCATCGACAGGCCAACAGAGAGCATCATTCATTGCTGTTCTAGAGAGGCATCAGAAACTATTGCATTGAGATTTAGAGTTGAACAAACATAATCAATAAGGCTAGTGCATATTTGTTGCCTCTTATGTTTCAGCTCCTACATTCATCATGTCAAAATAAAATTGTTGACTTGATAAATGTTTCTAATGAATTCACACATTTTATTTTGCACTTCAAGACATAATGCTTGCAAAATGGCACACAAACATCACGTTGCACATACTGTTCCAAGATTGACAATAAGCGCATGTCATTTCATTTTTTTTTACATTATGGCCATCAGTCCAAACATGGACTTTAATATCCATCAAGGAAAGGTTATTGCTGTACTTTGTTTTATTGACAGCTGCAAATGAACCAGTTGAATCTTAACTATTTTACTATCTACTGAACATTAACATTAAAAACGCCTAGTTTATTCAGTATTTATATATTTATATATTTATTCATTAAAAACACACCTTTTATAGTATTTTCCAATGTAATGAATCCAGTATATTGATCATATTACATAAAGCTTGAACAGTAGCATTAAGAATAAAGACCTATATTAGTTGTGATGTCATGAGTGCGCAATGTAAACTGGCATGCCACACCTTTCTCCAGTGTTAAAATTTTCCTGTAAATACTGTAAAACTTGTGTAGTGAGATTAAAAGTAACATGGAGATCTGTCCAAAAGTGTAATAGAGTGAATTCTTGTTCAATGGATTAGCAACTCAATTCATTACTGAAGTTATGTTGTGAGGGTGCACATGGGCTACCAAATTAAAATAGAGAGAAATGTAAACTTGAAAAAAAGTTACATTCAAGATAATAGTCTCTTCAACTAGAACTCAATGAAAAGCTCTTTTAACCTACTCTACATCAGTTTTACTTTGAAAATATATTGTGATCTTAATAAAAGAGCACAGTGTAAAACATACAACAATGTCTATCTGTTATTGTTGAAGTAAAGTGCAGAAATGATCTATAGGCCCTAAGGTGTCAATTCCACAATATGGCAGAATGTTAGCAACTAGATTTTTGTTTAATGCTAGGCAGCGAAGCAATAATGCTGTATACAATAGATAAATAGTTACAATCTTAGCAATAGATTAATAGCACTATGACCTTAATCTTGCCATTCACCCCTGATTCTGGTACTTGAAAGCAAATCAATCCATCCAACCATTATTTCATTCATGAATTGAACTGGTCATTTAAATTGTCATGTTAAGTCAGAGGAAAAAAAATTACAATTTAAGATGTAAAATTGTGACCTGGTTTAATACGTGTGCAAAAAAAACCAAAGACTCAGGACTTGCAGAAGTAACTGTACCAGTTCCAGCACTAACCTGATGTGCAGTGCCTGAAGAACAGGCACGTTTGGCTAACTGTCTAGAAGAATCCCAAAATATTGTACCACCCCCTCAAATACACAATATGCCCTCAAAATTAGTTTAATACACCATTTTCTTTTCAAAAATAAATTACCACACCAGTCATTTTAAAATATAATGTGATATCATTTCAATATCTGAAAATGTGGCAGAAAAAGACTGCCACTGAAATATTGTCTAGCAACATAAAAGGATATGGAAGTAAATCTTCCTGAGGGGATTTTAACCAACATCAGCTGTGGTCTTTCTACAGGGTGTGTATTCCAGTGAAATCTCAGAAAGTGTAAATCTCTCCAAGTCACAAACACCATCTTTACCCACTTGCCAGAAATTCAACCAATCAAGAAAAAAAGTTATTATTGTTTAGAGTTCCTTCTCATTTACAAATAAATTGCAGGTCCTGGCTGAGTTTATCTGGAAAAAAAAAGAGAGTTGCAGCGAGCAGGATGAGTTATCATTTTCCATCTGTACTTCAAAGTGAGAAAGAATGTGCAGTGGCAAAGCTCACACCGAAACAGGACATTGGACGATTTTCTCTTCCAGCAGAACACTGGTGACCAGAAACACAATGTACAGTATAAACATGATCAAACCAAGAATTTTGTTCATTTTCCATCTGCAGGCTCCAATTGAAAGAATGACAAAGAGGAGCATGATGAAAAGCAGGACAATAGCACAGAAGAGGCCATTACTGCTGACCTCGACAGGCCTAAAGTTGTTTGAAAAGGATTTCAGGAGCCATGGCAGAGGCAAGCTGCAAAATGATGAAGGAAAACAAATGTCAAACATTTCTGAAGCAACACGATAAACTTTTACTTCGTCAATACTTCATAGTTAAATTCTTAATGCGAGACATGCAGATTTTGCTTTTATTTTGAAGATGAAAGTACATTTTATCTGTGGGGGAAAAACCCTGCATTTCTCAATACTTTTCACATTAAGAACTGGAGCAAATACTTAGCTGTTAAGCTGATGAGTATTGGGTAAGACACCAATAAAACCTCTAAAATGTCATAGCATCTTTTATATTCAACTAAATCAGATATAACACCTCATTTTGAAGGGCATTGCTAACAATGTGTCATTCCATTAAAATTTCACAGTTAGAAAACATGGATTATGTAGCCAAATTCTGGAGTGAGATTTCAATTGAGCAATTGGAATCATTCATAACTTAACAGTTTTGTCATGCTTTCATTCTGCTGTGAATGTGTAAACTGAAATGATTCTTAGTAAGGAGAGAAAAGCATCACGGATCTGGAGAAAACTATATCTGTAATGTGAGATTAGGAGTTGAGAAGGGATGGTCAAAGTATTCATGAGGGGTAACAAAATCTGCAGATGCTGGAACCTTGAGCAGACAAAGAATTTCCGGAGAAACTCAGCAGATCAGACAACATCCATGGGTAGTCAAATGTTTCAGGTCTTGATAAAGGGTCCAGTTCTGAAATAATGATCGACCATTTCCACCCATCTATGCTATCTGACCTGCTTAGTTCCTTCAGCACTTCTTTGTAGGCATGAGGTGGTTTGGTAAATCGAGGAGAAACTACAAGGGCAGTAAGCCAGGGATGGAATGCACAAGAGTCATATATTTGAAAAGTCTCTTACAATAATAAAATTTAGCTGATGTCTTCTTTTAATAAATATCATTTTATTTTCATTCAGTCAACAGATGGTGTCAGTAGCAAAACTAGCATTTTAAATTCCAACTTAGATCACAGCATGGTAACAGGCCCTTCTGGCCCATTAACCTGTGCCACCTAAATGCACCGATGTGATCAATCAACCTAACGTCTTTTGAATGTGGGGGGAAACTTGCGTGGAGATTTCAAACTCCTGACAGAATGTGAACCCGGGTCGTAGTTGGTGTAATAGGTTTGTGCTAAATGCTACACTAACTGAGCTGAAATAGAACCTCAATAGCTCACAAAGTCACCTCCTTTAACTGCTGTGGAAAACTTATCTTCCATTTACTGCTAAAGCTCATCCCTAACAGGATTTAAGAGGAGATAACTTAAATGTAAATGTGTTTAAGAATCACTTTGCAAAGACCTGCGAGTTGGCTAGTGGGTGATTCAATGGGGCCAGGTTGCATGCATGGAGTTAAGGGAAAAGGCAGGAATACAACATATGGGAGAAAATTGGACAATTTTGAAAGCATCCTGCATTGAAAGTCAAAGGGAAATATAAATAAAAAGGTCAACATTATGTTTCATGAACTTACCCAACCGTAATATCAAATATATTACTGCCAACTGAACTGGACACTGCCATATCACCAAGCCCTTTCCGTGCAACAATTACACTTGTGATTAGGTCAGGAATTGAAGTGCCTGCTGCTAAGATTGTCAATCCCATAATCGCTTCAGAGATCCCAATGGTCTCCCCAACCTACAGAATCAAAAGAGCAAATATTATTTTGAGTGACACCTGTATTAAGAAAAGCTTATAACCTACATCAGGATTCACCCACAAAGGTCACCATACTCTAACACACTGGTCAATTGATTCTACTTGAGCAATTCCTGAAGAAAAGGATTAACTCAGTCCGTTAGTGTTATTAAGATGCTTGAATAATTTTCTGGGTACTGCATTGTTTACAGATTCAATGACAAGCAGAGAAGAAGTCTGTTCACAATGAAGCAATTGTAGTTTGAGAAAATGATATCTGATGATAAAAGATTTTTCTGTTGAGGTTATGGTGTACTATGTTTTTCATATGTATAATAGATAACAAAGTAACTCCAATAACTGACACCAGGTAGTAACAATTTGAAGGATGAGAAGAACATTGGATTAATTGAGGTTGTCAGAGCTCCTCTGCAAGGAGGGACTCATCTATTCCTTTGCTCAAAAGGTGTCATAGAATAACACTGTATAGAAACAGTCTCTTTGGCTCAGAGTCGATATCATCAATGCACTAATTCTACTAACACCACTTTATTTTCCTGATATTCCCATGAAATCCTCTTCAGTTTCTGCCATTCATCTGTGCACCAGAGGCAATATACAAGAGTTAATTAACTTACCAACCTGCAATGTAGGAGGAAATGAGCACATTCAGAGGAAATCAATATGGCCGTAAGAAAAACATGTACACTCCACAAAGATAGGGTCAAGTGTTAATGGTCAAGGTTCCTTTTATTGTCATGTATTAATACATTAAAAAATCTAATATAGATCATATGCCGTAACTTTTGCCTGCTGTAAGGCAAAGCCTCACCATTGGTATTGTCCATATGAATGAAAGAGAAGTAAAAGAGACTCCCTTCAGAGTCACTGAGTTGTGGTGATTGGGAGTTAGTGATCCTTCTGACCACTAGAGGGAGTCAGAGATGAATGTTCCACCTCGGGTGCGGGTTAGATGCAAAATGGATGCGCCACAAGGTCATGAGTTGTTAATAAAAAATATAATTAACACAAAAGAACCCACATTTCTTTATTACAATAAAAGAAACACAACATGGTACCAGGATTGGGTATCAGAAGGAGACAAGGAAAGTGTGAAGCTGATAGACACTGTGAATTGGACTGGGAATGTTGGCCATGACAGTTGTTCAAACAATGATTCATGCTGCATCTGCAAACCATTGGACTCGATAGCAAACCGGATGCATGGAAGATTGCAGCTCTACTTACCATGGTGGAACCTTAAGCACAAAAGGTTTTCAAGATGTTTGCTTTTGCCAAGGCGGATGACCAGGGAATGTTCGACAAGGTTATTGAGGTGTTTGATGGACACTGCTTACCAAATAAAAATGAAACATCAAGAGGTATGTGTTTCACTTGCACACGCAGCTGCAGGGAGAAAGCTTTGATACTTTTTAAAGAGACTTGAAATTGAAAGCAAGAACATGCAATTTTGGATCACTACAAGATTTAATGATCCATGATCAAATTGTGTTCGGAATTATTGACAAGGAAGTGAAAGAGAGGTTGCTATGAGAGATGGAGCTTACCTTAGCTGGTGCTGTAAAGATATGCCATGCCAGTGAATTAGCTCTGCAGCACACGAAAAAGTTCAGTGAGAGTGTAAAAGACAGTGAAAGTGAAGGCGTAGCCATGGCCACAGTGTCTGAATGCACACATAACAGAGAACGAGACATAGGAAACAACTAAAAGATGGAGAGACATTCAATTGTAAATGATGTGGCACCCAACATGCATCAAACAATGTCTAGCCTATGGAAAAGTCTGTAACAAGTGCAAAGGGCAGAATGCAAAATATGCAAAGCAACATTTTTCCAATGGAAACAAAACAGAAGTGAAAGTGTGCACACTATGGAAGAAGCTGCCCTCAGTGATGCATTCTTCATGGGCATGGTAGCGCAGGAAGGTTTCAAACCAACAGACCCTGAACAGAGTTGAGCAGGACAAGTGGATGGTGCCATTGCATGCAAATGGAGTAGCTGGACACAGGGGCAAAGGCCAATTTGATCTGTGAGCACAACATCAGCGCAATGAAGATAAAGCCACACATATATCCAAATTCAGTTCAGCTCAAAGCCTACAATGGACAGTGCATTGACAATAAAGGCACATGTAAACTCAAGGTGAAATTTAGAAGTAAAGAGTACCACCTCACATTTGCTGTAGTCCCAGATGAACATGATTCACTGGTTGGTGACAAAGCATGTAAAAACATAGGCCTAGTCAAGAGGACGTACAGAAATAACAGTGCCAATGTACAGACCAGCACAGAGGAAATACTAGATCAATTTCCAGACATCTTCAAGGGGTTTGGTGTTCTACCATTCACCTATATGATACAGTTAAAGGAGGATGCACATGCCCAAAAGTGGGTTCCAGAACCACTAAAAGAAAGTTCAAGCAGGAACTCAATCCAACTACATTGCTAGGGGTCATAAAGAAAGTAGAGGGGCCCACAGAACGGGTGTGTCACTAAGAAGAAGTGACCGACTCATGTGCATGAACCCAAAAGACTTGAATGCTAATATAAAGAGGGAACATTATCAGATTCCAACCAGGGATGAAATTATAAGTGAGATGGCTGGTGCAAAGGTTTTCAAATTGGATGCATCCCAGGGCTTCTGGCAATTAAAACTGCATGAAGATAACACAAAATACTGCACATTCAATACACTATTTGGACGATACTCCTGTCTGAGGATGCCTTTTGGAATTTCCTCAGCTCCTGAAGTGTTTCACAGGACAGTAGAGCACATTATAGAAGACATAAATGGAGTACGTGTGTACATGGATGACGTGAACCTATGGGGATTCTCACAAAAACAAAACAATGAGAGGCTCATCAAATTGATAAAATGCATCCAGAAGTATGGATTAAAGTTAAACAGAGAAAAATGTCACCTTTCTGGGAGATAAGCTGTCAGAGGCAGGTATGGAGCCAGGTGAAAGCAATTCTAGAGATGCCCAGATCCACAAACAAAAAGGGTATATTGAGAGTGCTGGGAATGATCAATTTCATTGGTAAATTCATACCAAACCTGTCTTACAAAACAAAGTACCTGAGGGAGTTGTTTCACGACAAATGTGAATTCAAGTGGACAGACAACCACGAGGAAGAATGGGGACAAATGAAGATCATTCTAACTACAGAACTGGTGCTTTTGACATTCTTTGAGCCATTCAGAAGGACAAAAATATTTACAGACACTTCAAAAGATGAAATAGGTGCCATACTACTTCAAGCTGTAGAAGAAGATTGGAGGCCAGTAGCATTTGCATCAAGGATGATGATCACATCTGAATGTCAGATGGAGAAAGAGTTCCTAAGTCTGGTCTGCTGATTTGAAGAATTCCACAGTTATGTGTATGGTCTACTAACATTTGTGCCAGAGACAGATCACAAGTCATTAATAGCCATAATCAAGAAAAACATCAGTGAGATGATGCCTCAAATCCAAAGACTGATGATGAAGCTACAACGTTATGATTCTGAAGTGGCGTACACACCAGGGAAACTTATTGTGCTGGTTGATGCATTGTTTATGGAAATGACGCAGAGTGAAGCACACCATGAGAGCTTCACAGAGACAGATGTGAATCTCCACATGAACCTGATCACTAAATCTTTTCCTGATTTGGACATAAAATCCAAGCAGATTACAGCTGAAACTGAAAAGGACATAGCTCTACAAAAGGTCAACAAGAATCCAAATGAAGGATGGCAATACCACAATATTAGAGCAAAGGTGCGTGTTGTCAATGGGCTTTTACTCAGACAGAGCAGAATTATTATTCCGCAATTACAATGACAAGAGATGTTGAAGGGTTGCATGAGGGGCACCTTGGAATGGAAAAATGCAAGAGGAGGGCCAGAACTACTGTTTATTGGCCAGAGATAAATGCCAACATTGACAGAATGGTCTGAAGCTGTGAGACCTGTCTGAAACATCAAGCAAAGCAGCCAAAGGAACCCATGATCATAAATGACTTCCCAGAGGAGCCATGGCAGATCTGTTCCACCTGGATGGAAAGGATTACTTGCTGGTTATTGACTATCCAGAGATTGTGCTGCTTCCCAACATGGTTGCTGCCTGCGTGATAAAATACATGAATTTTCCAGACCCGGAATTCCTCAAATTGTCTACTATGCCAATGAACCATGCTAAAGTTGTAGAAAATTTCTGAACTTTGCAGTAAAGTATGATTTTTGACATGTGGCTTCAAGTCCTTTGCATCGCCAGTCAAATGGTGAAGTAGAAAAAGGAGTTCACAGTGCCTCAGATCCTTATTTAGCTTTGATGAGTTACCAAGCTTCACCACTTGAACATAGCATGTTACCTGTTGAGCTCCTAAAGAGATGTAGACTATGCACCACACTTTTCTACTCTGCAGATCCAAACAAGAGCAGAGATGTCAAAATGAAACAAAAGGAGAAAAAAGCAAACTATGACAAGTCAGAAAGTTGCTTAAGGGCCGCTGTCACAACAAGACACAGTGAGACCCAGAGATTTCAACACCTGGAACAAAAAGGCCACTGTTGTGGAGGAAGTAAATCCAAGATCCTACAGTGTCAGAACAGAGGATGGCCAAATATTGAGGAGGGATTGAAAGAACCTGCTGAAAACGCAGTGACGCAGTAAGAACAGACAAATGCAGATGATCCAGCTTGCACAGCAACAGAGGAAACACTACCAGTGCTAGACAGTCGTGGACCAGCAGAGCTGACACATGCACGTGTGTTGAAAAGATCCACACATTATATCAAAGGACCTAACAGGCTGAATCTCTAAAAGAAAACGAATTGCCCACCTAAAAGTTTGTGCTGTTGATGTTGATCTTTATATTTGTGTTTAACTTTAAATTGGAATGAAAGCTGTATTACTATATAATATTGTTGGATTGAATATCTTAATGAAAGGAAATGTGGTGATTGGGAGTTAGTGATCCTCCTGATCACTAGAGGGAGTCGGAGACAAATGTTCCATCTCGGGTTAAATGCAAAATGGATGTCCCATGAGGTTGAGAGTTTTTAAATAAAAAAAATAATTAATACATAAGAACACAAATTTCTTTATTACAATAGAAGAAACATCACATATCTGTGGATTCACCTCCAGCATCCCCGCTGTTCGATCCATTGGCAACCTGAGCTCCAGATTCAAACCTCTAGCATGGTCTGGAAGCCTTCAGCTCCTGAGGATCCCTTCATGAGCCCTTCTTGCCCTCAGTATCCTCTCGAATCCCGGCTCCTGTTTCCATGAGCCTGTTCCAGCAGCTCGCAGCCCGCAAGGGTCACCTGACCATAAGTCACCTGCAGTCTGTGAGGGACCCTCATCTGCTGAGCCCCTCACTGGCCCACATCTGTGGTCACAGTTCTGAAGGGTCATCTCCTCTGGTTCCCCTTCTCAACGGGGTGGAGGGGGTTCTGCCCATTACTGGTGCCCTGCGTTGCTCTGCTGTTCCTTTGGAGCCTGCAACCCCTCGTGGCCACTGCCAAGCACAGGCACCACCATCTTGGGCACAAACCTCCGCGGTTAGATAATAGCAGAGATCAGGACTGAAACTGGGTTACTGGATCTGTAAACCATTAGGAAGATGTAGCAGGAGTACAAGTCATCATGGTTCACTGAGTGGACTCTGGATTAGAAGATTATTGTTGTAGGGGAAAGAAGAGTGAGGGCAAGAATGAGTAGACAGGGATGTGGAATGTGTTAACGTGGTAACAAGGAACCAAATAAAGGCCCAAGAACAGAGCCATGAAATACAGCAGTGACTTCATCTAAGTTTCAGGAACATAATTAAATTATGGTGTGCTCCCTCTGCTGTAATAAAAAATAGATTAATTGTTAAGTTACAATCATAACATGCAACCTGAGACTCATTGTTAACAAAGTTAAACTTTTCGATAATTAAGCATCTTATTCAGTAATCAACCTTTATCTTGCCAATAACTAGATCTTTGTAGTTCCCATTCTGTAAACAAAACAGAAATCGTGTCCATTGAGAGTACAAAACCTGTACCAAAATCATGATCTGGAGATCAGCTTTGACTGGTTTCCTGATGCACATCAGTTATATAATCACCTGCTATTTCAAATGCCAACTCCACGTGGCGTTTCTATTTGCTCCTACCATAATCTTGGGGATTCTGAAGCGAATAGTGAGGCTTGCTAGCTTTTCACTTCTCATCGTTTATTCCCCATCTCCACCTCCCTCAACTGAAGAACGAGGAGTTGTTGTGGATCTCTCTGGAGTTGGTGCAGTCCTCTCTGATTCTGCAATGCTTTCTGAATACCTTTGAGGATGAGGAACCTCTTGATATTCCCTTTGGCTGCTTCTCACCAGTGTCAGAGGGGCTGCGTGGTTCTTCAACCTTCATGATTCCTTTTTACCTCCTCGACAATCTCTGGAGTCAGCATCTTTACAGCCTGTTCCCTCCATCTTACTGCTTCCTCTGCCTTTGTCACTGCTCATGTTGTTTGCATCCTTGGTCAAGGAGATGTCTGTCAGTGACGTGCCCCTTCCCACTTTTAGAGTATCAGTTCCAGATTTCTTTCTTTTTTTAAGGTTTCTTTTATTACTTGACAATCTTCTGGTTCCCTTCCATTCACTCCTTCAGCAGATCCCTCCTCTATTGACTCTGCCTCTTGGCAAGGAGTGTCAGACCTCCTGATTAGGGATTGAGGTGGACATGGTGTCTAGATGGTGTCCATCTTGTCTAGGTCTCCATGGCAGTCGAGGATAAGGGGTTATTGACAGTGCTGGGAGTGGTGATCTTGGCGCCTAGTCTAGTGCATAGGAGCAGGCATGTTTTTAGGCAGGGTAACAATGTCACTTATTAGAGGACGTGTGTGCAAGTCTGTGGGGTGTTTAAAGGAAATGTGCTGAGCTGTACTATATTCTATGAACTTGTAGGCTGTAAGTCAATTGGTGGTATTCCTATTTGCCTGTTGACTTGTCCTTAGTCATCAAGGTGGTGGGATTGGGGAGTACATTTAGAATAACTGAAACATAATTTTGGAAAATGTACGATCATGCACTTTTGTAGAAAAAATAAATGGACAGAGTATATTTTAAATGGGGAGAAAATAGAAAACACGCAGAAGCAAAGGGACTTGGGAATTTTCATGCATGATAGCCTGAAGGTACATGCGAGATACTTGCATGTCAAAACAGTGGTAAAGAAGGCAAATGCAATGCTGGCATTCATTCAAGAGGAATAGATTAAAGGAGCAGGGATGTGATGTTGAGGCTTTATAAAGCACTTGTGAGACTTCACTTGGAGTATTGTGAGCAGTTTTGGGCTCCTCATTTAAGAAAAGATGTGCTGATGTGTTGGAGAAGGTTCACTAGGATGATTCCGGGGATGAAAGGGTTACCATTAGAGGAGTGTTTGAGCTCTTGGCCAGGAGTCATTAGAGTTTAGGAGAATGAAGGGGGGGGGGGGGGGTCTCATTGAAACATTTCAAATGTTGAAAGGCATGGACAGACTAGATGTGGAAAGCTTTGTTTTCCATGAGTCCAGAAAAAGAGAGCACAGCTTCAGGAATGAAGGGCGTCTGCTTAGATGCAGAAGAATTTCTTCAGGCAGAGGGTGTTAAATCTGTGGAATTTGTTGCCACAGGCAGTTGTGGAAGCCAGGTCATTGGGTATACTTGAGTCAGAGATTGATAGATTCTTGAATAGCCAGGACATTAAAGGTTATGGGGTGAAGTGGGGCTGAGTGCTGAACTGAATCAGCTCATGATTATATGGCGGAGTAACTCGGTGAGGTAAATAGCCTATTTCTTCTCTTATTTTTTTTAATGGTCTGATCTGAGTAATGTGGAGTAGTGGCATGGTTAGTGCAATGCTGTAACAATGCCAGCAATCGGAGTTCAAATCCCACACTCTGTAAAGATTTTGTATATTCCCCATGTCTGCGTGGATTTTCTCCAACCATTTGAAATGTACTGGGGGTTGTAGGTCAGTTGGGTGTAATTGGGCAGTACGGGCTCATGGGCCGAAATGGCCTGTTACCGTGCTGCATGTCTAAATTAAAACAAAATAGCCTTTGTGAAAAACTACAGTGTATTTTGAAGGTCTTCCTTGAGATGATCGCCTAGGGCCACCGTTACTTGCACTGATCCCTGTACATTGATCAGGTTATGCTGCATGTGGACCAGGACCCTTTCATTTTATGAACAGTTGTGAGTAGAATTGAACATTATGCAAACATTGGCATTTCTGACCTCACGATGGGAACAAAAGATCAACAATGATATGGCTGAAGATGTTAGTGTTCAAGACACTAGTCTTGAAAACACTGGCCATAATGTCTTGCAGCTTGTTATGATTGACCTCCGGCAGCCACTGCAGCATTGTAAAAGAATATATACCTTTCAAAAGACAATTTTTAGAAAAGGACATTCCACAAAAGAAAAGTAATATCTCTAGCAACTTTAAGATTAGCAAGTAATATCACCTCATTTAATTTTTTTTTCAATAGTCACAGATAATCATTTCTTTGCTCTTTATTTCTTAAACTGGCAGGTCTAAGTCTCAAATGATATTCATCCACATCTACACTCAGAAGGCTGCCGATATTTGGTGTGATGGTCATGAAATGCATGGGAGAAGAGTTGGCCAAATTCTACCAGAGGGAAAGGGAAGGAGTAATTAAGTAGTAGTGCGCTTTATTAGAAAAGAGACAATGTTTCCCCGAACCCGCTGTGTTACATTAAAACAACATTAGAACTACAAACAACATAGGAACAGAAACACCAAGCAGATGAGACCTCGAGATCCAAATGCAGTCCTTCTTTTTGGACATTGGCATAATGTGGCAAACAGAGTACAACAAGTGTAATATCTTTACTCTAACACCAGACATCTAAGTAATATTTTCAAAGGGGTAAACTCTGTTCATTACCACCTTTGATACCTAGAATTTAGCTTTTATTTAGATGGTTTGTGCGCATGCAATTTATTTATTTTATCTTTTTTTTTCATCTGAAGTACAGACACAAGTAATTTTTTTAGTTAGAATTTAACTAATTACCTATATGTAGATTGGTCAAAATAACTTTTTTTAAAATGTAATTGCATTTTGATGTGTTCATTTCATAATTCCATAATTTTTTCCTCAGACATTAATGGATTAGGTCGTTTAGATTTTGTCAATCATTTTAGAAGATGCCATATGGGATAAAGATTTATCTTGCTGTATGCAACAACTAAATAAGCGATGCAGAAAAGTGTATAAACTTTGCTTCCAAAATTAGATTCCGATTTTCAGAAAACAAGCCCCCATTATACATTTAATGTTTACATCTCTTTCTCTTTTGAAGTGCTAATGATGTGAAGAATTACTATCTGATGTCTACTTAATGAGAAAAGGAATAATACCTGCAGAGTAAAAAAGCAGTTAAGTTTTTGGTTTATAATTAGCAGAGATCAGTGTACTTACCTGGTGAGCCAACCAGACCATTAGATAGGAAAAGCCTGCAATCCACATGATTGACCCCAAGAACGAAATTACAAAATATTTCTGCGAACTCTGCAACATGAAAAAAAGTGTGGGCCAATTCTGAATGTAAATGGCCTATTATAATATCTCAAAATATGCTTGGGTGTCTACTTATATGATGAACCATATCCTTCAATTTACAAGCAACTTTCCAGTAATAGTGAAAATACCTTAGATTTACTTAGAACTAATTTACTTAGTACTAACTTCCCCCCAACTTCAAATTCACTTGGTCCATCTCTGGCAACACTCTCCCCTTTCTCAATCTGTCTCCATCTCAGGAGAAAAACTCTACAGATATTTTTCACAAACCTAAGTCTTAGTGTTACCTCAACTACATCTCTTCACGCCTCATCAATATAAGGATTCTATTCTTTTCTCTCAATTCCTTTATCTCTGTCGCATCTGCTCCCAAGATGAGGTTTTCCATTTCAGAGGTTCTCCTTCCTCAAAAAATGTGGCTTCCCCTTCACCACCATCAACTCAACCTTTACCCACATTCCCTATATTTCCCACACATTCTCCCTGGCCCCCTTTGCCTATACTCGCAACAAGGATAGAATTCCCTTGTCCTCACCTACCAGCCCTCAAGCCTAGGAGCCAACATGTCATCCTCTACCATTTCTGTCACCTCCAATGTAATTCCACAACCAGACACATCTTCCCCTTTCCACCTTCTGCTGAACCATTCCCTTGCACACGCATCCCTTCCCAATAATCACCCCTTTTGTATCTACCCTATGACCACAATTCTACATGCGGCCACATATCCTCCCTCACCACCATTCAGGGCCCAAAACAATCCTTCAAGTGAAGCAACACTTTACTTGTGAATCTGCAGGGATCATCTACTCCATCCAGGTCTCTTGTTGTGGCCTCCTCTACATCAAATAGGCTGGATGAGAACTGGGATATCATTTTGTTGAGCACATTTGCTCTGTCTACAGCCATAGCAGCAAACTCCCAATGGCCAACCATTTCAATTCTGCACCCCACCCCTCATGCACTGCCAAACTGAGGCTATCTGCAAATTGGAACACCTAATGTTCTGTCTAGGCACTCTCCAACCAGATGACATTAATGTAATCTTCTCTGGATTCCATTAGATCTCTCCTTCCCTGTCTCTCTCTCTCTTTCTCTATCCCTCTGTCTCCTTTCCTTCAGCACCCCATCCCCTTCCCTCTCTATTCAGAGAGCTATCTCCTCTCCTCTCATTTCCCAGCTTTCTCTTCTGCTCTCCCATCTATATCTACCTATGACCTCTTGCCTGTGGGCCTGTGCTTCTCCACCTGGCCTTCCCCACCATTTTATTCAGGCACCTGCCTACTTTTTGTTCTCACCTTGACAATGGGATCAGGCCTGAAACATTGGTTATGCATCTTTGCCAAAGAGAATGCTGTATGACCTGCTGAGTTTCTCCAGCATTTTTGTGTATTAAACTACAATATCAATGTCTGCACACTGTCTCGATCAACTTCCTGTCATTGTGATCTATTTTCTAATCTGCAAAGAATTCCTGTGTTAGCTGATGCCTTACCTTGTCTCTATACTTCTTGTATATCTGTACAGATTGCAGTGTGATGAAGAACACCCAAGACATACCTACATTGTCAATCATTTTTTGAAGTGGCTTGCTTTATGAAGGGTAATTATATAGCTAGAGTGGGAATGGACTTTTAGTAGACCTTTCATGGAGTTTTCACTATCCTCTGCACTCGGGTTCAACAGTGCCTCATTTAGCCACTTTGTTCACTTTGTTAGCTGAGCATGTTGATAGATGATGTGCAAAAAGAACTTGGGTGATAAGGAATAAACAATATTTGCTTCCTTTGATCATCTCCCTTCCGCTCATAAGGAGGATCATAGAACACTACAGCTCAGAAACAGGCTCTTTGACCATTCCATTCAGTGCCAAACTGTTATTCTGCTTAGTCCCCCACTGAACTGCAAATGAAAGTCCAAATACCTTTAGAATCCCACAGAAAGATTAATTTTTTAGCCATTAATGTCAATTTCCTCCTCAAACTCTTCTTGAATAACTTAAATTGGTTCCTATTATTCTAACACATGAAATTTCCCCCACCCCCCACTCAAAAATGGGGACCAATGAGGATCAATAGATATTTTTATTTTGATCATTATGTATGTTCGTAAATAATCTGTTTTCCAATGAATGTTGAAATCAACATTTTTCCCCCATAAGGTATTCCAGGATTTTCAATATTTGCCATTTTTACCCATTTCCCGCGTGAGATCAACACATTTGCAGGGGATAAAACTTTCAACATTTATTTCTGAAGACTCCTTGGGGTAGAAATTCACACTAAAAACTACCAAAATAAACTATGGAACAGAGTTTGGGTTCAACCTACATTTTTAAAATCAAGATGAAACTGATTCTATTCCTCCACTTTTTTCTCTCATTCTCCACATTTTCATTTGCTTCATAGATGCAGATATAGACGTGCAATACTGTGCATACTTGAAAAATTGAGAAAATAAAATCTACACAGATGCTTACCTTCTTCCTGACGTCAGGTAAGGTTATCCACAATGGAAGGATTATAGGGAGTATAATTAGATAGATAATTCGTTTATGTGTTGTATCTGGCCAGGCCAAGCTTAGTGGCTGGTCCTCATCTTCATTCTGTATGGCCACCTCAGCCTAGTAAAGAGGAATGGAACCACAATTACAGGACTCAATAGTTACTGTCAGTGTTACACACATATCATGATTTCAAGCAAAATGCTATTTTTGTTGACATTGGTCATGAAAAACTGAGCAATAATTTTGTTGGCAGAACAATAATGGATGCGGAGAAGCTAATGTTCATAGATTAAAGGAGTGTCCACATATTGAAGAATGGAAACTTCTGTTGTTTCATAGAGTCGTATAGTGGGGAAATAGGCCCTTCGGACAAACGTGTCCTTGCCAACCAAAATATCCCACCTCTATTAGTTCCACCTATCCTAACCACATATCCCTCCAAATGTTTCTTAAATGTTGCAATAGTACCTGCCTCAACCACCTCCTCCAGCAGCTTGTTCCATACACTATCAATCTGTGTAAAAAAAGGTTGCCGCTCATGTTCCTGTTAAATCTCTCCCTCTCAATTTTAACCCTTGCCTTCAGGTTCTAGATTCCCCTACTCTGGGCAAAAGACTATGCGTTCACCTGATCTATTCCTTTCATGATTAATCTAGAATTTCAAAACTTTTTGCTGTAACTAGACCACTACCACCCACATCTACCCTTTCCAACCCTTTTGCACCTTCAACAGGGATCGATTTTTCTGTGTCGCCCTGGTGTGCTCTTCCCTTTCTATCCACTTCTCTATGGCCCCCAGTACTTGCCCCTTAAACTACACTAGGTGAAACATTTTCTCTTACACCTCCATCATTCTTGTGAGGCCAGGATTCATGAGTACCTCCTCCAACCTCGTCAACTGCATTTGGTGCTCCCGATGAAGCCTCCTTGAAATTGGTGAGACCAATCACACACTTGAGGAGCATCTAAACTCTTGTCATCATGTCCATTTCAAGCTCCTGGTTGCATACTATTTCAACTCCCTTTCCCATTCTCACAAAACCGGAACAGTCCACATCCTTCACCGGGCAGAGCTTCCTGGGGTGCTTCTGCTGGCTGGTTGAGAAAGAGTCCATGTTCAAGAGTTTTAGCTAGTTTAATGGCTTTCTGCAGCTTCAGCTCACCCTGTTCTAGCAGTCGCTGATGAATGTAATCCGATCTGATGCCTGCTACACTGGCATCTCAGATCAGCTCCTCTGTGTACTCTTCTGCTGATATGGCCTTGCAGCCACAGGCCTGACTGAGGTCTCGCAGGACCTGAAGGTAATCATCGATCAGTTTCCCGGGTTGCTGCTTATGCATGGCTTGGCATAGACTTCATTCACCTGGCCCAGGTACTGGCCTTTCAGAATGTCCACTGCTTCGGCGAATGTCTTGCAATCTCTGACCATTGGGTAAATGCTGTGCCCAGCCCATGAGAACAGTAAGTGCAGTTTATCTGCGTCAGATTGGATAATCGCAGTGGAGGCCTGCAGAAACACGTTGAAGCAGCGTAGCCAGAGTTCGATCTTGTCGATGTTTCCAGTGATTGCGGATTGATTTCCAGACTCTCTGGTCTCAGTAACTTGTCCATTCCAAAAAAAAATTATGGTAATAAAATTGATGAGCTATCAATAACTCCAAAGACTAGAAGTTACCTGACTGATAGGCTTTTATTACCATAGACAAAAGGCACCTCTATGTTGCTGACCCAAGACCGGAGCTTGTTCTGGGGGAAGGGTTATGGCATTGCCACCTTTATTAGGGGAATCAAGGTGGAGGAGCCACAGGTACAATCAGTAAGGGATGGGTCAACCATACACACACAAACAGTATTAACAGTGGTTCCACCACATAAAACTAATGGTTGTCATCTGGGAGGCTGGCTGGCTGGGAATTACTTGGCTGTTTTTGCTATAGCTTCACAGTTAGTCCAGAGATTTAACATTATTAGATTGATGCTTAACTATCAGGCAAGTCTGATGCTGCTCCTGGCCTGATCTGCTGCACATCAAATTCGACAAGGGTTGATCCATCGATTTATAGCAATTGCAGAGTGAGGAACACATCAAGGTTACAGACTGTCGTGGTGTAAAATTCTGCTGCTCCCTGATGGTCCACATCACCTCAGGGATGGCCAGTTTTGAGCAGTTTTCTGATTTAAGCAAAGAGACACAGGAGAAACATAACACATCAGGCAGCATTCCATGGGCAGAGATGGTTAGTTAGCATTTCAGGTCGGAACCTTTTACATCTCTGTCAATGGATGCGGCCTGTCCTGCGGAGTCCCTCCAGTTTCTCATTGTTTGCTCAAGATTCCAGCATCTGCAGGTTTTGGGTTTCTTGACTGTTCTGATTTAAACCCATTAAACATAATGCAGGGCATCTCTAATATGAAGACAAAACTTTTTGTGGGCAGTGATTGTTTGGTGGTCAGTTTTATCAATGCCATCATAGACAGATACATCCAATACAGGCAGATCAATGAGAATGAGGGGAGATAAGTTTACCATTGTGTTGGGCCACATTTTATCCATCACAAACAAAATCCTAGGCCATTCAGAGTTCATCCAGCTCTGGTGATGGACATTGATGCCCCTCACCTAGAGTACAGTCTTGTAACTTTCAGTGCTCCTTTGAGGTGTCATTCAATATAGAGGAGCAGTGATCAATCAGTTTGGAGAGAATAAGAGGTAATAATCAGAAGGGGATCTGAGCTGTTTCCAGGAAAATTCAAAGGGCTGGAGTCAATGTTGATGGATTCCAGAGTTTTCCCTAACTACCTTTCTATCTCTGTATCATAATAATGAAGGATAAATGGGAGGACGAGAACTTTAAATGTGAGAGTTTGGTGAACAAGGCAAGAGGACAAGCACATAGCTGATGGACATGTTCTCAAAATATAATCAAAGCCCTACATTTTGTTTTCACCACTGGACAGATAAAAGACAATTAATCCAGGGTTCTTGGGATATTGTATTAATTGGATGCTCAATCAAGGTGGACTATAAAGCTGGAAAATCCAATAAGGCAGTAATTATGGAAATTTGGATCAATGCCCATGTGAAGATAGCACAGTCAGTGATGAGCACACAAACAAATGTCGTCATGGTAGCAGTGAAAACCCTTTCAAGTGTACACCATTATTACAAACCAGCAGATCTGCAACTGAGAAGCACTTGAAATTTATGACTACAGCTGCAAATAGATTAACCTGCAACTCCAAGAGCAAATCAAGCAATTGCATGGAGAGAAAATAAAAGGACTGTACACATAGACCCCGGAAGCAAACTTATTTTCATGAAGCCTTGAAAGTTGCTCAGAATCAACTAATACCATTTTTCCTTTAATTGATGTTATTTTATAATCTTTAACTGAGCCTTGACAATAGTTGGGCTAAAGCACACCTACTGTTTGGTGGCTCGGAAGACAGCAGCTGATAAGGCACTCTTGCAGCTCAGCAAGTTTCCTGATTCATGCGACTGAAGACTCAAGAGTGGAATGTGAGCAGTCTGGTGCCACAGGTCCTCTCCCTCCACAGAGGGGGCTAAGGATAGATGTATTGCATGGAGGGGTAGGGTACACATTTAGCTCTTAGGCTTTAAGCTACCAACTTGTGCAGCCCCAGTCATCTGGATCAGAATGTTGGCTTGTTTTGTTCTCTGTTGCCAAGGTAAGTTTATTTATTTTTAAAAATTAATAGCTATGTTAATTAATTTGCATAATTTTTAGTTGTTTTAAAATACATTCATTTTAATAACAAACTAAAATAAATTAAACAATATTTCAACTATTTCTAAATATTTCTCAACAATAGAAATATTTATCAACAGTTGAAAATGCCTTTGACAATGAGGAAGGAATTAGATGAGAACAGGGAGAGAGGTGGGGGGGGCGGAGGGGGGGGTGGTGGGGGTAGGGAGAAAGTCTCTCCCTGAAATCTGCTGACTGAGGCTTGGTCATTGGCTGCACCAAGTCTGAACTAGCTCAATTATTCCTCATTTTGATTAGTCTAAATCAGGATTTATCAACATTTTTTGGTTATGGCCCCCTTAGGACTCTGCTCCAAGTTTATTGGCCCCCTTCCCTGTGAAGCAGACAACTAAAAAAAACATAAAAATATTTATTTTATGTGAGTTGAAAAGAAAACCAGGCTTTTACAAGGCCCCTGTTGATGATGGCTGGTCATAATGGATTAGATTGAAATAAATGCTCACTGATGGAATAATTATGGAAAAATGGTATTATTTAACTGAATATTATTCAATAGCATTGAAACTGGGACATGAATGTTAGTTACAAACTTGCTCACAACTGCATAGTAAAATAAAGGTTGCTTCTTTCTCTATGGTCAACATTAGAGCAAAGATGCTTACAATGCAGAGAGCATTATGAAGGTAAATGGAAACAGTTGACTAGTTTCAGATGTTCTTCAGTTTGAGATTGGCCCCAACAGCATGACTTAGTCCAACATAAATTTCATCTGTATGCATTATAATGCAACTTCCAAACCTTTCATGGCTAAATATTTCCAAATTTTCTATTTTTTGTGTGTCAATGAAAAAATAATTGTTTAATAAGCAAAGTAGCAAAGATACCAATTCAAACATAATTATGGGATTAAGCTGCTAACAGTTCAAATCTCTGACGGTGGACGACTAACATATTTGCCTTTCCATCAGAGACAACCAACTTTTCACAGACATGTGTACTCAGACCTGGTCCACTACAACCTCTGCAAGGACATACATACACAGGCCTGGCTCACCGCCACCTCTGTGTGGATGAACATACACAGACCTAACTCATTGTAACCTCTGTATGGACACGTACACATACCTGGCCCACTGCGACTTCTGCTCCATTGGGCAGGCATCCATTTTGCACTGCGGGGGGAGGGTCCTTTGGAGGTGTTACTTCAACTTCTACTTGGGCTGTGTTTGGCAGCTCAACTTTGCATAAAATAAGGAAAACACAACAAATTAGAAAGTAACCCCAAAATGCTCATCAAAATAACAATTCAGTTTCTTAAAAATCTTACGTTATGCAAAATATATTGATACAAACTACTAAATGTGCTCTAAAATTTCAAAACCCACACATTTACATAATACAACCCTCGAGTCCTGTTGATGGTGGACCGAGCTGGCCAGAAATAATTTATTTTCAAATGTCAACTGAACATGGATGCATAATTCAATAAAGGTGAAGGTTCCATTATTATCACATAATATGACATTTAGAATGTTACATAAATGAAATTCTTTTGAAACTTTTCCACTGGAACCTTGTCCCTGGAATTGATGGCCAATTTACCCTTTAAGGCACCAGTGGAAAAGGGAAATAATTAGCACACTGGCTTCAAATGACGTAAAATCACCCCAGGGATTGACGACCTTGACCCCTACTCATATCCCTGGCATCGGCTGATTAAACCAGTAGAAAAAGAACAAGTTGCATCCTGGGACTATTGTTGAAGGTGGATTCTCCTGTTATCAAGGATGACTTGTGGTCAGTGTGAAAGCAGTTTGTGTCCTGGTTAAAAGTGGCCCAGTGGAAACAGCAAAAATGGCTTCTTTAACCAGGACACTGTGCAGTCAATTAACTGGGATGCCAGTGGAAAAAGGGCTCTCAACTTTTGCCTATCATAAGGCAGACAGAGAATCACCACTTTGTCCAGCACCCTTCATGGAAACTAACTGCACCCAGTGTTCCTGGTTGGTCTCTCCTCCAAGTACTGGCTAGTCAATCCCAGTTTTATTCAGGCTATTATGTGCTGTGTGATATTCTTCTTTTCCCAAAAGGTGTTGTCATGCTGTATCAGTATGTCAATGTCTAACCAAAATAGTGCCCTTGGTGAATGAACTGAACAAGCTCCATGTCTTGGGAATATAGCAGGAAACGACAGCATCCAAATGGAATCCAAGCAGTCATAATGAAGACGTGCAAATTCCACAGAGACAGAATAGGAGGTCAGGTTTGAATGCAGCTTATGAGATTTGTGAGGCAGTACCTCCACCAGTCCTGCCACTCTGCCCCACTCCAATGTCCTGTCCACTCTGCTCCCACTCCAATGTCCTGTCCACCCTGCTCCCACCCCAATGTCCTGTCCACTCTGCTCCCACCCCAATGTTCTGTCCACTCTGCTCCCACCCCATTGTTCTGTCCACTCTTCCCCACTCCAATGTCCTGTCCACTCTGCTCCCACCCCAATGTTCTGTCCACTCTGCTCCCACCCCAATGTCCTGTCCACTCTGCTCCCACCCCAATGTCCTGTCCACTCTGCTCCCACCCCAATGTTCTGTCCAGTCTTCCCCACTCCAATGTCCTGTCCACTCTGCTCCCACCCCAATGTTCTGTCCACTCTGCTCCCACCCCAATGTTCTGTCCACTCTGCTCCCACTCCAATGTTCTGTCCACTCTGCTCCCACTCCAATGTCCTGTCCACTCTGTTCCCACCCCAATGTCCTGTCCACTCTGCTCCCACCCCAATGTTCTGTCCACTCTGCCCCACTCCAATGTCCTGTCCACTCTGCTCCCACCCCAATGTTCTGTCCACTCTGCTCCCAACCCAATGTTCTGTCCACTCTGCCCCACTCCAATGTCCTGTCCACTCTGCTCCCACCCCAATGTCCTGTCCACTCTGCTCCCACCCCAATGTCCTGTCCACTCTGCTCCCACACCAATGTCCTGTCCACTCTGCTCACACCCCAATGTTCTGTCCACTCTGCTCCCACCCCAATGTTCTGTCCACTCTGCCCCACCACAATGTTCTGTCCACTCTGCTCCCACCCCAATGTTCTGTCCACTCTGCTCCCACCCCAATGTTCTGTCCACTCTGCTCCCACCCCAATGTTCTGTCCACTCTGCCCCACCCCAATGTTCTGTCCACTCTGCTCCCACCCCAATGTTCTGTCCACTCTGCTCCCACCCCAATGTTCTGTCCACTCTGCTCCCACCCCAATGTTCTGTCCACTCTGCTCCCACCCCAATGTTCTGTCCACTCTGCTCCCACCCCAATGTTCTGTCCACTCTGCTCCCACCCCAATGTTCTGTCCACTCTGTCCCACTCCAATGTCCTGTCCACTCTGCTCCCACCCCAATGTCCTGTCCACTCTGCCCCACTCCAATGTCCTGTCCACTCTGCTCCCACTCCAATGTTCTGTCCACTCTGCTCCCACTCCAATGTTCTGTCCACTCTGCTCCCACCCCAATGTTCTGTCCACTCTGCTCCCACTCCAATGTTCTGTCCACTCTGCTCCCACCCCAATGTTCTGTCCACTCTGCTCCCACTCCAATGTTCTGTCCACACTGCTCCCACTCCAATGTTCTGTCCACTCTGCTCCCACTCCAATGTTCTGCCCACTCTGCTCCCACTCCAATGTTCTGTCCACTCTGCTCCCACTCCAATGTTCTGTCCACTCTGCTCCCACTCCAATGATCTGTCCACTCTGCTCCCACTCCAATGTTCTGTCCACTCTGCTCCCACCCCAATGTTCTGTCCACTCTGCTCCCAACCCAATGTTCTGTCCACTCTGCTCCCACTCCAATGTTCTGTCCACTCTGCTCCCACTCCAATGTTCTGTCCACTCTGCTCCCACTCCAATGTTCTGTCCACTCTGCTCCCACCCCAATGTTCTGTCCACTCTGCTCCCACCCCAATGTTCCGTCCACTCTGCTCCCACCCCAATGTTCTGTCCACTCTGCTCCCACCCCAATGTTCTGTCCACTCTGCTCCTACTCCAATGTTCTGTCCACTCTGCTCCCACTCCAATGTTCTGTCCACTCTGCTCCCACCCCAATGTTCTGTCCACTCTGCTCCCACTCCAATGTTCTGTCCACTCTGCTCCCACTCCAATGTTCTGTCCACTCTGCTCCCACCCCAACGTTCTGTCCACTCTGCTCCCACCCCAACGTTCTGTCCACTCTGCTCCCACCCCAATGTTCTGTCCACTCTGCTCCCACCCCAATGTTCTGTCCACTCTGCTCCCACCCCAATGTTCTGTCCACTCTGCTCCCACTCCAATGTTCTGTCCACTCTGCTCCCACCCCAATGTTCTGTCCACTCTGCTCCCACCCCAATGTTCTGTCCACTCTGCTCCCACTCCAATGTTCTGTCCACTCTGCTCCCACCCCAATGTTCTGTCCACTCTGCTCCCACCCGAATGTTCTGTCCACTCTGCTCCCACCCCAATGTTCTGTCCACTCTGCTCCCACTCCAATGTTCTGTCCACTCTGCTCCCACTCCAATGTTCTGTCCACTCTGCTCCCACCCCAATGTTCTGTCCACTCTGCTCCCACTCCAATGTTCTGTCCACTCTGCTCCCACCCCAATGTTCTGTCCACTCTGTTCCCACTCCAATGTTCTGTCCACTCTGCTCCCACCCCAATGTTCTGTCCACTCTGCTCCCACTCCAATGTTCTGTCCACACTGCTCCCACTCCAATGTTCTTTCCACTCTGCTCCCACTCCAATGTTCTGTCCACTCTGCTCCCACTCCAATGTTCTGTCCACTCTGCTCCCACCCCAATGTTCTGTCCACTCTGCTCCCACTCCAATGTTCTGTCCACTCTGCTCCCACTCCAATGTTCTGTCCACTCTGCTCCCACTCCAATGTTCTGTCCACTCTGCTCCCACCCCAATGTTCTGTCCACTCTGCTCCCACTCCAATGTTCTGTCCACTCTGCTCCCACTCCAATGTTCTGTCCACTCTGCTCCCACCCCAATGTTCTGTCCACTCTGCTCCCACCCCAATGTTCTGTCCACTCTGCTCCCACTCCAATGTTCTGTCCACTCTGCTCCCACTCCAATGTTCTGTCCACTCTGCTCCCACTCCAATGTTCTGTCCACTCTGCTCCCACTCCAATGTTCTGTCCACTCTGCTCCCACTCCAATGTTCTGTCCACTCTGCTCCCACCCCAATGTTCTGTCCACTCTGCTCCCACCCCAATGTTCTGTCCACTCTGCTCCCACTCCAATGTTCTGTCCACTCTGCTCCCACCCCAATGTTCTGTCCACTCTGCTCCCACTCCAATGTTCTGTCCACACTGCTCCCACTCCAATGTTCTGTCCACTCTGCTCCCACTCCAATGTTCTGTCCACTCTGCTCCCACTCCAATGTTCTGTCCACTCTGCTCCGACTCCAATGTTCTGTCCACTCTGCTCCCACTCCAATGTTCTGTCCACTCTGCTCCCACTCCAATGTTCTGTCCACTCTGCTCCCACTCCAATGTTCTGTCCACTCTGCTCCCACTCCAATGATCTGTCCACTCTGCTCCCACTCCAATGTTCTGTCCACTCTGCTCCCACCCCAATGTTCTGTCCACTCTGCTCCCACCCCAATGTTCTGTCCACTCTGCTCCCACTCCAATGTTCTGTCCACTTTGCTCCCAACCCAATGTTCTGTCCACTCTGCTCCCACTCCAATGTTCTGTCCACTCTGCTCCCACTCCAATGTTCTGTCCACTCTGGTCCCACTCCAATGTTCTGTCCACTCTGCTCCCACCCCAATGTTCTGTCCACTCTGCTCCCACCCCAATGTTCTGTCCACTCTGCTCCCACCCCAATGTTCTGTCCACTCTGCTCCCACTCCAATGTTCTGTCCACTCTGCTCCCACTCCAATGTTCTGTCCACTCTGCTCCCACTCCAATGTTCTGTCCACTCTGCTCCCACCCCAATGTTCTGTCCACTCTGCTCCCACTCCAATGTTCTGTCCACTCTGCTCCCACTCCAATGTTCTGTCCACTCTGCTCCCACCCCAATGTTCTGTCCACTCTGCTCCCACCCCAATGTTCTGTCCACTCTGCTCCCACTCCAATGTTCTGTCCACTCTGCTCCCACCCCAATGTTCTGTCCACTCTGCTCCCACTCCAATGTTCTGTCCACACTGCTCCCACTCCAATGTTCTGTCCACTCTGCTCCCACTCCAATGTTCTGTCCACTCTGCTCCCACTCCAATGTTCTGTCCACTCTGCTCTCACTCCAATGTTCTGTCCACTCTGCTCCCACTCCAATGTTCTGTCCACTCAGCTCCCAACCCAATGTTCTGTCCACTCTGCTCCCACTCCAATGTTCTGTCCACTCTGGTCCCACACCAATGTTCTGTCCACTCTGCTCCCACCCCAATGTTCTGTCCACTCTGCTCCCACCCCAATGTGCTGTCCACTCTGCTCCCACCCCAATGTTCTGTCCACTCTGCTCCCACTCCAATGTTCTGTCCACTCTGCTCCCACCCCAATGTTCTGTCCACTCTGCTCCCACCCCAATGTTCTGTCCACTCTGCTCCCACTCCAATGTTCTGTCCACTCTGCTCCCACCCCAATGTTCTGTCCACTCTGCTCCCACTCCAATGTTCTGTCCACACTGCTCCCACTCCAATGTTCTGTCCACTCTGCTCCCACTCCAATGTTCTGTCCACTCTGCTCCCACTCCAATGTTCTGTCCACTCTGCTCCCACTCCAATGTTCTGTCCACTCTGCTCCCACTCCAATGTTCTGTCCACTCTGCTCCCACTCCAATGTTCTGTCCACTCTGCTCCCACTCCAATGTTCTGTCCACTCTGCTCCCACCCCAATGTTCTGTCCACTCTGCTCCCACCCCAATGTTCTGTCCACTCTGCTCCCACTCCAATGTTCTGTCCACTCAGCTCCCAACCCAATGTTCTGTCCACTCTGCTCCCACTCCAATGTTCTGTCCACTCTGCTCCCACCCCAATGTGCTGTCCACTCTGCTCCCACTCCAATGTTCTGTCCACTCTGCTCCCACTCCAATGTTCTGTCCACTCTGCTCCCACTCCAATGTTCTGTCCACTCTGCCCCCACCCCAATGTTCTGTCCACTCTGCCCCCACCCCAATGTTCTGTCCACTCTGCTCCCACCCCAATGTTCTGTCCACTCTGCTCCCACTCCAATGTCCTGTCCACTCTACTCCCACCCTAATGTTTTGTCCACTCTGCTCCCACTCCAATGTTCTGTCCACTCTGTCCCCACCCCAATGTTCTGTCCACTCTGCCCCCACCCCAATGTTCTGTCCACTCTGCTCCCACTCCAATGTTCTGTCCACTCTGTCCCCACCCCAATGTTCTGTCCACTCTGCTCCCACTCCAATGTTCTGTCCACTCTGCTCCCACTCCAATGTTCTGTCCACTCTGCTCCCACCCCAATGTTCTGTCCACTCTGCTCCCACCCCAACGTTCTGTCCACTCTGCTCCCACCCCATTGTTCTGTCCACTCTGCTCCCACCCCAATGTTCTGTCCACTGCTCCCACTCCAATGTTCTGTCCACTCTGCTCCCACTCCAATGTTCTGTCCACTCTGCTCCCACCCCAATGTTCTGTCCACTCTGCTCCCACCCCAATGTTCTGTCCACTCTGCTCCCACTCCAATGTTCTGTCCACTCTGCTCCCACCCCAATGTTCTGTCCACTCTGCTCCCACTCCAATGTTCTGCCCACTCTGCTCCCACTCCAATGTTCTGTCCACTCTGCTCCCACTCCAATGTTCTCTCCACTCTGCTCCCACTCCAATGTTCTGTCCACTCTGCTCCCACTCCAATGATCTGTCCATTCTGCTCCCACTCCAATGTTCTGTCCACTCTGCTCCCACCCCAATGTTCTGTCCACTCTGCTCCCACTCCAATGTTCTGTCCACTCTGCTCCCAACCCAATGTTCTGTCCACTCTGCTCCCACTCCAATGTTCTGTCCACTCTGCTCCCACTCCAATGTTCTGTCCACTCTGCTCCCACCCCAATGTTCTGTCCACTCTGCTCACACCCCAATGTTCTGTCCACTCTGCTCCCACCCCAATGTTCTGTCCACTCTGCTCCCACCCCAATGTTCTGTCCACTCTGCTCCTACTCCAATGTTCTGTCCACTCTGCTCCCACTCCAATGTTCTGTCCACTCTGCTCCCACTCCAATTTTCTGTCCACTCTGCTCCCACTCCAATGTTCTGTCCACTCTGCTCCCACCCCAACGTTCTGTCCACTCTGCTCCCATCCCAACGTTCTGTCCACACTGCTCCCACTCCAATGTTCTGTCCACTCTGCTCCCACTCCAATGTTCTGTCCACTCTGCTCCCACTCCAATGTTCTGTCCACTCTGCTCCCACTCCAATGTTCTGTCCACTCTGCTCCCACTCCAATGTTCTGTCCACTCTGCTCCCACCCCAATGTTCTGTCCACTCTGCTCCCACTCCAATGTTCTGTCCACTCAGCTCCCAACCCAATGTTCTGTCCACTCTGCTCCCACTCCAATGTTCTGTCCACTCTGGTCCCACTCCAATGTTCTGTCCACTCTGCTCCCACCCCAATGTTCTGTCCACTCTGCTCCCACCCCAATGTGCTGTCCACTCTGCTCCCACCCCAATGTTCTGTCCACTCTGCTCCCACCCCAATGTTCTGTCCACTCTGCTCCCACTCCAATGTTCTGTCCACTCTGCTCCCACTCCAATGTTCTGTCCACTCTGCTCCCACTCCAATGTTCTGTACACTCTGCTCCCACCCCAATGTTCTGTTCACTCTGCCCCAACCCCAATGTTCTGTCCACTCTGCCCCCACCTCAATGTTCTGTCCACTCTGCTCCCACCCCAATGTTCTGTCCACTCTTCTCCCACTCCAATGTTCTGTCCACTCTGCTCCCACTCCAATGTTCTGTCCACTCTGCCCCCACCCCAATGTTCTGTCCACTCTGCCCCCACCCCAAAGTTCTGTCCACTCTGCTCCCACCCCAATGTTCTGTCCACTCTGCTCCCACTCCAATGTTCTGTCCACTCTGTCCCCACCCCAATGTTCTGTCCACTCTGCTCCCACTCCAATGTTCTGTCCACTCTGCTCCCACTCCAATGTTCTGTCCACTCTGCTCCCACCCCAATGTTCTGTCCACTCTGCTCCCACCCCAACGTTCTGTCCACTCTGCTCCCACCCCATTGTTCTGTCCACTCTGCTCCCACCCCAATGTTCTGTCCACTGCTCCCACTGCAATGTTCTGTCCACTCTGCTCCCACTCCAATGTTCTGTCCACTCTGCTCCCACCCCAATGTTCTGTCCACTCTGCTCCCACCCCAATGTTCTGTCCACTCTGTTCCCACTCCAATGTTCTGTCCACTCTGCTCCCACCCCAATGTTCTGTCCACTCTGCTCCCACTCCAATGTTCTGTCCACACTGCTCCCACTCCAATGTTCTGTCCACTCTGCTCCCACTCCAATGTTCTGTCCACTTTGCTCCCAACCCAATGTTCTGTCCACTCTGCTCCCACTCCAATGTTCTGTCCACTCTGCTCCCACTCCAATGTTCTGTCCACTCTGGTCCCACTCCAATGTTCTGTCCACTCTGCTCCCACCCCAATGTTCTGTCCACTCTGCTCCCACTCCAATGTTCTGTCCACTCTGCTCCCACTCCAATGTTCTGTCCACTCTGCTCCCACCCCAACGTTCTGTCCACTCTGCTCCCACCCCAACATTCTGTCCACTCTGCTCCCACCCCAACGTTCTGTCCACTCTGCTCCCACCCCAATGTTCTGTCCACTCTGCTCCCACCCCAATGTTCTGTCCACTCTGCTCCCACTCCAATGTTCTGTCCACTCTGCTCCCACTCCAATGTTCTGTCCACTCTGCTCCCACCCCAATGTTCTGTCCACTCTGCTCCCACTCCAATGTTCTGTCCACTCTGCTCCCACTCCAATGTTCTGTCCACTCTGCTCCCACTCCAATGTTCTGTCCACTCTGCTCCCACCCCAACGTTCTGTCCACTCTGCTCCCACCCCAACATTCTGTCCACTCTGCTCCCACCCCAATGTTCTGTCCACTCTGCTCCCACCCCAATGTTCTGTCCACTCTGCTCCCACCCCAATGTTCTGTCCACTCTGCTCCCACTCCAATGTTCTGTCCACTCTGCTCCCACTCCAATGTTCTGTCCACTCTGCTCCCACCCCAATGTTCTGTCCACTCTGCTCCCACTCCAATGTTCTGTCCACTCTGCTCCCACTCCAATGTTCTGTCCACTCTGCTCCCACCCCAATGTTCTGTCCACTCTTTTCCCACCCCAATGTTCTGTCCACTCTGCTCCCACCCCAATGTTCTGTCCACTCTGCTCCCACTCCAATGTTCTGTCCACTCTGCTCCCACTCCAATGTTCTGTCCACTCTGCTCCCACTCCAATGTTCAGTCCACTCTGCTCCCAACCCAATGTTCTGTCCACTCTGCTCCCACTCCAATGTTCTCTCCACTCTGCTCCCACTCCAATGTTCTGTCCACTCTGGTCCCACTCCAATGTTCTGTCCACTCTGCTCCCACCCCAATGTTCTGTCCACTCTGCTCCCACCCCAATGTGCTGTCCACTCTGCTCCCACCCCAATGTACTGTCCACTCTGCTCCCACTCCAATGTTCTGTCTACTCTGCTCCCAGTCCAATGTTCTGTCCACTCTGCTCCCACTCCAATGTTCTGTACACTCTGCTCCCACCCCAATGTTCTGTCCACTCTGCCCCCACCTCAATGTTCTGTCCACTCTGCTCCCACCCCAATGTTCTGTCCACTCTGCTCCCACTCCAATGTTCTGTCCACTCTGCTCCCACTCCAATGTTCTGTCCACTCTGCCCCCACCCCAATGTTCTGTCCACTCTGCCCCCACCCCAATGTTCTGTCCACTCTGCTCCCACCCCAATGTTCTGTCCACTCTGCTCCCACTCCAATGTCCTGTCCACTCTACTCCCACCCTAATGTTCTGTCCACTCTGCTCCCACTCCAATGTTCTGTCCACTCTGTCCCCACCCCAATGTTCTGTCCACTCTGCTCCCACTCCAATGTTCTGTCCACTCTGCTCCCACCCCAATGTTCTGTACCCTCTGCTCCCACCCCAATGTTCTGTCCACTCTACTCCCACCCTAATGTTCTGTCCACTCTGCTCCCTCCTCAATGTTCTGTCCACTCTGCTCCCACTCCAATGTTCTGTCCACTCTGCTCCCACCCCAATGTTCTCTCCACTCTACTCCCACCTCAATGTTCTGTCCACTCTGCTCCCACCCCAATGATCTGTCCACTCTGCTCCCACCCCAATGATCTGTCCACTCTGCTCCCACCCCAATGTTCTCTCCACTCTACTCTCACCCTAATGTTCTGTCCACTCTGCTCCCACCCCAATGTTCTGTCCACTCTGCTCCCACCCCAATGTTCTGTCCACTCTGCTCCCACCCCAATGTTCTGTCAACTCTGCTCCCATCCCAATGTTCTGTCCACTCTATTCCCACCCTAATGTTCTGTCCACTCTGCTCCCACCCGAATGTTCTGTCCAATCTGCT
Organism: Narcine bancroftii; assembly: GCF_036971445.1. Classification (NCBI taxonomy): domain Eukaryota; kingdom Metazoa; phylum Chordata; class Chondrichthyes; order Torpediniformes; family Narcinidae; genus Narcine; species Narcine bancroftii. The sequence goes on from NC_091469.1 coordinate 49,578,314, forward strand.
CCCACCCCAATGTTCTGTCCAATCTGCTCCCACACCAATGTTCTGTCCACTCTGCTCCCACTGCAATGTTCTGTCCATGCTACTCCCACTCCAATGTTCCGTCCACTCTGCTCCCACTCCAATGTTCCGTCCACTCTGCTCCCACTGCAATGCTCTGTCCATCTGCTCCCACCCCAATGTTCTGTCCACTCTGCTCCCACCCCAATGTTCTGTCCACTCTGCCCCCACCCCAATGTTCTGTCCACTCTGCTCCCACCCCAATGTTGTGTCTACTCTGCCCCCACCCTAATATTCTGTCCACTCTGCTCCCTCTCTAATGTTATGTCTTCTCTGCTCCTACCCCAATGTTCTGTCCACTCTGCTCCCACCCCAATGTTCTGTTCCACGCTGTTCCTACACTAATGTTCTGTTCTTCTCCTCATCCACCCTAATGTTCTATTCCACGTTGCTCCCACCCTAATGTTCTGTTCTCTGCTCCCACCCTAATATTCTGTCCACTCTGCTCCCACCCCAATGTTCTGTCCGCTCTGCTCCCACCCCAATGTTCTGTCCGCTCTGCTCTCACCCCAATGTCCTGTTCCACGCTGTTCCTACACTAATGTTCTGTTCTTCTCCTCATCCACCCTAATGTTCTATTCCACGTTGCTCCCACCCTAATGTTCTGTTCTCTGCTCCCACCCTAATATTCTGTCCACTCTGCTCCCACTCCAATGTTCTGTCCACTCTGCTCCCACTCCAATGTTCTGTCCGCTCTGCTCCCACCCCAATGTTCTGTCCGCTCTGCTCCCACCCCAATGTTCTGTCCGCTCTGCTCCCACCCCAATGTTCTGTCCGCTCTGCTCCCACCCCAATGTTCTGTCCGCTCTGCTCCCACCCCAATGTTCTGTCCGCTCTGCTCCCACCCCAATGTTCTGTCCGCTCTGCTCCCACCCCAATGTTCTGTCCGCTCTGCTCCCACCCCAATGTTCTGTCCACTCTGCCCCCACACCAATGCTCTGTCCACTCTGCTCCCATCCCAATGTTCTGTCCACTCTGCTCCCACTCCAATGTTCTGTCCACTCTGCTCCCACCCCAATGTTCTGTCCACTCTGCCCCCACCCCAATGTTCTGTCCACTCTGCTCCCACCCCAATGTTCTGTCCACTCTGCTCCCACCCCAATGTTCTGTCCACTCTGCTCCCACTCCAATGTTCTGTCCACTCTGCTCCCACCCCAATGTTCTGTCCACTCTGCTCCCAGCCCAATGTTCTGTCCACTCTGCTCCCAGCCCAATGTTCTGTCCACTCTGCTCCCACCCCAATGTTCTGTCCACTCTGCTCCCACCCCAATGTTCTGTCTACTCTGCCCCCACCCTAATATTCTGTCCTCTCTGCTCCCTCTCTAATGTTATGTCTTCTCTGCTCCTACCCCAATGTTCTGTCCACTCTGCTCCCACTCCAATGTTCTGTCCACACTGCTCCCACTCCAATGTTCTGTCCACTCTGCTCCCACTCCAATGTTCTGTCCACTTTGCTCCCAACCCAATGTTCTGTCCACTCTGCTCCCACTCCAATGTTCTGTCCACTCTGCTCCCACTCCAATGTTCTGTCCACTCTGGTCCCACTCCAATGTTCTGTCCACTCTGCTCCCACCCCAATGTTCTGTCCACTCTGCTCCCACTCCAATGTTCTGTCCACTCTGCTCCCACTCCAATGTTCTGTCCACTCTGCTCCCACCCCAACGTTCTGTCCACTCTGCTCCCACCCCAACGTTCTGTCCACTCTGCTCCCACCCCAACGTTCTGTCCACTCTGCTCCCACCCCAATGTTCTGTCCACTCTGCTCCCACCCCAATGTTCTGTCCACTCTGCTCCCACTCCAATGTTCTGTCCACTCTGCTCCCACTCCAATGTTCTGTCCACTCTGCTCCCACCCCAATGTTCTGTCCACTCTGCTCCCACTCCAATGTTCTGTCCACTCTGCTCCCACTCCAATGTTCTGTCCACTCTGCTCCCACTCCAATGTTCTGTCCACTCTGCTCCCACCCCAACGTTCTGTCCACTCTGCTCCCACCCCAACATTCTGTCCACTCTGCTCCCACCCCAATGTTCTGTCCACTCTGCTCCCACCCCAATGTTCTGTCCACTCTGCTCCCACCCCAATGTTCTGTCCACTCTGCTCCCACTCCAATGTTCTGTCCACTCTGCTCCCACTCCAATGTTCTGTCCACTCTGCTCCCACCCCAATGTTCTGTCCACTCTGCTCCCACTCCAATGTTCTGTCCACTCTGCTCCCACTCCAATGTTCTGTCCACTCTGCTCCCACCCCAATGTTCTGTCCACTCTTTTCCCACCCCAATGTTCTGTCCACTCTGCTCCCACCCCAATGTTCTGTCCACTCTGCTCCCACTCCAATGTTCTGTCCACTCTGCTCCCACTCCAATGTTCTGTCCACTCTGCTCCCACTCCAATGTTCAGTCCACTCTGCTCCCAACCCAATGTTCTGTCCACTCTGCTCCCACTCCAATGTTCTCTCCACTCTGCTCCCACTCCAATGTTCTGTCCACTCTGGTCCCACTCCAATGTTCTGTCCACTCTGCTCCCACCCCAATGTTCTGTCCACTCTGCTCCCACCCCAATGTGCTGTCCACTCTGCTCCCACCCCAATGTACTGTCCACTCTGCTCCCACTCCAATGTTCTGTCTACTCTGCTCCCAGTCCAATGTTCTGTCCACTCTGCTCCCACTCCAATGTTCTGTACACTCTGCTCCCACCCCAATGTTCTGTCCACTCTGCCCCCACCTCAATGTTCTGTCCACTCTGCTCCCACCCCAATGTTCTGTCCACTCTGCTCCCACTCCAATGTTCTGTCCACTCTGCTCCCACTCCAATGTTCTGTCCACTCTGCCCCCACCCCAATGTTCTGTCCACTCTGCCCCCACCCCAATGTTCTGTCCACTCTGCTCCCACCCCAATGTTCTGTCCACTCTGCTCCCACTCCAATGTCCTGTCCACTCTACTCCCACCCTAATGTTCTGTCCACTCTGCTCCCACTCCAATGTTCTGTCCACTCTGTCCCCACCCCAATGTTCTGTCCACTCTGCTCCCACTCCAATGTTCTGTCCACTCTGCTCCCACCCCAATGTTCTGTACCCTCTGCTCCCACCCCAATGTTCTGTCCACTCTACTCCCACCCTAATGTTCTGTCCACTCTGCTCCCTCCTCAATGTTCTGTCCACTCTGCTCCCACTCCAATGTTCTGTCCACTCTGCTCCCACCCCAATGTTCTCTCCACTCTACTCCCACCTCAATGTTCTGTCCACTCTGCTCCCACCCCAATGATCTGTCCACTCTGCTCCCACCCCAATGATCTGTCCACTCTGCTCCCACCCCAATGTTCTGTCCACTCTACTCTCACCCTAATGTTCTGTCCACTCTGCTCCCACCCCAATGTTCTGTCCACTCTGCTCCCACCCCAATGTTCTGTCCACTCTGCTCCCACCCCAATGTTCTGTCAACTCTGCTCCCATCCCAATGTTCTGTCCACTCTATTCCCACCCTAATGTTCTGTCCACTCTGCTCCCACCCGAATGTTCTGTCCAATCTGCTCCCACCCCAATGTTCTGTCCAATCTGCTCCCACACCAATGTTCTGTCCACTCTGCTCCCACTGCAATGTTCTGTCCATGCTACTCCCACTCCAATGTTCCGTCCACTCTGCTCCCACTCCAATGTTCCGTCCACTCTGCTCCCACTGCAATGCTCTGTCCATCTGCTCCCACCCCAATGTTCTGTCCACTCTGCTCCCACCCCAATGTTCTGTCCACTCTGCCCCCACCCCAATGTTCTGTCCACTCTGCTCCCACCCCAATGTTGTGTCTACTCTGCCCCCACCCTAATATTCTGTCCACTCTGCTCCCTCTCTAATGTTATGTCTTCTCTGCTCCTACCCCAATGTTCTGTCCACTCTGCTCCCAACCCAATGTTCTGTTCCACGCTGTTCCTACACTAATGTTCTGTTCTTCTCCTCATCCACCCTAATGTTCTATTCCACGTTGCTCCCACCCTAATGTTCTGTTCTCTGCTCCCACCCTAATATTCTGTCCACTCTGCTCCCACCCCAATGTTCTGTCCGCTCTGCTCCCACCCCAATGTTCTGTCCGCTCTGCTCTCACCCCAATGTCCTGTTCCACGCTGTTCCTACACTAATGTTCTGTTCTTCTCCTCATCCACCCTAATGTTCTATTCCACGTTGCTCCCACCCTAATGTTCTGTTCTCTGCTCCCACCCTAATATTCTGTCCACTCTGCTCCCACTCCAATGTTCTGTCCACTCTGCTCCCACTCCAATGTTCTGTCCGCTCTGCTCCCACCCCAATGTTCTGTCCGCTCTGCTCCCACCCCAATGTTCTGTCCGCTCTGCTCCCACCCCAATGTTCTGTCCGCTCTGCTCCCACCCCAATGTTCTGTCCGCTCTGCTCCCACCCCAATGTTCTGTCCGCTCTGCTCCCACCCCAATGTTCTGTCCGCTCTGCTCCCACCCCAATGTTCTGTCCGCTCTGCTCCCACCCCAATGTTCTGTCCGCTCTGCTCCCACCCCAATGTTCTGTCCACTCTGCCCCCACACCAATGCTCTGTCCACTCTGCTCCCATCCCAATGTTCTGTCCACTCTGCTCCCACTCCAATGTTCTGTCCACTCTGCTCCCACCCCAATGTTCTGTCCACTCTGCCCCCACCCCAATGTTCTGTCCACTCTGCTCCCACCCCAATGTTCTGTCCACTCTGCTCCCACCCCAATGTTCTGTCCACTCTGCTCCCACTCCAATGTTCTGTCCACTCTGCTCCCACCCCAATGTTCTGTCCACTCTGCTCCCAGCCCAATGTTCTGTCCACTCTGCTCCCAGCCCAATGTTCTGTCCACTCTGCTCCCACCCCAATGTTCTGTCCACTCTGCTCCCACCCCAATGTTCTGTCTACTCTGCCCCCACCCTAATATTCTGTCCTCTCTGCTCCCTCTCTAATGTTATGTCTTCTCTGCTCCTACCCCAATGTTCTGTCCACTCTGCTCCCACCCCAATGTTCTGTTCCACGCTGTTACTACACTAATGTTCTGTTCTTCTTCTCATCCACCCTAATGTTCTATTCCATGTTGCTCCCACCCTAATGTTCTGTTCTCTGCTCCCACCCTAATGTTCTGTCCACTCTGCTCCCACCCCAATGTTCTGTCTACTCTGCTCCTACCCCAATGTTCTGTCCACTCTGCTCCCACCCTAATGTTCTGTCTACTCTGCCCCCACCCCAATGTTCTGTCCACTCTGTTCCCACCCCAATGTTCTGTCCACTCTTCTCCCACCCCAATGTTCTGTCCACTCTAATATTCTGTCCACTCTGCTCCCTCTCTAATGTTATGTCTACTCTGCTCCTACCCCAATGTTCTGTCCACTCTTCTCCCACCCCAATGTTCTGTCCACTCTAATATTCTGTCCACTCTGCCCCCACCCCAATGTTCTGTCCACTCTGTTCCCACCCCAATGTTCTGTCCACTCTTCTCCCACCCCAATGTTCTGTCCACTCTAATATTCTGTCCACTCTGCTCCCTCTCTAATGTTATGTCTACTCTGCTCCCACCCCAATGATCTGTCCACTCTGCTCCCACCCCAATGTTCTGTCCACTCTGCTCCCACCCAATGTTCTGTTCCACGCTGTTCCTACCCTAATGTTCTATTCTTCTCCTCACCCACCCTAATGTTCTGTTCCACATTGCTCCCACCCTAATGTTCTGTTCCACGCTGCTCCCACCCTAATGTTCTGTTTCTCTCCACTCCCACTCTAATGTTCTGTTCCCTATGCTCCCACTCTAATGTTCTGTCCACGCTGCTCTTATCCTAATGTTCTGTTCCACGCTGCTCCAATCCTAATATTCTGTCTACTCTGCTCCCACCCCAGTGTTCTTTTCCATGCTGTTCCTACCCTAATGTTCTATTCTTCTCCTCACCCACCCTAATGTTCTGTTCCACGCTGCTCTCACCCTATTGTTCTGTTCCTCTCCACTCCCACCCTAATGTTCTGTTCCATTCCGCTCTCACCCTAATATTCTGTTTCTCTCCACTCTCCCACCCTAATGTTCTGTTCCACGCTGCTCCCACCCTAATGTTCTGTTCTTCTCCACACCCACCCTAATGTTCTGTTCCACGCTGCTCCCACCCTATTGTTCTGTTCCTCTCCACTCCCACCCTAATGTTCTGTTCCCTCTGCTCCCACTCTAATGTTCTGTCCACGCTGCTCCAATCCTAATGTTCTGTTCCATGCTGCTCCTACCCTAATGTTCTGTTCCATTCCGCTCTCACCCTAATATTCTGTTCCTCTCCACTCTCCCACCCTAATGTTCTGTTCCACGCTGCTCCCACACCTAGTGTTCTGTTCTACTCTGCTCCTACTCTAATGTTCCATTCCACTCTGCGCCGACCCCTAATGAGCCATCCAGTTCATTCAGTTCTCAAAGTTTATGGTTTCAAGTTTCTGTCTGAATCTCTTTTTAAAGTTACTTTCAAACGAATAATAACCAAACTTGTGCAATGATACATGGTCAATATTTTTCATTTTTTCAATTATGCTATGAGTGAGAATAGAATAAACATTCCTTCTCCTCCCATTGTTCAAATAATTTTATTGATTTAAGATTATTTCTTAGACTTTGGACCCAGAAAAGTAATTCAGTAATGGAAAGAGTAGAGAGCACCAAGTTCTTCAGAGTTCATTGAACAAGTGACCTATCCTGGAACCACTTGTCAGTAAGGTGGAACAGTGACTGAACTTCCTGAGAAAACTGAGGTGGACAAGGCTACTGGTCACCATCCTGTCAACTTTCTACAGGAGCTCCATCAAGAGCATCTGAGCCGACTGCATCACAGTGTAGTATGGTTGCTGTAGAATTTTGGATAGGAGAGAAGCAGAGAAGATCACTGGGGTCTCCCCCACCCCCTTCCATCAATGTGATCTACCAGGAGCATTGTTTGAAGAGAGTGCACAAAATCATTGAGGACTCCTGCCACCCTTGAAGCAGCATCTTTCAGCTACTCCTGTCGGGAAAGAGATACTGGAGTATCAGAGCAAGAACCACCAGGCTGAGAAACAGCTTCTTCCTACGGGCAGTGAGATTGGCAAATGACTGAATTAACTGCTCATACTATCCTTCCAATACTCTACTATTTATTAAACAATATTTATTTATTTTTATACTGCATGAGATCACTTGTCTGTATGTGTGATATGTCTGGTTGCGTATTTGCATGTTTTTCCACTGAGTGTTTCGTTGGGTTGTACTTGTACAATTGATGAACGGTTAACTTGAACTGAACTTAAGGAATCAATTTGACAGCAATCATATGATATTTAAAATACGACATCCACCTGCTTAAATCTGAGTAATTCAATAATTAGAAATGTATCCTTTCCTGAAACATAAACATATTTATTCAAAGTAATGACATAGAAGGATTTCAATCTGTGTTAAATAGGAAAAGATACAGATTTTTGTTGTCTTAATAATCCTGTAATTTATTATCATTAAATATTCTTGCACAGGGCTGAATCAAATATCAATTATTTTACGGTTGATCCATAATATTAGAAAGCGATTGAGCATAGCTCTGTTGACTATTGCATACTGTGCAACATACAGATGACACAAGTTTCATGTGTTTTTAATTCTTGATGTGCAGATCACAGCCAGATCTTAACTTAATGATATTATTAATGAAATCTAGATACAAACTCTGGTGATGTCCAAAATTGAGCTTTTAGGACTTCATGACTAAAGGAGACCAGTGGTGATTGTACTTGTGGACACTTCTGATTCTGTAAAGACAGCAGTTTGATCCTTAAATTGCAGACATCCGCATTTAAATGCCAATGCTCAGAGGAAAAATCATAATGAAAATTTTAGTGAGTCAGCACAGAAGCACTGAGTAACAGCACCCAAGGTCAACATGATCTGATTCATTGCTCAATCCACATGGGGATGATCAGTTCCATTTTCCTTCCCACTATTACCCTCACCCTTCCTTAGGCATTGATGACCATGGGTCTGAACATTCAGAATGTGTTTTACAGCTGTCAGTGGAATATCTCTCAGCAGCATTTCGGGCTGCATTAACTAGTGCTGAGAATTGAGGGGACGTGGTCTGAGGTGTGGGAATGATGTCATATTTGCAAAGGAATATTCCATCTTTGCTGTGCCTCATGCCTGACTTGATGGTATCTCATGCAAATATAGTTATGAACAGGGAGCACAATGCAGAGGTATTAGTTGAGTGGAACTAGATTTAAATAATGGTGTAATGCCCTTTCAGGGATCTTGATGGGACATGGAAATAGTGAAAATACAGATAGACCCCTACTTACAATGGGGTTCTGTTGCTGGACCTGCTATGGTAAGTTGAAATTATTGTAAATTGAAATATTAGCGGCCTCTACCTTTTTTATTTGAAACTAAAATGTTGAAGCTGCTCATTTATGTTCATTCATGTGTTTAATACATTAATGCACTATAGAGCGTGGATATGCAGAGTGCACAGTGCATGGTTGGACATCACTTTTATGATTCTTATTCTCACTGAGAGGCTTGCACCTTCCATAAGCCAGAGGATGTCCATGGTGGCTTTGTGGTCTACCTCTGGGTGGCAAAAAGAAACCTCTGAGCAGGTATCAGGTGAATGTTGGGAACTTCAAGGGTAGCCCTGTTTTATCGGTTAATTCCAAATAAATACCCTTTCAAGAACTGACAAAACCTAGCTTTAAGAGGAATTAAAGCACAAATAGAAGATAATTGCAGTTCGACGATGTTAAAATATTGGTTCATTATTTTTCATATTGGTTAAATGGATTAACTGATTTAGGCACTTAAGATAGAGATCCCCACTTGCAGGGACTTTTTTATTACATAAATTTTCAGAATGAGGGTGCCTTAACAAGACTGGTAGCCTTTGCCCATCCGTTCTTTCCCTTGAGATAGATATCTATTTGGGAAGTGAGGATAGAGCAACTATGAAGAAATAAATGTGCATTTTTAATTAAACAGAATGAAGGAATAGGATGGATTGATGAAATGATCTCTCTGGGGCTGATGGCGGAAACCCAAAATAAAAACAGTAAATTCTAGCATACTTCACAAGTCAAGGAGTGCCAGTAGACAGGGAGAATGGCTTTCATTTCAGGCTTTTTATCTTTAATAGAAACTTTCTTGTTCCCACGTTATAAAGACAAAATACAATTCTGCACAAAATAAAAAATTTTGGATTTAAATCCAAATGACATCACAGTAAATTATGTATTTCTGTTTGGGGTATCTTGCAGTATGTTCATGGACATTCATTTTTCCAAATACACAAGGAACTGCAATTGTAGATGAACAAGTTTATAAAACAACATTTACTTTATCTTCATATTCTGCTTTTGTAGAGTTACTTAGGAGGAAGGTTTGAAATCAACACCATGACAGTATGTCTGGTTTTACAGCAGAAAGCCTTACCCGTGTGATTAGTAGTGCTATTGGCTTTCTCGCTGTCGTCCACATTGCATTTGTTTTTGGCCAATTTGTGAAGTATTGAAGCTCTGTGACGGAATTTACCTGCAACAAAGAAAGGAATGAGTACTTACTTTTGCCTCTTGAATGAAAATTCATCCCACGGAAAACCATGAATTTGAGTATTTACAATAATCCGTCTACATTTTTTTTTACAACCAGTTTAATGTTATGAGCAATCTTAAATGATGCCCATAAAAAAAAGCAGACCATGATTAAAACAGGGCAGCTCAATTTCCCACTCCTAAATTTTGCTGAATGCTGTCAGGATGTCTGGCAAGAAATGCAATATTGGATTTGATGTAAACAATGCTGGCAGATTTTGATACTAACCCACTCTGGAATGGCCAGCACATTGGATGAAGCTGCCGGGGAGCCAGGAACTCCAAGATGTTCTAGACAGGGTTGAGCATCTAGGTCTCAAGGAAAGTTTGGAACTCAATAAAAACTTAAGCTTTTGTTCATTTGGACACCATGTTCTTCTCGTCTGCACTCTCCCTGCTCCCACAGCCACAAAAACCTTATAAAAACATTGCCTCAGCCTGGCCTCAAATAAGGATTTGAATTTTCTTAGATGCCACAGAGAGAATCTGCTGATTTGAACGCAGGTTTGCATCGCTGCTGGGCACTACAATGCTTACTAAATCTGTTCGATGTGGCTGAATAGCTGTTTGGCAAATAAGATAAAATATGCCAATCCAGGCTTGTGAATTTCCTGCCAGATGCTATAATCAGAGCAAATATATTCCTGGCGCAGTCCTAGATGAAATAATAAAAGAACTGATGACATTGCAATGCATGAAAGATAAATTAAAATAATTGGCCTACTTTTCAAAAAGATATATTTGCATTGTACAGATCACATTATATTTTTAATATTTGTTAATTATTGTGGAATTGATACATATAAATGATGAATTTGATGGCATGAATGATGAGACACAAATTGCTCCATTTACAAAGCTGAAATCTGATCACGTGGAAATTCCTATGACAATTTCATATTTATGATTGAGTTTTGAGGCATTACATGTTTCAACAATTACATCTTGAAGGAACAACATTCACCATGATATTGTACTCACGACTGAGCAGGGTTCCAAAAAATATTCAAGGAATCAATATTTAAAAAAAATACTTACAGTCATAAAATAAACTCAGTTTCTCACTAAAATTCAAGAATGAATGGCAAGGAGTTACATTTTTAATATTCACTTAGTATTAAACAATTGAGCTGACAGACCTGAAGCCATCTGTACGTTTGTTTTGCTGGCTGACGTGACCAAGGGGAGGACAAACATGCAACTCAAAGGATGTCTTCCACAGAACTGGCACAGCTGTGAAGTGTGTGCAGTAGAACCAGCCTGGGTTTGTAGGGCTTGCTCTCCAACCCTTTTCCAAACTTGAGTGCATCACATTGACCTTTGCACACACTGAAGGAGGAGAGCTTTTATTCTTTCATTGATATCAGGTGCACTTGACATGAGACTAGAATGTAATTTTCTAGTTTCATTGAATGCACGGGATTCCATCGAACCTTTTGAAAAGGGAGGATTGCTCTCCATGTTCAAGAATACTGTTATGCTTCAAGAAATCTGTTGCTATATATCTCTTGGCTGCAATTGTGTCCTTGATGTGCGTTTTTGCCTCCATAATGCAGATGACAAAATAATAATTCTTAATTTTAAGGTTCTCTGAACTTCCTAAAACTGTAAAAGGTACCACAGCCACATACTATACACATTTATGGATGTCCATTAATATTCTTGTGGGATACAACGGAAGCAATGCAGTATGTAGAATGATTTTAAGAGGATCAGCTTTGAGCAGAAACCAGCTAACAGGTGGGTAAAGTGACTCAGGTGCCCGGCCTGTACGATATCTGTTTTGCTCCCTCTTTATTCACAATGAATTATCGAGGAAAAGTTTTAACATCATTCCATCTGTTTAATGAATGTAAACCAGGATGCGATGTGATGGCCCACACATCTTAAGTGCACCTGAATCTATTAAAATTGCCAGGATTTTTTGATATTAAGACTCAGCCTTCAGCTAACATAGGCTACAAATCAACCTTCTTAGGAAGGCAGGGCCCATTTCTGGGCCTATTAATATTATACTTTGAACGCATCATTTTGAATGGTCCTGAAGGACTTTAATCAATCAAAACTTTGTACACCCTTGCAATTAAACATTAATAGGCCACAGGTCAATTCATTACATGAAGACTGAAAGAATTTCATTCTCCACAACTTTGCTATATTGTTCTTTCTTGAATTTCAAACTCTAATTTATCCATTTTTCCTTTTCATTTTTGCTCAAATTTCCTTTCAGTGCAGTTTCACCTTAGTTTTTGAGAATGAACATATGCATGTCTTTCTCACAAACCAGTGTCAGGTATTGGTATTCACAATGCCGAACCCTGACTTCTTCACAGGACAACAGTACAATTAAAGCTTAGCCCTCTATTTCTATGCCAATTACTAATTAAAACCAGCCCCACTTGTCGCCACTATGTATGGCAGCAAGAGATACATTTTCCCATTGTGCTCTCACTTAATTGCTATTTTCGCCTCTTCACTGGCAAGAGTCTGTGGAAGAGCTTGGCAAGGAGTGAACAAATATGAGAAATGACTAGTGCCAAAGGCCAAAGATTTATAGCTACACTAGGCAGCACTGAATTGTTCAGTATTGAAATCATGGAGTATTTTGCAAGTTAACTTTTGGAAGCAACACTTTTATTCTATCTCCTGTTATTTGTAAAAAATACGTTCCTTTGTTGCTATTCCAGGTATATACCATAAATGAATATTACACAATGTACTCTGTTATTATAATCAATTACAATGTCATCCATTTCGATTGTGTAAGCATTATCAGTACCAGCTTTAAAATCCAGTATGATCCCATTTTAATAATAATTTGGTGAAGCCCACTTTGTTCTCAGATTCCTAGCATTCCTCATCCTCAACTGCTGCTCACCCAGATCTACTGTTAAATCAAAATTTTTTTCCTTGACCGAAATTATTTCTCCCTTCCATCTAACCTAGCTTTCCATAAGGAAAAGATATTATTTGTTACATTGCTAAGAATGACTATTCATCAAGAGAAGGTCAAAATGCATACACTGGAGAAGTCAAAGACTGTAAATAATAAGTAATAATAATCAGAAAAACTTCTCTTTCAGATTAAAAAAAAAAGTGGAAAATACATGATTCAGTCTATAAAATATAATTCACGTTGGGGCAAATTCCTCTGGGAGATTTTTCCATGTTACATTGGTATGGTCTCATGGCTTGCCATTGCTCTTCTCCCTGATCTGAACATGGTCCTACTGTCCAAGAAGCAGACCCTAAGTGGTGACAAGGCCTCTGATATGGTTATGTTGATGGGGGTGGACAGCAACATGTCCTGCCCTTAAAACTCTTTTGCAACTATTTAAAGGGTATAAAGCTCTAGCAGCTATCAAAGATACCATTTTAATATTGTTTAAATTAAACTGATTAATTAAAACATTAAACAAGTAACTAATTGAGGCCTTCTCTGGTTGCGAATGGTTTCCATTTTTACAGATGCCCCCAAGTCAATTGCGTCCCGAAGTCTGAACAAACACAGAAGAAAAATCACTCAATATAGTAATCTAACCTTCACAGTACTGCAGTGAATGGTGTGGATGAGGACCAATCAACAAGAATATTTTTTTAATGCCTTTCTCTGCCTAGTTGCAAAAGTACAGGATCATGTACAATAGACAATGTCCATCAAATAGTGGTTAGCATGGAATGTCCTGCAGACACTGAGAGATGAGGATTTGATGGGAACTGTGGAGTGGTTCCCTGAGCAGACTGTCCAGGTCATCTGGTGAAATGCTTCATTGCCAGAGCTCACTAATAAGTACCAGGACGTGGTCTGTCTGGAGGTGACTGGAGCACTCCCAATCAGATCCTTTCTGCACAACAGAAATATCACCCACAATGCATGTTATTCCCAAGATGACTGCAGTGGAGTGGAGATGGTCCCTTTGAGCGTCCCTGCTTTTCAGAATTCAGATTTGTCAAGAATGTGTGAAGAAGGATGCCAAGGTTCTTTCATCTCCAGCAGCAGCATGATAGAGGATTCTCTGATTTACTGACTGTTCCTGGGAACCAATGCAGAGACAGACATCCAGAACTGCCTTTTGGTCTTCTCAAAATTTAGTATTTTAGCATACTGAGATGTCAGTGAGGGAATGCTGCTGACTGGCACATTCCAGCCTACAGGAGTACGTATTGAAGGATTCACTGAGGCTTGGTGCAGCCAACACGTGGGCACCATGGGGAAGGACCACAGCCTATACTCCTTCTATTACTGGACACTCAGGGGCTGAGGCCAAGGGGAAATTCCTCAAACAACAGAGGGGGTGGGGGAGCAATGACGAGGTGCCACAGTGGTGGCAATGATAATAATTAGAGAAAGTATTTAACAATGTATATTGATTGAAATGTATGAATACAGCATTAAGGATGAGTAAAAACTTTGAATGATTTTCTTTTCTTTGTAAACAATTTATTGTGAATAAAGTTTATTTATTTATTTGCTCCTCTGAGGTAGCAGGAGAGGTTGACAAATATGTCACACAGGACACCTCTACTAGGCCAATTTGCATGTGAGAGTTGAAGAAGTGCTACCCAACCTAATCTCCTTTCCCTGGTCCTGGCCACATCGAGGTAAATCTGACCAGGCTTTCTCCTGCTAGCACCCATTCAGGCAGTGAGTTTCAGATCATTAATACCCTTTAGGCACTTCTATAAATTACTTTTAAACCTACGCCCCTCCTCAATTACTTTTCCCTTCAGTTGTTGCTTTTCCAAAACAAACAACCTCAGTTTATCTAATTTTTCTTGATCACCACCATTTCTGAATCCTGGCAATATCCTTGTCAATTTTTTTCAGTCCACTCTCCAGTTAAATCATGCTCTTTATTTTATACAGTGACCAGAACTGTACACTATTTATGTCAAGTTGTCTATTGCTTATCATCATGTTCCAGGAACTTCTACAGAAACCATCATTCAACTCGTCACTTTTTAGATAATCAACAGCTGCCTGAGAACCATTCATAACTAAATATGGAAAAAAAACATAAATCACCAACTGAAGGCTGTGGAAAATACTTGGTGGAAACAAAAAGAATGGCAAATGTTGCCATAATAAATCAATTGAAGCCTAATGAGGGAAATGATTTTGAAAGGTTCAAGTACAGATAGTCTACGACTTATGACCATCTGTACATTCGACCAAAAAAAAACTGCATAAATGAAAGAAAAGAAAAAAAATCTGTAAATATAAAAATGACACTTTTGGGGTGATAGTAGGGGCCTATCTATGGAAAATAGTGCCTATGGCAGGGGTGGCCAACCTCTCACGAGAGCTGGCCTTTATGGCCACCATGTTGAATTTGATGAACGATAAAAATAGAAAGTGAATTTCTGACTTACATCCATCTTGAGATATGGCCGGTCACTCAGAGCAGAACTCGGTCGTAAATCGGGGACTAACTGTACTACAACTTGAAATAACTCAAGAAAACTCAAAGTCAATTTATAATAGGCAATTAATGAGTCGTAAACAAATCTGCCACCACCCAAAATTGAGGGCTGAACTACTGAAAGATTCAATTAAAAATCTGAAAGAATAATTTTAAATTCAGACAGGATTAACAAAAGAAATACTAGAAAAAAAATTAAGATGCAGGAGTACTGACACAAGGTATTCCATGTCAGGATTAGCTCATTACTCAGAACAAGTCATTTCTTCTCCCATGGTCAACCAGAGAACTGCTGCTAGCAACTAGTCTTAAGAACATGGAGTGAATGGGCTGCAAGGGTCAGCATGAGCAATGGACTAGCCCTACTTTGCATGGAATAAGAGATCATAGAAAAGGAGCACCATGATATCTTTCACCTTTATTATCAGCTGTGCTGTTGCATCAGAACCCACAGAAGTCATAAACATTTTAATTTCTAATTGGTTGTCAATTAGGCTTTGAATGGAAATGAACTTCCATTTTGCGAGACTATGCTGGGGAAACATCGTACACCTGAAAGAAATGTCTTGATGTAAAAAAATCTGTTAGCATTAGGCTTCTGCAGTAGTAGCAGGATGACAAACACATTAATGAAAAAAAAATTGATGCAAATCCAAGGTTTTGACAGTCAGGAGCTATCATCTTGAAATAAAAAAACCCACTAATGATAAAGAGATGGGAAATTTCTTCTCCTGCTTTAAGCATTTTTAAAAGTTTTTATTGGATATTAGAAATGTCTGCTTAAATAATGGGATTAAAGTAATTTTTTTTGTACAAATTAATTGGTTTTAATTTCCTTGTTCATTAGTTTCCTTTCCTGACTTTAATTCCTGAATCATCTTTAATGTTCCTTGAGGTTCATTGTCTTCATAAATGAGTAGTTTTGTACTAACCGTTCACTGGCTTCTTTCCACACTTTTAAATTCAATACTCCCAACCTTGCAAGTTCTGAAGCTTCTCTTTTACTCATCAGCAGAATTAACATTACATACACAATAGCTCGTAATGAGGAGAAACAATTTCAGAAATTGTTCAAACGAGAGTAAGGAGATGAATTCTCACAAAATTGTGAGAGATTGTGCAGAAAATATAAATACATGCAGAGCAATTTGGGGATTTTAAGATGGTACTGAGATCCAAATGCAGAATGTGGATCTCTCTCCCTAAAGATAATTGGAAAATTAAACACTTGAAAGAAATTAAATGATTCACATATTTTTCTCTTAAAATGTGTTCAATGAATAATAAATTTCAGCCTGCGCACATGAAATTATTACTTTTGACTTAAACTCTGTATTCTCAGAGCATCTGAAGAACAGCATACACATGGGGTGAATACTTTGAAATCTTAATAATCGAGTAATTCACACAAATTTATAAAAAATTCAAACAAATTCCCGATCAATAAATAATTTTCCCTCTTCTGAATGCAATGACAAAACTAAATCCAATTTGTTAAGAATATTGACTTGGTCGTCAGTGGTCATTCTCAAAGTGGATAGAAGTTTCAAAATACAAGGTCATCTCGAAGTTGCAATCTGCAACATTCTAATCTGCAATGAATTATTGTAAATATTCATGTATAATGCGTTTTGTGTATAATGCGACCCCCATTTTTGAGGGGAAAAAGGGAGAAAAATTTTACCCTCATGTATAATACGACCCCCCTCCCCCTCGCCCGCCCGAGTCACGCTGGCGTCTCTCTTTCCCATCGCCCGCCTGATTCGCGCTGCCATCTACCCCCATCCAACCTAGTCGCGCTGCCATCAATGTAGTCAGTTGCTGATAATCTTATTTATCGTTAAACCTGGCAGAAAAAATTGCTAAAATAATAACCTCGTGTATAATGCGACCCCCCACTTTGAGCTCAAATTTAGGTACAAAATTTTTCGCATTATACACAAATATTTACAGTACTTTATCTTGGTATCACACTCAGATCAGGTCTGAAATCCATAAACAGAATATTACAGCTGTAGTTACACATTTAAAATGTTAGAAAAAGTTACAAATAACAATTTAAAAAATGCCTGAAATTCTCAACCGATGCTTTTTTTGTACAAAAAATATTAATGCAAATCATTAATATTTCAGATCAATGGCATTTTATCAGAAGAATTATGAGAAATAATTTAATGATGAAAGAATGAGGCTTCTTGCCCAGTGATCTTTGAATACCAAAGAAAATGTGTGGCAATAATTAAGATTTAAAATGCTATTAAAATTAATTTACAATATTTCAGAACTGAGTAGTTTTATAAATAGGCCATCACCTTGATATGACCTTAACTGTTTCTCCACAGATGCTTCCTATCCTGCAGAGTACTTCCAGTACTTTTGTTTTAAACTTACCTTTCATCAATTGTAACATTTTGTTTTCAGAGAATGTTAAGGTTTAGTGAATGGTTTTACTGCTATGATTAATCTTAAATGACTGCCAAGCAACTTTTCTTGTACTGAAAGATTGCATGGCATTGTGTCGTATTGCTTCACAACTGAATTATTGTTCCAGACTAAAAAAATTGGAAAATCTTCCTCCATTTATCCCAGTCACACATGTATCAACTCCTCTTTTTAGCTTTCTACATGTTTTACAATGACTGAAGTATTCCTTTGAAGGCAATCTACCTAATTTTGAAAGCAGAGCATTAGGTGCATAAACCTTCATAATATGCACATTGCAAAGAATAAATTTCCAATTGTGTCTCAATGAGGATTCTTCTTTCTGACTTTTTAAGGAACCTCACAGTTGCTACCCTGGGCAAACTTTCCACAGATAGCCTGTGAATGCTGTAATGCTGGAAAGGATCTCCAGTTACTAAAAGCTGCAACTCTGTAGATCTGTAGACCTAGAAGCCTACAAAAAAAAATCTGTGAATAGTTGCACAAGATTCATTCCATGGCCTTTACAAAATGCAGCACACAATCTTTCTCTCAGCAAATTTGTCGAATCTGCCTGTGTCTCTAATATCTGCAGATTCTTCTCTCAAAATATTCAGGCAAGTTTCACTTCAGCCTTCTTGCTCTGTTGGCTCCACTTCCATAACTACATTATTTTGCAGTTGCTGGATATTTGTATCTATTGAGTAATTTCAAAGGTATCAAAACATCTAGTTTTGAGTGAAACCCTTTCAGCTTCACAAGGTGGAGACAAGCAGAAAACAAATTTGGATATTTTAATGATTCAATTAAAAAAAAACTGCTGATTGTGATAACATTGCAATTATGTCCCGATAACAATCGTCACAAAACTAATGAAATTTCCACAATATAACAAACATTGCAAAGGTGTTGTGAGGAAAATGGATGAGTAAGTCTAATAGACCACAAACTTTGTTTATGATTAAAAAAAGGGAAATTATTTGGAAAATTAGCAAATTATTCCAAAGATGTATGGGGTTAGTAGGTTAATTGGTCATAAGGGTGCATTTGGATGGCGTGGGCTCATGGGCTGGCAGGGCTTGTTACTGTGCCCTAACTTTAAAACAAAATATGAAATTAGGGTGTAACTCCAAGTTTTTTTTAAAATATCTTAATCAAATTGTTAAAGCATCCAGATACTCAGTTTAGTAGTTTTAATCAACTCTGTGATAAACAATGAGTACGTGTCACTGTTTCACTGTTAGGCGTTGATAATTCCTAGTTTTGTTGTGTATTTCTCCACTAATTGACTGAAATGATTGTTATTAGTACCTGAAATGAATAAAAGATAATCAAGGGGATTAATAAAACTATCTTTTATTTCATTACAACTAATTAAACCCATTAAAGTATCTGCAATGTAAACCAAATATTAGGAACCATATGGTAAGGGACAAGATGTGAATGCATTTACATTTGTTCAGCCACTTGTGACTCATTCAATACGTTTGCCTCAAGTAACTTCAGAGCAGTCTATAGAAGAAAAGGAATTATTTTGTAACCACATCTTCCAGATACTAAGTTTTGTAACAGGAACAGGATGTTGGATGAATTGAAAAACAGCATGAAGTGGATAGCATCTCACACTTACGGTTGTACAATTGTTGCTGGTGACTTCGATTATGTCAACCTAAAAACAGTCCTGCCAAAAATCCAACCTATTCTGGACCCACAACACCTCCTCATTAGTTAGGAAGGCACAGCAGCATCTACACTTCCTAAGGAGGTTGAGGAGGGCAAAGTTACCAGGCGTCATTTTGACAACTTTTTACAGGAACACAATTAAGAGTGTCCTGTCTGGCTACATCATTGTATGGTATAGCAGCTGCAAGGCATCGGACTGGAAGTCAATACAGAGGATCATCAAAATGGCCAAGATCACTGGGATCTCCCTTTCCTCAATGGCTAACATTTACCAGTGTTGCATAAATAAGGCTCAAAGAATTATAGGAGACTATTTCCATCCAGTACACAATATCTTTAACCCATGACCATGAAGGAGGCATAGGAGCATCAGGCTGGGAAAAAGCTTCTTTGCACAGACTGTGAGATTGGTGAACAGAATCTTGAACTGTGTAAATTATCCCAAAATATTTGTTTCTATTTTTTAATTATAAAATAACATCTCTTTGTATGTATTTGATTTCTATGGGCTCTGTGTGTATTTGTGTGCACTGTGGTCCAGAGAACCCCTGTTTTGTTGGATTGTCTATGTGCAGTCAGATGATAATACTTTGAAACTCGCATGCCAATTGGACCTTTACGTGGCAGTTTTAGAAAAGTCAAAGGTCTTGAGTGGAAATGGGCAAAAGGGTGTGATTGCAATGAAGCTGTTGCCAAATGCAACCCTATGCCTATTGGTATGTTACAAGTAAAATTGTCAAAGTTTGTGCAATTTTCAACATCAGAAATAGGAGCAGGAGAAGGTCATTTGGCCTGTTGAGCTTACTCTGTCCTTCAGGAAGATCATGAATGACCTGGCCATGGACTCCAGTCCACTTGGTGGCTTGTTGTCCATAACCCTCAATTCATTCAAAGCGGCAGCTTCTGCTGCTTCCTTGGGCAGAGAATTCCACAAATTCACTATTCTCTGGGAGATGCAGTTCCTCCTAATCTCTGCCTTAAATCTGCTCCTCTGAATCATGTTGCTAGGTCCCCTAGTTCAAGTGTCACCTGTTAGTGGAAACAATTTCTCTGCTTCAGTCTTATCTACTCCTTTCATAATTTTACCTATCTCTAAAAGACTCTCCCCCTCATCTGTCTAAACTCCAAGGAGTAAAGTGCCAGTCTACTCAAGCTCTCTTTATGAGATAACCCTTTTATTTCTAGAATCATCCTGCTGCACTGCCTCCAAAGCCAGTACATCCTTTCTCAATTAAAGTGACCACAATTGTTCCAGGTGTAATCTCACCACTACCTTGTACAGTTGCAGAAGAACAAGATCTCAATTGCCTTTTTGATTACCTGTTGCATCTACAAAATAACTTTTGCATCTACAAAAAACTTGGTGGCAGTCTTGGAGTTACATCCTAATTTCATTTTTTGTTTTAAAGTTAGGGCACAGTAACATGCACAGTCTCTGCATGACAGCATGCTGAAATATTGCCACTATTTAAGTTTGAGTCCAATCTATAATTTTTCTTTCCAAAGTAGATGCCCTCATGCCAGATCCTTGCCCACTCGTTTAACCTATCGACATCTTTCTGCAGACTCTATACCCGCTACACAATTTGGTGTTCCAATCAGCAAACTTAAAGAAGTTACACTTGGTTTCCTTCTCCAAATCATTTATGTGCATTGTGAAATATATATTTTGAGCCACTATGTGGGAAATTTCACTGCAAGAGCATCAAGCCAATCAGAATTGAAAATTGGAAAGACCAATGTTCATTTCTATTACCACAGTTACACAGGAGATTGTGGAAGAAAGCAAGACAGAATCATAAAAGAAGAGCAAATAAAAGAAATTGCAATTTTGAACTGTAACGGATTTGTGTTAATCTTTAATTTAATTTTAAACTATATTTCTCATATATAAAAATGTCTTAGTAAATTATAGATTTAAAATATTGTATACGTTTTCTTAGTAAGTTAGTTGTGGGCTGGTATAGGGTCACACACAGGTCACAGCACATTTACAGATACACCATTGTACTCAGAGATGAGAGTTCATTCTTGCAGTTGCAGCATCTTGGAAATACAGAGCTAATGGATTTGAAGTGGGTCTTAATTATTCAAGAACAATGGAGTGTTTGCTTTATTAAAAATAGAAGTATCTAAGTGCTCAATAAGAACTGAAGGAAGCCATGTTTTTAAACTAAACCACAAAGCCTCTTGAACAAGAGAAATGAAACTCAAAGCCATATGAGTGTTAAACTTAATCCTTTGAAACAGAAGTGAGGTGATCTTTCGGAGTTGTGTCATCTACAAGAAACAAGTATGAAGATCACATGGTTTACAAGAAATTGGGTTGGCAACTGTTTAAAATTCCAATAAATGATCACAATTTTTCTAGGAAATAAGAATGACCTTGTTGATGATTTAACTGTCACAAGGTTTGGAGAAATATATTATAAAATTCAGACATTTTTACTTCATTTCAGTTTGGAGTTTACAGAAGTCAAAACGCTGTGGCACACCGGGGTTAAAACCTTGTAAAAGACAGGGTTGAGTTTCAGTAACCAGAATAGGTGCTATTGTGTGTGTTACTCCTTGAAAGGGGAAACACAGAATCAGTGCTTTTGAAATAAGGAAGACAACTTCACTGTATCTTTGGAAAAGAGGACAGAATTCTACTGGGTCTACTTTTGTTCGGCCACTTCATTTAACCCTTGTCTGGGTTTGTGAATTCATCGTGCAAGAAAATAGCCACATTCCCTCTCTCTTTGAAAAGACGGCAGAATTGTGAGTAAAGAGGCCTGAAGATATGATGTTTAAAAGCACTTCGTAATTATTTCTGAACTGAGAATTTAAGAGCTTCAAACAAGTCTAAAATGACGCTGAAGTTTTAAGAATTGACTTTTCAGAGTGGGACTTTATTACACACACACACACACACACTTATATTTTACATTTGCACATAGTGGGTTTAAATTTAGAGTTAAGTTTAAAGATAAGTAAGAAATGTTATGTTATTAATAGTTTAATTTAAAAAAAATCTATTACTTTGAATTTACCATTGTCTGGTGAATTTTCCATTGCTGTTCCTGTGTTAGTGGTAACAAAGTCCCTTTAGTCCCAAAAATAATTAAGAGGGTTGTTAGTTCATAACAGAACAAATAATACCATTTACATGAACATGTATTTTCAGGATTAGGAAATGCCAATGAATGAAAAAATATATTTACTATAGTTGTAAAACATCCATTCATAATGTACTCCATCTTGCAGGCCGGCACCATCTACTCCTTGATTAGACATTAAGTTTGAGCTAAAGCTTACCAAAATTGCTTGTGTATCAGAAGTTTCATTGTGTCTGAAACCTCCATTTTCCAAAACCTATGGCCTATTTGAGCAAAGTTGCTAATTTGAAGACAGCTAGTGCATAATTATGACCAATGGCTCCTCGGAGCAACATTCAGCTCCTGTAGCTTGGAGTGGATTCACACCAATATTCAAGAATGTAATAACCATTTGGTGTGGCAGATCTCTTCTTTGAAGTGGATCAAATGGAATCAAATGAAACTGCAACTGGAACTGGTCAGTTAATGGTACATAATAGCAATTTATCATTATCAAAACACCAAGTAGCTTCCAGCAAATATTTTGGTTACAGGTGAGAAATACAACACTATAAAGCTTATGCACACATACACTCTTCTCTCTCTCACAAATACATAAAACAGTTATAAAACAGAATTCTCTCATCATCGAGGTAAGAAGGTTTATTAAAGAATGGATTTCAATTGAAAACACAGAAGTGAGGCAAACAAAGTGATAGAAATATTTTTAAACAAGAACAACAACAGTTCAATTGCATATGAAAATATTTTTTCACATCATCACATTTACTTTTTCTCTATCAGTACAATGTTCAACGGCACAAAAACAAAACAACGTATACATAAAGATGCAGTGAAGATTAGGGAAAAATGTTAGATGTAATAATGAGACAAAACATTGTTAAAATGATTTTTTATTGTAATAAAGAATGTGTATGTTCATGACTATACAGATAATGTAACAGAGAAAGATGGAGTTCTTACCTTCTTCAGTCATTGAGTCATAATATTTTAGCTTTCCATATGTTCCAAGTTCTACAACATTACAGTAAAAAAAGACAAATGAGCAAAAAGCAAAAAAAGAGATTAAAAATCAGGAAGCAGCAGAATGCAATTTAAGGTGGCGCGCACACACACACAGTAGGTGCTCTAAATATGTGCCTGAACCAAAGTTCAGCGGTGAATGCTAAAATATGAAATTTGGAATATTGCTGCAGCAGATTCATCAATATTCAAATTAGGAAAACAAATGATCGTCTTAATCAAAAGCAATGTTTACACTGTTGAAAGGGCACAATTTTACCATGGTGCATAAAGCTCTATAGTTTGCAGAAAATTATAACTGATAATTTCCTTCAGTGTGTTGATTTTGTCTTAGTGGTGGCTTCCCAGGGCCTACCATTTAATAGATCAATTTGCTTTATTTTGTTCATTACACTGAATGGATAGATTTAATTTATCACATTAAGCTCCCTGAGCAGACAGTTAACAAGTACTGATGAAAAACCTGCTTTGGAAAAAAAATGATGGGAGTCCTGTCATTCATATATAATGATTTTATTTCTTTCTTATATCCTGGAAAACAGTCTCCACCATTCCCATTTGTTTTCTAAAATTAAAAGCTTGGAATTTTATGTCTTGTCAATAAAAACAAGGATAATGATATTTATTAATATGCAAGTACAGTAGTACAAAGTAGCAAGACACATTCAAAAAGCTGCATAAAAATCTCAATTAATAACAGGTTTGGTGAAACTATGATTCATAACCAAGGCTATCATTTTTCTTTGATTAATGTAAAAACCGTAATCTTGTAAAATACATTTAGAACAAAATGATCTGCCCTTATTAGCACATCCACTTCCCAGATCTATGGTCTTAAATTGGCTCGAGTTTGGCAGATGATTACTCTAAATTGAACTATTCTAAGCCTAAAAACTAGCCCAGTATTTCAACACAAATCTACAAGTATGAATAAAATAATTTTTGGGAAGTTCAAAAGCCATATACACAAGCATTACATTAGCAAAATAAATTTATAAAAATTCTAAATGCACCAGCATTTTTGAGGTGTTTTATATTTCTAAAGATGTTGTTCATTGTTGTACTACTCATGAAATAAAAATTTTATTTTGCAGTTATTTCTCTGATATTTATACGAGACCATTAAAACAAGGTTCCCTGCTACATGACTATTAAACCACACTTTGCTTTTAAATTGGGCAGGGCAAGAGGAAAAAGGAACAGTTTCCTCTAATAATTACTTTCCTCAACAATTTGAGAGTTTCATTGGTAAATCAATAATTCAAGTAGCATTTAATGAGACCCAAGGTGATTGAAGTTCATGAATATAGTAAAATGCCCAATAGTTTAATGTTAAATTCTGTGATGTGTGCCCAGTGTTTAGAAACTGTCACAATGCTGATGGGAGGAAGTATATACAAGACTAACAAGGTCCTAGTTGGCCTTCTAGAAGTTTTAAAAAATAGGCCAAAAGGTCTGTCATTGACTAAAGTTTTTGGTGTAGGATGTATTGACTGATGAATTTCTGAAGACACGCATCCTTGCTCGTCTACACTTCTGCAAGTATTCCAATTACCCATGCAGTGATATCTGTTGCTATAGTGTGTGCAGTTGTTCCTTTTCATGGAACAATGATGTTTGAACTGTCAGTTTACATTTCTGACCAGTCTTACCTCTGAGTTTAGCATACATTGGTCAGAACTGTGTTAGAATTGAAGCCATTTAGGAGATTGTAGGTGCTAATCTGAAGTAAAACAGAATCCGATGGAGGAATTCAATGATCTGAGCAGCATCAGTGGGAGGAAAAGAATGGTTGGCATCTCAGGACAGAACTCTAGGTCAAGACTGAATTAATACTATTGAAGGATTTCCATTTGGAATAAATGAAATCCAAGTTATTTGAAGATGCAAGCTGGTTTAGTTTAACAAAATGATTTAAACATTTCTTTGCTTGAACTGATACAAGAGGAGTGAAGAACAAATTATATCATGTTTGATGGTGATCAAAATAATTCATTGTTTCAACTTTATTGAATAAAGTTCACAATTTTTCTTTGTAGCACAATCTATTTGTTAGTCATTGTCATATAAAGATTAGGCATTAACCCTAAATCAGATATACAGATAATTAGTGCAATTAATTTGTAAAAAGGAGCTTCCTTCAACTGTTTATGCATGAAATCTGATTGAGACAATCCTTCTAAATGCCATTTTCATGGAGCTTGTTTGCTACTAAATCCTAGAAACGCATTATGTGTTTTATTAAATGTTATGTTTGGAATAGAATCCAAATAAAAATTGGAGAAAGCTCTTGCTTTTTTTAAAAAAAAGAATTTATCTCTTTCTTTTTTGAATATATTTTTCACAGTAGCAGAGAATATGCTATGACATTTAGTGCCTATTCACCCTGGACAATAAGCTGTAATGTTCAAATTTTCAGCTGAAGTAAAGGGAAAAATGCGAGGAAGGGGCCGAGGCAGGATTTTCAGAGGAGAAACCTGTAAGTATGGGGTTCCTGCCAAATTTGGAGGTCCTTTCATGTTCAAAAAATTTCCCTCCTGATAGTCAGCCAGCCTGACAGATCAGTTTTTCTAAATTAGTCACTAATTAAGGCATCAAGTGATGCAGATCCAAGACAGAAGGATACTAAATGGAGTAGAGAAGTACACTGTGGAGTAAGAATAATCTCTGGAAAAAACAAAACGGGGTTCAATGGCTGAATTCCTAATCCTACTTCTGTATTAAGATCATGTAAAACTGCACAAATCAGAAATGGCACCTGGAAAAAAATTTCTTCACATTCTATAATACCGCATTCATTACCTGGCTCAGACATTCTGTCAATCAAATGTGCATCAATTAATATTTCATATCACAATATTGTTAGTACTTACATAAATAAATAGAAAAGCAAGATGAGTAATTTGCAGTTAAATCATGTGAAATGTATTGTACATTACTCAACACTTACTGTTAAAGCTGATGACACAGGTTAAACATCAAATTTGGAATTCCCATTTGCCATTATGTAGTACAAAAATTAAATTTGATTTTCCTAAGTTGTTTCTTTTAAATCCTCAGTAAAAATCAAAAACCAGTCTGCTTTTCACAGGGAGGTGACCTGTTCTGGTTCTGCACTGTTCAGAGTTCTCAGAAAACGCAGTACATATTTGTAGCATGTGTTGTGCATAACAGAGACATTCATTAAATAATAATAGTTTCTTGTGATGTCATTAATTACTTTCAAGACACACAGAACTGACTCAGAAGCAGATGGACCCAAGCATTTGAGAGCCAGATAACTCAGGGCTAAATTAATTCATCAACCCTCACTGCACACACTTAAGTACTCTGCAGCAATTAATTTCCTGCACATTGAGAGTTTCATTTACAATTTTGTCTCCAACTGATAATTAAATCACAATTTACAAACAGTAGCCTACCTCAAAATGAACTTTTGTCCCAATGTGGAGTTGAGAGCAACTTAAACTCCTTTGGGTACAGTTGTATTGCCTACATTGTTTGCTACTAAACAACCTAGCTGCACTAATCATGATTGCCACTACACTGCACTGGGCAATAGCGACCTACTTGCTCATGACTGCCCGTGTTTGAATAGCTTCCTTCACATTTCTTTAAGAACTTCCCAAAGGATCTTGCAGCCCATGGAACAATTCTGGAAATTTAGAAGCCAGTTTGCCCACAGCAAAGTTCTACAAACAGCGTGTTAATGGCATGACCATCTTGTTTTTTTTTAATGAATACTGTTGGAAAATGTGTCTAGAATCCTCAACCTGGCTTATTTCAGTTGATCATTAAACATTACAAATGTGTCCACAGGTTATCAGATTTAATGAACACAACAGCATTTTTTTTATTTTGGAAATATTAATCTCATTTTAAAAGATATTCTGAATGACGACTTTTGTTTTTTCTTCATTTCAAATTGATTTAATCCAAGAATTCTATATTTTTGGAAGGCGGACTGGCTTGGAATTCATGGTATTTCTCTCTGGGCCAGTCAAGCAGATGCATTTTAAGATTGCTCAGTTAATGATAGGATACACTAAATTATTTGGCAGCCAGAACATTGTGAATCCCCCACCCAGTGCAGCAAGATTTGGTACAGCTCTCAGGATTTTGCAAAGGAAAGCCTCAGAAGCAGTGAAGGTGCCCAATGTTCTGATGTTGACAACTCACTAAACTAATCACCAGTGACCCTAGATATCCTTATGATTCTGAAACTGTTCTTCCCAGTAGCAATTCCGGTTTTCTGCAGAGACACATCCCATGTGTGATAGACAGATTAACCTGCATGAAAAGGATTTCATGGTGTCAAAAATTTCAGCTCACATAATACACTAAGCAATCAAACTATGTTACTTTATTTTTTTTTGTTATAAAATTATTGTTAGCTTGCAATGGTGCATATTTGATATAAGTGCAATTAATTGTTAAAATATACATAACTAGCATTGAGTTACACATGCCTAGTGATTCATTTGTTAAAATGAAGTGTGTTAAATGTTAAATAAGGTGTGTGAGACATTTCAGATAAACTTTGTACTTACCAATTTCCTATTTCTATGCTTCCATTTCATGTGGTGACACTGATAGATTCAGGAGTAATGTCTCAGTTGTGGCTCAAGCTGGTGTGTGACACTTCCTTTGGACTAATTCTTCTTCTGTGGTCCACCTGGCATTCCTGATTGCAGTGCATTCTTCTTAGCAATTTTAAAAAATAACATTAAAATGATTCCTGGAATTCTTTCCATGCCCTTCAACTTAGCAGACGGAAGCTTCTGACGAAGGTGAACAACCTCATCTGCGAAATAAATCTTGTATTTGGTCTTATGGTATTTCTCTGAGTTCTCCTTCTCAGAAGTCTGGAAATAATAGGTAGCAGTATCATTGGTGCATGGTTTACAAGATTTGCTGTCCTGTTTTCATTTGTTTCAGATAGTTTTTATGCTTTTTCATAAAAGCAGTAAATGGAAAATATGATAATTCCATAATTCAAGGAATGCTCCATTCACAAAAAAATAGGATATTTTGGCATTCATTACTCTAAAGAGTCTGCTAAATTTGGTTATCCATAAACATCATCTTACATTTCATTTATTTATAAAAATTATTTAATAATTCATGTCAGAGTCACCTGCAATGCAGACATGATTGATTGATGTATTAAGGCAAGACAAGACATGGTTTAAGGCTGGTCATCTATTTTGCACCTGTGGGGCTTCATTCTATTGAAAACCAGTGAAGAATAAAATTAGGTGGAATAGAAAATGGGAAGCAAACTCAGAACTGCCATTTCCATGCTCAGTAAGTTGTGCTCAAAGTTTCCCCTCAAGTTTTCGTTCATCGAAGAAACATTTTCAACTTTATCAGGAACTTAGTCATCTTAGGAGTGACTGACTACTTAGACAGCCAAGATGGGAATATAACCAACTTTGATTTTCTTAAAAAGGAACAAAAATAATTGATATAATCTTAATTTTTCAGGTTTGAATGAACTAGGGAAATTAATTCTTGATTTTATTTTTCTCTTTACTGTTATTAATTAAATCCACTAAGAATGCACTTGATACTTTGTGTCAATACTCAGCCCAGAGCTTTTTTTTTTATAACCTCAATTAACTATTCTGTTAGGGTAGAGAGTTAGCACAATTATTGAAAGCAGTAACCTGCTAAAAACCTGCAGTCTTATTCAACTTGATATTCTGCTCCTCTTGAAATTTCTGCTCCTCATGCTGGCTAAATATTTAAGATGAATGAATTTATTTATTGGAATCTATTTTCAGATACCTTGTACTAGTGGCACAATTTTACCCGACAATTTACTTCTGATGGAGCAGTGTAATTTAATAAAACAAAGCTCCTTGTTGAAATAAATATTGTACAATAGTTTCCTAATATAATGCAGATGCTGGGATTAATTGCCAATTTTTTAGATTGATACACATACATTGACTACAGTGTGGCATAAAGGCTATTCTAACCATATTGCGTGCAAATGAAATAAAACATCATCTCATCATATGCCCCAGTGAATATAATATTCAATCATGAGCCAGAAAGCAAAATGCAATCAATAAAAGTAACATTTTTAGAAATACTCTCATATCCAGTGCTTTTGTCAAATCATGATTCAAGAAATCTCACAAAGACATTGGAATAGACATGATCATTGTGTAAATTCTTCCATCTTCCCCATCACATTTGAATCATTTTATCATTTCTTTATGATAGTCAAAATCACTAAATACCATTAAAAAAGTTCACTGTACAAGCTGAGGATGACAGAAGTTTTTCTTAAAGGAAAAACAGTTTTAACCTTTCAAAAATATGATCTTACAAATGTAACACAAATAAACATGGCCCTACCAGCACTAGTTTGATGTCAGATCAACAAGAATAATCGCCAATCCTTTAATTCAGGACAAAATCAATATGTATCTCTTTACTGTAGCCCAAAACATATATAAAATAAAAAAATATATATAACAATAGTTTTAATGCAAAAGAAAGTTGGGTAGATTTCCAATATAGATTGCAAGTCACTATCATTCATCTTGCAATACTGTACAGGTAGTACTGACATCCTAGTAGGCTTTGAGACATCAATGCCTGCAATTTTCCATCAAACATCATTTTGGGCTAGGCCTGGCACCACTTATTTCATAATAAATGCTCATTAATGCGAGAGTACCATTTCACGTCATGAAAGATGTGAGCAAGTATTTGCCACACTATTGAATAACTGTTTGCAAAATTCCAGACTGGAATTGAGATAATTTACTCTGTACAGTCTCACATCCCAGTGCAGAGGATTACCTTCAGCCAGTGGATCCAGAGTGTTGATCATCAGCTGAAAGATGCTGTTCCTCATGAGGGTGTTGTGCAGTGAAGCTGAGCTGCCACCTCGTTGCAGACGTGGCCTGGGCTGCAAAATAACAAAGATTAATAAGCACTACATCCTTTTCTTTTGTTGGTATTTAGGATGTGCATGGTACCTGTAAAATGAGAAATATACAGAAAAAGAAGCATCAAACATTCTGGTTAGTTGTCAGCATCTTTTAAAAGTCATTCATATGTCTTAATAATTCATAGCTCATATGGAACTTCACACATTACTCGCAATTTGCTGTGAAAGTACCATTAAAAATAATACCTAGCACAGATTCAATCTTGTGAATCATGTTGGAATATGTCATCACCCAGATCTTTCCTTTAGCTACTATATAACATGACCTGTTAATATCAGTACAAGATCAAGTTGTATTTTAAGAATAAACATCAATTCATGTATTAGCTTCATTCCAAGCAAGTTCCTTGCAAACATCAGCTGGAAGAAAATTGTTAAGGACACAAAGGGAGCAATTGTTCCAAGTGCATTTAAAAAAGTTTCATAGAATTTTAATTGACAGTGTTTTCCAGATTCTCTCTCCCTCTTGATTTTTCTCCACCTGTTCAAGGGAACTAATACTGTGGGATCTTTGAACTCAGTGACATTTGCAGTTTCAGTTTGTACATATTCAACTCGCATGCTTCAGCAATTGTGTGTGGACTTGTGAAAAGACATCTTCTTCAAATACACACCTTTATCCTTTCAACCTATTCCATCACCGGCCAAAATATTACAAGCACATCATTAGAAATTAGGACCACTGGGCATTTTGATAATATATTGACTATCTGTATTCAGGCAGAATATCATGTATAAATTTGTAGCATGGCAAAATGGGAACATGTACAGACAGCATGAAATTTATGTTGCAAAGAATAAGCAGAGGCCATGCAGAGAGAGACCACGAATGTCTGTGTGTCTGTTTGGTGACTAGGCAGTATTATTATATTTGCTTGCAATATCAAGAATATATTACATCATTAAGAGACATCACAAAATCCTAAAACACCTGCATCCTCTTTATTCTACCACACTGGGAACATGTGTATTACTCATCCAAACCTTTACATTCATCTCATTGGTTTCTCACTTCTACATGCACACAAACAAGCATAAGGATTAAGAACAGAAGTTAGCCACTTAGTGCCTGAAGCTTGCTCCACCATTCAGAATCAGAATTTATTGTCATGAACAAGTCATGAAATACAATGTTTTGCACCAGCATCATATTATTATCATCTTACAACATTACTATAAAAATTGAGCATGAAAAGTAAGGTGGTATCTTTAGTTCATTGATTATTCAGAAAGCTGTCCTTGTGCCGTTGCACGTTCATCTTGAGGCTCCTGTACCTTTTTCTTGATGGTAGAAGGGTGAAGCAGGCAAGGCCTGGGTGGTGGGGGTTTTCGAGGAGAGAGGCTGATTTTTTAAGACACCACCTCGTGTAGATGTCTGGTACCATTCAACAGAATAATGGCTCATCTGACCGTAACCTCAGCTCTATACTTGCATTCATCCCCAGTAATCGTTCACTTAAAAGAAAATAACTCACATATTGGCGGCGGCATAGTCGTTAGCTCAAAACTGTTACAGTGCCAGCGACCAGGACCAGGGTTCCAATCCTCCACTGTAATGAGTTTGTACATTCTCCCGACGTCTGAGTGGGTTTCCTTCAGCTGCTCTGATTTCCTCCCACCCTTTAAATGTACTGGGGGTTGTAGGTTAATTGGGCTCCACTGGCTCTTGGGCCAAAAGGGCCTGTTGCTGTGCTGTATGTCTAAATTTATACTGGGTACACCACATTCTCAAGCAGGAGGGTGAGCAGCCAGATTTTGTTGTCCAAATAGGTCCCAATGACACAGATAGGAGTAGGGATAGAATATAAGGAGTTAGTATGAGGTCTTGATGAGGGAATACAGGAAGCTACAAAGAAAGCTAAAAAGCAGGACCTCACTAGTTGTAATCTCAGGATTGCTGGATGTGCCATACACCAGTGAGGGTAAGAATAGCAAGTTGTGGCAGATGAATGCGTGGCTAAAGGGTTGGTGCAGGGGTTAAGATTTCTGGATCATTGGGATGTCTTCTGGGGAAGGTATGACGTGTACAAAAAGGATGAGCTACACGTGAATTGGAGGGGGACCAATATCTTGGTGGATAGATTTGCTAGAGCTATTGGGGAGGGTTTAAACTAGTTTGGCAGGGGGATGGGGACCAGAATGCCAGGGCAAAGAATAGAGCAGAAGGTGGAAAGGATGATGTAATGTGGGTTTGTGAGGAAGGACAGGCAATAGGAGGAAGCATAAATGTACTCAGTCGGAGGGTTTGAAATGTGTCTATTTCAATGCAGGGTATTAGAAATAAAGGCATTGAATTTAGAGCATGGACCTGGGGGTTGAATTATGATGTTGTGGATGTTACAGAGACCTGAAAAAATACAAGCATAGGATTGACTGATGCAGGTACCAGGATTTAGATGTTTTAAAATGGAGTGGATGGGGATATAAAGAGGGAAGGGGAGTATAATTTCCAGTCAGGAATTGTATCACAGCTGCAGAAGGGGAGGATGCTGTGGAGGGAGTGCCTACCAATTGGTGTGGGTGGAAGTCAGGCATAGGAAGGGCGCAATCACTGTATTGGGAGTAGCTTATAGGGTCCAAACAGTCCTCGGGACACTGAGGAACAGATAAATAGGTAGATCTTGGAACGGTGCAAAAGTAACAGGGCTGTTGTTACTGATGACTTCAACTTTTCTAATAATGGCTAGCTCCTCCTGACTGCAAAAGAGATAGATGAGGCAGAATTTGTCAGGTGTGCCAAAGAAGCATTCCTGACACAGTATGTGGATCAACTGACTAGGCAAGAGGCCATACTGGATCTAGTACTGGGTGAATTCAGTAATAATGACCACAACTCCCTGAGCTTTAGCGTTGCTATGGACAAGGATAAAAGCAGACAATATGGTAAAATGTTCAATTGAGGAAGAGTTAATTATGATGGGATGAGGTAGGAAGTAGGGAAAGTAAACTGAGAACAGATGTTCTTGCATGAAGATATTGAAGTGATGACTTGTGCAGGGTTCTGGATAGGTTTGTCCCACTGAGATAGCCTTTAGATGGCAGGTAGAGGGAAGGATAGTTGACAAAACACATGAGGCAGCTACTTAAAGAAGATGGAAGCACACATTAGATTAAGGAAGCAAAGAACAGGAAGGGCTCATGAGAATTATATGGTAGCCTAGAAGGAACTTAAGACTTAGGAGAGCTAGAAGTGGGCATGAGAAAGCCATGGCATGTAGGATGAAGGAAAACCTTAAGGCATTCTATGTAATGTGAAAAACAGATGGATGACGAGAGTGAAGGAAGCACTGCTAAAGGATAAAGGAAGCAACATGTACCTGGAGGCAGAGGATGTTGGGGAGGTCCTCAAAGAATACCTTGCTGCAGTATTCACCAGTGAAAAGGACCTTAATCAGGGTGAAGTTAGAACAGGACAGGCTTATGTGCTAGACCATGTTAAGATTGAGAAAGAGTAAGTGGTGAAACTTTATTTTAAATTAGGATTGATAAGTCCCTGAGATATAGCCCAGGTTGCTATTGGAAGGGAGGGAAGAGATTGTTATGGCATTGGTGATGATCTTTGCATTCTTATTGGTCACAGGAAAGGTGCTGGAGGATTGGAGAATGGCAAATGTGGTCCCCTTGGAGAGGATTCTTAAGGACAGGATTTATGAGCATTTAGAAAAGTACAGTTTTCTCAGGTATAGTCAGCATGGCTTTATGATGAGCAGGTCATGCCTCATGGCCCTAATTGAGATTTCTGAGGAGGTAACAAAATAAATTGATGAAGGTTGAGCAGTAGATGTGGTCTATATGGATTTTGGTAAGGCATTTGACAAGGTCCACATGGGAGACTCGTTCAGAAAGACACAAAGCAAAGGATCCATGGAATCTTGGCTGTGTGGATTCAGAATTGGCTTGACTGTAGAAAACAGAGAGTAGAAGTGGACAGAAAGCCTTCTGTCTGGAGGTCAGTGACTAATGGGGTTCCACAGGGATCTGTTCTGGACTCTGACTCTTTGCGACTTCTAATAAATGACCTGGATGAAGAAATAGATGGAAGGGTCAGTATGCTTGTGGATGATACAAAATTTGGAGGTGTTGTGGATAGTGTTGAACACCATTGTAGTTTTCAACAGGACATAGACAAGATGCAGAGTTGGGTGGAAAAATGGCAGATGGAGTTCAGTCTGGATATATGTGAAACGATGCATTTTGGAAGGTCGAACTTGAAGGCAGAGTACATGGTCAATGGTAGGATACTTAACAGTGTGGAAGAACAGAGGGACTTTCAGTCCAAATCCTTAGATCTCCTCAGGTGCCGTGCAGGTTGATAGGATAGTTAAGAAGGCCAATAGGATACTGGGCTTCATTAGTTGGGGAATTGAGTTCAGGAGTCATGAGGCAATGGTGCAGCTTTATAAATCTCTGGTTAGACCACACTTAGTATATTGTGTTCTATCTGGTTGCCTCATTGCAGGAAGGGTGAGGAAGCTATGGAGAGGGTGCAGAGGATTTACCAGGACAAGGCCTGGATTGGAAAAAAAAATCTCTTATTAGGTACTGTTAATAGAGCTTTTGCCTTTGGAGTGAAGAAGGATGAGAGATGACAATAGTCTACAGGATTATGAGAGACAAAGATAAGACAGCCAGCATCTTTTTACCAGTCCTCTGGAGTAGCAAACACCAGAGGACATCTATACAAAGTGAAGGGAGGATAGTTTAAGGGAGACATCAGGTTTTAAAAAAAAACACAAGGGTGGTGGGTGCCTGAAGGTGGTGGAGGTTGAAACAATAGGGGCATTTAAAAGACTTTTAGCAGACACATAAGCACATAGATGAAAGAAAAATAGAGGATTATGGAGTAGGGAGCGTAGTTTTTTATGGTAGGTACATATAGGTCAGCACAACATTGTGGGCCAAAGAGCCTGCACTGTGCTGTAATTGTTCTATATACACCTCATTGCAGCTTTATTCTCTCTGCATGCTTCCTAACTCTCTTTGGTCTACTTAAAAAGTACTTGTGTCATTGACTTGACGATTTTATCACTTCTTGACTCATTTCTTCCAGGCTCCACAAATGAATTTGTTACCTCTTTAATATTCTTTTGCACATCTCTTGGAGAAATTACACAACTTACATGGACATTTTTGATTCATCTCCAACTTTCACAAGCTCTTTTTTGAATATTTCATTTTTCATTTTCCATCCATCCATAAAAAAAGTCACACATTCCTTCAATATACACAAAAATCCACCAACTAATTACAAATATGTGATGTTTCCCCCTCCCTCTCCCACTCCCACATGAAGAAAAATCCCTGCCATAACATCCAATGGTGCTTTCATTGGACATCCAGAGAAGCAATGGAGCCACTCCCTTATATAATTTTTTTATTAATCCACCTATTGCTATTTTTGTTGAGTGCAGCTACAATTGCGCTCCCATGTGCATCAAGTATGGTTGCCATATGCTGATGAAGGTGCTGTGTCGGTTTCTAAGATTATAAATTATCCTTTATCCGGAACCCTTGGGGGACAGCGTGTTCCAAATTTCAGAAAGCCCACCAGAATCATGCTGCCGTATCCACCCCCACCTCCTTCCAGTCACTTGGCCACCTCCCCCAACCACCGGTCCCCCGGCCGCCTCCACCAACTGCCGGTCCCTCAGCCTCCTGGCAGTCTCCCCCGACCGCCGGTCCCTCGGCCGCCTGGCCACCTCCCCCGGCTGCCTCCCTTGACCACCTGACAGTCTCCCCCAACCGCCGGTCCCTCGGCCGCCTCTCCTGACCACCATTTGCTGGATTTTGGAGCTTTCTGGATTTTGGAGCTTTCTGGATTTTTGATGTCTGGATAAAGGATTGTGTACCTGTACATGATTTTTTCCTGTGGGAATACAGTGACTGATAATGAATGGGGAAATCAGACTTCCAGGTCATAACTATATGTTTTTTTTTATATGGACAAAGCAACTAATACAGATTGAATTTCGAATTTAGATAGTTTATAGCTAATCTCCATAAGGTTCCCCTTAAGATATATTGTCAGGTCCAGTGTGAAGGCTACTCCAGTTATCTTGGCTAGTATATTAGCTAAATCCTGCCAAAATGGGCCCACCTTTACGCAGGAGCAAGTTGTGTGAAAAAAAAAAACGTTCCCACCTCCACCCCACACCTAAAGCACATCTCCGACACCTCTGGTTTTGCCTTATGGATCTTTTGCGGTGCGAGGTAGAGCTGGTGCAAGAAGTTGTATTAAACCAATTTGTATCTAGAATTAATCTCTGCGGTCACACTCTTTCTGCACCAGTCTGACCAGCATTTCTCACTAATTGTGATGCTCAAGTCTGACTCCCATCTCTCCCTTGATCTGTGTAGCCCCTGCTTGAGGCTCCCACCTTGGAGTACAAGGTACTTTCTTGAAATAAATTTCCCAGTCGCGGCATCCCCTCTGCCTCGTTAGGTGTAGGCGGAGTCATTGTGGGACCCCACCTATCCCTTAGATCCCTTAGGAATGATCTTAACTGGAGATAGCAGTGAGACAGGCCTATGATAGAAATGTGGCAGCTCTTGAACATTGAATGCGACAGCATAGAAAACAGCCCATTTGGCCCTTCTAATCTGTGGTGACCATCATTCTGCTAGTCCCATTAACTTTTCCATAACTCTGCAGATTCCTCCCATTCATGTATCTATCCAATTTTTTTTTTAAAAACTTATGATCGAGCCCGCATTCACCACATCAGCTGGCAGCTCATTCCCCACTCCCACCACTCTCTGAGTGAAGAACTTTCCCCTAATGTTCCCCCTAAACCTTCCTCCTTTCAGCTTAAAACAATGATTTCTTGTCTTTATTTCCCCCAATCTAAGTGGAAAATGCCTACTCGCATCCACTCTGTCTATACCTCTCAATCTTGTAAACTTCTATCAAAATTTGTCTCATTCTTCTATGCTCCAAGGAATAAAATCCTAACCTGTTTAATCTTGCCCTGTAACTCAACTCCTGAAGACCTGACAACATCCAAGTAAATCTTCTCTGCACTCTTTCAATTTTAATGATATCCTTCCTGTAGTTAGGCAACCAGAACTGCACACAATATTCCAGATTTGGCCTCACAAATGTCTTAAGCAACTCCAACCCCTATATTCAATAATTTGATTTATAAAGCTAAGATGTACTCATACATTTTTCTCCAGTATATCTTTGTCACTTCTAACTTGCCTCTCTGTCAAACAATTTGATGCCACTACCTTCAGTGAAATAATACCATTTGCTTAATTTCATGGTTCTTTTACAGTTATGTACTACATAAAGCATTCCTCTAGAAATGAATGTAACAGGAGGGCAATTATTGAAGTCTAACACTTATGGTAAGCGATGAAATGAGACTATAGATGCCAATCTTTAAAAATTATGCTTTTTATACAGAAATTTGGAAATATTTCCAGAAAGAAGACCTGGCATTAAGCTGGCTTTGGTCATTTACACTGAACCAAACAAAGTTGGCATAATGCTGGGTCAGTGTGTCATTTTACACAGCAAGCCAGCATTCTGGGAGCAAAAGAGGCGGGACATGTATCACAACAGCATCGGTGTCTGGTGTTATGTATAACATACTGTATTTGACAGCATGTGGACCCATTTTTTTCCCCAAGGAGTGGTTCAAAAGTATTCCCCCAGTCATATATGTGAAGTTGAAATTAGGTATGTCAGTGGAGGGTGGAAGGTTGGGGGGGGGGGGTGGTGGTGGGATCAGTGTGGGCGCTGATGGCAGGCTATCGGGACACTCTCCCAGTAGCCAGCCTGTTGAGCTCTGCACTGGTTACTGTTATGTTGAGAAAGTGTTAGGTTTGAGAGAGACAAATCTGGACACAAGCGTTCTGCAATCAAACTTTACTTACATTTTAAAAAAATATTTTGTCCTTGTTTTTTTCCATAAATATAAATTTCAACATTTTCCATTTTCAAAATATATTTACTTTTTCTTCCAAAACAAAACACAACAAACCCTCCCTCTCCCCCACCCCCTTCACAGTATAAGTTAGGACTTACATTTGGGTCTCTACTGGGGAGGTCACATATTTTTATAATAGAAGCAACTTTTAAAAAAAAAACTTAAATTTGGGCCCCCAAATAATCCAAATATGGTCACCATAGTTTTATAAATACATCATATTTGTTCTTTATTATGTGATTTTTTTCCATAGTTATAGAACTGTTCATCTCTGCCTTCCATCATCCTAAGTATAGAGAGGGGAGTCGGATTTCCAAGTAATCGCAATACATTTCTTAGCCACAGCAAAAGCTATTTTAACAAATGAAATTTGGAATTTAGTTAGTTTATTACTTATTTCAAAAAGGTTGCCCAAAGGATAAAGCTTTGGGTCATGTGCGAAGGCCACCCTTGTTATCCTTGATAGTATATCAGTAATATCCTGCCAGACTGGTCTCACCTTTACACACAACCACATAGCATGTAGAAACATTCCTATTTCTATCCTAAACCTTTCTGATAGTTTTGATTTTGACTTATGCAACTTTCTGTGGTGTTAGAAATAATTGGTGTAGGAAATTATTTTGCACTAATCCATATCTTGCATTTATAATTGACATCATACTATCCAAACACCCATCAGACCAGTGCCTTTCAATTATTGCAACTCCTAAATCCATTTCCCATATCGCTTTCTCTTGATCTCTGTAAACCTGGCTTTGCACCTTCATTTGGGAGAGCAAAGTGTCATGATAATGAATATGTATGAGATGTACCGGAAGTCACGTGGTATGAGAGAGAGATAAGAACACAAGCAAGAGAACAAAGGAAACGGGAGAATAAAGACACTAAGAAGTTTACCTGATAAAACTTGTGTTTAATGTTTCATTAACTTCACATTTCAGGCCACAAATGTGACATTGGCGACGAGGATGAAAGAAGCTTGAAGAAAATTAAAGACTAAACAAGATTACAGAGGATTACAGACAACTTCAAGGTGATAAGAATTTTCTCTTTGACTCAGTACTTTGGGGCTGGAATATTTCCTCATGGCTGGGGCAGACGGTGACTTTCTAACACATAGTGGAATTGCTCATTTTGACCCGACTGGTGATGCAAGCACTGTAAGTGTGAAGTGGAAGGCATGGCTGGAAGAATTTGAATCCTATGCCGACAGTCGTGGCCTATTTCTACATACTGGTACAGTTGAACAAAAAGCGCAGAGAAGGGCGTTACTTCTTTTCACTGCAGGACCCTCAGTTCGGGAAATGTTTAAAACACTTTTGAATACTGGAAGAAAGGATGAGTACCGGAAAGCGGTAGATGCATTAAATGCACACTATGTAGTGACACCAAATGCTACATTTCAACGCCATTTGTTTCGGAGAACGAGACAAGAAGATGGCCAGACAATTGCTCAGTACGTGACGAGACTACGCCAGCTAGCTGTTGGATGCAATTACATGCCAGCTGATTTGGACAACCAATTATTGGATCAAGTTGTACAGCACTGCAGATCAGATAAACTCAGAAGACGTCTACTGGAAAGAGGGAGGGAGTTGGAACTCACCGATGCTTTAACCATTGCTGCTGCATTAGAGGCTGTTGAAGGGCAATTTCATACCATGACCCTGAAAGACAACTCAAGCCAACAAATTAAGAGGCTCTCACATCGCCATAATCAGCCAAGATATACACCGACACAGGACGTGGAGTGTTATCGATGTGGAAACCGAGGTCACTTTGGAAAACACCCATATTGCCCGGCCAAAGGCAAAGTTTGCAGAAAGTGTGGAGGTAAGGACCACTTTGCAAAGAAGTGCAAAAGCAAGTCCAATGCAGACCAGAAGAGGAAGAGTACAACTTCCAAAGGCAAAGCCTGGGGGAAAGGAAAGTATCCTGGAAAGAAAGATACCATTCGCCAGATAGACGGTGACGATGATGATACCCAGGAGGAACAGAGTTGTTACCAATTTACGTTGAATGAAGTACATCATGAGAAGGTCCCAGTGATCATTGGTGGAGTGACAGTTCAGGTCATTGTAGACTCAGGCAGTGACAGTAATGTGATTGATCGACATTTATGGGAGAAGTTGAAAAGGAAAAAGATCATCTGTACCTCAAAGAAGTGTTCCAAGAAACTGTATCCATACACAGCAACCAAGCCATTGCAGACCATTGGATGTTTTACTGCAACTGTTGAAGCTGGAGATAAGTACACCGAAGCAGAGTTTATGGTCATAGAAGAGAGGGGAGAACCATTGCTGAGTAGAAGCACAGCGCAAGACCTGGCGATACTTCATATTGGAGCTTGTGTCAATTCAATTCAGTCATACGAGGATATGAAGCAAGAATTCCCCGCAGTCTTCCAAGGAGTAGGAAAGCTGAAAGGTCGACAATTGAAGCTAGCGGTAGATGAAACGGTCAAACCCAAGGCACAACCAATGCGCCGAACTCCGTTTGGACTTCGTGGGAAAGTCGAAGCCAAAATTAAAGAATTGATCGAACAAGACATTATTGAACTGGTGGAACATTCAACACAATGGGTCAGTCCCGTAGTGATTGTGCCCAAACCAAAGGGTGACATAAGACTATGTGTTGACATGAGAATGACCAATGAAGCTATAATTAGAGAACGACACCCTATACCAACAGTGGAGGAAATACTTCAAGAACTAACTACCAGTAAGATATTCTCAAAAATTGATCTGAAATGGGGCTATCATCAATTAGAGCTGGATCCAGGTTCCTGAGATGTAACTACATTTGTGACTCACTGTGGATTGTATCGTTACAAGAGACTATCATTTGGAATTAATGCAGTTTCGGAGATCTATCAGTATGAAATCCATCGAGTGATTCAAGGCATTCCTGGAGTTGCCAACATTTCTGACGACATCATAGTCCATGCACCAACGAAGGAAGAGCATGACAAACGGTTGAGGCGTGTACTATCTAGACTACAGGAGGCAGGCCTTACCGTGAATGGAAACAAGTGCCAGTTCGGTGTGTCAGAAATGGACTTCATGGGACACAGACTTACACAGGAAGGACTAAACCCTGCAGAGGCCAAGTTGAAAGCTATTGCAGAGGCACGTGCACCTCAGAACGCAACAGAGGTGAGGAGTTTCCTGGGATTGGTCAATTTTTGTGCAAAGTTCATTCCTAATCTCGCTACTGTGGCAGAACCACGAAGGAAACTAACCAGGAAAAGTGTACCATTTCATTTTGGATCTGAGCAGAAGAAAGCGTTCACAGTGCTGAAGCAAAGCCTGACAGATGCAAAAACTCTTGGATATTACGATCCGGCGGCATCAACCAAAGTCATAGCGGATGTCAGTCCGGTTGGTTTAGGAGCCGTGTTGGTCCAGATGCATGATGGAGGACCAAGAATCATTGCCTATGCCAGCAGATCGTTATCAGATGCGGAAAGAAGATACTCTCAGACAGAGAAAGAAGCACTCGGACTTGTATGGGCCTGTGGGAGGTTCCATGCATATTTATAGGGCATTGAATTTGAACTCATCACAGATCATAAGCCATTAGAGGTGATCTATGCACCTAGATCCAAACCATGTGCCAGAATAGAGAGATGGGTACTCAGACTACAACCCTACAAATATAAAGTAATCCACATTGCAGGGAAAGCAAACATTGCAGATCCGCTGTCCAGATTGATGAAGGATGGTGGTCCACAATCCAAGTCAGAATTGGGAACAGAAACAGAGAGCTTTGTACGCTTCTTAGCTATTCAGTCGACACCGAAAGCTGTGACTACGAAGGAAGTCGAGAGAGAATCCGAACGTGATCCAGAACTCATGGAAGTAAGAGAATGCATACAGAATAGACAATGGGACAAGTGTACTTACAAGGCTTACAATCCCATTAGAGACGAACTTTGTTGCATCGGACAGTGTGTATTAAGAGGTTGCAGATTGGTGATACCGCAAAGATTGAGACCGAAGATCGTATCCTTAGCGCATGAAGGACACCTAGGTATTGTTGGTACCAAGCAAAACCTCAGGACCAAGGTATGGTGGCCAAGTTGTGATAAGGACGCAGAGAAATTTGTTAAAACTTGTCACGGATGTCAAATCACAAGTAGAAGTAATCCGCCAGAACCGATCCGGAGTACGCAACTACCGACAGGACCATGGATCGATGTAGCTGTTGATTTTCTTGGACCTTTACCGACGGGTGAATCAATTATGGTAGTGATAGATTACTACAGCAGATACTATGAGTACGTGGTGTTGAAGTCCACAAGCACTGAAAAAACAATACAAGCATTAGCAGAGATATTCGCAAGATATGGATTACCTGTTACATTATACTCTGACAATGGTCCACAATTCATTTCAGAGACATTTGCGAAATACATGAGGACCACAGGTATCCACCATCATAAAGTAACTCCGAAATGGCCGCAAGCCAACGGAGAAGTAGAGAGACAAAATCAGTCCGTTGAAAAACGATTGAGGATTGCACACGCAGAAGGTCAAAATTGGCGAGAAGCATTGCTATCTTATGTGGCTGTCTATCGAGCAACGCCTCATGCACCACTGGAAAAAGTCCTGCAGAAGCATTTTTTGGGAGAAAAATCCGCACAAAAATGCCAGAAATAAAGGAAATCTGAGACGACCAGGAGATGAGGGACCACGATGCTGAAAAGAAAGGTGCAGCAAAGCTGTACACAGACTCAAAACGTGGAGCCAAGTACTCAGACATCATGCCAGGAGATAATGTTCTAGTGAGGCATGAAACTGGTGGTAAGCTAGACACACCGTATTACCATCAACCCTATACTGTCGTATCCAGAAGTGGCAGTATGGTGACAGTCAAGTCTCCGACTGGAGTCCTGTATAAGAGAAATGTCTCAGGTGTAAAAAGGTACCAGTCCAGAGATACATCGAGCGAAGAGGTTGAAAGGCCAATACGAGATGCTGAAACTGAGAGACCTGATGATGTTCCAGAGGCAGTTACCAGCACTCCTGATGAAGTGACTAGAGCGCCAGAAACACCCGAAGCCATGGCGAGCAGTATTGCCGACGCCGAGAGTGAACAACTGAGAAGCGACGACAATATCGCAGGCAGGCCGAAACGAAACCGGAAAGTGCCCAAACGATACGAAGACTTTGTGCCATAGTTTTAATAAGAACTTTGGGAC
Source organism: Narcine bancroftii (assembly GCF_036971445.1). NCBI lineage: Eukaryota > Metazoa > Chordata > Chondrichthyes > Torpediniformes > Narcinidae > Narcine > Narcine bancroftii. The sequence goes on from NC_091469.1 coordinate 49,621,734, forward strand.
AGTATTTAATCTTATATCATACAGTGCATGTATGAGTGCTGTAGGAAGTAAATTTTATGTAGTTGAGTTATAGTATTACCATTAGTTACGATGTTTGTATGTTTCCGAGGGATATTGGTAAGTGAAGGTAAAGTTTATTTCTGATTAAAGGAGGGATGTCATGATAATGAATATGTATGAGATGTACCGGAAGTCACGTGGTATGAGAGAGAGATAAGAACACAAGCAAGAGAACAAAGGAAACGGGAGAATAAAGACACTAAGAAGTTTACCTGATAAAACTTGTGTTTAATGTTTCATTAACTTCACATTTCGGGCCACAAATGTGACACAAAGTATATCTTAATTATAAATTTAATCGTGTTCCCCAGCCAAATCGTTCGTTCCATCTCACTAATTTCAGGTGGGGCTAAGTTTGGTTCCCATCTTTCTCTTAAGAATAATCTTAACTGTAGAAAGCTGAAGAATGTCCCATTAGCCACTCCATACTTATTTCTTAATTGTTCCAAAGACATGAGATCCTTCTATATAACAATCATCAACATATCTTATTCCTTTGTCATTCCATGAATTCAATATTTTGTTACCCAGATTCATAGGTAGTAAGACATGACTTGACATTCCACATAAATAAAGCCCTTCACTGTCTCCTCTTATTGAATTAAGTCCCATTCGAATCCATGATGGGTGCCTGTTTTCTTCAAAGATGATATAACTCTTGTTTGTGTCGATACATAAACTGTACTTCTTAAAATCCAGAAGTCTAAGTCTTTCAAATTTATAGTCCCATCTTAACTTTTCCAGTGCAATTTTTGGTACTTTGTTATTCCATAGGATATTCTTCTACAATTATGTAATAATTTAAAGAAATTTTTAGTTAACGCAATAGGCAACTATTGAAAGAGATACTGTAGTCTTGGCATTACCTTTATTTTAATATAATTTACCTTTCTTATTAATGTAATCAGCAGATTTTTCCATTTCTGTAAATCTTTTTCTATTCTTTCTTGTAGAGGAATATAATTAAGCTTATATAAATTCTGTAAATGATTGTCATTATTCCCAAATATTTAATTCCATCTTTCTTCCATTTAAATCTACTAGCTTTTTGGTGTCTTTCATAATCAAAGTTCAGCAATGGCATTATCTCACTTTTATCCATATTTATTTTATATCCTGATATTCTTCCATATTTTTCTAATATTGTTTGTAATCTTATCAGTGATTCAGTTGGGTCAGACATATTTAATAGCACATCATCAGAAAATAAACTAATTTTATGTTCTTCCTGTCCAACTTTGAAACCCTTAATATCCAGATCTCTTCTTATAGTCTATATATTCTTATAGCTAGGATGAATAATGCTGGTAATAGGGGAGACCCCTATCTACTTCATCTACTCAAGGGAAAATAGATGACATTTGGCTATTAGTTATAATTTTAGCTTGTGGCTTATGATAAAGAGTTTTTATCCAATTTATAAATGTTATGCCTTAACCAAATTTTTCCAATGATTTAAATGAGAAAGACCATTCTAATCAATCAAATGCCTTTTCTGCATCTATATAAATAGTTACGTTTGGATTCAACCTTGATTTTGCCATATGTATTATATGAATAATCTACCTAGGCTATTTGAAGAATGTCTTCCTTTAACAAATCTCACCTGATCTGGATGTATTAATTTTGGTAAATACTCACCAAATCTGTTGGCTAGTGCCTTTGCTAGAATTTTATAGTCTGCATTCAGAAGTTATATTTGTCTCTACCTTTCTTCAGTAACACTGTAATTACAGCAGTTGAAAAAGTTTACAGGAGGGTCTGGGTCTCTACTGCCCAGTCTAACACATCCATCAAAAGGGGAATCAACAAATCTTTAAATTGTCTCTAAAACTTAGGAGGGAACCCATCTTCCCCAGGAGACTTATTAGCTTGCAAAGTACCCAGAGCTTTCTCTATTTCTTCCTTGTAAAAGGAGCATCTAAATAATATTTTTCTCTTTCTTCTAGTTTAGGAAGTTCAACATTTGTTAAAAGTTCTTCCATCTCATTTTCATCTCCTACTAATACTAATTTATATAGTTTCATATAGTATTGGCTAAATGTATTATTTATTTATTTTTGATTATATGTTATAGTATCAGTTTATGTTTCTATTGCATTTATTTTTCTGGATGATTCCTCTGCCAAAACTTTATGCACTTGTTCTCCTAGTTCATAATATTTTTGTCTAGTTTTTAATATAATTTTTTCCATTCTATATGTTTGTAATGTATTATTGTAACTTTTTGTTCTCTAATATCCTATATTTTTCTTTTGTTCCTGATATCTGATATTCTTTCTCCACTTTTGTTATTTTCTTCTCTTGACCTTCTAAGTCTCTCACATATTCTTTCTAAAGATTTTTTAGTTTAAGAAATAATTTGTCCCCTCAATTAAGCTTTAAGTGTATCCCAAATTAGAAAACTGTTATCAGTGGAAGGAAGATTGTTTTCACAAAATATTTTTATCTGTCTCTTAAAAATTCACAAACATTCTTCCTTTTTAATAATGTAGCATTAAGGCACCATCTATACATACTTTCTTGCTTTCCCATTATCATAATAGTTAATGTTAACAGCGAGTGGTCTGATAAAAGTCTTGCCAAATACTCTGTTATAAACCACTCAACTTTGTAACTGGGCAGACATTTCCAGGACCCATTTTCTCACTTAGATAAGCGTCTCCACCCTTTTCCCAGATTTTTTTTCCTTTACTGAGCTTTTTTTCCTTTACTTTTAAACACTAAATACAAGACAGTTTATCAAAAATTTTAAAAATGTTTTCTAGTTTTAATTAGTTCCATTATTAATATTTTCACAATCTTCTCCCTCAGCAACCTCAGTCTTTTTTTTACAAACTTCACAGAAACTCTTCCACCTTGCTCTTGGTCTTGAAAAAAAAAATTGCTGTTTCCCTTCCACTATTTTGACCCTCAGAGTCTTAGGATATATCATTGAATATATTAAGTTTTTAGCATGTAGTTGTCTTTTCACATCTTCAAATTATTTTCTTTGTTTAATTAAGGTTGGGCTAAAGTCTTGAAAAAAAAAACTTTTTCATGATCAACCTTGGGTGGGCAATTATTCTGATTAGAGAAGTCATATGCTGCTCCCAGAATTATCTCCTATTCTCAGTAGCTTGAAAGTCTCACCAGAACTGGTCTTGGTCTCTGGTCATCAGCTCTTTTTGGTCTGAGTACGTAGTTTTTCTCCAAATTTGTCTTCTCCCAACACTGTGGAATCTACTTTTGAAAGAAGCTCACTGTGTCTCTTACTTCGATTCCTTCCTTCAGTCCAATGATTCGATCATTGTTCAACTGACTAAAGTTCTCCATATGGTCAATTTTGTCCAGCAGTCCTTGTTAATCCGACTCCCATTCCTTAACTTTATTTTTTCAAAGCCTCAAGATTTTCATGTGTTTCCATCAGTTCAATCTCTGCTCAACCCCATTCTCTCCATCAAGTCTTCAACAGTTTACTTTATTTTGGTCATTTTCTCTGTCATATCATTTCCACATTTATGAATTAGTTACTCAAATTCTCCATTTTTTCCTGGGTGATGCTCAATTCTTGACCTGACTCCCCAGTTTTACCTGGTTCTGCCGGTCCCATTGCCATTTTTGCACCACTCCCTTTCGGGATTTCACCTGATGTTCCTAGTTGAATAGAAGCTTTTTCAGTCTTTGTTCTCAGCTGCCTTGGCTTCTTCATACTTGTTTTATCCATTTTTGATGAAGAAAATATTGAATTTCAAGTTTTGGCTGTCTATTTAGTACTCTTCACAGAGAGCTCCGCTAAAACACATCTAAGTTCTTTGCATGGCCACACACCCAATATTACTTTTATTAACACACAACAATTAACAGAAGAGTGTGGGAAAATCATAATGGGAATAAAACACACACATGCACAATTTATAAAATGGTGTGGGAAAATCTACTGCAAGTATTGATCTGTAGCAATGGATTTCAAACTTTTTCTTTCCACTCCCATACCACCTTAAGTACCGTATTTGACAGCATATAAGTCCCACTTTTTTTTTAACCCAAAAATTGGCTTAGAATTATCCCTTGGGTCTTATATGTGAAGTTGAATTAGGCCCCCTCCAGTAGTGCAAGACCCTTATATACCTGCATGTTTTATGTGCCATCAAATATGGCAATCCCTTACTAATCACTGCTATCTAGCATTGGGGGCTGATAGTGCACTGTCAGGGGGTGGGGGATCAGAGAGCAGGGCAGTAGCATCAATTTGGGGGATGGTCTTTAATCACATTGCCACTCCCGAACACTAATCTCCTCTCCCTTAATATTGAACATAAAACAATAGTGCACAGTACCATGTGGTCTTATCAGTTTTAACATGACCTCTCTATTCCTGAATTCATTCCCCCTGTAAATGAAGCCCAGCATTCCATAGGCCTTTTAAAATTTCCTATCAACCTGTGTAACAACCTTGAGGAATGTATGGATTTGAACCCCAAGGTCCCTCTGTTCATCCACACTCTTAAGTAACTGACCATTAACCCTGTCCTCATTCTTCTGATTTGTCCTTCCAAAATCCATCACCTCACACTTATCTGAATTGAAATACATCTGCCACTTTTCTGCCCAACTCTGCATTCTGTCTATATCCTCTTGTAACCTTCAACAACCTTCTGCTCCATCCACAACTCCTCCAAACTTTGAGCAATCTTCAAACTTACTGACCCATCCTTCAGGTTATTTATAAAAATCACAAAGTGCAGGGGTCCCAGAACAGACCCTCGCAGCACTCAACTAGTCACTGACCTCCAGGCAGAATAATTTCCTTCTGCTACAATTCTCTGCTTTCTTCCTACAAGCCAATTTTTAAAATCCACACAGTCAAGGTCCCACTGATCCCATGCCTCATGACTTTCTGGATGAGTTTCTCATGGGGGTCCTTGACAATAACACAGTGACACAGGCACTGTGATAACTGAGACATGTAAAAATGGAATGGCATTTGTGGGGGACTTTAACTTCCACGTTGATTGGGAAAATCATGTTGGTTGAGGGAGTCTGGAGGATGACTTCATAGTAGTCATGATCATGATAGCTTTCTTGAGCAGCATGTTAAGGAACCAACAAGAGAGAATGCTATTTTAGATCTAGTATTGTGCAATAAGATAGGTAAAATTAACAATCTAGTAATTAGGGACCCTCTTGGAAAAAGAGGGTGCAATAGTTAGATCTAAAACTAGTGTTTTTTGCTTGAACTGGGGAGACTACAACAGGATGAGGGAGGAATTGGTCACCATGGGCTGGGAGCACAGGCTAGTTGGCAGAACAGTTGAGGAACAGTGGAAGACTTTCAAAGAGATTTTTCACAGTGCTCAACAAAAATATATTCCAGTTAAAAAATAAGGGGAGTAAGAGAGGGAAGGGTCAGCCTTAGTTAACTAAGGAAATAAAGGAAAGTATAAAATTAAAAGCTCGTGTACAAAGTCACCAAGAGTACTGGGAAACTAAAGGATTGGGAAAAATTTAAAAGATAACAAAGGACAACTAAACGAGAAATAAGGAAAGAGAAGAAGGATTATGAAGGTAAATTAGCACAAAATACAAAAAGATAGATTATTTTTTATATAAATATATAAAATGGAAGAGGGTGATTAGAGTCAATATAGGTCCCTTGGAAGATGAGAAAGGGAAATTGATAATGAATAATGAGAAAATGGCCAAGGGATTGAACAGATACTTTATGTCACTCTTCATGGTGTAAGACATATCCAGCATGCCAAAGAGTGGTGTTAGGGATGCAAAGGACCTTGATAAAATAATTGTTACCAAAGGGATAGTGATGAGATAACTAATGGGTCTGAAAGTGGACAAATCATCTGTTCCTGATGGGATGCATCCCAGGTTACTGAAGGAAATGGCAGGAGTTATAGTCAATGAGTTGGTAGTTATTTACTAAAATTCTCTGGATTCTGGGCAGGTCCTGGCAGATTGGAAGAGAGTAAATGTCATGCCACTTTTTATAAAGGGATGTAGTCAGAAGATGGGTAACTATTTGCCAGTTAATTAACGCCTGTAGTCGGGAAAATGCTTGAAGCTGTCATTAAGGATGATATAGCAAGAGATTTAGAATGAAGGGATTCCATCAGCACATGTAGCATGGATTCAGAAAGGGCAGGTCTTGTTTGACAAACTTGCTGGAGTTCTTTGAGGATATAATGGGTCCAGTAGAGGGGAACAGATTGATGTTGTACATTTGGATTTCCAGAAGGCATTTGATACGGTGCTTTACAAGAGTTTTATCAATAAGATACAGATGAATGGAGACAGGAGAAGTATATTGGCATGGATTGAGGATTGGTTAAATGACAGAAGGCAGAGAGTCGGGATAAATAGGTGTTTTCTGATTGGCAGACAGTGGTAAGTGGGGGACCGCGGGGGTCGGTGCTGGGCCCACAGCTGTTCACCATTTGCATTGATGATTTGGAAGAGGGGACAAAGTGAAGTGTAGCCAAGTTTGCGGATGATACTAAATTGAGTGGAAAAGCAAATTGTACAGAGGATGTGGAGAGGCTGCAGAAGTATATGGTTAAGTTAGGTGAGTGGGCAAAGATCTAGCAGATGGAGTACAATGTTAGTAAATGTGAGGTCATCCACTGTGGTAGGAAAAATAGGAGAGTAAATTATTATTAAAATGGTGAAAAACTGCAGCATGCTGTTGTGCAGGGGGACTTGGGAGTGCTTGAGCATGAATCACAAAAAGTTGGGTTGCAGATACAAAAGGTTATTAAGAAGGCAAATTGAATGTTGGCCTTCATCACTAGAGGAATTGAATTCAAGAGCAGGGAGGTCATGCTGCAACTGTACAAGTTACTGGTGAGGCCACACCTGGAGTATTGTGTACAGTTCTGGTCTCCATACTTGACGAAGGATATACTGGCCTTGGAGGCAGTCCAGAGGAGGTTCACCAGGTTGATCCCAGAGATGAGGGGGGTTGGCCTACAAGGAGAGACTAAATCATTTGGGATTATACTCACTCAAATTCAGAAGAATGAGAGGAGATCTTATAGAAACATATAAAATTATGAAAGGGATAGATAAGAGGCATGAAAATTTTTTCACTGGTAGGTGAGACCATAACTAAGGGACATAGCCTCAAGATTCAGAGATGATTTAAGACAGAGATTAGGAAAAACTGTTTATCCCCCATAAAACATTTTTTAAGGGATATGGGAAAAAGGGAGATAAGTGGAGTTGAGTCAATGATCAGATCAGCTTGATCTTATTGAATGGAGGAGCAGGCTCAATGGGCCAGATGGCTTACTCCTGCTCCTATTTCTTATGTTCTTAAGTAAAATCCATGTAGACCACATCTACTACCCTGCCCTCATCAATTACTTTTGTTTCCTCCTCATAAAATCTCAATTAGATTCATGAGGCACAACCTTCCCTTCACAAAGCCATGCTGACTATCCTTCAGTGGACTGTATATCTCCAAATGCTCATAGATCTTATCCATAAGAATCCTCTCCATTAGTTTGCACACCACTGACACAAGGCTCACCGGTCTATAATCCCCAGGATTCTCCCTCTTACCTTTTATAATAAAAGGGACTACAGTTGTCATTCTCCAATCTTCCAGTACATCCCATTTAGCCAAAAATGATTCAAAGATCAGAGCTATTGCCCCTTTCTTTTTTTTTCTTTGGCTTGGCTTCGCGGACGAAGATTTATGGAGGGGGTAAAAGTCCACGTCAGCTGCAGGCTCGTTTGTGGCTGACAAGTCCGATGCGGGACAGGCAGACACGGTTGCAGCGGCTGCAGGGGAAAATTGGTTGGTTGGGGTTGGGTGTTGGGTTTTTCCTCCTTTGCCCCAGTTATCTCTTTGTTCACTTTCCACAGCAGCCTAGGGTATATTGCATCCGCCCTGTGGATTTATCAATCTTGATGTTTTTCAGAAGATCCAATACTTCCACTTCCTTAATCTGCACATTCTCCAGCACATAAGCCTGTTCAATTTCAACTTCACCATGATCAAGGTCCTTTTCTCTTGTGAATTGAATACTGATGCACAGTATTCAATTAGGACCTCCCCAACCTCCTCTGTCTCCAGGCACACGTTGCCTCTTTTATCCTTTAATGACCCCACCTTCATTCTCATCATCCTTTTGTTCTTCACGTTTGCATAGAACAGCTTGGGGTTCACCTTAAATCTACATGTCAAGACCTTCTCATGCCCCCTTGAACTCTCTTAAATCCTTTCTTAAGCTCCTTCCTGGCTCCTGTACACTTCTCATGAGCCCTTCCTGTTTTGTGCACCCTATATCTAATGTATGCTCCCTTCTTCCTCTTGACTAGTTGCCTGATCTGTTTTGTCAGCCACAGTTCCATTTTCCTACCATCTTTTCCTTGTCCCAGTGGGACAAACCTACCTTGAACCCTGCACAAGTGGTTCCTAAACTTCCTCCACATTACATCTTAAACATCTGCTTCCAATTTAATTTTGCTAGTTCCTGCCTCACATCTTCATAATTACCCTTCCCCAGTTAAGCACTTGCCCATTTTGACCATTTTTATCCATTTCTATAGCTATGTTGAAGCTAAGGGCGTTGAGATTGCTCTCACTAAAATCCTCACCCACCATGACGTCCACCACCTGACCAGATTCATTCTCCAGAACCTGATCCAGTATGGCCTCTCCTCCAGTTGACTGGTCCACATACTGTGCCAGGATTCCTTCTTGAATGCACCTGACTTCTGCATTTATGGGAGCATGCATCGACTTCTGAGATGGGCTAAACCCCAAGTGTCTGCCAAATGAACTACTTGCTGTCAGCCAGATTGACTCTACCTTTTACCTTTCTGTATAATTGCAGCTCAATTTGGCAAACCTAGTGACAAATCAGTGATGTACTGGGAATATCTTGCTGGGTTGGTAGTGGTCCAGCCACACTTTGTGATTGCCCTCACCCCTCTTCACGAGTGGCCCTTAGCAACACTAATAATTTGCTGCTGGATAATCTCAACTACTGCGAGGCTTCCATGACTGTCACCAAATGGAGGGGGCCAAAAATCAAAAGTGAGCTTTAGAATGTTCAAACTGAGGACAAATCCACAGTCAAGCTTGCTCATAGCATAAGATGACTAGAGATACCTGGAAACAGCTGGAAGTGGAGCGGTGGGATCAGTGTGGGGGATGGTGGCAGGCTGTTAAGGACACTCCCGGTGGCCTGCTGTCAGTCCCCACGGTGGTCCTACTGCCCCGCTTCCCCCCTCCTCACATGAGAGCAGGCCACCGAGAGACTCCTCCACAGCCCGCCACCAGCCCCCACACTGATCCCAGCACCCCACTTCCAGCTGTTGCTAGGTGTCTCCAGTCACCTTATGCTGTGAGAATTTGAGAACAATATTTTATGTTTCTTAGCCAATGGCAAACGTGTAACTGGACAATAATCTGATCTTTTCAGTGTGAACGTGATGCTTTCACACTGTCTGAATTTCCACTTGGAAACTTTAAGATTTCTGCTGCAATTGCACACTGCCTCGAAGCTTCATGTAGGATCACATTAAGATGAAGATCCAGTTTGGAATCTTGCTGCAGCCATTGTTAGTAATGTCACCTTTGTACCTATCTTACATAGGCTAATGGTCAAGACTAAGATTAAATGCCCATCACATGGGAACTGATAAAGTGCTTGTACACCAAAAGACAATTCCAAAATGCCCTTCTCTCATTTTGAGCTTATTTTTTTTCTCATTCTTCACTCATGTGTGATATTCATGAAGTTATTTTTCTTTTGAATACCACCCATTACATGACTGATTCCAGATTCTTCAATGAAATGAATTTAATAATATGTGCAGTGCTCTAGTGAACAAGCAATCTTTGCCTCAAAGGTTCTTCCTATGCAAATCATAGTTTTTTTTTTCTCTTCACAATCAGAATTATGCTTATTGCCATGAATGTGTCACAAAATTTGTTGTTTTGGAGCAGCAGTATTGTGTGTTACAGGTGGGAAATTGCTATAAATTATAATCCTGTAAATATTTACAGGATGTTAAAAAAATAAATAATTAGTGCTAAAAGAGAAAAAGGTGGGGTAGGGTCCAGAGGTTTATTGTTCATTCATAAATCTGATGATGGAGGAGAAGAAGCTGTTTTTTCCCTTTGTGTGTTTGTCTTTAGGCTCCTGTACCTCCTTCCTGGTGGTAGTAGAGAGTAAAGGGCATGGCCTGGGTGGTGAAGGTCATTAAGGATAGAGGCTACTTTTTTGAGACACTGGATCTTAAAGATGCCCCTAATGGAGTGAAGACTAATGCCCGAAAGAAGTGAAGACCAATGCCCATAATGGCGCTGGAAAAATTTACAACCTTCTGTATCCCTTTCCTGTTCTGTGCATTAGCACCTTAATACCAGAGAGTGATGCAACCAGCCAGAATGCTCTTCACAGCACACTTGTGGAAATTTGCAAGATTCTTTGGTGCATACCAAATCTCTTTATACTCCTCATAAAATATAGCTGCTGGCGGGCCTTCATGATTGTATTGACGTGATGGCTCCAAGGTAGATCTTCTGAGATGTTGATACCCAAGTTCCTTACCCTCTCCACTGCTGACCCCTCGATGAGACTGTTTATGTTTTCCTGGTTTCTCCTTCTATAATCAGCTCCTTACTTTTGCTAATGTTGTTGTGACACCATTCAACTAGCTGATCAATCTCACTTTTGAACACTTCCTCTTTGCCGTCTATAAATCTGCCAACAACAATGGTGTCATCAGCAAATTTCTAGTGGCATTTGAATTGCCATATTGAACTACACAAAACCCATGAACACCTGGACAACAAAGATGCATACAGCAGGATGCTGTTTATTGACAACATTTCAACATTTAACACCATCATCCCCTCAAAATTGATCAGCAAACTCCAAGACCTAGGAATCAACATCCCATTGTGTAATTAGATCCTCAATTTCTTCACTTCTAGACCACAATCAGTGAGGATTTTTGAACTGGTAAGAACATCTCCACAATCTCAATCAGTACCAGAGCACCACAGGGCTGTGTTCTTAGCCCCTGCTCTACTCACTATACACCTATGAATGTGTGGCTTGGTATGACATCAACATCATTCATCATCTACATATTCGCTGATGATACCATGGTAATAAGTTATATAAAAAGGGAAATGAGTCAGCATACAGGAGGGAAATTTAAAATATGGCTGAATGGCTCATCAACAAGAAACTTGTACGCATTGTCACCAAATCCAAGGAGCTCATTGTTGACTACAGGAAGGGTAAAACTGAGGTGTATGATCCAGTAATCATTGGGGGATCAGAGGTGGAGAGGGTGAGCAAGTTTTTCTTGGTAGTCACTATTTTCCTGGATCAAACACTCTAATGGCATAGTGAAGAAAGCACATCAGTGCCTCTATTTCCTTGGGAGTTTGCGGAGGTTTCTTATGACATCAGAAAACATGACAACTTTCTACTCAGGTGTGATGGAAAGCGTGCTGACTGGCTGCATCATTGTCTAGTATGGGGACACCAATACTCCTGACCGTTATGCCCTGCAAATGTAGTGGGGACAGCCCAAGACATCACAGGCAAAACTCTCCACGCCATCGAGAGGCTCTACAGGAAGCACTGCTGCCAGAGAGCAAAAGCAATCATCAAGGATCCACATTGCTCAGCCCTCACTCTTTTCTCGCTGCTACCACTGGGAAAGAGACATAGGTGGCACAAGACTCGCACCACCAGGTTCAGGAAGAGCTGTTACCCCTCCACCATCAGACTGCTCAACAACAAATTCAATCAGGGGCTCATTTAAGGACTCTTACTTTTGAATTTAATTGACTTTTTTAAAAACTCTGTATTGCACAGTTTGTTTACATTTCTTTATTTGTTTAAATGTTTTCATTATGTACCTTTTTTGCACTATGAATAAGTGGTAATTCTGCCTTGCCCGCAGGAAAAAGAATCTCAGGCCTGTATGTGATGCCATGTATGTACTCTGACAATAAATCTGAATTATGCCTAGCCACACAGTCATGGGTGTAGATAGAGCAGTGGGTGAAGCACACAATCTTGTGTTAATTGTCAGTGAGGGGAGACATTATTACCAATCCACACTGACTGCAGTCTTCCAGTGAGGATGTCAAGGATCCAGTTGCAGAGGGGAATGTAGAAGCCTAGGTTTTGAATCTTGCTGACTAGTACTGATGGTATGATGGTGCTAAAAGCTGAGTTGAAGTCAATGAAAAGCTGCCTGATGTACGTGTTGCTGTTGACTAGGTGATCCTGGGTTGAGAGGAGAGCTAATGAGATTGCATCGCTCCATAGTGAATTGTGGCAGTAGGGAAATTTCCATGGGTTCAAGTCTTTTCTTAGGAATGAGTTAATTTTGGCCATGACCAACCTCTCAAAGCATTTCATCACTGAGGATGTGAGTGTTACTGGGCGATAATCAATGAGGCAGCTCACTCTACACTTCTTTGGCACCAAGATGATTGATGTCCCAATTCTATTTTTAAATATTTTTTCTTTCATTGGTGTAATGGCATAGGTAGTGTTGGAAGAACTGGTGAAAATCTAGTAATAATTCAGGTTTTCACGTTCTTTGGTTTCTTCATCTTCACAAGTGCTTTAACTTATTTTTAATTGGTGCTATTTATTTGCATAAAAACACACAGAAAATGCGGGAGGAACTCAGCCAATCTCACAGCGTTTATAGGAGATATATTACTGACTTTTCAGGCCTGAGCCCTTCTTCAATCTAGAAGCAAAAGAACAGAAAAACATTCCAATTAAGATTGGAGACGGAGAGAGAATGGGAGGGACCAAATGGTGTTAAACTGGATATGAAAAGAGAAAAGGTGAGAATTGTTTCTGGCTCTGTGAAAGGGAAGAAAGAGATAGACAGAGCGATGGAAAGCCAACGGGGCAAAGTGTGTGTGGGGGGGGGTGGGGTGGTGGGGCAGTGGTTTAACAGAAACTGGAGAAGTCGAAGATATAAAGTTGGTAACTAATTTTTACCTTGTATGGATGCCATGAGACCAGTTGAGTTCCTTCAGCATTTCTGTGTGTTTTTACTACAATCACAGCATTTGCAGACTGTCATGTTTCACTCTATTCATTTGAGTCTACTTTTAGCTCCAGATAAGCTCCCTTAACAGCATTGGCAGTCATCTATACCTTGCAATTGCTGGCCCCAGTAACATGTGAAAAATAATCATAGATTTCACACCATGTGTAGGCTTACAGATCTTCACGTACATTAGTTGCCAAATATTATTAACCCATCATCCAAGTTTAAATTACTTCATGTACTATACAGATCTAGTTTCATGAAAACTTTTCCTCTTGTCAATTCTGGATAACTATCTTATGAAGCACATAATAAAACTGCTTGTCATTAAATGCTTGAATTAATAATTCACTATGTAACATTTAAAAAGCCAAAACTGCTTTGATAAATATTTTCCAATGTTTTCTATCCAAGTTAGAATGTCCCATAGACTCAGTCACAAACAAAAATGTCAAATGTAATTTGATCAAGTCCGAGTAGTCATTATATCCCCTTCTGTTTGATGCTGCTCTTGCAAAAACTGGTGATGTCACATCCTAAAGCCCAGCTTCCACATGGTCCATTGGTTTAATGGCTGCACTCATTCACTGAAATATTGTTATCGGTACAATTCCTGCACTACTAGATCCATTACACTCTCATCCGAGTGTGTGAACATACTCAAAGTTATTGGTTGTAGTGGATCCATAAACCTTCTCCACAAGAATCGTGCTGATCCTTGCCAGAGTTGCATGTTCTAAAGTATCTGAAGCAGTGCCATTCCCACACCTTATGTAGACATTCACTTAATGTTGGCTATCGCTATGCTCATATCTGATGCCGTGGTCATCACTACTGTCAGCTTGCTGGTAAATTTATTTTTAATAAATCTTTTCCTCCTTTGTGAAATCCTTCCTTTATATCCTTGTTGACAATTGTAACAGGCATGAAGTGAGTTGATGAGAGTTTATTGTCACACACATATATATATAAAAAAAAATATATATATAAATATATAAGTGCAATGTATGAATACACTGAAGTATACAGTGAGTTAATGAGAGTTTATTGTCACACATATATATATATATATATATAATATATATATATATATATAAAATGTGTGTGTATATATATATATAAATATATAAGTGCAATGTATGAATACACTGAAGTATACAGTGAGTTAATGAGAGTTTATTGTCACACATATATATATATATATAATATATATATATATATAATATATATATATATATATAAAATGTGTGTGTATATATATATATAAATATATAAGTGCAATGTATGAATACACTGAAGTTCTTACTTGTTTCAGCCAAACAGATACGCAAGATACATCGACTGCAATAGTATACATTAAATTTCCATAATACGCTGAGACAGAAAAAGAGAATAAATATAAACGGATAGATATATAAATCAACGTACTCTAACTTCATGTAATCTAGAGAATTAAATCACTAAGCAACTAAGACAAATAACTAAAACAAATGCATCTTGTTTATTCCACTGCCTTCAACAACACTATACACCCATGGGTCATACATTGCTTAAGCATACATCACACAGTTACCTATACTGAAGGCCATATTAACTAGATGGGGAGGTTTGAAAGAGGATGCAGGGATGACTGACAAGGCTGCTAACAAAGCAGATAAGATTATTGGCATTGTTCATATTTACATCAAATAAATGTAAGAGACCACAAAAGGAAAATTGTGCTCAATTCCTTGGCAACTTTAGGAAGAATGAGAAAGGTCTTCAGGTGATCAGTGAGAGGGACCTTTTTTGGGGAGAATGGAGAAAATGGATTTGTTCTTTCCAAGAAATGATTTAAGAGAAATGGTAGATGTCCAAAACTGTGAATGGCTTTGTCACATCAATATCTCCAACGGTAAAGCAGAGGAAATGATGATCAGAGTGAGGCAGTGTGAGAAAACATTTCATTTTTAATGAACGTTGTCAATTTAGAAATATACTAAATGACTGACTTAATTAAAATATCCAAAATATAAATGGTTAAATATTACAGAAGGGTAAAATTATAAAGCTATGAGTAATGGGTGAAGATTTAATGGGATAGTCCAACTGAAGTCTACAGTACTCACTAGCCAGCCCAATGATGGACTATTTCACTGCTGTAAGACCTCATTAAGATGGCTTTAAAATACAAACTTTTTCATTGTTTAATATCAGGTGTAGTGCCAATTATATGAAGTAATTTTAATGAATAGTCTGCCAATAGTCTTGCACTCCGAACCAAAAACCCCACAATATTAGCTGAATTTGAAAGAAATCAGCGTTCCAACCAGATTCAAATGGGAAAATGGTAACTTAAAATGATTAAGCTACTCATGTTTTAATTAGTCCACTGACCACTGCTTATGCTATGGAGCTGGAGGCTGTGTCATTAGTCAATGCAGTCATGCTCAACACAAAATATTTATGTCTATCAATAAATTTCACGCAACCATAAGTTCTGCATTCAGATTTCTTGCAAGCAGCAAATTTTTAAGACAATTTGGAACAATTACACCACATGACACAGAGTGGACAGCCAAGACACATTAATGACTAGAAATCACAATGACATCACCACAATAATTAGTTACAATTGCCTCCTACCGTGAGCATGTTGGGATTCTTCTGACCAGCATTGGCTTCCTGATGTTTACCCACCTTTATATGTAGTGAATGGCAGGGCAAGTGAATAAAACAATAAATCATAAATTAAATGAAAGCAACATAAATTAAGTCAATCAGAAAAGTAATCATAAAACAACTCATTTCAAAGAGAAACAAAAGCCGTATTTCACAAAAAAAAGTTTAATGCATTTCAAGGAAATTCTAGGATTGTGAAACTTGAAAATGTAGAGATAATACAGCTGATAACCCAAGAAATGCCATTTCAGTTAAATAAACCCTGTTTCTGTGGAAGTAATTGTACAGTAATTTAAATGTTTATTCATCCAATATGCACATTGGCATTTCCCAGTTGAATGAAATGGATGGACAGCCACTAACTTAAAATTATGAGTTTATTTACATTAATAAGTTAGTTCAGTATATTCAAGTTCTAAATTAATGTTCAACCCAGTGGCACTTATTCCTTCTGAGAATTTCAGATGTTATCATCACATCCTATTCATGGCCTCATCTCAGGCTTCCCTTCCATTATTCATTACTCACTTTTCCCTATTTCCTGGTGCCATCACTACTTGGGTTACTGATCCTCTTCTGACCCCAGAGATCTTCCCTTTTGCCTTCTCCTCCCCATTCTTCCTTCATACAACTTTTCCCACAGTTTTGATGAATGACCTGCGGAATATTTTTGTTTTTACTTGTAATTAGAGTTTTATTTTCAAGCAGAATTTGTGGTCAATTATTTCACACGAATATGTATGGGTTGGCTGGCTGGAGTACCCACAAAACATTCTGATACACATGACTATAAAACGTGAGCTTGCTTGAAACATTATTTTTCCAATGTAATGAGCTGTATTTTTGATTTACATACTTCAAGTCAAGTGCTATTGTGGCAAGATCAGAATTGCTGCCATCTGGTAGTGCTTTAGCAAACTGCTGGAGCCAAGTTAGTGATGGTGTTCCCACAACAGTGCACTCAGGGCAGTGACAAATTTCCTCATCTCACTTTTTGGCATTTCTTGCAATTATTTATCACAGTTTCACCTGAAGTAACCCAGGACTCAGGACAGATGGGGGTGGGGGTTCAAACGTCAGCTATATCGTAGGCTGGGATCATCAAGTCAGGCTGGGTTAGTGATGCCAAATTCCATTTAGTACATCTCCGATTTATGATTACAGAGCAGGATTTATGGACATTTTTTCATCACTCCATGCAAGTTTACTTAAAAAGAACCCTCTAAAATGTCAGATAAGCTGCTCTTATTGCCAAGTAGTGAAAGCTCTGGCCAACTCCAAATCCTTACTCAAAGTTAATCTAATTCAAGTTTGTGATTGTGAATTCAACAAATATATTTGGAATATCTACTTGTCTCTTCTGCAGAAAATCATATACTGTGAAGTAATTGTTCTTCTTTGGCTTGGCTTCGCGGACGAAGATTTATGGAGGGGGTAAAAAGTCCACGTCAGCTGCAGGCTCGTTTGTGGCTGACAAGTCCGATGCGGGACAGGCAGACACGGTTGCAGCGGTTGCAAGGGAAAATTGGTTGGTTGGGGTTGGGTGTTGGGTTTTTCCTCCTTTGCCTTTTGTCAGTGAGGTGGGCTCTGCGGTCTTCTTCAAAGGAGGTTGCTGCCCGCCAAACTGTGAGGCGCCAAGATGCACGGTTTGAGGCGTTATCAGCCCACTGGTGGTGGTCAATGTGGCAGGCACCAAGAGATTTCTTTAGGCAGTCCTTGTACCTTTTCTTTGGTGCACCTCTGTCACGGTGGCCAGTGGAGAGCTCGCCATATAACAGGAAGTAATATTGAAATGATTAAATGATCTTTTGGAATGGATTTGTCTTGTCATTTTCTTAAGGATTGTATGTCAGTTGTTTTCTTTTACCCAAGTGACTTTTGAGCAAAATATCTCATATTACCTTCTGATAGTGAGTTTTCAATTGCTCAAATAACCCAAATCAGCATGATTTACATGCAACTGCCTTTAGAAGATGGAGAATCAGAAAATATCTGCAGAATCTATTTGTCAGGGATATGTTATTGTCTGGATATATTTTTGGAATTTACCAAGTGTTTACACATTGCTTTTATGTGACTATAGCTTTTGCATAATATAACCCCCTGTGAAAATATATCAAATTTAAATTCAAGGCAATGTCAGACAATGTCATACTCATTCATCAGCCTCAAAATTCTCAGTCATTATAATGAATTGCCAGTAAATTACAAATGGAACCTTCTGAAAATTAGTTCCAAGTGCCCCATACATGATAATGAAAATAATTCCACCACCCTAAACTATTTGCATTCTGGCTGACTTATTTCATCATCGTCAGAGGGAAACCAAACAAGGTTCAATGATTTCAGATATTCTATCAGAAAATTTTCAGCCAAACATCGATCAACAACTCACATCTCCTGTCAGCTACAATCTGATCCAGAAAACACATTGTCAAGCAGTCACTGAGAAATACCCATCAAATCCTTTGAGACCAGGTCTCCTGTCTGATGTACAATTATGTCCTCTTATGAACCTTAGATGACTTACTTTACCTCCTACAAAAGAGTAAAGATAAAGTATTATTGAATTTTAACCTCGAAGATCTTGACAATATCATCCTAAACAGATAAGCCAGTATTCTTCATTCCATACCACTCCCATGGTCTCTTCAGCAAGGCCACACCGAGCTCCAGAGAGTTTGATTGACAACATTTGTCTTTTATCGTTTTGGAACTTAGTGTTATTTAAATTTAATTTGCTCTTTGCAGGCCTGAAGCAAACTTTCCTCCCCAGATTTCTTCAAAATAAAACACACTATCATAAAATATTTTATCATTTTGTTTTAAAGATCTCCTCCTCAAATTCTTCTCAAGAAAGAGTTCTGTATCATTAACTAAAAGTTGGAAGATTTGGTACTGCCCAACAGTCATGGCATAGACTAGACTGATGAAAGGATTTTTAATTAAAATGCTATGATACCTCTGGGTTTGGAGGACCAATTTATTCAATCTAAAATCAAACAGAAACCAGAAGTATAACCTTGGCAGCAGCAAATATTAAGGTTACTGACGTGCGCAGCCAGGGTACAAATCTCTAGGAGGGGAAAATATACAAAGCCTTACCACCCACAATTTATTTTGCCTTTTATTTTGATATCCATGGTGTTGAAGCCTTTTAAGTCACAATTAATTTCTCCTCCAAGTGAAGAAAATACATTGCAAATGAAAATACAAAGAAGCTGTGGGAGGTGCAGCCCACCACATTTATTCTGACTTCAGCATTAAGTACTCATCTATAATAGTCCCATTTATCTGCACTTGGTCCAAAGGCTTCTTTGCTTCGGCAATTCAAGTGCTTATCTAGACATTTTTTAATATAAAGTTGTGAGTACTTTTGCTTCCACACTCCCTCAGGTATCACATTCCAGATTCCAAGTACATTCTACCTGAAATATTTCTAACTCCAAATCACCTTGAACTTCTTAATCCTCACAATATACATATCCCCCCCCCCCCACCCCTTGTTATTGACACTTCTATTATGGGGGTAAAGTTTTCCATCTCCCTAGAATGAATCTAAATTGAGTTACTGTGCTATTAAGACAAAAGTACAAGAAAATAGCCATCATAGAAGTGGAGTATTTTCACAAATTAACAAGACTTTAAAAACAATGACAGGGAACCAAATAATCTCACAATTCTGTTCTATCCATTTAAAAATTATGAGAAAGAATTTTCAGAATCAAACTATTAATGGGACTTAAGTAGACATAGTTCCAGTTAAACTAAATCATCATGTCAAAAATTGAAAAGAAGGCAAGAACTGATTTAAAATTCAATGCACAGATGATTGTGGTATCTAGTTATTGATTTTACAGAGACTTCAAAGAGTCTACATAGTCATTAACTGGTGAAGTGATTTTGATCACTTGAGCAGATTTAAACTGTATTCTTTACTCAGTTTTGTTTTGGAAGAAAACCTGAAGGGTGACATTGGAGAATGAGAGAGGTATTTTAACTTGTACTCCTCATATCAGGGACATGTCCTGGGAGATTGACAAGTGGGATCTGCTTTGGCTTGAAGTAGTACTAGTTTTGAGCAGCATTAATTCAAGCAGGTCATGAAATGAAAACTACTCCCTTCACATCAACTTTTGTGTTGACATTTGGTGTCAAATGGGAGACAAAATTTCAGTTCCTGTTGTAGCTTCTGTTCATTCACTGTTCATTAAACAAAATGACTGCTTGATTGTTGCAACTTGACATTTTTGCTTAGATTCTTACTAAACCTCAAAGAATGTATTATTTTCAACGGTTTAAAATTATCTTTCTCATAGTTTAATGACCTATTGTACAATAGCTACAGAAAGTTGCATCATTGCTCCTCACCAGAATGGAATAATTAAAATCAAGGTTAAAAAAGTAGCAGCAAAGATATCCATTAGGATGGTAACAGGAAGATAGCAGATATTGCAACATTGTATTGTGAAGTAGGGACGAAGCCACTTCAAGATAAATCCCATGGAGCTCAATGATGGGAGAGCTGATGGAAGACAATTGTATGGTGTACACATGCAACAATTAAGGTGCCTGAAATAGAATTGTGTGTTGCAGTGGAAGGATGTTGCTCACAGCAATGCCTAAGAGTTTTACAGTGACTTGAGAAAGATAACAACAGTTTGAGACAGTGTGGGTTTGAGCTGAAGGTTGTGGATTGGGAGCTAACCAAACATTTAGATTTCAGATTTATTGTCAAGATTACATACATGACATCACATACAACCCTGAAATTCTTTTCCTGCAGGCGAGATAGAATTACCACTTATTGGTAGGGAAAAAAAAACTACTTAAATGTACACACATAAACAAACTGTGCAATAGAGAGAGAAAATAATCAATAAAGTTCACAAGTATGAGTCCTTAAATGAGCATCTGATTGACTTTGTCATTGAGGAATCTGATGGTGGAGGGGTAGCAGCTGTTCCTGAATCTAGTGGCATGAGTCTTGTGGCACTTATACTCTTTTCCTAATGGTGACAGCGAGCGCAGAAAATGTGCTGGATGATTTGGATCCTTGATGATTGCTGCTGCTCTCTGACGGCAACGTTCCCCGTAGATGTTCTTGATGGTGGGGAGGGTTTTGCCTGTGATGTCCCACTACCTTTTGGAGGGCTTTCTGCTCAGGGATATTAGTGTCCCCATACCAGACTGTGATGCAGCCAGTCAGCACACTTTCCTCTGCATAGCTTTGAAATATGTTAGGGTTTCTGATGCCATACCAAACCTCAGCAAACTCTTGAGGAAGTAGAGGCACCGACGAGCTTTCCTCTCAATTCCATTAGTGTGTTGGGTCCAGTAAAGACCCTCCGAGATAGTGACTCCCAAGAACTTAAATTTGCTCACCCTCCCCACCTCTAATCCCTCAATGATCACTGGATCATACATATCTGGTTTTCCCTTCCTGAAGTCAACAATCAGCTCCTTAGTTTTGGTGACATTGAGTGTGAGATTGCTGTTGGTGCACCATTCAGCCAGGTTTTGAGTCTCCCTCCTGTAACCTGACTCATCGCTCCTTTTTATACACCCCACTAGCATGCCATTGTCAGTGAATTTGTAGATGGTGGTGTTGTCATACGGTGCCACACAGTCATGGGGGTATAGCGAGTAGAGCAGGGGGCTAAGAACACAGCCCTGTGGTGCTCTGGTACTGATGGAGATTGTGGAGGTGATGTTCTTGCCAATTCACTGATTGTGGTCTGGAGATAAGGAAATCCAGGATCCAAATTACAGAGTGTGGTATTGTGTCCCAGTTCTGTGAAGAGGGTTTGGGAAGGGAGGGCAGCAACGGAGAGAATTTTTGTTTTCTTGGAGCAGCAATAATTGGTTTAAAATGAAAATGGAAAGAACCTCAGTAAAAGGAAACAGACTGGTTTTCAGGATTTCAGAGTGCAGCTGATTTGGAGATCAACAGATGTGCATCTTTACAGGATCAGACCCGTGATCCAGAAAGAAAGATAGTGGGGAAATTACAAAACCTATTTCCTGTTTTAAAATTGGTTGAGGTAGTTTCCCCTGCGCCAGACATGGAAGATGTAGCAGGCCATATCAGACTGAAACATCCACAAGAAATGAATGAATTGCTGGAGAGAGGTGGTGGGGTGGGGGGAGAGAGAGAGAAGAGGGGGAAGTCAAAGGTGGAAATCACCAACTATAAATTAGCTTCTGCCTCTCAAATTAAAATCCATCTGAAAGGCAAGCTCCAAATAAAGCAAATCAACTTTAAAGACTTGCTCTGTGTATTTTCTGATAATGTTCCAATTATAGGAATATAACAGGGTGAGAAAGGACAAAGGGATAATACCTGTGGTTACTGTTGTTGCGAAATGATGAGGTAGATGGAAGGATGATTCTGCTTGTTGCTGTCGTGACCTGCTGCAATGCAACATTTTGACATTGTGGATTCTGCCATCTGGTGGTCTAAATGGTAACAACTAAGTAAAGAATGGAACTGGAATTTGGTGTGCAACAAGTGTGAACTAACAGAATATCTCACCACACATTTAAAGCTTGAATGTTCTCCTTCCTTTAAAGAATTTATGGAAAGCAGAATTGCAAAGGGACAGAACAATTTCAGTTGAGACCAGGTCCTAAAAATCAGTACTCAGGTAGTTTCAGGTAATTATGACTGTAACGTCCTGCTGTGACCCAACCTGCTCGTAGCCATGCTAAATAACAAATTTTTTGAATCCGAATCCATTGTTAAATCATTGAGTACATGCAGCAGTAACCTGGACACAAATATTTCAAATAATTAAAAACAACGGGCAGACTAGCATTTAGGAGTGGTTTTCATATCTCCTTCATTACTCTTGACAGCAGAGTACTTCTGAAGTAGAATCATATGCAATGCATAAAAAACTGCAGCCGATGGGCACACTGCATTTTCTGACAAGAGTCTGTTTCAGCAGTACTAAGGAACATCTAATTTAGATTATAGTGGCACAGTAGAGGTCCAACAATCTAGATTTAATCTGGTGCTAATGTGAATTTCCTAATTTGCATGTTCTCCCTCTGATTATATGGGTTTCCCTCATGTGCTCTAAAATACATGCAGGTTGATAAGTTAGGTGTTGTAAAATACTTCATAAAAAGCTGGATGGAAGAAGAATCGGGGAAAGTTGCTGGGAACCAGGCAGAGCATGGAATTGATGAGAGTGCTGAGAGTCAGTATAGATACAATGGACAGAATGTATTGCAGATGCAAAAAAGACAAGTTTGAGAACATCTACACCTGCTCCTAATCTTCCTCAAAACCATGCTGTGGGATTATTTACATCAACCTCATGGGACCTCATCTAAAATGAAGACACTCCAGTAATGTCATGCTGCATCAAAACTGAATTGGAATGGCAGTATAGATTTGGTCCTCAGTTTCTACAGCCAGACTTAAAGCTGCAACTGTCTGTCCCTTAGGCAAGGTTGCCACAGCTCACACTCAAGTGCAAAGGGCGAGATTGGCAATGTTAAACATTGCCCTCAACGCAAGAATGAGAATTCAACAGCCTCAGAGGAACAATCTGAAATAAAAGCTGACAATGGTAGAAAAAAATGCTTGGCCATAACAAAAGATGCAACAATTCAGGGTCATTTCCCAATGATGGCACCCAGCTGATGTCTCTTCATCTAAATGCTGATTAAAGTAAGCTATTATTAACATCATTTAAATCAGCACCCCACCAAGCCAGTCTATATTATCTTGTAGATTTATCCATAATTATATAAAGAACAAACAACATGGGCAGCTTCAGGAATATTTGGGAAATACTAACTATTTCAATATTTGTTACTTAACAAATTTGTTACTTAACAAGCTCCAGTCTAGAGTGATTTGGCACAATTTTATGGGACAGAACAGTACAGCACAGGGACAGGTCTGTAGGTGTTTGATGCTAAATTAAGGTAATTTCATCTGCCTGCACATGGTCTATATTCCTTGCCTGTTCATGTGCTCATTGCAACGTCTCTTAAACATTACTTCTGTATCTGCTTCCATCACTGCCCTTGGCAGCATGTCCCAGGCACCTGCGCAAAAAAAAACTTACCTCGCACATCTTTTCAACTTTCCCTCTTTCACCTCAAACTTATGCCCTTTGGTTCTTGACATTTCCACCCTTGTATAAAGACTATCTACGCCTCTAATAACTTGATAAATTTCTATCAGTTCTCTGCCTAGCTTCTAATGCTCCAAAAAAAACAATCCAAGTTTGTCTGGTTATAGCTAACATTCTTCAGTTCAACCCACATCCTTGTGAACATCTCCTTCACCCTATCCAAAGTCTTCAAATCTTTCCCATAACGTGGCAACCAGAACTACACACAATACCCCAAATGTGGCCTAACCAAAGTTTTACAAAGCTGCTAAGTGATTTCCTCACTTTTACACTGATAACCTCTCTTTATCATCTGACTTTGTGATGTTGTTGCTTCCAGAAGACTGTGGACTTGCATCTCAAGATCACTTTGTACATCAATGCTCCTATATATTCTTTCCCTTTTGTCCTCTGAAAGTGCACCACCTCACACTTATCTGGATTAAACTCCAGGTACCATTTTCCTGCTCAAATCTCCAATAGATTTATATCCTGCTGTAGCTTTTGATAACCTTCTATATTATCTACAACTCCACCAATATGTGTCATCTACAAAGTTACTTAGCAGTAATTCTTCATGTTTGTCCAAATATCTACATATATCTCACTAAGTCCCAGAGCCAATCTCTGTGGAACACCACTGGTCACACCCCTTCCCCACTTCCCATGTCAATTTTGAATCCAACCTCCAAGTCACCATGAGACTTAACCTTCTGTACCATGAGGGATCATGTAAACTGCCTTACCAAATCTGTGGCCAACACCCATTGGCCTACTGTCATCAACCATCTTTGTCATGTCCTTAAAAATTCAATCAAGTTCATAAGACACAAGATGCTTCACATAAGACCATACTGACTTTCCCCAATAATACCATGCTTTTCCAAATGCAGGTAAATCCTATCCCAAAGTTTCTTCTCTAATAGCTTCCCTGCCATTGATGTGATGCTCATCGGTGGATTATTGGCAGAAAGATTAATTTCATGTATATATAATTATATTTTTCTATCCAAAGAATGTCTTCACCTGTGAAATTCACCCTTCATTTATTCTGCTAGTTCAGCAACTTGCTTTGGCAAGATTGCAGTCAAGGCAGCCAGGAAATTATTCTATATTCCTAGTGTCCAAAGCTGCCAAGGCCTCTGAGGGACTGATTACTCCATGAAACCAGCCCACTTTTCAAAAAGGAGCCTCATCTTTCTTCATTAATTTTCTCGAATCTTGTAGGGAATGAAGCTTTTCTTCACAATTCGGGGCTTTGACATTCTTGACCCATTACTTTGCTGCAAATAGAAGCAATTCCCGTGCTAAAACTTCTAACCTTGGGAAGTGAGATGGAATGAGAGAATATATATTAGTGTGAGGAAATTCGCCAAAAAAATTAACAACATGTGGCCAACGTGTAGATATTAAAATTAAAGCAGAAACACAATAAAGTCCAATGATCTACTGCTGCAACAGAAATTTTATCCGTCCTTTTGGTTATTGCAGCAGCTAGCTCTTTAAATCAGATAGAGGTCATGCTTAAATAACTGGTGTTAAGAAAGACAGGCTGCTTAAGCCCCAGGATCAGTCAATCGAGGTGACCAGAATAATGAGTTTCATTGTGAAGCAAGATCCAAATTTAGCAGCATCAAATGTTAGTCAATTAGTGCTTCCAAATCAGAGGTCACTGGTGGTGCTGCCATGGTGAAGAAAGAAAAGAACAGAGATGGTGTAAGTGCACACTTTGACTGCATCCTATTTCTATACTCCAAAGTTGCCATGAAAGGACTTGCAAATCTCACACTCTGGAAAAGTCTCGGGCTTCAATTCTGGGTCAGTGCTGACATGGTGACCTCCTTGGGGCTGATGCTACAGTAGTTACATTGATGGTTGCACTTGTACTTCTTTGTAGAGAGACCACTGGCCTGCAAACAAATAATAACTCACAACATGGATGAAACTGGAATGCAGGTGTGGCATCTGGCGCCGCCTCTGGCTCAGGAGCTATTATTGACTGGATGATTTGTGGTAATCCTCTGAATGAAAGCTGTGAAAACCAAGTCAGTGAAAATTCCTTGCTTTATTTCCTTAAAGGTCTTGAGAATTTCAGAACTAAGATCTGTGGCAGTGTTAAAGCTTGGGATTTGTGTGATCTATGAAGTGCCTGATTTTCCTTCTGGTACTTTAATGGACATGTGAGCATCCAATCATTTGCAGCTGCATCCATGGGTGTAAAATTCATTCATGTGAGTGTGTGCTGTGGGCCATTCACCTGATAGTCCACAGACTCAGCATCTGTATCTCCTTCATTGAGGGCTCCAGCCCATAGACTTAGCAACTATATCTCCTTCATTGGGGGCTCCAGCCCACTAACTCAGTGCTTGAATCACCTTCAAATGGGAGCTCC
This sequence comes from Narcine bancroftii, assembly GCF_036971445.1. Taxonomy (NCBI): domain Eukaryota; kingdom Metazoa; phylum Chordata; class Chondrichthyes; order Torpediniformes; family Narcinidae; genus Narcine; species Narcine bancroftii. Next base: position 49,648,029 of record NC_091469.1, read on the forward strand.
AGGCCACAGACTCAGTGCTTGAATCACCTTCAAACAGGAACCCCAGCCCACGGATTCAGTGCTTGAATCACTTTCAATGGGCAGGAAACTGTGAAAAGGTTGAGGGGTCTTCATTCAGTCCAAGAGCCCTCACTCTCTGAACCCCATCCAAGCCAATGTTTCAGAACCTAGCCACATCTCTTTCTCCCTGCTCGGCCACCCCTATGCTGGTACCCATCATCCCTTTCACACATGGACCTCTGACCTACCCATGTTTTTTCTACTCACTTAATTGTCTGTTCTTTTTTTTAAACCCCCACACGTTGCCATGTCAACTAAACAAGCAGAGTACAATTAACACAAAACATCATGGTCTGAAGAATTTATAGGCTATGACATGTGCAAAACCATTCTAAAGCAGCACTTTCTAATCATTTTTTTTCTGAAGAAGAGAGCCAGTCCTCTGTGCATCTGAGAAAACTTATAGCCTGCTGTGCGTTTGATTTTTTTTGTTCCAACTAACTGGCCCCTCTTACTTTACACTTGCTCCCAGTTTTTGTGATGAATCTGTAATGAAAGAAGCTGTGAAGAATTGTATTTAAAAATCAATTTTAAAAACAAGTTTGGTGAGCTGCTGAAGTGACAGCTGTCAATATGTGAATGATCAAATATAGTAGAGATACTTAATGAGTTCCCCTGTGATCTTTACGAGCAAGAATATTGTAGAGAAGGCAAAACAAAATTGGCATGCTTAGGTGTGAGATCAATGTTATGGTACAGAAATTAAAATGGCAGATGAGTTGAGAAGCTGCGGAAGGTATAGCACTAATATTGAGAGGAAAGAAGGAAAATTGCAAGGTTCAAGATAGTGACATTTTGAAGGAAAACTGCAGCCAATGGCATTCCCCCATACCCGTCTTTCTTGGTGGCAGAGATAAGAAGTTTGAGACATGCTCTTAGTATGGCCTATGCCAATAAAACTGCATGTTGCAGTTGGTATACCCTACATCTACAGTACACTGCTGATGGAGCAGATGAATATATCGGGTTGTGGTTGTGTGCCACTCAAACAGACCGTTTTGTTCTCTTCAGTTCAGTGGCAACATTCACATTGATTGATTCACATAAATGCATTAACAGCATTCATTTAGAGAGGAGTAGAATATAAAAGCAAAGATAAGGCATTGGTCAGACCACCATTCTGACTTGTTTTGGGTCCCATAATCTAATGATGTGCTAGAACTGCAGAGGGTCCAAAGGAGGCTTCCATGAATGATCCTGGAGATGAAAGGGTTAATGTACAAGGAGTGATTGATGGCTTTGGACTTGTACCCAGTTAAGTTTAGAAGGAATGATGGTGGGAAGCTAATTGAAAAGACAGGTTAGAGTTAATGTGGAGAACTTTCCAGAGTCTAAGACCAGATGACACAGCCCCATAACAAAAGAACATCCCTTTAGAACAGAGATATTTCTTCAGCCAGAGGATGGCGAGACTGTGGAATTCATTGCTACAGATGGCTGTGAAGGCCAAGATATTACATATATTTAAAACATAGGTTGATAGGTTATTGATTAGTGAGGGTGTTAAAGATTATGGGGAGAGGGCAGGAGAATGGGGTTGAGAGGTAAAATACATCAAGTATAATTCAAATGGCAGAGCAGATTTGATGACCTGAATGACCTAATTCTGTTCCTGTTTCTTATCGGCTCATAGACTCCAGTCTTCTTCATGATCTTGAGCTCATAATCTAGTTTGTTATGAAGATATGGAACTTTTGGATGAGATGATCAACTAAAGATACTAACAACCTACATTGATGAACATAAACACTCCAATCTTGCTCTTTGCAGTGACCACAATACGACATGGGAGAAGACTATGATAAAGTTACCTCCCATTACTTTATCTTTCCGGATTCAGGCTGAGAAGATTCCACTGCAGAAGAACAACAATATTGGTTAACACCAAAGACACAGCTTCAAGAGAGGAAGCAAGGACTGGCTGGGCTACAGTCCAAATTACATCCAGGCTGCTTTATGCTTCGGCCATTTTCATTCCTAATACAGTTATTTTTGAAATCAGGCAGACATTTTTTCAATGGCCGAGTTAAATTGTTACATCATTTAGGACTTCTCCTAATTAATGATGATATGGTGTGTGCGCGAGTCACATTGTTGCTGCAGCTCCAGAGAAGTGAAGATAGCATCTTCTGAAGGACAAGCAAATACAGCTGACAGGAGGGAACACACAACCTCTTCAGTTCAGTTTGATGAGTGTTATCATTATTTTTGGTTATAGATGGAAAATCGTCTAATTTATTGAGGAAGGTTATTATTAAAGACAATTATCTATTTGCATAGAGCTTTTGGAAGTGTTAATTTACCTCACAAAGATAAGCGTATACAGAGCCGTTGTCATACCCACACTCCTGTTCGGCTCCGAATCATGGGTCCTCTACCGGCACCACCTATGGCTCCTAGAACGCTTCCACCAGCGTTGTCTCCGCTCCATCCTCAACATCCATTGGAGCGCTTTCATCCCTAACGTCGAAGTACTCGAGATGGCAGAGGTCGACAGCATCGAGTCCACGCTGCTGAAGATCCAGCTGCGCTGGATGGGTCACGTCTCCAGAATGGAGGACCATCGCCTTCCCAAGATCGTGTTATATGGCGAGCTCTCCACTGGCCACCGTGACAGAGGTGCACCAAAGAAAAGGTACAAGGACTGCCTAAAGAAATCTCTTGGTGCCTGCCACATTGACCACCGCCAGTGGGCTGATAACGCCTCAAACCGTGCATCTTGGCGCCTCACAGTTTGGCGGGCAGCAACCTCCTTTGAAGAAGACCGCAGAGCCCACCTCACTGACAAAAGGCAAAGGAGGAAAAACCCAACACCCAACCCCAACCAACCAATTTTCCCCTGCAACCGCTGCAACCGTGTCTGCCTGTCCCGCATCGGACTTGTCAGCCACAAACGAGCCTGCAGCTGACGTGGACTTTTTACCCCCTCCATAAATCTTCGTCCGCGAAGCAAAGCCAAAGAAGAAGAATTTACCACTGTAATTTGTGAACAAATCAATTGAAGTTTATTTGCCATTTACTGAGCAGAGCCAGATGGAAACAATTTATGAGGATGAATTGACTAGTTGGCAAGGTACGGATCAATCTTGTAGCTCTTTGGTCTAACTTTTGCCTGAGATTGTCCCTGAATAACTCCTTTTCTGTGATTTTATTATTGCTTTCTTTATTCCACTGGAATCCAATTTGATTGTAAACCTAGCATCTCCAAAATAGATCAAATTCTTGCTTTGTCACATAATAAGATATGAAATTAGAGATTCAAACAAGATCAAGAGTCCAGGTGATCAAAGGAAATTGGATAGTTAAACAAAATGGGAGAGTGCATGGGCCTTAATTTTAATATGTGGTTGCTAAACCTTTGTGAAACTATTACGCTTATAAACCAAATGTGTGCTAAGAATTTTTTTAAGCGGAATAAAAAATTTCTTAAAGAAATGGAACAGTAGCTGCACACAACCTCATTTAAATATTACTCTGCAAATAAAACAATAACACTTGCATGCTTTTCAGTTTCACTTGCCAAATAGAGAAATCAACAGCAAGCATACAGGAAGCGAGAATGAGACTAATCTCAATCTTTTTGTCAAATTCACTGGACAAATGTTTTCGAAAAGGCTTGCTTCCTGAAAAGAAATGGGGATGATGGTAGACGACTTCAAGCTGAACACAGATGATTTCAGATTTGCGGTATCTCGTAGGAAATTGGAGAAACAATAAATTAACTTTTTTTGAATTTAGTATGTTTAATTGCATAATGATCTTGATACATTGAATTAGTTCAACTGACCCAAGTTTTTCCACTGATTTTCTTTTGGGCTCAGCATCTGATGTCCTGTGTCAGTGTCCAACAATAGTTGACCATTATTGATGGATTCCAGTTGCACTGATACTGTTTTTCCAATGTCCTGGTGAAACCTTTCACCATGTTTAGCATTGACTGCACCAAGATCAGCAGGGAGGAAGTCCACATGTGAATGGAGAAAATACATTTTCAATTACATATTGCATTTCATGGTTTTGTATGCTTGAAGCATGTTAAAAATGACTAAGTCACAAAAATAGGTTACATCTAAAAAAACGGAAGGTGATAGGAAAAATTTAAGGTGATTTTCATGATCAGTAGCCTAAAATACACCCAAATACATTCAGGGAGCAAAATTTCTGTTGTTCATACTTGAGATTTGGGATTGTAGTATATACACAAACACACACACTGATCCACTCTGGTTCCTAAATGTCTGAAGCAATCAAGAATCATCAAACATTTAATGATCCACCTGCAGGAGCACATTTTTGCAGCTTTCAGCTGATTGAGGACAGAAGCAGATGGAAAAAAGCAATTGCAGTGGCATTGACATGGTTCCCACAGTGAGAAAATCTATTCCACCTGCCTCACTTTTATGTCAAGATAAAATATATACACACAGAAACAGAGAATGTTGTGTTTATGCATCAATACACACAATCTGATTACATTTAGTGTAGTAGTTATTTACTGCACTGGTAACCTTGAGGCAATGGCACTGAAAATAAGCATGAACTCAAATTCCAGCTTTTAAGTTTAAGAATTTGTATTACAGGAAACGGACTTAAATATTAATATTGGGGAGAAAAATTAGTCAGAACTTTGTTATGATAGTAAGACAAATACAATTAAAGTTAGAGATTAGAACAATATCATTTTTTACTTCAGTTGCATCTTACTCCACAGTAATTACATAGACTGGAAATCAGATTTATCAGATAAATGTTTTAGATGTGATCAACAGATAGGTACTTTTTTTTTTACATACTCCACCTGGTCATGTTTTAAAATGGTTTTGGATGGAACTGGAGTATTTTTACTGGAGTTAAATTCCCCCAAGATCCTAAGCTTTTCTTATTAGATAATATATCAGGAATAAGACCAAAAATGAAAATTGTATTAGCAATTGCAAGAAAGTGTGTAGCAGTATCATGGAAATCAGATACATATTTGCGATTAGATAGATGACATGCTGTAATTCGTAGTTGTACACCTCTCGAGAAGATTACATATAATTTAAGAAATAGATATGATTTCTTTTTGAAGATTTGTAGCCCATATTTACAAGTTGTAGGTATTTATTCATAAAAGGATATCCCCTAGACCTCTGAGGACCTTATCAGCTTCTTGGAGTTAATTAATTAATTGGCATATATTTTGTCAAGGAATAAATTTGCTGAAATTATTGGAATTTTAATAATCAGATGGGTTCTTATCTTATTTCTAACTTTTCTCTTTTAATTTTTTTCTTACTTTTTTGCTATTTGTTCTTTCCTTTTCTGGGGTTACTATTTGGGGGGAGGATGTGGGAGGGCTGAATGGGAAAAATTCATGTATTTTAGTGGTTATAAGAATGATATATGCTGTAATTTTATTAATACATTTTTAATGTGGAATTTAAATAAAATTAAAAAAAAATGAATTTGAATAATGTTTGGAAGTTTCTACTTTGAAATATCAGAGAATTATTGTAAAATTCAACCTGTGCCTCTATGATATTATTAACCAGCGCCAGAGCGCAAGGTTAATTTTTTTTCTGGAGTTTCATCACCATTCCCAGCAAAGACCAAGCACAGCAGAGTGATCTTTCCAGCTAGTTTTGATCACTTGTGTTGGTCAGGGAGGGATCCCTGATTTAAAACCAGAGGATTTGTGCATTTGAAGGTTTGTTAGGAAAAAAAATCGCCCGGACCGGGCGATGATTATCCAACTGCACGAAAACCAACAAGGTCGGGTCAGATACAGCAATGAGCTCTCTGAACCCTTCTCCATTAACAATGGCGTGAAGCAAGGCTGTGTTCTCGCACCAACCCTCTTTTCAATCTTCTTCAGCATGATGCTGAACCAAGCCATGAAAGACCCCAACAATGAAGACGCTGTTTACATCCGGTACCGCACGGATGGCAGTCTCTTCAATCTGAGGCGCCTGCAAGCTCACACCAAGACACAAGATAACTTGTCCGTGAACTACTCTTTGCAGATGATGCCGCTTTAGTTGCCCATTCAGAGCCAGCTCTTCAGCGCTTGACGTCCTGCTTTGCGGAAACTGCCAAAATGTTTGGCCTGGAAGTCAGCCTGAAGAAAACTGAGGTCCTCCATCAGCCAGCTCCCCACCATGACTACCAGCCCCCCCCACATCTCCATCGGGCACACAAAACTCAAAACGGTCAACCAGTTTACCTATCTCGGCTGCACCATTTCATCAGATGCAAGGATCGACAATGAGATAGACAACAGACTCGCCAAGGCAAATAGCGCCTTTGGAAGACTACACAAAAGAGTCTGGAAAAACAACCAACTGAAAAACCTCACAAAGATAAGCGTATACAGAGCCGTTGTCATACCCACACTCCTGTTCGGCTCCGAATCATGGGTCCTCTACCGGCACCACCTACGGCTCCTAGAACGCTTCCACCAGCGTTGTCTCCGCTCCATCCTCAACATCCATTGGAGCGCTCACACCCCTAACGTCGAGGTACTCGAGATGGCAGAGGTCGACAGCATCGAGTCCACGCTGCTGAAGATCCAGCTGCGCTGGATGGGTCACGTCTCCAGAATGGAGGACCATCGCCTTCCCAAGATCGTATTATATGGCGAGCTCTCCACTGGCCACCGTGACAGAGGTGCACCAAAGAAAAGGTACAAGGACTGCCTAAAGAAATCTCTTGGTGCCTGCCACATTGACCACCGCCAGTGGGCTGATAACGCCTCAAACCGTGCATCTTGGCGCCTCACAGTTTGGCGGGCAGCAGCCTCCTTTGAAGAAGACCGCAGAGCCCACCTCACTGACAAAAGGCAAAGGAGGAAAAATCCAACACCCAACCCCAACCAACCAATTTTCCCTTGCAACCGCTGCAATCGTGTCTGCCTGTCCCGCATCGGACTGGTCAGCCACAAACGAGCCTGCAGCTGACGTGGACTTTTTACCCCCTCCATAAATCTTCGTCCGCGAAGCCAAGCCAAAGAAAAAAAGGAAAAAAAATACTTTCAAGGTGAAGATTGTCATTTGTGGGAATGAAAACGAAAAAATGTGGTGTAAATAAACTATGACAAGTCAAAAAAGAGGTGCTACATATAAGCAGCCTTTTATACAACATGCTTAATTTTCTGGTCAATTGACTCCACAGAAAGCTACAAAATAGTGAGCCAATCCATCTTGGTCTGTCTGTTCTGTGCTCTTATTAAAGTTCACACTCTTGCTGGTACAGTCCCACCTCTCTGGAACAAAACTTTCAATGTTGATCATAGAATTTTAGAGCAAAGGAAATTATTTAATCCATTCTGTCAGTATCAGCTCTTTGAAATAACCATCTATTTAATCTCCATCCTCTAGTCACTGAAGCTCTGCAATCAAGTATATATCCAATGCCCTTTCAAAATGTGTTACCAAATCTGATTCCATCAACTTTTTGAATGGTGCATTCTTCATCATAACAAATAAAAGCCCCATTACCACATATGTATATTTCCTCCATGATAAAGTAAGTCTTTCACCTGTTGGGAGCAAGGATACTCTTTGAAATTAGTTTGGCATTTACAAACAACCTCCAGGCACCTGTGTTTCTCAGAGATCAAACCAACCATACAATTCTATTTTAAAATGATATACAATGGATAGTTGCCACTTGGGTGGCTCATATGGCAAACTAAAAGATGTTGGTGCATTGAGGTGGATATCAAGGAATTCTCTCCTTAGTGTTCTTGTATTCACCTTAGGAATACCTCTTGCAGATCTGACAGAAGCCCACACACACAAAGAAGTTCCCATTGATTAATATGATGAATGGAACTATGGCATAGTGGTTTGTTACTTGGCCAGTAATCCAAAAATGGCTTGATGAATGATTTAGAAAACTGCAAATCCCACCATGGAAGCCATGGAACTTAATTATTTAATTGGGAGCTAAACTGTTACTTCAGAAATAGTGTCTTTGTAGCCATCAGGTTGTCAAAAATATCTATCTGGTTTATTAAATTCCTTTAGAGAAAGAAAATTGCATCCCGTCTGATCTGACCAGGTGCTTGATACAAAATAAAATGGTGTTACAAGGCAATCTCTATAAAGTACAAGATTAACACCTTTAAGATCAACTTCAGCATGGGGCTGACAAAATTAAAAGACATTTGTAGCCCAGTTTATCATCTTACAATGAAGATAGTTGACAAGAGAAGAGAACCATGCCATGTACTCACATTCACAAAAACAAACCTTTGAGCTAACATCTAACATTTCTGTGTCACTATCTCTGGATACTTCCAGGCTCACTGTCAGTACAAACTCATCAGAAGTAAGGCAGAACAAAAAAAGTGGGATGTGATGGACTTGAAAGTCCAATTACATCCAGGAATAAAAAAACCCAGCAACAAACACAAGCATGCAGTGTACCCCCACTCTAGAGAGGAGGTTTTTTCTTAGAAAACAGTCCATATCACCATTTTACACAATGTAAATCCTTGCTCTCCATTAAATCCCATGTTGTAAGTGGAGATACATCCTCACTAGAAGTATTTATCAGAAAAGTAATGATTCTACAGGGTACGTTGCCTATAGGGACGGGAATTTGGATTGTGCTTTTGGCAGAAGAAAAAAGGTTGTTGCTTTAATTACTGGTAACTAAAAATGGATGACATTGTTTGATAAAATTTTATTGTACAATTATCAATAGAATATATTGCCTTGTCAGTTTTGAAAGCAAGTTCATAAGCAGGCCTCCCACTGGAAACCAGTAGCTGGTGATTATTGTACAAAAATCAATAGAAGAGATTGCCTTGTCAATTGCTAAATCAAATCCCTTAAATGCTCTCCTGCTGTGAATTGCCATTAATTAATTATTGTCCTTGATAAACTCATTCAGTTTCTGTATGATTTGTTCATTTATTTCAAGGAATCTCTGTGAGAACAAATTTTTATACTGTTTCTTAATTTTATTTTAGTAGTAATTTGTGAATTCCATGAGGGGGAATCCCAATGCAAGAACTAATGTAATCTCAGGATAGACTATATTCTCTCTTGAATTGTGAAAATTGCATTCTACTTGTTTTACGAGTTTGACCATGTTTGTGCAAATAAAATGATGGACAAACTCCTCATTTTTTGATATATTGGGTGGGAATAAAAGGACTATAATGAAGTCTAGGATTGCTTGGTAATTTGCACAGAAACTTGTATTGAGTTTCAACGCTGGTCAAATCAAATACATGGTGTGTAATGAGGAGGAGCACCAAACAAACTGGCAAATCCCAAGTAGTCCTGCCGGGCACACACTAATGCAAGCTGGAAAGGCATGTAGAATCAATTTGGAAGTTGGAAAGGCACGTAAAAGCCATGTAGTTGCAGAACACATCTGTATCCCTGAATTACACTCCACCCCCTGCCACACAATCTTTCACCACACAATCACCCAAATAATCTTTGAATTACAAAAGGAGGCTTGAAGTAAAATTGGGGAGAAAAAGCCTGGCAGCACCTCAAACTTAGCACACTGTTGGGCATTGTGGGGCTTTCAGGTGCATCATGGATTGGGTTCAGGCATATCCTGATAATAGCACCAGGATGTCAGGGCATGGATTTGTTTGGCTCTTCTACTTTCAAATAAAAATACACATTCTTAATAATTAGAATTCTTAGATATGCAGTGCTTTCACCTCCAAAGCACTTCACAGCCAAGAAACTACTTTTGAATGACAGACTCTGTCATTAAAAGGGTGACAATTTCAACATAATCTGCATAAATGACTGTGTGCTCAAGTGGTGATGATTAAGGGGCAAATGTTAGCTAAGAAACCCCGGCTCCCTGATTAATAGCCACACAGAATTCTTTTGGAGCTTCACATGGAGAACAACCTCATCAAACCCCAGTAAAGTAAAAACCACATCCTATCTCAAACTGTAGCATTCATGAAATATGTGCAACTAATTATTATTATAATACATAATTGATGTTTTATAATATGACATTTTAAATACCTGCCACCTGCTTACATCATGCAAGAGTAAAAATATCCATCTCAGGGATACAAAAAAAGGTGCCTATGCAGTTAATTATCCATTCAGAAAAATTAGATTTGGAATTGTCCATATTTCCAAAACTATTGTCATGCCAATCATATTTTCTGATGCCAACCATTATCAGGCTAGCAATTTTGTTACATGAACATGTATTGAATGAAATATTGAGAATCTTTATGTCAGTCCTATGATCTTGAAAACTTATATTCCTGAGGAATGGTGCCTGATATTGATGCTAGATTCTTATTCACAAAAGTTTTCCATCCTCCTGCACCCCCACCACCTTGATTCTAAACAGTAATATGTGGAACAAGCTCAATTCTGATCCCTCAACATTAATCTATCAGATATTTTTGGATCAACTTTTAATTTCCCTGCAATGTAAAGAAAGAATGACATCTGTGACATTATCCATGCCTTCATTATTTCACAGTAAATTCACCATTAACAAAAATGCCAAATCAGTCATCCAGGAGTTCATTTGCTTTTGCATTATCTTTCAACGACGGTCAAAAAATTAAGTACATCTTAAATCTCAGGGCAGTCACAAACGTCGGAGTACAAAAACAGTAACAGGCCATTTAGAACCATTTATTTTTTACACTTTCCCCCTCCATCTTCGATTGCATAAGCAATGCAAATAGCACATCCCTCTGTTTTCAACCCTTTCTTCTCTCCCCTCTGTTTGAACCCATCTGTTTGCAGCCCTCTGGTTGCATCATGGTTTCAACACCTCTGTTTCCACCCTTCTTTTTCCACACCTCTGATTCCATGCGGTGTCTACTCCTCTTGCTTTTGACCCCTCTGTTTTGAGCCCTCATAGCCATAAACTTCAAGCTTGGCTTAATCTTTATTTCCGGAGGGATAGAACTGAAAAGTGGGAAAGTCCCACAAAATCTGTATATTATCTTGGCTAGATCACAAATGGAATACAGTTCTGGTCATGTAAGGTTCACCCTTTTCACCAGAGCACTGTATAATTGCAAAGATATCTCAAATCTTGGACTCAAAATATTTTTTCAGTCAAGGCCAGCATGCTGTTTGCCTCTCTAATCATTGCTAAATCTAACTGCTTCCTGTAGATAGCCATCCGGGTTCCTCTGAGCACCGATACTTTTCAATCTGGAAGTATTTAAAGTAGGTAGTTTAATATTTTTCTGTAATGTTTTTGTCCATTTACTATGCTTCTCTCCACATCCTTCTGAGTCCTCTGCATCCTCACTCCACAGTTACTCCCAAAACAGATTGACCCTGTATTGAATGTGCCCAGAAGTATTGAACTGCATGTTTCACAAACATTTTTATGACTGATTCCACCTGCATTGAATTCGCCCATTGTTATTGAATGAAGATCTACCGGGACCAATGCCTGAAGAGGGCGCACAAAATCAGTGAACCGGTGCGGACTCGAAAGGCCAACATGGCCTGTTTCCACTCCGTAAATGGTTACATGGTTATATAGTTATATAATGAAGACTTGAGGAGAAAACTTGCAAATATGACATTGATCTCATGGTCACAGTCAGGTGGTAAAGTCTATTCAACCCCTCTGAATGTTGTACGTTTTTTCTGGATATACTAAGAATAGAATTAAAGCTAATGTAGAAAATAAAGATTCTATCATCTGGATAATCCCCTTACTGTCAGGAGTAATTATGAGACTGAAAATGTCTCTGGATTACCTTGGCAGGTAAGCCTGCTGATTCTCACAGGATCCTTTAATGCACAAATCAAGTTTTAAATCAATCCATCAACATGTCACATTGATAGCAGAATCACATTATTCAGCATGCAACTTCCATTGGTCTGGTTTACAGATAATTAGTTGACCTTTCTTCTCTTTGTTACTGAAAGAGCACATTTCAATTCTACACCCTTCAGAGAAAGGTGATTTCATAAACATACCAAAAAGCTGGATTTTAACATTACTGTCCAGATCTGACATTACTTTATAAGCCCTAGCTCCAACCCTACAGCAATTGGCAGCATTCTAGTCAGAGCAATGTTTATAGGGGGGGGGGGGGGGGTGGGAAAGTCATGTGATGCCATAGGGAACAAAGCGCACCATTATGACTCCTGGGGATTTAATTTAAAAAGTGCTAATTAAGTAAAGTTTATATCGTTAAAGTTACTTTAAATTATTTTAAAGTAATTACAGATAAGAATAGGGTTCCTCCGCGAAAAGAAAAGTACTTGAAAATTACCCCGAAAGAGAAACACGAGGAAAGAAAAGAACTTGGGCCTACCTTATCTGTGAAACCAGATGCTGAATTTTCTTCTGGAACCACTGGAGACAGCCCTGGTGAGGGACTATCTCACAGAGCCACCTCTGCAGATCTCCGCAAAGATGGCGCCGTCGCGAAAAGTAGATCTGCACGGCACATGTGCGGGGATTGGAAAAATAACAAGGAAAAAACTTTCCAATACTCTTAAAGGGCCAGTCCAGCACTCCAGCTGTTGAAGAAGACTTTCCTGACATAGAAGATGATTCTAATAACTCTACAAGTGAAGAGAAAGATACGAGAACAGAAGAGTTTAAAGGGAAGGCTAAGTTTTTCAAGAAAAAAATGGACAAAATTGAGAATAAGATTGATAAACTTACGAAAGCAATGGAAAATCATTTTAAATTTCTAACTGGAGAAATACAACAGGCTAAAATTGATTTGACCAAATCAATCAACAATATTTCACAAAGGGTTGATAAATTAGAAGAATGCAAGATGACCGTGAAGAAGTTCAATGTATTGCAGAATGAGTGAATGTTAAAGAAGGTTCTGTTACTGCTTTGGTTTATATGAATGAAAACTATTGGAGAAGGTCAATAATTTGGAGAATTATAGTAGAAGGAATAATCTCAAAATTGTTGGGATGTCTGAAGGTAAAGAAGACCAAGACATAAATTCATTTTTTTCATGATTTGATACCGAAAATGTTTGAGCGAGATAATTTTAAAAAGAGCAACACTTATACATTGCCAACGAAGGATGATTAAGCCTTAGGTTCTAATTAGGATTCATTATTGTCATGTCATAATAGAAAAAAAATCTAATCACCCACAAAATTAGTCAACTTTTGCCTGTACACAAAGGGGTACCCTAACCTAGCTCAGAACCCCAAAAGTACAAGAGAAGCAAAGGAGAGTCCCTTCAGAGACACCAAGTATCCATAAATTCTCCTCCAGTACTCTAGTCATCTCTGCAGCCACACAATCTCCCGCATGATCCATTTGTGAATCTGAGCTCCCAGATCTGAACTTCTGATACAATCACAAAGTTGTCAGCAGCTGAGGCATTTCAGGAGCCCTTCTTGCCATTAGCACCTGCACAAATCCTAGTCCTTATACCTGGTTCTCATGAGCCAGTCTCTGGCAGCACACAGCCTGTGTTGGTAACATTCCCTGCAAGGTTGTCTCCCAGGCTTTCTCCTCTCGATCTAGGTCTCAGATCTTCCCGTTTCTAATGCGGATCCCCGGAGACCACAACCCCTTGTGGTCCGCTGCCATTTTAGGCACTGACTTCTATGCTTTCAAAGATGTCAATAAAAGCACAGTTGCCGTTTAAGGCCCTTCAGGGTATATCTAGGTTTTAATGTTAGTGGCAGCGAGCACATAAAAAAGGTGCTGCGACCACTGTTCACTCACACATTTTGCAACCAGTGCACAAAGGAAATTAATGTGCACACATCCACGATGCATGTAAAGTAATTTTAAATTCATTATCCATTTTTATTTTGTATTCAACATTTAAATATAAGGAAGATATAGTTTTAAAGTAAGTACATAATTGTTATATATATTTAAAATCAAAACATAATAAAAACACGTTATTTAACTATTTTAAATTTTAAATGTAAAATTTGAGTGGGTTGAAGCACTGAAGAAATTGTATGATGCTTGACACCCCAACTCCGAACCCTCCCCTCAGCCTACCGCACACTGGAGGACCCGACAGCCTGACTCCAAACCCTCCCTTTGGCCTACTGCACACTGGAGCTCCTGATGGTCTGACTCAGCCTACTGTACACTGGATGCAAACCCCGATCCACACTAGCTAATAGCTGAAGAGTTGAACGTACCCAATCAGCAGAGAGCTTACACCAATCAGTGACAGGTGAGCACACAGTTTAAAAAGGCACCACTTTTGAACAAATGTCCTCGGGGAAGTGGTCGCTCCCCCTGCATTCCCCCCACCCCCCAAACTACGCCACTGTATGTCGAGATCAGCACAATTTTCAGGCAATAGGAACCTGAGGAGGAGGAATGCTGTCTCTATATTCCCTTCTCTCCTGGCTCCGTGCCATTGGTGCCATTATATAGCAGCATCGGCACTTTATATTTTCTTAAAGGAGCTTTGACCTGAAACATTGACAGCTTCTCCTTCCACAGGTGCTACCTGACCTGCTGATTGCTTCCAGCATTTTTTGTTTTTAAATTCAAATTTAAAAATGTAAAAATCTTCAGTTTATTTATATTTGATCAATGGTTCATGTCATTTTTAAAAATTAAAATATTGTTGTTTGTGGAAGTTTGCTGTTGGAAAATTAGTTGTTTTTTTTTTAAGCATTACCACACTGACTACATTTCAAAAGTAATTAGCTAGTTATAAAGTACCTTAGGACATCCAGAGATGATGAAAAGCTCCAAAAAAAGTCTTTTTTTTTCTAGAAAGTTAAATTATATATGCAATTAATAATATAAAGTTTTTGTAGGAATGAGAAAAAGCTTTCATATCTTGAACTTGCTCCATGCTTTGTTCTCACCTGGACTGTGCATGAAGCCTCTATTTTTTTGTTATCCTTTATGAGATCTTTAAAATACCATAGCCACTCATTTTCCAGATGCTTTTTTTCTGCAAATCAATCAAGTTCGCGCATGATCTTTAGTTCATGATTGGTTCCTTAACTAATTATTATATTTTGATTTTAGGCAACCTACTGGGCATTTTTTCATCCTGTTTAGATGTTGAAAGCTAAGGTCAAATCCCTTATTTCACTGTCCCGCTAATCCTTCTTTCCTGTCTGATCTTCCTTATTTTCCTCCCTTAAATAATTAGTTTAAGGAATTTATGCAATAGGTTTTAATTCAGGAAAGAATTGAGACCACTTTTTTGATAAAATGAACAAAACAACACACTGAAATTCCACGGGGGTTTTCCTAATCTCTTCAGAGAGGACAGCAATAATTGGGGGCAACTGTTTTAAAAAATGGCCATTACACCTACTTCCCTCTTCCAATGGAGTAGAAACTCAGAAAGATTTATTATTCAATCATGAAAAACTCATCAGCATTTAACAAATTATTATACACAAAATTGAGAACCTGGACTATGCATTTCATTAAAAGCTCAAAATAAATAGATTATATACTTGCTGTTATAGTTGAATGCTCAAAGTACAAGCTTTATGGTCTTAGAGCTTCTCATAGATCAGAATGTGAATTCATCAAGTTGGATCATGGAACTATAATTTTATGGTGGGGGAACAACAACTGGATCAGGGGATTCCCATAAGTTGAAGAAAATATGTTCCAAAAAGTATATTTTATTTTTATCTTTAAATGAAATTTCTAAAGTTTGAAATAAAGGTTGATGTAAAATTAGAACAAAATGAACTATATATTCCATAGTAACATGATTGCATTATTATCCTTTAATGGCTTCATTAATTAAAAAAAAATAAACATGTTATTTTATACAGATTTCTTTCAAGGCAAGCAGTGTTCATTTTTTGCACAATAGCTCTATAAGTGAGGCGAGGTAAAAGATGCACTGGCTGGAGCAATTGATTTGTTGTGCTACAAACTTCAGAAGCTGCATTTATCAGACAAGAAGGGCAAATGAGTGAAGGAGACTGGAAGGTGAGTGAGTGGGAGTGCTGGATGGCCAACTTGAGTTTTTCTTTCAGGTATGCTGCTGGATTCTCATGTTGTATCACTGGAAATACTCCCGTCATTTCTTCACTCATTCAAATTAATGGGGTTATTGAATTGCTGTAATGTTGAAATTCAGAAAATATTCTAATGCTATGAGTTATTGTTCCACTGATCTCTTGCATTATTTGTTTCAACACACCCTGTCTAGAACTTCCACTTGGGTTGGTACTAAATCCTGGAAGTACCTAATGCACTGCCACCTCTGAGCATTCCTATGGCCTTTCATATTGCCAAACTACGATCTTGTGTCAAGATATTTTTTCTGGGAAGATGGGTCATTTTCTTCATCCTGACTCCTAATTCTGTATCCTTATCACTGGTTCCTTCACTCTTCTAGCCATTTGCAGTCTTTATATCCCATTTGAGGCTGATATCTCATGTCCTACCCTACAGGAAGGCCTTCTAAACCATTGTCCGAGCATGGAAGAGTGAAGGATGTGTTGAAACAAATAATGCAAGAGATCAGTGGAGCAATAACTCATAGCATTAGAATATTTTCTGAATATCAACATTTAACCTTGGTCCATTTCCTCAAATTCTATTTCTCATCTCCATCCCCTAATGTCAATTTACAAATTTTTATCCTCAGTCCAGTCACATGTCCTTGTTTCATTCAGTTCTATAATCTGTTGAGAATTATGCCCAATAACCTTTGCTTGCCAAGAAATCCAAGGCATTTTAGTGTGCAAATATATTGCCTTAAATCTATGATAGTAGGTTATTTTTGTGCAAGACTGCTAAAATCAACCAACAGATGATTTTACTAGCAAATATAAAATTACTGTTGCTTCACGACATTAATGATGTGCAAAAACAGCAATCATCTTACCCTCACCCCCAAAGAATTCACCAAGAATTGGATATGACACTCACATCAAATAAATATTATTAACTTCAAATAATCTCATTTTGTCTGCTCAGTTATTGATAGGTTTCAAATCCTTCTCAATCAGTGACCTCACTTACAGGAGGCATTACTGAGATTGACATTGGATGGCAGCCAAACTGACATTCCCTGTTAAAATTATACACAGTCTCTGAAGCAGCCCGGGTTAATGACTGTATATCCACTGTTGTTAGTGCTGCTTGTTTTTAATTGAATAATTGTCCAAACATAACCAGTGTTTGCAAAGATACATAATATTGTTGCATGCATGTATGAATCCTTAAATTAAAAGCAAAACTTAATTGGAGGATTTGGAAGGTGTCAATAATGGACCTTATTATTATTTTAATTCCTCCTGAATCATTTTCATCTAATAATGCTACCTAAAGTTCATTTAGAATTTCTGTGTTTTGCCAGGTTTCAGCTTGTGCCATTTTGGGGCTGGTCAAATCATAGCAGTTTGTCTTTTTTTTTTGCACTTAAGCAACTTTCCATTCCAAAAATCTTTCCTTTAGCAGTTTTAAAATAAAATACATTCCACCTTGTCTTTCCAATAGGAAAGAAAAAAAAAGATTAAAATAAAAGTCACCATTTACTTTCCTGTATGTTTAGTTTCTATGATTTTCCTTTAATCTTTGAAGCAAGAGACTGCCAGACTTTATGATGTATTATTGCTGCCGATATATCTAAATACTAATCCATGACAGGCAATAACCAAATATTATCCATTGTTAGGATGAGACTATTACAAAATAGTAGAGTTAACATGCTTGCCCTGACAGTTAATGATTCGTTTCTTTCTACAGAAATAAACAAGGCCAGATGGTTGCAATGCTTGTTCCCATCTGGGAAATCCTAGCGCATGATCTCCCCAGTGCTTTTCAATACATTTGAACCCTCATAACAATAAAACTAGCTCGAATTGTTTGCTAGACAATAAACCTACAGAGAACCATATAATGCCTCAGCACAGAAACAGATCCTTTGGCACATCTAGTCACTGATGAACCATTTATTCTGCCTAGTCCCTAGACCATAGCCCTACCTCTTCCATCTAGGTACACATCCAATCTTCTCCAAATGTCAAAATTGAACCCACATCCACAACTTCTGCAGGCAACTCAATCCACACTCTCACCACCCTCTGGATGAAGTTCGCCCCAAAGTTCACCTTAAACATTTCATCTTTCACCCTTAACCCATGTCTTTTTGTTCTTGTCTCATCCAACCTTTATGGATAAAACCTGCTTGCATTTACCATAACTATACCATTCAATTTTGTATATCAGATATTTACAGAGAACACTTTTAATATATTGTCAGGTCCTAAAGATTACAGAAATCTATTCAAGTACATCAGTTCATGAAACTGCATTGTGTTTGTTCCCCCCCCCCCCACCCCCCAAGGAGTGTTGATGTCACTGGTAATGTTAAAATCCCTATTTTTACATTATGTAGTTAAGAGTCAACGACATTGGTGGATATGGAGTCATATACAGGGCAGATTGAGTATGAACCTCACCTTTCCTTCCCTGAAGGACAACATCAGTTAAAGGCACAAATGTCCAGGGCACCTGCAGTTTCATTGTTACTGTCACTCTTCCACATAACTTTTATATTTTATACACTTATTTAGACTTTTGTATAAAACATTTAAAAAAAACAGAAATTTCACATTGATTCCACCAGGTGGCACTTGCACCAGGTTCAGTCACTTGTATCAGTGATGTGAAAATGAACTCTTGTTTTTGTGCATTCCACAGGAAATAACAGTAACAGGAGCATTTTCAGAAATGGGCAAATGGGGTTAGAGACCCAGCCTCATCACTACGTGCAGCAATTGAGATAGACTAAGGATTAGGGTTTGGGGAACGTGGTATATGAATAGTGTACTTGACCTTCAGTCAGGACCTGCCTTACCAATGGGATATACATCTCACATTGGAAATGCATGGATCCTATCTGGGCATTCAATCTAGTATTTGGGCATGGACACCCAAACATCAGATAGCATCCATAAACACCCATCCTTACACACATTTTCCCCTACTTCTGTTACTCTTCAGCAAGCCACTTCCAACAAAGATGTTCCTTCAAACTATCCAAGGGCCATAATATTCCCCACTCTATAGAGTTTCTGCAGAGAAGAGGAGCAACAAATGTCACCACAAGATTGCCAGGATCACATCAATTGTAAAGATAATGTTTCATTATGTTAGGGGTGCAATAGCCCTCATCTGACATGATATATCAGTTGCCTTCAGTTTTCCCAATTCAGAGCTGTTAAGATATGGAAAATCATCAAAATAAAAGTGGGACAAGAGCCAAATCAGAAGGAAGCTTTGCTGTACAGATTTCTTTCCCATTTATAAAGAAATAGCAATGTTATTTTGTTTTAAATAAAATGCCCTCTGCTAGAACATAAAGCTGAAAATGTGAGCACCCCAGTTGTTTTTGGAGTTAGCATTACTTCATATTCTCTCAGATGATGACAAGATTTTGGCTTCAGGTACTCCTTCCTGATTGTTCCCCATAACCCTCAACTTCCCAATACACCAAACAACACTCCTTTTTGAACTACTTTTATTACAAGCCCAGAGGACCCATAAACCCAGTAGCAATAGATATTCACCAAGAAAAATGGTTACTTAAACAAAAGTTGCATTTAATTATCTTTAAACATGAAAAGAGAATTACACTTTAACTTATCACTATTGACTAACTTGGCCCCCTTCTAATTCTAAGCGCATGTGTATACAATGTGTACATTCAGAAAAGTTCTTTGATTCACAGTCCAATCTCACTTCTCATCCTCCAAGTTCATTGGTTGCAGGCAATTCTTATACTGTGCACAGAATTTAACATTTATAAAGTTCACCAGGCTTTGGTGCTTGAAAGGTAAATGTTCTTGTTGGTTTTCAGAGAGAGATTTGTTGTTCCTTTTTAATCAGCCACTTCAGTGTCTTGCTGATGAAACATGCCTCCTCAGGGTTCTCCAGATGATAACCTCTTTCTTTCAGGTCACCACAGAGTTCCTTCTTGTTCCTTTAATTCCAAGTGAAACATTAGACAGCCAGTCCTCTCCTCTTGCATGAACCTCAAGGGTTTTGACCAGGCTGAATTAAGCACTCACAACCCATCTTCCAAATGGGGCTTTCCACAAGCTTTCCAGCTTGTCCTGTTCCAGTCCCAGCTGCTGTTGCTGACTGTAACACTGTAGAAGTGATCTGTGTGTGTGTGTGTGTGTGTGTGTGTGTGTGTGTGTGTGTGTGTGTGTGTGTGTGTCTGTGTGTGTCTCACACAGAGAGAAAGCTTGTTTGACTCTCTCTGCTTGCAAAACCACATGACCCTCTTAGAACAGCAAGTTCTATTCCAGAACGAAGGTGGCTATGACAAGCTCTTTCATCTGTTGCCTTTTTGTAGACAACTATCCATTAATGAAGTCTCTTGGTCACTTTCCAAAGCTCTTGCAAATGCTATGGGGCCAATATGTCTGGCATTAGCAGAGTTCCAGTAGTTCAAACAAGATCTATTTTAAAGTGTTTGAATGTGACCTACTCCAAGAAACGTTTGACAATTTATCTCCCAAAAACATATTTATATACTCTGTCACACTTTGATGGGTATGTAACTCGTGATTTGTGCTTCTTCTTATTTTTACTAGTAGTGCACTTTTTCTTTATATTGCCGTGAAATTTTGGAATAGTTTAGAGCTTTGATTACATAATCATATTTTCTTTTCTTTTCTATCTTTTTACATTTTTCTTTTTTTTTAAATATATCCTTAAATTAATAATGTATAAGGTTAAAAAATTGTTAACGAGTTTGCTTACTTTGTTATAGCTGTATCAATGTTATTGAAAAGGAACAGGGACAAACAACAATCTCTCTTGGCTTTGGATACATTTGTGGATTCAGAGGCCTCAAAACAACAGAATCCTTACCCCTCTGCACTGTATACTGAACTCTTGTATTGCTTCCCATTTCATCAATAGATATTCCACTATTTTTGTTAGTTCAACACATCCTGAAGGCGGGGATGCACAGATAATGATGAGCCATCCAAAGGCCCTTTTAAAAAAAAAATCAAATAAATACTCACAGAGAGAGGTCAAACACAACACTTGTACCCAGCAAAATAGTTTGGATCAAGGTCAAGTATATATCATGGCTACAAAAAAAATCAATCAAATTTCTGCTGACATAGCATTGAAATCTAATCCATGGATTTGGATAGAAATCAGTGCAGCTGCTTAACATTCACAATGTTCTTAGAAACAGATTTCAAACAAATCATGGGTAAGCAAATTTAGTACATAATGTTATAAAAATGAATGCTCCTATTTGTGGTCATAACAGTGCAAACTAGAAAGGACAAGGAGAAGAACACGTGTGTATGCTAAAGTGAGAGTAAGAAAGGAGTAATGTAGAACTATAGAGTTCTACAACAGAGAAAATCAGATTTTTGGCCTATCTATTGTGCCAAACTATTTTCCACCTATCAATCTATACACAGACCATAGCCCTCCACACCCCTCCCAACCATGTACCCATCCAATCTTCTCTTAAATGTCAAAATCAAACCTGTATCCACCACTTCTGCTGGAAGTTCATTCCACTCTCTCATCACTCTCTGAGTGAACAAGTTCCCGCAAATGTTCCCCTTTAACATTTCATAGTTCACCCCAAATCATGGCTCATTTAACCTTAATGGAAAAATCTTGCTTTCATTGATCCTTTGGGTATCCTTCACATTTTGGATACCTTTTTCCAAACTCCCCTCATTTTCCAATTCTCCAGAGAATAAAGTCCTAACCTAATCAACCTTTCCCTTTAACATAGCTCCTCAACTCCCATCATCATCCTTGCAATTTTTCTCTGTACTTTTTCACAATGTTATTGATAGATTTTTTGTGGTTAGGCAACCAGAACTACACACAACACTCCAAATTTGGCCTGAACAACATCTTATACAACTTCAACATCCCAACTCCTGTACTCAATAGATAGAGAGTAGTTATGAGTAAGAAAACCTCTCGAACTCTGTTGTTTGGTTCACATTTGGCCAAAGAATGTGATGAGATCTGGGGCCAAATAAACAATGCAAAACCAAAACAACATTGATGACCCATGTATTGGTGAGTAAGTGCCACCTGATAGAGTTGACCATGACATCTTCCATCACAATGTCAACTGAGATCAGACTAATTGGGTTCCAATTACTCAGTCTTTATTTG
This sequence comes from Narcine bancroftii, assembly GCF_036971445.1. Classification (NCBI taxonomy): domain Eukaryota; kingdom Metazoa; phylum Chordata; class Chondrichthyes; order Torpediniformes; family Narcinidae; genus Narcine; species Narcine bancroftii. Next base: position 49,670,175 of record NC_091469.1, read on the forward strand.
TCCTGTATGTTGTGAACAAGGCATACCTGTGCTCTCTTCACATTGTCAGGTGGAGGTCAGTGTTACAATTGTACAGGAAGAACTTGGTCAGAAGCAAGATCAGTTCAAGAGCACAAGTCTGTAGCAGCGCAACTAATATATAGTCTGGTCCTATAGTGGCCTAAGTGGTCTCATTCTTGATATCATGCAGAGTGAATTAAATTGTCTGAAGATCATTTTCTGGATCATCACTCAGTAGGTTTGGCTGTATATGGAAGGAAAAGCTTTCACCTTTTTCTAGTGCTCACATGTTGGGCTTCACCACCATGAGATGGGTTCGTTCTTGGAGTCAGGATTAAATATGGCAGGACTGAACTTTACAGGCTCACTCAGCTCTTTGTTGCATATTGGTTTACCCTCTAGTATGAAAATCTCTCTGCTCCCTTAAAATTTTTGATAATTGTAAAGCTTTTTGTAAGGTCACCCTTTAGTTTTCATGCTGTCATAAGAAAATGGCCTGGCCTTTCAACCTTATAAAAAATGTCATTGAGGTTCTGATATTCAACTTTGACACCACACTTCATCAATGAATTGACCATACTAAACACTGTGTGTTTCTCCAGTGAAGTAGCCTTACTACTTGCTATTACATCATGTTGAAATGCACCAGGGCATGATATGTTTTTGTTCTTACCTTTACTTGTGTCATTACTGTTAGAGGTTTATAGATTTAGATCTCCCCCATCCATGGAATTTCCAGATCAATATCATATTAATCTAAATTAATATCATATGTATTTGTCTCAAGTCTGTGCTCTTCTTAAGGCCTTTGGTCTTGATATTCATAAGGAAAATTAATGTTATTTCCAAGCAACTGACCAGCTTGCTGGTGAATCTGAAATGGAGGAGTTTGAGTAAGTCAACAGCATGCTTTCAAAGTAAGCCCATCTAAGCTCTCATCTGGGGAAATACAGACAACTGGCTACTTAAACCAGCTGTCACAACTGGCTAGAAATGGATAACATCCTTGCTGGAATTTTGCTCTTTATATCCATTTCTTTTTGGAAGAAGAGGGAGAAGACAATCTCTAACGTTTCTGTCAATGAGGCCCAGTGATGTTCATTGTAGCTTTCCAGTATTAACAATGGTGTATGATAAATCAATTTGCACATCTGTTATTTGGAAGCAACAACTTTTTATATTAAAGCATGCATGGCCAAACTCAGTAAGAAATAATTACATTTACATTTGGCAGGATGTTCTCTGATCCAGCCCAGAAGTACACAATAGTGCACTAACACACTAATTGTTTCTCCATCAGCATTTTGTTTATATAGCATCTCCAATGGAACAAAATTCCCCAATATGTTTCAACTGACTGTTACCATGCTGTATGTCTTTAAAAAAAAAACCCAGAAGTATCATCAACACTAAGATATTAAGATAAATGGTCAAGAGCTTGGTCAATGAGGTCTACATCAACCCACATGCTAACAAGAAGTAGGAAAGTGGAGAGATTTAGGGAGTCAATTTCAGACATCAAGGCATTGTTGCTGTCACCAATAGTGGGGGATTTAAATCTTGAGACATCCAAAGATGTTGAAATTGGAGAAGTGTTCAAGAGCTGGAGGTACAGAGAGGGGGACATGATCATGAAAGGGTGTGAAATCGTTATGTTCTAATTTGGACATATATTTTAAGCTACTTTCGGAACAAAATTTTCCATTTTCAAAATATATAAATATACATATTTATAACTTTCTCTTTTCTTAAAAAAAAAACCAAAACATCCCCTTCCCTCCCTTCCTCTTCCCAGTATGAATCTGTACACTGTCAGGGCTTACAATTGGGTTTAAAAAAGAAAATCTTCATTGGGGAGGTCACATTTTTAAAATCATCATAGCAGCTTTTTATATTTGGCCTCTGTATAGTCCAGATATGATGGCCATATTTTTATAACTATATTATATTAACTTTTTAAATTGTATGTGATTTTTTTTCATAGGAATACAACTCTTCATCTCTGTCTTCCATTGTGCTGTATGTAGAGGGGAGTCAGCTTTCCAAATAATCGCAACACATTTGTTTTGACACAGCTAAAGCTATTTTAACAAATGAAATTTGGAATTTAGTTAGCTTATTACTTAGTTCAATAGAATTTCCCAAAGGATAAAGCTTCGGGTCATCAGCAAAGGTCACCTCTATATTTCCTTATTAGGATAACATTGGGATCTCTTCTGGGGAAGGTCGGACCTGTACAAGAGGGACGGACTCCACTTGAACTGGAGGGGGACCAATGTGCTGGCAAGCAGATTTGCTAGAGCTGTGGGGGAAGGTTTAAACTAGTTTGGCAGGGGGGTGGGGAACAGAGTGTGAGAGCAGTGTCCAGGGAGTATGGCCACCTAGATAGGAATAAAAAAGATAACAAAGGTAGGATGGAGATTAGGGTAGAAGGTAAAAAAGAGAATATATGTGAGGGTCATTCTCTGAGATGCATATATTTTAATGCAAGAAGCATAGTGAACAAGGTAGATGAGCTGAGAGCATGGATAGATACTTGGGGTCACGATATTGTGGCAATTAGTGAGACCTGGCTACAGGAGGGGCAGGACTGGCAACTTAATATGATGTGATAGGTCAGGGGGTAAAAAAGGAGGAGTTGCTCTGCTTGTTAAGGAGGACATTATTGCCCTGAGGTGGCAGGATGGTATGGAGGGATCGACCAGTGAGGCTGTTTGGGTGGAATTGAGGGGTGGAGGAGGCAAGAGGGTGCTAATAGGGGTGTATTACAGACCACCAAATGGGCCAAGAAAATTAGAGGAACAAATTTGTAGGGAGATAACGTATATGTGTGAAAATCATAAGGTAGTGATCATGGGAGATTTTAACTTCCCACACATTGATTGGGATACCCATGCGGTTAGAGGGCTGGATGGGCTGGAGTTGTTAAATGTGTTCAGGATTGTTTTCTAAATCAGTTAATAGAAGAAGCGACTCAGGACGGTGTAATACTGGATCTCCTGTTAGGGGACGAGCTAGGTCAGGTAGCGGATATTCATGTTGGAGAACCAATTGGGTCTAGTGATCATAATTCTGGTAGTTTTAGGGAAGAGCAAGGAGAGGCCTAAAGTTGAGGTTCTGGATTGGAAAAGAGCAAATTTCGAAGGAATAAGAAGGGATTTGGGGAGTATTGAGTGGGACAGGAATTTTCAGTTAAGGATGTTAATGAAAAACCGAGGATATTCAAAAAATACATTTTGAGGGTAGAGAGTAGTTATGTCCCAGTGTGGATCAAAGGAAAGGCTGGAAGTCATAGGGAGGCTTGGTTTTCGAGGAATATTGGAAATTTGGTTAGGAGAAAAAGGGAGGTGTACAAGAGGTATAAAGAGCAGGGAGCTGAGAAGTTGAAGGAAAACTACAAGGAGTGTAGAAGGAATCTTAAGAAAGAAATTAGAAAGGCCAAAAAAAGGCATGAAGAGGCTTTGACTGACAGTAAAAATAAATCCAAAGGGTTTCTATAAGTACATTAAAAGTAAAAGATTAGTGAGAGATAAAATTGGACCCCTTGTACATAGCGAGGGTAGGCTGAGTGAGAAGTCTGAGGAAATGGGGGAAATTTTGAATGATTTCTTTGCCTCGGTATTCACTAGGGAAAAAAATGTTGAACCAGTTCAAGTAAAGAAAAATAGTGGGGAGGTCATGAAGCATACAAGGATAAAAACCGAGGAGGTAGTGATGGCTGTGTTAAAAAAGATAAAGGTGGATAAATCTCCCGGACCGGACAAAATATTCCCAAGGACACTCAGGGAGGGTAGTAGATAGTTAGTGGGGCCATTAACAGAGATATTTAGGATGTCACTGGCCATGGGGGTGGTGCCAAAGGATTGGAGGGTGGCGCATGTGGTTCCTCTGTTTAAGAAAGGGTCCAAATGCAAACCTGGGAATTATAGGCCTGTAAGTCTGACGTCTGTGGCAAGTTGATGGAAAGTGTTCTGAGGGATGCTATTTACAAATTTTTGGAGGTACAGGAGTTGATAGGGAGTAATCGGCATGGTTTTGTCAGGTGTAGATCATGCTTGACAAGCCTGATTGAGTTCTTCGAGGGGGTTACAAAAAAGGTTGATGAAGGGAAAGCTGTGGATGTTGTCTATTTGGACTTTAGTAAAGCTTTTGACAAAGTTCCCCACAGGAGGTTAGGAAAAAAGGTGGAGGCATTAGGTATAAATAAAGAGGTAGTGAAATGGATTCAGCAGTGGTTGGATGGGAGGTGTCAGAGAGTAGTGGTAGAGAATTGTTTGTCCAATTGGAGGTCGGTGACTAGTGGAGTTCCTCAGGGTTCGGTCCTGGGTCCACTATTATTTGTTATATATATTAACGATCTGGATGTAGGGGTGGAGAATTGGATAAGCAAGTTTGCGGATGATACAAAGATTGGTGGTGTTGTGGACAGTGAGGTAGATTACCGTAGATTAAAAGGTGATTTAGGAAGGCTGGAGGTGTGGGCTGAGAAATGGCTGATGGAATTTAATACAGATAAATGTGAGGTGCTATATTTTGGAAAGGCAAATTTAAATAGGTCATATACATTGAATGGTAGACAATTGAGGAGTGCAGAGCAACAAAGGGATTTAGGAGTTATGGTAAATAGTACCCTCAAGGCTGATACTCAGGTAGATGGTGTGGTGAAGAAGGCATTTGGAATGTTGGCCTTCATAAATCGGAGTATTGAATTCAAGAGTAGGGAAGTTATGATGAAATTGTACAAGGCATTGGTGAGGCCAAATATGGAGTACTGTGTACAGTTTTGGTCACCAAATTATAGGAAAGATATAAACAAAATAGAGAGAGTGCAGAGAAGGTTCACGAGAATGTTGACAGGATTTCAGGGTCTGAGTTACAGGGAAAGGTTGTGCAGACTGGGGCTTTTTTCTCTGTAGCGTAGAAGATTGAGAGGGGACTTGATAGAGGTGTTTAAGATTTTAAAAGAGATAGACAGAGTAAATGTGGATAGGCTTTTTCAATTAAGACAGGGAGAGATTCAAACTAGAGGGCATGGTTTAAGAATGAAGGGGGAAAATTATAAGGGGAACATGAGGGGAAATTTCTTTACGCAGAGGGTGGTGGGGATGTGAAATGAGCTTCTGGCAGACGTGGTCGAGGCGGGATCATTGGTTACATTTAAGGAAAGACTGGATCGTTACATGGATAGGAGGGGACTAGAGGGGTATGGACCGGGTGCTGGTCAGTGGGACTAGGAGGGTGGGGATTTGCTACGGCATGGACTAGTAGGGCCGAACTGGCCTGTTCTGTGCTGTAAGTGGTTATATGGTTATATGATTATTTCAGTAATATCCTGTCAGAAAGATCTCACTTTCACACACCACCACATAGCATGTAAAACATTCCTATATTTCTGATTTTGATTTATGCAACTTCTGTGGTGTGAGATATAATTGGTGTAGGAAATTATATTGCACTAATCCATATCTTGCATTTATAATTGAAGTTATACTATCCGAACACCAATCAAGCCAGCATCTTTTCATCATTGTGCCTCCTAGATCTGACTCCCATCTTGCTTTTGATCTCTGCAAAGTACATTCTAGATATAAATATAGGTGTATTCTCCAGCCAAATTGTTCATTCCATCTCACTAACTTCAGGTGGGGCCAAGTTTAATTCCCATCTTTCTCTTAAGAACATCTTAACTAGAGAAACTAGAAGAATGACCCATTAGCTACTCCATACTTATTTCTTAGTTGTTCAAAAGACACGAGAGATCCTTCCATATAACAATCAACATATTTTATTCCTTTCTCATACCATGAATTCAATATTTTGTTATCCAGATTCATAGGCAGTAGTACAGAGATATTTAGGATGTCACTGGCCATGGGGGTGGTGCCAAAGGATTGGAGGGTATTGAGTGGGACAGGATATTTTCAGTTAAGGATGTTAATGAAAAACCGAGGATATTCAAAAAATACATTTTGAGGGTACAGAGTAGTTATGTCCCAGTGTGGATCAAAGGAAAGGCTGGAAGTCATAGGGAGGCTTGGTTTTCGAGGAATATTGGAAATTTGGTTAGGAGAAAAAGGGAGGTGTACAAGAGGTATAAAGAGCAGGGAGCTGCTCTTTATGGTGTCCTCAGTGATATATTTGGTATTTTCCCCGATACATTCATTTATTTCTTGCCATATCCTAACATGTGCAGGATTATCCATTTTTTTGTTATTAATTTGATATTCCACTTATAAATGAGCTCCTTCATTGTCTCCTCTTATTGAATTCAGTCCCATTGGAATCCACAAAGGGGGGACTATTTTCTTCAGAGAAAGTTGATAAAAATCTTATAATATATATATATATAATACTTCTTAAAATTCAGAAGTTTAAGTCCTCCCTGTTTATAGTCCGATGATAACTTCTCCGGTGCGATTCTTGGTACTTTGTTATTCCATACAAATTGTCTTATATAATTATTCAATAGTTTAAAGAAGATTTTAGTTAGTACAATAGGCATTACCTTCATTTTTATACAATTTACCATTCTTATTAATGTAATTGTCAGATCTTTCCATTTCTGTAATTTTTTTTCTATTTCTTCTAGTAGAAGGGAATAATTAAGCTTATGCAAGTTCTGTAAATTATCATCATTTTTCCTAAATATTTAATTCCATCCTTCTTCCATTTAAATCTACTGCCATTTTGGTAACTTTCATAATCAAAGTTCTGCAATGGCATTATCTCACTTTTATCCATATTTATTTTATATCCTGATATTCTTCCATATTTTTCTAATTTTTTGTTATCTTATCAGTGATTCAACTGGGTCAGACATAATACATAATTGCACATAATCAGCAAATAAATTAATTTTATGTCCTTCTTGTCCAAGTTTGAAGGCCTTAATATCTGGATCTTTTCTTATAGTCTATGACTGAGGTTCAATAGCTAATATGAATAATGCCAGAGATAGAGGATACCTCTGTCTACTTGATCTACTCAAGGGAAAAATAGATGACATTAGTTTATTAGTTATAATTTTAGCTTGTGGCTAATATTTTTTTATCTCATTTATAAGTTTTCTGCCTACACCTAATATTTCCATTGTTTTATATAAGAAATACCATTCTAGTCAGTCGAATGCCTTTTCTGCATCTAAAGAAATAGCTATGTTTGGATTCAGCCTTAATTTTTCCATATGTTATATTGAATAATCTACTAAGGCTATTTGGAGAATGTGTTCCTTTAACAAATCCTGCCTGATCTGCATATATTAATTTTGGTAAATACTCACCCAATCTATAATTTTATGGCCTGCATTCAGAAGTGATATTAGTCTAAATTATGAGGTTTTTTGTGGATCTCTACCTTTCTTCCATAGCACTGTAATTATGGCAGTTGAACAAGTTTCCAGGAGGGTCTCTGTCTCCACCGCCTGGTCCAACACATCTATCAAAAGAGGCACCAACAAATCTTTAAATTGTCTGTAGAACTCAGGAGGGAACCCATCTTCCCCTGGGGACTTATTAGCTTGTAAAATACCTCGAGCTTTCTTTATTTATTCCTTTGTAAAAGGAGTATCGAAATCATATTTTTCTCTCTCGCTTCTAATTTAGGAAGTTCAACATTTTGTTAAAAATTCTTTCATTTCATTTATATCCCCAGCTAATTTTGATTTTTAGAGTTTCATATCGTTTTGTCTAAATGTATTATTTATTTCTTTTTGATTATATATTTATAGTATCAGTTTCTGTTTCTATTGCATTTATCATTCTGGATGACTCCCCTACTTTTACCTGCCAAGATAACACTTTATGTGCCTGTTCTCCTAGCTCATAATATTTTTGTTTAGCTTTTACTATCATTTTTTTCCATTCTATGTTTGCAGTGTATTATTTTGTAACTCTTTGTTCTCCAACTTTTTTTTGTGTTCCTGATACCCCTTTTTGCAATTTCTTTCTCTAAACCTTCCAATTCACACATACTCTCTCAAGATTTTTAGTACAAGAAATAATTTGTCCCCTCAAGTAAGCTTTAAGCATATCCCAAATTAGAAAACTATTGTCAGTGGAAGGAAGATGGCTTTCACAAATTATTTCTATCTGTCTCTTAATAAATTCACAAAAATCCTTCTTCTTTAGTAATTTAGCATTGAGGCACTATCTGTACATACTTCTTTGCTTTTCCATTATCGTAATAGTTAAGTCTTGCCAAATACTCCATTTTTACCACTCTACTTTGTAATTGGGCAGACATTAAAAATAGGGCAATCCTTGTATGTGAATCATGTTCCCTTGGATAGAATGAATAGTCTCTTTCTAAGGGGTTGAGCCACCTCCATGTATCAATTAAATTTAAATCCTTCATAAATGATAATGTCATTTTTGTAGCTTTTTCCCTTGTTATTGCCCAATATTTGATCTAAAAAAAAATTGAAATATCCTCCAATCAATATATTTTGTTTTCCTCCTCCAGTTTTAAAAACTATATCATTCATAAAGACTTCTTCATAGTTTGGGCTATAAATATTCATAAGTGTCCATGATTCTGCATAAATTTCACCATGTGCCATTACAAATCTTCCAGCTTGATCAGGTAATGTCTCTTCTATTATTATTGGTATATTTTTATTAATTAAAATCACTGCACCTCTTTCTTTTGATCCAAATGAAGATGATATTACTTGTATCACCCATCCTCTTTTTAATTTTGTGTGTTCCAATTTGGTAAGAGGTGTTTCTTATAAATAGACTATACCTCCCTTTAATTTTTTTTAAGTATGCCTAGACCCATTTTCTCTTCACCTGTCCATTAATTCCATTAACATCTTTCTAGGTCTTTTGCATGGCCACATCCCCAAAACAAAAATATTTTTTTCAGAAATCACAATAGAAAAATGAATATCAAATTCAATAGTGTACAGTAGTGCTGCCATTGGTGCAGACCCAGGAGAATGGAAAGCAGATGTTCAGTGTTGCTCTGGAGGTTTCAACTGCCCTTTCTCAATGCCAATGGTTCCTTCAGTGCTGGTCAAGAAGCTACAAATTCTAGGCCTCTGTACCCTACTCTGCAACTGGATCCTTGACTTTCTCATTGGAAGACCACAGTCAGTATGAATTGGAAACACTGCCTCCTCCTCACTGATCATCAACACAGGTGCCCCCAAAGGATGCATACTTAACTCACTGCTCTACTCATTATACAGCAATAACTGTGTAGCCAGGCATAATTCCAATGCCATCTACGTTCGTTTGCTCATGAAACCACAGCTGTCGGCAGAATTACAAATGACAATGAGGAAGCGTACAGGAGGGAGATAGATCAGCACATTGAGTGGTATAATGATAACAACCTTGTGCTCAATGCCAGCAAGATGATGATTGTGGACATCAGGAGGAAGTCAGGGGAACATGACCCAGTCCTCATCGAGGGTTCAGTAGTGGAGAGAATCAAGAACTTCAAATTCCTGGGTGTCAGCATCTCCGATGATCTGTCCCGGAGCCTCCATATTGATGTAATCTCAAAGAAGGCTCGCCAGTGGCTATACTTTGTGAGGTGTCTAAAGCGGTTCAGTATGTCTCTGAAAACTCTTGTAAACTTTTACAGATGTACCGTGGAGAGCATTCTGGCTGGTTGCATCACTGCCTGGTATGGAGGCATCAACTCTTAGGTCAAAAATAAACTCCATAGAGTTATTCATTTGGCCTGCAACATCACAGGCACCAGACTCCATTCCATCAAGGACATCTACATGAGGCAGTCTTAAAAAAACCAGCCTCTATTCTCAAAGACCTTCACCACCAAGGCCATGACCTCTTCACTCTGCTTCCATTGGGGAAAATGTACAGGAGCCTAAACACGAGCACTCAAAGGCACAAGGACAGCTTCTTCCCCACTGTCATCAGATTCCTGAATAATCAATGAACCAAAGACACGGCATTACTTTTCGTGCACTCATTTTGTTATTATTATTTTATTTTTTAAGTAATGTTGTAAGATGGTTATATATGAATGTTTGCACTATGATGCTGAGCAAAACACTGAATTTCGTGACTTGTTCATGACAATAAATCCTGATACAGGCTTAAAAGTCTTGTTAAAGCAGCCAGCAGCATTTTATTTTAAAATCCTGAAACCTTGTGGTCTGTGGCCTAGATTGTGGCGCTATGCTCGGCAGCATCCATGAAGGGTTGCAGACTCTGGGGGGAGTAGCAGACCAGTGCACAGCACCAGAAATGGGAAGAACACCCCCTTCCCCCCCCACCCCCATGTTGAGGAGGAGAAGCAGAGGTGATGACCTATAGTTCAGTGACTATGGCAGCAAATCACCAGCTGAAGAACCTACAAAGGCTGAGGGAAATGTGCAGTCAGAGGACCCGCATGGACTGCAGGTCACTGGCTCATGGGAACTAGATATCGGAACCAGGATTCAAGAGGGTGCTGAGGGCAAGAAAGGCTCCCAGGACCTGGAGGTTTCCTGATCATATTGGATGTTTGGATTTGGAGCTCAGGTTGCCGATGGTTTGAACTGGAGTCTGTACAGTTGCAGGATTGCTGGAGGCAAATTCACAGACACTCAGTGATTCGAAAGGGACTCTTTTGCTTCTCTTTTTCTTGTACTGTTAGGGATGCCGGGCAACACTAATGGTGACCCTTTGTCTGTCTTACAGCAGGCAGTAGGCAATTTCATGTCATATTGCGTGACAATGAAGGAATCTTGAATTTTGAAATTCCAATGCTCCCTCACCCACTTTGCTTTACTCTTCAAATCACAGTTAAAGAATGCAAATCTTAAAAATGGAGTCGGCAAGGAGAAAGTACATAAAAGAAGATCTGTAATAGCTGAAAAACTAAGATAGTATAATAGGAAAATGCCATAGTAGAAAAATAATGGTACATGATAACCTCAAACTCATTTAATAATGGATCTGGTTAAAAATAGTTCATGGAAATACATCAGTGTGTTTTATTCATAAAGCCTAATCATTTCATAATGACAAGCTCATTACAAGATTTAAGAGAATATCATTCAATTCTTTTCTAGTAACAGTAATGTGGTGGCACAGTTGGTCTAGCTGTTAGCGCAACAGCTTTACAGCGCCAGCGATCGGGACTGGGGTTTGAATCCCGTGCTGTCTGAAAGGAGTTTGTATGTTCTCCCTGTGACTGTGTGGGTTTTCCCCGCGGGCTTCAGTTTCCTCCCACCATTCAAAACGTATTGGGGGGTTGTAGGTTAATTAGGTGTAAATTGGGCGTCATGGACTCATAGGCCGAAAGGGCCCATTACTGTGCTGTATGTCTAAATTTTTTAAATAAAATGTAATATTGTGCTTTCAGGAGCGAAAAGTAGAATAATATTGGACACATCATAAGGAGTAATCACTCCCATCTTAGCAATAACACAATTGGAAGCATAGTATTGCTATTCCATAATGTCGCCTTTAATTGAACAGCCATCATCTCCTCCAAAGGACAACTTTACACTACTTCCATTTGCCATCATGGCTTCAAAATTAGTTTGGAAAATTGCAGTTAAAATAGAACTGTCTACACTGCTACATAAGTATGATGAGGTCACACAAGTTCAGTTCATACATTACTTGCACAGCATGAACATCTGTGCTCCTCTAATGTTGACCCTTTGAGCACATTTAATGGACTTCACTCTAGTCACACAATTTCACCGACTCCATTGTGTCTGCTCCAAGGTCAACACATTCAGCTGGTTTCCATCTACTATTGTTGGCAGAACTCTCAACCATACTGGCTCCATTTTCTGTGCTTCTCTTCTCACTTCCCGTGTTCCCCTGATGAACAGGCCCCCTGTATAGCCGAGGTGAGGAGAACCCTATTCAGGGTGAACCCACACAAGGCAGTAGGACTTGACAGCGTACCTGGTCAGGTACTGAAGGACTACACAGACCAATTGACGGAGGTCTTCATGGACATCTTCAACACCTCATTGCAGCAGTCTAATGTTCCCGCAGGGTTTAAGACAGCCAGCATCATCCCAGTACCCAAGAGTACAACATGAATGCTTTGAGCAGTTCGTGATGGAATGTACTAAAGCGCACCTCCCAGGGATGCTGGATCCATTTCAATTTGCTTATAGAAGAAACTATTTCACAGACGATGCTATAGCCTTGTCACCTCACTCCATCCTGGCCCACCTGGAGAACAACGTCTCATGCGCCAGGCTGTTGTTAATTGACTTCAGTCCAGGTCAATAGCAGAATATTGAGCGCGATTGTGCTGAGCAATAGCGCACCTCAGAGCTGTGTGTTCAGCCCGCTCATGTTCACGTTATTGACCCACGACTGCATCGCCAGATCCAGTTCCAACAGGGTCATGAAGTTTGCAGATGACACAACAGTAGTTGGTTCATCAGCAACAACGAGTTGCACTACAAAGAGATAGAAAATCTTGTGAAATGGCTTGAAAGTAACAACTTGAATCTCATTGGGGTCAAGATGAAGGAGATTATTGCAGTCTTCAGGAGGACCAAGAACGACCACCTTCCACTACACATCAACAACTCTGTAGTAGAGTGGTAGTAGAGAATTAAATAGTGACCTATCATGGACGCAACTGCGATTGAACTTCCTGAGAAGACTGAACCAGGCAAGGATACCGGGTACCATTAAATCAACCTTCTATAGGAGCTCTTTCAAGAGTGTCCTCGCTGACTGCATCAGTGTGGAACGGTTGCTGCAGAGAAATGGATCAGAGGTCAATCTACAGAACCATAAGTGGCAGAGAGGATTGCTGGAGTCTCCCTCCCCACCATCAACATGATCCACCAGGATTGTTGTCTGAAGAGGACACGCAAAATCATTGAGGACCTCTTCCACCCTGCACACAGCATCTTTCAGCTGCTCCCATCAGGGAAGAGATAGAGGAATATCACCAGGCTGAAGAAAAGATTTTTCCCACAGGCAATGAAAATGCTGAATGTCCAAAGGAATTGCTCACACTAACCATCCGAGACTCTCATTTGTACAAAACAATGTATATTTATTTATTTATATAGATAGAATGCTTGTCCTACATATGTATTTTTGTATGTGTGTTATGTCTCGTTGTGTGTCTGCATGTTTTTGCACTGAGAACTGGAGAATGCTGTTTTGTCAGGTTGTACTTGTACAATCAGTTAACAATAAAATTGACTTGACAACATCTACTATCATGCCTTCATCAAGCTTCAGGGATGCAAATTCTATAAGCAAATTGAAATGGATCCAGCATCCCTGGGAGGTGCACTTTAATACATTCCATCAAAAAGCTCAGCTAAAATTTTGAGACATGGATCAAGGTGTAGCCAGAATGTAGATCAACCTTGGCCTGCTGCATCACAGAGCGGTACAGTTGCTGTAGAGCAGTGGTTTTCAAACACTTTCTTTCCACTCACATACCACCTTAAGAAATCCCTATGCCATAGGTGCTAAGTAATTAGTAAGGGATTACTTAAGGTGGTGCGTGAGTGGGAAAAAAAGTTTGAGAATCACTGCTTTAGACCCAATTGTTACTGAAATAATTTGCTTGAAAAAAATTGTCATTGGCCCATTTCTTTTGAAGTTATGAAACTGTGCATATAACAAGTCAATTAGGTACAATTAAAACAGTGGTTTTCAAACTTTTTCTTTCCACTCATATACCACCTTAAATAATCTCTTACTAATCACAGAGTACCTATGGCATAGGATTACTTAAAATGATATACGAGTGGAAAGAAAAAGTTTGAAAACCACTGCTGTAGAGGAATGGATTGGAGGTTAATCCATAGGACCATAAGAGTGGCAGAGAGGATCGCTGGAATTTCCCTCCCCTCTGCCAACACCCACCATTGACGTGATCTAACGGGAATGTTGACTGAAAAGGTCATGCAAAAGTCATTGTAGACCCCTTCCACTCTGCACAGCATCTTTTAGCTGCTCCTGTCAGGAAAGAGATACAGGAGGATCAGAGTCAGCGCCACCAGGCTGAGGAACAGTTTATTCCTACAGGCAGTGAGAATAAGAACAAACAAAAGAACTGCTCACACTAACCACCCGAGACCATCATATTTAAGAAACAATATTAATTTATGTATTTGTGTATATGAATACTTAACGTGCTAAGTATTGTTTGTCCATGTGTGTGTTATGTCTGGTTGTGTGTCTGCATGTTTTTGCACCAAGGACCGGAGAACACTGTTTCGCTGGGATGTACTTGTACAATTAAATGACAAACTTGACTTGACTTTCTCACTTCACTCTCACTTACCAACTACCAATTGGATCATTCCCTCCAATTTCTGGCACCTCAATAAGATGCCATCACCAGACTCATCATCCTCCCCTCTTTCAGCATTCTGGATGGGTCATTCTCTCCACTATTCCCTATATCATTCATCTGAATCCACTCCCCATCTCAGCATCTTCTGATGCAACCACAAGAGATGCCACACCAGCCAATTGATCTTTGTCTTGTCACCATGTTGGGACTCAGCTCTACTCCCAATTGGTCTTCCTCCTGCTAAGTGTATTGTGGTCAATGGTCACAATACACATGACACCTCGACATTAAGGAAATCTACACAGATTGGGTTGACTACTGTAAAATCCCTAGCACCCGGCAATGACAGGAATTGGTAGATGCCGGTTATGTGTATTTTCCAGTTGCTTGAGGCCACGTGTTGTGTGAATGGAGAACTAATGGCGAAGCCTGTAAATTTTAAAGTTCAATAATTTTATCCATTTATTTTCCATGATTTTTTGGCTAGTTGTTTGAATTCCATATAACAGGGATTTTACTGTATTTTGCAAGTCCTTAATCAATTTGCAGAGATGACCCTAAATTTCTAATTGCCTTTACTATCCCTACTCTGACATCCATTTTTGGCCCCTTGCAATGTCCTAATGAAGCCAAAGTAAACTCAGAAATCTTCTGATTTGGCACATCACAGCCATTGGGATAATATTAAACTGAACAATTTCAGATTACCATCATTTCCAATTTGCACCACAAACTGAAATTTTAAGTTTCACATGGCACAGCAATAGGCCCTTGAGTCCGTCATGCACATGTCATCAATGCTGATCTCATTTACCAGTCCATAATTTTCTTTGGCTCACCAACCCAAGTGCTTCTTGAACTACTTAAATGCTGTGAGGGGGCCACTCACTCAAGCAGTTCATTTCAGATTCTAATCATCCTCAGATCCCCTCTAAACCTTTTATTCTTCTCCTTTGCCCGTGCCTCCAAGTTTCAGAAAGGCTTTGAGAAGAGTTTCTTTGGAAGAACATTTCTAGCATATTTTACTTTTATTTCAGATTTCCAACATCCACACTGATCTATATCTCACAATTCCAGCACTTCTTTTATTTTCATTCATCTCTCTTTTGCTTCTTTCAGACGGATCAGCCTTGATGAAGAGCTCAAGCCAGAAATAATTTTTAAAAAAATCTTTATCTTAGCTACATAAAGGACACTGTTTGATCTGCTGAGTTTCTCCAGCATTGCAATTTTACTTCAATCATGGTGTCTGCAGACTGTCGTGTTTTATTCCTCTCAGCTGTGATGAATAAACCTTCAATGACCACTTTCAATTGTCACCATCAAGACCTGGCATTGAGCCGCAGATGGTCTCCAAGCTGTCAATTGCCCTCTCTTTTATTTCTCCACCCTTCTCTGCAACTTAAAACATATTTCAACTTTTAGTGATATTGAAAGGCCTTTGAACTGAAATGATAACTCTCTCCACAGTTGTTACTTGGCCTCCTGACTATTTTCAGTTTTTTCTGTTTCAGTTTCAGATTTCCAGCATCTGCAGTTTTTTGATTTTCCAAATTGGGCTCTGACACCATTTGTGACCGTAGTTTTATCTATCCTTAAAGTCTTTCATCCACTGTTGTGAATTGGAAAGGCCAGTGCTGAATACAGAGCGGTCAATCTGAAAACACTGGGTAGGCAATAAGCAAAATAATAGCACAAAAAAAAAGAATCGAGAAGCCCAAGGACAATATCAAATCAGAAATTGCACATATTTAATTGAGTGAATAAATATTTAATGTTTGAATTTCTTTCCTCGTGGGATAGATTATATTTGTGGAATCTAATATGGCTGATGAGGATCAGCAAAATATTTCAAGGTGAAGTAATTAGTAATTCAATAAAATGTTTGAGATTTTTTTTACTTAATGTTCACATTAAATCCTGAAATAGAATTTGCACAAGACAAGTTGGCTGGGTAATCTACTGATAGAGAAGATGAGGACAACACACTCAGGAAGTCTAATGGTTTCTTAGCCTGTACTTCAAGGAAGTCAAAACCTTTCTGCAATGGTGAATCACCTGCAACACCTTGTGGAGATTTGGTCCCTCTGTGCAAAGAATGGGTACCATGAAAGGTCAATAGACAAACTACAGATTTAGGATTCAATCTAACAAAACGTAATTGGAGAAAGTGTACCTATACTCTTCAGCATTTTGAAGAATGGAAGTCAATTCTCTACAATCCATAATATTCTTTTAAGATGTGGCAGGGTTCGAGAGGGTGCTGAGCACAAGAAGGGCTCCTGAAGGGCCTCAGGTGCTGAAAGCTTCCTGATGGTATCGGAGTTTTGGATCTGGACCTCGGGTGCCAATGGAGAGAATAGGGGTCTGTGCGGCTGCAGAAGCTTTGGGAGCACTGGAGGTGGATCTATGGACACTCAGTGACTCCAAAGGGACACTTTTACTTCTCTTTCTCTTACTATAAGGGGCGGCAGGCAATACTAATGGTGACTCTTTGCCTGGCTGTCAGCAGACTAAAGGAAATTTTGTGCAATATTACATTTTCTATTTTATTGCATGACAATAAAAGAATCATGAATCAATGCTGAGAAGCCACTTCTTCTCTGTAAAGGTTGGGGTGGGAGGTTCATGGTCTGGCATCATGGTCATGGCCCACTATTTATCTCTTATTTATTGTCAATAAAAGAACAGATCATTTGATCAGAACCACTGCTTTTGTGGAAACTTGCTGTCCTGGTAGTACACCGATTCAGTGACCTGGAAACTGTGATGCAAATGTTACTTGCCTCCTATCTGCTCAAGCTAGGCTTTTCAGCTGAACGGCACAGACTGTTTCAAGATCCAAGGAACTGCAAATGGAACTGAGCATTGCAATCATCCATAAAATATTCCCACTTCTGACCTAGTGTGCATGAATTGCTGATGTGGTTGGGCTAAGAATACCATCTTGAGGAGCTCCTGCAGTGATGTCCTGGGGCTTGGATGATGAGCGTCTAATAACTCCAGTCCTTTGCATGTAGCACAATGACTCTTAATGAAGAGTTTTCCCCTCGTTTTAAGTTTTATTAGGTCTCATTGGAGCCACACTGGATACCATTCAGATGTCAAGGACAGGCATTCTCATTTTGTAACAGACAAACTGCTCTTTTAACCATGTTGGTGCAGCAAACTCTGTAGCCGAATGGTCTTGACACATGCCAATCTGAGCATCAGTAACTAGCTTATTAGGGAGTATATGCTATTTGATTATAGTGATGAGATGTTCCTTTACTTTGTGGAGCAGTAATTAATGGGGTGCATTTCCAGACTTTTTAATAAAAACAGGTCACATCTGCAACAGATTCTCCCCCACGTAAAGCAATTTAAAAAAAAATCGTTAAGCATATAGGGAAATAAAAATGCACCATTTTCTTGACAAGTTCCATGCATACACGAAACAAATAACATCTCTCTATATTGGGACTACAAAGCATTGCAGTGCATGAAGACCTTTAGTGAGTTGTAAACCTTTTGTAACAGTTTTCTGTTACTGATGAATCATTGCTTGTTTATAATTTAGTATTACACAAGAACTAGGGAATGCAGCCTCCAGATTGAGTGGAATATGTTTCTCAGAGAGTGGTGATTCTGTGGAATTCGCTGCCCAGGGGAGTAGTGTAGCCGCCCTTATTGAATATATGCAAAATGCATAGATTGTTTGCAAAGTAGGATAAATTAAGGGTTATTGGACAGTGGAAGGGAGGTGGAGCTGAGTCCACCGCAAGATCAGCCATGATCTCATTAAATAGTGGAGTGGACTCAACAGCATAATGGCCTACTCCTGTCCCTATTCCATTGTTCATATACTTCAACAGATAGTTTATACATCTCTCTGTGTTGCAGATCCTGACTTGTGGGCCATATTAGCTAGTGTGGAGGATCAGAACACAGCTAGTATGGAAGGTCTCGCTTGCTGCTGCCTTTCAGCTAACTAACTGACTGCACAAGGATTACAGCCTCTATTTAAAATCAGCAACAATATAAATAAAACCTCATCAGGTGCTTCTAGAAATGAAATAGTGAATCCACCTAATCTTATTATACTTCCATAACAGTATTTAAATACATTTCACTTCTCCTTCATCTCACCTCTAAATGTTACACCAATTCATTACCAACAAAAATTAATACTATATCCTACTGAATTTAAACTCAAAATGTTTTAGCCAGCTCATCAAAATACACATACGGTTGCACGGCAATATAGGCTATTTAAAGGCTAACCAAATTACCCTATAAATAGCCAGTTTAGGATAATGGATATTGATCATTTGGACATTTAATCTCCATTCTCAAAAATACTTATTAGCTCCAGATATTCTGAAATACTGGTGACAGAATATAATTGGATTGAGATAACCAGTATCTCATGTGTGCCCCAGTACTGAGGCCATTTCAAAATCTGCAACAATGGCCTTTTTTCTTAAACACGCATCAATTTTTATAAACAGAGGTAATAATGGATTCAAAATCTACCCAAATGCTACAATTCAGAGATTCCACAAAAATACAAATAATCTGGTAACTTGCAATATTTCTTGCTGCTCTGCTGGAAGCAGCATTTAAGAAAATTGAAAGAGATACAACATCCATTAAAATATGCTGGATGCTTTTAAATGGTGATCAATTGGTTAAAAAAGTTAAGATTGCCGTTTCAGTGAAACACACACCATGATGTCTGTCAGAAATGAATACAAGCTGGAGTACTATGAAGAAATTTGTCTTGAAGAAACAAAGTCTTGATAAAGGGTCCTGACCTGACCTTACCAATTCTACTTATGGATGATGTCTGACCTGTCAAGTTCATTGTTTGTTCAAGATATATAATCGTTGTTACTATGTTCAATGAACTTGGCTGATGTTTCTTGGGACAAATCATTACAGGGGAACCAGGGAGAGAGACTACTTCTAATTGTTCTCTGGTGGGGCTGTTTTCCCTTCTGCCTGTCCATGTTGGGAAGGGGAGTGGTCTTTATAAAATCACATACCCAAAGGGCTCTTTATTTTGATTCCTGTGGCAAAGAACTGTTAGCATTTATTGCCCAGGCTAAAAAAAAATTTGCAACCTACTAAACACGTTGGAAATTTTTAAAGGATCTAACTACGTTTTAGTATTCTAATTATTTATATAGATCAAGTATTTTATAACCATATAACCATTTACGGAGCAGAAACAGGCCATGTTGGCCTTTCGAGTCCGTCGGTTCACTGGTTTTGTGCGCCCTCTTACCTTTAGCTCCTTGAAGAATTTGAATTCTCATCCTTCTTCCTCCAAAGAAGGAAGCACTAGGTCTGCTAATCTTTAGGCTGTTGAGTTTCCTGCAATATAATATTGAGTATGACTCCAGGGTGTGAAGGGCAGTACAGCAATAATTCAAAGCTCTGGGTATAGATGTGGCCAACTTGTGTCCTGACAAACCACTTCTCAAATCAATGAGGGACTGCTTAGCCCTTGTATTGATGAGCTGCTTGTGTTTACAGAGTTGTTTCTTCAATGTAACATAATGCACATAAAATGGATTTTAAAAATTTTACTTATTATTTATACTGACTGGTATTTAGACAAAAGCAACATTTGGAAGAGGGGATGGAACAGGCTGCAGAGCTGGAGGAAGTTTAAGATCTCACGCACTTGGTCAAGGTCAGTGAAAACATTAGCAAATCACATCTCTTAGCAACTGCACCACTAGATCACACATTACTCTCTCTGTACACCACACTATCATTTATCTAATTAATCACCAACAGCTATGCCTAACACCTAGCCTTATATCACATCCTGGCGCACTTTGCAGGGAGGATCTTTCTCCTGGTTGGGTATCTAATATCTGGGGTCATAATGTCAGGATACAGGAGAGGATACTTAGGATTGAAATGAGGACAAGTCTCATGTCATTCAACAGCATTGCTAAAGCCCAAACCCCTACCATTGACATCATCAGGTTTTCCATCGACAAGAAATGGAACTGGACCCCACATTCCTTCTTGTGCCTGTAATACATAGTTGGAGGCTTGGCCTTGTTGGCAACTTGTTGAACTCTTGAATTTGTAAAGCTGTTCTATCATCCACAAATTAGAGCAGGTGTACAAAAGAGTTTGTCCCACTTGACATTCTCTAGAATGAACCAATCTTCTTGAATGGTTCTCCACATCTACCACACTAGGTATTCTGTAAGGAGTTTATGTTCTCCCCATGACACATGCTTGTATTCCTCTGGGTTCTCCGGTTTCCTGGCACCCTCCAAAAGCATACGAGGTTGTTGATGAATTGGGTGTATACAGGTATTGTTTAAAATCTTTTCAAGAAAACAGTACTCACAGCTGTGCACCATGTGTGCACATGGCTATAGTTTGCATTATCGTTGCATTATATTATTATTTATAATGTTGGCATCCAATCACCAAGTGCTCCCATTATTGCCCTGAAAACATGAACTTCAGTAACTATCAGCTGTGTGGCTTCATCCGCGTCACACGCCATCCTGACTTCCAAATGTGTTGCCATTCACAGTTGTTAACAGATACAAATCTTGGAAGACTGCACACTGCAGAAGAACCTTCTTGAACAGCTGACAGCCAGAGAGCAGCTCCTTGTCACCTTTCGAAGTGATGATTATTCATTGCTGAACTCTGGCAATGGACGCACTCCTTGCCTAAATAAAATATAGAGGGAGCCGTTCTCCACTGCATAACAGCTTCTGTCTTATCGTGACAAAGGGTTCAGTCCTGGATCATTAGTTATATATCTTTGCCTCCTATGGATGCTGCAAGGGGTGGCGAACCTGTGGACTTCATCACAGGAGATGATGGAGGCCAGTCCATTGAATACAGTAAATATTGATTTATGGACACAAAAGACATCAAGGACATCAGATACTTAACACTGAGACAGAAGACCAGCTTTGATCCTACTGAATGATGGAGCAGGCTATAAAATAGAATGGTGTAGTTCTGATTTATCTTTCACTTCCCTCCAGCTATTCAACATGGGCAGGCACATTATTAAAAACATTGCGACATCGTCATACACTTTTCCCAATTTAAAAATACAGCAGTTACAAGCCCTTCTAGCCCATGCCACCCAAATATCCCAACCTACAACCTCTGTACGCTTTGAAAAGTGGAAGGAAACAGGAACACCCAGAGAAAAGCCATGCAGGTATAAGAATGTACAAACTCCCTCCAGACAGCACTGGTTTTGAAACTGGGTCACTGGTGCTGCAAGCATATTGTACTAACTGTTAAATTAGTTTTTTATTCTTCACTCAACCTTGCAGGACAAAGTAGCAAAACATCAGCCAGCAACCTCAGGCTTGCAGAGGGCAGCCCTGGGGTCCATTGGCTCTGCAGCCTGGAGGTGGTGATGCTGCTGGTCATTACTTGAGCAGTGAGATTTCAGCACAGAGATGAAATCTCTCTCACCACATTCTCTTCTGCACTCATGTCACAAACTCTTCCTATACTGATGGCTTAAAAGTGAGCTTCTTATTTCATACCTCGCCTCGTCAGTTGATGTAACAAGTTCAGTCACAAATCAGGTTCACAGATATCCAGGGAGCTGGTTCAGATATGGGATCCACTCTGACGTGCAGTCAGGTCACCGGGGAATGGCCCCTCATCTACACTGTACCTAAAGAATAAAGTCACATACAAGCCCTCCTCTCAAGGGCTTGAGATAAAATTGATGGAGTCGTTTCCTGACTTCTGATGAGCACAGAACACTGAAGCATTTGGGGCATTGTCAGTCTTCTTCAAAATCTGAGACTGAGTCCTTCTTCCACCATTCCAGAGCTCTGCCTGGTGCTAGGGATCAATAATTTCTGTTGAAATCATACCCAGCTCCACATTACTTGGCAAGTTTGTATTTGCATTGCAGTTCAAGCAGAAGTTGCCTAATGTTTGCCTGATGCGGTGGACGTTCGGACTCTGTCACATCGGCTAGAAGAGTCGAATGACCTGCTTTTCTGTTATGCGCACCCAGCTATTTAGCTGCTCTGTCACACAAGCCAGTTCTGACTAATATTTAAAGAGCCCTTTGACTTCATCCATGTTCTCCAGAAATCTGACAGCTTCATGATGTGGCTAAATCACTGGCCTTGGAAAGAGCATCAGTGGAAAAATGAAGAACGAATTTACAGGTCACTGTTACAACTATATCCTTTATGATCCCTCTGGTGTGATAATTTGATGCAAGTGGCCAGTTGCTGTTCATAGTCGGCGCATCTGAAGCTGTGCTGTTAAGGTGCAGTGCTGTTGCCTTCCAAGGCTTGATCTCTGCAATGAAGCAACTTCCCAGCAGCTTGGGTACAAACCAGGAAACTGGCTGCTGAGAAATATAAGGACAGGAAAAGACAAGAGGGTTTATACCTAGATAGTTGATCAATTTGTTAATGATTTCAACCAAAAGTTAAAATGTTGTTTGGATGATTGACTTGGTTGTGTATTTTCTTCATTAACTCTGTTTACAGGGCTGCTGAGAAGGCACAACAGAAGCTAAGACTCAAAGGTGCTGGTGAAACTCAGCAGGTCTTAGCAGAAACAAAGTATAAAAAAACCAGGACTGCCAGGCTAGGAAACAACTTCTTTCCGCAGGCAGTGAGACTGCTGAACAACCCTAGCAACTGGTAAGTTAGTTATGTATACATTTATTTTAGATGGCTATGTATACATGTTTGTGTGTCAGGGGTACTGTGTGTCCTTGTGCATGCACTGTGGTCCAGAGATACGCTGTTTCATTCAGTTGTATATGTACAATCAAATGACAATAAACTGAAGATCTTGCAGCATCCATAGGAGGCAAAGATATATAACTAATGATCCAGGACTGAACCCTTTGTCACGATAAGACAGAAGCTGTCATGCAGTGGAGAACGGCTCCCTCTATATTTTATTTAGGCAAGGAGTGCGTCCATTGCCAGAGGTCAGCAATGAATAATCATCACTTCGAAAGGTGACAAGGAGCTGCTCTCTGGCTGTCAGCTGTTCAAGAAGGTTCTTCTGCAGTGTGCAGTCTTCCAAGATTTGTATCTGTTAACAACTGTGAATGGCAACACATTTGGAAGTCAGGATGGCGTGTGATGCGGATGAAGCCACACAGCTGATAGTTACTGAAGTTCATGTTTTCAGGGCAACAATGGGAGCACTTGGTGATTGGATGCCAACATTATAAATAATAATATAATGCAACGATAATGCAAACTATAGCCATGTGCACACATGGTGCACAGCTGTGAGTACTGTTTTCTTGAAAAGATTTTAAACAATACCTGTATACACCCAATTCATCAACAACCTCGTATGTTTTTGGAGGGTGCCAGGAAACCGGAGAACCCAGAGGAATACAAGCATGTGTCATGGGGAGAACATAAACTCCTTACAGAATACCTAGTGTGGTAGATGTGGAGAACCATTCAAGAAGATTGGTTCATTCTAGAGAATGTCAAGTGGGACAAACTCTTTTGTACACCTGCTCTAATTTGTGGATGATAGAACAGCTTTACAAATTCAAGAGTTCAACAAGTTGCCAACAAGGCCAAGCCTCCAACTATGTATTACAGGCACAAGAAGGAATGTGGGGTCCAGTTCCATTTCTTGTCGATGGAAAACCTGATGATGTCAATGGTCTGGGGATTAGCAATGATGTTGAATGACATGTGGAAATATTTAAATGCATGCCAAATATGGTCACTGCTGGATAACTACATGAATACAATTACACTTGCCATTTATCATCTCAAGTCAAAATATGTCAGTCTCTCTGCACTGGTGCAGATGGTTATGTTTTGTGGTTATATGGAATTGGATCCTCTACTAAATCATCAGTCATTTCCTGAGGGCAGATTTGTAGACAGACTTTTATTGTTGCCTCTTCCCTTATTTTGGGATGACACCAAAAGTGATACAGTGCCCGTGCTAAAATACACCTCAACCAATGGCTGAAATACCTTGTATTTCTACAATGTAATTTGAAATTCCATGAATCTCACCAATTTAATGCTATTCATGGATTATCATCTAGTTTTCTTACCAAGCACAATAGACTGATTTCCTCGATGATCTATGCACTTAGAGTTCTTTCAAGCAATGAAGCAACATCAGAATTTTACAAAATGGGTACAGCGAGCATTAAGAAATAGGCAAAATTCTGCACGTCACACAGCATCAAAAGAGCTGGGAACAACTGTTAATTGTCAAGGTAAATAATCTTACACTCAATGTAACCAAAACTAAGGAGCAGATTGTTGACTTCAGGAAGGGAAAGCCAGAGGTGTACAATCTAGTGATTATTGGGGGATCAGAGGTGGAGAAGGGCGAGCAAACTTAAGTTCTTGGGAGTCACCAACTTGGAAGATCTTTCCTGGACTCAACACACTAATGGCATCGTGAAAAAGCACATCAGTGCCTCTATTTCCTCAAGAGTTTGCAGAGATCTGGTGTGACACCAGAAACACTGGTAAATTTCTACAGAGGGGTGGTGGAAAAAGTGCTGACCAGCTGCATCACAGTCTGGTACAGGGACACCAATACCCAAGCATAAAGCCCTCCACAGGCAAAACCCTTGAAAACATCGACAGGGTATGCTTCTGTTGGAGAGCAGCAGCAGCAATCATCAAAGATCCACACCACACACACTCTGTTCTCATTTCTGCCATCAGGAAAGAGGTATAAGTGCCACAAGACTCGCACCACCAGGTTCAGGAACAGCTGCTACCCCTCCACCATCAGTCTCCTCAACAACAAACTCAACAGGGACTTATTTAAAGACTCTTGTGCACGTCAATGATTTTTAAAAATTCTCTCTGTATGGCACAGTTCTTTTACATTTGCTATCTGTTTACAGTTCTTTATTTGTATACATGTATACACTGCATACAGTTTTTTTGCACTTCCAATAAGTGGTCATTCTGCCTCACCCACAGGAAAAAAAGAATCTCAGGGTGGTATGTGATATCATGTGTGTACTCTGACAATAAATCTGAAATCTGCTCTTCACTTGTGGTGGACCGAATTGAGAAATAATGAAGATGTCTGCATTGATGGGGGTGTTTTAAGACAGGTATAAATGCTTTGCTGACTAAATTTCAGTAAAGAAATAAATTATTCAGCATCTTTCCTATTACAACTTCCACATTGGAGGCATTTTCTCTAATTCCTTTTCTCAGAATTCTTTGTGTGGGTGAAAGATGGAATAGTTTTGGGAGTGAGAATGATCTGTTTCACCCCGTATTGCTTTAACCAAACATCAAATATATAAAAAGGTGAAGTACAATGTGAAATCCTAATGAGAATCCACACTGCACACGTGGGAAGAGTTGCAGTAATTGCCTTCAAAGTCTCATTAATCAGTGCTGTTTCCTCTTGTTTCATTTGCCACAAGTACCACCTGCATGCAATGGCCCTAGCAACATTGATTGAACCAAGTTTCAAGCCAATCTCTCTCTCTCTCTCTAAACCTTGTTCATTAGTGGCAGCGGCATTAGCTGACTACAGGCTGAAATGCTTTCTTTAGGTTTTAATTTACAAAATAGAGAAATTACAAGCAACACTGCATCTTCTTGCCAAAAATACTGCTTCAGATTGTCAGTGTTGGCAGGTGGCTTTATGACAGTGTTTACCACAAAATAAGATGCTCTTTGTTTGCGTGGAATAAATCACAGTACATGGCACACTGGGGCCAATCTTTGAAAACAGCTGGCATCCTGTGAGAAATGTATGCAATCTTACATTGGATTCCTGTTTGTGCAATTGTTACACAACTATATTCTATGTTTATTAGCAGTTCTTGAAGCAGCATAAATTAAAACCTGACCATTGAAATACATGAGTGAATTTAATAACAGAATAAAATTAAGATATGTAATTTAGCAATAATCAAACCATTCCAAAGGGCATGGCACTCTTGGTATTGAATTAGTAGTGGACTTATCAAAATTCAAAGAAAACAATAGTGAACTTTGTCCTCAAATTATATAGTAAAAGTAGCATGATTTTAAAACAAAACATTGTACCTCATAATTGTTAATTGGGGAAGGGGACTGATTAGAGATAAATGGTGGGGACATGTGTCTGGAGGCAGAGTGGAATTGATCCTAAATGGATAATCTGCTTCTCAATGTTCTCTAGGCAAAGGGAACTTGGTGAATATGAGATCAGAGTAGAACAAGCTAATGTGCAGGAGCTTGTCATGGTTTAGAAAGAGAAAACGCTGGATTTTCTTAAAAACATTTTGATAGACAAGTCTCCAGGACTTGACTGGATTCACCCAGATTATCAAAGGAGAGAAGTGATTGCCAAGTGGTTAATGGCTTGATTCTAACTAGTATTGAGGAACAGAAAGATCTGGGGTCACAGCTATATGACAAAATACGCGGAGGATTGTTAAACAATTAGACTGAGTTAATGAAGGCAAGTGCAGGCTATGTTGTTGACAGCTAACATATTTGTCTGACCAGTTGGTTAGAAAAAAACAGTTGATCCTGAAAAGTATAATGCATTTGATGAATTGTAACAGAAAAAGAATATACAACAGATCAGAAGTTGCTGAGATATGCGGAGGAACACAAAACCCTGATTCTGCAGATCCATGAAGGCAGTGGACAGGCCAATGAGGTGGCTTCAAAGACATGGATTGCTTTATACAAGAACAAGGATCTTTTGCTAGAACTATACCCAACATGGGGTTAGATCATATCTAGTTAACTTACAACTTGAGTGCTGAACCCTATTCTGATCACCTCATCGCAAGTTTTACCAGAGTGTTCAGAAGAAATTTATGAAGATCCTGCCAGGACTGGAAGATTTCAGTAGTGAAAAAGGAGTCGTTTTCCTTCAGGGATGAGTTGCAGACTTCTTGCACTCAAAGAGATTTTCCACCCCCTACCCCCCCACTCCACACACATTTTTTCTTGTTTTATCAGTAGAGTCTTGGAGTTGGTTAATACTCCATCTAGATCCATCAATCTGCACCCGAATCATAGCCCTCTATACCTCTCCCATCCATGAGCCTATCCAAATTAATCATAAAAGTTGTAATCGAACCTTCATCCACAGCCAGCTTGTTCCACTCTCCCATCGCCCTCTGTGTGAAGTTCCCCTTCAAGATTTCACCTTTAAAACATGTCCTCTAGCTCTGGACTCACCCAACCTCAGAGGATAAAACGTGTTTGCATTTACCCAGTCTTTTTGATGGTCCAATGAATAAAGTATTAACCAACTCTAAGTCCCAGCAACATTCTTGTAAATTTTCTCTTTCAATCTTACTGAAATATTTTCTGCAGATAGGTGATCAAAACTGTACAGAATACTCCAAATTTGGCGTCAATGTCTTGTATAACTTTATCATAACATCATACTTCAATTTATGAAGCTTAATGTGCCAAAAGATCTCTTTACAACCCTAATTAACAGTGATGCCACGTTCAAGGGATTGTGCATCTGTATCCCTAGATTTCTCTGTTCTGCCACACTCCACAGTGCCCTACTATTTACCAGGCAAATCCTAGCTTGATTGATCCTCCCAAAGTGCAATACTTTACACCTGACTGCATCAAATTCGATCTGACATTTTACAGCTAATTTTTACAGCTGGTCCAAATCCTGCTGCAAGCTTTGAGAGCCTTTCTCACTGTCCACAACACCTCCAATCCGTAAATTTGCTGATCCAATTTATATCATCCAGATCATTGATATAGATGACAAACAACAATGGACCCAACACTAATTTCTGAGGCATCCCACTGGTCACAGGCCTCTAGTAAGAGAGGAAATGATCTTCTACTGCTCTCTAGTTTCTCCCATAAAGCCAATGTCTAATCTAATTTCCTACCTCATCCTGGATGCCTAGTAGCAGAACCTTCTTGACCAACCTCCCATGCAGGACCTTGTCAAAAGTCTATGTCCATATGTACAACATCCACCATCTTACCTTCATCAACTTTCCTAGTAACCTCCCCAAAAAATCTTTAAGATTGGTGAGACATGATATTTCAATCAAAACACCATGTTGACTATCCCTAATCAGTCCCTATCTACCCAAGTACTTATGTACCTGGTCTCTTTGGATACCTTCCAACAGCTCACCCTGTACTGATGTCTGTTTCACTGGCCTGAATTTTCCAGATTATTCTTAGAGCCTTTCTTAGACAAAAGAATTACATTAGCCATCGTCCAATCCTCTGACTCCTCATTCATGGCTCAGGATGTTAAAGGTTTAAGTTTACCCTTTAAGTTTTACCTACTAAGAAAAATGTCTTTCCTAGTCCCTATTATTTTATGCACCTTGAATAAGTTTCCCTTGAACCTACGTTTTACAAAGTAATTCTGAGACATCCCCTAAAGGGTGACAGAGTGAGAAGCCATCATATTCTAGTCCGAGAGTGCTCATTTGTAGAGCTGTGATTTGAAAACCCTTGGAGGAAGTCTAGAGGGCATGATTCTGTTCCTTTTCCATGGATAGAATGGACCAAAATGCCTCACATTGTAAATGTACTGATTTCTAAGAAATGTACACATCTCCAATTATTACTTTTTACAAGTACAACTGGAGCAGCAAAGTGTTTCTTCCTACCATACAAGCTTATTGACATCAGAATCCTTCTTCCGGTAGACCTGTCAGAATAGCTCGATGTTGTAACATAATTTTCTTTAATTATAATTTAAGGATATATTTATTTTATAAACACAAGTATAGCCAATGTTATCTAGAATTCTACACAAATCTGCTGCAGCCAAGAACACAATACCAAATACAGTAGAATACAGGAAAATTATCCAATGGACTGGTGACGAGTTGTCCCGTGAATAACAAAAAGAATCATAATGCTCAATAATGTACAGGCATTACCATTGAATTCCAAGAGCAGTATTTTTGATGTTCCTCAGACACAATTCCAGGAAAAACTGAACGCAAGAAATGATGCATTCGTTAATCAAATCACGAGAAACATTTGATCACAGTAAGTAAATGTGACATTTACAAGACTGGAAATAAAAGATGACACGGTGTGATCGTTTGAGAAAGCACTTCAAAATAGTGTCAATTCTCCTCCAAGGTGGCATGGTTCAGCAGTACAAAATCAAATGTTTTATTTTGAATATTCAACTAGTGAGCCTGAAAGGTTGAGAGATCTTAAGACCAGAAT
Source organism: Narcine bancroftii (assembly GCF_036971445.1). NCBI lineage: Eukaryota > Metazoa > Chordata > Chondrichthyes > Torpediniformes > Narcinidae > Narcine > Narcine bancroftii. Next base: position 49,699,613 of record NC_091469.1, read on the forward strand.
TTTCCCCAAAAATCCTCCCCATTTTCTAGCAAAGCCAACAACTTTTATAAATTAAATGCTGTATCCACAAATGAAATATCCTTCTGAGGACAGTGCATCTGCCATGTATTTCATTTTTTTTCTCCAAGGCTAGATTACAGAAGGCAGACGTCATCCAAAACTCAGAATCAGAATTCACTGTTATGAACAAGTCAGGAAATTAGGTGATTTTTGCGGCAGCATTTCAATACCAACATACATATTATAATCATCTTACATTACTATAAAGAAAAATAATAGTGCACAAAAGTAAGGCAGTGTCTTTGGTTCATTGATTATTCAGGAATCTGATGGCAGCAGGGATGAAGCTGTCCTTGAGCTGCTGAGTGCTCGTCTTTAGGCTCCTGCACCTTTTTCCCCAATGGTAGCAGAGTGAAGAGGGCGTGGCCTGGGTGGTGGGGGCCTTTGAGGATAGAGGCTACTTTTTTAAGACTGCCTCATATAGACATCCTCCATGGAGTGAAGTCTGGTGTTTGTGATGCAGCAGGCCGAGTTAACAACCCTCTGGAGTTTATTCTTGTCCTGAGAGTTGGCGCCTCCGTACCAGGCAGTGATGCAGCCAGCCAGAATGCTCTCCATGGTACACCTGTAGAAGTTTATGAGAGTCTTCAGTGACGAATCGCATCTCCTCAGACACCTCACTAAGTGTAGCCGCTGAATTAATGAGCCCCAGGGTTGCAACATGTCCAGACAGAGGATGAGGTGTTTTTCTATAAGCTCACATTGGGCTTTGTTGCAAAAGTTCCATGAGAAGGGAGGTGGTTGGTTGATATCGTAGAGCAGACCAGGATGTTTAAAGAAAAAGCTCCAATCAGAATATTGCAAAGATAGGAGAAAGTGTACGTAGTATCACATTGAAGCTGTTGAATACGATGAACCATTGGTGGTGTAGAAATGGTGTGGACAAGAGGCATCTAACCATGCATGAGTTGGGAGAAGATGATAAGAGTAGAAAGAACAATACTCGAAAGTGCTGGATCTTAGCAGCATCTATAGGAAGTAAAAGGCAGTCAATTGTTTCAGGCCTTAATTGAATATAAAAAGAAGGGGGGGGGGGTAAGTGGAAATAGGTAGAAACAGGAAAGAGTGGTATGGTTGAGAGCCCTGAATGAGGGTTGGCTGTCGTTCAGGAAAGTTAGTTACTTCATTTCTGTCATTTCTTCCCTAGGAGAGTGGAATCAAGTCCTTGGGGGAAGGAATCAAGGCTACTGTGGAAGACTGGGCTTTTAATTAACATTGAGCACTGTCCTATCCACGGAGTGATAGATAGAGACATCAGAAATTGTCCATGTCTGACTATGTAAAAACACAAGCAGGCAAATAGAATGAAACATTTGTCGTGTTTAAATGCATGACACTACACCGATATAGTCGTCAATGAAGTGGGAAAAGCATTGAGATGTGATGCTTGAGTAAGACTGAAAGATATTCCATAAAATTCTAATAGCAACACCTTTCATTTCAAGGAAGTGATTAGTTATAGAGGAGGTTGTTGAATGTACGGACATGTTCAGCTTAGAGTCTGTGACAGTAGGGGGAGGGGGTTGGGGAGTGGGGATAGGCTGCCAGGGCAGCCTAATTTAAGAAAATAAATCTAATTAATTAATTAATTATTTTTAAGATAATTAATTAAAATCTATGAAGCTGGAATGACAATGCATATACGTGAGCTTACTCTTCAAACTTTAATCTGTCTAAATAAATTTAAAAAGTACCTAGCAAGCTCAAAGATGCCCCTACATAGTGATTAATGGGTTTTGGCAATGGCCAAATTCCACACTATATCAAACATACTGCACTATGTAAAGGTGATTAATCTTTGCCAACAATAATTGTTTATTTAGAAAAGTAGCTTTTTATTATGCCTCAGACTTTTGGACATATGCTCCCAATTCCACTATATTTAAATGTGAGGGCAAAAGATTTTAGTCACAAAATCCTGTATTATGATTGAAGAATAATCTTGTTTGGTAAAGCTGATCTCGGAATGGATCAACTGTAATTGTCCTTGCTATTACTCTTTATGTCCTGATAGCATGCTAATACCAATATCAGACATAGTGCACCATTTAAAATTATTTCTGTGTTCTCTGGCTCTCCACTCAGCTCTGGATCACCTCAAAAACAGAAACTCATACATACACTACTCTTCATCGACTACAGCTCGGCCTTCAATAACATTATTCCCTCAGTGCTAGTCAAGAAGCACAAACTCTAAGCCTTTGAACCCTTCCCTTCCCCCACTGTGCAATTGGATCCTTGACTCTCTCATCGGAAGACCACAGTCAGTACGAATTGGAAACAACATCTCCAAGGATGCGTGCTTAGCCCACTGTTCCACTCATTATACACCTATGACTGTATGGCCAGGCACATTTCCAATGCTATCTACAAGTATGCCAATTTTGAAGTTGTGGGATCAGAAAGGAATTAAATTAGTTGAAGATTGTTATGAAGCAGGATATTTTATTTCATTTTAAAGAATGAAAGAGAAATATGAAATATCTTCGAATACTCTTTTTTCTTCTTTGGCTTGGCTTCGCGGACGAAGATTTATGGAGGGGGTAAAAAGTCCACGTCAGCTGCAGACTCGTTTGTGGCTGACAAGTCCGATGCGGGACAGGCAGACACGATTGCAGCGGTTGCAGGGGAAAATTGGTTGGTTGGGGATGGGTGTTGGGTTTTTCCTCCTTTGCCTTTTGTCAGTGAGGTAGGCTCTGCGGTCTTCTTCAAAGGAGGTTGCTGCCCGCCAAACTGTGAGGCGCCAAGATGCACGGTTTGAGGCGATATCAGCCCACTGGCGGTGGTCAATGTGGCAGGCACCAAGAGATTTCTTTAGGCAGTCCTTGTACCTTTTCTTTGGTGCACCTCTGTCACGGTGGCCAGTGGAGAGCTCGCCATATAACATGATCTTGGGAAGGCGATGGTCCTCCATTCTGGAGACGTGACCCATCCAGCGCAGCTGGATCTTCAGCAGTGTGGACTCGATGCTGTCGACCTCTGCCATCTCGAGTACTTCGACGTTAGGGATGTAAGCGCTCCAATGGATGTTGAGGATGGAGCGGAGACAACGCTGGTGGAAGCGTTTCTTATTATCAAATTAAAGCCCTATTGTTGGGTAATTTTGGACATACGTTACGATTACCCAGACGGGTCTAAATTTGAAAATTTACTTACTGATGGTGGCAAGAAAGGATTTATATCTGAGATGTATGTTTTATTGTAGAATAAAATGCTTAAGTCAGATGTTTATAAATCTAAATTAAAATAGGAAAAAAGATTTGTCCATATCTATTTCTCAGGATGATTGGATGACTTTATGCGAGGATAGTATGACTAAAATTGTAAATGTAAGGTACAGATTGGTTCATTATAATTTTCTTCATCAATTATACTTAACTCCAGAGAAATTAAGGAAATATAAATTTATTTCTTCTGATTTATGTTTTAGATGTCATAAGGAGCTTGGTTCTTTTTTTATATTCTACTTGGTTATGTGAGACAGTGAAACCTTTTTGGAGCAAATTTATGAAATTTTTAGAAGCTATTTATAAATTGAAAATTTCACTTGATCGTTTAGTATTTTTATTGGGCTATATTAAGAAATTGAATTTGAAGTTAAAATTAAATAAATTTCAAATTACTTTTTTGAGATTGGCCTTAGCTGTTGCTAAAAAATGATTGGCAATTACTTGGATTATTCGGTGATGGCATTTAGAAATGAGATCTTGTATTCCATTGGAAAAGATAACTTAATTTATGTAATAATTATTCTTTTTTGTTAAAACTTGGAGTCTGTATTTTGGACTATATGAGGTTGAATTATTAATATTCTTCCCATGCATTGATGGTGTTGCTCTGAATCATGGGAAATAATTGAAAAGTTTTATGTTTTGTGATCTTTTTTCTTCTTTCTTTTGGGGTAATTTAGTGGGGGTGCAAGGGGTATCATTTTTTAAAATATCATATGTATTATGTTTTTCATATTGTATTTTTTATTGTACGATTTATCATAGAAACATAGAAGATAGGAGCAAGAGTAGGTCATTCGACCCTTCGAGCCTGTTCCGCCATTCAACAAGATCATGGCTGATCTTAAAGTTCAGTACCCTGTCCCCGCCTTCTCTCCGTAACCTTTAATACCCTTATACTGAAGAAATAGATCTAATTCCCTCTTAAATATATTTAATGAACCTGCCTCTACTGCCCTCTGTGGCAATGAATTCCACAGATTCACCACCTTCTGGGTAAAAAAATTCCTCCTCATCTCAGTCCTAAATGGTTTGCCTATTATCCTCAAACCATGGCCCCGGGTTCTGGATTTTCCCATCATTGGAAACATCCCATCTGCATCCATTCTGTCCAGTCCTGCCAGAATTTTATATGTCTCTATGAGATCCCCTCTCAATCTTCTAAACTCCAGCGAGTACAATCCCAATTTGCACAATCTTTCCTTATAAGTCATTCCTGCCATTCCAGGTATCAGCCTGGTGAATCGCCTCTGCACCCCCTCCATTGCAAGAACATCCTTCCTTAGATAAGGTGACCAAAACTGCACACAATACTCCAGGTGTGGTCTCACCAAGGCCCTGTACAGCTGCCGTAAGGTATCCTTGTTCCTATACTCAAACCCTCTTGATATGAAGGCCAACATACCATTTGCCTTTTTAACCGCCTGCTATATCTGCATGCTCGCCTTCAGAGACTGGTGTACAAGTACCCCTAGGTCTCTCTGCACTTCCCCATCTCTTAATCTATTGCCATTCAAATAGTAATCTGCCCTCCGGTTTGTATTGCCAAAGTGGATAACCTCACATTTATCCACATTGTAGTGCATTTGCCATGTATCTGCCCAGTCCCTCAATTTATCAAAATCACACTGGAGCTTCCTGACCCCCTCTTCCGTGCACACAACCCCTCCTAGCTTAGTGTCATCTGCAAATTTGGAGATATTACATCCAATCCCCTCGTCCAGATCATTAATGTAAATTGTGAACAGCTGGGGTCCCAGTACAGATCCCTGTGGCACTCCACTGGTCACCACCTGCCACTCAGAAAATGAGCCATTTATCCCAACTCTCTGTCTTCTACCTGCCAGCCAGTTCTCAATTCACATCAATACCATGAGCCTTGATTTTGGAAGCCAGTCGTTTATGCGGGACCTTATCAAAGGCCTTTTGGAAGTCCAGGTACACCACATCCACTGGCTCTCCCCCATCTATTTTACCTGTCACCATCTCAAAGAACTCCAATAGATTTGTCAAGCACGATTTACCTTTTGTAAATGCATGTTGACTCCATCCGATCCCTTCTCTGCTAGTCATATGCTCCGCTATTACATCCTTAATAATGGATTCCATCATTTTGCCCACTACTGATGTAAGGCTCACCAGCCTATAATTCCCCACTTTTTCTCTACCCTCCTTTTTAAATAGTGGGGTAACATTAGCTACCCTCCAATCCATGGGTACTGATCCTGAGTCTATTGAGTTCTGGAAAATAATTCTTAAAGCATCTGCTATCTGAATGGCCACTTCCTTAAGTACCCTAGGATGTAGATTATCAGGCCCTTGGGATTTATCTGCCTTCAATCCCATCAATTTCCCCAAGACCATGTCCTTAGAGATACTGATTTCTTTCAGTTCCTCCCTTGCATTAGTCTCTATGTTTCCCAACATCCTTGGGAGGTTATTTGTATCTTCTCTTGTAAAAACAGAACTAAAGTAAGAATTTAATTGGTCTGCCATTTCCTTATTCCCCATTATATATTCCCCTGATTAAAATTTAAAAAAAACATGTTTGCCAATGACACCACAATTGTCGGCAGAATCATAACGGCAATCAGGAAGCGTACAGAAGGGAGATAAATCAGCTCATTGAATGGTGTAATGTCAAAAACTAAGATGATTGTGGACTTCAAGAAGAAGTCAGGGGAACACAACCCAGTCCTCATTGAGGGCTCAGTAGTGGAGAGAGTCAAGAACTTCAAATTACTGGGTGCCAACATCATAGAGGATCTGAATTAATGAATTCAACAATTGCAGATAATTAGTCTTTCCTGTTTGGTTTTGCTCAGATGTTTGGAAATTCACCTGTAACAAGAAACCAGTTTTTCCACTTTCCAAGAACGCTACATGATCTGCTGAATATTTCCAGATTTCTGATATGTAGCATCTCATGTCCTCTACACCTCATAGTTCTTGCACTCTCCATTTCCTACCTTATTTATCTTCCCCAATTTACATTCACCCAGGCAGGCCACCTGTTTTTATATTAATTGGGAATGCAATGTAGTCGTCAGCCACAATGATGAGGTACTAGCTCCATCCGATGGAAAGCAAAAACTACTTTTAGTTTAAAAATAGTTTGCAAAACCTTTTTAAAAATGTTTTTGTTGAATTTAACATAATAATCCAACATACAAAGTCTACTAATACAACAAAAAGCATGTCATATCATATACATGTCACAAATTAATTTTAAAAATCCATCCATATTTATTGATTTAACATTATTTCTTAAAAATAATTCTGGATAAAAAGTAATAGAATTACTTTTTACTAACCCTTGGTCAAAACACAGTATTATGCCTAATTTGACAATATGATCTAGGACAGTCATAATTAAACCTGTATATAATTAATCTAAAAAAGAAGTAAAAAAACTAGAACTAAATCTAATCTACCACCTCCTTCTAATCAAGGTTACCTTGTACAAATAAAAAGTGAAGAACCTTCTAATTTATGCAATGCACCTTGTTAGCTAATTGGTAAATACATTGATTGGAAGTAATTTTAGGTGAATGTTTAAATCTTCAAAGATAGTTCAATGGAATTTACGTCTGATAACGTAAAGCACCTCCTTTACCTCATACAGTACACTGAATGCGGAAAATTATAAGAATAGATTTTTTCTACGTCATTAATCAAGCTAGAGACACGAGTTAGAATTCTGGGAAGATTTATCAGTGAATATAAAAATCTTTGCAAAAAATTAAATGGGTATCAACTCAACCGTAGATGCAATCTTGTAATAACTTTCTTTCACGACCATCCATGGTCACCAAATTAGGTTTAAAATAACATTCCTTACTTATAACCAAATGAGAAAATAACTTTCTGCACTGTACAGTAATGATGGATTGATTCAAGGGGAACAATGCAAGGCATTCAGATGACATGAACTACAAATGCCAAGTTCAAGAAAGACAGAATACTTAGATTCAATTATGAGGGTAATTTTATCATTTAGAATCTAATTTTACATTTCTAGCTGCTCAGAACAAAAGTTATTGAGCAGCACAACAAGAGATCAGAATGACATTGAACAGATGCCATGTGATTGTTACTATAATCGGGCCTGACTTTTCCTGTCCAGTCATCGACTTTGCTACTGCTTTTTAATAAAGGCCTGGAAAGCCATTATTTCTATTTTCATTATCAAACACCCAGTCATTCTTCAGACAAGTTACGCAAGGTTTCACTCCCAGAGTAGATCATGTCTTGAAAAACAGAGGGGAAAAATTTGGGGACCGTAAAAGTATAGCTCATATCTCTCTTATCTTCTTGGAGTATAACAGTTTCCACATTTGTCTTTACTCAAGAAAGGAGGCAATCATGCTTGATAAATTGGAAGTAAATAGAGAAAAGCAATGAACAAGGTGGCAAGAAGTAATCAACGCAAGGACATGTAGGTAACAGCATCAGGTGAAAAACATTTCTTCAAGACAACCTATCAAATCATTTTCACAATGCTTCTCGACTCACTGGCTTTTCAGCTTGTGTGTTTCATAATTCTGGGGCCACCAGATGGGGGGCGGGGGTCCTCATTTATTAAGCCAGTGTTTATTAATCCAAAAGAAAATACTAATTACTTAATCAAAAAGAAATTAAAACTGTTCCAGTAACAACAGAATCCATTACTTAGGTTTCATGCTTTGCAGATTTACAAGCCTAGTGATTTTAACACTCATGAGAGAAAAAAAAACATACACAAATGCTGGAGAAACTCAGCAGGTCAAACAGTGCCATTATGAGGCAAAGGTGAAGATACATCACCAACGTTTCGGGCTTGAGCCCTTCATCAAGGTCACCAAATTAGGTTTAAAATAACATGCCTTTCACATAACCACCTTGATGAAGGGCTCAATCCTGAAACGTTGGTAATATATCTTCACCTGCTACATAAATGCTGAGTTTCTTCAGTATTTGTGTTATTTTTTCACTTAATCACAGTGTCAATGGAATCCTGTTTTACCTCAACACTCATGAGACTGGTTTTTAGAGGAAAGCTTTCTGAATATTGTCGTTTAGCACAATCACAAAACACAATGTTCCACTCTGGTGCCCACAAACTATTTGTGGACTTCCTTCCTTGCTTTTTAGTCTTGAGAGACTCCAACAGATGAAAATTTTAGAGACATTTGAACAAAGCTTCCATGCTGGAGATTCCAGACTAGTTAAACCACCCATGGAGAGAATGAAATAGCCATCTCTTCTCCTCAGCAACCCCATTAGTTCTACTGCCTTTTGGTGAATCAACACAAGGTTATACACAAAGGAGGGGAAATGGTTGAAAATGGTGAGACATTACATCCTGTCAATCAAGATGACAAGACATCATTGCCTCTTGTCAGGCTCCTCTAATGGTGTATGGCCAGGCTGCCTTTTCCATTGTGGAATGGCAGGTCACTAACATGATCTCTTCCAAGGATCTAGGAGGAGGGCACACAAAACAGACCAATCCCAAAAGGAATCTAATTATGCACACCACACTGAACTAATTTGTGTGCTCTTGCTGTTCAGCTAACTTGCAGGAAATTTCAAGATTTGAGTTTTCCCACAGAAAATCTTAGAAAGCAAGGGTTACTTCCCATTTTAGCAAAATAAGCAAGTTGAATAACTCAGCTAAAATCCTATATTTAACTATTCAGTCACACAACAGTACAGGAATAGGTTATTAAGATTATGCTGGTATTTATGCTCCATACAAGTCAAGATTTAAGATTCCTTTATTTGTTACATAATAGAACAGAAGTTGTAATGTTACACAAAATTGCCTTATGCCTGTCGTAAGGCAGACAAAAAAGTTGCCATTAGTGTCACTAGACACCCCTGAAACTATGAGGAAAAGAGAAGCAAAAGAGTCCTTCCAGAGTCACGGAGTATTCGTTAATTAGTCTCTAGTGCTCCCACAGCCTCTGCAGCCGCAGAGACTCCGATACAATTCATTGCAATCTGAGCTCCAGATCCAAACCTCTGAGATGATCAGGAAACCTTCAGTGTCAGAGGCCCTTCTTGCCCTCAGCACCCTCTTGAATCCTGCTTCTCATGAGCCAGTCTCGAGCAGGCTGCAACTCCAAGCAGGTCCCCTGACCACAAGTCACCCGAAGTTTGTGTGGGCCCCTCCGCTGCTGTGGGTACTGTCCTGTAGGTTCTCATCTTCTCCTTAACAGAGGGTGTTCTCCCCTTTTATAGTGCCCTGTACCAGCCTTCTGCTCCCCAGAGTCTACAACCCATCGTGGCCACTGCCAAGCACGGCGCTACTTTTGTGGGTGCAGACCTGTTGCAGGATTTTGGTGTTAAAACACCATCAGCTTCTTAAACAGGCCTGTATGGAGCCTGCAGCATTAGGAGCAGGTGGTTGAATCCTTTGGAGTAGCGCTGTGACCGCGCTCTGCTCTTTCGGGTCCACACTAGCAGCAGTGTGGCCATTGGAGCAGCACTGCCTTTTTTCCCCTTCTGGCACTTCATCTCATCTCTTTTTCATATGTGTTTACCTTTTCTGTTCTACAAAGCATTTAGCCTTGATCAAGGGTTCCATCCCAAAACATTGACTGACCAATCCATATCTACCCATGAATGCTGCCTGGCCTATTGAGTTCTTCCAGTATCTCATTGTTGGCTCAAGACTTATGCTTTTCTACAAATGATTTGTTCTGTCTCCTCATTGTGATGGGAAGTACCACATTTTGTCAAGTTTAATAAAATGGACTGATCAAAATATGATTAATAAACTGAATGGTAATTGTATTCCCTGAAGCATTTCGATGCCTATTTTCTAGTTTGCCTTGGTAATTGGAAAATGCCACGCACATATTTTATTTAATTGCAAATTCATCTCATCTGTGAAAATAGGTGATGAAATAGAAAAGGTAATCCAGAAACAGAGGGAGGTCTTGTTTGCTGAAGCAATTACAAACTGCTGAGGATTCATGATTATTTATCACTGATCTACAATTGGAACAAAACTGTGAAGGCTTTAGTGGAGGACATAATATATATTTTTTTTCTTTGGCTTGGCTTCGCGGACGAAGATTTATGGAGGGGGTAAAAAGTCCACGTCAGCTGCAGGCTCGTTTGTGGCTGACTAATCCGATGCGGGACAGGCAGACACGATTGCAGCGGTTGCAAGGGAAAATTGGTTGGTTGGGGTTGGGTGTTGGGTTTTTCCTCCTTTGCCTTTTGTCAGTGAGGTGGGCTCTGCGGTCTTCTTCAAAGGAGGTGGCTGCCCGCCAAACTGTGAGGCGCCAAGATGCACGGTTTGAGGCGTTATCAGCCCACTGGCGGTGGTCAATGTGGCAGGCACCAAGAGATTTCTTTAGGCAGTCCTTGTACCTTTTCTTTGGTGCACCTCTGTCACGGTGGCCAGTGGAGAGCTCGCCATATAACAGGATCTTGGGAAGGCGATGGTCCTCCATTCTGGAGACGTGACCCATCCAGCGCAGCTGGATCTTCAGCAGCGTGGACTCGATGCTGTCGACCTCTGCCATCTCGAGTACTTCGACGTTAGGGGTGTAAGCGCTCCAATGGATGTTGAGGATGGAGCGGAGACAACGCTGGTGGAAGCGTTCTAGGAGCCGTAGGTGGTGCCGGTAGATGACCCATGATTCGGAGCCGAACAGGAGTGTGGGTATGACAACGGCTCTGTATACGCTTATCTTTGTGAGGTTTTTCAGTTGGTTGTTTTTCCAGACTCTTTTGTGTAGTCTTCCAAAGGCGCTATTTGCCTTGGCGAGTCTGTTGTCTATCTCATTGTCGATCCTTGCATCTGATGAAATGGTGCAGCCGAGATAGGTAAACTGGTTGACCGTTTTGAGTTTTGTGTGCCTGATGGAGATGTGGGGGGGCTGGTAGTCATGGTGGGGAGCTGGCTGATGGAGGACCTCAGTTTTCTTCAGGCTGACTTCCAGGCCAAACATTTTGGCAGTTTCCGCAAAGCAGGACGTCAAGCGCTGAAGAGCTGGCCCTGAATGGGCAACTAAAGCGGCATCATATATTAGAAGCCAGTTAAATGATGTCCTATTAATATCCAGCAAGATGATTCATTGAACTATTGTTATTTTGTACAATTATTCATTAGTCAGATTTATTGCTAAAGCAATAGTAAAACAAATGGATTACCAATGAATATCAAAGCAAAAGAATTTGCTTTGCAGTTCTCTGGATGAATGGTGGTGTCCAGTGTGATGACACCCAAAATGTACTTGTAGAAAGGAGGTAGTATTGTAGTGAGCCGAGTGACTGCGCGGTTAGATGGGCTGAGTCATCACTCCAGTCATCCAACACAAGATGGTGCAGGCCCCCTCCCATTCTGAGGGAGGGGGACAGAGCTGCTTCCGTGTTGCATGCCGCTGGACAGGGAGTGACGCCACAACATGCAGAAGTCACTTCCAAAGGCCAGCGCGCCCCTCACAGGAAGTGGGTGGTCTCCTCGAGCAGCGCAAGGAACTCAAAATAAAGCAGTTACTGGTTCACCTCGTGCTGTGTGGCTGTCTCTCATTTCAGTAGCCCTGCCGTTAGCAGACACTACAGTGGTGAACCCAACAGTTCCAATGTCTTTGGAACCCACCTCATATGTGACAAAATGCAGGATGCTGCTAACGCTACAGTAGCAACGACTGCGACCAATGCTATGGATGTGCATTTGCTGCCCTTCTGGGCAAATCAGCCCAGCTACTGGTTACAACTGGACGAGTCACAGTTCCAGATCAGAGGCATTATCTTGGAGAACACCGCTCTGGTTCATCGTCAGCGCCCTGGACGCCACTACCACAGTTAAAGTAAGCTCCTTCATGGAAAATCCTCCTATGGAGCACAAGTACGAGCGTTTCTGCCATTTCTTCCTTGATTCCCCGGAACTCAGCTAACACGAGTGCGCTGTCCACATTCTGAATAATGCAAGGCCCCTGGATGATAGGAACCCCTCTGAGCTCATGCAGAAAATGGTGGCCCTAGCAAATGAACACACAGACTGTTTCTTGTTTGAGGCCCTGTACCTCTCCAAGCTACTGGTGCACATTTCCTTGGCAATATCCAACATGGATTTCAGTGCCCGACACCTCGTAGCCAAAGAAGCAATCAGACTTTTCCACACCCTGCAACAGAGCTCCATACACATGCAACTGATCTACACCGTCGGCACCACCGAGTCAGCCCCCACCCCCCACAGTAGCTGCAGCCCAGCCGCAATGTAACGAGAGCTCAGACAGAACGATTACTGTTTCTATCACCGCAGATGGAGCCGTAGCACCAAGGGTACATCTCTCCATGCTTGTACCCCAACACCAAGTCAAGCAGGAAATGGACAGGCTAGTCGCCGAGAGTGGCCTTGGCAGCACCTACTTTACCTCAGGGACTAGCAAACAAAGAGGGATTTCCGAGTTGACCCAATCGCAGAGATAAGCCTTATTCCACTGACATATTTCAAACTCAAACACAATCCCAAGGGATTTCCCCTACAGGCAGCCAACGGTTCCTCCATTTAAAGTTTCGGCACCCGTCTGGTCACAATCCATGCCGTGTACAATTACATCTGTGGGACAAGCCCTACTTGGAGCAGATTTCCTCTGGGCACACAAGCTCCTGGTGGGCGTGAACAGATGCCATTTCGACAATGCTACCACGTTCCAGTCACATCCCCTCACTCTACAGCAAAGTTCCTTTCTGTCTTTAGCAATCTACACTCTGGACCATAATGAATATGTCCTCCCACTGGCCAAGTACCCGTCACTGTTGGTGCTCAACTTCAACAATCCTAAACCAGCACATAGCATTGAGCACCACATTGAGACCACTGGGGCCCCAGTGTATGCAAAGACTGAGTTAGCTGCCATGGAGAAGTTGGGTATTGTTCGCCATTCAAACAGCCCCTGGGCATCCCCACTGCACATGGTCCAGAAGAACTCTGGTGGCTGGCATCTGTTGGTGGCGACAGCCACCTCAAAGACACCACTGTCCCAGATAGATAAGTCATCCCACACGTCCAGGATTTCACCAGAGGCTCCAGGGCTGCCAGATCTTTTTGGAGGTGGGCCTTGTCAAGGAGTACCATCAGATTCCTGTGCATCCTAACGATGTCCTTAAAATGGCCAATATTACACCTTACTGTCTTTGAGTTCCTTTGGATGCCTTTCGGTCAAAAGAACGCAGCCCAGCCATTTCAGCGTCCCATGGATGTGATTGGCAGGGACCTCGATGAGGTCTACCTGGATGGAATTCTCATCACCAGCCCTGACGCCAGAACCCACAGGACGCACCTGACTCGCCTTTTCAACAGGATGCAGGTGTTTGGACTCATAATGAACCCAGTTAAGTGCCAGTTTGGCCTGGAAACTATCGATTTCCTGGGACACCATATCACCTGAGAGGGGGCCACACTGCTGCCGGATAAGGTGGAAGCCAACCAACATTTTCCCAGGCCAGGCACAATCAAAAGCCTACAAGAATTCCTAGGGATGGTGAACTATCATCATTTCCTCCTGGGAGCAGCTACCCTAATGCAACCCCTATTCAATCTCATCAAACTTGACAACGAGGCACTCCAGTGGACATGCAAAACCGTGGAAGCATTCCGGAAACCAAATGGGCCACATTTTTGGCCCATCCAGGCTCTTTCTCCTGCAGGCCCTTACGACAAATTCATCGGACAAAGCAGTCAGCATGGTGCTGGTGCAGTCGGTTGATGAACAGTGGCGTCCCCTGGCTTTCTTCAGCAAACATCGCCGAATAATAGAAATCAAGTACAGCACATTTGACCACGAACTATTGGCTCTGTACCTGGCAATATGACATTTCCGATACATGTTAAAAAGAAGGGTTCTCGTTGCTGACACAGTCCACAAACCACTCACCAAGATTTTGAACCTGTGGTTTGTGAGGCATCAACGACACCTCTCCTACATTTCAGAGTATACAATGGACATTCGCCATGTCGCAGATGAATCCAACATGGTGTCCAATGCGCTGTCCAGACCAGCCATCGTCACTACCTCAGGAGGGCTCGATGTTGTTCAGTTAGCCAAAGACCAAGCAGAGGATGCAGATGTCCAGGCCTGCCGGACCACAATCACCAGCCTGAAGGTTAGTGATTTCGGTCCTTCACCGGGGAGCCTGACTTTACTGTGTGACATGTCCACAGGCTTCCCCAGACCCATCTTACCCATGACCTGGTGACAGTGGGTGTTGCACCAAATACATGGTCTGTCTCATCCTTCCATAAGGTCCATGATCCACCTGCTGTCTGACAAGTTCACGTGGCATGGCCTCTGCAGCTACGTAACCCTGTGGGTTAAGACTTGTTTGGACTGCCAATGCACCAAGGTGCACAGACACATCAAGGCCCCACTCCAGAATGTCAACTCAGCACAGCCCCATTTTGACCGTGTGCACATTGACATAATCGGCCCACTACCTGTGAGCCAAGGTATGCAATATTTATTCACAGTAATTGACCCTTTGAAACATTGGCTGGAAGCAATACCCCTACCCACATGTGACATAGAGGCTTGTGCAAGAGCTTTTTTGTCCATTTGGGTTGGACGCTTTGGAGTCCTGACCTACATCACAGAGTTGCCCAATTCACGTCCTCACTCTTGGCCAACCTAGCCAAGTTCTGCAACAGCCAATTACACCACACCATGGCCAACCATCCTTGAATGTTTCCACCACCACCTGAAAGCAACTCTGAAAGCTCGACTACAAGGCCCTAATTGGAAGGACGAACTCCCATGGATGCTGTTAGAAATTCACACAGCACCAAAAGACCTACCAGTGTCGTCAGGTGAGATGGTGTACAGCTCCCCACTTATAATCCCAGGGGACATCCACTTCAACCGTCCTGACCCACAACCCTGTGCTCTGGACGTCCTCCAGCGATTGAGGGAACAAGTGGGTAGACAGAAACCTCCACTACCTTCCCGACATGGCTCTCCACCTTGCCACATCCCAGTGAACCTGCAGACCACCGAATTTGTTTTCATGTGGAAAGGACAGCAAGGGATACCCCTACAATGCCCCTATGAAGGGCTTTTCAAGGTGTTAGCATAACAGTGTCATTTTCACCTTGGATAATGGCACGTGGTAGGCAAGATTTACCATCGACCATGTCAAGGTAGTGCGTCTAGACTCATATCAGCCCACCCCAGATCCCCAGATCATACACAAGGCCACCCACCCAAAGACAGTACAGCAACTTGCTTGCAGCGATTCTTGGGGGGGGGGGGGGGAGTGGTGTAGCGGGCCGAGCGACCAAACGGTTATACGTACGGAATTGCTGCCCCAATCAATTGACAGAAGATGGTGCAGGTCCCCCTTCCCTTCTGAGAAGCCCACAGTTAGAAACACGCATTGCCCGGGGAACAGCACTGCTTGTGTTGCATGCCATTGGACGCATTGATGTCACTTCCTAAGGACAGTGCACCCCTCACAGGAAATGGACGATCTCCTCGAGCAGTACGAGGAATTCAAAAATAAAGTTCATTTACTGGTTCACTTCGTGTTGTGTGGACATCTCTACAGTGTGACCAATTACTAATTGTAATTTAGCTTTCTTAGCTTGCTTAATTGATTGACTCACCCCACTGAAATTGTCAATTGAGTACTTAACATTCAACAATGAAGCACAAGTCTGATCTTAAGAACACACCAACATCTTCATTATGGTAGGTGCCAAGCATGAAAATATTAATATCTAGATCTGGACCTTAAAAATCTGAATGTTCTTCATGCAAACATCAGCAAGTAGGTTTCATGTTCTGAAGAAATTTTCATGATGTCACTAGACTAGATTTATGAATGGCATATTCGCTGGCCAAGATGAGATCAAATAGGCCTAGGCTGACATTCAGAGTTTGGAGGAGAAGTGATTTCATTGAAACTTACAAAATTCTGAATGCTCAACAGGTCAGGCGAAAGGAGGAGTGTTCCAGGCTTAGGAGCCAAGGATCAGGCTTACTCTCTCAGTGCATGGGACAAGTTATTTAGGATAGAAATTTAAAAAAAAAAGTAATTTATTACCTCAGAGGTCAGTGAATCATTGGATTTTTCTATCCCAGAGTGACTCAGAGGCCAAGTAATTGTGTTCATTCCTTTGGATATTAAGGGAATCAAAGGATATGGGGGAAACTCAGGAAAATGGCTTTGAGGTAGATGATCTGACCTCGCTGATGGGAAGAAGAGATCTGATGAACCAAATAACCTGCTTCTCCTCCTATTTCTTAGGTTCTAATATAGTTATGAAATGGAGATGCACCAAGAGGAATTACAGTTCTGGAAGATACATCAAAGATGTATAAAAATAGGACAGGAGATGTAAACATGAGAAACAGGTGAAAGAGTGAGCCAAATGGCCTCTCAAGCCTTCAAAAAGATTGTGGCTAATCAAATATTTGCCTCAACACCATCTTCCCCTTCTTTTTTCAATACAGCTTGATCCATTTATAGTTCAACCTTGAATATATTTGTGGACTCCCTTTCTCCAGTACTAGAGGCTTCAGGAATCACACCATTCATGGCTTCTGTGGCAGCCACGTCATCATAGAAAGTGAATCCACTTGTACAGGCAAGAAACCAATCCCTTGCATTGCTACAAACTCAAGATTGATGAATGTGGGCCATATAGAAGTGATAAATGGAAACAGTACAATGGCCATAATAAGCTTGACAGTCTGGTTGCAAGTTTGTCTGTAGGGTAAAGGACAACTAAGACACATCCATTCCTTGGGGAGCACAAGCTAAACATAACCTCTTCCTGAAGTTCGCACCCTGCAGTTTGCTTGCGGATGCTCACACGATGCTGAACATTGCAGACGGATGCTGCTTTTTGACCTGCCTTACAAGCCCCAGTCAACTGTATTTTCTCCTCTTCAAAAATATATGGATGTGGCAAGGTTCAAGAGTTTTTTTCCCTCCTAAGATATCCATAGATATCCATTATTGTACTGAACAGATCAGCAAAGAAAAGAATGCACAAAGTTTTCTTGCAAATTCAGTCTGAGTTCTTTAATAGCTGATAGTTTAATAAACAAGTAGGCTAATGAAACAATGACTCTTGGCAGGAATGCAAGGAAGCTATGTGAAGTATCATCTTCAGTCAGCTTTGCCCATTTTAAAGCTACACATCAACTATCGAAATGTAAATCAGAGTTCAGTTCAAATCACACCTCAGCTATGTTGCAGTCCAAAATAACACCAGGTACCGGCAAAAACTAAAAAAAGCTGACCTTCCCATTTTATAGAGAAACAGAAATACTTTTCATGGGCATCACAGTGACAACTAATTTGACTACATATTCCCATCTTATAGAAACTTTTGATGGGAGACTGACTTTGAGAATGAATGATGTTTTGAAACACAAAGACTACAACAATTGATAGTTCAGGTACCAACAAGCTAGCTTAATACTTCCTCTTTGGCTGCAAATAAACTTTTATTTAAGTTGCTTTGGTGAATGATATGCACTTAGTATCCAACCACAATGGTTATTCTCATAACCACATGGAGAACTAGAGATAACTGGCATGAAAAAGGAATGCAAAAGAAAGGGAGAAAATAGGTTAGTTTGATTGAGTGCAAGGGTGCAAGAAGTGAGGAGGTTTAGACAGAGCATGAACTCCAAATGCACTGTATTGTTATTTGGGTAAGCAACATTGATGTTAGAAAGAACATCGTATTATGTTGTACTGATGGAATCAAAAATAGTCTCTGTTCACTCTGTACACCTTGAACCTCAGTCTAGTTCAGAGAGATTGCAGTTGTAGACATCCACCAATCTAAGCAAAAACGAGCTTATTGTTGAATGGGATGTGAAGCATGTGAAACACCTTGCCACATCCAAAAAAAAACCCCTGCTCCTTCTGAAACAGCATTTGGTCAATCTTTAATGAGCCACTGGTATTTTTCACGGATGGATTCCTGACAGTCAACTACCGTCTGTCTCATGTGAACTTAGCAAAGGCTGTATACACAAAGAGGAACAGGAGTCAGCCTTTGGCTCATTTAGCCTGCTCCAGTATTCATTAAGATCACGGTTGATTTAGCCATGCACTCAGTTCCATTTACTCGCCTGTTCCTCATAACCTTTAATTCCTACATTCATCAAAAAATCTATCTTTATCTAAAACACATTAAATCAGCCTCTACTGCTTGCATGGGTAGTGTAGTAAACCAGTTATACATAGAAACAGAAGATAGGAGCAGGAGTAGGTCATTCGACCCTTCGAGCCTGCTCCGCCATTCAACGAGATCATGGCTGATCTTAAAGTTCAGTACCCCGTCCCCGCCTTCTCTCCAGACCATGATTGGCAGCTGCCGGCTGGACACACCTCCCAAGACTGATCCTACCCATAACCCTCTGCATGCTCTCCCTCTCTCTTTGCTTTGATCAGTCAATGAGGTTGATGGTGGTTATAGTTTCACAACTCCAGCCTTTTGTGGTACATCAATTTTATTAACTAAAAATTTCAAAGCAGCATGGAACAGTACCTGAAACTGATAAACTTGACATCAATTCCTTGGTCACCGCATGCCCCGAACACGTTTTAGCTTTGGCTACACTGCTTTAAAAACTTCCTGGTGGCAGCCGCAGATGCCATCACCACAGATGCTAACCAACTGAGACTACTCCCCTTATGGGTCAGGACCCAAGTGTTCCCAATGATCAGCAAAGCCAGCTCATACCAAGCAACTATGCAGATCTTCAAGGCCCAGTATCGCAGGAAGGTTAATGAGGTCTATGCCAAGCACCTCCTGGGCACCAGTAAACAGCGATCTGGTGAGTCAAGCACCAAGTACCTGTGGGCCCTGCAGAACCTGTGTAGAGCGTGTGACTGTAAGGCCTTGTCAGCTGCCCAGAATGCAGAGGACCTCATCAGAGACACATACGTGCTGGCATCAGCTCTGGGCAATGATTACTGGAACAAAAGGTACTCAATCTGCAAAGGGCAGTTAAACTTGCAGAGATACTGGAAGTGGGCCTCCAGAACACAAATTAATACTCGGCCACTTGGTTGCCACTATCCTGGGACGAGGCATCATCCTGCCCTGTGAGTGACCGGTCCCCTGCACTGTCCCACTAATCTAGTGATTTGACCTTGGCTGCTGTTGCAGGTCATCTCCCCAATTTCTTCTACTTTTGTTTTAAAAAACTTTATTTATTGAAAAATTATTGCTAAACATACAGAATACACTTAACAAAATTTGTGTGTGTGTGTGTGTGTGTGTGTGTGTGTGTGTGTGTGTGTGTGTGTGTGTGTGTGGAGAAAGAATTTTTTTTTTTTAAAAGAAACCCACCCCCCCACCCATCTCTTCAGCCAGCTCTCTTAAGGAGAGCCAAAGAAATATATAAAGAAAAATTAAAAATAAAATAAATCAAGGTACATCTAAATGCATATATTCCAAATATAATGGCTGCTTATTAACAAAAAAAAATAATTATCATGCAAAACATATGTAATTTTTTCCATAACAATACAAGCTTTCATTTCATTATGCCATCGCATTATATTAATTACTGTATTATCCTTCCATGTACTTGCTATACATTTTCGGGCTCTTTGGCTTGGCTTCGCGGATGAAGATTTATGGAGGGGTAATGTCAACGTCAGCTGCAGGCTCGTTTGTGGCTGACAAGTCTGATGCGGGACAGGCAGACACGGTTGCAGCAGTTGCAGGGGAAAATTGGTTGGTTGTAGTTGGGTGTTGGGTTTTTCCTCCTTTGTCTTTTGTCAGTGAGGTGGGTTCTGTGGTCTTCTTCAAAGGATTTTCGAGCTACAGACAATGCTAAGTATACAAATGCAATTTGGAATTTATCCAACCCCAATCCCTTTAAAGGAATCACATAACCCAATAAAAAAAACAAATGGATCTGATGGTAACTTAAACTTATACAATTTTTCCAAAATTAACTTAATTTCTACCCAAAATGGTTGTACACACATACAGGACCAAACAGCATGTAAAAAAGTTCCAACATCCATACCACATCCAAAACAGGAATCTGAATTACTAAAGCCATATTTTTTCAATTTCTCCGGAATTAAATATAACTGATCCAAAAAGTTATAATTAACCATTCCATATCATACATTTGTCAATTTAGTAACACTGTCATGACACATATTCATCCAGTAGTCTTCAGGAAAAACAAAAGTTAAGTCATTTTCCAATTTAAGCTTAGATTTTTCCCATTCCAACTTGTCTATATTATCTTGTAATACTTGATACATAACAAAAATATAGCCCTTTTTAGGCATAGAAGAAATCAAAGACTCGAACTCCGACAATACGGGTAAAATCATCTCTCTACCATACATTTTTTTTAACCAGCAACCGCAGTTGATAGTAAACAAATAAAGAAGCTTCAGCAATATCAAAGCAGTCTTTCAATTGAGTAAAAGAAACTGACCTTCTACAAAACAATCCTGCAAAATTTTTATACCCTTAAAGTTCCAATTCTTTAAATGACTATTAAATAATGAAAAAGGAATAATCTGATTATTATATAATGGTGTTAAAATAGATAATTTACCTTTTGATCCTATGATCTTATTCTTTTTTATCCATAACATCAATAGATGTTTTAATATTGGCACATTATACTCCCATAATAAATCTATATTCCATCAAAATATAAATTGATGTACTGCAGTTTCAGAAATACATGCCATCTCAACTTTAGCCCAACTTGGAGGTCGATCCAAATCTATCAAACCACTAATAAATTTAAGTTGGGCTGCTTCATAATAATTCTGAAAATGAGGTAATTGCAATCCACCTAATGCGTACTTCCAAGTAAGCTTATTTAATGCTACCCTTGGTAATTTACCTTTCCATAGAAATTCCTTAGTGACTTTATTTAAATCCTGGAAAAAGTTCCTTGTAAGAAACCATGGTATTGATTGAAACAAATACTGGATATGCGGAAAAATATTCATTTTAATACAATTAACCCGGCCAATCAAAGTTAACGGAAGGTCTTTCCACTTAATTAAGTCTGCTTTTTTTTCAACAATGGTACATAATTTATATAAAGATTGATATTCAGTATTCACAATTATTCCTAAATATTTAATTTTATCCATCCATTTCAAATTAATAACATTTTTATAACTAAATAATCTCCTTCACCTACCAGTAAAATTTCACGTTTATCTCAATTAACTTTATACCCAGATAATGATCCATACTGTAATAAACATTCATGTAAATGTGGCAAAGATTGTTCTGGATTTGTTAAATATATCAAAACATCATCTGCAAATAAATTAATCTTGTATTCTTCATCCAGAACTCTCATCCCTTGTATCTGCTCATTTTGCCATATTAATTGAGCTAATGGTTCAATGACCAATGCAAACAGGCCTGGTGACAATGGATAACCCTGTCGAGTAGAAAGTGTCAATTTAAATGACGACGAAACCTGTCCATTTGTCACCACCCTAGCAGTCGGGTTTGTATATGAAGCTTTAACCCAGCCAATAAAAAGGGGGCCACATTTAAACTTTTCCAAGACCTTAAATAAAAAATTCCATTCGACCCTATCAATAGCTTTTTCTGCATCAAGTGCAACCACCATTGGATGGTTGGGCTGCCGTCAGTATGCATTGATCAAACTAATTAATCAAAGAGTGTTATCTGAAGCATGTCTATTTTTAATAAAACCTGTTTGATCTACATGTATCAATTTAGGTAAATATTAAGCAAGCCAATTTGCTAACAATTTAGCTATTATTTTATAGTCCACATTCAATAAAGAAATAGGTCTATACAAAGACACCTTTAATGGATCTCTATCTTTCTTTGGAATTACAGTAATTAAAGCACTAGAACAAGATTCTGGTATCTCATAATATTCAGTCACCCGTTGTAATACCTCCCCAAACACCGAGGATAAATCTTCATAAAAAATTTTATAAAATTCCACTGAAAACCCGTCATCACCAGGTGACTTACCATTAGGTATTTTCATCATAACAGTCTTAATTTCTAGGTCTGTGAACAAAGCTTCCAAATCTATAATATCCTCTTTATCTCATGCTGATAAATTTAATGTAGATAAAAAAGAATCAATAGATCCATTATCCTGTTTCCCCCTCAGAAGTATGTAATTTTTTATAAAATGAATAAAACTGTTCATTGATTTCCTGAGGTTTATAAGTAACTGTTGAATTATTTTTAACAGCATTAATAACCCTTGAAGTCTGCTCCTCCTTTAACTGCCACTCAAGTACTTTATGTGCCTTCTCACCCCACTCATAATATCATTGTTTGGTTCATTAAGTAAACATTCAAATTGATAAGTCTGTAACATATTATGTCGCAATTTCAATCTAGTCATAGCTATTTTCTGATCTTCTGTCACTCTCTTCTGAAATTCTTTCTCCAGTTCATCAATCTGCTTTTCTAATTTAATACTTTCAGCCATATACCCTGTCTTAACTTTAGTAGCGTAACTAATTACTTGTCCTCTAAATAAGCCTTTAACGCAGAGTTAACATTTTCTGTTAAGAAAAAAATCAATCTGTTTCTTAACAAAAGCAACAAACTCAGGTTTATTCAACAACATTGTATTAAACTTCCATCTACCAGATGGACGTATCACCTTCGAACTTTCATAAGAAAAAAATAATAAAGAATGATCAGATATTACTCTACTCTTATAGTCTGCCTGCAATAACTTTCCCTGTAAATGCGCCAATATTAAAAAAATCTATTCTAGAAAAGGAATCATGCCTAGAAGAATAAAAGGAAAAATCTTTCTCTGTAGGGTTAATACTTCTCCAAATAGCTACCAAATTTAAGCCTTTCATTAAAGCCCCAATTTATATCACCATCTTTGATTTTCTCATTCATTTTGGGGATTTATCCATCAATGGGTGCAAAACACAATTAAAATCTCCCCCAACTAAAATATTTTCATTAGCTTGACTTAATAGCAAAAAAGCATCTGAAATAAAACATTCATCATCTACATTAGGTGCATAGATATTAAGTAAGGTCCAAAGTTCATTAAAGATTTTACAGTCCACTTTTAAAATCCTCCCAGCATTCCCCTCTACATTCTGTAACTCAAAAGATAGATTCTTATGAACTAAAATTGCTATACATTTTGCCTTAGAGTTAAATGAAAAAGAAAAAACATGACCAACCCAATCTCTTTTCAATTTCAAATGTTCTTTTTCAGTCAAATGTGTTTCTTGTAAAAAAGAAATTTCAATTTTCATTTTCTTAATTTCAGCTAAAACTCGCTTTTGCTTAATTGGATTATTTAATCCCTGAACATTAAAAGTTGCAAACTTCAAACTAGACATTTTAATAAACTATCAATACAAGGACGTAATACCAAAAAATGCTCTCCTGTTAATAAACAGAATCTACTGTCCCTCCCCTAATGTTATAAAAAGTTAATATAAAAAGGAATACAATTAATTCCCCCCCCCAAAAAAAAAAGAGAAAAACACCCAAAGGTAGTAATTCCCTAAAAAACTGGGTGTGGTACACCCCACCAGTGGCAGATGACTATCAAAAATATCAGTGCCATCCACCTCCCCCAGTCATAAATACAATATATATAATAATGTAATTCAACATCATTAATATATTCATCCCTGGGACTCCAGTCCCAAAGATTGAATCAAATCTTCAGCATCACTAGGACTGTGCGTCAAAGCCTCCTTCTTCCCATCTTTCCATTTCCATGACCATTGGCCCTTCTTTTAGCTGACAACGCTGAGATTCTTCCCTGACCACGTAGATCTGGTAACAAATTAGCAAAAACCAATGCATTGTGATCATTCTCAAAAAATTGAGACTAATAATTGCCATAAAAGACCTTCAACATTGCAGGGTATCGAAAAGCAAATTTATATCCTTTCCGCCACAGCACATCCTTAGCCGAATTAAACTCGTGTTGACATCTGATAATTTCTTGACTCAAATCAGCATAGAAGAAAACTCTATTATTCTGACTCATCATTGGAGCTTGACTTTGTCTTGCCTCTGTACTGCCAATCGTAAAATCATTTCTCTATCCTGATAATTCAAGCACCGAATTAACACTGCTTGCGATGGTTGACCCGGTAACGGTTTCCTCCTCATCGCTCTACGTGTCCTTTCTAATACCAAACCACCTGGAAAGAACCTCAGGGATCCAATCTTTAAAAAAAAATTTATTGGATCCGCACCTTCAATATCTTCCTGAAGGCCGACAATTTTTACATTATTTCTCCGGCTTTGATTTTCCAATGGATCAATTTTAAAAAAATTAATTCTCTCTTCCAAATTCCCCAATCCATGAACGAATCTTCCACTTTTTCTAGTTTGTCTTTATTATGTAGAACTTGGTCTTTACATTCAGAAAAAGTTGTCTCAAATTTTTTTTAATTCTCCTGTATCACATCTACTGAATTAAGGCATTTAACATCTCTCTTAAGCGTTGATAAATCTTCAGACATTGTAGATTGCATTTGAGTCATTTGATGAGATATAGTATCCATATAACAAGCAATCCCTTCCAACACAGTAAAAATAGAGTTCAGTCCGGATTCCATTGCCACATCTTGAGACCCACCTTCTACAGGCTCCTCCTCCAGTTGTTCCTGTGAACTAGTTGTGTGAGGCAAGTCCACTTCTTGTTCCATCTTTGTCAAGACTTTCCCCGTGTGGTTGTGGGTTTGGAAACCCAACGACGATGCACCGACATGATTGGGGTGCCGCCGCTCAGAACCCCTGCAGTCCACACGCATTCCATTAGATCGCGGACCCTGGAAGCACCGCGCATGCCCGACAGAGCCAGGGGCTGCACAGGTGCGGTCTCCAGCGCCTTCCTGTGCACCCCCAACTCCCCCGATGGCAGTGCTCTTTGTTCCTTCGGATCTCCTACATGCCCGACTTCGTGAATGCATGGGTCATCGGTCGGTTTCTTCAACTTGTGGGAAGAAGACCAGCGCAATGTTCAACCTGGCTGGAGTTCTCTACGGCTTGGAGGCTCCTGACGGCAGCTCCATGGTTCCAGCTGGACAGGTAGGCCTCAGTTCTTCAGCACTTTTAAAGAGTAATTTTTTCTGTAGTTGAACCTTAGGTTTTTTTAAATATTAGCCACCATTATAGGCAACTAATATGCTTAGAAACAGAATTAAAGCATTTATATACTTAAATTAAAGTTTAAAAATGGGTACTTTAAAAAAAAACTGGCTGGGGAGGATTAGGATCGCACGTCTGTCCTCTACGCTATCTTGCCACGCACCCCCCTCCCCCCAATTTCTACTTCTGCAGGCAGGGTAAGCACCCGAGAAATGTTGCCCTGTCAAGGATCCAGTGTGCTCCAGTTGCCAGAAAAAGGGGAATCACTCCAAAGTTTCCCAGTCCAAACCTTTCATGAAATCTACCAGCACTGCATGTGGACAGTCGCCACTCTGGGCAGCACGATCAATGTCATCTTCTCTGAACACCAATGGTGCCATGTGCAAGTCATGGGGGCCACTATTTTGGACTGTACGCCAAACACCATCTTCCCAGGCATATGACACCATGAGGGGTCAAGGCCAGCCATCTCGAGAGTGTGAGCACCCATCAGACTCAGTCAATGAATCCACACTGGCCTCTATCACCCTGAACCAGGAGGCACTGCATGAACTCGTCAGGTCCATGATGGATGTCTAGGTAAATAGGCACGTTATCAACTGTTTATTTGATAGTGCGAGTACAGAAAGCTTTATCCCACCCCAATACTGCTAAGCGACTGTCCCCTAAAGTACGGCTGCCAAGCACGGGTTATCACTCACATCCAAATCATACAGGGCAGCCACTCATGGATCCTGTATAGTGACTGACTGTTGGAGGCATACTGTACAAATGCTTCAGAATGCTCGTCAGAATGCTTGCTACTGGGGTTGGATTTCTAGTGCCAACTTCAGAAAGTCAATGCAATTTGAAGGCCCCTTGCAGGTGACGTGTGGCCTCTCAACTCTCAAGGTCAACCCTACCCCTCCACCCTGCTGTTTGCCAATCTCATCCCTGATTGCAAGTCGGTGGCCACCAGAAGTAGATGGCACTGTGCGGCTGACAGGGTGTTCATTAAGTTGGAGGTTCAGCGCTTATTGGATGAAGGCATTGAGGCCAGCAATAGCCCTTGGAGGGCCCAGGTGGTCATGGTAAAGAACAGGAATAAGAAATAGATGGCCATAGACTGCAGCCAGACCATCAACCAGAATACACAGCTTAATGCTTACCCCCTTCCCTGCATATCTGATATAGTCAACCAGATTGCACAATATTGGGTATTCTCCATGACTGACCTGAAGTAGGTCCATCACTAGCTCCCAATCTGCCCATAGGATTGCCACTATACAACATTCAAGGCAGATGGGCACTCTACCACTTCCTGCGAGTTCCTTTCGGTGTCACAAACGGTGTCTCTGTTATCCAGCAGGAGATGGACTGCATGGTGGACCACTATAATGCACAGGCCACTTTCCCATAACTATCTGCGGCCACGACCTGCTGGTTCATGATGCAAACCTCCACAAGTTCCTCCGGGCAGCAAAATACATGAACTTTACTTATAACGAGGACAAATGTGTATTCTGGACACCACAACTAGCCATACTTGGCTGCGTGGTCGAGAACAGCGTCATTGGCCCTGACCCTGACTGCATTCATCCACTGATGGAGCTACCTTTCACATATACCCTCAAAGCACTGAAATGATGCTTTGGGTTCTTCTCATACTACGTTCAGTGGGTCCCCAACTATGCAGACAAGGTTTGCCCTTTGATCAAAGTCACCACATTTCCCCTGCCATCAGAGGCCCAAGCTGCATTTGACAGTATCAAATATGACATCACCAAGGCAACCATGCATGTCCACTCTATTCCAAGTAGAGAGCGATATGCCGGACTTTGCCCTAGCTGCCATACTCAATCAAGTGGGCTGACCCATCACCAGTTGTCAAAGCCCTCCATAATATCTTTCATGCTCTTTGGGAATTCTGGCTTCATCCACAGTGACCAGGTGGTATCATTCATGAGTGATGAGTTGCAGTAGTACCTGCTTGCCATGGCTATCGCCACAAGCAGGATCACCAGTTACAATCCTAGGGGTAATGGGCAAGTGGAAAGGGTGGAAGACTATCATCCTCCTGGCACTGAGGTGACTGTGTCTCCCAATGGCAAGAAGTCCTCCCAGATTCAATCCACTCCATCTGGTCACTTTTATATACCGCCACCAACAGCATGCCTTACCTCCCCAGGGTGGTCCTGCTCTGGAAGCACGTCAAGCAATCTAAGTCTGACCCACTGGTCGAGATAGTCCATCTTCTCCACACTAACTCCCAGTATGCCTACATTGCCTTCTCTGACGGGCACAAAGACACTATCTTGATCCAGGACCTGGCGCTATCGGGGCCCTCCCTGACCACCACTGACTTTCAACAGATTCCCTTCCCCCAACTTTAACCTTGGGGGTCCCAGGAACTGCAGCTGACCACCCCCTTCCCCTGGCCACTGCCGTCGCCAATGATATATCAGCACCACACTCCCTTAGTACCCCACCTGTCCCCACCCCACAGCAAACTGTTAACAGGCCAATGTCACAAGCTGTTCAGGATGATACAGCAGCACCCCAACAATTGCACGGCAGAGGAGATCCCATGATAGACTGAACTTGTAAAATGTATACACGTACAGTTGTTTCACCCTCTCTTTTCTTCCCCTCACTCTGCAGGACTCTTCTTAAAAAGGAGGGTTAAACATGGTTTACCACTGTTATGCCATGATTGGCTGCTGCAGCTGGACATGCCTCCTGTAACCCATTCTATCCATAGCCCCTTGCATGCTCCTCCTTTCTCTTTGATGGTTGTTCCAGTCTAGTTAATAAAAGCCTGATAGTTTCACAACTCCCGTCTTTTTGTGATTATTGATGGTACACCAGGTGGAGACTCCATAGACACACTAGTCACAGGGAGAGGCAGTTCCCCCTCATCACTGTCTAATGCTTTCCCTTGAATTTGAGGCTTTTTGTCCCGTAGTTTCAGTCTCAACTACCAACGAAATCAACCTCCCTCTTTGATCTGATCTATCTTTTCACAATTTTCTATAAGATCCCTCCTCATCTCTCACAGCTCGAATAAATATAGTCCAAGCTACTAAATCTCTTCTCATAATCTAACCTCTATTTCTGGAATCAGCCTGGTGAACCTTCTTTGCACCATCTCCAAAGCCAGTTTATTGTTTCTCAAGTAATGAGTCCAGACCTCCACAAAGTACCCCACGTGTGGCCTCTCCAGTACCCTGCGCAGTCACAGCAGAACCTCCCTGCTCTTTAAAATACAATCCCTCTAGTGATGAAGGTCAACTTTCATTCACCTTGATTATCTGCTGCACCTGCAAAGTTACATTTTGCGATTCATGCAGACCCAGGTCACTCTTCACAACAGCACGCTGCAATATTTCATCATTTAAATAATAATCTGATCTATTTTTCTTTCCAAGGTATATGATCTCACATTTACCAATGTTGTTTTCCATCTGCCAGACCCTTGCCCACTTAATCTATCTAGAGTATCTCTCTCTACAAGCTCTGAGTTTTCCATACAGTTTGCTTTTCCACTCAATTTAATACCATCAACAAACTTGGCTATGCTAAAATTAAGTAAGCCAGTGAAAATACCCAGATTCATAACAGTATAAAGGAGGACCACAGGTTCGACTAAACAACAGGACAGATCTCACCTGCACTTTGCCTACCCAAATCAGATCCCTCAATAATATCTAGAGCTTTAAAACAAAATCTTCATTGTTCACTACATAAAAAATTAAAGCATAATTACACAAACCAAATTTAATCAAATTACAAAGGAAGAGGATGTCATTGCCAAAATAATTCCTATATGTACTAAATTTAAATATCTCCTTTAGATCCAAATATTTATGTTATTAAAAGCCAATTCCATGTGTTTTTCTCTCCCCCTCTGAGTGAACACAGACACCTGCCTCCTCTAATTTCTCTGCAATATGTCATGAAACAACCTGCTGAATCAGAAACAAATCAACAGCAGATCCCTCGAGGAAACCTTGATGTCCAAATCCTCCCAGTACCATACTACAGGAGGAATGGAAGAAATAAGTAAAAGACCAAGTTAGCTAACACAAGAGTGGCATCTTGATTTAAATTCCCTACATCTTAATTAGTTAGAAAGATGCATTAAAGTACCAAAGATGGTGCAGTAATCGCTCTATCAAAAAGAGGATGGAGGAAGAAATCCCATGTGCCCTTCTGCTGCTGCAGTGCTCCCAGGGTTGAATTTAATCCAGTCAGCAGCACTTTGAAAGAGAACATCTGCGACCTTGGTGATGCTGCAGGAAGATGCAAGCTGGCTGATTCTTGCCAACTCCTGCTGTTGCCTGAAAACATCCTGTGGAAGTTGAATGTT
Organism: Narcine bancroftii; assembly: GCF_036971445.1. Classification (NCBI taxonomy): domain Eukaryota; kingdom Metazoa; phylum Chordata; class Chondrichthyes; order Torpediniformes; family Narcinidae; genus Narcine; species Narcine bancroftii. The sequence goes on from NC_091469.1 coordinate 49,729,359, forward strand.
ATCATTTTTATTGTTACTGTCAGTATAGTGTTGCTATTGCTTTGTGACTTCATGTTTAGTTCCAGGAAATGATTTTAGTTCATCAAGGGCTATGTGATTTCCAGCTGTGCATCCCTGCAAACACCTTCTGTTACCCAGTCTGGTCTCCATCTCTGTTCCTCAGTTAGATTCCATTTCTTTCACCATCAGGCCCCAATCACTTCACCTTGCAATGCCCTTCCACGTTCAAATCTATTAATATAATCTTCTTGTTTGTCATACGAGGATGAACTGAAAGGGAATGGCAGAGGGACAAATGAGAGGTGATGTATTTTAGTGAGTTAAGCCAAGGCAGGATATGCACAGTGAAAGGTAGGGCCTTGGGGAGTGTTGTAGAACAAAGAGACCAAGAAGTAGTAGTTCCCTGAAAATGGTAGCCAGTTTGATGAATAAGATGTATAATCCTCTTGCTTCTAGCAGATGGGGGACTGAGCACTAGAGTTGGGATGTTGTGTAAGCAAGAAAGACTGCAGATATTGGAAAACTGGAGCAACACACAAAATGCAGATGAAATTCAACAAGTCAGGCGGCATCCACGGAAAGCAAAAGTAAGTCAATGTTTCAGAAGGAAAACCTACATGAGGAAATTTTCATATTGTCATTATTTCTGAAGAAGGATCTTGGCCCAAAATGTTGATTACCTATAGCCTTCCATAGATGCTGCCTGGCCCGCTAAGTTCTTCCAGCATTTGTGCGCTGCGATGTCATGATACAGCTGAACAAGACATTGGTGAGAGTGGACTGGAAAATGAAGGATGTCATTAAGCTAGAAAGGGTGCAGAAAAAGGTCACAAGGAGGTTGTCAGCATTGAATTGCATGAGTTACAAGGAGAGACAGGATAGGCTGGAGATTGAATCCCTGGAGAATCAGAGGCTGAAGGGTAGCCTTCAAAAATCATGAGGGGGCATAAATAAAGTGAACGGTCACAGTCTCTACCACAGGGTCCAGGACCATAAACCAGAGATAATTAGTTTGAGATGAGAGGGGAAAGTTTTTTTAATAGTGGGTGGTGTGTTTATGGAACAAACTGTCAGAGGAAGTGGTGCAGGTGGGTACAATTACAATGTTTAAAAGAGATTTGAACAGCTGCATGGAAAGATTTAGAGAGATAAGGGACAAATGTGGGCAAATGGGACAAGTTCAGGGAGGCATCTTGATTGGCACAGATGGATTGCGCTGAAGGGCATGCTTCCTTGCTGAATAATGCTATGTCTACCATGCCAACGACAGGTTATGGATGTGCTAGAAAGTGAGAAACTGGATATAATAGTCACTAGTCACCAACTAGCCATCCTCCACCCTCCTCGCCTAGCGGAACATTCTTACCCTTAATAAAGATGTATCAAAGCCTTTAGTTTCTTTCTTGACAAAGAGACCTAACCGGTCATCTTCCACCAACACCCTCTTCCATCTAGCAGAACTTTCTCTCACCTTTAAAGACACCAGCATTGTTTCTATTTCAACCATAGTGTCTGCAGACTTTCATGTTTTACTTCTGGATACTATAATGATCATAAAAGGAGGGGTGCTGCACAAATTTGTGGGCCTACAGACCCTTCATCTTAATGGAATTCATCCCAAGGTACTGAAAGAAATGGCAGAAGTTATCCTTGAGGGTTTGATGATAACTTACCAAAGTTCTCTAGACTCTGAGCAGGTCCCAGTGAATTGGAAGGTAATGAATGTCATGCCACTTTTCAAAGAAAGATGTGGGGAAAAAGAAGACAGGTAACTATACGCCCGTTAGTTTAACATCTATAGTTGGGAAAATGCTTGAAGCCATCATTAAAGAAGAAATAGGGAGACACCTGGAATGAATTGGAACCATCAGGCAGATGGATAGGTAGGTTTTGTTTGACAAATGTACTGGAATTCTTTGAGGATATATCGTGCATGGTAGATAGAGGAGAACAGGAGGATATTATTTACCTGGATTTCCAGATGACATTTGATAAGGTGCCACATAAAAAGCTTATCCATAAGATGTCTAGAGTTGTGGGTGATGTAATAGAATTAATAGAGGATTGGTTAACCAGTAGGAAGCAGAGAGTTGGAATGTATGGATGTTTTTCTAGTTGGCAATCAGTAGCGAGTGGTGCAACTGCATGTATTGTTACTGGGCCTACAACTGTTCACAATATACATTAATGATCTGGAAGAGGGGATAGAGTTTATTGTGATTACTAAATTGAGTGGAAGAGACTGCAGAGAGATATATAGATAGATTAACTGAGTGGCCAAGGGTCTGGCAAATAGAGTACAATGTTGGTAAATGTGAGGTCATTCACTATGGAAGGAAATGTAGAAAATCAGATTATTACTTAAATGGCAAGTATTTGCAACATGCTGCTGTGCAGAAGGTCTTTGAAGAGCTGGTGCATGAATCACAAAAAGATAGTTTGCAGGTGCAGCAGGCTATCATGAAGGCAAATAGAATGTTGGCCTTCATTGCTTGAGGGATTGAGTTTAGGAGCAGGGAGGTTATGCTGCATCTGTACATGGTACTAGTGAGGCCACATTTGGAGGTGGCAGGCAGTTCTGGTCTCCTTACTTTTCAGGAAGGGCATTCTGGCTTTGGAGGCAATGCAGAGGAGAGTCACTAGATTGATTACAGAGATGAGGGGATTAGCCTATGAGTAGAGATTGAATCGCCTGGGACTGTACTTGCTGGAATTCAGAAGAATGAGAGGGGATCTTATAGAAACACAAAATTATGAAAGGAATAGATAAGATAGAGGTAAGTAAGTTTATTCCACTAGTAGGTGAGAAGAGAACCAGGGGCCATTGCCTCAAGATTCAGAGCAGTAGATGTAGATGCTTTATCCAAAGACTGGTGAATCTACAGAAACTCTGACCATGCAAGCAGTGGAGGATACCTCATTAAACATATTTAAGGCAAGATTGGATAGATTTTTACATAATAGGGGGAATTAAGAGATATGGGGAAAAAGGCAGATAGGTGTTGATGAGCCTGTCATCGAATCTGCCGTGATCTTATTGAATGGCAGAGCAGGGTCAATGGCCTACTCCTGCTCCTATTTCTTACATTTTTATGTAAGCCCTCATCCTGTAAAGAATGTGTCAGGCAGAAGAATGCAGAGGCTACCCAACTCCTAAAACATCTCTGGCTTAGATTATCAGATAGATATGTCTTCTTGAGCCAGACTAGAAACTCTTAAACATAGATTAATGTCTTATACAAGCTGGACATCCTTACCTTCATTACTAAGAAGCAGAGTGTATGCAAGACATTATTTTCCTCACTTGTATCAAGCAAAGGTAACAATAATGAAATAAAACTATGCAAACATCTCAGGAAACAGCCTGGGAAGATTTCAATAATCTTTTTGTGGACTGAGGTACTGCAGGGGAGCACCTAGGATCCCACCATCATACTCCAATGAGCTTACAATAAGATCTGCTGTGATAGATTGCCAATTCCTCTTATCACAATAAGTACAGCCACCTTTTGGGTTTTAAACTGGCAGTGACGAGTCACCAACTTCATGCTCTACTGCACGAGGAAAAAAAGTCACCAAACTATTTGGAACAGAATATTATTCCAAATAAAATTTTACCATCACCTTTAATTGGTTTCTTAATAAGTCCAAAATAATTGACATTTAGAGGAATCCTTGGAATTACCATTAATATCAACACATTAATTTACACATTATAATCAATAGCTAGCTTCGGGAGCAAGCACACACTCCAACCTGGGATATACTATAAGAAGAACTGCTCTTCTCCTATTCCAATATATTCCAACTGGTCTTTCTCATGCTTCTGTAAATTTGAGGTAATTAAGAACTGGTGACCAGATGCCAAATTTCACAAAGACCCTATCATTTACCACCTCTGCAGTTGTGCATAAATACTGGATCCCAGTTAAGTAACGGTTTTAATATTCTTGTATGCTTGCAGATCTCTCCCGTCTTCCCCAGCCCTATAACACTAAGATAATTTGCCTTCTTGAACTCGCTAAATTTAATTAATCTACTACTTGATGGCTCTGCTTTCAGTTCCCAAGTACCTAATCTCAAAAAGTTCATCACTCTATGGCAAATCAATTAGAAAAGATAATGTGTTTTATGTTTCTACAGGAAAAATAATAGAACATCTTTGAAAACTCCATAGTGACATGTCTCTAGTATGTTTGTGAATCATCTACTCAGCTACTGTGGATACTCAGAGAGCCTTCATTGAAATTAATGAAAAATGTTTTTATATCACAACAGTTCCTCCTGGTCCTGCTTTCTATAACATTTACTTAATATGGTAAATATTTTAAAGCACAGATCATTAAAGCACTAACTGTTGCTTTCAGAATTTGATACAGAATTGCTGAAATCCCTAAATTCTTAAGGATTAAAATGATTGCAAGGTAAATTTAGATTTGGATACTTTTTAAATTTTACTTAATTCTGATACCCATTATTCATTTAAAATTAAAGTGGGAGAAACATGTAGCCCTGTTTCTGAATTCTAAAATGAACTCTTTTTGGTGCAATGACATCACATAAGCTGCCACCTTGATGCTGCAGTACTCCCATGACGCAGAGCTCACAGAATTTTGTTTTCACTTTTCTGAACCCATGAAGCAGTTGTTACAGTGAGAAAGAACATGTATTCCCAGTCATTACTATATTGACCCTTTTAAAAGGGTGCACATTTATAATTAATAACAGCCTTAACTGAACTCTTATTCAATGCAGCACATCAGAAATATTCCTGTGAAATATATGGATCACTGCTTAATGACAACTGAAAGGTAGGAAAACAGACTCTTAGCATTCTATTTCAGTGATAGACAAGGATAAAGCATCACTGCAACGCATATGTTATTACAGCACCAAGAGCTTATAGTACATTGGGCACGTAACAACTCATTTGCTACTTATCCATTTCTGATATTCCACATTTATACCTTGCATTCTATATTCGATACAAATATATAGGTGTAATACTGTTACCACAGCAAAACAGACTACCTTGATCTATAGCTTTCCTTTGCCCCCCCCCCCCCCACCAAAAAAAAACTATGTGCTACTGTCGCTATCAAGGTCAAGCAAAACATTCTTATGACAGGTTAATGCAGCAGATGAAAGATAGCCTCTGCTGCACTAGCTGGTGCCACATTGCATTACATTGTGCAGCACTATGCACCACAGGTTAGCTTGCCCCTCATTGTTAATTTTCCATAATAAAAGGTAGGCATGTTTGTCCAACTAATTTTATTTTGGAGCTGGATTTTATTGGAAATACAGATCAATCTGCAATAAAATGTTAAGAAAGAGGGTTAATTCATCTATTTTTACAAAATTTAGAAGATATATACCAACAATCACTGTCATATCTAGATCCTGCAACCCTTTAAGTCAACACAGTAAATTTCTAATTGCACAACTTCAGAGGCTCGGTCATAGTGGTATAAACAGCAATCTATGATTTTGCTCATGTTTGCACGTTTCTCCTATCTTTTGGAAGACAGTCTGATGTATGTTTAACCAAGATAAGGTTTGCTGTAAAATAATAAGCCTTTACATAAATGAACAGACAAACTTCCAGTGAAATAAAATAAGTGTAGAGAATTCCATAGTTTGAACTCCTGGTGGTTACTATAGGACTGGAACCAGCCACGCTCACCAGTAGGGGCTTGCTGTAGGTGACGAGGAAAGTGGGAGTACGCCATATTTGCTTAGCATGAAAAATCAACATCATACAACCAGAATACAATATAGCTGCAAACAAATTATTAAACAAAAATCCCTTTCCTGCCAAATAGCAAAAATCTTGAAATGTAAAATGCTGAAATAATCTTTTTTTGAGACCTTAGTTTTTCCATCAATTTAGGTTCCAACTAGAAATTTCGTACTATTTTTCCTAGAGTGTCGACACTAGAGGTCAAAACTTTCAGCATGGATAGGGATTGGGTGGAAGAAAGTACAGAACAGTTAGTATCTGGAAAGTGCAAGGAACAATTCTGACTTATGATCAAGGCAGAGCTCCCTGCAAATATTCAGAAAGATTCTCCGGGCACACAGATAGATCAGATCCTTTCATAATCCTCCAACGCAAAAGCCACTTTGCAAAAATGCACCTGCAATAATACCATGAAACCACAATATTCTTCCAGATGAATAATGCGTCTATTCATCACTTTTTCCATTGCACAGTGAATTCCAACTTCCAAAAATGGAACATTAGCGGAAGACCTGAAGAAAACATGTCAATATTTCTGATAAGGTAATTAATTAATGATACTCCATAAATCCCAATTGTGAGCTTTTGGAATATTGGAATAGCAATGGTTAGTAATCAGCAGAGAAGTATTGTAATTTATTTTTCCATCCCCAGTCAGCTGTTCATTATGTCTGTAATCTATTTTTAATTTATTTTCTCCATCATAAAAAACATAAAAGCTTTCGGAAGAAATATAATCACTGCCCTGGATCTCTAACATCTCTAAACCAAATATGTTTGCACAGATATAAAAAAATAATCATTAAAATAATGAAATTAACCATCATTTTTGATGTGGATGGAAATGGCCATTTCTTTGTATTGTTGAGTCCAGATCCTGGAACTCCCTACTCAAAATCCTAGAACTCCCTACTCAAAATCCTAGAACTCCCTACTCAAAATCCTAGAACTCCCTACTCAAAATCCTAGAACTCCCTACTCAAAATCCTAGAACTCCCTACTCAAAATCCTAGAACTCCCTACTCAAAATCCTAGAACTCCCTACTCAAAATCCTAGAACTCCCTACTCAAAATCCTAGAACTCCCTACTCAAAATCCTAGAACTCCCTACTCAAAATCCTAGAACTCCCTACTCAAAATCCTAGAACTCCCTACTCAAAATCCTAGAACTCCCTACTCAAAATCCTAGAACTCCCTACTCAAAATCCTAGAACTCCCTACTCAAAATCCTAGAACTCCCTACTCAAAATCCTAGAACTCCCTACTCAAAATCCTAGAACTCCCTACTCAAAATCCTAGAACTCCCTACTCAAACAGTTCAGGATTATTTTCACAACAGGGTAGGCATACAGACCAAACATTATAGAGGAATTCAGGAAAGGGAGTTGAAATGTTAATTTGTCCTCTTTCCATAGATGTTGCTTGACCTACTGTACATTTCCTACATTTTCTGTTTTTCATTTAAATGCTCTAACTGGGAGAATGTTGCTTAAAATTGGATTCAACCCATGTTTGGTTCTCTAAAGCATGGCTTCAGTTAGTAGCATTGCCCAATCAGGAACTCTTATTGGACAAATTGCAGATTGAAACAAAAGGATTACATCCAGAAATGAGTGAGAACTGAGACCTGAATTATACCATAGGGGATCATGCTCAGTTATGGACGATCTCTGACATTTGGCCATGGAGGTTCCAAAGAAGGACGTTGGTGCTTAAAGACATGCTGCAATACTCTCAATGACTGCAACAGGGACAGAATATCTAAAGGAACAAACAAACACGTAGTTCCTCTACAGGTAGGAACAGAGGAGCAGGAAGCATGTTAGGCCCATTCTAAAAGTCTGACAGCTGATAATTACAGTAGTCACCTGCAGAAGACAGAAACTCCATACAATGGAGCAATGCTGTAAGAAATTTATGATGTATCAAGTCATGTGCACAAGCATTGATACCAGCACTATTCAGATCCACATTGTAGTTACCCTGGATGGTTTGAGATCAATCAAGGTGACATTCATTAGAAGAAAGAATTGTCGTTGCTAACCATTGGAGTATTGCCTCAGATGTTAACCTCAGTGCAGATGGCCCCATTTAAGCAGGGCAGGCATGGATTTGTGCAGTCTCTCTCCCAGCTGATTATTGGTATACCATGTTGGCATTAATGATCTATCTAGGAAAAGGATTGTTTGGCTTGCTTCTACAGACTTCATTTTGTGGGCTTCTTTGGACCATCTCCGTTAGGGTCTCCTTTATATTTTGTGCAACTTATGCTGCCTTTTCTGTTCAGCAAAGAGATGAGCCTATGTCATGGTCAGTTTCTATCGATCTGATCTCTGCCTTCTTCCCATTGCCTCGTGGATTTCTGGCACTTGTTGCTAGTAATGGTGCCATTTATAAAAATTATTTGTCTCATACTCACCAAGAAGGTTAAGTGACTTGAGTTTCATAGTGGCAACTTGTTGTTCGGGTTTGTGTGGGTTTCACAGGCTAAGAACCGGACTAATGTTGAGGTACAAAGCACACGTTTATCTTGGGAATGCAAATGGGACAACAGGGTCAAATATGCTAGGCAAACCCCCTATACACACATAGTATGCAACTGGTAAATGTACACTTTGGATAACGAGGGAGGAACCGAAAGAAGACTGGGGGGAAATTACATGAACACACACATTCAACAGTCAGGATCAAGATGACACCATGTGCCCCCACCCCTTAACCGGTACAGACACAACTCTTGCTACTTAACCTCGGGACTCACCCCAACCCAGTGTGAAAGGTGCTATTTACATGCCATGAGGAGTCTAAAAGAGGCAGAGCAAAGGGGAACATGGTCCTTTATAGTTCTGCAGGCAGTACGGAGTGGGAGGGGGGGCAATCACTTGGGACAGGCTGGACCCTGTTGGCTGCTGTGGCCAATGGCTCAAAATCAAGTGCAGGGGCTCAGCAGGAATCAGCCAAGGTGATTCACCTGGGTCAATTGGGTGAAGGTCAGGGCTGAGTCTGGGGAGGCTGCCTGGACTGCAGCACCTAGTGATTTAGGTGGGCCAATCGCAAGGGTCACTTTGATGGCTTGGGGTGAGTCTTTGACCTTGATTGGCAGGTTGTGTCCTCCTAACAGGAGCACAGCAGTGCCACCAGGTGGTAGACGTTGCCTGTCCATTACACAACTGCTCCTCTCCCTTCACCCCGTTTCTCTGGGAGGGCATTTGCCATGGAAAAGCTTAAAAAGATAATGCTGCTGTCATTTTGACTTGTCAGCAGTGTCCATGTGCATGTTGGAACAAGAGTATTTAACTGGTTTACAGTTATTCTTTAGCCTATTCAATACCAAAATTCTGGAAGGCAATAGACGCCTACATCAAGGGCAATAAGTCTTTAGACAGGTTAGCTATGAGGATGCTGTGCTGCCTGTAGTACTTCCATTTATGCAACCAAATTAAAATGAATTAAGTGATAATTTCCAACTGCTGAACTAAACTTACCAATAGAGAGGGCACATTCCAACATGCACAAGTGGATTTGCAATAACAATACCGAGGTTTTGATCACAAAGCAGCTTTCAGTTGTGGGTCTAATCAAAATGACCAGTCATCTTCAAGTAAAAACACTCTTTAAAACCACAGCAACAGGCAGGCTAGCTGATAACCGGAGGAAAAAAACATCCCAGCTCTCCACCATAACATGATCTCTAAGTCACTCCAGCTGATAGTAGGAAAAGCTAATGATCAAATCAGAAAATTAGCAACAAATTTCACAGCAACGACTAAGAGAGATCAGGTTCAAACATAATTTTGACTCTTGGATAAGACTAAAAGATTGTTGCAATGATTGCAAAAGAAAACATTTCTTTTGAGGCTTCTAGACCCACATTAGAGTAGTTATTCTTTGGCTTGGCTTCGCGGACGAAGATTTATGGAGGGGGTAAATGTCCAAGAGTAGTTATTCGGGAATTGGCAAAAGACCAATGTTGTAGACATTGGACAGAACATCAACCTTAAGTGGAGAGGGAGTAAAAAAGGACAAGAACATCAGAAGAGGAGCAAGTCCCTTACACTTCAAGCCTGTCCATCACTCAATATGATCATAGCTGATCAATGTTGACCTCAACTCTTAGTTCTTCAGTTCTTTCAGATATTTATCTCCACCTTAATTCTAAATCATGATCTGGTCTTCACCATCCCCTATATCAGAGGATTCCAAAGGTTCACTATCCTCAGAAGAAATTTCCGCACATCTCCATTTTAAATGATCATCCTCCTGTCCTGAAACTTGATGTTTGAAAGTCACCCTTCATTCTTCTAAACTTCACACCCAAATTTTTCAGCCTCTCTTGAAATAAGGAAGAAATAATTTAAAAAACTAGGTTTAACTCTTTGATTTTAAGAAGGAAAAAATATTCACTCTCATTCTTTCATAATCATGTTTTGTTCTAAAAAGTTTGCAAGTTTTTAAATTTTAACAGCAACATTGCAGCACCCCATTCCTCATTTTGCATTGGCAAGAGTACTGATTTGCTTTAGTACTCCAGTTAACCAAAAAAAAATTCCACTTGCTGAGAACCTTGCACAAACCCTTGTCCTAAACTGGCATCGCCCTAGCAGCAAACTACCCAATAGTCCAGTGTGGAGAGACTATCTGCAAGGGCAAGGGATAAATGGGCAGCCATGAGTAGAACTGCTCTGGGCAGAGAAGGAGGGTCCAGGGTGACATCTTGGTCAGCAGTGAGTGTGTGCCACAGCCTGCGAGTATATACCATAGCTCCTGAGCAGCAGTTCCTGCTCTACTTGTTGACAGACTCTCCTAGATATTGTGGTCTCCTTCACTACCTGCTTTTGGATGTGATAATAGATTATGTTGTCTTCGGTGTGTGGTTGAACAGCTCAAGGTCATAGCATTATATTGCACAGTAACAGGCCCTTCAGCCCAAATAATCCATGCCAACCATAAAACACTTATTTGCATTAATCCAAAATTGATCCTCTTTTCAATTTCACTCCACATTCCCAGAATCTCCCCCCACCCCCCACAATTTTGACCCTTCTCGAACATCTCATAACAGTTTGCAATAGCTGACTAATCTATACACGTGCACATTCTTTGGGATATGGGAGGAAAATGCAGAACCTGAAGAAACCCACACAAGTCCACATTTGCAGCACCAGAGGTCAGGGTTGAACTTGGGTCTCTGGAGCTGATAGGTAGCAGCACTATTAGCTGTGGTGCTGTGCTGTCTACAAGCTATCCTCAGTCTGAAATTACATCCTAACAACTGAACAGTGATGCTTTAAGGAGATGTCATCCAGAAGAGCTGGAGATCTTCCAACACATCCAGCAAGAGGTGATGAGAATAACCATATGATCCAGGCTGTCTATCAATATCTGAAGCAAGTATTGCTAGTTTTTAGAAGTGACCCACACTCATCATGCAATGAAGGGGTGGTCCAGAGTCCCACTTCTCAATGGTGCAACACTTATCCCAGCCCACCCAGGACATTCCCTCCACACTGGGCCATGGGGTAATTTTTCCACTGGATTTGCTCCAGGTTCCCTGCACATTAAGGCACAGCAGCCAGGAAGGGAGGAGTTAGGACTGGTTCTCAATACTGCACCACCGTCAGCAATGCAAGTCTCTTTAAAAATTACCATAATAACTCCTTTCAGATTCCATTGGCAGTCTCATTCCTTTAAAACGCACCTTAAAACTCACCACCTTGTCCAAGTACCTTGGTAGTTATAATAAATATGCTGCATAAATGGTAGTTAACTTTGTCATGCAATGCAATCCTCACCACTTATGGAGAGCTCATTTACATAAACCTGATATATCTCCAGTTAATTGTCAATACAAGGTAACACCATTCATAAAATTGAAATATTTTTATTCCATTCAGCTGTCTGTATAGCCAATCTGAAAAAATTACAGCACTAATTTATCTATAGTAGCCTGGAATATTTATGGCAGTGATTTTACTCCATAAAGTAGCTTGCTGTACAAATATAATGGCTTGTGAGTATAATCATCTGCATTCAGTTTGGCAGATACTTGAAATAGATCTAAAGCCATGATCAATTCAGCACCCTAATTTTAAGACATAGCGTGTATTACTCTATTGTGGGTAACTTAATAATCTCTAGAGAGCTGGATAGTCTCATCTGCTTTTGCTATCACTACGCCTAGAATGTTCAAATCTCTGTGTTAATTTTATTAACATCATGTTGGTCCAGTTTAGTACTTATTATATCTCATTCAGTACAAATGCTACCAGACTACGCTTTTGATAGATAAGATTTGCATTTGTTTTTCTACATGAAATTGATGCCCCTTAATGCTCTCAGATAAATTTCTAAAATGCACTGTGTACTGCAGAAGTTTCTTTAAACATGGTTATGAAATATTCATTCTAAATGTTTTTCTCAAATTATCGGTTGGTCACACTCTGTAGCAGAAATTGTTTGTTTACTTGATCATCCACTGTCATCATTAGCCTTTGCTTTTCCTCATTGGGGAAAACGACAGCTTCCATTGTTCCTAATATCCTTAGGGCTTCTCCGGAATAGGTTCTCAGCAATATTTTTTTGTTTCTTGCAAATGGCATCTGCCTTAAATTCTGGCCACAAAGACATGTTTGAAGATGCTGTTTGCCTAAAGCTATGTCTATATTTTTTCAAATAATTGTATTTAAAAAAAATATTCTGGATACAAACAAAATAACTCATACCCTTTAAATTTTTCACCTTCCTCAATATCACATCAATGTTCTTTCAGATTTTGCTGTAATGGCATTCCCTTGGGACACTGCTTGCTATATTCTATTTAGCCTTGCGACTGTAGTGACTATTTTAAAAATTTTGACATAGAGCACCATAGCAGGCCGTTTTGTCCCACGAGCATGTGAGGTCCAATTACACCCAATTAACCAACAATCCTAGTATGTTTTGAATTGTGAAAGGAAATCGGAGGATCCAGAGTAAACCCACAGAGACACGAGGAGAACTTACAAACTCCTTACAGACAGCGCCAGATTCAAACCAGATTCAAGCATTGTGCTAACTGCCATCTTCCTGATATCATCAGGATTAATCACAGGTTTCTCTTCTTGCCCTACCAATACAGCGACAAAACCACTTAACATCCTCAGTGGTTTGTTTTTGCAAATGTACTCAGCAGACTATTAACCTTTAATAGTACATAGTGCAGAATGTACAGATCTGTGTATATGAGATAAGAACAACTCAGTGTGTGTAAAGTTTATTTAATAGCACCTCATTAATCACCTCTGAAATATTTTCTAAATGTAACAGTGAATTGTCACGTGACAATTCTTCAATCAGCCTTAAATATCTCAATTACTCACAACCAATATTATATATTCCACATATTACAATTTTGTTTCCCTCAACATGCCAATCATAAAGGAAGAGATTCTTTGTTTTACAGGTACTTTATTTTAGCATGAGGAGTTCAACATAAACACCAACTATTCACTGGATGAAGTCTGTCATTTGTAAATATTTGGGTTAAAAATTCTGGACCTTGCAATTGGCAAGCCCATTAATTTTATATTCCCAAAGATTGCATATGATCAAAGATGTGAAGGTTAAACATCTCTTGCATGAGACACAATTCAATTGTAAGGAAGCACAATAACCATTTCTGCAGCCTTATAATGAGAAAAGATGGTTATAGATCAAGTGAAAATAGTACTTGTTGCATTTGGTTTAAAAAAAATTGATGAATTTCTGAGATTTTGCAGCAAATAGCCCACAATACAATACCAACAGGCTAACTTGTTTTAGTTAGAAATACCCTCCAGTTAATTTTAAAATGTTAGAGATTGATTTCTTTGGATTCAACGCAGGAGGACGAGAAAGCACAGTTGTGTGCACCTACAAAATCATTGTTGAATGAGAACATTTGACAATCCATTGTTACATTCATGAAAATGTTTCATTTCCAAATTACTTTAAAAGTTCATAGCACAAGGTGTAAACCACAAAAGCATCAAAGAAGACACAAGCTTGAAAATGTCCTTCAAAATATGCATTGTTAACAAGCTTTTGGATGAAAATTGTGAAGTGCTATTATGTCCCAAATCAGTGAAGATTGGTAAGGACATCTCCCTCAGTACTGGAGCAATACGAGGCTGAGTGCTTAGCCCCCTGCTTTACTTGCATTACACCAATGACTGTGTGGCTCAGTACAACAACACCATCTACAAATTTGTTTATGATACCATGGTAGTGGGTTGTATAAAAAGGGGTGATGAGTCAGCATGCAGGAGAGAGATAGAAAACTTGGCTGAATGGTAGGCTATCAACCACTGCCAGAAGATCACCAAAAGCAAGGAGCTGATGGTTGACTTCAGGAAGTCAAAACCAAAGACGTATGATCCAGTGATCACTGGGGGAATCAGAGGCGGTGGAGAGGGTGAGCAAATTTAAATTCCGGTGAGTCACCATCTCAGAGGACCTTTCCTGGAACCAACATGCTAATGTCATTGTGAAGAAAGTACATCAGCATCTCGAGTTCCTCAGGAGTTTGTGGAGGTTTGATAGGACATCAAAAACTTCGTCAAAATTCTACAGATGTGTAGTGGAAAGTGTGCTGACTGACTGTATCTCAGCCTGGTATGGGGTTACCAATATCTCGGAGCATGGAGCCCTGTAAAATGTAGTGGACACAAAGCCTCGCCTTTGTGGAACGCTGGCATCGGAGTCCACGCAACAATCACCAAGGATTCATATCACGCAGGACATGATCTGTTCTCACTGCTGCCATTAGGAAAGAGATACAGGTGCCACTAATACCACCAGGTTCAGGAACAGTTTTTGCCCCCTTCACCATCAGACTCCTAAACAACAGACTAAGTGACTCATTTAAGGAGTGTTACTATGCACATCATCTATTACTGAATATATTTTTTTTCTGTATTCCACATTGTTCACCTTTGTTTCTTTTGCATTCACACCTTTTCTTGAGTTCAGTTCTTTGCATTACTGATGAGTATAAATTCTACCTGGCCTGCAAGAAAAAGAATCTCAGGCTTGTATGTGATGTCGTGTAAGTACTCCAACATTAAATCTGAACTTTGAACTTCAATATCTTTTATTACAAGTGGTGAATTCTTTATTCTAAAGCACACCCCTTGCAATATTATGCTGAGAACATATTGCGAAGTATTTTCTTATCCAGAAATAGCACAATAATTGAGATAGAACAGAAAATGGTGTGGATAAATAAGTGGGTTATCTGCCTTGCCTAAAATACCTCAATAAAGGAATGGAGAATGAACAACAATGGGCAATGAATTGGTATTTTGAATATCCAAGCCTATAACTGTATCTTTGCCAATTAAAAAAATCTTTCACTCAGTAAATCTTGGATGTTTTGTGAACATAAATCAGTATAGTGGCTATTTTGGATATTAAACTACAGGAGCCAAACTAATTTGAGACCATTAAATAATGATATGTAGCTGCATTTGTTAATTAACACAGAGTAACATGGGTTGACAGTGTTTTAAACTCTGCTTTCACCAATACTAAATAATAAAGGGTTCAATGACCAAGAATTCCTAAAGCCATTTTAACTTTATGATTATATTGTTATTAATGGACATCATCTTGCTTTACAGAGAAAGATCAAATTAAAACTGATGTGTTGAGTATTTTTTTCCATTTAGGGAGGATTGTAAAACTAAAATCATGCCTGGCTCATTACTGCCAATTTTAGATCTATTCAAGGAGGTTTCGTTCCATGATTGATTGCACCAGAAGTAAACCCTTTTAATGATTGGACTCCAACCTACAACAAAAAAAGTCTCAGTAAGCTGGGAGGAAATCTCAGCCATGTCATCAACATTAATTAGTCTTTAGCATCATGCTACGATTTTAGGCCCACCTCATTCAGGCCTTTATTTCATCTGCGTCAGCACCTGCCCATCACATAGAACTGCAGAAGATTTGGTCAGCGCAGGTGCAATTATACTTCTTCATCAGTACTTGCACTAAGGTGAAGAATATTCCTCAAATTAGTCAATCTGAGTGGCTCAGTCCCTGGTCTGTGCACAATCATTTTCATAGCACAGAGAGATGCATCTTCTGTTTCCTCAGAGTTTATTTGATTTCAGAAAACTCAGACAATCTTGGAGAGTTGGCAACTCTAGATGCATTTCAGAATTCAACCGATGAAATAGCCAAAGTGTTTGTCAATTTGATTTTTTTGAAGCTACCACACATGTACTGGAGCTAAGATCACACATAAATGGATAAATAAATGGTCTTAGAATGTACAACATATTTTGGTAGATACATTAAATTTCAACATTCAAAGTTTAAGAACTATACATCATTTTCACTTGCACAAATGTCAAAATCTTGCAACTTTTACCTTAATTTTGTCTATTGATTCTGTACTCAGGCTGGCTTCTGAATTTATTACTTGTAATACTAAATGTCTCCAAGTAAAATGGCTAAGAAGTTTTTAAAAATACATTGCAAAATATACTGCTTTGTTTTTAAATAAGACAGATTTAAATCTTTCAATACAAGATTAAGGAACACGACACAATGGTGACTGCCAGAATGTCAGTGGTAAACCCAAAAATAATAATGCTGCTGAATCTTAATGATAGATGCCTAGATTCTCACTGAGAGGTAACAGTTGCCTAGCATGTGGCATGAACATCACTTGCCACCCATCAGCCATTTATCAGAATGTGAGCACAAGGAATATGATGTACTCTCTACAATGATTTATTAGGTACAAAGAATGGGATAAACATAGAGAGATGTTAAAGAGATGTAACCTGAGGAATGGTGATTAAAAAAAGCAGCATGAAAACAAGAAAACTACAAACCAGAGAGACGGTTCTCCAAAATTTTAGCAATTATGTGATGACAAAGTAAAGAATCCAACCACTGAACATGCATAATATTTGCTGTATACTTTGGATTAATCACATTGCTGTATTGAGCAGATCAATAATAAAAATTAATGGCAAAATGAACTGAACACCTAGAAGGCAATTTTGCCCTTGTGTGCGAATTTTTCACTCAGGTGTAACTGAAATTAGATACTCATTTTAGGTACAAAATCTTTAGGAATTGTACATTTGCAACCACAACAGTTACAACAGCTGGGAATATTTTTCATGTGCGTGGCTGTAGGGAGATGTTGCTCTGCTATGACAAACTATTGAGACAGAGTAGAGGAAGCTTTATGATGCATCTAATTACCACACACCTATTCTGAGAAAGCTCACTGCACTTCCCATCACCAGTTGGCTTCATTTCAGTAAGTACAAAATTCATCAAAATAAAAATCTCATCAGTAAATGAAGATTATACTGGAATGCAATCCAACAAGCTGTCAGAATGCCAACGTTGAAATCAAGAGATGGATTGCAGCACACAGGGTCAATTCATTCCATCTACAAGTTGCCTCAAACAAATGCATCAGGAACCAAAGTCTAGATTCATCAGTACTGTCAAAAATCTTAATCTGATATGTGGGCTAAATGGGAAGATTGAGCAATAGATTTGCTACTTGGGAAGGTTGACAGTGCACTGCCATTGCAAGAACAACTGAAATCAATGGCATTTTGCTGTTGTATAATATTCAACAGAAAATGTCTGATGGTGTTTGAATGAACGGACAAATCAACAGCAAGCAACAGAAGAGGAAATAAGTGACAGAATTTTAGAAGTTGGCTGTCATAAATAAGGCATAGGGAAGAGATGGAGACTGAGGAAAAGAATTTCAAAACACAGGCTACTGAGCAAGCCATCATTCGGAACTCAAAGATGAGCAATAGATGCTGTGAACATAAAATATTTTACTAAATATTTAGGAAAATTGAGTGGGCTGGATATTTCATTTTTTTTTTTAAATAAATCATTCATTGCCTCATATGTCCATTTCATGAATTCCCTCGATGTCAAAATGAAAGACCCAACAATTTGAGAGAAATCCAACTATGGCGCACCAGTTAAAGAAAGATACACAAATGACAGAATTGGCATCTAGAAGAACTGTTAATTTGTATTTGAGGCACTTCTGTCATAATGTATAAAGAGGGATTTTGAGTGTTACTTTTAGAAGCAAGATTGTACAGTATTAGAAATCATAGATGTGATATTTTGTTTCAGGATAATTCTGACCTTGCTGGAACATTTTTCACTTTAAAACCTCATATGTTCTGGTCATTGTACATTGCCATTCTACCAATTGACAGGCGATCAAAAAGCTAGAAGGAAGAAATTTGATCCCAATCTATGCTTGCATCGCCAGTCAGGGACAAATTCACAGTGGTGAACTGGACACAAATGAAAGAGAATACTGACTAAAAGGTGAACGTTGCTGCTGACATCATCACGATAAGTCAAGCAAACGTACTAATGAAGAACCCAAAGCAAACAGGGGTTAACAAAACTCAATTAGAAAAATATAAATTGCATGAGTTTGGAGGGATTCCTGTCACCAAGCTGTTTCTTCTGTACTTCTCCCCTACTGACTACATTAAACAAAATATATTTTATGATTTCAGTCTGTAGCTCCCCTTAAATGTGATCTTCAAATAGACCAATTTTGTCCCTTACTATCCTTTTGTCTTAATATACCTGTAGAAACCCTTAGGATTTTCCTTTTCATTGTCTTCCAATGCAATCTCATGTCTTCTTTTAGCCTTCCTGATTTATTTATTCCTCAAGTACCTAATTTGCTCCATGTTGCCTTTACCTGCAATACGCCTCTCTCTTCTGAACCAGATCCCAATATCCTCAAAAACCAAGGTTCCTTATGCCTGCTAACTTTGCCTTTGATCCTGACATTGAAACACTGTACTCTCAAAATTTCACCTTTTGAAGATCTTTCTTGTAGGCTGGTGAAAGCAGTCAAGGTTCTCAGAAGTATGTCCATTCTCCCCTTTGGAAGTATCTGATGGAGTTCATCCTGCCAGTCAACAGAAGCTCGTGTTTTATCAAAGACTGATGTTGTTTACATATTTTCAACATGTTCTTTATTAATGAATGGATTTACAGCTAATTGTGGAATATGATTGAACCCAATGAAAACTGTAGTGTTTCTGCCTACTGGAGCAGTATAGTTCTCACAGGGATGTCCCAGTTCCACATTAGGGGAATCATCTCAGAGGACACCAAGTTCTGGCACATCATCAGCGCTCTGGACACCGCCACCACTGCTAAAATAAGCTCCTTCGTGGAGAACCCACCAATGGAGCACAAGTACAAGTAGTTCTGATGGTTCCTCCTCAACTCCCTAGAACTCAGCCAGCACGAGTGCGCCGTTCGAATCTTAAACATGCAGGACCTTGGTGACAGGAATCCCTCCAAACTCATGCAATTTATATTTTTCTAATTGAGTTTTGTTAACCCCTGTTTGCTTTGGGTTCTTCATTGGTACGTTTGCTTGACTTATCGTGATGTTGTCAGCAGCAACGTTCACCTTTTAGTCAGTATTCTCTTTCATTTGTGTCTAGTGAATTTGTCCCTGACTGGTGATGCAAGCATAGATTGGGATCAAATTTCTTCCTTCTAGCTTTTTGATCGCCTGTCAATTGGTAGAATAGCAATGTACAATGAGATGACAGCTTCACAGGGAATGGGGCCCATATTCTTTGAGCAAAGTCCTAAAGGGGCCATAACCAAAAAAAAGGTTGAGAATAAGTGCACTAAAATCAGGAGAGAAAATAAGATCAGGTGCTGTTTACCAGGGCTCCTTGACCCAGAGTCATACATAGTGATGCCAAGTGTTCATACACCACCCCTGCTTTGCAACACTCCACGTGATGTGCAGAATCACTTGGTTTGGACAGGTGCCTGCTGAAGGGATGAAGAGCACGTTAATAGCATGTACAATGTAACTAGAGGCATAAAGCAGCTGGATCCCTCAAAAATTATCTCTGGCCATTTGAACTAATAATGAACCACAACACAGCAAATAGCGATTCCATTGCACATTTCTATAATACCACAAATAAAAAGATATGTCGGGATGAATTAGTTTTGGGAGAGATGTAAAATACATCCATTGACCCGCCTGCCTTGTAAATGAGGGGAAGGTTTTGGGAAGTCAGGTGGGTGGGGGGGGGGGGGGTGGTAGGAAGCGAGGGGATTGCGATGTTTAGAGTTCCAGGATACAGGTGCATGACAGGAATGGAGTTAAGGAAGGGAGACCGGGTTTCTGATTAAAGAGGACAACAGAGCAGATTATTCTTGGAAAATAATCCAGACTATACAGGTGGAATTTAGAAATAGGAATGGAGATAAATAGGGATGTGATTGTTCCACAATTCTTCCTAAAGTTGGTGGGAATTAGAGGAGATCACTGTCAGAATACAAATGTTCTAATAGTAGGTGATTTCAACTTTCCTCATATTGACTGGGACTGCTAGAGTGCTAAAGACTTGAAAGAAACAATTTTGTGTCCAGAAATTCTTACTAGAGAAGGACCAACAATGAACCTCAAATTGGAAAATGAGGTAGGACAAGTGACCAGAGGGTCAGTGGGCAAGCACGCTTGGGCCAGTTAAAATCATTATGGATAAGGATAGGACTGGTCCAAAAGTTGAAATGCTGTATTGCGCCAAAATCAATTTTGAGAGTATTAGATAGGTTGATTGGGTGAGACGATTTGGAGGTAAGGGACCTCTGGCAAATAGGAAGTTTTTGAATGTCTGATAGGGAGAATTTGGTGACAGCGTAATTCTGTTTGAGTGAAGGTTAAGAGAACCCTAGATGACAAGGGATATCAAAATTCTGGTCAGGGAAAGGGAGGCACTTGCCAGATATAAACAGCTGAAATTAAGGTACATCAGAGTACTTACAAGAGAAATCAAGAGGTTAAAAAAAAATCAAGATAGCTTTGGCAGAAAAGGTAAGGGAGAATTCTGAGAGATTCTATGAGTAAAAGGGTAACTCGGTGGAGAATTCGTCATCTTGTGAATCAATATGGTCATCATGTGTGGAGATGCAGGAGATTGGCAAGGTCTTAAATGAAAATTTCTCATCTTCATTTGCCATGCAGAAGATGGGAAGTTGAGAAATTCAGGGTCATGCTGAATTCAAGGTAGTGCTATCCTGAAGCATAAGCACATTTTAAAAGAAGATGCTGGCAGTTTTAAAGTGCATTAAGGTGAATAAATCTCTGGACCCTGATCAAATGTATCATAGCACATTATGCAAAACTGGAGAAGAATTACTGGGGCTGTGGCAGAGATAATTGTGACTTATTAGCTCCTTGTGGGGTACTGGATGGTGTCTAAAGTTGTGGCATTATTTAAGAAGGATTTCAAGAAACTGTATAAATAAGCCAGGGATCTACACAGTGGTGAGCCCAAAATAGGTTTTGAGAAAGTTACTGGAGGGATTTTTAAGGGACAGTATTAGAAATAGGAATGGAGATAAATAGGGATGTGATTGTTCCACAATCTACTTGCATTTGAAAAAGCATTAAAGGAATATCACCATAGCTTTGAGCGTGTGAAAATGAGCATGACAAATTTCATTTTGTTTTTATATCAAGATGTGATATAAAAAAGGAGTAATGGTCTCATCCATGTGGACATTTGATGCTCACGTAGACTTTATCAAAGCCTTTGACATGGTCCGCATAGTAGGAAGGTCAGATCATGTGGGATCTAGAGTGAGCTACTCACTTGGGCACAAAATTAGCTTCAAGCATAGGAGTTAGTGGAAAATCATGTGACCTTCCTGGTTGGAACCTAGTTGGAAGTCACCTCACCTGCCCACCTGTGAGGTTGATGTGTGATTGATCCTCCAGTGCGAATCAGGTGAGGCTGACATGCAATTGGTCCTGGCAGGTCACATGAACAGCCCCTCCATTGAAAAAGCAGTACATGGAGTCTCTCTTTCTCTTGCATGGAGACCATCACTGAACTTCAGGCTGCAAGCAGCTTCAAAGGGCTGAATGCAATGAGCTCATCTCGGATCCCAAGCCGTGGGAAAATCTGGAGACCAGGTTCATTTGATAAACTTGTTAGTTGTAATTAATTTACTGTTTATTAGTGTACTCTGATTGGTAGAGATGGAGAGGTATGTTAGTAGGTTTTGTGTGTTTAACCATCGCGTTCCAAAATGAGTGTTGAGAATGTTTAACAGTGATTTATTTGCACCCAATGTGTAGTTATGTGTATTATTCTGGGTTTGTCTGTGTGAGTGTGTATCCTTTAGTGAATTTTTCTGTGCATAAACAAAGACCACTGTTGTGTTCAGAATAGGTTTGATGGGTTCAAAGAGAATTAAAGCTGGACAGGTATTATTAACAAACAGATGTGAATGCTGTTGACATGCTTGTTCTCGTAGTGAAGGTGGCCAACTAAAAGTAAACAGGATTTAGATCAGCTGGAGAAGTGGACCAAGGAATGACAAACATGACCTATTGCAGTTTGGTAAGGCAAGCCAGGCACTATAAGCAGTAGCATGTGGTGGAACAGAGACCCCATATCATGGTGAAAAATGCTTCCGGTACCCTACCTTTATTTATCTGGGCAACAAATAAAAGTGTTGGGATGTTACATTCCAACTGTTGGTGACACGCTGGTGAGACAAACTTGGAGTATTGTGTGGAATTCAGTCATGAAGCTGGACCAGATGCAGAAAAATCTGCAAGCGTTTTACTGAGATTGGAAAGCTTGAGTAATAAGGAGAGGCTGGATAGGCCAGGACTTTTTTTTCCCTTGTAGCAGAGAGGCTGAGGGATGACCTTGGAAGTATACAAATTCATAGAGGACACACAAGGTAAATAGCTGAGCTTTTCTCCTGGGGTTTATCTTAAAAGCAATCACTCCAGAAATTCATTTCTTCAATACATATTTGAACCATGGGTTTGAGGTCTGAATCCAAGTAGAACTCAATCAACCAATTAATGCTTCATTTATCAGTGAGCAAGTGTTGCAATAATAATAACCTTGCTGCTGAATGAGGGCAAACCAAATGAGTGATAGCCAACCAGGTTAGAGTTATCCTGCTTATTGTGGACTGGATATAACATGTAATTTTCACAGCTTTTGGTGTACAGCAGTTACATTGGCATAGCTGATTTTTGAATAAATTTCCTAAGTTATCTTGTAACCTTTGCCAGATTTAATGCTTCCAAGTAGTTTCCTAGTATTGTGCAGAGTGAACCATCGTGCCCAGTGACCTTGGATCGAATTTGATGCTGTCTAAAGGAATGGACAGGCTCATGGGCCAGAAGGGTCAGTTACATTGCTGTATATCTAAAATCAAAGTTTTAAAAAAATCATTAGATATACTCACTACTACATAATTGATTCCATTAAAGGATCAGCTGATAACACTCATGTGTTTAATATGAGCAACCAAGCAGACTTCACTTCACTTGGAGAGGAAAGGTCTAATAAACAAGGTGATTGGTGAATGTGAGAACAATTAAAAATTTGGGACTTGAAAGTCTTCTGGCATTCCAGCATTCTTGGAACACTTAATTTTCCTCCTTATTCACAAAGGATATCTGGCAAAGAATGTACAGCTCTAAACCAATATTGTTCAACATTTTGTCAACCAGAGAATGATGCTCAAAACAGATTTAAAATAGCTATTTTATTTGATAAAATATTTTAAAATTTTTTTTTAGAGATACAGCATGGTAACAGACCCATGCTGTCCATATAATCATTTAATCCACTAATCCTGTACATCTTTGAAAAGTTGGAGTAAACCAGAGCACCTGAAGGAAACCCTCGCAGACACAGGGAGAACATACAACCTCCTTACAGACAATGCTGGATTCAAACTGGATTGCTGGCACTCTCATAGCATTGTGCTAACCAATATACTTACCACACCACCCTAATTTCCTAAAACATCCTGTTCTCTGCTGAGACTAAGGATGACAGTGATGTCACTATGACACAGTGATGTCACTAAAACGTCCTGTTGTTCTCTGCTGAGACCAAGGATGACAGTGATGTCACTATGATGTCACTATGACACAGTGATGTCACTAAAACGTCCTGTTCTCTGCTGAGACTAAGGATGACAGTGATGTCACTATGGCACAGTGATGTCACTAAAACGTCCTGTTGTTCTCTGCTAAGGATGACAGTGATGTCACTATGATGTCACTATGGCACAGTGATGTCACTAAAATGTCCTGTTCTCTGCTGAGACTAAGGATGACAGTGATGTCACTATGATGTCACTAAGACACAGTGATGTCACTAAAATGTCCTGTTGTTCTCTGCTGAGTCTAAGGATGACAGTGATGTCACTATGAAATTGAAAGATTAAACTGACAGCATCAATCAAGGATTGTTGAGATTTCTTATAAACTTGAAAGCCTTTTCAATAATAAGATTTTGATCAGCAAGACCATCAATGAGACAACTTCGATAGACCCATCAGCTATGATCGAGACTTGGTAATTAAGACTATGACAATTTCTCAGCAATATCTGGAGACTGATGCCCACTTTCAGACCACATGGGAGCCTCAATGTCTTCTACAGTGATCAACTTGTAACATCACAAGTATTCAAGTTTGCAGATTCCTGATGTATAGATGCAGAGTAATGGACCTGACAGGTTATTAAGTTGGTAATGGAAGGAGTAATCTATGCCATGTCCTTTGTAAACACTAAACCTCCTCTTCATAGCAGGCTCATCCTGTCAAGAACTAGAGCACAACATGTATGCCAAGAACAGGGAGAGAACCCACAAGTGGGCAGCACAATAAACTGTAGATCATGCAAATCTTCAAATGATGCATTTAGAGGTACTACTAAGGAATGATTTCCTATTTGAACAAGGATTAGTGCTTTAATCAGTGAGGAATAACCAAGGGAGCAGCAACAGATTGTTCATCACCTTCGAAGATCTGCCACTCTACTATCATGTGCGTGACATCAAAATTTTCCCCTCCCATTCATTTATTTCACCTGCAAAACACAACCAGATCCTAAAAGGATAATAAGGTACATGGAACCCATCTTCTGTAAGTGACACTCAGTTGAGATACTACAGATATTAAATCTGTGGAAATTTAGGAAGTCTGCATGAAGAATAAAGGGGATAAATATGTTTTGTTCAGTTTCTTTCTTAATGTGCTTGTTATTTTAAACCCTTAAAGTCCAAATGATATGAGCCATGGAAGGCTGATGTGCAGTGAAAGAGAGGTTTTTTTTTTAATTGAATTCTGCATAAACACTTGATAGTTGTAAAGATAAAGAGTGTGAGTGTTTAGGAATACAAAACTTGCAGCCAATATGCTGATGATGTTTTCAAAAGTCTGCATTTCAACCTTCCTCTCTGAACCAAAGAGAAAATATCCAAACTGAAATGGCTCCTCTTTAAATAGGTGCCAATAACTTCTGTTTTAAATGTGGTCTAACTGCTTAAGCAATTACAATTTTCCAGCCTGTTCCACAATTTGTGGTTTACTAGAAAATGCTAGGGGTTGGTGGAAAATTCAACTTATAGTTGCTTACAGTATAAACATTTAGGCACATTGGTTGCCAGATGCATGGTTCTCAGTTAAAATCAATACAACTAAGTGTAAGAGACAGACCAAATGCCAGCTTTTTGCTCAGGCAACCAATGATAAATTCCAGTTCCTGTATTACCAACCACTGGCACATCCAACCCCTCCTGACAATGTCTTCCTTTATGAATGCAGGAATGCCTTTGACAACATTCTGCACAAGAAACTAGCAACCAAAGTGGGGGATTTGAAGGTAGCTTTATGATATGATTCCATAACTGAATAGGAGGCTGGGAACAAAGCAAGTGTAAAAGGAAATTTCTATGATTGATAGAACTTGGTACAAGGTTCACAAAGTTTAGCAGTGGGATTTCTCAGCCTTCTCAACCCCAATACCTTGACTGAGGCATGGAAGAGTTGCACTTCCATGTTTGCAGATGACACTAAATTACAAAACTGCTTTGTAGCTAGAAAGGAGTAGTCACAAGAGGGACTCAGGTGTATGAAGTGACAAAGCAAAATTGCATCAGAATATAAGTTTAATTGAAAATTTGTCATGACTACCTTGGGACAAGGATAAATTAGAATATTTTCCTATTGTGCAGAGGGTAGGAGAAATGGAAGAGCATTTGGAGTCATGATGACACTTATTTTTATTTTCATCTCTATCAGGAGGAACAATACACAAAAGTTTCAATGCACTGTTGGTCATTAACCTGATCAGAATGATTTTGGCGAGTTTTGAGATAATGCATCTGTTACACTGAACCTGTGTGAGTATCCATAACAAGGCAAATAGAATTAGACACTAAACCTCAATCCATTTCTGATAGTTGGTCTTTAAAAGGCAAGAGTCAGATTGCACGAACTTACTTTGCATTTAGGTCATATAAAAGTTTGTGATTGAGTTTATCAATTTTAAAATGGAGAAATGCAATAGAGAAGAACAATAAAATCAATTCTTCAAGACTATATCTGAAGAAAATGAATAAATTGAGAATGCCATTTATGGGAGGAGCCAGGAATAAGTTTAAGATTTTTAAAAAAATGTAATCAATTAAGCCAGGAGTGTGGAGCATCAAATTATATGAAGGAAAAAATTGGCACTTGGATTTTAGTCAACTCCTAACCATAGACTTGTGTATTTGTCCATCAGTTCTCTACATCAGCAAGCCTAGTTGGTGCAAAACAAACATCTGCTGGAGGAACTTAGTGGGTCAAGCAGCACCAGTGGGAGAGAAAGAATGGTCAATGTTTTATGCCTTTAATCACACTTTAAAACCCTTTATCAAAGCATCAACAATTCTTTTCCCCACTCTGGTACTTTTCAACCTGCTGAGTTCAACACTATTCACCTCAGATTCTACGATTTGCAATCTCTGGTGTGTCCCCAAGCTGAATATGATGCCAGGTTCAAGAAGGCAAAAGATCCAGTGCATGAAGAGAAGGTCTTCAGATATCTCAGGCCTCATAACTGGTCAGAAGTTGCCCAATGCTTCAATCTACCAAAATTAACCAGATTCATTTCCCAGCATTCATCAACTGTTGGTGACACACAAATGAACAGAAAACAAACCATTTGGCACTTCAAGGGAATTTTTTTTTTAAAATCACTATTGAAGCCATTTCAATTCTAGGAACTTGTGCGCCAAAATTTGCATGACTTGGGATCTAGTTTAATAGCAATTCACTGTAATGCCTTCACTGCAATGCAAATTTAATACAATTATTTTCAATAACGTGGCAGAATCAAACATAGAACAAACTGTGCATCTCTCCAGATGTTTACTCACTTCTAAACATTCTTTCCAGTGAAGGTTGCCTAGAGTGAATGTGAAGGCCCCAAAATCCACCTATAATTGATAAATATTTTGGGAGAATTTGGTAATATTTGGGGGGGGGGGGATTTTGGTAAGATTTAGAGTAGGTTACATACATGCACACATTTTAAAACAGATTTTATTTGAAAGACTGAAGAAATATTGAAGATCTCTGGAGAATGTTATGCACATTCACAAGTAGGTGTTAATTGAACTGACATCATAAAATGAATGACCATTGTTATGAACTGGTGCCAGGATAGCTACAAGTACCTTTCTGCAGGGTGCTGACAGGAAGGTCACTCCTGGGTTTTGTTTATCTAACAGCAACTTGAGCAGAAGAAAGAACTGTTGTTTGCTGAAGAAGGTGGGGGGTTTGCAAGTAAATCACATGGTTTTGCTGGAACTTTCAGTTGGAGAGAGGGAAGGAGAGAAGAGAAACCCTTTCAGCTTGTGCAAGTGTGACACTGAAAAGCAGTTGAACAGTGCAAGCCAGGAAGAGCTGGTTGAAACTGATGAAAAGTTCCAAAAGCAGTGGATGATTGGAAGTGCTATCTGTCTGATGTTTCTCTTGGAATAAGAGAAGAACCTCTGTGGTGACCTGAAAGAAAGAGGTTACCATCTGGAAAACCCTGATGGGACAAATTTCATAAGCAAGACATTGAGGTGACTAATGGTGGTACCTCAGTTGTAGAAATCCTGGAGCAACAAAACTCTCTCTGCAAACCCTACAAGAACCTTCCTGAGCAGTAAATATTTACCTTTCAAGAACCAAAGCCTGGTGAACTTTATACACGTTAAATTCTGTGCACAGTATAAGAATTGCCTGCAACCAGAGAACTTGAAAGAAGAAGTGAGATTGAACTGTGAACCAAAGAACTTTTCTTAAATTTACACACACATTGCATACACGTGCGCTTAGAATTAGAAGGGGGTTAATTTGGGTTAGTTACGTTAAAGTTTGATTCTATTTTTCATGTTTAAAGTTGATTAAAAACAACTTTTATTTTAAAAATCACTCGTCTTGGTGAATGTCTATTGCTGCTGGGTTTTGGGGTCCTTTGGGCACGTAACAATGACTGAACAGGATAACCTTGAAGGCTCTACAGTAATGTCCTCCCAGTTGATCCTTCCTGCCAATGTTTCTTTTTGTTTAAGGGATATGGGGATCACAGAATGCCAACCCTTTTTGCTGATTCATGACACCATGAGGTGAGTGATGGCGGACAATCTGTATCTTGAAATCATGCGCTAAACTCTCCTGTTGCCAGCTTTTTACTTCCCATTAGTTCTGCTTCAACAAAGGAACAAGTCTGGATGTATGTTTTGGAAAAGTTGGGTTGGATCCTACTTGTACTTAAATCACATCTAATTTTGCAGAGTTGGCCAGTAGGTTACATCATAAAAATCAATACTCATCTCATTTAAAATCAAGAATTGAATATTTTGCGGTAATTTATCAGTACAACTGATCTGTAAATTTAGTACACATATTCTGAAATTTACAAAATAGGAATTACAAAGGAAAATATTCTGAGTTATTACTCAATAAGGAATGTAGCATAACTGAAATTCATATCATAATTTCAGGCACACATTCACATTTCCAAACGCAGAGAATGAGTTGAATGGATTTTGGGGTAAAGGGCAATGGTGAAGTAACTGAAAGTTTTGTCCTGGGAACCAAAGCTGAAGATCCTGGAAAATAGAAGGGCTTACAGAAGTAATGTCAGACCACAAGGCTCATCCAGCTTGCTAAATGTACAGCTGCAAATGAGATGGATGGAAAAGACATCAGAATTGTAGAAAGTTGTTCAAGTGTGGGACAGATTGTTAGAATAGAGACAGAAAGGGACAAGACCATGAAACGTATTAAACAAAGAATTAGAGTTTCGGATAAACTCCATTTTGAGATGTGGAGAACATCATTTGAATAGTTGAGTCCGGGACTAACTTACAAATTTTAATTAATCTTAAATGCTTTATCTGGGCTCTGCAAGCCACAAGCAGGATAATTGGTGAATGGAGGTTGAGGTGAGGGGAGGGGTAGTGGGGCAGGGCAGCAACTTGTCTTTCAATCCTCAACCATTTCTGCATGCAAACATGAGTAGGCCAAGTATTTTTGTTTGATGTACCAACAGAAAAAAAAACAAAATCAATATTGTTCCCACTCTAGCTGATCCTGACAACATCAGCGATTCCTTGTCATTAGAACTGATTGAATTTAGAATAGTTTTATTCAAGTCAGGCAGCAGCATTCCTTTACTGCACTGTTACAGGTTAGTACCATTACAGAAGTTCAAAGGGTCTAAAGATTTTGTTTGCATCATCCAGGAACAGATTCCAGGATCAGACTGAGCACCATGCAAGAAGAGCACCAAAATTCACAAAAGCTACAGTTCAAATGTTATTAAAAGTTGATTTTCGATCAAATTATCTCTCTCATCATTTATAGTGAAATCCTGATCATTTTGATATAAAATTGCAAACTTATTCTTGTGGTGATATGTAATTACACCACTAGGTCACCAGGGGTCATCCCGGTGACCTTGTATATAACTACAGTCTAGCCTTCCAGGTTTGTCTTGCAGAGAGACAAGACCTCTTCGTGTACATATTAGTTTATTAAAGCTGTCTTATACTCACACTGCTGTTGTGGTTATTGTCAGTACAATTCTTAAACTGTATTGTATCGTTTAGATCATGCAGAACAACAAAGGACCAATCAGTTCAGCTTGTAATTAAGTTCTGCACAAGCCTCTTTTCATCCTTCTTCACCCAATATGGTCATCATAACTTTGTCCCTTCCTCACATTGGTCTATCTAGTCCCCAAAATGCACCCACATGCTTCAAATGCTTACATTAACACAATACTCTGGGATTAAAAAAAGTCCCTCCTTATTTGTCCACGTTTATACATAACCAAGTTCCATCCAACTCTAACATATGGTTAGTGTAGAGCTTAGCACAATGCTATTACAGCACCCATGCCACCAGGGTTCATATCCCACCCTGCCTATACGGAGTTTGTACATGTACATCTTCCCCTTGACTGCATGGGTTTCCTCCCATCATTCAAAACGAACCAGGGATGTAGATCAATTGGGTGTAATTGGGCAGCATGGGCTCATGGGCCAAAATGTGCTCTATGTCTAAATTTAAAATATAAAATCTGTATTCACTAACATATTCAGGCTTCATAAATAACCATATAACTATTTACGGAGCAGAAACAGGCCATGTTGGTCATCTCATCATCATTTCACTCCTCACAGTCTCTCCAACTCCCGCCAGCCACGAACCCTTCACAATCAATGCCCTTCTAGTTCATGACTCCATTTCCATTGTCAGCAGTGCCTTCAGCTGCCTCAGTCTGTGAACCAGAAAAGCCTTCCCCAAGCTTTTCCTTCCCTGACTCACCTACTCCTACCTCTTTCCACAAGGCCCTTTTATAGAGGGAAAAAAAGCAAATGTAAAGACAGAGATTCTCCTTCTTTACATCATTGCATTTACTTCCATAAAAGGTCTGAAGGTGGATTGCCTGCTCAAATTTGCTCCATCTTCCATCAACCTAATGGGTTACACTTAGGGTTAGAGTGAAGTCACTCCACCTCCTATATAAAAGGATTGCTGTTGAAAGCAGCTTCAAACAATAAGGTCAGATGATTGACGTTGTGTTGACAGCCCCATTGCCTTGCCACAGAGAGGCTGGTGGAGAAGTCAAGCTGAGCTTGCTCACCCCCCTCCCCCCATGTCACTCCCCCACTCCTTTAAGCCAATCTCCTGCTGCTCTCTCACACCACCTGCTCCTGATGGGTCTGTTGGGTCACAGAGCAGCTGCTGCTATGTTACACACCCCGGCCCTTTTTGCCCTGAGAAGCCAGCAGGCTGCTCTGGGCTACATAAAAGGACTGCATTATCTGCCTTTTCAGTCCTATGCGTAAAAAGTAAATTTACCTTTTAAAAAAAAATTAAAAAAAGCAAGCAGGCAATAGTGGGGCTTTTGTGCCTAAAAACCCCTACAGATACTGACTGAAAATGCTGGAAAGAGAACAGGCAGAATCTGTGGAAGTGTCAAAGGGTCAAACATCAGGATGTTCTGTGGGTTCGTATGAAGGTCTTTGTCTTAGAGATCTTAGCACTGTTTCTCTGTACTGGCATTTCCCAGCATTTTCACCTTCATATTCCCCTTCTGATTAAATTTATTGTCATTTACCACAATTTGATAACCATTTGTGAAAGTCATTTAGGAGTATTTACTTTACCAAATATGCTAATATAAATATATATTTTGTTGCGGTTAGGGGTAATTACAACTCATGTTATCTTTAATAGAGTTCCCTGAATTTTGAATTGCATTTATATTTATCCAAGGTTCCAGGAACATGATGCAAAATTAAAAATTACTTCCACACTCATTTGTAATTTTAGAGCAATGGCTGCTTGGAGTGAAAGTAAATACAAAAGCATTAATGGAAAGTTAAGTGGTAAAAGAATACATTTACTATTGCATTAATGGAAGACCCAAACAAGAAAAACAAGTGTTTTAATATAAAAGCCATGGATAGTTTTCAGGAGCTCTTTATTGAAATTACAATGGCAATTATCCCTGGGGAAATTGCTCAGTTCCCTTTCCTTCCCTGACGATCTTTCTGGCATTGCCCCTCATCATCAGAGGGCCATCCAAGCATAATTAGAGATTTTTATAGTTTTACGTTAGATCCAAACTCTTATTTTTACCCTGGTGCAGACTGCTTTAGTTCTGATTTTTGAACTGGATAATTGATGTAATTTGCAGACGTCAATAAATCTGATACACTGCAATGTACAATATGTCACACAACAGGTTTAATGTTGCTGACCAGAGATTAATTTCAAAGCAATGCAACAATTCACCTCATCTACACATTTTAATCATTTGCTTCAGGTGCAATTGGCTGTGTTTCAATCCAAATGCTTCCATACTTGAGCATTTTGAGATTCTGTTGTTCATGCAACATCTCATCAAATGTCAGAGTTGAAGTAGTTTCTTTATTCAAGCTCATCCAGTCAGGAAAGTGATACAGGAGTATCAGAGCCAGAACCCCCAAGCTAAGAAATCACTTATTCCCACAGGCAGTGAAATTGCTGAACGACTAATAAACCCTCTGAGACCCAACTATTCATTAAACAATATTTATTTATTTTAAAAACACTTGTACATGCTCTGCACTCGTATTATTTGTCTGTATGTGTGCTATGTCCGTATGTATGTTTGCATGTTTTTGTACCAAGGACTGGAGAACGCGGTTTTGTGGGTTGTACTTGGACAATTGGAGGATAATTAACTTGAACGGTAGAGTCCATGTTTTCTGTAACGAAAAACCTATTGGTGCCAATATCTTAAAAGATTAATGCCAAGACAACAATTGAAAAAAGTCAAAAAATAAAGTAATTCTGCAGAAATAATTGAATGAATTAATTAACAGAATTAACTAATTAACAGAATTAACTTATTGACACTAAACTACGATCCTCTCTAATCTCAGAATGCTGTTAGGACTGTGATGTGAGACAACATGCAAGTACCCAGTATTGTAAACTTCATGTACAGATATGGTTGTGCTACCTTGTCACTCTCATCAAGAGTCGTCCAATGATGCAGAACATATTGCTGATGATGGTCTGGGCTGGGAAAATGTCAAGATCTCCATTTAATCGAAAAGAATAGTCCAGCAGTGCAAAGCTCTGCAAGTACTGACTGCAATTACATTGGTACAAACTTTAACAAGACTCAAAATTAATTATTTTTCTTGAGATAATGCAATTTTCAAACAGTTTTCTCTGGCACATTCTGCCTTCTGAGTGCCTCTTTCCTCCACAATATCTTAAAAGATTTTTCAGTGTCTTATTTCTAAAACTGTGGTCCAAAATGCAATTTCTGAGCACAAAATCGGATGTGATATTGATGAGAGATGGCAAGAAAATAGAACTGGAGAGAATGCAACAATCTGAATTAGTTCAAACTAACCAAGAGATTTTGTCAACTATTTTTCACCTTTGAGGCTGTGGTGGGCCCTGTGAAAAATACAATAGTGCTTTAAAATGAACATTACTTCTGGAAAAAATTGGGGAAGTGCATCCCTGCATATTCAACATTTGCCTTTGCTACCAAGCAAAAGTGTACAATGAGATCAATGCTATTTGGAGAATGCTATATTCTGCAATTGCATTTGAATTTTTGGATAGTAGTAATTTTCTCAAAAGTACAAGAATAATCTAAGTGATGTTTGTGCAAAAATTCCCACGTGTTATGTCAATCTGTTCTATCCCACCTTCTCCAAATCTCACTTATCAAGTAAATGGTCAAGGTTCTTCCTTGATAAAAGAAAATCAAAGGATTTTATCCTTACAGTCATATAGGTCCCTCACGTCTATCTTCCCACTCACAAGCACAATACAGTTCTGATTATCCAAAAAAATTCAGATAAATGAGGATATCCAAAACAAATCAGAAATCCTCATTTATCCAAAAATTTTTCAGAGCCGAACTGACTGGGGATCTTGGGCTGCTACTGACAGTGGGGACCACGGGCTGTCGGGGAGAAGCAGGGACCTTAGGCGGTCAGGCAAGAGTGGGGCCTCAGTGGGGAGGCATCAGCAGCCAACATTTTTTGTTAAGAATTAAACATTATTTTATGCTTAAAAAGCCTTCCCTTGTTGTTTGTTGTTGTTTAAACATTGATTCAAGTGATTTGCTGTGGCGATAATATCACCCAGTGATATTCTAAAATAGCCACTCTGACTCCTGTTTTTTTTAAAAAAGTTCTCAAAAAAAAAATTAATCCATACAGGTCTGGTCCCAACCATTTTGGATAATCAGAGTTATATTCTATTTTTCCAAATAGAACTGGAATTACACTCAACAATAAAGGCCTCCAAATTGCTTGGAATTTATAGACACGTGGAGTTAAAAGGAGTCAAAGTCAGTTATAGTCTTACATTTTAAGAATGATTTCAGTTAATTGGGACCACACATAAGTTTTTTTAAAAAATTGTAATATTTATGTTCATCTTTAAAGTTAAAATATTTAATTGTAAAATATACATTTCACAGTAAAGTTATAGATTTAAATATATTTCTAGTGAGGGTATTGTGGGCTGGATCCAGGGTCACACATAGGTCACATTACATTTACAGAGACTAAGAGGGAAGAGTTCATTTTCAGAGTCGCAGCGTCTGGAAAACAGCCATAAAACTGAAGAGGTGTTCTTAATTGAAACACAATTACCATGTGTGGTTCTTAAAAACATTTTTGTGTACATTCAGCATTATGCTGGCAGCCGATTCAAAATTTCAAGTGCCATTTGGATGGCATGAGCCAGATTTTCCGGAGTCATAGTCACTGATACAGAGACGATGTCAGAAGTTTGTAGATGTGAGGAGGTCATCTATCTTAAGTTGTGTCTTGGACAGAAATGAAACTGAAATAGTAGTAATGTCAGGTCACATGTTTTCAGAGAAACAAATGAAGAGAGAGGTTTTGAAATTAGTTGGTAGAAACCATACCTCCTGTGAAGAATACAGGGATGTTTTCTCTGTGAAGAGAGGAAGTTTCAAAATCCTTTGAAAAGAATCTGTGTTCTTATTAACAGAAGGAACACCCAGTGATATTCTAAAATAGCCACTCTGACTGCTGTTTTAAGAAGAGGCAGCCTCATTTCTGTCCAGAGAAATGGACACTTGATTAAGAAATTTGAAATCAATGGAAAACAGACTCCACAACTCTTAGGCAAGTTAAGAGGGAGTATATGAAATCACTCATAAGAAGAAATCTCTCTGAAAGACAACTCAAGAAACTTGCGAGCTTAAAGAGATCTGAAAACAGACAATGTTTAAAAATGCTTCATAATTACTTCTGAACTGTGATTTTAAAAGATCTCGGGTTCAACAAGATAGTTGAAACTAGACTTTAAAATTTACTTTTTCCAAAATCAAACTGAAACTGTAATGGTTTGAATTTAATCACACGCATGTATATACATTTGCACATAATGGGGTTTAAGATAGATAGTGGGGTTTAAGATAGAGTTTAAGTTTAGAGATTAGTAAGAAATGTTATGTTATTAATAAAAACTATTATTTTGAATTTACCATTGTCTGGTGAATTTTACATTGCTGTTCCTTTGTTCGTACTAATAAGATTTTATTAGTTTGAAAACTTTGTGAGATGGCAAGACCAACAATTATTGCTCATCTCTAATTGGTTTGGAACAAAAGACCTTGAGAAGGCAGTTAAAAGTTAATTACATTGTGGCTTTGGGTTAAGGATAACAGATTTATTTTCATCTCTGGAACAATCTCACTGCTTCAGTTAGAATTATTGGCAAACATTTTTCTTTGTTATTTAAACACATTTCCATTTCCAAACCTTGATGGTGGGATTTAAAATTAATCCAGTTTTCTAGAATTCTAGCTCGGTTACACAAATGCCAAGAATGACCCGTCACAACTGCTTGATTTTTATGATAACTTTGGAGATTGAATGAGGTCGATTGGGAAAGTAATTGACACAAATATTTTTTGAAATATTTTTGTCTCCACTCATCGTGGAAACTAATTAAAGTCTAGAAACAAGATAAATAATACTCAAGGTGTCAAGAAATATTACAAGCAACATAATTATTTCTGCACGGCTCTGCTGTTCATGATGTGGTTGAGGATGGATGATCAAATGATTAAAGACCATGACTCACACAAAAAGAGCACCAAGATATCAAATCACATTGGAAAAATAGTCACATAAAATTGACCCTCAAGTGGAGATCTTTATGGACTATTTATTATTATATGGTTCATTAACTGCCATATTCCAATGAAAATTTACAAGAGGGTCAGTTGGGAATTCAATTTAGTTATTTACATAAGAAGTTGGAGCAGGAGTGGGCCATCTGGCCCATCGAGTCTATTTGGTCTTTCAATATCATGGTTTATTTACCCAAGAATTCAGCTCCCCCTACCACCTTTCCCCCCCCCCCCCATAATCCTTAAATTCTCCCACTTTGTAAAAATCTGTCTTATATATATTTATCAAGGCAGCTTTGACTGCTTCCTGGGGCAGAGAATTCCACAGATTCACTTATCTGTGGGGAAAATCAGTTCTTCTATCTCCATCCTAAACCTACTCTCTCATATCTTAAGGCCATTTCTCCTGGTTCTAAGTAGAAACAACTTTTCTGTGTCTATCTTACCTATTCCTTTCATAATTTTATCTGTTCTTATAAGATCCTCCCGCTTTATTCTGAATTCCCAGGTAACTCAATTTCTTCTCATTGGCTAACCCCTTCATCTCGAAGATCAATCTGCTGAGTCTCTTCTGGATCACTTGCAAAGCCAATACATCTTTTCTTGTGAGGAGGCCTCACCAATGCCCTGTACAGTTTCAGAACCCCCCCCGCCGCTCACAAATCCAATCCCTCAAGGAATAGCCTTGTTCCCTTCGTTAAATGCAGGAAATGAGAATGGCCAACCTTATTCACGTAACACCTGCTTTCATGTGATATTTATCCATTTGATTAAATGTACACTTGAATTAATGTACACCTCTCTATTCGAACAGAATTATACACATTTTCATGGTTTCTGCAGATTGCTTTTCCCTGGCAAAATTACAAATATATTTAAATAGAAAAATATTCTTATATCAATAATTTATTGCAAATGGCCTTGCATTATTGCTCTGTATTTAATGGGGTCCTTGGAGACTCGAGACCTTACATAGACATGAATATATTTGCCTCTGGGTAATGCATGGAATTTATTTATTCTTCTGACCATTTTGTAGGATTAAAAGTGAATACAATGCAAAACACTTTTGTATGAATGTACGTTGTCATTTTGAAATGCACAAGTTATCCGTGGTTGCTATGCCAAAGCCCGATGCGGTTAGTGAATACTATGATTCCATTCTTCCAGATGTAATCAATTTAATTTGGTCTACACTGAACTTTAACCCTTTACTTGGCAATTTGTTCTATTTGGAATTTAAAAATCAACTTCTACACTTATAGCAAGGATGGATATCAAATGCATGATGTGATTAAAGTAACTGATTCAAGCTTATTTCAAAACTTCTGACGCAGAGTTGTAGATCGACAGGGTACCATTAAAATGTTTTTCATGGAAGTCAATCCAATATACTCATTTCTTTTGTTTGTTACAGGCCCAGAAGACCCCAAAACCCAGCAGCGATAGAAATTCACCAAGATAAATAGTTAGTTAAACAGAAGTCATTTTTCATTTTCTTTGAACTTATTACTATTAACTTAACCTCCTTCTAATTCTAAGTACACATGTATGTAATGTGTGTGTGGGGGTGTAAATTCAGAAAAGTTCTTTCATTCACAGTCCAATCTCACTTTTCACTCCTCCAAGTTCACTGGTTGCAGGCAATTCTTATACTGTGCGCAGAATTGAACATTTATGAATTTTCACTGAGCTCTGGTGCTTAAAGGTAATTGGTTACCACTCAGAAAGGTTCTTGTTGGTTTCAGAGAGAGGTTTGTTGCTTGTTGGACGCACACAAACTGATTCCCTCTGATCAGCTACTTCACTGTCTTGCTGAAGAAATTTGCCCCATCAGGGTTTTCCAAATGATAACCTCTTCTTCTGCAGGTCACCACAGAGTTTCCCTTATTTCAGGTGAAACACTCTAGCCAGTCATCTCCTCTTGTATGGACCACAAGAGTTTTCAACAGGCTGAACTCAGAACTCACAACCAGTTTTTAAAATAGGGTTTCAACAAGCTGCTAGCTTGCCATGACTGCAGAAACCAGTTCTTTCTCCCTCTCCAACACACACTCACCGCCTGTTTCATCTCCCCTCTCTCTCTCTGCTTGAAAAACCTCATGACCTTCTTAGAAGAGCAAATTGCACCAGACCCAAACGTCAGAGTCTATTCATCTGATGCTTTCAAAACAATAATCCATTACTCCACAGCATGTCCAATTAACACCTACTTGTGAACTCTCTATGGACATTCATCAAAGTTTTTGCAAAGGTTCCCGGAGCCTGGACTGTCTGGCTTAAGCATTGCTCTGGCATTGTGAATGAGATCAGTTTTGTCAAGTGTTTGTGACCTGCACTACTCCCACAATTCATCTCCTTCAAAAACATCATATAATATAAATATAATCTGTCATGTTACTGCAGATCATTTTAAACATTAGTTTAAAAAAGAAATGCATCTTTACGTACTCTGATCACAGATGTTAAAAATATTCATAGCAAGTCAATATGCTTGCTACATTAGAATAGTAGTTTTATTTATTGGTCCTTGTTAGATATCCTTGTTCTTGGCACAGATTGCAATCAACATTGTATTTTAGGCACCCCAAAGTAAAAATTGATTTAGTAGATTTGAGTGCTAAATGGGAGAAATGCATGTGAATGGAGGTCTATGAGATCCTGCATCATTAGATCTGCAAATATTTTGTAATAAAAGAGTTACTTATTGGAATTAGCAAAACATCAACAAATGTTCAATGTGGGCCTCCCTTCCATTTTGCAAGTCTTTTGCAAAACAAGCAGAAAGCGGAGCAGAATCTGCATCGGGCAAGCTAGGATTCCACCATCTTTCCTCCAAACAGAATTTAACTGTATTACTTTCAGGGTCTCCATTAGTCAATATTATGGGAAAGTCATGTGGTTCTCTCTTCTCAGGATCAAATTCAATTCTCAGGCACAACATACATTGGTTAAGCATTACATTAAACGCACTAGTAGAACTGGGAGAGAAATGAGATGGATTCTAATGATCCAGATCAGCCCAATGTTGAGCGATTAATGAAGCAAAGAAAATAGGAATATCTTCCCAGGTAATAAATTGACGTTAATGATAGTCAACAGCAGCAAAAATGTGTCATGAAGAAGAATGTTCCTTTAATTGATCAGACAATTCCTTGTTCAGAAAATAAACCACTTCATGGAAACAGCAGCTTGAGACTGTTTTGTCATCCTGAGGCTACATTCACCAAGGCTGTTTGGAATCATTTCAATGTGCTGGGTTCCTGAGTCCTTAAATCTACATCTAAACTTAAAAAAAAAAATCACACAAGTGGCTTAAATCAAAAGACTAGCACATTCTATTCTGACCGACAGAAGGGAATTCACAACAAAAGGAAGAGTCAAACAGAAAAAGGAATGATGACTAAAATGGTAACAGCAAATTTAAGCATCAAATTTAGAAGAAAACAAGAAAAAAAATCTTAGATTTCAGAGCACCAAAGTTGTCCTTAGATTTTACTTGCCCAAAGTAGTTTAGACCAGAGGCATTTGGAAATTTCAAACATATAAAAAGAAAATTCACAGGTAGATTTTAATTGACAGTGTTTTTTTAAAAATTATTTACAACACAGTTGAAGCTGATTCTGGCTACTGAAACCCATGCCACCAAATTAACCTACAACCTCATTCATTTGGAGGGGTGGAAGAAATTGGAGCAACCAGAGAAAACCCACACAGGTCATGGGGAGAACGTACAAACTCCTCAGACAGTGCCGGGTTGCTGGTGTTGTAATAGCGTTGCGCTGACCGCTCCTTGTACACCTTGCCTAATATTGTTTTAAATAGTGTTATACTGTAAAGAGTGAACATCTTTATTTGTCACTGGCCAACAGGCAACTTCTGGGACACCTACTGGTACTTTTTATGCTCTTCATTTGGATGGAGCCTGCTCTCCAACTTGACCATAAGAAATCCAACACATTTAAAACATGAATTTTCAGTTAAATCATTTCCTTAAAAAGTTCAAGTGTTCATAAATCAACTATTTTCTGAATTTGTTGTTAAGAAATTTATTACTAATATGTACATAAAATTACAAGATACTGTAAAAATTATACAATTCAAAAATCCAATGGGAGAAAGATTTAAATATAAAAATTCAGGAGGAGATTTGGTCACAATTATGTTATGAAAGAGTTACAAGTACAGTAAACGTTAGATATCAAATAGTTCAATATAACTTCCTTCATCAGTTGTATTATGCTCAACATAAGTTAAATGGACTTAATCCTAATTATTCAAAGAAGTGTTTTTGATGTGCGAAAGAAATAGGGACATTTTTGCATTCAGTGTGGTCTTGTGAAAAAGTGGAAAGGTTTTGGAATGAACTGAGTTTATTATTAGGGCAAATTATTAAGATAACAATACCAAAGGATCCAAGAATACTTTTACTTGGAGATATTTATGAAAACAATATAAAATTGAAATTGGACAAATACCAAGAATTTTTAAGTAACTGCAAAGAAATGTATAGCGATATCATGGAAAGATGGAGAAGTGTTATTAAGTAGATGGTATAATGAGATGCAAAATTGTATATCTTGTGAAAAAATTGTGTATAGTTTAAGGACTTGAGTTTAAAAAATTTTTTATAGTATTTGGAAACCATATATGGATTTTATGGATAATTTTCCATCCACCTCTTCCATCTTATCCACTCCTCTTAATTAGTCATTTTTAATAAGAATTAATGATTGTCTCTGCTAATATTGTGTATTAAATAGTAGGTGTTTCTTTTACTTTTGGGTGGGGGGGATGGGGAGAAAAATATAAAAGTACTTTTGTTGTATCATTGGTTATGGATATTTGATTAATGTTTTATTCATTTTTTCCGTAATGATGCAAACAATTAAATAAAATTTTATAAAAAACTGTTTTCTCAATAACATTAAACAGTAATACCATACTTGAAGTAAATTTATCCAGTTATATTTTGGCAAATTTCAGTTTCCTAATGTTCCATCCCTGTAATCTCCCTTTTACATTCATTGTCCATCGGCAACATCTACCAAGGGCATGGGGGAAATTCAAGATAAATTCCATCTTTGGCATCATTTTCTAATTCTGCATGATCAAACATCAAACTGTGGATGTACAAGAACTTGGCAAGTGATTGCAAGTCTGAAGTGATCTTTTCCGAAAAGATACAAAAATTAAATCACCGTGTTCACTATCTAATAACTTGCAGAAGCTGAAATGCATGTTTATAAACATTCATGTCATTCATTTGGGAGTACGTTCAAACCCCAAGACTAATGTACTTCAATCTTCACAGCATCTTCTCCTTTTGCCACATTACATATTCACAAAATTATTATTATTGTCAACACCCATTTCTCCAAAAACCTCCTTGCCAAGTTCTCCAACAATGCTCTTCATCAACACTAAGTTCTATCCTGCATAAATCATGTTTTGTTGTAGCTAGCAGCACATTTAGCTTCATTTACTCAATCCCCAAGGTCCACACATCTACATAGAACCAGAGAATATTACAGCAGAAAAACAGGTCCTTTGGCCCATCTCGTCTGCTTGGTCCCAATGATCTGCACCCACACCATAACCCTCCACACCCTTTCCATCCATGTACCAATCCAATTTAAAAAAAATATCAAAATGGAGCCAGCATCCAATATTTCTGCTGGCAGCTCATTCCACATGCTCACCATCCACTGACTGAAGTTCCACTCAATGTTCTCCTTAACACTTCCCCTTTCACTCTTAGTCCATGTCCTCTAGCTTATGTCTCACCTATCCTCAGTGGAAAAAGCCTGCTTGGACTCATTTTATTTATACCCTTCATAATTTTGTATACAACTATTACATTGCTCCTTATTCTTCTACACACCAGGAAATAAAATCATAGTGGAAGTTATTTGCCAGGGTCAACTGTATCACTGAAATTGTAAAATTTAAAATA
This sequence comes from Narcine bancroftii, assembly GCF_036971445.1. Lineage (NCBI taxonomy): Eukaryota > Metazoa > Chordata > Chondrichthyes > Torpediniformes > Narcinidae > Narcine > Narcine bancroftii. The sequence continues at coordinate 49,771,146 of NC_091469.1, forward strand.
GAATTAGGAGAGATTATAAATATGTAAGCATTGTTTATTCTGGGTTCACTGCATTTATGTGTTTGAACAGTTATTTTTCCTTTTCCAGACAACTAGTAAAAGGCATAATCTACATAATATTTTGTTAATGGGGGGGATATTTTTGACAGTTTAGTGAACATTAAATCATCATGAAAATAGCATGCAGTGCAATTAGAAAGAACAAGGAAAGGTGCCTTAAGTATTTAACATCTCGACCATCTGATTCTCCATAAAATGTTGTGTTGTTCTGTGCTGAACAGATGGGCCGGGTTAGAGGAGGTAGTAATGGTGAGGGGGACATCCTATTTATTGACTGGTAACACACAATTGGAATTAATTTTATATTAAGGAACAATTTACTCATGGAACTGCTACATTTTAAGTCAATATGCTTGAACTTGTGTTCTTCTGTCTCATTAGCCCCTTAATTACAACTCAAATGCACAATTTCAATATATTCACAACATGCCTAGAACTTGTTCTCATCTCAGTAATTGGAGGCCAATCAGTTCATCACACCCAAAAATTTGTGCCCAGTTCTAAAAACTGACAGCCAACTTCCGTACTTGCAGCAAATAAATGACAATAGTTCAGCTGCCCAATTTTCATTGCCATTAAAATAAACAACCTTACAGTATCCCTGAAGAAGGGCTTAGGCCCAAAACCTTGGTTATATATCTTTACTTCCTATGGATGCTGCAAGATCTGCTGAGTTCCTCCAGCATTTTTGTGTTTTTGCCATAAAGTGCACAGAAGAATTAATTGTCTATTGAAACCCAGGATAATATCATTGCTTATCCTTTATTTTTCAAACTCAGGCAACCCAAGATGCAACATCAGTTAATATTAATATACATTCTTTATCAACCACAGAAAAGAACTTCAGAGGGGGTTATAGAAGGTAACAAAATACAATTGCAAAGAGGATGACTCCAACCAAGAGAAATAAATACTGCAGATGCTGGAATCTTGAACAAACAATAGCCCCTTTTCCATTGGCACCCTATCCCAGGAATTAACTGGGAATTTACTGGGATGGAGTCCAGTAGAAAAGGAACATTGTCCAAACACAGGCATCAAATTATGTCATTTCATGCTGGGATTAACTTACTCATATCCCAGGTGTTTGCTGATAAAACCAGTGGAAAGGGGACAGCAGAAAGTCACCCATCTGCAGTTGAAAGTAGAACACTCTGATCCCCAGGGATGAGTTGTGTTCAGTAGAAAAGCAATTAGTGCCCCAGTTAAGGGTAGCCCAGTGGAAACAACACAAAGGGCTTCCTATCCTGCACAGCCGAATAACTGGGATGCCAATGAAAAAGCTAAGGACTGCTGGAAGAGCCCAAAGAGACAGACAACATCCCTGTGTTAAAACGATGGGTAGATTCAATAAAAGGTCCAAACTCAAAATGCTGACTGAAGATTTCTACCCATGGATGCTGTCTACCTGCTGAGTTCCTCCACTAGTTTGCTGTTTGCTTTGGGCTCCAACTAAGCCTGCTTTGCTCATCAATAAGCATTGAACAGTATTGGCCCACTTGCAAATGTAAAGCCAGATGGTGATATTTGATCTGATGCAAAGGGAATAATACAGTTACATCATTGTTATAGTCAGAAAAAAAAACCAAAAGTCAGGAAAATAACATTTGAACCAATGAAAGACAAAATCCTTAAACAAAGCACATTTGACTGCATAACGCTTATCTGTGGCTAATGGCCAGCTACATTATATTTGCAGGACAAAAAAGTTAGGGAAGAGATCGAAGACAGAAATGACCTTGTTCAGTCACCGCACCTCACACATCATCCTACCTCTTAGCTTAGTGCTAGCCGATGATTGGTATAAATAGCATAAGTCCATTTATCAAATGGGTTACCAACTTTAGAAGTGCAAGCAATACATTTTTCTCCAACTTTTGTCTACTTTTTTTAATAGTTTAACCATATTTTTTATTTTTAAGATTTTTTTTAAATTCAAAGCTCATCAAAATGGATTTAAATGACTGTCAGAAGCAATTCAAACAGTTCAAATGTTTTTGAGAGCAGCAAACTTTTGAAAATGAGTCAGGAAATTCCAGTGGTGAGATCCACGATTCAAGGCTTAGTCATCTCTTGCAGCCAGCACCCCATTAGGATTACAATGCAAACACAGCCATGGTAAAAACAATGGGGGATCTATGCATGTTGCCATCAAAAATGATCTGGCCAAGCCATTGGAAATCATTTTAATGCTGGAATTGTTATACCTTTCCCTTGCACAATACTTTGCCAAGGTATACTTTCAAATAATAGAGTATATAGAATGAATACAAATTAGCAGAGAGGAAGTGAGTAAAGGTCCAATGGAGCAGTTGAAATACTCAGGTATAACATCAGGCTGATAATTAGATTCTCAAAGTTATTGATGTTGGCCAATTTGGAAAGGGGAAACTATTCATAATAAATACTGAAGGTATAAAAAATGGTAATATCAGAGGGAAATAGGAACTGATTCACATTTGGCTGAAGTAGTAACTTTCAGGTTACGCAAGGTTAAAAGAGCTGCAGATAGACAAATTCACTGAAGTGAAGGAGAGATATTTTTATCTACAGGAGATCGAAGTGAAAATCTAAAGATATCAGTGGGTACGTCAGAATAAACATGTGCATGCTACAGAGAAAGGCAAAAAACTAGAAGGTGAGTGAACACATTCAGCTACTGATAGAGATCTTTGCTGAAATTGTTTATCAGTGCTAAACTTGATTTTTCTAGCACTCCAGTGGCTAAATTCTCATCTTTCACTTTTGATAAACTTGAATTATTCTAGATTCTGAGAATGTCTCCAACTCCTAACATCCATCAATACCATCCCACCAACCTTCATTGGTTTGAAGACTAGTGATTCTGGAGAGTGCCCCATCTCCAGAAAACCAGATGTTTAAACATAAAATGCTAAATACACTGTGGGTGAGGAGAATGCAGTGTGAGCTCAAAGTTCAGATCAGCAACCTTTGACCTTTCTCAAAGTGAAAGAATCTGATAAGTCTCAAATGTATCTTCGGGTTCTCTTCACGGATCCTACCTGACATTTTGTACTATTTTTTGTTTGTCTATTTTCAGAACTCTTATGGGAACAAAGCCTTTGTGAAAATTAGTGGAATATTCAGCCCTTGAAATTTGGAAGACTAATTTGTTCCTTACACCACAGCTCTGCATACAATTACTGATCAGAGTCTTAAAAATTGTTAATGGCCCAGAGTCAGGAGATTTATTTTTGAGAATAAATTCTAGATTTCACACACCACTTCACTTGGTCCATTATTGACAAGCTATTCAATTAAACTCACTCATTTACTCTCTTGCCAAAGCACAACAATGTTTCACTTTTTCCAAATATTTATTTAATTCACTTTTGAAAGACACTGTTGAATCTACTCATACTGTCCATTCAGGCCATGCATTTTCAATCAAAACTCACTGACAAAAAAAAAATCATCTACTCTGGCTCTTCTGCCAAATACTCTAAAACTGCACCGTCATTATCACCCCAACAGTATGTCAGAGAAACAAGTTTCTACCAAAGCCCCAAAACTTTGAATCATAGCTTGTCTTACCATTCTGTGATTGAAGAAAATAATTACCATACAGCAACTCTAATCCATGGTGAAAATCTGTAATGGAACAAACTGCTAGAATTAATTAGCATCTGCTGGAGACACCACACTTGCCTTTTCTCCTCTATCTTTCCTACTGCCCAGGGTCCTAGACACTCTCTGGCTGAATGAGCTATTGATTAATATAGTGAAACACTGATTTTACGGGCCCCGATTTAACGTGAATTTAGATATATTGCGATGAGTCATTGCACTGGGTTTTTTTTGGTCATTCAGGAACTGAAAAGTTTTTTGTTGCGTTAAATTAAAAATGGAACAAACTGCGAGAAAAAGAAAATCTTTTTCTGTGAAAGATAAACTTCATGCACTTTACCTAATCAAGAATAAAATTCAAACTCAACTTGCATGAGACCTTGGGATACCGGAATCAACATTTTGTGGCTGGAAATCAAGAAATTATGTGTGTTGCTTTAAAAAGTTGAAAAATTAGGAGTAAAAGCTAAACACCGAAGATAGCCAAAGATGCCAGCCTCGATGACTCCCTGTATGAGTGGTCCTATTTTCAAAGCTCAAGCAGAGAAGTTTGACAAGCAGATCAATGGAGAAACCTTCCAGTTCAAAGCTAGCAATGGATGGCTAGACCAGTTTAAACACCATCATCGGATTTCTTAAATGTTTGAAATCGGCTCTGCCGGGGGGGCGTGGCAAGATGGCATAAGGATCAGACGTGCCTTCCAGTCCTCTCCTGACTCTATCTTATTGTTTTGTCTAGAAATGCCCGTTAAAATTCTTTAAAAGTTTAGATAATTTCAGTGCTGTTAATTTAACTTATGATGGTACAATTGGTGGAAAAGAGCAAAAAAAACTGACAACAGATCATCAAAAAAACTACATTTTTCAAAAGTTCAAGTTTTGGAGCCTACCTACAGGAAAGTCACCGGGACTCAGCGTGAAATGGATCCCAGGAGAGAGGTACAGTGTTCGGATGTAGAGCTCTATGTTACATCAGTAGAGCCCCCTAAAGAGGGTGCCAAACAGCCTTTAGAACAAAGAGTTACTCAAAGGCATTTGTCAACTGTAGAGGTGGCGCTGCAAACTGCGTCTCTTGAGATAGAAAAACCTATACAACTTGATGTACTGGGAGAACTTAATACATTATGGACTGGGGAAAACCCCGGCCAGCGTCCTCCAGTCATTGCTGGAGAGGCTGTGGCTGGGGTTTCCACACGCAGTCATACTACAAGGAAGGCAACCAGAATGAAGGAAGGAACAGAAGATCCTTTGGTTATGCAGTAGAAGCAGGAATCTGTTGAGCCAAAATCTCTTCCAATTGAAAAGATTTTTGTGAATCTTGAATCTAAATTATCTTATACAATGCAGGGATTATCCAAGATTATGATTGAACTTGGTACTAGGTTTAATACTCTGGTGAAAATACATTCTCAACAGATGGCTGAGTTTGGAGCTTTTTAAGCTTGAAGTGAGAGATAAATTTAATTTGTGTGAAGATGATATAGACGAAATACGGGATCAAGTTTTTGATGTGACCAAAATGGTCGAAGACTTACAAACTCAAAATAAAAAATTGGTGAAAAAGATTGATTATTTGGAAAACCAATCCAGACAGAACAATATAAAAATTATTGGTTTGCCGGAAGGTATGGAGGGACCAGACCCAAGAACATTTTTTACTGAATGTATTCCGCAGGTGCTGGGTCAAGAACATTTCCCGGAAGGTATAATACTGGAACGTGCTCACAGAGCCTTGCGTAGAAGACCTATTTCAGGTCAAAGTCCAAGACCTGTTTTGGTTCGTTGCTTGAATTATTACGACAGAGAAATAATTTTACGAGTGGCTATTAGAAATGCACAACAGAGAAAATCACCCTTGATGATTCAAAATAATCGAGTTTTCTTCTATGTGGATTTGAGTCAAGAAGTTATGTTCCAACGACGAGAATTCAATCCTGCTAAAGAGTTGTTGTGGAAGAAAGGTTACAAGGTAACCTTTAGATATCCAGCTGTTTTGAAGGTTTTCCAAGATGGTTGCCAACCAAAGTTCTTTGATTCTCCAAAGGAAGCTATAGCATTTGCTCAAGAGCTGCCAATTACTCAGTTTCAAAAGAGACATAGTCCGCTGCGATCTCTAAGGAGACAAGAGATGGAAGAAAAGAGCCGTGCTCCAAGAAGGAATGGTTGTAATGGTGACTCAGCAGTTGGAGCTGATTAAAAGAAGAGTTGTCCTTTTTTTTTTCTAATGTTTTTTTTAAAAAAAAGGGATATTAAATAATGATGATGTTAGTTTAAGATGAAGTGAGAATTGGGGGAGAGAACTGGATAGGCACTATTTCCTGAAAGTCATCTGCTACGTGTGAGTTATCTCACACCCATTTTTTTTTGGGAGTTACCGCATTGCGCGGTTTAGACGGTAGGGGGTATTTTTAACCTCCTACCCGTTTTTTTTTCCTTTTTTTGTATTATTAGATTAAAGAGTGAAGGGTTTTTTTTGTTTAAATATAAAAAAAGCATAAGAAAGTATTTGATTGTTTAAAAAACTAAAAATTGATGTGGTTTTTTTTGTAAAGTTTATTCAGTAGATAAGGAATATCTGAAATTTAAATGTGAATGGGATGGATAAGTTTTTTTAAAATATTTTTTCTTTAACTTTAAGGTGAAGGAGTGGTAATTCTGGTGTATATTATTTTGCTATTTTAGTTATAGAACGAAGGGAATAATGGTGAAAGTTATAAATTGAATTGTACAATTCTTAATGAGGCTTGAATTGTGTTTGTGGTTTATGCTCCATTTGTTGAAGATATAGATTTCGTTGTAGATGTGTTTTTATTATTTGAATATCTGAATTTTAACGTAATGATTGGGGATATTTAAATGTGGTATTGGAGCTTTTATTGGATAACTATTCAAGAGTAAATGGGAAAAATGGTGGAAGAGTACTAAAATTGAATTGTACAATGCTTAATGAGGCTTGAATTTTGTTTTAAGATGGTGGTTTATGTGATTAATATGATGATTAATGTGAAGTTAGTTGATATTTCTCTATAGAGAAAGTTTTTTTTCATCTTTTTTTTCATGCTACAATTTTTTTTAAGAATTGATTATTGCTTAAGAATTTTTGATAGATAATGTTACTAACTTTACTAATTTTTTATATTAAGTTTGAGTTAAATATGTTTCATCTTAACTCCGTTTGTTAAATATATGCATTTAAGTTTGATTTAAATATGTTTTTTTAAATCTGATATCTTAGTATTAATTACTTTTCTTTTTGTTAGTATTTTAATTGGTTATGTTTTTGTTTTTTTTGTAAGTGGGTTTTTTTTCTCACATATATTATTAACTTTATTAATTCTTCACTCTTTATTTGGGGGGGAAAGGGGGGTTGGACTAATTTGAGTTGGGTTATTAATGTGTAATAATTATTGGGGAGGGTATAGTTTATTCAGATTACTGATACTGTATTGTAATTTTATTATTTTATTCTTAATTTTTTTTAAATGTAATCCTATATGTTATTCATGTTATAAAATCTTAAATAAAGTTTAAAAAAAAAATAGGCTCTGCCGACAATGCCGCCGCCAGCCACATTCAAGCAAGCGACACGCGATCATTTTAAAATAAATAGAAACTGGAGCCTCTTTCACACTTGCATCCCACTAAATTGCCAGTTCAATGTCCTGAGATAGGAATGGGGTTAAGTTTTTTTACACTTGACCACTCCTAACTGGGACACTGAATGCTTTCACACTTGCAAGGAGCCATCCCCAGGGTTAAGACTGTTCTACCTTCTACTGCTGATGTCATGTCACATCGAGTGATGGTGGACCTGCCCAAATCCTGATCAATGTATTATGGCCTTGCATGCAGTCTGGCAATGTGAAAAGGTAGATAAGTTTTGGAAGGACAGAAGTATTTTATTGGGACAAGTTTTGAAGATGCAAATTTTGAAGGATTCCAGAGTATTTTTATTGGGAGATATTTTCCAATTGAAGTTAGATATTTATCTAAAGAAGTTTTTAAGTGTAGCAATAGTAAAAAAAATCTATAGCTGTAACATGGAAATCTGGTGATATTGTGGGTTTGAATAGATGGTGAATGGAATTATTAAATTGTATATCATTAGAGATAATAATGTATAATTTAAAAAATCAACCAGAAAAATGTGATAAGATTTGGAAACCCTCCATGGATTTTATTGCTACCACTCTGCCTGTAGCATCCACCACACCCCCATCCAACCTACCCTAATTAGTTATGGGTTAAGATTGTTATGCAAATTGCAGTAAATTAATTAAAAGATACAAGTTTATTAGGCAGGCTTTTCTTTTTCTTTTTTCCTACTTTTTTAGGGAGGGGGGTGGGTAGAGGGGAGAAAATATATAAAAACTGTATTACCTGTGTCGTAGTTTTTATTGTTTTCATGGATAAATACTGTATGTTTTGACACAAATAAAAAATAAAATTTATAAAAAATGTTATGATCTTATATTTTAACAAAATTAATCATGCATAATTATAACATAATTAAACTTTGTGAACAGCACAGTATGAGCCCTTCAGCCCCTGCTGTTGTTGTGCCGACCTATATAAACCTTTATAAGGGACAGTGGGAAAGTGCTAGCTAAATAGCAATAGTGAACAATTTTTAAGAAGGGTGGGAAAGTTGGTAGTTGATAGCAGACAATTTATAAAGACCATGGTTAAAAGCAATGGTGGATCCTTCACTAGAAGGATATTGCATTGGTCAGTTTCTAATGGAAGGAATCCTCCTCCACAGAGATCAAGTTTTAGAAGAGGATTGTTATCTAAAAATATTTAAATTAAATTTGTTTCAATAAAAACCTTCTGTCACACTCCTTGTGTTAAAATCTGTTATTGACTTATTTAATTTTGATTCAAATCAGCTTCAAGTACTTTGCACATGGTCTTCAGAAACTAAACAGAACAGTCAGGTATGATAACATGTGCTTCATCTAAAATGCATGAAAACACCTCGTGCATGAAAACTGAAAAATTAAACAGATAGTTTAAATTTGACAGATACAAGCAAGTGTATTTTAAATGTGCTGAGAATGGCTTCTTGCTTTGGAAGCCATCAATGCATGTTATCTTCAAGAAGACATGTGCCACTAAGAGCTTTATAGGTTAATGATCCACACCTTGAACTTTAATGTCATTAGAAATTATTACTGGTCAGGTCACTTGTCTGAGTACTACTGGTACCTGTTGCATGGTCAGGTGATCAGCGACTAAACCAGCTCCCCCACCAGGCTTGCCTGGTGAGGTGAGTGGCAAGACACCATGCAGAATAAAGAACAAGACCTATCAAAGGGCAGATGAACCCTCTCATAGGCCATCTAGCAAACACGTGCCATGAAGCGCAGAAAGGGCATCCCTTGCATCGAAGCTTAGTCTGGTAATTCACTGCAACATAACTTCCCCTAGCCGTCTTGGACCACACCATGCTACTGGATCCCAGAGAGGATGTCGAGAGGGTGGGTTTCGACCCCTACTTACCTAAATCCATTCATGCACACACTATTCCTTTCTGAGGAGTTGAGATATCCTCATATGAAATTCCACAAACTGACTGAAAGGAATGATCATCATCCAATGGAATGGATAGCCAGAATTGGAATAAAGTCAAATGCACACCATGCAGTAGTAGCCCACTGATGGATATGAGGGGAAGGATCAAACTTCACATATACCCATTTCCCTTTCTGCTCTACAGTTTAGATAAATCCAGATGTTCAAATGGTTTAATAGTGTTCATGATAAAAGCACAGATAACACTAAAATCCGTACTAATAAAATGAGAAAAATTCAGATGTAAAGAGGGCAGAGGTAAAACAAAGACCCCTGGAGAAAAGAAGCAATGTTTTGGGCAAATAACCCAAGTACATTAATCAAATTATTTCATGTGGTAATGCTGGCTTGTTCTTAACCATCAGACATGGCCTTCTTCAACAATAGACTAAAATAATAGCAAATTCAGGATTGGAATAATGATAAAGAATGCCATGATTATTTCGGTTGACTATATTATCACATGGCTATGTTCACTCTATGTACTTTGAAGCACCTGTAAAAATGATCAAGGCATTCATGCACAATTTCCATTCCAATAAAATAAATCTTTGACCACAAATATTTAGCTAACTATAGATGAGGCCTGGCAGTGTGATAATAGAATAACTGGACATTTTGAAATAACATCAATGTTAAAGGGGCAATGACAAATATTACAAAGTATCACACTTGAAAATGTAGATGTAATATATTGATAGTTTCAAATTAAATTTGCTCAGTCACTAGGCTTTAACTAGCAACTCTAAAGATTTATATGACCCATTGTGTGCTCATTTCCAGTATTAATCGCTAAGCAACCAAAATATTTTCTGAAGAGTTGCTGTTAAATTGTCAATCACATCCTTAAAAGACAGTCAGATTAGATTAGGGACATTCAGACACCATACTACACAAGTGTTTCAAAAGAACAGCAAGCCCTCCAAACACACAAATGTTAAACAGTGCTCATGCACTCAGTTTGTTGCCTTTGGGGAAGCTACAAATTTCAAATACTTTTCTTAATTTTGCTCATTCTTTGGTTCTGATTGTAAATGACACCCCCTCATCCACTGCTGCTGCAAAGTTGTCACTGATGTTAACATTAAAGCTTATACAGGAACAGTAGCAATCAGCTTATGAGTAGCATGTGCTGAGAAATAAATTTGCATTTATACCATGTCGTTATCATACACAGGAGGTGCATGGTTTGCATGAAGTATCTTCATTTTGCTCCAAGTTTGAGATTATACCTCATCACTTTTAACAGTGACTGAAAGTAGATGTCTGGGGAAACACCAATTACAAGTATCGAATTCTCAGAATATGGGAGGGAGTCATATTATTAGATCCTGAGAGTTCGGGACAGACTTCAATCAACGAACCAATGTTTTTTCCTTACCAAATTGTGTGCACATTAGTAATACAAAATATTCATTATTTGCAGAACAGATTAATCACAAGCCAAATACTTGCAGAAGATGTTAAGCCAGAGTTGGAGTGGTATTATTGGATTACCATCTTAGAGAAAAATTGTCCTATTTATGCATATATTGGCATGAATAATACGTGACTAAAAATAATACATATTGCAGGAGTTCACTTGGATGTATCAAAATGAATGCAGCAAAGATAATTGCACCTTCAAAATCAGAACTAAATTCAGATTCTATCCCATACAAGGTTGTAGGTTAGCAAAACTGAAAGACATCAAAGACAAGCAAATTACAAATCTGCTTTGCCAAATTCAATTTTCTGCATTGTCACTCACAGGAATGCACTGGAATTGTACCAGCTACAGCCAACATGAGAATTTATATTGCAATTCCTCAGAGCAAGTTATTCATCTTGGTTATGTTGTCAGGGGAAGGGATAGGATGCACAAGAAGAAATGGAAAATTAGAGGAAACGATTGAGCAAACGATTAACTTTCCTTTTTGATATCACAAATACAGCTGTTGCAACCCAGGAAGCCTAAACATAGCTTTCAGCAGTTATTCCCAAACATCAAACAACAGTACAGTCACCATCACTATTCATCATCTCCATAACTTTCATCCATCCTCATCTTGTAAAATAGATTTAATCCAATTACAAAAAGGAAAATCCTTCACATAATGTTGCATGCAAAAACATTACGATCACAGAATGTACAATTTCCAGAAGTAAAAAGTACAATAGGGCAAAATTACAGAACTTCTCTTGGTTTCATCTTCCTACAAACTTTTGGAAATATGAATCTGAACTAGCAAGATTCTGGCAAAAAGCTAAAATTAACTAAGAATGAACCACAATTTCAAAAAGGAGCACTTCCGCAAATTTTGTCAGCTATTTACTAGAACTAAAAGATATACCAAGTAATGAATTTGCTGCATTTCCAGATGTTACATTTCTGATATACATTTAATGGCCTGAACTTAATACAAGGTATTATATTATCAAAGTAGTATTTTATGTGTGGCATTATGTGGAAAAATGGTAAAAGGTTTTGATAAAACCCCCCCAAAAAACACAATTCTTCATGAAACCAAATAATGTCCATGAAAGAAAGCAGACAAAGAATTGCTGGAATAACTCAGCAGATCAGACAGTATCCAGGTCAGTCAACATTTTGAAATTAAACTCTTTATCAAGACTACAATTGTTGTGGTGAAACCACTATTGCATACATTTGCATGCCACATGTAAAAAGTCATGACCTTTCCTGGTTAATCCTGCTCTCATTAGCCAGCTCGTGACTCCTTCCCCATAGAGGCTGTCATGCCACAAGTCTGGGTCAGTGTGAGTGACCAACACAGTGATGCTGTCCATCTCTTGTAAATAAAAGCAACTTCAATCTTTGTGTAATTGATCATGATTCAATTGCATAAATAAAGAACATGGAGGAAGGGCCCAAAGGCAGTAGGTCAGAAAGTGTGAAGAGACAGGTAGAGGGAAGAGTTATTGGGAAGGAAGGGGGGGGGGGGTGGGAAGTCAGAAAGACAAAAAAAAGTAGATAAATAAGAGATGGAAACAGTAGAATTAGAGGGGGGGGGGAGAGGAGTGGAGGTTACTGAAAGTGAGAAAAATTATTGTTTGTGCTGTTAGGTTTAAGAGTGTCCAGAAGGAATATGATGTATTGTTCCTCACATTTATATCTAGCCTCACCCTTTTAACGGATGAGGCCAAGGACACAGGTTTCATTGTAGGAATTCCTTGACTGCTCAAGATTCCAACATCAGCAGTGTTTGTGTTTCTCACTCTATGGAGAGAAGATAATAGCAGACACAACTAATGATATCTTATCTTAGGGGATCATACTAGAACACTCAAGTAAAAAAAAACATTTCTGCTCTTTTGAGGTACATTTGCTGGAAAATCAACAAATTATTACTGTGCCATTTGTAAATCATTAATTTGGTCATTAGAATTGATTGAAATAAATATAATCCTTATGCACCTCTTGTTCTTTTGTACTGTGCAAAAGAGCATACCAATAGAATGCTGGCCCATGCTCCTGATCCAGTGGTTCTCAACCTTTTTTTGATGCCATAGGTGCTCTGTGGTTAGTCAGGGATTACTTAATGGGGTAAGTGAGTGGGGAAAGAAGGTTGAGAACCACTGTCCTAACCAATTACAAATATCTTCATCTATCACAGGGATCCTGTAGATTTAAGTCTCATTCAGGCTCGGTCACAGTAGAATTATTCTTCAATTTGTGTGAGTGAATTGTATTGATACTTGCTTGCACTTCATCTTTGCAAAATTAGGAAAAGAATGAATGGCAGTGTGGTTCTGTAAAACTGAGGCTTATTCTCGGAATTCTAGAGTCTAGTGATCACAACCTTAATTGTTTCCATTCAATGCATCAAATACATTGAGAGGAAGATCAAATAAAAGGCTCATGATATTGATTAAACAAAGAATTAAAACTAAAATTGTGAAAGCAAGCACAGTGAGAGTTCTGATACCTTGTTTTTCCTGGCAAAATATTGTATGACTTGTGCTAAATGGCTAAAAAAAAAAAGACATTTTGCAAGCGAACTTTTCAAATCTAATCAAGCATAATATAACAACTATTTCAAACAAGAATATACAGGTATGGCATAGACAGGAGAATTTTGATAGATGCAAGCTTTTAAAAAATGTTTCAAGCTTTACTTTTCAATGTTTGGGAAGCTATCAACTAGAAACGCAGCCAATCGAGGTCCTGTGAATTGTATTCTTGGGCACAAACCAATGAACAAGATCAAAGCATTTAATTTAAAGCAAGACCCACATTATGAAATAGCATTGCCCGCTGGACTGCATGAACACAGCTCACCCAAGATACTTCAGTTAATAGCATGTCTCCCGCACCCAACGATTGAGTCTATCTCCGAATGGAGTTGACATGCATCAAATGCTTACCAATATTAGATATGACCGTGAGAGCCCCGTTTTAAAATTCTCTAGGCATTAATTGCGGAACCTTTCAGCTCGTGTTCGAATAACTTAGGACTTGTCAGCATGCAAAACCCTTCCTCAAGTTTGACGAAGGATTTCTGTCCCTATGAGCTTCCAGCACGACCCGTTTTTAGATTGCAGCGCACAGGACCGTTTGAAAGCCTCTCCTCAATGATTCAGGACAAAGGTCATCTATAAAATAAGATCACACCTACCTTTTCATCGCCATCTGTGGCTGTCGCCTCCACCACTTTGTTCCTGTTTAATTTATTTTTCACCCATTTTTCGATCTGAATGTTGAACTTCATGAAGATCACGTAGCTTCCATAACCGGACAACAGAATTAGACTCTCCCACCAAAAGATGGTTTTATCCAAAAAGAAAGCTATAAGCAAAATCAGGTCAATGATATAAAATGACACATCTCTGAAGAGCGGCCACCAAGTGAGGCGCAGAATTTCTTTGGAGAAGACAGCGCACATCCCGATGACAAACAGGATGTTGAACACTGCAGAACCCACTATGGTCCCAATCCCAACGTTGCTGCGAGATATAAAAACTCCTATTAAAGAAGTGAAGAGCTCTGGGGCCGAGCCACCAGCTGCCATAAAAGTTGCCCCCGCCACGTCGTCCGATATTTTCATCTTATCAATGATAACTGTCAAGGACGGTACAAAAAATTCGTCGCACACGATAGCTAATGCCACGAACATGTAAATCATGCCAAAGACGTGGAAAATGATAGCTCCTTTCCTTCGCTGCTCCAATGAAAAAATATCCGGAGGATAATCTCCACTATCGGTTAAATTATTCTCAGAGTTGGAGGCTAGCGACTCCGCGTACCTTAAAGCGAGGGCAGATCTCGGGGTATAATTTTGAACCTTGGGAAATGTCTGCTTTCCCTCAAAGCCCAGCAGAGTTCTGCGTTGGACCTGTGGCTTGGCGGAGTTGCTTGATTTCCAGGCGAAGGCACTGAATAAGATGGAGAACGCGCTGAGAGCCATTAAACCGAGGCAAAAGCCCACAACTCGCGACAGCCTCAGCTTCCTCTTGGCCTGGTACCGGTGCTTGCGGCAAAACCGAGGATGGGAAGAGAGTTGCTGCCCTCCACAGCACAGACCCGTCTCCTCAACCCCAGTACTCAAGTTCTTCGAATTCATGACGAGTCGCTTCTGGACTTGACCAGAAATGCCGTGTTCTTCCTTTATTTATACAAGTCGAGTGATCAGAGAAGAATCCTTCATTCACTACCCGTCTTCATGGCTTTGAGAGGAATTTCTCATGGGAGCCAACTTGTGCTTTAAAACGAAGCTTGAGGCGAAATTGATGCGAGTTTCAACGTCCTGCAAAACATACAAAGCCACTTAACACTTGCATCAGAGTTTTAATAGAGGATTGTAACACTGGGCAGTTTTTTTAATATATAAAAAAAATACATGATTGAATTAAACCTTGTGATAAAGTTACTTCAACATGCAGCAAGACTGGTCTTTGCGTTACATTACCAGGAGCTGTGAGGACTGCAGTCTTACTTCCCAATATTCTCGGTGAAGTCTGCTCCTCGTGTACTAAGTAGCAGAATGGGAGGGGAAAGGGGAATCATCAACCGAGGCTCTCGCTTTTTAATCACAGTCCAGTGACCCCTGCTGGTAAACGCAGCAAGAGGAGATTTGGCAAGATCAAGGTCCACTGCAGTGGCCTTCGTTTATTTCTCACTCCTCTAGCCCCCTCGGTTTCATAGTGGCAGAACGGATTGTCCCCACTCCAATATAGGAAAGGGGCTTTTCCGTACGTTTACAGCCCGAGACCAGGTTGCGCTTCGCTGGAACGGGGTGCGTGGAACAATGGTCATCGCTTAACGGGAACCGTCCGTCTTAAGGGGTAAATGGCACTGTCCTTTGTCTTCCTGAAGCAGGGGGAGGTGGGGAATTTTCACTTGGGATACCTGGACCTGCCAGTGTCCGTCCTCCTCCATTGGATCTACAATGGGCTTAACAGATCGGTCAGCTCGGTCTCGGTTTGATGTGGAACCGCATCCCTGTCCAACAACAAGTTCACCGGGTCTTTTGTCAAGACGGGATGAAAGCAGCCGCAGTCCGTAATTTAAATTCACGTTCAGCCGAAGCCCCTCGAGTCGTCTCCCTGGTCAGTGTCAATGAGCAGATCGGGCTTAGAGATGACAAGCGCCGACAATTACAATGAGCTCTTCGACCTTGCGTTCACTTAAGATTTGATCGGAACCAGCAGGGGCAATATGATTGCAGTCTTAAATTACGACCCTTTTGTCTTTGACGAAAGGTTGGTGGAATATACAAATCAAACTGGAATGCACAAACTCCCCCTATTCACTGCGGGACGATGATTTAAGAAATAGTTGGGTGTCCAAGAGCAAAGTCCGCAGGACTGAAAGGTTCTTAGGTTCGTTTTTTTTTTAAATCCCCCCCAAAATGGTCAGATGAACTGTGTGTATTTCTAACACTTCGCATCAATAGTTGCAAGCTTTTCCTAAAATCGATGAGACACGACATACATGAAAATATATCCTGCAGCGCAGTTGCCTAATTCGAATCCCTCCGAGGCTCGAATCAATAGCGACACTCGCCTTCTCCAACTGCGATTTTGTTGATCACGTACAGGTGATATTTTAAATGCTCGCTATCTGTACTCGTGAAAACATCCTGGCAAAGCTCGTCTTGGCTTGGAGATGATACATTTCAAAACAGCGCAAACCCGAGTGCATCAAACATGGGTTTCATACACAAGCGAATTGATACATTTTGCAGAGTTTTCACCTGAAAAATAAAAGAGGCTCACCGGGCTCAGTGGCTGCAGTTCGAGTTCCAACGTTCCCTGCCCCTCTTCACGTTGAAGCGTCGCTGCTGTGCAGGAGAAGCTCCGGGACACTGGCAGCAGGTTGGATTCATCCTCCTTCACCAGCAGGTTTCATCCTCGGGAGACCAGAGAGAGAGAGATCATCTAAGCTTCAGACGCGGGTGTACCACGTGAGCGCCGTTTAATAGGTTTTTACACCAAAAAAAATCGACAATTATTTCGCCGGTTAGCTTTATTTCTCCGCCATCTAAGGGGAAAGCATCGGGAGGCTGATTTTTATTTTAACCCGTAGTTATGGCTACCAACGCGGTCTATTTGAATGCACAATGCAAAAATAGAGGAATGGTCTGTTCAAAGTGCTAACTTCCAGTGGTTGGGGGGGGGGGGGGTATTCCAGGAGACTGTATCGAATTTGATGCGAGTTTCGGGGCCGCAAGATTCACCGACGATCGAAGATCTCGCCACTGGAAGGTTTCACCGGAGATGCTCGGCGCATATTGCGTCAAATCTCTGGAAAATGCTTGTCAGTGAATCGATGTGTACGTGATTTCCCCCCCACCCTGTCACAAAATAACCCATTAACAAGCCAGTGCTGTGAACTTAATAGGTGATGTCGTTTGGCTGTCAGCGAGTGGCGGTTCATAAAAAGTTTCTATCTGCTGGTCTGGTGTGCCATCGTTTATAGCACGTTTTGCGCATTCCTACGATGTTTACCGACGACCAAACAATATTGCAGGCAAAACTTAACGTGGTCAAACTCATTCTGTTTGCTGACTACACTGTGGTGAGCAATCTATTATTCTGCAGTGACATAATTGCTGCTGATTAGATAGTTTGTCCAAGTCAGCTTGTTTTATTAATAGACGATTGTTTCTCTGTGAATGCGAGATTAGATGGTCATGGGATTTGGTACCTTGGCTCCAATGTTTCACGCGTATTTCTTCCGCTCTCCCTCGATTCATTCGATTTTTTGGGGGTGTATTGTTGCTAAAAGCATTTTGTCAACTGGCATTCAGTGCACCAAAGGTGACCAGTAATTCGCAAGAATTCTGAACGTGGGTGAAGAAAGACCATAATTGTATCAAATACATTGGTTACAAGCTGCTTAGAATGCGAGTAGTTAGGACTAACGAACTGGACTAACAAATGTTACCTTACCCATATGAAGAATGCCATAAAATGTTTAAAAATTGTAACTAAATGCACTGTACTTTTAAAAATGAAACAAAATATCTTGAATATTAAGCTATCAACTTGAAACATCTAATTAAGTGGGAATCATTTCCACATGTAGATTTAATTGATGCTTTCAAAATGTTACCATTTGCTCGCAGAATGGGCTGTAGATTGTGATAAATTTGCTCCTTTAAAGGTTACAGAGAGAAAAAAAAATCAGGTAGCATAAAGGTAGATAAATCCCTGGGGCCTGGTCATATGCCACTTGTGGGAAGCTAGAGAAGAAATTGCAGGAGCCCTGGTAGAGATGTTTGATTGATCTTGAGCCACAAGGTATGATTAGATTAGAGGGCAGCTAATATTGTGCCTTTATTTTAAAAAAGGCCTTAAAAGTACATCAGAACTACAGGCTCCTTGTCAGTGGTGGTTATGTAACTGGAGAGGATATGAGTGATGGGATCTACTTGCATTTGGAAAGGCATTTGCCTTTTGGGTGGAAAATGAATTTAATTTATTTTTAAAGAGGTGACCAAGATGATTGATGAGAGTAGGGTGGTAGCTGTTTGCAAGGACTATAATATGACCTGTGTTGAGGTCCAGGAGGCTGACCCAGAAGGTTAAATTCTATGAGATCCAGGATACAGAACTGGCTTGACTGTAAGAGAAAGAGTTGTAGTGGAGAGCTGCTACTTGGATCCGAGGACTGGACCAGTGATGTATTATGGGAATTGCTGCTGGGTCAACTGTTCATTGTTTATATTATTGACTTGGATGACAATGTAATTAGCAGGTTTGTGGGTGACAGCAAAATTATGGTATATTCGACAGTGAAGGTTATCTAAGATTACAAAAAAATGAACTGGGAAAGTGGAATAAGTGCAAGATATTACCCTTTGGTAAGTTTAACCATTTACACAGTGAATGATAGAGCCCAGGAGTCTGAGGAGCAGAATCTAGACCTCATCAAGTGCTCAGTAGTGGAGAGGGTCAAGAACATCAAATTCCTGGGTGTCAAGATCTCTAAGGATCTGTCCTGAAGCCTCCATGTCAATGCAATCATGAAGAAGGCTCATAAGCTGCTATACTTTATGAGGTGTTTGAGGAGATTTGGTGCATCATCAAAGACTTTTGAACACTTCTGCAGGTGCACCGTGGAGTGCATTCTGGTTGGTTGCATCATTGTCTGCTATAGAGGTGACAGGCCAAGCAAAAAAAATCCTTATGATTGTTAATTTGGCCTCCGACAATATAAGCACCAGGTCTCATTCAATCAAGGACATCTACGTGAGGCAGTGTCTTGAAAAGCAGCCTCTATCCTCAAAGACTCCCGCCACTCAGGCCATGACCCCTTCACTCTGCTACCATCGGGAAGGAGATACAGGGGCACAGAGACAGCTTCTTCCCCACTGCCATCGGATTCCTGAAAGATCAATGAACCAAAGACACTGCCTTGCTCCTCATGCACCACTATTTTTATTTTAATTTTTAAAAATATTATTGTTGTAAGATGATTCGTAATATCAACGTTTGCGCTGTGATGCTGCCATAAAACACCAAATTTTGTGACTAGTTCATGATAAATTCTGATTCTGGGAGTGTCGTATTACAAAAGACCTGGGGGTACATAAGACATCGGAGCAGAAGCAGGCCATTCAGCCTGATGAGTCTTCTGTCATTCCACCAAGAGCTAATCCATTCTCCCAATCAGCCCCACCCCTTGCTTTCTCCCCATAATATTTGATACTCCGACTATTCTGATAACTATCAATCTCTGCCTTAAATGAACCCAACAAACTGTTCTCCACAGCATTCCAGAGGTTCGCCACTCTTTGGCTAAAGAAATTCTTCTGCATCTCTGTTTTAAGTGGTGCTCTTCAATCCTAAAATTGTGCCCTCGTCCTTGATTCCTCTCCATGGGAAACTATTTCCATTAGATACCACCTCATTCTTCTGAACTCCAAGAAGTACAGTCCAAGAAGTACAGTCCTCATATGCTAATTCCTTTATTCCAGGGATCATTCTTGTAAATCTCTGAATCCTCTCCAATTCCAGCACACCCTTCCTTAAATAGTAGCCCAAAACTCTACCCTGAACTCTGTGAGGCCTCACCAGTGCCTTATGAAGCCTCATCATCAAATTCCTGCTCTTCTACCCTGTTCCTCTAGATGTGAATATCAACATTTCATTCACCTTGTTCATCACTGACTCAACCTGGAGGTTAACCTTTAGGGTATCCTGCCCGAGGTGTTTCATCCCTTTTCAGCTCTGAATTTTGAATGATCCCTATCCAAATAACAACCTGCCATTTATTCTTTCTTCCAGAGTGTATGACCAGAGATATTCCTTCATTGTATTTCATTTGCCAATTCTTTGCCCATTCTCCTCCTCTGCAGCCTTTCCATTTCTTCCTCACTACATGCCCCCTCTATGTATCTTTGTATCATCTGCCAACTTAGCCACAAAGCAATTTATTCCACAATACAAATAATTTATTCTGTAATCCAAATCATTAACAGGCATATAATTTCACAAATGTGGCAATTGGCATGCTGTCATCTCTCTCCTGACAACCTTGAAAGGTATACTACAAGTGTTTTTCACAATGAAGACTGACCTATTCAGTTCCATTGCCATCTCCCATAACAATTTCTCCAGCATCATTTTTAATTGGTCCTATATCTACTCTTGCCTTTTTTTTAAAGAAAAAAACTTTTAGTATCCTTTTTGATTTATTTGCCAGCTTCCTTTCCAAGTTCATCTTTTCCTTCCCAATAACCTTTCTATAAGCTTTTGAAAGCTTCACAGTCTTCTACCTTTCCAGTAGCTTTTGCATTCTTGTTTGCAGTTTCTTTTGCTTTTTCTTTGGCTTTGACTTCTTTTGTCAAACAGAGTTGTCATTTTTACATTCAAATTTTTTTTTAAAAATATTCCTGCCCTGCACCTTCCTTGTTTCTCGCAGAAACTCCAGCCATTGCTGCTGTGCCATCCTCCCTGCTCTTGTGCCTTTCCAATCAACTTTTACCAGTTCCTCTCTGACCTCTGTAGTCCCCTTTTTCCCATTGGTATAATGACATATCTGATTTTTGTTTCTGCCTCTCAAACTACAGGGTGAATTCCATCATATTATGAGCACTGCCTGCTCAGTATTCCCTTAACTTTATCTCCCTTATCAACTTTGGTTCATTCCACATTCCCCAATCTAGAATTGCCTGGTCAGCTCAGCCACAAGCTGTTCTACCAAGCCATCCTGAAGGCATTTGATGAATTCCTTCTCTTGGGTGTCAGTACCAACCTGGTTTTCGAAATCCCCCGTGACTAATGTAACATTGCCCTTTTTTTCTACACATTCGCTTTTTCCCACTGCAGATGGCTGGTCACATCCTAGCTATGGTTTGGGGGGCCTGTACACAGCTCTCATCAGAGTCTTTTTTTTACCTTTTACAGTTTCTTTATTCTACCCATTCATATTATCTATCTTCTGATCCAATGTCTCCTCTCTTCAAACATTTAATTCTGTGTTAACCAGCAGAACTACCCTCTCCCTACCTCCCTGTCCTTCTGAAACATTGTGTATCCATGAATATTTAGTTTCCAGCTGTAGTCTTCTTACAGCCACAATTCAGTGATGGCCAAAATGTCTTCACCTGCCAACTTCCAGCTGCACGCCAGATCATCAATTTTATTTCTTGTACTATGAGCATTTAAAGACCTTCAGTGCTGTAGTCATCACCCTTAACAATTTTGTTTCCAAAGTACCCCAAATTAAACCATGGAACTTGGGTTTCAGTTTTGTTCTCTTGACTGCCGATCCTTTCTCATAATCTTGCTACACAGTATCTGTTATGCTTGTTCTTTCTAGAAGAACTGACTTTATTTTCCTTGAGCTACTTCAACTGACTTCCAGTGACAATGCCCACGACGTCTGTCAGATACCATTTTCGGTGTCCTGACCACCTACGTGCATTGCATGCTGGGAAATGTAGTTCTTATTTACACACATCCTTTCCCATGAAAAAAACCACAAATGCAATACTATGTGTACATAACAAAAGTATCTACATTCCGTGGCCAGTCTTTCTTCAGTTACATCAGATGACATCTGGCTTTATGAAGTCATTCGAGTTCATTCAGGGCATCAGCAAGATTCAGCTGAAATTCAGAAATTCATGAAGAGGCTTTCTCCTGCTCTTATTTTTCCTGTTTATCAGCAAGTTCATGAACAGTGGCCAGTAGCTGTTGATTTTGCTGTTGCAGTTCCTCAACATTATGATAGGTCACCAGATGCTGAGAAATCACTTCAAAGGAACTGCTTATGTCAGCAGAATTAACTTCATCTTCATGTAAAATATGATTTCGTCGCACATCTTCTAGTTTCATCAAAAGCACCCTATTCTGCTGTTAAAGATCTGACATTTGCATTTTGTATCTCTGATTCTCCCTGTTGAGTAATGAAGCATGCTCATTTACCTCATTGGTGCATTTTTTGTAAATGGCAAATTTCCTTCATGGCATCTTTTAATTTAGCTGAGAGATTTTTCACAGATTTTTGCACACATTCATATTCTTCACTCTGGCACTTCAGAAGCAGAGCTTTTATCTCCATTTCTTTCACAATTTCAACCAAATATTTATTCTTTCACTTATTTTCATGTTTTGCTGATAGCAATTGGTCCTGGGCTTTTTCCTTTTCTTTTTATTTGTTTTAAACAATACAAATTTAAAAATACAATGAAAATCCATTATGAACTGTTACACATGGCTATTCAACAATCAGTACATCCAAACAAGTATATAAATTGAAAAACACATACATAAATCATAATCTGGGTAGTATATTCCAACAAAAGAAAAAAAAATAGAAAACCCTTTTCCCTTACCACTGCTCTGAGGTTATATATATTTAACATTCAAATAAAAGCAAAGGGAGATTTTTTTAAAAAATTTTAAAAATGTAGGTTAGAGAGTCAAATTATCCTGAAAAGTTATAAAGTGGGAAAATGAGTCATGAATGACCCCACCACATCTGAAATCCTATACCTGAATTATTAACTGAATATTGAATCTCTTCCATATTCAGACAGGACATGATGTCCCCCAGTGTAATGGACCTGTGTTAATAGTAACATTTAGGGTTTTGTGAGCTGGGATGCAACTTGGTTCGTGGGCCATTACAATAGTAACATTTTCTAAATGTATCATTTACCTGATATTATGTTACCATTATCTTTATGAATCTTTGTAATATGTTGTTTAGCACCAAATCCTCTCAATTGGTTATCAGATTTATCACCATGAATGTAAAAGTGACTCTTAGCCTTCAAAAACTGGATATGTTGAGAGAAGATCAAATGTAAAGTTCGATGCATTTTTAAAATATAATTCTGGATTTTTTTTTAGTTTGAGCATACTGTTGATCTATTATTTGATTTGGTTAATTAATTCAGATCTTTCATTATTAGTCTTCACTTTTTTAGTAACAGAAAAATAAATAATTTGTCCTCTGAGAAAAGCTTTCAAGGCATCCCATACAACTAAATTGGAAACCTCCAGTGAAACATAAGTATCAAAGAAGAAAGCTGTCTGTTCTTCCATAAATTTAACAAAGTCATTGTTTGAAAGTAAAACTGAATTGAAACACCAGTGTCTTTTTACTCGAGGAAAATTAGGAAGAGTCCTTGATAGTGTAACAGGGATTAAGTGATTATCAATGAGAATGTAATCTATACGTGAATGACGAACATGTGAGGAAAAAAAATACTCTTTATTAGTAGGATGAAAGAAACCCCCACTGTCAGAAATACCATAATCTGATAAGAGAATAATTAATGAGGCAGATTTACTTCATGTGGCAGGGTTAGTGGATGAACGATCTAACCAGCAGTTAAAATCTCCACCTAAAACAGGTGAATATAAACTTAAATCCGGCAAAGAAGAAAAGAAATTTTGGGTGCCAGTATGTTTAAGTTGTTTACTTACCTAGTTTGGTCGGCGTCCTGTTGATCCCCGTGAGCATTGGAGGCATCCACGGATTTGTTTAGCTTTCTGTGGCCATCTTTGTTCTTATGCGCATGTGCATTGGTTTATTAGAGTGCCCGCTGGAGCATGCGCAGTACGTTTGTATATTGGAGTCCCAGTTGGAGCATGCGCTGAAGTGTATGATGCGAATCAGGAGCTTTAGATAATTAGAAAACATGGTAGCAGTTAAGAAGGAGGGTAAGTGGATCATCATAAATTTTGATGACCGTCTTCATGAATGTTACTCTGGATTCATGGAACTTTAATGCAAGGTTATTTATAATCATTTCATTGAATGTTAAAAAAGATAGTTACCAGATTACATGTTAAATAAAAGATTTAAATATATCTTGTTTTGTATTGAAAATAATTGAAATGCATCACGAACAAGTGTCTTCAAGCAACTATGTATTGGAGCAAAGTCGCTATATTTTTATTCAGTGATAGCTTATTGTTTGGAACAAAAAATTAAAGGATCGAAGATACAAAAGAAACTCTCTGTGCTTTGGATTGATATTGAAAATATTTGATGGCCATATATGATGGCCTAACCCTAACCCTAACCCTAACCCTAACCCTAACCCTGACAATTAGCAAGTGAGGAAAGTAATTTTTTTGTGTGTGTGCCCCTTGAGTTAGGGGCAGTTTGTAATCCACATCCAGCTGCCATGAGTAACAGCCAGAGAGGGATTCATATCTTCTAATCTTATTGAAAAGTGTCATATAATCATGTTGGTGAAGCCATTTCTTGAAAATCAGCAATATTATTGATGGATGCTCAGGTGGAAACTTGTTTATTAATACCAGCACATTATGGCCATCAGAAGTGGTAGGCTTTTGCCTGTGGATCCTGTGTATTTTGTGGAAAGTTTGAACACCATTTGGATTTTGCTGCTGCTAGTCCATTGGGGACTATTGATTTGGCTTGTGTTGTGTGTGCTTGAAGTACGGAGGAACAAGATGAGTAAAAATGGCTGCAACATCTGCTGACTTTGCTGTTAAGGTGCAACATATTGAAGGCATGAAGGCTGCGGATCTTAGAGAAGAACTGAGCCAACGTAAACTAGATACAAAGGAAATAAATATGTTCTCACTGAAAAACTGAATCTAGCAAGGGAAGAAGCCAAGGCTTTGGTTGATGGGAATGAAGACATTTCAAAATTATTGCCGAAGGCAACGACTGAATATGAAGATATGTCACCAAAAGGTGATGAAGATAAAAGGCTGAAGGTGTGTCACCAAAAGAGGATAAAGAAGGCCAAGAGGCTGAAGATGCAACAGATGTTTAATTTGATTAGAGGGAGAGGTAAGTAAGAAGACGACATATGACCTGCAGGACAAAGTAAAATCAAGTGACAGTGCATCAAATGTTGAAAACAAGAGAAGCAAACAAAGTTCTTCTGGTTCAAGCTCCAGAGTTTCTAGTACAACATCAACACATGAAAAAGTAAGAGCTGAAAAGGCTGCTCTTGATGCAGAACAAGAATGGCTTAAGGATAAATATGCCTTAGAAGAACTAGAGGAAGTCCAGGTAGAGCAGCTTCAAATAGAGAAGAGCAGTTGGAATTGAGAAAAAAGTTGTTATTGATTCCTGGTTGAAAGTACTAGAAGGTTCAGGGGTATCTGGAGCTCAAAGTAGATTATCTAAAATGTATGATGGTATGAAATCATAAGAAAGAGCCACAGGAAACAAAACCAATTATTAAGACTGATATCCGAGTACCTCAGGTACAAGGGCAAATCCTTCCAGAGTGTGGTATAGTCAAATGTTGCAGTTTCCTTGGCATTTGAGTCAAGTATCAGAATATGGGTAAACCTACACATATGAGGTTTTCCAATGCATGCCGTGAATGTGGCAACAAAGTATCATCCATGAGAAGAAACAATGAAATCACTGCATCATTGTTCTGGCTACAGTTTCTCTCTTCTTTGCCCAAGCTTTTGATACCCACTTCATTGCCAAACATTCATAAGATCTTTTAGATGCAATATTGAAAACAAGTGCCAAGACCCTGGAGATTGTCTTTATTATTTGGAAATGTACACAGAAGGACAGCCATAGGAGCTTGTAAAGTGTTGTCAACACGTATCCTCAGGATTCGACAGAGCTAAGTCTTTACTAGAGCAATATTTGGCACAGCATTGAATTGGTTTAGCCTATATAAATAAAGCTCTTAAATGGTCATCAATAAAACCAAATGATTTAACGGCTCTACAAGCATATACTCTCTTTTTAAGAGGATGTTCTAATGCCATGGAAGATATCAACAATATTTGTGATCTTGAAATGCCTGGTAATATCATCTTAGATAAATTACCCTACCAAATATGGGATAGATGGAGAAGAATGGCTTGTGATTTCCATGAAAAATATGGTCAAAGAGCTACCTTGAAGGATTTGGTGGATTTCCGAGAGGGGCAGGTGTACATTGAAACAGATCCAATATATGGAAATACCAGAGACGTTTCAATGGGGATCAAAAATGTAGGAAGGTCTAACTCTCAGTCTAGACTGAAATTGAAAAGAACTTTTGCTACTAATGTGACAGTTATAAATAAAGAAAAAGATAAAGTAACTAAGGAGAAGAATTGTTTGTTCTGTGAAGGTGGACATGCTTTGGAAATGTGTTTACAGTTGGAAAAGAGAAAATCACTTTTAAAGGAAAATGGAATATGTTTTGATTGTCTGTGTGAAAGGCATGTCAGTAAAAACTGCAAGAAGCAACTTAGTTGTAATATATGCAGTCAGAAGCATCCTAGAATGTTCCATATTCATCAGAGGAACAAGGAATTGGAAAAGGAGCAAACAGAAACTAAGCTAACATCAGAAAGCATAGTTATAGCCTCTGATCAGACAAGTGGTCTTACTGAGGCTGGTGTGGGTAACTGCAAACTCTCAATAGTGCCTGTACAAGTCAAGACAAAGAATGGGGATGCAATAATATGCACTTGTGCATTTCTTGACCCAGACAGTATTGCATCATTTGCACAGTGGGACTGATGAACAAATTTAATCTTCAAGGAAGAAAGTTGAGGGGAGTCAATTTATGCAAGATATTTTTTGAAGATTGCAGATATGCAGGGGAATATACTAATAGGAGAGGATTTTAACCTTAATTTGGACTCAAAGATGGATAAAACTGGAAAAAAGACTAACAGAAAGAACAAAGTAACCAAATTTATGGTTAAATCAATGCAAGAAATGCAACTTTTGATTATTATGGAGGAGACAACATCCAAAGGAGAAGGAATATTCATATTATTCGGGTAGACATACTCAAGGATAGACCTATTCCTGTTGTCAGCCCACATTCAAGGGAGAGTTAGGAAAATGGAATATAAAGCTAGATTGTTATTGGACCATTCACCCCTGTTATTAGCAATAGAGCTGGAAGACATCCCACCGAGAACGTATAGATGGAGATTAAACTCCATGCTACTTAAAAGACAGGATTTTAGAGAATTCATTGAGCAACAAATTAAAATGTACTTTGAAATAAATACAGAATCAGTGAAAGATAAGTTTATGGGATGCAATGACAGCGTTCATCAGAGGGCAGATAATAAGTTATATAACTAAGATGAAGAAGGACTACAATTGGGAAATAGAACAGTTGGAAAGGGAAATAGCAAGTACAGAAAAAGAATTAGCAATAAAGGAAGATACAACTAAAAGAAGAGAATTGGCAGACAAAAAAATAAAATATGAAACACTACAAACATATAAGGTGGAGAAGAACATAATGAAGACAAAACAGAAGTATTATGAGCTAGGAGAAAAAATGCACTAGATACTAGCGTTGCAGCTCAAGACAGAACAAACTAAAAGAATGGTATTGGCATCAAGGAAAAAAGACGAACTAATTACATATAACCCAACGGAGATCAACGAAAACTTCAGGGAATTCTACGAGAAATATATCAAACTGAGAACGAAGGGAAAGAAGACAAAATAGATAAATTTCTAACTAAAATTGAACTACCGAAATTGCAAACAGAGGAGCAAAATAAATTAATAAAAGCATTTGAAATAGAGGAAATACAGGAGATATTAAAAAAACCTACTGAACAATAAAATGCCGGGAGAGGATGGACTCCCAATAGAAAGACTTGTTAATTCCTCCTCTCCTGGAAGTAATGAACCAGATTGAAAAAACACAAAACATGCCAGATTCATGAAAAACAGCAATAATAACAGTAATACCAAAGACGGGGAAAGATCCACTAATACCAGCATCGTATAGATCAATATCTCTACTTAACACAGATTATAAGATAATAGCTAAACTATTAGCAAATAGATTGGCCGACTGTGTACGAAAAATAGTAAAACTAGATCAAACTGGATTTATTAAGAAAAGACGAACAATGGACAATATCTGTAAGTTCATTAACTTAATCCATGCAGTACAAGGAAACAAGACGCCAACAGTGGCGTTTGCTTTAGATGCAGAGAAAGCCTTTGACAGAGTAGAATGGAATTATTTATTCAAAGTACTACAGAAATTCAACCTACCAGAGAAATATATTAATTGGATTAAAGCATGTAAAGCATGGGAACATTGGCGAAGGTGACAGTAAATGGATATATATCAAACCAATTTAAATTAAGCAAATCAATTAGGCAGGGATGTCCACTATCTCCCTTACTGTTCACGTTAGCTATAGAACCACTGGCAGAACTGATAAGAACAGAAAATAAAATGAGGGATAAAAATAAAAGAGAAGGAATACAAAATCAGTCTATTTGCAGATGATGTCATAGTATACTTAACAGAACCAGAAATATCAATAAAAGAATTACATAAGAAATTGAAGGAATATGGAGAAGTATCGGGGTACAAGATCAACGCAAATAAAAGTGAAGCAATGCAAATGAATAATGCGGATTTCACAAAGTTTAAGAAAGAATCACCATTTAGATGGCAAACACAAGCAATTCGATACCTAGGTATACAAGTAGATAATAATCTCAGCCATCTATACAAACTAAATTATCAGCCATTAATGAAGAAATTACAAGATGACTTGGAGCACTGGAAAGACTTACCACTAACACTGATAAGAAGGGTAAACTGTATAAAAATGAACATCTTCCCAAGGATACAATACCTATTTCAATCATTACCAATTCACCTAACAGAGAAATTCTTCAAGGAGCTAAAGAAAATAATAAGGAAATTCTTATGGAAAGGGGTGAAACCGAGGATAGCGCTAGATAAATTAACAGAATGGTACAAACAAGGAGGCTTACAGCTACCAAACTTTAAGAATTATTATAGAGCAGCACAATTAAGATACCTATCAGATTTTTATCACACAAGGGAAAAACCAGATTGGATCAGATTAGAGCTAGATAAAATAAGGGAGAAGGTACCTGAACATATACTATATAAGTGGAATGAAAAGTTGGTGCAACATAGGAATTCACCAGTACTGCACCATCTGCTCAACATTTGGAAGAAGATTCACGTAGAAAGGAATAAAATAAATTATCAACTACCAAAATTAATATTGACGCAAAATCAACTAATCCCTTTCACAATAGATAACCTTTCTTTTAAAGAATGGGAGAGAAAAGGGATCAAAAGAATAGAAAATTGTTTTTTGGGAAATAAATTATTATCTTTTGAACAAATGAAGGACAAATATGTTTGCATACCACCAACTGAAAATCTACTTGAAGGACAAATTGGGAAGTAGTCTGAGGTTACCAGAAGGAAGCAATTTTGAATATGTGATTACAGACACAATGATAATTAAAAGATTTATAACAAACATGTACATCAAACTGCAAGAAAAGGAGAACAAGGAAACAAGCTGTAAACCTAAACAAAAATGGGAACAAGATCTAAACATAAAGATAAAGAATGAAACATGGGAAAAGCTATGCTCTGGAACTATGAGAAATACAATAAACACGAGGTTATGCATGATACAATATAATTGGTTACACAGGCTATACATCATGCCCCAAAAGTTAAAAAAATGGGACCCAACAGTATCAGTCAGATGTTTTCGCAGTAAGAAAGAAATGGGAACAACAGTACATGCAATTTGGACATGTGAGAAAGTGGAAAAATTTTGGGAAGATCTAAACAAGGTATTTAATAAAATCACAAAAAAGCAACATACCAAAAAATCCAGAGATTTTTCTTCTAAGGAATATAAGAAATAAAGTACTTGGACTCGATTTGGATGGAGCACAAAAAAAGATTTTTTATGATAGCCTTAGCTGCAGCAAAAAAATGTATTATGTCAACCTGGAAATTAGAAGATAGCCTGAGAATACAGCAATGGTACATAGAAATGAATAAATGTATTCCATTGGAAAAAATAACATATAATTTAAGAAATAACATTACAGTATTCGAACAAATTTGGGAACCGTACATGGAACACAATAGAGAAGTCCTACCGCAGACTCCCACCACCTAAAATGACAGAAGGAAAAGACAATGAAATGAACTGACCCAGTATGTAAAAGTAGAAGACACAAATTTTTTGTTTACTTTCATTGTGTGATGACATTGTTTAATGGGTTTAATATATCATTTAGATTGAACGTTGAGTGAATGGGGGGGGGCGGTGAGGGAGGGAGGTGAGAAAATGACACTGTGTATATTCAAGAGGGAAATGTCTGTGTATATTTTGGTCAGTATGGTTCATAGTGTGAAAAATTTTTTTAAAAAATGAAGAAAGTTGAAGATTATATTGAAAAACATGGGTCAAGAAAATATCAATTAAACCAGCATTGTTTCAGGCTCAGAAGTTTCTGGATTGCATGGCAAATAATTTTATACACTCCAAAGACTATGCCTCTGCATGAAGGAAACGTCCCACGTCAAAACGATATCCATCAGTTGTCTTACCTGTGGAAGGTTTATCTCCCTTAAGTTATTATGAGGTAGAGATGCTGATTGATTCAGATGTACCAAAGGCTTTGGAACCACTATATGTAATACAAAGTAGGGGAGATGGAACTAGGCTTGGATGGACAATTCATGGACCTTTAGGAGGAAATAATAATATTGCTCAGGAACAATTAGAGGCAAGCGTCAGCAGGATTTTGGTTGTAAAGGTTGATGAATTGTGGGAACAGCAAAAGACTGTAAATAAGAAATTCACTTCTGAAGAAAAGAAAACAGATCAATATGAAAATAAATCAAAGGTATCTAAAACAATATTGAAGGAATTATTTTCATCAGAAATGAATGAAAATGAAGTATTAGAAGATGTTGCAAATTCTGCTGGTGCTTATTTCCGTGTAATTGAATCAGAGGCAGGATTAAATCAAAAGACAGAACAAATTCAAAAGCAACTTCTGTGGTTCAGAGATTACAGCAGACAAAGTCAATGAAGAAATCTTGCAACATGCTGCAAAACTGGCAAATGCAGAAAATTGCACTGATGGAATAAAGAAGCATGTTACTGACAATTTGGTCCAACTGCATTCAAAGAACAAAATGTTGAAAAAAGATTTGGAAATATTAGATTGTTAAAGTTTGCATTTTTATTTTGGACAGACATTACTCTTATGAGAAAACGTTATAGATTTATTTGTATTTTTTTTATAAAATCAGTCACTAGCCCCCAGGGTTGCCAGAGATAAAAACTTATTCCCAACAAGACAATTATCACCCATCAACTGGTTATGTAATGCCATCAAAGAAACATTCAAGAAGGCTCACAAATGAGATAATAGCTTATAACATGGAGGTGCTAAATAGCTTGTTCCATTCTGTCGAACTGTCAATGAACAACTCCATTCATAAAAAGCTTCCCGTGCAAACACAACTGTCCAGGTTTCATTACCTGTCAGACCCAATTTTAATTGTCAAAAGCTGTAGAATGCACCCAGTGACTCTAACAGTGCCAGGCCAGCCCTGACCCAATATTGTTTCTGCCCAGAAGTTTCACTCTCCATTGTTGACCTGATGGTCTAATATTATTGCAAAATTGTCCATTTGCATATGATAATTAAAGACCAGATATCAGGCAGGCAGAGTACAGATGTTAATGTATATTGGGAGTAACTTTTCCAGGCTACTGTTGATTTTGTATGCAAAGATATCTTTTAATTATGATTTGCACATGTGAATAAATGATTGACATACAACCATTTCCGTCTTTAGAAGGGAACGGTACCTTATGTAAAATCTGTGCCTGTAAAATTTGGTTCAAAGAGATGCCTATTCACCACAAAAGTTAAATAAATTGAAAACCATTCTTTTTTTTTGATTTATGTTTTAGATGTGGATAGGAAGTTGGTACTTTTTTGTATTCTACTTGGCAGACACCTAAGATCAAATTATTTTGGTTGGAAATTTATTAGAAAGAATAATTGGAGTTAAATTCCCACAGGATCTAATGTTGTTTTTATTGAGTAATATTAAGGGGGTGAAACCCAAATTAAAATTTAAAATATGTTCCAAGCAAAATTTGTAAAAATTGCTCTGGTAACAGCTAGAAAATGTATTACAATTAACTTGGAAGTCAAATATAAATTTGGGAATTGAAAGATGGCATGCAGACGTTCGGAGTTGCATACCATTTGAAAAAAAATACTTGCAAAATATGTGATATTTATCTCTTAAATTACAAAATATGGAACCCATATTTTAAAAGTGTGGGTATGAATATTTAAGTGAAACTCTGATATAGCCTTTCTTCTAAAATAGTTCTCTATATACTATGTTTTACAATATGGGAGGCTTCTGTTGAGGGTCTCTTGTCCTATATCTTTTTTTTTGTCTCCTTTTTTATTGTTGGGGGTTGGGGGGAGGGAGAGAGGGGGACTAATAGGGTTTTTGTTTTCTTTTCTCTTTATATCTATATATATCACGTGTGTATGTGTGTGTGTGTATATATCACAATGTGTATTTGTAATATAAAATAATTGCAACTTTGTGTAGTTTTAAAATTTATAAATAAAAGTTATAAATTTGTATGCAAGACTATGCCTTAAATATTGTACTGTTTCAGCTGAACCTTCAAATGAGATTCTGGTATTAACCATGGTAGTACTAGCTACCTGACATTAATACTACTCATTCCTTCTGGTGTGTCTCATATTTTGTGGTTCTGCTGTGTATTTTTGTACCTTGACAGGTGGCACGATTGTTACATTGACCTAGTCAGCAACCTCTCACTGCAAAGATCACCACGTATGTTGTAATCGGCCACAAGGACACTGGAACATCAGATAGAATTGAAGTGCCCCTTCGGGATCCTTGAGCCTGAACTCCTTCACTGTTCCTGGGGAGCATTGTGATCACTCATACAAGGTTAGGCCTGGTTCCCTGCCGAGAAACAGAACCACACAGAGAACCCAAGACACAGAATTCAAGGCAAGTATAAGGAATTGTGAAGGATTGTGTCAGAATTGTGCTTGTTATCAACAGGCAAAAGTTTTGTGAGAACTGTGTTGGACGTGGTTCCACTCAGAAACAGCTATGACTGTTAGGCAAATTTAACTCAGAAATTGGTGATAAAAGTATAATGAAAACAGTTTTGGAAATAGTTAATTTGGAAAAGGCTACCTTTGCTAGTTGGGGAAATTAACTTTTACACTGTCTGAGAATGTGGACCTTAACTCGGAGGCTGGTTACAAAATTATTGTTTAACTGCAAACCTTTTTGGAATTGGTTCATTCAGAAAAGGTTACTTCTGTTAGTCGGAGAAATTTTACTGTTAAACTCTACATTGAGAAAAGGCTACGTTTGTTAGTTAGTGAAATTGTTTTTTTTGTTTTTTCATAACTTTCTTTATTCATTCAACAAAGTTATTACATACAATAAGAAAAATACATATTATGAACAATTTAAAAAAAAAAATCATTTATGTATATCAAAAAAGAAAAAAAGAAAAAATAACACCCCTCCCCCTCTCAGCCAACTCTCTTTAGGAGAGCCAAAGAAAGAGAAAAGCAAAATGAAATATATTTACTAAAATCTAATCAAGGTAAATCTAAATGTAAATATTCTAAATATAAAGACCACTTATTAAAAAAAGAATAATTATCATGTAAAACATATGTAATTTTTTCCATTACTAAATAAGTTTTCATCTCATTATGCCATCTATTAATATCAATCACATTAGCATTTTTCCATGTACATGCTGTACATTTTTTTGCAACAGATAAAGCTAAATACACAAAAGCAATCTGAAATTTATCTAATCCTAAATTTTTCAAAGGATTCAACTCACCCAACAAAAATATTGTCGGATCCAGAGGTATTTTGATCTTATACAAACATTCCAAAAACAATTGAATTGCTTTCCAAAAAGATAACGAAACAGCATGAAAAAAAGTTCCAACTGAATTACCACACCTAAAACAAGAATCTGATTCATTAAAACCATTTTTTTAAACTTTTCAGGTGTTAAATACAATTGATGTAAAAAATTTTAATTAACCATTGCATAACCAACATTTATCGATCTAGTAACACTGACAAATATCTAACCAGTCATCCTCAGAAAAAGAAAAGTTGATATCCCTTTCCCATTTAATATTAGATCTATTCCATCCCTTTTTTTCCATACTACCCTGTAATATTTGATACATCAATGAAATATATCCCTTCTTTGGTGCAATCACAAGAAAAAACTCAAATTTAGTCAATTTAGGTAAAATCATATTTCTACCAAATATTTGTTTTACTAGAGATCGAAATTGATAATAAACAAATAAAGAATTCTCATTAATACCAAAATCTTCCCTCATTTGATTAAATGATAAAAATTGACCTTCTTTAAAACAATCCCACACCCCCCCCACCCCCAGTTAGGGAATTTTTATGGAGAGGTAAATTTTTGAGAGTAGCTTTGAATAAATTAACTTGGAAATATAAGTTAGGGGGATTACGTTTACCACATTTTCAAAATTATTATGAAGCAGCCCAACTTAAATTTATTAGTTCCTTGATGAATTTGGAACAGCCTCCTAGCTGGGCCAAAATTGAGATGGCAAATATTTCTGAATTTGAAATACATCAATTTTTGTTTAGATGGAATATAAATTTGTTACAGCAATATAATGTGCCTATCCTAAAACATTTAGTGAAGTTATGGATTAAGAAAAATAAAATGATAGGCTCTAGGGCTGAATTATTGGCTTTGACTCCGTTGTATAATAATCAACTTATTTCTTTTTCAACACATAATCGAAGTTTATTGCATTGGAGATTTAAAGGTGTGAAGAATTTTGGAGATTGTTTTAAAAATGGTAAATTTTTATCTTTTAATCAGATGAGGGAAGATTTTGGTGTTGATAAGAATTCTTTGTTTCTCTATTACCAAATTCGATCTTTGGTAAAACATATGTTTGGTAGAGATATGATTTTACCTGAAATGACTAAATTTGAGATTTTTCTTATGAAGGTACCAGAGAAGGGTTATATTTCATCTATGTATCAAATATTACAGGATGGTATGGATAAAAAGGGTTGGGATAGGTCTAAACGTAAATAGGAAGCGGACATTGGTTTTATTTTTTCTGAGGATGATTGGTTAGATATTTTTTATGATAGTGTAACTAGATTGATAAATGCACATTATGCAATGATTAACTATAATTTTTTACATCAATTATACTTAACACCTGAAAAATTAAAAAAGTATGGTTTTCATGAATCAGATTTGTGTTTTAGATGTGGTAATTTTGTTGGAACTTTTTTTCATGCTGTTTGGTCATGTATACGTATACAATCTTTTTGAAAGAAAATTCAATTGTTTTTAGAATACCTGAATAAGATTAAAATACTTTTAGATCCGGCAGTGTTTTTATTGGGTAGTTTGCAACCTTTGAAAAGTTTGGGATTAGATAAGTTTCAACTTGCTTTTGTATATTTAGCTTTATCTGTAGTGAAAAAATGTATTGCTAGTACATAGAAAGATACAAATACGATTGATAGTAATAGATAGCATAATGAGATGAAATATTGTTTAATAATGGAAAAACACATATGTTTCATGTGATAATTATAGTTTTTTATTAATAGGTGGTTGTTATATTCAGAATATTTACATTTCAATTTAAATTGATGAGATCTTAATATGTATGTTTAATTTTTTTTATATTTTTTTCTTTCTTTATGGCTCTCCTTAGGAGAGTTGGCTGAAGGGGGGGGGTCTTTTCTTTTTTTTCTATATATAAAAACATAACATTCATGTTTAGGGTTAATTGTATATGTTATGTACTAATTGTTTTTTGAACGACTTAAATAAAGTTTAAAAAAACAATCCCCCAAGTTTTGTATACCTTTAGATTTCCAATGTAATAAACATTGATTATACATTGAAAAAGGAATAAGTTGGTTATTATATAATGGTGTTAAAGTCAATAATTTACCCTTAGAACCCTTCTATTTTTCCTCATCCATAACTTCATTAAATGTTTTAGTATGGGCACATTATATTATTGTAATAAATTTAAATTCCACTGAAACAAAAATTGATGTATTTCAAATTCAGAAATATTCACCATCTCAATTTTAGCCCAACTGGGGGACAGTTCCAAATCCATTAATAAACTAATAAATTTAAATTTAGCTGCCTCATAATAATTTTGAAAATGTGGTAAGCGTAATCCCCCTAATGCATGTTTCCAGGTTAACTTATTTAAAGCTACTCTCGGAAATTTACCCTTCCATAAAAATTCCCTAACCATTTTATTTAAATCTCAAAAAAAAAATTCTTATCAAGTAAACACCGAATTGACTGAAACAAATATTGTATACATGGAAAGATATTAATTTTGATTGTATTTATTCTTCCAATTAAATTTATAGGAAGATCCTTCTACTTAATCAAATCAGCTTTGATCTTTTTCATTAATGGTACATAATTTAATTTATATAAAGATTGATAATCAACATCCACATTTATACCAAATATTTAATTCGATCAGTCCACTTAAAATTAATAATATTCTTATAAACTGAATAATCTCCTTCACCTATCAGTAAAATTTCACTTTTTTCTCAATTAACTTTATATCAAGACAAAGATCCATGTTGTGTTAAACATTCCTTCAAGTGTAAAAGTGACTGAGCTGGGTTTCTTAAATACACCAGTACATAATCAGCAAATAGATTAATTTTATACTCCTCATCTAAAACTCTCATACCTTGTATCTGTGTATTTTGTCGTATCAACTGTGCTAAAGGTTCAATTACTAATGCAAACAAAGCTGGAGACAAAGTACAACCTTGTCGAGTTGAATGAGTTAATTTAAAAGGTTCTGAGATCTGACCATTTGTCAATACCCTGGCTATTGGTTTATTATATAAAGCTTTAATCCAAGCAATAAAAGAAGGACCAAACTTAAATTTCTCTAAGACTTTAAATAAAAAGTTCCTTTCAACTCTCTCAAAAGCCTTTTCTGCATCAAGAGATATCACCATCGGATGGTCAGGGCACTGTTGATCACTCGAAGAATATTATCTGAAGCATACCTATTCTTTATAAAACCTGTTTGATCAACATGTATCAACTTAGGTAAAAATTTAGCCAATCTATTTGCTAATACTTTAGCTATTATTTTATAGTCTACATTCAACAAAGAAATTGGTCTATATGAAGAGACCTTTAACGGGTCTCTATCGTTCTTAGGGATTACAGTAATTAAGACACTAGAGCATGATTCAGGTAAATCATAATGTTCCTTAATCTGTTGTAACACATCTCCAAACATTGTTGATAAATCATCATAAAATACCTTATAAAATTCAACCGAAAATCCATCATCACCAGGTGATTTTCCATTCGGCATTTCCAACATAGCCGATTTAATTTCTAAATCAGTAAAAGAAGCCTCCAGCTTCAATATGTCGTCTTCTCCTAATACCGATAATTTCAACACCGATAAAAAGGAGTCAATCGAACCGCTCTCCTGTTTTTCCTCAGAAATATATAATTTCTTATAAAATGAATAAAACTCATCATTAATCTCACGAGGTTTGTAAGTAATAGTCGAATTCTGTCTGACTGCATTAATAACCCTTGATACTGTTCTTTCTATAACTGCCATGCAAGTACCTTATGTGCTTTCTCACCCCATTCATAATACTGTTGTTTAGATCTATTAATCAAGCATTCAAATTGATAAGATTGCAATGTATTATATTTCAATTTCAATCTAGACAACTCTTTCTTCTGATTTTCTGTTGCATCTTTCTGAAATTCCTTTTCTATTTCATCAATCCGTTTCTCTAATTCAAGATTCTCGGTCAAATAGTTCTTTTTAACCTTAGAGGTATAATTAATTATTTGACCTCTCAAGTAAGTTTTCATAGCATCCCACAATATAAATTTATTCTGAATGGAGTTAATATTTTATTCCAAAAAGAGATTAATTTGTTTTTTTGAAAAATTCAATAAATTCCACTTTTTTTTTATATTCTGCCTGCAGTATTTTCCCCTGTAAATGTGCCGATACCAAAAAAAAATCAATTCTGAAAAAAGATTCATGTCTAAATGAATAAAAAGAGAAATCCTTCTCTGTTGGGTTAAGATGTCACTAAGTATCCACTAAATTAAAATCTTTCATCAAAGCTCAGATTTGAATTGACATTGTAGATTTTTTAACATTTTTTGGAGATTTATCTAATAAAGGTTCCAAAACACAGTTAAAATCTCCTCCAAACAGAACATTTTCATTAGCTTGTCCCAAAAGCAGAAATGCATCCAAAATAAATGCTTCATCATCCATGTTCGGTGTATAAATGTTAAGTAAAGTCCAAAATTCATTAAAAGTCTTACAATTCAACTTAGGAATACATCCTGCATTCATTTCCATTGATTGTAATTCAAAAGATAAATTTTTATGCATCAAAATTGCTATTCCCTTAGCTTTGGAATTAAATGAAGAAGAAAAAATGTCCAACCCAATCCCTCTTCAATTTCATACTTTCTTTTTCATTCAAATGTGTCTTCTGTAAAAAAGCAATATCAATCTTCATCTTTTTAATGTAAACCAAAACTCGCTTATGCTTGATCGGATTATTTAATTCCTTAACATTAAAGGTAGAAAATCAAATTTGACATATCTAATACAATTGTTAGATACCAAAAATAGTCACAAAATTAATAATAGCAAAGAATTTTTTTTTATATATAGAACCCTCAAATTAAAATATATAGGCCCTCCAAATAAAAATAATATTCGTTAATAAGAGAGAGAAAAAAAAACAAAACAAAACTACCAAAAGGTAGTAACTCCCTAAAAAATCTTGGTGTGGATTACCCACTAGTGATCGATGACTTACAAAGAAGTTAGTGCAATCCCCTCCTCCCCAGCCAGCCAGTCAGAAATATTAACATATTACAAAAAAAAATCAGCCTTAAGATTCCAGTCCAGATGGTGAACTCATTTCAAGAGTAGATGAACTCTTTCCATTCCCGTTCTTTCCATTTCAGCCATCTTGTCCATTTCCAAGTCTATCAGATTTTCTTTTAGGAGATAATGGTGGACTCTTTCTTTGTCCTCTTACATCTGGTAATGAATTACCAAAAACCATTGGCTCATGCTCACTCTCAAAGAATTGAAACTGATAATTTCCATAAAACACTTTCAACACAGCAGGATAACGAAAAGTAAATTTGTAATCTTTATGCCATAAAACATCTTTAACTGGATTAAATTCACGTCGGCATCTGATGATATCTTGACTCAAATCAGGGTAGAAGAAAACTCTACTATTCTGAACCATCATTGGAGTTTGCTTTTGTCTTGCATTTTGAACTGCAAGTCGAAGAATTGTCTCTCTATCCAAACAATTCAAACAATGAACTATCACAACTCTTGGCAGCTGATCAGATAAAGCTGGTCTTCTTAAAGCTCTATGTCCTCTTTCCAATACCAGTCCGTCAGGAAAGGACTCTTCCCCCAACATCTGGGGAATCCAATTTTTAAAAAAATTTGACGGGATCTTGACCTTCTAAACCTTCTGGCAAACCCACAATTTTCACATTATTTCTTCTGTTTGGATTTTCCAAATAGTCCATTTTTTTATTAACTCTTTTTCCAGGGCTCCTAAATCTTTAACTGAATTTTCCACCTTTACTATTGTTTCTGTATTGGATTGTACCTGTTGTTTACATTCAGAAAAAGAAGCTTCAAATTTTTTGAAGTTTTCTTTAACTTCTGCCTTAACCACATTTAAGTCTGAAATTATATCAGTATTGATTTGAACCACCTGAAGTGCAGTTTGAATTACAGGATCTGGTTCCATAATTTGTAACTCACTTTCTTCCAGCTCTTCTTCCATTTCCTGTACAGCAGTAGAGTAAGGTAAGTCCTCTTCTTGTTGCTTTTCAAAAGTAGCATTCTAGTCGTTTTGCTGCGAGTTTGGACACCCAACGATGACCCCCTGACTTCCTCAGGGGTCGTCACTGCTGTCCCCCCGCAGACCATTTTTTAATAAAATTATGGAGTTCTCTGTGATTAATAGCGCCACCCAAGCGCATAGTCACTGCAGACTGCGTGTCTGCCATCAGAATCTTCTTTCTCCGTGCTCCCGTCTCTTCCAACGGGAGAGTTCTCTGTAGCAAGCCTCCAGGCTCGTGTCTGACTTCTTGGGAGCGTGCTCCTTCCTCCGCAGAATGGGTCGAACCAGCGCCATCTTGAGACTGGTGAGTAACTGTTACCTTTGCTTTTGTGCCTACCAGCGATCGTTGAAGCTTGGGGATCGCTGAAAACGGATTCGAGGCTGTTCCAAGTTGTTTAGGCCCCAATTCTTCTGCACTTCAAAACTGTATTTTCTTTTGTAACTGAGACTTAGTATTTTTTACATTAGTATCCATAATGGCTCACCAAAATATCAAACTAAAAATTAAAGTTTTAAATTAAAAATAAAGGGTTAAAAAACAGACATTTAAAAGTCTGACCAGAAAGGGCAGGGATTACACGTCTGATCTCTATGCCATCTTGCCACGCCCCACAGTTAGGGAAATTGTAAGGTAAATCGCAGTTTAACTCAATCTGATATAGAATAAGGAAAACTGTTTGAAAAACCGATCAAAATAGGGTACCCTTGTGCAGCAGATGTGTTTTCTGCATCCAAACCATGGTAAACAGTACCGTTTCCTCTCAAAAGACTGGGAGATGAAGCTTGGCTAGCAGGAGGAACATGGAATAAAACCAGTTTAGCCGAGGCTGAACAATTAAGACGGGGAGGGAAAAAGCTGCAGCTAAGAAATGGAAAAAGAGAATTAGAGAATGGATAGAGGAAGCCAATGAGAAGTGAGATGTGGAGAAAAACTGAGTACTCAACCTTAGGAAAGGACAGGGAAATAACCAGAGAGGATGGGGCACAGATCCTATATCAGAGAATTCAGCAGGCCTATCCCAAGAAGACAGATGGGACAGAGAACTCCCCATGTCATATACAACAGAAATAACAGACTGTATAACAGAAGGATTAGTGGTCTGCCTCAGATTAAACCTAATAATAGCTGCTTCCAGTTTGGAGGGAGAGGACATTGGAGTAGGGTTTGCTCTACTAAAGACAATGATGCAGGGGTCCCATAAGTGCAAACAAACTATGCTGGACAGCAGCAGGAGAATAATATAATGAAGTTTGGGTCCCCACTACATGTCTGGTATATCGACCCTGATCTTTTCTTGGTCAAGAAATGATTGGCAGATCCTGCCCTATCACCCCTGTGCCATATACTTTTTAATGACTGACATTAAACTTTCTCCAGCAGTTACAGAAACTAAACATTTGGATGAACTACATATCAAGCTAGAAGTTGCGAAGTGAAGGCTTCCAAGTGTCAAAACAGAAGCCCAATAGAAGGCATTACTCAATTGTGATCAAATTTAAATAAAAATTAAATGGGATATTTAAAGACCACAAATGGTTACAATTTAAATAAAGAAACAGTCCAGCACCAACTACAGAATGTGAAACTGAAGTATCATTTCAGGTTAAAAGTCTGGTAGTTACTATTAAAATATTAGCAAGTGTGAGGGGAAAAAAAACAAACACACAATTTATAGCATGGGGAAAAATGATATATATTAAAAATACGAGTGTGAGCAGATCGCAACCAGGTGAAAATCTAAATAGAAAGTTCTATTCAGTTCACTTATGCACTCTTCCTCACAACCCCACCTTAGAGAGAGAGAGAGAGAGAGACTTTGCTATCACATCAGATCTGTATGTGCTTATTAAATGCATTTAAAGTGCTGTTTTGTTTCCTATACTGCACTGAGCCCATGTTAAATTTTCTACTTGACATTATTCGAAGATAAAAGATGCTATTGACAAAAGCAGGTTAGTAATTAGCAGTTATTAAAATACATGCAAAAAAAATTTTTAGGCATTAAAATAAGAAGTCATTTATCAGTGCCCATTTTTCATACATCACTTCATCATGTTAGAAGGGAAGCACTATAGTCTGATCAACTTTTTCCATTAAAATAAAAGTCATTTATTGCTTTCATAAGTTTAACAACTTTAGAACTCTTTCAAGTAATAGTCGTCAGACTTTGAGTCAGAAGGCATTTACAAACTGAGGCTGCTCAGGACCTGTGATTCCTAACCATGTAGTGGGCTCCTTGTAGTGCGTGTCGAAAGAACCAAAGACTTGTTGATCCAAACCAAGGCTTTTATTAACTAAAAGACTGGAGCATATCACAGGTAGGTCGACCAGTCCAGAATGACCTGGTCTGGCTAGGAGCAATCCTTTAAGACCTACCAGTAGGTGTGGCTACACTCTCAGCCAATCACAGTCATCCTACACTACCATCTGTACCTATGTACATACACACATTGGTGATGGAATCTGTGCTATCACACCCCTGCAGCCCTTTACACATTGGACCCTAAATTGACTGGTTGAATGGTGATCGGCCAAATTAAGGACGCTCCTGCCCCTTCGGTGACGCGGTGAGTGATGTGTCATGCACTCACCATGTTGCTGGAGGCCCCACAGAGAAGACCCTGTTCCCTGTGATGACCTCCAAAAGGTAAGTGGCCAGGGCGGGTGCAGAATCAGGGTGGTGGGGCAGAGGGGGGCACTGTTGGGGCCAGGATGAGTGCTGGGGGGGGATATGCACTGTTGGGGCCAGGATGAGTGCAGGGGGAGGGGAGAATGCTGTCAGGCCGGCATGCGAACACTGTCAGGGAACGGAGTGGGGCGGCGGGGAGTGGAGTTGGGGCATGAGAAATGGATGTCCTTCTTACCCATAATCCTCTACACTGCTGGAACCACTCTGGAGTTCCAGCAACGTGGGGGATTATGGGTAAGGAAGATGGGCGTTGCATGCAAGGGCTGACATCATTTTCTACACGGGCAGCCATTGATCTCTTACAAATTGACCAGCAGCAGCTACATGGTGCATGTTCATGGGCCGGCAACCCACCTCCAAGATGGTTTAACCGGCCAAATTGGCCGGTTAAACTCATGTTACAATCCAATTTGTAACCCCATGCTGAAATCCTTGTTGAATAGGTAAGAAGTTTCATGTTAATGTATTGTTGTGTGACAAGGCAGTGAGTGGACCCATGCCAGGTTTTGCGGGGGAGCTATTATTATTGTAATTTTAACTTGTAGGCTGAGAGCTTGGGGGAAGAGAAGGCCAACTGCGCAGGCACTATGAGTGACATCAGCAGGGTTCAGGCACCAGGTTTAAAATGGTAAGCTCCTTTCCATTTAGTTTAATTGCTGTGTGAGGAGGCAGTGAGAGATTAGTTGATTAGGGATGTGTCTAATTGACACAATTGATTAGGGCTAGAAATCAATTGAGTTAACAGGTAGAGAGTAATAAAATGAGGGACAGCTATTGGGGCGGCCAGCAACAGAGTGATGCATTGATGTTGTGGGTTTGTCTCTCAGCGGCTTTGTCAAGCAGCAGCTGAAGTTGAGGAGAGCTTTCTCCTCATAAGGTAAGGGTGGTAAGTTTGTTTAATTAATTGTGATTATTGTAAGAATTAAGTTATAGTGCCAGCAGTTAAGGCAGTCCAATGTTCCAAATTCAGGATCTTGGGATGACCGGGGCAGCACAAGTGTCCCTAATGACTACATCTGCAAGAGATGCATCCAGCTGCAGCTACTGGGAGGCCAAGTTAAGGAGCTGGAGCTAGATGAACTCAGGGTTGTTCGGGAAGCAGAGGTTGTGATAGATAGGAGCTTTAGGGAGCCAGTCACCCCTAAGTGTAGGGAGGAAGGTAGTTGGGTGACTGTCAGAAGAGGCAGAGAGAACAGGGTAGCCCTGTGGCCATCCCTGTTTTTGATACTATTGGTGGGGACTACCCACCAGGGACAAGTTGTACTGGTTGGATCTCTGGCACTTGGACTAGACCCTTAGCTCAGGAGGGAAGAGAGGAATGCAGTCATGATGGGGGATTCGATTAATTAGGGAGACAGACAAGAGATTCTGTAGGAGAGATTGATTATCCTGGATAGTTTGTTGCCTCCCTGGTGCCAGGGTCGGTGATATCTCAGACCAGGTGCTCCCGATTCTCAGAAGGGAGGGTGAGCAACCAGACGTCATAGTCCATGTAGGGACTAATGACGTGGGCAGGAAGGGTGAGGAGGACTTGATAGGAGAGTTCAGGGAGTTAGGAGCAAAGTTGAAGGAGAAGACCTCCAGGGTTGTAATCTCAGGATTGCTATCCATGCCATGTGCTAGTGAGGTGAGAAACACAAAGATAACACATGGCTAAAGACATGGTGCAGGAGGGAGGGTTTCAGGTTTCTGGATAATGAACTCTCTTCCAGGGAAGGTGGGACCAGTTTCAGTGGGATGGTTTGCATCTGAACTGGAAGGGGACTAACATCCTTTGGCTAGTGTTGCTTTGGGGGGGGGGGGGTGGTTTAAACTAGATTTGCAGGGGAAGGGGAACCAGAATGTTAGAGTAGATATTAAGGAGGAAGACTATGAGAGTTATGCAAGGACTGCATGTAAAGACAGGGTTGTTCAAGAAATAAATGGTCTCACATGCATCAACTTCAATGAGAGGAGTATTGTCGGTAAGGTGGATGAGCTTTGAGCAAGGATTGCCACATGGGATTATGACATTATTCTTATTAGTGAGACTTGGTTGCAGGAGGAGCAGGACTGGCAGCTCAATGTTCCAGGGTTCTGTTGTTTCAGATGGGGTAGAGGGCAAGGGAGGAAAGGAGGAGGTGTGGCATTGTTATTCAGGGAAAAATCACTGCTGTACATAGACAGAACGCCACTGAGGACTCCATATGTGTGGAGCTGAGGAACGGGAAGGGCTGTATTACAGACCACCCAATAGTCTGAAAGAAATGGAGCAGAAAATCTGTAGGGAGAT
Source organism: Narcine bancroftii (assembly GCF_036971445.1). NCBI lineage: Eukaryota > Metazoa > Chordata > Chondrichthyes > Torpediniformes > Narcinidae > Narcine > Narcine bancroftii. The sequence goes on from NC_091469.1 coordinate 49,816,094, forward strand.
AGCAAACTAGTGTAAGAAGCAGAAAATTGGGATAGTAGGAGATTTTAACTTTCCACACATAGACTGGGACTCTCTAAAGTAAAAGGGCAGGGTGGGTTGGAGTTTGTCAAATGTGTACAGGAAAGTTTTCGACATCAATATGTGGAGGTACCAACAAGAGAGGATGCAATACTTGATCTTTGAGGGAACCAGGCAGGTCAGGTGGAAGAAGTTTGTGTAGGTGAGCATTTTGGGTCCAGTGACCATAATATCACTAGTTTCAAGTTAATTATGGAAAATGATAGGTCTGGTCCTCAAGTTGAGGTTCTGAATTGGAGAAAGGCCAATCTTTAGGAAATGAGGAAGAATCTCAGAAGTCCATTTGAATAGGTGATTTTCTAGCAAGGATGCACCCAGCAGGCGGAAGGCCTTCAAGGATGAAATTTTGAGAATGCAGAGATTGCATGTTCCTTCCAGGAATAAGGGCAAAGTTAACAGACGTAGGGTACCTTGGTTTTCAAAGGAGATTGGAGAGCTGGTTAAGAAAAGGAGTGGGCTATATATACAGTATAGGCAACAAGGAGCAAATGAGCTACTTGCAGAGTATAGAACATGTAAGAGAATGCTTAAGAAGGAAATTAGGACAGCAAAAAGAAGGTGCTTAGGCAGATAATGTGAAGGAAATTCCAAAGAGTTTCCACGAGTATATTAAAAGTAAAAGGCAATCAGAGTGGTCACTCTGTATGGAGCCTCATGAAATGAAGGAGATCTTAAACAATTTTTTTTTGCATCAGTATTTATGCAGGAAACTTGCATAGTGAATAAGGATGAAAGGGAAAGTGTCATGGAACATATGAAGTTTAAGGAGAAGGAGGTGCTTGCTTCCTTGTAATGAACAAAGGTAGACAAATCCCCTGGACTGGCTAGGATATGATATTCCCTCACATCTTGAGGGAAACAAGTGTTGAAATTGCAGGGCCCTGGTGGATATATTCAAAGTGTCCTCAGTAATGGGGGAGGTGCCAGAGGATTGGATGATGGCTCATGTTGTCCCATTGTTTAAGAAGGGCTCCAAGATTAAACCAGGCAATTATAGAACAGTCAGCCTGATGTCAGTAGTATGTAAATTATTTGAAGGATTTCTGAGAGATAAGAGATATAGTTATTTGGACTGTAATTAGCTAATTAAGGACAGTCTGCATGGATTTCTGTGTGGTAGCTCATGTTTAACAAATCTTGTAGAGTTTTTTGAGGAAGTTACCAAGAAGGTTGATGAGGGAAAGGCTGTGGATGTTGTCTATATGGACTTCAGTAAGCCTTTGACAAGGTTCCACATGAGAGGTTGGTTCAGAAGTTTTGATACTAAGTATGCACAGAGAGGTTGCAAACTGGATTTGAAATTGGCTTGGTGGAAGAAAACAGAGTGGTGATGGATAGTCTCTTCTCAGACTGGAGGTCTGTGTTGAGTACTGTGGCTCAGGAATCTGTGTTGTTATCAATTTTATAACATTATTGTTTGTTATCTATATAAATGTCCTAGATGATAATGTGGTGAATTGGATTAGCAAGTTTGCTGATGACACTAAGATAGGAGGCATTGTGGACTCTGAAGAAGATTTTCAAAGCTTGCAGGTGGATCTGGACCAGCTGAGAAATTGGGCCAGTAAATGGCTGATGGAAGTTAATGGAGATAAGTGTGAGGTGTTGCACTTTGGAAGAGAGCATCAGGGTAGGATGTACATAGTAAATGGTAGGCCAATGAGAAGAGTGGAGGAGCAAAGAGATCTGGGAATACATATACATTGTTCCCTGAAGGTGGTGTCGCATGTGGACAGGGTTGTAAAGAAAGCATTTGGCATCTTAGCCTTTATAAATCAAAGTATTGAGTACAGAAGTTGGAATGTTATGTTAATTTGGGATGTTATGGCCACACTTAGAATATTATGTGCAGTTCTGGATGCCCAGCAGCAGGAAAGATATCAATAAGATTGAAAGAGCACAGAGAAAATTTACTAAGATGTTGCCAGGTCTTCAGGAGTTGAGTTACTGGGAAAGATTAAACAGGTTAAGACAATAGTCCTTGAAACAAAGAAGCATGAGGGGAGACTTGATAGAGGTTTATAAGATTATGAGGCGTATAGAAAGAGTAGATGTGAGTTGAATGTTTCCACTCAGATCGGGGGAGATAAATATGAGAGGTCATAGCTTTAGGCTGAAAGGGGAACATTGGGGAAAGGTTTTTCACTCAGAATGGTAGGAGTGTGGAATGAGCTGCCATCTGATGTAGTGAATGCAAATTCAATCTTTAAGTTTTAAAAACAAATTGGATAAATACATGGATAGGAGAGGTCTGGAGGGTTATGGAATGAAAGCTTCTCATTGGGACTAGCAAGTTTTATTGGTTGGCACAGATCAGAACAGTCAAATGGCCTGTTTTCTGTGCTGTAACATTCTATGTTTTTATAGTAATTACTTGGAGCAGGAATGTCTCTTCCTGATCCTGGCTAATTACTTACCAGTCTGCCAACTTGCTGCTTAAAGTTTAGTCAGGCTAGATGGGGCTTTTATCTCAGGAGATTAGCAACAAAGGTATCAGTCAGTGGTCAATAAAGTCAGGATGGTGTATGGAAAACAATTAAAAGTGAAGAGAATTTAAAGTAGACCTAAGAAACAAATGATCAGAAATAAATTGAGTAAGAAATTCCACAGAACCATTTTCTGGATAAAGAGTTTAAAATGTAAAAGAATTGAGATGAATTGCAGGGGAAGTTGTTTAGGGGATATGTCAAAGACAAATATTTTTATTCTGAGAGTAGTAGGTACCTGGAACAGTCTGCTAGGAGTAATGGTGGGAACCAATACAATAAAAAGATTTAAGAAGCTTCCAGATAGCCGAATGTGTATGAAGAGGATGGAGGGATGTCTATCATGTTTAAGCAACAGAGCTTAATCTGTTTAGGTGTCTGGCACAGACACATGGGGTTAAAAAGTTTGTTCCTGTGCTGTGCTGTGCTATTCTATGGATGCTTTTAAGGGGAAGTGAGGTAGGCAGTGAGAAAGAGAACTATAGAATGTGAAAACAAGTGTGGTTGGAGGCCGTGACTAATGAACTACAAATACCAGCAGTGAGTAAACAGGTTTGTGTCTTAAATGCTGTGTCATTTTAAATGATTTTTAGAAGCTGGGTGAGAGGGGTAAAATCACAGCACCACAAAAGTTCTGAAAAACTTTACGTGTAAATCGGAGGAACAATACCTCACCTTCTGACTGGCCACCCTCCAACCGGATGGCATTAAGGACAACTTAAATTTGGTTCTTTTTATTTCAAATTTAACTGCTCAAATGTTTTGCAGGAAATGCCTTCAAGGAAAATTATACCCCAAATAAGGACATTAAGAAAGGCCTTGGATTGAACCATGCACGTGTGACATAAAATTTGTTGAGATAACATCATTTCAAAATTTACATTTTCACTGCTACCTTTTCTTCAACTCAGGATATTCACTTTTAAACTACCCTTGTTTTTTAAAAACACTCCAATTTTCTTTAAGGTGAAGACTCTTTAAACTCAATTGTAAGTTAACCTAGTGTTCCTGCAAACCATGAAAAGAAAGGCAATCAATAAATGGTTACATTGAAAATTAACAAGGAATGTCTGAATATTTTCATTCCATTGAAATGCAGCAACTCCGCAAAGGAGACAAGATACCCAAGTAAACAGGCAGACAGCAAGTTTCTGGACAACTGGAACAGTGAGAAAATTAAAAGCTGCTTTCTTTTGCCTGACAGTCGACAGACCGGATTTGCCAGATATGTAACATGTTACAGTGGAAGGACTGCCTCTGAGAAACAGCAAGGGGAATAGAAGGATTGTTTCCCATCCTGATACTCAGTTGTAGATGATGCCGACTGACCAAACTTGTACAGTACCTGATTTCTTTGTTACTTGATTACATGCACAATTATACCCACATTGGCAAGAAAGGAATGATAAATATTACTGTAAATACCCTGCTGCAAACATGGTGACAGTAGGATGCACCTCTTGCCATGATGCCATTTTTTGTTTACAATTAACTATTTTTTGTGATTACAATTAGCCATATGATCAGCTTTTACTAAATTATCATAAATGCATTGCTGTAAATATTGGTGCAGTAGAGTTTGTGCTACACGGGTGTGGAGAAGAACAACATGTACACCAAAGCCTTATAAAATGAGACTGGTTTATTGTTCTGGTCATCACGCGTAAATGGACCCCAGGTGCTGACTTCAGGAGCTTGAGAATAAAAGCAGGACTGTGAGCCCAATAAAGCTGAGTGTGTTAACTACACCCGACTGAGGTTTGTGTCGTTCTTTCCGGGAGCAGTGTGTCCTTTCTAAGCTAACCTGCATACAGCTATAACCTTTCCTGTGCTGTGGGCTCTGTCAAGCCATAGCTTATAGCAGCTAGTTACAGTATATAAATTTTATTAACAGACTCTCAATCATGGATACCTCCCTGAAACCTGGAAGACTTGAGATGCCACCCGAGCTGGAGAAATTTTTCACCACTGGCTCCCAATGTTTTGAAGCATACCTGCGCGTGAACAATGTTGTGCAATATGCTGTGGAGATGGACCATCTTGTGGCTCTCCTCAGAGAAGTACCCTACTCCATGGTTAGGGAGACAGTCATGCACCAGAATGCACTGAATCTCTTCAGAACCTACTATGATATGCTACAAAATACTTTGTTTGCAAGACATCAACTTCACACTCAAAGTCAACAAGCCAGAGAGAGCGAAGATGCTTTTGCATTCGCACTAAAATGGCTGTCCAGACCCTGTGCTTGCGCTGCTGTCACGGCTGAAGTCCACCAAGAATCCTTAATGTTGGATTGGGGTACATTAGACAATGCTTACTGGAGACCCCGGGCCTAACCTTTAATGCTGCTTTGCAACAATCGAAGACGCTTTGGGCTGCGCGACAAAGCACTAAAGTCCGTGAGAAGAAAAGAGGTGCCGAAGCGGCACCCCCAAGGCCTGTCCACAATGATGATCCACTGCTGAGCGCCACCAAACTGCAGCGTAGGGACTGCGACAGAAGTTGCTACTTCTGCAGATTGGTGCTGCCTATATGCTCACGGTGCCCCGCGTGACGAGCTGATAATGCCAACTGTGCAAAGCGAGGGCACTGGGCCAGAGCCTGCTAGGCACAAGAGTCATCATTTAGCTCACGCCGGGAGTTGAAGAGAGGGAATAAGAAACGCACAAGTGCTGCTAATAAGCAAGGCGCCACCGTGAGACTGCTGTGTTGACTTGGAGAGCCAACAATTCATCTAACACCTTCCGAAATCATGAATGGAACTGCCAGTGACAGGGTGAGCTCTGAAAGATCGTTGGCACGGGAAGACCCTGTTCTGGCATCGATGACGATAAACCAAGATGAACCCCATGGACTGCAGCATTCCTCCATGAAGGTGAAGGTAAACAGGAGCCTGTTGACTGTTTGTTTGATTCAGACAGTACTGACAGCTATATCCACCCTACGACCACAAGCTCCCTGAACCTTAACCTGTATCCATCTAAGCACAAGATTTCTATGGCTTGTTCTGGACAAAATGAGATGTTACAGATTGCTGCAGAATAATCCTGAAAGTTCAGGGAAACAAATACAATGATTTCAAATTGCAGGTGCGACCTGGTCTGTGCGCCCCAATGATATTAGGGATAGATTTCCAGTGCCAAAGGCAAAGTATTGTACTGGCATTTAACGGCCCATTACCATCGATCACGATACCCCAAAGGGCTGTTTGTGGGTTGCAACCCTTAAGATTAAACCTCTGCATCTTTTTACCAACCTAACCCCGGATTGTAAACCTATAGCTACAAAGAGTAGGCGCGATAATAAAGAGGACAGACTCTTTATCAAGGACGAGGTTAGTCGTTTATTAAGAGAAAAAAATCATCGAACCCAGTACAAATCCTTGGCATGCACAAGTGATAGTCGCCAAAAATGGCACGAAACCTAGAATAGTCGTGACTACAGGTTTACACGACTGGATGCTTATCCCCTGCTACGTATCTCAGACGTTGTAAACCAGATTGCACAATACAAAATATACTCCACAATTGATCTGAAATCACCCTACCATCAGGTGCCCATTCACAAGAATGAAAGGCAGCTTACTACTTTTGAGGCAGATGGCAGACTATTTCAATTTAGAAGGGTCTTTTTTGGAGTTACCAACGGTGTTTTGGTTTTCCAAAGAGAAATGGATAAGCTAGTAAACCCTCACAAATTGCAAGACACCTATCCTTTATCTGGATAATGTGGCAAGGACCTTAATAATCGCTGTCATAACTTCGAGAAGTTCCTCCAGGTGGCCAAGGATCAGAACTTGACCCTTAACAATGTCAAGTGTGTATACCGCACTAAACGCATGGCTATACTGGGCTACGTTGGGAGTAGAGGCGAAATCAGCCCTGACCCAGAGAGAATGAGAGCTTCCCCCACCTGTGACGCAAAATTCCCTCAGGCACTGCCTGGGTTTTTTCTCCTATTATGCCGAATTACACAGATAAGGTGCAGCTACTGTTTAAAACAACTGGTTTTCCCCCTGTCTGAAGAAGCCCTTTGTGCTTTTGAACACTTCAAACAGGATATAGCCAAGGCGACAATGTCAGCTATTGATGAGGATTTACCATTCCAAGTGGAATCTGACGCGTCCGATTGGGCTTTAGCAGCAACACTAAATCAAGCTGGTAGACCTCTGGCCTTTTTCTCTCATACATTACATGGGCCGGAGGTCAGGCAATTGTCTATTGAAAAGGAAGCACGAGCCATTGTAGAATCCATTCGCTAATGGAGACACCTTTTAGCCGGAAAGAAATTCACATTACTGACTGATCAAAAATCTGTTGCCTACATGTTCAACACTAAATTGAAGAGCAAAATTAAAATCGATGAGATCATGGGTTGGCGAATTGAGCTTTCCACTTATGATTATGATATACTCTATTGCCCAGGAAAGTTCAATGACCCCCTGGACGATCTTTCTCGCATGACCTGTGCAAGTCTGCAGCTAGACCATTTGAAAGGCTTTCATTTTTTTTTAAACTTTATTTATTCGTTCAAAATACAGATAATAAGTAACATGTATAACAATAAACAAAGCATGAATGTTATATTTTATATATATAAAAAAAGAAAGAAAAAAAGGAAAGAAAACCCCCCCTCTTTCAGTCAACTCTCCTAAGGAGAGCCATAAAGAAAAGAAAAAAATAAAGAAAAGTAAAGCATACATTTTAAAATCTAGTCAATATAAATCAAAATGTAAATATTCTGAATATAACAACCACCTATTAATAGAAAAAAACCATAGTTATCCATGAAACATATGTAATTTTTTCCATTATTAAACAATATTTCATCTCATTATGCCATCTATTAATATCAATCATATTCGTATCTTTCCACATACTAACAATACATTTTTTCGCTACAGATAGCGCTAAATACACAAAAACAAATTGAAGTTTATCTCGTCCCAAACCGCTTCAAAAAAAATTCCAACAGCATTACCACATCTAAAACACAAATCTGATTCCTAAAGAACATATTTTTCAATTTTTCAGGTGTTAAATATAATTGATGTAAAAAATTATAATTAATCATCGCATAGCGTTCATTTATCAGTCTAGTTACACTATCATAACAAATACATGACCAATCATCCTCGGAAAAAATGAAACCAATATCGACTTCCCATTTACCTTTAAATTTATCCCAACCCTTTTTATCCATACCATCCTGTAATATTTGATACATAACTAAAATATAACCCTTCTCTGGTACCCTCATAAAAAAGTCTCAAATTTAATCATTTCAGGTAAAATCTTATCTCTACCGAACACGTTTTACCAAAGATCGAACTTGATAAAAATACGTTTACACTTAATCAGACTGTTTAAACCCCGAACATTAAAAGTAGCAAACTTCAACTTTGACATATACACTAATATTACTAAAAACTAATAATATCAATATATAAAGACTCAGATCAACGTAAATAGGCCCTCCAATAGGAGAAAAAGAAAACACAAATTAAAGTCTAAATAAAATGAAAATAAAAGAAAGATAAAAAGAAAAAAAAATCCCAAAAAACTACCAAAAGGTAGTAATCCCAAAACAAAAGTTAGGTGTGGATCACCCACCAGTGGCTGATGACTAGTAGAACATAGAGCAAATTTCTCCGTCCCCAGCCAAACAAAGAATAACAACAAAATATCATAATGACATAAAAGGAAAGTAAAAATAAAAAAGTTCTTCTATTCATCCAAGGGATTCCTGTCTAAGTGACCCCATTTCAAGAGAGCGGACTTTCTGTTTCCATTTCTCCCATTTCTGCCATTTCTTCCATTTCCAGAACAACCAGATTTTTCTTTAGGAGACAATGGTGGGCTACATCTTTGTCCTCTTACATCTGGCAACGAATCAGCAAAACTCATTGCTTCACACTCATTCTCAAAAAACCGAGATTGAAAGTCTCCACAAAACACCTTCAACACTGCTGGATAGTGAAAAGTAGACTTATAACCTTTATGCCACAAAACTTCTTTAACTGGATTAAATCGACGCCAACGCTGAATAACCTCTTGACTCAAATCAGGATAGAAAAAAACTCTACTATTCTGAATCATTAATGGAACTTGTCGTTGTCTCGCGCTTTGCACTGCTAAACAAAGTATCGTTTCTCTGTCCAAATAATTTAAACATCGAATTATCATGGGTCTCGGTGGTTGACCAGGCAGAGGTCTTCTTCTTAAGGTTCTATGAGCTCTTTCCAATACCAGACCTCCAGAGAAAAATTCCTGCCCCAGTATTTGTGGAATCCATTCGGTAAAAAAAACGAAGAGGATCTTGTTCTTCCATACCTTCTGGCAAACCAACAATCTTCACATTATTCCTTCTACTTTGATTCTTCAAATAATCTACTTTCCTCTCTAACTCCCTCTCACGTTCTTGCAATTCTTTAACGGATTTTTCCACCTCCAACACTTTTTCTGTATTAGAAGCCACTTGTTGTTGACATTTCAAAAAAGCAGCCTGAAATTGTTTAAAATCCTCACAAGATGCTTCCACACGTATTTTAACTGTATCCAGTTCCAAAATGAGCCTCTGAGACATTTCATTCAGCATACGCTGAATGATAAGGCTTAGCTGTTTACATTGTAATTCAGAAAAGCTCAGCTCTGCTTTCTCTTGCATAGTGGCAGAACCAGGTAACTGCAGCTCCTGCTGCATCTCAACAACAGGCAGTTTAACAGTTTTATTGTGGGTTTGGAATCCCAGCGACAGCACCCCGACTTCCTCAGGGGGCCGACGCTGTTCTCCCCCCGCAACCTGTTGTTGCTTCAAAAACTCACAAAAAAGATCAAGATATTCAGATTGGAGTATATCCTGGGGTATTTCAAGCAATGGAGTCGTCTTCTTGCATGCCCCCTCTTATAAAGTTGGCAGGCTGCCAGGATCGGGATCCACATCAGGGGCACACGCACCTTCCCCTGAGAACGGGTAATTCCAGCGATGTCCTTCTCCTGGTGAGTAGTAGTCATTTTTTCAGTTCCCACAGGCAATCTCCATGATTTAGGCTTGAAAGAAAACAAACCTGAAGTTGTAGCAGACTGTTTAGGCCCTAAATCTTCAACACTCCGAAAATGTAGTGTCTTCTGTACTTGAGGTTTAATCTTTTTACCATTAATGGCCATAACAATTCCTTGATACTTTAAACTAAGTTTTAAAAAATTTAAACCTGAAAACAAAGAGTTAAAAACGGGTTCTTAAAAGTCTGGCCAGAGAGGTCGAGATTACATGTCTAGACTCTACGCCATCTTGCCACGCCCCCCTTGAAAGGCTTTCATGATGAATTATGTCACCCAGGGGTCACTAGATTTTATCATTATGGTAAATCCCTCAATTTACCATACCCTTTAGAAGGCATCAAAAAATTGACTAGCGAGTGTTCAGTCTGTGTGGAGTGTAAACCACGCTATTACAAACCTCCCAGTTCTATGCTAATTAAGGCATCTAGACCCTTCGAATGCCTCAGCATAGATTTTAAAGGACCACTACCCTCAAAGAATAAGAATGTCTTCTCCTTTAACATAATTGATGAGTTCTCTCATTTTCCCTTCGTTATACCATGGGCGGATGTTTCTGCTAGTAGTTATTAAATGTCTTGATACGATTTTCAGTATTTTCGGTTACCCTAACTTCATTCATAGTGACAGAGGGTCAGCTTTCATGAGTACAGAACTTAGGGAATACCTTCTTGATAGGGGAATCGCTACTAGTCATACTACAAGCTATAACCCGTGAGGTAATGGTCAGGTGGAATGTGGTAATGGTACAATCTGGAAAGGTATCACTCTTGCACTGAAGTTGAAATGTTTCCCCACCAGCTGCTGGCAAGATGTGCTGCCAGGGGCATTACATTCTATTTTCTCACTGCTTTGTACAGATACCAATGAAAGCCCTCACCAACGTGTTTTTACTTTCCCCAGAAAATCAAAAAATTGGATCCACCTTGCCAACCTGGCGAACTGAGCCCATAGAAGTCTTATTAAGAAAACATGTCAGATTGAGCAAATCTGACCCGCTTGAAGAGCATGCTCAACTGCTTCAGGCTAACCTGCAGTATGTTCATGTTGCTTTTCCTGATAGGAGAGAGGACACTGTTTCCCTTTGAGACCTGCCTTCACCTGGTCTGCGATCTGCTAGCCCTTCCACTATTCTGATACCCTCACTGCCCTCCCCACCACAAGAAAATCAGTTACTTGATCCATTACCCATGGAACAATACTCTCCGCGTGAGAATGTTGCCTCCCGCTCTCCATTCCTTTCCATAGATGGGGCGAAAAATCCTTCATTAGGAGATAAAGTTCCACTCTCACCAATGCCTTTGCGCAGATCTGCTCGTATTTCTAAACCTCCCTAGAGGGTGTGTTATGACCATTTTTAATCGTAGACATAATTACTGTTATCTCTGTAGCCTGTTTTCTGATACGTGTTCCAATTAATTCGGGTTTTGTATTATCTTGCTGTAACTGTTTACATCTGAAATTGGTCAATTTTTGTGGGAGGTGAATGTGATGAGGTAATGGGGGGGGGGGGGTGCTTCTCATTCTTGGAGTTGCTTGCTATTGCCTATGACTGTATAGATGCTCCACACTACTGGTATAACAGATGGAGATGTTTTCCCACTGGCCGGTATAATGATGGTTATAGTCTGTTAATAAAAGCCCTGTATTAGTATTACACTTATCTGGTCCATGTCTGTGGCATATCAGGACCCAAGGCAGTTTGTCCTCCCAGTTGGAATCCTTGAGCTGGGCCATCAAGGCTGCCTTGAGGTGCCTGTGAAAGTACTCCTCCATTGGCCTGAGGGTGGTACGCTGTCATATGGTGGAGCTGTGACCCCAGGAAGTTAGCCAGCACTGCCCAGAGCCCAAAAATGAATTGAGCCAAATGGTGAATTGTGTGACCCTGTCCAAGGTTAGGTACTCTGGGATCCCGAATCTGAACATCTAAGTGTCGATGAGTGCCCTGGCGCAGGTTTCTGTGTTGGTATCAGCCAGCAGGGCAGCCTCAGGCCACCTCATGGAGTGGTCAACCATGGTCAAGAGGTATCTTTCCCAAGGGAAACTAGTAACAGCCCCACTATGACCATGTGTATATGGCTGAAGCTGCGTCGTGCTGGTTCAAAAGTCTGTATGGATGCTTTCATGTGAACCTGTACTTTGGAGGACTGATAGTTCGTGCAGGTCTTGGCCCACTGGTTGACCTGCTTATGGAGGCCATGCCAGACAAACCTGCTAGCCACCATTTTGTGCCAGGTTGTGAATGACATCGAAAACCTCGTCCCTCCATGCAGCAGGAACAATGGGGAAGGCTGCCAGTGAAGACGTCGCACAACAGTGTCAGGTTACCTGGGCCGAAGGGGACATCCTCTCCCCTGAGATCAGAGACAGCTGACCTATATGCGACGATCTCAGGGTCCTGCTGCTATGCTTTGGCGAGGGCCATATAGTCGATCCCCTTAGCGTGTACCGACTTGATTGCGGGATGTGAAAGAGCATTGACTACTATGTTGCTTTTCACCATGATGTGCTGTTTGTCTTTGGTAAATTCAGACATGTAGGACAAGTGTCTCTGTTGTCGGGCCAACCACAGGTCCAATATCTTATGGAAGGTGAAGGTCAGTGGCTTGTGATCGGTTAAGACCTTGAATTGCTGGCCTTCCAAAAAGTAACAGAAATGTCTTACTGCTGGGTACTGCACCAACAGCTCTCAGTCAAAAGCGCTGTATTTGAGCTCTGAAGGGAAGAGGTGCCTGCTGAAAAAGGCCAGGGGTTGCCACTGACCCTCAATGAGTTGTTCCAGCACACCCCCTACTGCTGTGCTGGAGGTGTCGACTGTCAGGGTGGTAGGTACCTCATGTCTGGGGTGGTCCAGTAGGGTGAAATTGGCCAGTGAGTGCAGCTTTAGCATTCTGGAATGCCCTGGAAGACTCATCATCCCAAGTAATATCTTTTGACTTGCCTGCCATCAGAGCGAAGAGGGGGAACATGATGTGTACCTGTGGTAAAAGTTTATCATACTGGTGAATTCCTGTGGTCCTTTTATTGTGCATGGCTTAGCGAAGTTCTGGACTGCCTCGACCTTCTCGGGGAGGGACGAAGCCCCGTGTCTGTTTATCCGGTGCCCCAGAATGCACAGTTGTCTCAGGAGGGCCTTTGGGGTTGCAGCTAGTGATGAGGATGTTGTCCCACTGTGTTCATCAACTTCTGAAAAGTTTGTACCGCATTCCTTAGGCTGAAGGGCATGCGGAGAAATTCAAATAAACTAAAGGGGGTTATAATTGCAGTCTTGGGAATGTCATGGGGGTGAAATGGGATTTGGTGGTACCCTGGATGAGGTCAACCTTGGAGAACACCCGTGACCAATGCACATTGGCAGCAAAGGGATAACGGCCGGTGTCACCCCCAGGTCTGCACAGTCACCTTGTTTGTTAACCATTTTTTGGGTCGGTCCACATCTCCGTGTGCAGGCCGCTATACTGCTTTGATTGTTAAAATGATAATGCCTTGATGGTTAAAATAATACTGCTTTGATCATTAAAACAACATTGCTTTAAATCTTAGTTAAAAATTTTGTTAAGGGAAATCATTCCCTGCTATGGACCACCTGAGGCACTGAGTTCAGATAATGGTCCTCACTTTTTAGCCAAGGAAAATGAAGAATTGTATAAGGAATTGGGGATCCTGCAATGTTTCATCTACTTCCATCAAACCCAGACAACAGGAATAATGTGCAAATTGAACATTTAAAAACTAATCTGGTATAATTGACTGAGGAAACAGGGCTAAAATTGGCTAAAAAGTGTGACCCCTGGTATTGTTTAAAATGGGGGTGACAAGTAAAGTCAGGGCTATCTGCTGAAGTGATGGTCCAAAGACAGCCAATATGGACACCTTGGGGAGCAAAAGCCTGCACCACCAGTGGGGGATGGATTTATTATCAGAGGGTGATAAGATGACCAAATATCTGAGTAATCTAACTAAGACTTTTTAAAACAGTGCATTCACAGGTACATTACGCCCACATAAAGGAGGATGATCCAACAGATCGAACTGGTGAATTTCCAAACATTGAACCTGAACATCACACCCTCTTAAAGAACTGGGATCAGAAGAAATTGGGAACTTGGTGGGAGGGGCCTCACTGGATACACCAATCAGACTGAAGGAAAAAAGGCCCACCTCAAACCTAAAGACCTTTTATTCTAACAGACTGAGGGGGAAAAAGGGGGCCCACCTACAACATGAGAACTTTATTGTTATGACTTTTTGTTTCAACTGAATACTGGAGCTGTGACTGAAAAGAGGAATTTTGGGTGACCGTTTAATACCTTTTTAAATGTGCTTTACTTGTATGTCAGGCGTGGCCAAACCTGCTTAAGGTAGGAGCCATGTACAATAAACGTCAGATGTTTGAGAGCCGCAAGGCATGAAAAATATTACATGTTTTTACTCTTACATGCAAATTTTGATACAAAAAAATTTACATAACTATTAAGAAATACATGTATGTAATAATATTAATGTATATAGGCTTTAAACTGCTCATTTATATTGGTTTCATTAATCAAAATATACTCGGGTGATAGTCGAAATCTATGGGCCAATTTTTAGGGTAAAATTTAGGGGTCAATTATTACACACATACAACTTTTGATCTCGGTAAGTACCGGAGTTGTTTGAAGCATCAGGAGCTCCGATGAGCGACCAGCAGGGACTGGGTGGTAAATCCATGTTCGCAATATCAGGAGCTCCGATGGGTGGGTGGGTGCTACCATCACCAAATTGCAAGCCATATCTACTAACACTTCACATTTCAAATACCTCCATGAGCTGCACATTCATGTCAAAGAGCCACATGTGGCTCTGGAGCCGCAGTTTGGCCATCCCTTTGACATGTTGATAAGATTAATGTTAAGAGCTGTTGAATCTATTCCCATTTTCTAACTAACCCAATGGGAGGCATTCCCCCAAGATCCAGCCAAACAAGTTGTTTCCTTAAGAGTTCAGATTCTTGTATTGATATATTCTTATTCTCTAATGCAGCCATTCTTACTTTTAAATGCAGCTGAAGTCACTCATTCGAGTTGAGCTGAGTCTCTAAATTTCTCAAACATTCTTCGATGCTGCCATGCTGCTCTTCAGCCTTTGTCAGAGCTGCAACTCGCTGGGCAAGTTCAGCGTCTGCTTCTGGTAACATTTCTGCTCGCTTCATTTTTTGCTGCAGTTTCTGTTCAGCAAGTTCCAGGCATTCCTGTAACTGTCTATTTTTGTCTTCCAGCTGGCATAAGAAGGCATCCTTATTTGCCAACTCATTTTCCAATTTGTCATTCATGTCATGTAATGAGGTTGATTCTCACTGTGCATTAAGATATCGCTTCTCTTTAAGTAGCCACTAAATAGGATAAAATATTTATGTTAGGATTGATACCAATTTGTAAAATTTATATAAATTAAATTATATCCCCTTGCTGAAGAAAATAAAAGACATGAACAGATGGAAAAACCTGCCAATAACTTTGGTAAGAAGGGTTAATTGTATTAAAATTAATGTGTTGCCAAGACTCCAATTATCTTTTCAATCATTACCACAAAGATTTGTTCAAGATTTAAATAAAAATGTTCGAAAATTCCTTTGGAATGATAAAGTGGCCAGAGTTTCTATGCAAAAATTAACATGGGATTATGATATGGGAGGACTTTGACTCCCAGATTAAAAAAAAAATTACTAGGCAGCACAGTCTAAGTTTATTGCCTCTCTCTTTGAGGGGGGTGGTAGACCTTCCTGGGCATAAATTGATCTGCATAAGGTAAGTGAAAAGATACCAGAGGACTTTATTTATAAATGGGATATAAAATTAATATCTGCAACTATTAAAACATATAATTAATGTCTGGCATAAAACAAACAAACAAATTGGAATTTAGGATGTGCTGTCACCTAAAACTCCCCTATTTAATAACAAATTAATGCCATTGACATTAGATAATAGGATTCTGGACACCTAGTCTCGTAAAGGGATCAGGTGTATCGAGGACTGTTTTGATCAAGGGCAATTTATGATGTTTGATCATCTTAGAAATAAATATTTTATTGAATAATACGTTCCTCTGCTATATTCAATTAAGATCTTTTTTAAGGTCAACTTGACATGGAAACAGTTGTTCGAAAGGTGAATATAAAAAAATTATATCAGCTATTTATCTTCAGCTTCAAACGGAAGCCCCTAAACCGGGGCTACACAGGTCAAGACAAAGATGGGAATCAGACTTAAATATAATAATTTGTGAACAATGCTGGTCTGACTTATATTGTGACAGCAGGATAAATACTATTAATGTTAAGACATAGACTGGTGCAATATAATTTCTTGCATCAGTTGTACCTCGCGCCTCATAAGTTGAACAAAGTAAAATCTGAAATTTCAGATCATGCAGCAGTAAGATAAGAACCATTTTACATTCAGCCTGGTCATGTCCCAAAGTGAGAACTTTATGGTAGATCTGGGTGATCTTCTAGAACAAATTACCATGAAACAATTTCCACATCCCAGAATTATTTTTGTTAGAAAATATTAAAGATGTAAGACTTACAATGAAGCTGTCAAAACGTCAATTACAATTTGTTAAGATTGCATTGGCAGTGGCCAGGAAATGTATAAAGGTTTCCTTAAAGTCTGATCCCCATCTAGGATTGGCACGTTGGAATGCAGAAATGCAAAACTGTGTCCCCCTGGAGAAAATCACTTAATCTGAGGAATAGGTACGACATATTAATGGATATTTGGCAGCCATACCTACAACATGTAGGGATTAATATTTAATTGTTTCACCCCTTGCCCTGCCCCACCCAACCTTTACCACCCACCCCAATCCAAAAAAGTCAGGTAATTTTTAGGCCTGAAAGATTAATGAAGGAGCCTGAGTTATTTCTCTTCTTATTATTTTGGTTCTTTTTCTATCCTTACTTATTCTTTCTTTTGTTCTTTTCTTCTTTTTCCAAGGGATGGAGGGAGGGGTGTCATTTATAATTATAGTCAAAAGGAAGGATTGTTGTTATATTTATTTGTTAATTGTATTGATGGGTTTATATGATTTGATTGACTTATAAATTCTATAAATAAATTATTTAAAAAGAAGATATCACTTCTCCACTGTAATTTTCCTTTCTTTCATGAGTGTTGTGTGCTTATCTTTAGTCTGTGAACCCATTATGAAGACTCTTTACACCAGGCCGAGCTCTTCACAGATGCTCAGACCTCATATTGGCTGTACTCTCCTTTCTATATTCAGTAGTTGTGATTTTAGATGTTGCCCTTCATGTTTGAAGATCACCATAAAGGGCCCTATTACTGAAACGTTCTCTCCAGTGTAGCCTGTCACTTTTAATTTCACAGGATAAATCTTGCTCTTATCTCTTGATAAGAGATTGATAAGAGATTCACTTGGGCTCTGGTGTCGAGCTTAAATGGAATTACTGTCTCATCACGGTCACTGGAATGATCCATTCCATTTTGCCAGCAGCGTTCTAGAGTAAATCCGTAAAGAATTCCTCCATTTCTTCATCCACTGTGTATACGTTCCTCTTGGCATCCCCTGCTTTGCAGCTCTTTGCAAAATGATTCCTTTTCCCACATTTATGGCAGGACTTTCCATAGGCAGGACATATCTTTGGTATATTTCTACCTCCACACCTGCTGGATTTGCTGTTTGATCTTACCACATTGCTTTGTTGTTGCTTTGGGAAACTCCGGGTGCTCTGCTCATCTGTTTTCATTGCATACACTGTTGTATCTATCCTGTGCATCTCCTTAACTGGTGTGTCTACCTTGTGCAGCTACTTAGCTTGTGCTCATGAGGTCTCTGCTGCCTTACACAAATTCAACATATTCATTCATTTCCAGTGTCAAATCTTTTTCACGTAACAGTCGATTATCTGAGATTTTGCAAACTATTCTGTCTTTAATGAGTGAATTTTCAAATCCCCAAATTCACAGGACTTGGTGTGGTGAAGCTCAGCTAGGTATTGGTCAAAGCTCATAACCTTGTTTCTGGTCACACTAGAAAAACTTGAATCTCTTAAATGTGGCATTTTTACTTGGAACAAAATACTCCTCAAAATTTGTCATCAGAGTGTTAAATGTGAAAGCTGTCACATCATTTTGAAAACTGTTATGGATGTCCAAGGCATCTTCACCCATCACGTGCAGAAACATAGACACTTTTCATTTTCCATGGGTCTCTCCCATTCCACCAGCTTCTAAATAAATGTTGAATCATTGTTTGGAGCATTTTGAATTATTGGTTAGATTGCTGGTAAACTTCATCAGTGAGGGAGGATTTAACTTATCCACGCTTATGAACTATTGTCTTCTCTTACTCACTCAGACACTTCTGACACCATATTCTTTCCAGAAGAATTACTTTACGTGGACTTAACACTTAAGTGACATTATTTTCCTGAAGCTGTTTCGATTGACTTCCAGTGATAATGCCCACAACTCCCGTCATTTACCACTTTCGGTTTCTGGGCAACCATGTGTGCATTGTATGCTGGGAAATTTGGTTCTTATTTACAACATAATAACACAGTATCTATTTGTGTATTTTGTGCCTTATACATTGCCCCCTCACTCTGCTTCCCATCCCACTGCCAAACTAATTTAAACACTTCCTAACAGCTCCAGCAAACCTGTATTCCAGGATATTTGTCTCCTCCCATTTAGATGCAACCCTTTTTGTACAGGTCAGGCCAAAAGAGATCCCAATGATCCATGAATCTGAAACCCTGTCCTGTGCACCAATTCTTCAGCCACACATTAATCTGCCATAACTTCCTATTCCTGCCCTCACTGGTGCTTGACACAGTCTGCACTGCAGAGATCACCACCCGTGAGGCCCTGCTTTTTAGCTTCCTTCTAAACTCCATAAATTCCCTTTTCAGGACCTCATCCCTAGAGCTATCTATGCCATTCGTACAAATGTGGACCACAACGTCTAGCTACTCACCCTCCCACTTGAGAACACTGTGGTCAAGATCTGAGACATCTCTGACCCTGGCATCTGGGAGGCAACGTACAATCCAGGAGTCTCTATCATCTTCACAGAACCTCCTAACTGTCGAATCCCCCAATCCCTATAGCTCTCCTCTTCTCTCTCCCCCCCCCTTCCCTTCTGTGCTAGAGACTTGACCACTGTGCTTTGTTCCCCACAACCTCCCAACATATAACCATATAACCATATAACCATATAACCACTTACAGCACAGAACAGGCTAGTTCGGCCCTACTAGTCCATGCCGTAGCAAATCCCCACCCTCCTAGTCCCACTGACCAGCACCCGGTCCATACCCCTCTAGTCCCCTCCTATCCATGTAACGATCCAGTCTTTCCTTAAATGTAACCAATGATCCCGCCTCGACCACGTCTGCCGGAAGCTCATTCCACATCCCCACCACCCTCTGCGTAAAGAAATTTCCCCTCATGTTCCCCTTATAATTTTCCCCCTTCAATCTTAAACCATGTCCTCTAGTTTGAATCATCTATATGTTCATCCAAAACAATATAGATTGTTTAGGTGAATGGCTACAGGGGTGCTCTGTGCTGAATGCCTATTGCCCTTTCCTCTCCGAACAGTCACCCAGTTACCTGCCTCTTGGGTTCGACTGTCTCCTTATGGCTTCTGTCTATCACCCTCTCTTTTGTCTATTAATCCCCTCTTCCTCCTGAATGATGATGCAGCTCCAGCTCCCTAACATGGTCTGTAAGGAGCTTAATTTCTTGGAGGAGTAGTCATCAAGGACACTTGTGCTGTCCCAGATTTCCCTCATCCTGCAAATGGAGCATACCATTGTCCTAGCGCCATTTCCTCTACCTGCTTTGGGTTACTATGAAAATATCTTACCTTAGTATGTCCTTAGCCTCTGTTCATCGAACCCTCTCAAACCAAAGTCTCTAAATTATAGAATTTATAAGTCAATCAAGTCATATAAACCCATCAATACAATTAACAAATATATATAACAACAGTCCTTCCTTTTGACTATAATTGTAAATGACATCCCTCCCTCCATCCCTTGGAAAAAGAAGAACAAAAGAAAGAATAAGTAAGGATAGAAAAAGATCAGAAATAGTAAGAAGAGAAATAACTCAGGCTCCTTCATTAATCTTTCAGGCCTAAAAATTACCTGACTTTTCTGGATTGGGGTGGGTGGTAAAAGTTGGGTGGGGCAGGGCAAGGGTTGAAACAATTCACTGGGCCACTCACACACTGGCCAATCCAACAATGGCTGCTCCAGTTGTGCCTGCTTCTTTCATTTGTTCCTGCTAATGAACTGCAATGTAATTGGTTTGCTAAAGCTCCTTTTTAAACTCTTCTCTCTGACCTGTATATCGCTCTCTCTCCTTGTGATTCAATTGGTTTTTAGATCAAAACAACAGGCTTAAAACAAGAGATTAGCCTTTCAGGACTGAGAGAAGAAATTTCTTAGAGGCGAGAAGTCTGTGAAAACTTGATCGCTAAGTAATAGACCGAGATCAATAGACTTTTGGATATAAAGGGAATCAAGGAATAATGGGTTTACACAGGAAAATGGATCTGAAGTAAAAGATTTTACTGAATTATGGAGCAGGCAAAATTGCCCATCTCTTGTGTTCTAATTACCATGTTAATGGTTTTGTAGTTGTGCTTGCCAATTGATCCTTTTACCAGGCCTGAAGTTTTATTCATCAATGAACATAGCTAGAGAAGCCTGTCTGAGGAAATTTTTTCTCTTATATATTCATAAGCATCAGATAACAATGTTTTACTTACACTTTAATCGTTAAGTTTGTTAAAAGTGCGCTGTTCAATATGCACTCATTTAATCTTTTGAAGATTTATCTGGTTGACTTGCCAATTGCACTACAATTAACCAACACTGAATATCAGATACACCAGGTGAATGTACCTTCATCATTGCTAGATTATATAGTAATGAAATGTATAATATTTTGGAGACATGAATTAAAATTCTGCCTTTGCAGCTGAGAAATTAAAGTTTATTTAGCAACCCATAAATTTAAAAAAAATCACCTAAAGAAAAATACATGTGTTCCTTTCAGGAAAGATATTGCCATTTTTAAATTATCTGGCTTGTTTGTGAATACAGACACATAGCAACATGGTTTATTCTTGTGACCTCTAAAATGCTTTTGGAAAGGTACTCTATTTTAGCAATTCCCTGTAGAAATTAATAGTTAGCCTTTCCTGAATCAATTCTGGCACTGCATTCAAGAAAAGTACACACTACAAACTCATCCTTTCCAACATCAGAGGTGTACAAAATGCCAGAGCTATCACATTGAGCAGAGCTGTCCTACAATCTGTAGACAAATTTATTCTTGAAACTGTTAAAGGTTGTACTGTAACATGCCCTCAAGCAATGCACCAGTGGTTCTCAACCTTTTTCTTTCCACTCACATACCACTTCAAGTATTCTCTATGCCATAGATGCTCTGTGATTAGTAAGGGATTGCTTAAGATGGTATGTGGGTGGAAAGAAAAATTTTGAAAACCACTGTTTTAATCATACTTAATTAACTCGTTATGTGTATGGTTTCATAGCTCCAAAGGAAATGGGCCAATATTTCAGTAACATTTGGATCTAGAGCAGTGATTTTCAACCTTCCCTTCCCACTCACATGCCACCTTAGCAATCTCTTACTATCACAGAGCACTGATGGCATAGGAATTATTTGAATTAGTATGTGAGTATGTGAGCCACCTACGGCTCCTAGAACGCTTCCACCAGCGTTGTCTCCGCTCCATCCTCAACATCCATTGGAGCGCTCACACCCCTAACGTCGAGGTACTCGAGATGGCAGAGGTCGACAGCATCGAGTCCACGCTGCTGAAGATCCAGCTGCGCTGGATGGGTCACGTCTCCAGAATGGAGGACCATCGCCTTCCCAAGATCGTATTATATGGCGAGCTCTCCACTGGCCACCGTGACAGAGGTGCACCAAAGAAAAGGTACAAGGACTGCCTAAAGAAATCTCTTGGTGCCTGCCACATTGACCACCGCCAGTGGGCTGATAACGCCTCAAACCGTGCATCTTGGCGCCTCACAGTTTGGCGGGCAGCAGCCTCCTTTGAAGAAGACCGCAGAGCCCACCTCACTGACAAAAGGCAAAGGAGGAAAAACCCAACACCCAACCCCAACCAACCAATTTTCCCTTGCAACCGCTGCAATCGTGTCTGCCTGTCCCGCATCGGACTGGTCAGCCACAAACGAGCCTGCAGCTGACGTGGACTTTTTACCCCCTCCATAAATCTTCGTCCGCGAAGCCAAGCCAAAGATGTGAGTGGAAGGAAAAGGTTGAGATCCACTGCAATACACTATTACTGCAAACATTAGAGTCCAATCAAACAGACACTGATCATCCCTGACATTCCACTTTGGTTCTGCTAGAAGGTAACATGCCATCAATCATATCTTCAGATTTCTTCTACCTTAATATTCCTTTTTAAAATAATATTGTCTTAAAATTTAAATTAAGGCACTGTGTTTCAGCATTTACTTGCATACTCTTGCAATTTTAATCACAATCCAGCTGCATGTTGAAATATTTCTAGAATGCCACAGAAATGTATTGGGCATGAAGACGCAAATGATCCATGCAGTACAACCCACTTTTCTATAAAGACTTCTTGCGAAAACCAGTGGAGTTGCAAAATAA
Organism: Narcine bancroftii; assembly: GCF_036971445.1. NCBI lineage: Eukaryota > Metazoa > Chordata > Chondrichthyes > Torpediniformes > Narcinidae > Narcine > Narcine bancroftii. The sequence goes on from NC_091469.1 coordinate 49,838,414, forward strand.
TAGGCTACTTTCATGTTCCAGCTCTACAAATCAAGCTAGCAGACACTGCAGATATCACATGCCTTCTTTCCCATCCTATCTACTTGTTTGGTCACTTTCAAGGACATAACGATGCAAACTTCATGAAATCCAGCAGCTGACGGACACTTCCTGCTACCTCTCTGCAATGACTCCATTCCAATTCAATAGTGAGGAAAACAGAAACGTTTTGAGTAAGTAACTTATATTTTAAAAAGTTACCGTAAATATTTGTGTATAATGTGAAAAATTTTGTACCGAAATTCGAGCTCAAAGTGGGGGGGGGGGGGGGGGTCATATTATACATGAGGTTATTACTTTAACAATTTTTTCTGCCAGGTTTGACGATAGGTAAGATTATCAGCAGCTGCCTACATTGACGGCAGCGCGACTAGGTTCGGGGTGGGGGGGATGGCAGCGCAACTTGGGCGGGTGAGGGGGAGAGAGATCACAGTGAGACTCGGGCAGGCGAAGGGGTAGAGAGAGACGCCAGCGTGACTCAGGCAGGCGAGGGGGTAGAGATAGCAGCACAACTCAGGTGGGCAAGGTGGGACAGAGACGCCAGCATGACTTGCGTGGGCGAGGAGAAGGGGATCATATTAATCATGGGGGTAAAAATTTTCTCCCTTTTTCCCTTCAAAAATGAGAGGGGGGTCGCATTATACACAAATATTTACGGTAAATTAAATATTTTGATACCTTTTGGCTTTTCTCTGATCCATTGTTTTAAATTGTTTTGATATTATTTCTTTTTAAATGGAGATTCATTATTAATGGTTTTATATATTAATTCCCAAGTACTCAAATTCTTTAAAAGCCAGAGCATTTCCATCTGTGAGCTCTTGGATACAATGGGAACAGAATGTTATTCTTGACAGGGAAGAAAAGTCAATGTCTTTGCCCTCCAACAAAACATCTGTGAAAATGGACAGTTATGATAGAGGTAATGATACTTTATAGCTGTTGAAATCACTCTGACAAATTTAAAGAAGAACAATTGAGTCATTTGTGCACTAGATAAAGTTCTGTTCTTGGACTTTCAAGTTCCAAGTTTATTGTCAGGTGTACCAAGGTACAAAGAGAAATTTGTTTTGTGTGAAATCCAGCCTGTCAAGCTATACATAGTAGAACAATTAAAAACACAGTACTAAGTGCAGAGAGAGATCAGTTAAAACAGATTTTGAGTCTGATCATGCATGATCTCACACTTGTGAATCTTCTTCCCAATGGGAGGAGGAAGAATTGTGTGCGGCTGCAGAGAGAGAGAAGTCCATTCATATGTTGGTTGCTTTTCCAAGGCAGTAGGAAGTGCAGCTGGAGTTGATGGAGAGGAGGAAGGATGTGAGGGAGCAGGTCAACCTGGTGTTCATATATTTACTGTTTTGTTGAAAACAATGGTTAGCAAGAAAATAGCTTACTTGCTTAATACAACACAGAAGGAATCCATATAGACCAGTGGTTCTCAAGCTTTTTCTTTCCATTCACATACCACTTTAAGTAATCCCTATGCCATCGGTGCTCTGTGATTAGTAAAGGATTGCTTAAGGTGGGATGTGAGTGGGAAGGGAAGGTTGAGAATCACTGCTCTAGACCCAATTGTTCCTGAAATATTTTGCTTGAGGAAAATTGTCATTGGTCCATTTCCTTTGGAGTTTCGAAACCGTGCACATAACAAGTTAATGAGGTACGATTAAAACAGTGGTTTTCAAACTTTTTCTTTCCATCCACATACCACCTTAAGCAATATTGAAAGTGAAGACCAAGGTTTGGGTAAATTTAAACGTACAGCACCCTTTCGGCCCACGAGCCTGTGGTGCCCAATTACTCCCAATTGACCTACATCCCCCAGTACATTTTGAAGGTTAGGAAGAAACCAGAATACCCAGAGGAATCCCCCACAGATATGGGAAGAATGTACAAGCTCCTTATGGGCAGTGCCAGATTTGAATGCTGATTGCTGGCGCTGTAACAGTATTAGTGCTAACTGTTCTGCCCTTCTGCTATGAGATAAACAGGTGCAGAGATGCAATATGTCGTATGAATTTAATATACTGCATATAACTGTCTTGAGACATTTAAGTGGTTAGTTTTCTGCAATATCATTAATAGTAAATAAACCCTTAAATAATGGTCAATCTCAATTTAAAACGACATTGTTAGTCAGAAAGGCTATGAAGGGGGAATTTGGGGTTTATGTACATAGTCTCAATCAGTCCTTTTTAATGGTCAGATCTGCTAGGTGATAACTATAGAAAATCTATTGATATGAATGAAATCCATGCATTTGCAGCTTACCTGTTTTTATTTTGTACCAGTTCTCTTGTTTCTAGTGCAATAAACCAGAAAAAATGAGAAAGATGTTTTTTTTTTATAAATAACAATGAAACAATCTTCAAATTCTCCCTCCACTGAAGTTGAAAATGTTTTTACCAACAATGATTTTACACGTAGTTACTGTACTTGGAACTTAGAACATTTACAACCTTAAATAAATCTCTTTGGGCTGAAAGGAAAATGTGCCTTTATGTCATGACCAATAATTGAGTAGCAAAAAGGAATTGAAACACTGGATCTACCATGATATTACGTTTGGATAGGACAGCAGGACCATGAGGCCAAACGATGCCTCTGCTACTTGTTTCTTTTCATGTATGCTGTTATGAACCATGCATAACGAGCAACAATTCACAATTGACCAGCTAATTATATTTCTAACTCTTATACTATAGTCTTAACTTTTAAATTATCCTTAACACTTAATCTATGCCCAGCTTTGTTCAGGTGTCTAGTGTATGTGTGTGTGAAATACCCAAATCATTACAGTTCAACCTAAAATCCAGAAAGTTACTTCAAAGTTCAGTCTTTTCAATTCATTGTTGAAGCATAGACCTTAGAAATTTGATGCCCAGAATTACAGATGAATTGATGAGAAGACTGGAATTGTGACTGATACAGACTCTTGAATTCTTCTTGCATTGCCTTTGAAGAAATGTCCTAGTCCTTTTGTAGGCAAGATTCGAACTAGGTGGCCTCCAGAAAACTTCCAAGACCCTGGCACCAGTCTCTCCAAGTGACTGGCACTGTTAATCACAATCAAAATTACTTCCCAAAAAGACCCTCCTGGCACAGGTCAGTCCACCAAAAAGGCCCAGCCATTCACAGAGCATGCTTTGCCCAAAAATGGCATGATTCTCCCTTGCAAAATCACAATGCCTTTGGAAATGTATCGAATTGTAAAACAGTCTGTGACAAGCCTTCCCTCACTTCTTCCAATGTATTGAATTATCGCTGGGCTGTGACTTGTGCATGTGATCGTGTGAAATGTTAAATGTTAACAGTGTCTAATCTATCCCTTATAGTGATAAACCCATTTTGGTGCTAATTTTTTTCACAGAGATAGGTCATTATGCAAAATGGATTGAATAGTATGTCTTATTTTTTTGCTATTCTGACTTTGGCTTCTGAGTATGGTATGTACTACAGTGATGCCAATTTGGGAAAAATCTCTTATTTTGCAATGGTCTGAATTATAGTTCATTTGATATGAAGATGAATATCTAAAATAAAATACAAGAATAGTGTAAGATAATTAATCACAGTATAAAATATATTCACAGCCTCAAAGGCAGCCAATATTATAAAGTACCCACATCACCTTGACCGTGTCTTCTGCTGAGTTCAGGAAGAAAGTACAGAAGTCTAATATCCATCAGGGGCACTGACCTCCCATCCTTTGAAAGCACCCATGTAGGTACTGTCTCAAGAGGGCTGCTGACATCATAAAGGACCCCTGCCACTCTAGTCACATTCCCTTCTTGCTGCTCTCTTTAGACTGAAGGTACATACCACCAAAGCCTGGTCCAGCCCTGGAAGCCATTTGAACAGCATCTCTAATTTCAAGTCAGATTTTTTAACCACCTGCGATTAGGATCTTAAACTTGCCCGTCCATTCCGAGTCAAGTCACCTTGATTTCTCATTCATACCATGCTCACACAATAAAGACGGAATAGTTTTTCTTCAGGACTATGGAGCAGGTTTACATAAATATGTTAAAAGTTAAACATTTTAAAATATTAAAATGTATACAGTAAAAGTCCACGTTACTATCCACATATGTTCTGGGAATTCAGGAACCTGGTTGCTTGGGGGGGAAAACCTGTTACCTGGGTGCTATGTTACCACCCACCAGATGGCAGAAGGGAGAACAGTTTACATGAGGGGTGTGTGGAGGCCTTCACAACGTTCATTGGTTTTCGCCTGCATTGACTGTTGTAGATGTTCTTCATGGTAGGAAGAGAGCCCCCAATGATCTTTTCCGTTGACTTCACTATCCTCTGCAGTGTCTTGTGGTCTGAGGAGGTACGGCTTCCAAACCAGGCGGTGACGCAGTCACATAGGATGCCCTCAATACATCCTCTTGAGAATGTAATGAGAATGGAGGGTGGGAGATGATTTTTCCTCAGCCTTCGCTGGAAGTAGAGGGGCTGCTGAGTTTTCTTGGCTATGGAGCTGGTGATAAGGGACCAGGTGAGAGTTTCCACTATCCACTCCAAAGAACTTGATTCTTTTGATGACCTCAAAGGTGGACCCGTCAATCGTCAGCAGAGTGTGGTCCCCCTGGGCCCTCCTGAAGTCGACAACTACCTCTTTTGTTTTTTTAATGTTCAGATACAGGCTGTTGGCTTTGCACCAGTCCGTTAGCGACTGCACCTCATCTCTGTAAGCGGACTCCTCATTCTTACTAACCAAACTACCGCACTCCTCAGTGCCCAACCGTTCACCGTCTTTTCACGGTTTGTCCTTCAAAACGCAACACCTCACAGTTGTCCATGTTAAATTCCATCTCCTGTTTATTCCAGCTGGTCCAGATCCCTCTGCAAGCTTTGAAAACCCTTGCTGTCCACAACGCTTCTGATCTGAGTATTGTCTGCAAACTTGCTGATCCAATCACCACATTGTTGTCCAGATTGTGGATCTAGATGACAAACTATGCTGGCCCCAGCACGATCCCTGCAGCACACCACTAGTCACAGGCCTCCAGTCTGAGAAACTATTGTCCACGGCCACTCACTGGCTTCTCCCACACAGCCAATGTTTTTGAATATTTTAATATGTGATTTCACATCCAAAGTACAGAGAGCCTATGGATAGATGTTAAAATTCTCAAAGATACACTACACTTAAAATCACCAATGCCTGAAGAGGGCGCACAAAATCAGTGAACCGGTGCGGACTCGAAAGGCCAACATGGCCTGTTTCCGCTCCGTAAATGGTTATATGGTTATATGATGACTGATTATAAAGTCATTGCTGGATATTTCTCAAGTTCTATTTGGCAGCCGATTACAAGAAAACCACAACCAGAATATGTTAACAATCATTGGATGAGAGTATGTTAAGATGCTACTCTAATGCTCATAAAAATAATTATGGAGGATGTGAGGCTTGGAGTAACAGTAGTGGAACTGTACACTGTTAATCCCTGTCGAATAAATGTAATTGATGGGTGAATGATTGGGATGTATTGCACAGAGTAGATTGAGGCTAATGGGACAGTTGGTGGAAGATATGATTTAGTGATAGCTTCACTGATCTTGGTCTTTGTGTCAGTCCATCTGCGGATCATTGAACTCGGTTCCTTGCCTTCAGCTTTGATTGTTGCTCTTTCATTATTCCTGCTTGACCAGGTCTGGGGTTCTATAGCTTACTGGGGAGATTACCTCTATCTACCAGATCAGTTGTTACACAAATCCCACAGAACCACATCCTAAAACCAGGGAGATTATTCTCACTTGTATTCTACCATTCCTTTCAGCAAAGTGCTATGACCTTTAGATTGGCTGTCACCACTTGTGGCAGGCCACAAAGTTCGTCTTTCAGAGATGCATGTTTAGTTTTATGCAGCTTCATCTAATGCTAACTAGTAGTGGCATCAGCCATCCACAAATGTAGTAAAAATACCCAGAAATGCTGGAGCAACTCAGCTGCTCTCTCAACTTCAATTGGAGGTAAAGATATATGGATACTGCAAAACTGGCTAAGTTCCTCCAGCATTTCTGGGTGTTTTTACTACAATTACAGCATCTGCCGACTTTCACACTTCACATCCACAAATGTGGTTTTATGGTCAAGTGCAAGTAAAGAAAATAAAGCACTTGAATACCATCTAACAAAATATTTCTTTCTTTGGCTTGGCTTCGCGGACGAAGATTTATGGAGGGGGTAAAAAGTCCACGTCAGCTGCAGGCTCGTTTGTGGCTGACCAGTCCGATGCGGGACAGGCAGACACGATTGCAGCGGTTGCAAGGGAAAATTGGTTGGTTGGGGTTGGGTGTTGGGTTTTTCCTCCTTTGCCTTTTGTCAGTGAGGTGGGCTCTGCGGTCTTCTTCAAAGGAGGCTGCTGCCCGCCAAACTGTGAGGCGCCAAGATGCACGGTTTGAGGCGTTATCAGCCCACTGGCGGTGGTCAATGTGGCAGGCACCAAGAGATTTCTTTAGGCAGTCCTTGTACCTTTTCTTTGGTGCACCTCTGTCACGGTGGCCAGTGGAGAGCTCGCCATATAATACGATCTTGGGAAGGCGATGGTCCTCCATTCTGGAGACGTGACCCATCCAGCGCAGCTGGATCTTCAGCAGCGTGGACTCGATGCTGTCGACCTCTGCCATCTCGAGTACCTCGACGTTAGGGGTGTGAGCGCTCCAATGGATGTTGAGGATGGAGCGGAGACAACGCTGGTGGAAGCGTTCTAGGAGCCGTAGGTGGTGCCGGTAGAGGACCCATGATTCGGAGCCGAACAGGAGTGTGGGTATGACAACGGCTCTGTATACGCTTATCTTTGTGAGGTTTTTCAGTTGGTTGTTTTTCCAGACTCTTTTGTGTAGTCTTCCAAAGGCGCTATTTGCCTTGGCGAGTCTGTTGTCTATCTCATTGTCGATCCTTGCATCTGATGAAATGGTGCAGCCGAGATAGGTAAACTGGTTGACCGTTTTGAGTTTTGTGTGCCCGATGGAGATGTGGGGGGGCTGGTAGTCATGGTGGGGAGCTGGCTGATGGAGGACCTCAGTTTTCTTCAGGCTGACTTCCAGGCCAAACATTTTGGCAGTTTCCGCAAAGCAGGACGTCAAGCGCTGAAGAGCTGGCTCTGAATGGGCAACTAAAGCGGCATCATCTGCAAAGAGTAGTTCACGGACAAGTTTCTCTTGTGTCTTGGTGTGAGCTTGCAGGCGCCTCAGATTGAAGAGACTGCCATCCGTGCGGTACCGGATGTAAACAGCGTCTTCATTGTTGGGGTCTTTCATGGCTTGGTTCAGCATCATGCTGAAGAAGATTGAAAAGAGGGTTGGTGCGAGAACACAGCCTTGCTTCACGCCATTGTTAATGGAGAAGGGTTCAGAGAGCTCATTGCTGTATCTGACCCGACCTTGTTGGTTTTCGTGCAGTTGGATAATCATGTTGAGGAACTTTGGGGGACATCCGATGCGCTCTAGTATTTGCCAAAGCCCTTTCCTGCTCACGGTGTCGAAGGCTTTGGTGAGGTCAACAAAGGTGATGTAGAGTCCTTTGTTTTGTTCTCTACACTTTTCTTGGAGCTGTCTGAGGGCAAAGACCATGTCAGTGGTTCCTCTGTTAGCGCGAAAGCCGCACTGTGATTCTGGGAGAATATTCTCAGCGACACTAGGTATTATTCTATTTAGTAGAATCCTAGCGAAGATTTTGCCTGCAATGGAGAGCAACGTGATTCCCCTGTAGTTTGAGCAGTCTGATTTCTCGCCTTTGTTTTTGTACAGGGTGATGATGGTGGCATCACGAAGATCCTGAGGCAGTTTACCTTGGTCCCAACAAAGCTTGAAAAACTCATGCAGTTTGGCATGCAGAGTTTTGCCGCCAGCCTTCCAGACTTCTGGGGGGATTCCATCCATACCTGCTGCTTTGCCACTTTTCAGTTGTTCGATTGCCTTATATGTCTCATCCAGGGTGGGAACCTCATCCAGCTCTAGCCTTAGGGGCTGTTGAGGGAGCTGGAGCAGGGCGGAATCTTGGACTGAGCGGTTGGTACTGAAAAGAGATTGGAAGTGTTCTGACCATCGGTTGAGGATGGAGATCTTGTCGCTGAGGAGGACTTTGCCGTCTGAGCTGCGCAGCGGGCTTTGGACTTGGGGTGAGGGGCCGTACACAGCCTTTAGAGCCTCGTAGAAACCCCTGAAGTCGCCAATGTCCGCGCTGAGCTGTGTTCGTTTGGCGAGGCTAGTCCACCACTCATTTTGGATCTCCCGGAGTTTGCGCTGAAGATGGCTGCATGCGCGACGGAAGGCTTGTTTCTTCTCTGGACAGGACGGCTTTGTAAGGTGAGCCTGGTGGGCAGCTCGCTTCTTTGCCAGCAGCTCCTGGATTTCCTGGCTGTTTTCGTCAAACCAGTCCTTGTTTTTCCTGGAGGAGAAGCCCAGTACCTCTTCAGTGGATTGCAGTATGGTAGTCTTCAACTGATCCCAGAGGGTTTCAGGGGACGGGTCCGTGAGGCGGGTTGCAACGTCGAGCTTTGCTTTGAGGTTTGCCTGGAAGTTTCCTCTCGCTTCGTCTGACTGCAGTTTTCCAACATTGAACCTCTTTCTGGGGGCTTTATTGTTCCTGGGCTTTGGCTTGAAGTGAAGGTTGAGCTTGCAGCGAACCAGCCGGTGGTCAGTGTGGCATTCCGCGCTAGGCATGACCCTGGTGTGGAGCACATCTTGTTTGTCACTTTCTCGCACCAGGATGTAGTCCAGGAGGTGCCAGTGTTTGGATCGGGGATGCATCCAGGTGGTCTTAAGGCTGTCCCTCTGCTGAAAAAGGGTGTTTGTAATGACAAGCCGCTGTTCTGCGCAGAGCTCCAACAGGAGGCGCCCATTGTCGTTGCACTTGCCGACGCCATGCTTGCCCAGGATTCCTGGCCAGGTTTCTGAGTCTCTGGATTATTATGTAAACTTGGAATAAAAAAATGTTACATTTCTGTTACAATCACAGCCACATTAAGAACTCTAAAAAGGTCTTAAGCATATGATTTGCACATACCTGAAGTATATCATTTTGGCTGCAATGCTATATTTTGTTGGGTTTTTTTGTCAAGTTTATATAAAGTGTGTTTTTTCTGCCACCTTGTGGTGACTGATATTTGTAAAGTGCATCACCTCTCACACATTGCACTGGGATTTAGATGGAACACTGCCTATTGGTAAATGTTCCTGAAATGGCACACATTCGGGAGATTTTTTTTCATTACACAGATCAGAATAGTAAATAGTTGGAATTCTCAATGAAGCAAAATGCACAAATAGTGTGATTATTTATATTTTCCAATACTTACAAAATATTTTGTTTTATTATCACAGAACAAAATTTCCACCAACAAGTATTTTGTAAGACATGGATCAAAGTTGGCAAATTGCATGATAAAAAGAATTTTAAAATTCTTATGTAAAATATAAGAATCTCAAGGTCCTTAAGCAGCATGATATTTAAGTTTCAACCAAACCTTCTAAGTCAATTAAGATACATCAATACCTTTTTCTCTTCTGCTGATGGACTATGACCCAGCAGCATCAATACTGTCCCCAAGTGACCATTCTAAATGTGTCACTGAGCCAGGAGGCTCTGTCACCCTATGTGCATTAATGCTAAGCCTGATCCAGCCCTCAGTCAACATCCACACACAGTCACTCAATAATGGGTAACAGCAGGAAGCCAAGCTGATTTTATTTCCTTCACTTTGTAGCCAAGCTGAGATCATTTAACCTATTTTTGTTGCTTAATAGTTATGATTAGATAGTGGAACAAAAATGTAAGAGACCAAAACAAAACTCATCACAAAGCAATGCAGAGAATTATGCAAGATTTATTCACCACAATAGTTGCCCTGATTACACAGGAATGCATGTGTCCCAGTGTAGGGTCTGGTTGAGATCAGAAAGCACTTCAGAAACCCTAAGCTGTTCATTCTGGTTCCATGTCACATTGGGTATTGTAGTTCTCCACAGTAGCGTGTCGAATGACTCAAAGGCTTGTAGATTCAAACCAAGGCTTTTATTAGCAAAAGACTGGAGCGTAGTACATCGAGGTCGACCAGTCCAGACTGACCTGGGTCTGGTTAGGTGCAGCACTTTATGACCTGGCCAGTAGGTGTGGCTACGGCTCTCAGCCAATCATTAGTACTATTTACAAATATATACAGAGGTGATAGGATCCCATAGTATCACATCCACAAAATGGACTTAGTCTTTGATTTTAATTATTTTTTTCCATGATTGCTTTAATATTTGTACCTTTTAATATTAGTTGGGTTTCTTCTCATCTTTCTTTCTAAAATTGATCACATCAGGTCATGAGTTTGTCTTGGATTGAAGGAGAGGAATAAAATCAGCTCATTGATATTCTCTTGAAAATCAAAATTTACAGATGCTGGAATAAAAGCAGAAAATTATAGAAATGCTAACAGGACAGATGGGGGAGGAAATCAAAGTTCGAGTTTCAGGTTGAAGACCGGCCATTAGAACTGGGAGAGAGAGAAAACCTGTAGTGTTTAAGTTGCAGAGAGAGTAGGCAAAGGATGGATAGGACAAAGGAGATATCTCTTATGGGCTGAGACCACGGTGATAAAATGCTGACAATTGGCAGGTTAACGAGTGTAGTGAGAAGAGTCATTTATTGAAGTTACAAACCCAGCAGTCCTCCCATACTGATAATATTAGTTTCAAAGGCTGTAAATTTTTGAAAATTATTTGTCAACACGAGAACTTTGTTAGAGGAACTAATTAAAATAAGCACCATTATTGCAAAGGCACCTTTAAAGAACTACCTGAATTATTGATCAATTAAAAATGTATTTTGCCTTAATTTCCCAAACCTTGGGACCCTGATGCTGGAAACATTGAATTTGAACCTAATTAATCACCAGTGCCAAAATACCTATGTAATTTCTCTGAAGGGCATTAACTGTGGTGATAAATACCCATCGGTTTGCTCAAATTATGATCCTGACACATGCAATCTAAAATGAACAATCTCACCATTCCTCCACAACCCCACCTTGCTCATAATTTCTGTAGAGCTTGAGTTTGCATGTCAGCCCCTGTCAATACATACTCAATAACTGGTCTTCAAATCCCAGATCACTGGAATGCCCAAGGACTGAACAGATGCAATTTATTGTGATCACCAGTAAGACTAATCTGATGTATCCATGGAGAATAATAGATTGACAGAGAAATATAGCAAATGCCAGCAGACAGACAGGCTCAGTAAGTTCTTGAAAAATAGAAGGATAAGGTTGCAAATCAATGAGCTCAAAGCAAGCTCATGAGAAAAATAGAATGAGAAGGCAGGGAAAAGTTTATTTCTCATGTGCATCCCTTTGTTTTTCCAACAAAACAACACACATGGCCTGTTTGTCCTGTGTCATATGTATTGCCATAACCAATGAGCTGTGATCTGGTGGATGGCTTTATTCTTCAAACTCAAAACATATTTTAGGCTCTAGTAGAAGTTACCTGATTGGGAAATGCAGAGGCATGCTATCAGTGGAGGAGCAAAGCGTGGTAATCAGCAGCCCATCTAGTTAATCTGTTATACATGCTTCCTTTAAAATTGTTCTTTGGATTTCTGAAGGATGCAAAAATAGATTTTTTTTAAAGTTAACACACTATGTAAAAGAAGTTTGTGTATATTGGAAATGTGGGCAGTATTGCCATGTGCCATATACAATGCTTTCATCCATGACTCTTCTTCTTTTCTTTGGCTTGGCTTCGCGGACGAAGATTTATGGAGGGGTAATGTCCACGTCAGCTGCAGGCTCGTTTGTGGCTGACAAGTCCAATGCGGGACAGGCAGACACGGTTGCAGCGGTTGTAAGGGAAAATTGGTTGGTTGGGGTTGGGTGTTGGGTTTTTCCTCCTTTGTCTTTTGTCAGTGAGGTGGGCTCTGCGGTCTTCTTCAAAGGAGGTTGCTTCCCGCCGAACTGTGAGGCGCCAAGATGCATGGTTTGAGGCGATATCAGCCCACTGGTGTGGTCAATGTGGCAGGCACCAAGAGATTTCTTTAGGCAGTCCTTGTACCTCTTCTTTGGTGCACCTCTGTCACAGTGGCCAGTGGAGAGCTCGCCATATAACACGATCTTGGGAAGGCGATGGTCCTCCATTCTGGAGACGTGACCCACCCAGTGCAGTTGGATCTTCAGCAGCGTGGATTCGATGCTGTCGGTTTCTGCCATCTCGAGTACTTCGATGTTAGGGATGAAGTCGCTCCAATGAATGTTGAGGATGGAGCAGAGAGAATGCTGGTGGAAGCGTTCTAGGAGCCGTAGGTGATGCCAGTAGAGGACCCATGATTCGGAGCCGAACAGGAGTGTGGGTATGACAACGGCTCTGTATACGCTAATCTTTGTGAAGTCTTTCAGTTGGTTGTTTTTCCAGACTCTTTTGTGTAGTCTTCCAAAGGCGCTATTTGCCTTGGCGAGTCTGTTGTCTATCTCGTTGTCGATCCTTGCATCCGATGGTGCAGCCAAGATAGGTAAACTGATTGACCGTTTTGAATTTTGTGTGCCTGATGGAGATGTAGGGGGGGCTGGTAGTCATGGTGGGGAGCTGGCTGATGGAGGACCTCAGTTTTCTTCAGGCTGACTTCCAGGCCAAACATTTTGGCAGTTTCCGCAAAACAGGACGTCAAGCGCTGGAGAGCTAGCTCTGAATGGGCAACTAAAGCGGCATCGTCTGCAAAGAGTAGTTCTCGGACAAGTTGCTCTTGTGTCTTGGTGTGAGCTTTCAGGCGCCTCAGATTGAAGAGACTGCCATCCGTGTGGTCCCGGATGTAAACAGCGTCTTCATTTTTGAGGTCTTTCATGGCTTGTTTCAGCATCATGCTGAAGAAGATTGATGCTCTCTGTTGCAGGCAAAATCTTCGCTAGGATTCTCCTAAAGAGAATAATACCTAGTGTCGCCGAGAATGTTCTCCCAGAATCACAGTGCGGCTTTCACGCAAACAGAGGAACTACTGACATGGTCTTTGCCCTCAGACAGCTCCAAGAAAAGTGCAGAGATCCAAACAAAGGACTCTACATCACCTTTGTTGACCTCACCAAAGCCTTCGACACCGTGAGCAGGAAAGGGCTTTGGCAAATACTAGAGCACCTCGGATGCCCCCCAAAGTTCCTCAACATGGTTATCCAACTGCACGAAAACCAACAAGGTCGGGTCAGATACAGCAATGAGCTCTCTGAACCCTTCTCCATTAACAATGGCATGAAGCAAGGCTGCGTTCTCGCACCAACCCTCTTTTCAATCCATTACTATTATCATTGAAAATAACACCAAAAGATTGGAGTTACTAGACAACAGGCTTTTATTTCCATAAGACTGGACACTTGCTCCTGTTGCTGGCCCAATTCCAGGATTTGTACTGAGGGAGGGACTTGGGCATAATTGCCTTTATTGGGGAATTCCAGGGGGAGGAGACAGGCCAACCATACAAAGAGATACAGTACCAATGGCATAACAGCATCACAGTGGTATCACCACATTCACCCCCTCTTTTAAAAGAAAGTCCAGCGAGATGGAATGGGTTCAGTGTCCATTACAGGTTCAGCCAGTCCAGTGGTCTGTGTCTCAGGGACCGCTGCGGTGCCGGCTATGGCACAGCTGCTAGTTCCTGGTCGATTTGGAGCATGTCAGCAGTTGGCGTACCCGGTGAATGGGGAGGGGCAGGTAGGCGGGGGTTGGGACAGGGTGGTCGGAGCAGTTGGTGCATGAGTCTTACTAGATTGGTGGCTGTCTCAGGATTTCCTGCACATGCCAGGTCCCAGACATAGACAGTGTCTTTGCACTGTTACAAGCCCAGAGGACCCATAAACCCAGCAGCAATAGATATTCACCAAGACAAATGATTACTTAAACAAAAGTTGCTTTTAATTATCTTTAAACATGAAAACAGAATCACACTTTAGCTTATCACTATTGACTTAATTAATCTAATTTAACCCCCTTCTAATTCTAAGCGCATGTGTATGTAATGTGTGCATAAGTTCAGAAACGTTCTTTGATTCACAGACCAATCTCACTTCTCATTCCTCCAAGTTCAATGGTTGCAGGAAATTCTTATACTGTGCACAGAATTTAACATTTATGAAGTTTGCCAGGCTTTGGTGCTTGAAAGGTAAATGGTTACCACTCAGGAAGGTTCTTGTCAGTTTTCAGAGAGATTTGTTGCTCGCTGGACACAAACTGATTCCTTGTAATGAGCCACTTCAGTGTCTTGCCAAAGAAACTTGCCCCATCAGGGTTCTTCAGATGATAATTTCTTTCTTTTAGGTCACCACAGAGTTCCCTTTTGTTTTTTTTATTTTAAGTGCAACATTTGACAGCCAGTCTTCTCCTCTTGCACGAACCACAAGGGCTTGGACCATGCTGAACTAAGCACTCATAACCTGTCTTCCAAATAGGTTTTTTCCATAAGCTTTCCAGTTTGTCCTGTTCCAGTCCCAGCTGCTGCTGCTAATGTAGCACTGCAGAACTGAATTCTCTCTCTCTCTCTCAATCTCTCTCTCTCTCTCTCTCTGAGAGAAATTCTGTTTTCTCTCTCTGCTTGCAAAGCCACATGACCCTCTTAGAACAGCAAGTTCCACTCCAGACTGCCTGCGGCTCTGACAAGTTCTTTCATCTGTTGCCTTTTTATAAACAATAATCCATTAGTGAAGTCTCTTGGGCACTCTCCAATGTTTTTGCAAAGGCTCTTGGAGCCAGACTGTCTAGCATGAGCAGAGCTCCAATAATATAAATAAGATCTGTTTTAAAGTGTTTGCATGTGACCTACACTAAAAAAAATCTGCACTGATTTATCTCCCAAAAACATACATATAATCTGTCAGAGTGCCCATCTGGGTATGCCACGCAGGCATATTGGGGGTTGGCATGGACGAAGTGGACTTTCTTTTTTTTTTGTAACTTTTTATTTATTGCATTATAAACCATATCAACCAAAGTATGTATAAATGTTTAATTAAATATACACAGTGACATTTTCCCTTTTTTTCTCCCCTTCCCTCCTTTCCACCCCCCTCCAAAACCAATAATTATTAAACATATAAAGTACAATAAAACTATATCTTCACACAAAAGAAAAACAAAAAGCAAAAATGTGTCATATACTTCTACACATTATATCTGATCGTGTTTATCTTCTTATCACTTTAGGAGGTGAAGGTTCGGGGCCGGCATTTTCTGTTATATTTCATGTATGGTTCCCAAATTTGTTCAAACAATGTAACTTTGTCCTTTAAATTATATATAATATTTTCCAATGGAATACACTTATTCATATTCAGGCGCTCTTCCATTTTCCAAGTTGACATTCTTTTGCTACTGTTAAGGCTATCATAATGAATCTTTTTTGTGCTCTATCCAATTTGAAACCTAGATCTTTACTTCTTATGTTACTTAAAAGAAAAATTTCTGGATTGTTTGGAATGTTGTCATGGGTCCTCTACCGGCATCACCTATGGCTCCTAGAACACTCCCATCAGTACTGTCTCCGCTCCATCCTCAATATTCATTGGAATGACTTCATCACCAACATCAAAGTACTCGAGCTGGCAGAGTCCACAAGCATCGAATCCATGCTGCTGAAGACCCAACTGTGCTGGGTGGGTCACGTCTCCAGAATGGAGGACCATCGCCTTCCCAAGATCATGTTCTATGGCGAGCTCTCCACTGGCCACCGAGACAGAGGTGCACCAAAGAAGAGGTACAAGGACTGCTTAAAGAAATCTCTTGATGCTTGCCACATTGACCACCACCAGTGGACTGATATCTCCTCCAACCGTGCATCTTGGCGCCTCACAGTTCGGCGGGCAGCAACCTCCTTTGAAGAAGACAGCAGAGCCCACCTCACTGACAAAAGACAAAGGAGGAAAAACTCAACACCCAACCCCAACCAACCAATTTTACCTTGCAACCGCTGCAACCGTGCCTGCCTGTCCCGCATCGGACTTGTCAGTCACCAACGAGCCTGCAGCAGACATGGACATACCCCTCCATAAATCTTCATCCGCGAAGCCAAGCCAAAGAATAATATCTGATTTAGCTCTTCCCAAAAAGTATTCACTTTTGAGCATGTCCAAATTGCGTGTATTGTTGTTCCAATTTCTTGTTTACAGTGAAAGCATCTATCCGATATTGTTGGGTCCCATTCTTTTAATTTCTGAGGGGTGATATATAGCCTGTGGAACCAATTATATTGTATCATACGTAGCCTTGTATTTATTGTGTTCTTCATAGTTCCAGAACATAACTTTTCCCATGTTTTGTTCTTTATTTTTATGTTTAAATCCTTTCCCATCTTTGTTTAGGTTTGTACCTTATTTCATCATTTTCCTTGCCTTGCAACTTAATGTACATGTTTGTTATAAATCTTTTAATTATCATTGTGTCTGTAATTACATATTCAAAGCTGCTTCCTTCTGGTAATCTCAGTCTGCTTCCCAATTTGTTCTTTAAATAAGCTTTCAATTGATGGTATGCAAACATTGTACCTTGAGTTATTCCATATTTGTCCTTCAACTGCTCAAATGTTAATAAATTGTATCCCAAAAAATGATTTTCTATTCTCTTGATTTCTTTTCCTTCCCATTCTGTAAAAAAATAAGTTGTCTATTGTAAAAGATATAAGTGGATTTTGCATCAAGAGTATTTTTGATATTTGGTAATTCATTTTTTTCTTTTTGTGTGTATCTTCCTGTAGAGCTCGTCGAAAGAACCAAAGACTTGTTGATCCAAACCAAGGCTTTTATTAGCAAAAGACCGGAGCTCTTCACAGGTGGCCGACCAGTCCGGAATGATCCGACCTGGCTAGGGACACAACCCTTTAAGGCCCAAACAATAGGTGTGGCTTAGCTCTCAGCCAATCGCTGTAAGCACAGTCTAGATACAGTAACTATATACACTATGTACATTGGTGATAGATCTGTACTATCACATTCACCCCTTCTTGGAGAATTGACCCTGGGAAAAAAAAACAAAAACGAGGGAGAGAATGAAAAGGAAGGGGTAGGTCAAGGACTGTAGCGGTCAGGGGGTCTGACCATCCGGCGTGACCGCCGTGGTGCCGGGATTGGGGTCACTGGAGTGGTGTCGCCAGCGGGCTCATCGGGTGCGACTGCTCCGTCGCTCAATTCCCCAGTCGTTTTTTCGGCAGGGTGGCCCGAGTCATTGGGGTGCTGTTGGTCCTTCTGTTGCGGCACGGGGCCTGGAGCATAAGGAGTTGGGGGGTTTGCTGGGTCTACCGTGTCCTGAGCTAGGTCCCGCACCGAAACAGTGTCCTCCTGCCCGTCTGGGAACTCCACGTATGCGTAATGTGGGTTCGCGTGGAGTAGAGTCACTCGGTCGACCAAGGGGTCGTTCTTTGAGTGCCGGATGTGGCGTCGCAAAAGGACGGGGCCAGGGACGGTGAGCCATGCCGGTACAGTGGTTCCCGATTCGGATTTCCTCGGGAAAAGGAACATCCTTTCGTGGGGGGTGGCATTTGTTGCAGTACATAGGAGGGAGCGGATGGAGTGTAAGGCACTAGTGAGAACCTCCTGCCAGTGAGAGGTGGGGGGACCTTTAGACCGGAGAGCCAGTGTAACCGCTCTCCATATGGTGGCATTCCCCCTCTCGACCTGGCCATTACCGCGTGGGTTATAGCTCGTGGTCCTGCTTGAAGCAATACCACACTCCAGAAGGTACTGTTGCAGCTCTGCACTCATGAATGAGGACCCCCTATCACTGTGGATGGAATTGGGGTACCCGAAGATGGTGAAAATACTGTGAAGGGCCTGTATCACTGAGGTGGCAGTGGTGTCTGGGCAGGCCACAGCGAATGGGAAGCGGGAGTATTCGTCGATGGCCGTAAGGATGTAGGTATTACGGTTGGTCGATGGTAGGGGTCCCTTGAAGTCTACGCTAAGACGCTCGAAGGGGCGGGTGGCTTTGATGACGTGGGAGTTATCCGGACGGAAGAAGTGGGGCTTGCATTCGGCGCACACCGAACAGGCTCGGGTCATGGAGCGGATCTCCTCAACTGTGTAGGGTAAGTTGCGCGCCTTGACAAAGTGAGCAAACCTAGTGACCCCTGGATGACAGAGCGCCTCATGGAGTTTCCGTAGTCTGTCCATCTGTATGCTGGCGCACGTCCCCCTGGAGAGCGCGTCAGGCGGGTCGTTGAGCTTACCAGGCCGGTACAGGATGTCATAGTTAAAGGTGGAGAGTTCGATTCTCCATCTGGCGATTTTGTCGTTTTTTATCTTACCACGCTGGATGTTGCTGAACATGAAGGAGACCGCGCATTGATCAGTCAACAGTGTAAAGCGCCTCCCAGCGAGGTAATGTCTCCAACGACGTACCGCTTCAACTATGGCCTGGGCCTCCTTCTCGATCGAGGAGTGTCTACTCTCCGGACCCTGGAGGGTTCTGGAGAAGAAGGCTACAGGCCGACCGGCCTGGTTCAAGGTGGCTGCCAGGGCGAAGTCGGATGCATCGCTCTCGACTTGAAACGGGACAGACTCATCGATCGCGTGCAGCGTCGCAGCAGCGATGTCAGATTTGATTCGATCGAAAGCCGCTGTGGCTTCGGTCGAGAGGGGAAAAGAGGTGGTCTTGATAAGAGGACGTGCCTTGTCGGCGTAGTTTGGAACCCATTGGGCGTAATACGAGAAAAGGCCCAGGCAGCGTTTGAGAGCTTTCTGGGTATGTGGGGGGGGTAAGTCCATTAAGGGACGCATGCGGTCAGGATCTGGCATGACTATCCCGTTTTCCACCACACAACCTAGAATAGCGAGTCGTGTGGTCCGGAAAACACACTTGTCCAAATTGTAAGTCAGGTTTAGCTGACGGGCAGTTTGAAGAAATTTGTGTAGGTTGGCGTCATGGTCCTGCATGTCGTGGCCGCAGATGGTGATATTGTCCAGATACGGGAAGGTAGCGGTTAGCCCGTTCTGGTCCACCATCCTGTCCATTTCCCGCTGGAAGACCGCGACACCATTTGTGACCCCGAATGGTACCCTGAGAAATTGATATAGCCGTCCATTCGCTTCAAAGGCCGTGAATGGTCGGTCCTCGCAGCGGATCGGGAGCTGGTGGTAGGCCGAACGTAGGTCAATAGTGGAGAAAATGCGGTACTGGGCGATCTGGTTCACCACATCCGTGATGCGTGGCAGGGGGTACGCATCCAGGAGTGTGAAGCGGTTAATGGTCTGGCTATAGTCGACCACCATCCGTAGTTTTTCCCCATTCTTGACAACCACCACCTGGGCTCTCCAGGGGCTTGAACTGGATTCGATGATGCCCTCATCCAGCAATCTACGCACCTCACTCCTAATGAATTGCCTGTTTTCGTAACTATATTGCCGACTTTTGGTGGCCACAGGCTTCCAGCCAGGGGTGAGGTTTGCGAAGAGTGCTGGCGGGGCAATCCGGAGTGTGGAAAGGCCGCAGGATTGGTCCAGGGGCACGGGGGCGGGTGGCTCGGGTGCTTTGGGAGTGGGGCGATGGCAGACCGAGAGGGGGGCATGGGGTCCCCCAAAGTGTAGGGACACCGTTTGGAACTGACACTGGAAGTCTAATCCCAGCAACACTGGGGCGCACAATTGGGGAAGGACGAATAATTTAAAGTGGGTGACCGTCACGCCCTGTACTTCCAGCGTGGCGATGCAATACCCCTTTATCCCAGTCGAGTGCGACCTCGTCGCTAATGAGATCCTCTGGGTAGTGGGGATAATGTCAAGTCCCCAACGGAGGGCCAGATCTGGCTGGATAAAACTGTCAGTTGACCCAGAGTCAAATAAGCAATTGGTGTAGTGTCCATGCACTTTAATCAGTTCCATTGCTCTGGTGAGGGGATGAGAGCATTGCTGGTTTAATGTTATTGAAGCAGTTGACAGGCGAGTTTTGCGCGATGACGTCACGCAACGGGATGACGTCACGCAACGGGATGACGTAGTCAACGCTCGAGGAGCAGGTTGGAGAACCTCCCGGAAGTGCTGTTGTGGCGGGTGAATGGTAAGTAGTGGGGTTTGTAGTTGCTCGCGATCGGCGGTCGGGCCCTGGCGGTCGTCAGCGATGGACGCTAGGTTGAGCACCTGGTTGGCCGCGGGGGTGGCTGCGGCGGCGGTAGCGTCGGCCCCGGGGGTGTCTGTGGCGGCGGCAGCAGCGGCGGTAGCGTCGGCCCCGGGGTTGTCCGTGGCGGCGGCGGCAGCAGCGGCAGTAGCGTCGGCCCCGGGGGTGTCCGTGGCGGCGGCGGCAGCAGCGGCGGTAGCGTCGGCCCCGGGGGTGGCTGTGGCGGCGGCAGCAGCGGCGGTAGCGTCGGCCCCGGAGGTGTCCGTGGCGGCGGCAGCAGCGGCGGTAGCGTCGGTCCCGGGGGTGGCTGTGGCGGCGGCAGCAGCGGCGGTAGTGTCAAGTGTTCCGCACGGGGGCGAGAGGCAGGCCATCACCATGGTTGCGACGGTGGGTTGCCCCTTCCGGGTTCGGCGTCTCCGTGACGTCAGACGTTGCCGTGCAGGGGAGCCCTCGCTCTCATTGGACGAGAGCTCTGGGGAAGAAGAGTTTGAATGGGATAGTGGCGGTTGAGCTTCACACGAGGCACTGTGTTTGCTGGCGGCCATTTTAGACCTACAGACTGCAGCAAAGTGGCCCTTTTTAAGGCACTTCTGGCACCTGGCTTTTCTTGCTGGGCACTGGGATCTGCTGTGCTTGTCCCTCCCGCAGAAATAACATTTCGGGTTCGCACGGGGCAGGGTAGCAGCAGCCGACAGGCCGTCAGGGGTAGGGTAGAAGGGCACTCTACTCACATCAGAACGAGGGGTCCAGTCCCTAGAGAGCTCGGTGGACTTTAAGGCTGCATCCTCCATTGTGATTGCAATCCGGGCCACGTCCTCTAGTTTTTCTACCCCTTGCTCGAGCAAACGCAGCCTCACTTCGTTCGACCGGAGCCCGGCCACATAGGCATCCCGGACGAGGTCGCTAGTGATCTCGGCAGCAGTTTTGTCCACACAGTTACAGTCCTTGCCCAATGCCTTTAATACTTGTAAATATGCCCTGCTGGACTCGCCGGGCTGTTGCTTCCTCGACGCAAGCACGAGCCGGGCATGAACTCTGTTCACCGGTTGATCATACAGTTCCCTCAGTACCTTTATGGCTGCGGTGTAAGTGGTCTCATCCTGGAAGTTCTCGTAGACTCTCAAGGACACCATAGACAGCAATGCTGTTAGACGCTGGTTATCCTCCTCTACCTGAATGAATCTCAGGAAGTTTTCAAAGTTCAGCAGCCAGAACTTAAAGGCTTTGAAGGCTGTAGCTGACTGTGGGTCGATATCAAGTTTTTCTGGCCGAGTTAAACGCTCCATCCCTTTCAAAAAAAATTCTTTTTGCTAATAAAATTGTAGAGCTCGTCGAAAGAACCAAAGACTTGTTGATCCAAACCAAGGCTTTTATTAGCAAAAGACCGGAGCTCTTCACAGGTGGCCGACCAGTCCGGAATGATCCGACCTGGCTAGGGACACAACCCTTTAAGGCCCAAACAATAGGTGTGGCTTAGCTCTCAGCCAATCGCTGTAAGCACAGTCTAGATACAGTAACTATATACACTATGTACATTGGTGATAGATCTGTACTATCACACTTCCATATTTTAAGTAAGTGATGCTTTGCCAGTACTGGTGAATTGTTATATTGCACTAGCTTTTCATCCCATTTATAAAGTATATGCTCCGGTACCTTTTCTCCTATTTTATCTAGTTCTATTTTAGTCCAATCTGGTTTTTCTCCCATCTGGTAAAAATCTGATAAGTACCTTAATTGCACAGCTCTAATAATTTTTGAAGTTTGGCAACTGTAATCCACTCTCTGTTAATTTGTCTAGCGCTACCCTTGATTTTTTTTTCCCCTTTCCAAAAGAACTTCCTTATTATTTTCCTTAGTTCTGCAAAGAATTTCTCAGTTAAGGGAACTGGTAATGTTTGAAATAAGTATTGTACCCATGGGAATACGTTCATTTTAATGCAATCCACCCTCCCCATCGACGTAAGCGGTAATTCATTCCTATTTTCCAAGTCTTCCTGTTTTTTCCTTATTAATGGTTGATAATTTAGTTTGTTCATGTGGTTTAGGTTGTTATCTATCTTGATAACTAGGTATCGAACCCCTTGTGATTTAAATGGAAATTCTTTTTAGAGTTCTGTATCGTCCACATTACTCATTGGCATTACGAAGAATTGGACTTTCTCAACCAGTGGGTCAGTCTTATGGCCACACACATGCTTTTGGAGCAGGACTGGTCCTGGGTACATCAACCAGGATGGTAGCGGACATCCTGGGGAAGGAAAATGTTCATTTATGTGGCGTGGTGTTAGTGGCTGTACACAGGAGGGATCTAACTGTGTGGAGTGCCTCAGGGAGGACCTCCTGCCAATGGGAGACATGTAGGCCTCTTGATTTCAAGAGGTGGCATTCTCCCATTCCACCTGGCCATTCCCCTGGGGGTTATCGCTGGTGGCTCTACTGATGCCAATGTTCCACATCAAAAGGGACTGATGCAACTCGTTGCTCATGAAGGAGGACCCCTGATCGCTGTGGATGTAACTTGGGTACCCAAATAGGCTAAAGATGCTGTGCAATGCCTTTATGACTGTTGCCATGGCCATGTACGAGCAGGGGATGGCAAAGGGGAATTGAGAGTTGTCATCAACTACGTTGATGATGTACAGGTTTTGGCTGGAGGAGGGCAGGGACCCCTTGAAATCTATAGTCAGGTGTTCAAAGGAGTGGATGGCCTTGATCAGGTGTGACTTGTCAGGCTTGTAGAAGTGTGGCTTGCACTCAGAACAGACCTGGCAGTTTCTGGTCAGCATCCTGACATCTTTCTGGCTTTGATGAAGTGAAAAAGCCTGGTGACCCTTGTGTGACAGAGGCAGTCATGGAGTGCTTGGAGTCGGTTGGATTATAAACTGGTGCATGTCCCCTGGGACAGGGGACATTGAACTTCTCAGCCAGTACAAGATGTCATAGTTATAGGTGTAGAGTTCTATTCTCCACCTCAGAATCTTGTCATTCTTGATTTTACCCCACTGCTTATTATTAAACGTAACAGCGACTGCATGTTGATCAGTCACAGAGTAAATCGTTTGCTGGCCAGGTAGTGGCTCCAGTATCGCACTACCTCAACAAATGCCTGGGCCTCCTTCTCAATAGAGGAGTCCCAGACTTCAGGGCCAAGGAACCGCCCGCTTGGTTAAGGGTGGCTGCTATGGTAAAGTTGGAGGCATAGCTCTCCACATGGAATGGGGTGGATTCATCCACAGCATGCATTGTGGCCTTGGCAATGTCTCCAAAGCCGCCCAAGTTTTCACCGATGGGGGGAAGGAGGTGGCCTTCACCACCAGGTCTTGTCCACTTAAGAAGCCCAGGTACCTCTTCAGGGCCTTTTGGCTGTGAGGGAATGGGAGCTCCACCAGGGGTGCATGTGGTCAGGGTCAGGCCCATTGATGCCATGTTGCATGACGCAACTGATGATCTTCAGGTGTGATGTGCAGAACACACATATGTTTTTATTATAGGTGAGATTGAATGCCTTGGCTGTTTGGAGGAATTTTTCTAAGTTTGCTGTGTGGTCCTGCAGGTCATGGCTGCAGATGGTGACATTGTCCAAATAGGGGAATGTGGCCTTGAGCCCGTGCTGGTCCATGATCTGGTCCATTTCTCTCTGAAAGTCACCATTGATGACTCCAAAGGGGACCCGTAGGAAGTGGTAGAGATGGCTGACCGCCTTGAACGTGGTGTACTAGCAATCCTCCTGGCGGATAGGGAGCTGGTGGTATGCCGATTTTAAATCTATGGTGGTGAAAACCCAATACTGGACAATCTAGTTCATCATATTGGCAATATGGGGGAGAGGGTACACATCCAGCTACTTGAAACAGTTGATGGCTTGGCTGTAATCAATCACCATGCAAAGTTTTTCCCTGTTTTTGAGCACCACGACCTGAGCTCTCCAGGGGCTTGTGCATGGTTCAATTACCCCTTCGGCCAGAAGGTGGGCACCTCTGACCTAATGAATGCCCTGTCCCCAGTACTGTAATCGCCTGCTCTTGGTAGCGACTGGCTTACATTGAGGGGTGAGATTGGCGAACAGGGGTGGGAGGATATCCGGAGGGTGGACAGCCCACAGGGGAGACGCAGTGGACGGATTGTAGTATGCCACTTGGTCATGTGCAGCGGGGAGGGCAGGCAGTTTTGCGGATCGTGATGGGGAGCGATGGGGTTCATCGAACTGCATAGTGAAGCTCTTGTGGTGAGACTGGAAGTTCAATCCCAGTATATCGGGCACTCAAGCTGTGTATTTCATAGGTTGTGCTGTGTATGGTCAGCGTCACCGTGCAGAAGCCACAAATTTCTGCTGACTGGGACCTGGAAGCCATGAAGATCTTGCAACGCGCTGGACTCACCACAAGAGAATAGTCCCACACAGTATTGGGATGTACAAAGCTCCCTGTTCTTCCACTATCAAATAGACAATTTGTGAGATGACCATTTTCCTCAACCTCCATCATTGAACAGGCAAGCTGGTGAGGACTGTCCTGGTCAAGAACAAGCAATTCCAGTACCTGGTCCTTGTCGGAGTCGCTGTGATTCGGACTGGTAAGATGGTGCCCACAACCCAGGCTCATAAGATAGTGGCATCCATGGCACGCACATGGTGTTGTTACTCGGGGGCAGAAGTGGTGTCGGAAGTAACGCTGGCCAAGGTGGCGGCCCCTTGGCCCACACGCAGTGTTGTCAATCAAGGGTGGAAGTGAAGCTGGAAATAATATCCCCACTGCTCGGATGTGACGCTGCTAGGGAAAGGGAAGCTCTGGACTTGCAGACTTTGGCATAGTGTCCCATCTTCCCACATCATGAGCACACCACTTCCTTGGCTGGGCAGCGCTTCCGGGGATGTTTCTGTTCACTGCAGAAGTAGCACTTCGGGTGCTCGGTGGCGGCAGTGAAAGAGGTGAAGTTGGGGTGCACCTACATAGAGGGGGCCTGGGAACTCATTACCCAAAATGGTGGCCCCCTTTGCCCACGTGCACTGTTGTTGTTAAGGGGCGGAAGTGATGCCAGAGATGACGCTGGCCAAGATGCCACCAGCCTCCACTGCCCGCACGCAGCGCAGCTAGGGAGAGGGGAGGGTCTGGACTTAACAGACTTCCGCATCATGTCCCTTCTTCCCACATCCTGAGCACACCGCTTCCTTGGCTGGGCAGAACTTCCAAGGATGCTTCTGTTAGCTGCAGAAGTAGCACTTCGGGTGCTCAGCAGTGGCGGTGACAGAAATGAAGTTGGGCGCCCCTGCACAGAGGTGGCCTGGGATCCCGCATCCCATGTCTCCCAAGAGGCAGTCATGGTGTCAGAGGAGAATGAGTCTGTTTTCCAGAGGGCTGCATCCAATGTTTTGGATACCTCAGAAGCCCTCTGAAAGGTCAATTCATCCAGTTCTAGCAGCCGTTGGTGGATATAGTCTGATCGGATGCCTGCTAGGCAGGCATCCTTAATGAGCTCATCTGTATAGACCTCAGCATTAACGTCCCTGCAGTTGTAGGCTGGCTTGAGTTCAGCCAGGACCCAAAAGTATTACTCAAGGGGCTCACCAGGTTGTTGCTTGAGAGTGGCCAGGAGATGTCTGGTGTAGACAGTGCTCGTCCTGGGCCTGTACTAGCTTTGGAGCTTGTTCATGGCCTCCTCATACGTTGGGCAGCTCCTGATGATCACGTAGGCATGGTGGCTGACCTGCAATCATAGCAGGTGTCAGAATCCACGTCTTTTGAGCGGAGACGTGCAGAAAGTTGTTAAAACAGAGTAGCCAGTGCTCAAATCAGTCTGGGGCTTCAGATTAATATGTAGTTTGACTGGCCTCGGAAACTGTCCATTGAGGTTAAAAAACATCCTTACAGTAGCGAGTTTCAGACATCAACCATATCTGTTTAAAAATATCACCCACAAATCTCCTTTAAAACTCCTTCCTCTCATTTTTAACCTATGCGCTCTTGTATTTGATGTTTAAGATTTTCCCTCTGGAGGAAACATCTCAACAGCGACTTTGTCATACTCCTTTAGGAATATGTAGATTGTAATAAGGTAACTCCTTGTTCTAAACTCTAACTTTTTTAGCTAATAAGAGAATTCAATAAGTGAATCTCTTTAGGACTACCTCTAATTAAAATATGTCTTTTTTTAATTAAGCATACCAAAACATACCAATACACAGGACTCCAGGTGTGGCCTTGTTAATGCCCAGTACAATAGTGGCAATATTTTCCTATTTCTAATCTCCAATCGCATTCAATAAAGACCAACACTGCCTTTGTCTTCCTGACTACTTGCTGTATCTGCCTGTTACCTTTTTGAGATTCGTGCTCAAAAACAGTTAGATCCCTCTATATTCATCTGTGATCCTTTTCCCTTTGGGTAACAGTCTGTCTTTATGTTCCTCTTATGAAGTGCATCTCATACTTACCCACATTAAACTCTATTTACCAAATTTTTGGCCACTCACTCAGCCTATCTATACTGCATTGCAAAATCCAAATATCTTCATTGCAACATACCCTCCCACCTATCTTCAAGTCATTTGCCAGTTTGAATATCTTTGCCCCCTCCTCCAGGTCATTAATACAAGTCAAAAGTAAATGAGAGCAAATAACTAGTCCTTGGGCATTCTATGAGACATATCCTTTCAGCCTGAAAAATGCCTGTTTATTCCAACTCTAAAAAAACCAGTCTTCAATCCATTGCTCCCTTACCATGAGCTCTTATTCTGTGCACTAACCTTTTATATGGAACCTTGTCAAATGCCTTCCAAATACTTTTCATCTAAAGATTCCTCTCTATCATCTTTACTTGCTACACCTGAATTCTCCAGAACTGACTATTTTTGCTAGTTATTCCTCTATTCTCTTTTCTTTCATTTATATGTTCTATCTCGGACACATTCCAGTAGGTCAAACTGTACAACATCAGCCAGACTTCACAAGATTAGCAAACATAACACAGACAAAGGGGTGTAACACCCAAAGTAATGTCTACATTATGACACACATTCCCTTAGTCCCACCCACTGGCCCTCCCCCACCTCTGCTACCTGGACTACTTGCTTTCTCTCTTTCTCAAGGAGAATACAGGTACAGGCTATCTAACCCCTATACTCTCAGTCTTTATGAAGGTTCCAACCTGAAACATCATCAATTCTCGATTTTCCATTGATGCTGCTTAACCCATTAGTTTCTCCAGCAGATTGTTTTTTTTTCTCTCTCTCCTTTTCGGTCCTGTTGAGGAGTCTGATGGTGGAGGGATTGAAGCTCTTCCTGAACCTGGTGGTGCAAGTCTTGTGGCACCTATACCTCTTACCTGATGGGAGCAGCGAGAACAGAGTGTATGCTGGGTGGTGCGGATCTTTGATGATTGCTGCTGCCCTCTGATGGCAGCGTTCCCTGTAGGTCTACGCAATAGCAGGGAGGGTTTTGCCTGAGATGTCCTGGGCTGTGTCAACTAACTTTTGGAGGGCTTTAAGCACAGGGGTATTGGTGTCCCCATACCAGACCATGATGCAGCCAGTCAGCACACTTTCTACCACAACTCTGTAGAAATTTGTCAGGGTTTCTGGCGTCATACCAAACCTCCGCAAACTGCTGAGGAAGTAGAAGCGCTGATGTGCTTTCTTCATGATGCCATTGGTGTGTTGGGTCCAGAAGATCTGAGATAGTGACATAACTATCTTAACTACAAAAACTTAAATTTGTTCACCCTCTCCACCTCTGATCTCCAATGGATTGTATACCTCAGTTTCCACCACAGAAGTGAAGGCTACTATATTAAAAGTAAGTTTTTTTGGCAACTGAACTGTATCAAAATCTATTTGGCTGACAAATCCATAATGAGTAGCTAAAGTTTTGTCTTACTATCTTTTCAAACTTGCTTAAATACGTCTAAAATAGGACAGCTTCAGACATATCTTAACCAGCTTTGAAGAATTGGTGAGGCTGAGCTCATCATGGAACTGTATCAAAATAGAAGGAAATGAGCTTTAAAATAAAATACAGTTGGATAGAAACAATCTACTTTTCACGGTTTTCCAACAGAAAAGTACTTTTGTAGCATTTCCAAATTTATACAAAAATGAAACAAATGGAGAGGAACAGGCCTTGAGAGATTTTTCATAAAGGAGCAAGGTGGTGAAATAATATTGAGGGAGAGAATTCCTGACAGCAAGAGGCAAAGTGATTGAAAGTGCAGCCATCCTATGAGAGGTTGGGGAGGGTGGAGTAGAATGGAAGGTCAGGGTAGATTTCAGTCAAGGGCATGGACTTGAGGCATTTTCAAGAGTGGTAACTCCCTGCAGCACAGCAAGGAACAATGATGCTCATTGAGTGAATACATGTTTTTAGTCATTAAACTTCAAATTCTTAAAGAACAAAATACCTCTCAATGACAATAAAAGAATTCACATTAATGTCTAGAGATGGGAACTGAAGAGGACCATTCAGCTTCTCGAACCCGCTCCTCCATTCCATTGCATCAAGGCAGATCTGTTCTTCACCTCTATTTCCATTTCCCCACGTTAGCTCCATTTGCTTGGAAAGGTGTTCAGTGTCATCTTCTGCCAGCCACGAAAGTTGTATTATTTAGCTGCTTTTTTCATTAATGTAGCATAGAGTTAAAGATAATAAGTTATACAGCATGGAAAATGATCCTTCTGCCCACTGAGACCATCAAGCATCTATTTTACAGTAAACCTATACTAATCTCATTTTATTCCTCTTCTCAAATTTTACCACTCACCCACATACTTCGGGACAATTTACAGTGGCCAATTAATCTACAAACTTTTGGATGTGCATGGTTAATGATAACGATAATGGAGGAACTATGTATAAAATGTGCTTGAATTTCTACATGGTCAAACCAAAATGTATGCAAATAACCTTGAATAAAATCTGGAATATGCACTTTCATCACGTTATCAAATTTGATAACAAATTAAAAAATGTAGAGCATAGGGGCAAATAAAGGAGAAAAAATTGTGTCTTTGTCCCAAACATTATGAAGGGCACTGCAGGTCAGAAATATTCAGTTATTCTAGAAAAAAATGACTTTTCAATGGTGCAGGTAATTCTTTAATGGTGTTGGGGCAGTCTATGATTAGTGTTACTAGGGGGAGGTTCAAGAGCCTGGTGGCTGTTGAAAAGAAAAACATTTCTTGAACCAGGAGGTCCTGGTCATCAGGCTTCTGAATCTTCTGTACTGAAAGATAGCAGTGAGGAAAGGTTGTCACCAGGGTGATGGGTGATGGCACCACCCCATATAGATGTCTTCAATAGATGGGAGCTCTGAGCTTATGATGGAACTGGCTTTGTTTGCTCCCTACTGCAGACTTGTGCGTTTCAGGATGTTCAGATGATCAAACCAGGCTGTAATCCAACTATTCGGTATATCATTCAATAGTCACAGAGAGAACATATGAACTCTACATCGACAGTGCCAAAGGTCAGGACTGAATCCAGATCACAGCAGACACAAGGCAGCAGCTGCAATAGGTACACCACTATGCCACACACTTCTGGTGTCTACTCTAAGGTTCATAATTTGGGTTCCATATCTCTACGACTTGTTCATTTTTATTAATGAAGGAAGTATGCCCATTAAGCCACTGATGTTCTCGTGGAGTTGAAGGCTATATAGGTCTTTGAGATTCTGAGGTCATCTGGTCATTTGGAACATCTACTGTGTTTCATTCTGTTTCAACAGTGTACATAAGGATTTGGATATGATTTTAAATTGGTTGCCATGTGCTTTTAAAATAGGGCTTAGAAAAATATGCAGAAAATGAATCAGATTGTCAAGTTTTGATTAATCCATAGATTGTTCATGGAAAGCAGGCATAATCTGTAACAATTAATCATTTACCCAACATACTTAGCTATCTCAGTCTTGGACAAGTTCCATTCCAGATTTCTTCTTCAATCAGTGTTTTGAAATAAAGGAAAGTATCATTAATTACATTTAAAAGAATGAATAAGCATGTACCTAATAATGGCAAGCTCTAAGAGCTAGCAAATACTTGATTGGCCTCCTTCCATGTTAAAAGGAAATATGGGAACAAAATAATGAAATATGGAAACTGTCCTGCATTGTTCAACATATTATGTCTGAAATAAGTTGGAACAGGATTAGCCTATTTAGCTTCCAGCCTGCTCTGCCATTCATGGTTGATTTAACTTTCTTTCTCCACTTTCTTGATCTATCTCCAAGTCCCGGAACTATTTCCCAATTAAAAATCTAGCTCATGTATTTAAGGATTCCCCCTGTACAACTTCCTGGGGGCAAGGAGGAACTAACACATCTTTCTGAAAATTCTTGGTGGAAAGTATGACCTTTATGTGTATTTCTGCCACAGGGTGTCACTAATGCATTGTGTGTTCGAAGTTTACATTGGCAACAGCAAAGTCAAATGAGTTTGTAGCAACAATTATACAGGGCCTCCCTGCCCAGCACATTTCCATAATGTTCCAACACATTCTTAAGCAAGTTATCTTACTTCTAGTTATGCAATAGCAAGAGAGATTTTTTTTTCTCTCCTGCATACTGGGTGGATCAAAAGCTTGGATCCCAATCTAGTAGTATTGAAAGAGTAACTTCACCTCAAAGGAATTCTTTATGGAAATAATCTATCATCAAAGCAACCAGTGATAGACAATAAACATTATCTTATACCACTGTGAATATTCCAAGAAGTTAGTTAAGGAATTGATCTCATTGTACATTGAGAAGATGTACAATGAGATAATGGCATGCTACATTAGTATGCATGTGTATTAACTAATTTAAAAAAACTAACAACATGTTCTTGTTTATCTTTGGGGAATTTAATTCAAGTGTAGGGAGATGATGCTTCAGTTACACAGGGAATTCATGGGACTATCTGGTACACAGTGAGAATTGAATTATTCGAAACCTGAGGAATCATTGCAGAGTGGAGGTGAAAAGGATACCTCCTCTTGTGGGTAAATCTTAAAAAATATTGGTGACAGTCTGAAAGTAAGGGGTTATCCATTTAATACAGATATGATGCAAAAAATATCTTTCATATTGGTCCCGATTGCTGACGCTGTAATGGCATTGCACTAACTGATATGCTATCTGGACCGCCCAAAGGGGATGAAAACTACTGGGACTAAGTAGGAATATAGATATGGTTTTACAAATTATTGAGCAGTCTCAAGGGCTAGGTTTGCTTCTGATTCCTATGTCTGAATGTACTACAGCTCACTGAAGTTACAATAGAGTACCTCACAGCACAGAAATGTTTTGTAGCAAATGATGAATGTGGAGTTAAAGTTCGAAAGGTAAGGATGGACAAAGGGGAGAATTTCAAGGAGGTTTTTGGAAAAATAGGTGGTAAGTGACAATTCGAAGGAAATGGATTAGTCTTTGAGTGATTTCTGCAGGAAACCATACAGAATGACAAGGGCGTTCATCAATGTAGGGGCTAAATTTACATTTCCAAAAATTATAATTGAAGAGATAATGAAGGATTTAAATTGTGGTAGGTAAACTTACAGTATCTCAATCACCACCTTCCACTGCAAACCTCAGAAAGGCAGTAAGTTACCGTGTTTGAGGATAATGTTTAGACAAACACATTTAAGGTGTGTTGCAAGGAACTTTATCTCAAAGTAGAAATGATGTAATCACGATACAAGTTTATTACAAAATGTCATGCTTTGATGTGCCAGATAATATACACCAGACTCCGTGTTACCTTATATGTAACATGACAGCAAACCTCGGTTAATTATTGTAATCCTTAATGTCGCTTTGGAGACTTTATTTTGTAGAGTGCAGAGCATTAGTCATTGTCAATACGAAGACACCTGCAACCCTTTGAACTTTACCCAGAGGAAATGAGTTTCACAAAGGAGTATTCAATGTTTCTCTTATCAGTCAGTTGAACAGTGAGAGCGGACAAAGATGCAGGTTGGAACAATCTTCATTTTTTAAAGAAATTTTATACATTAAGCATGTGAAATAGTAATTTTTTTTCAAAATGCTAATGTCTAAACATAAAATTTTGGGGGAAAGCCAGGTTAATAGTTTTCAACAACTATTTTGATGTGGTTTATTTCATGACGTTTCTTGCAATGTAGAATTCAACAGAAATGATTGAAAATGTATCATCTCATATATGACTCCCCATTTATTCATGACTGTAGAGTTAATGAGAGTTCTGTCTTCTACATTTTCCTGAAATTTAGTTTGCCCCACATTCCTTTGATAATATTTATCTCTTTTCCTTCCCCATGAGATTCCCTCATTGAGCAGAAAGCAGCTGTCTGACCTTAGCCAAAGGCAACCTTATTCTTGTCATTGGATTACAAATGTGGCAGCTGCAATATTTGAGCTGAATGTCAAATGATTCCTCACATACTAGTGATGATTGGACCTACCACTTATCTACAGCAAATATACAAGTTAAATTTGCTCTTATTAGGATTCCAAATTCCACTCATTGAAATTAATTGCTAGCTCTTAATCCTTGTATCTCAATATGTTTTCTTGACAGACGTCGATCTTCTTCAGAAATATAAATTAACACTATTAATTTTACTATTAGCTTCCCTCACACTTGGACCTTGAACAAACCTGCAAACTATCATTGCAATTATACAATTGACACTTACCTGGCTGGATTTCACGCCACTGTTAAACGTTCAGGCTTCAATGACATCATTCCATATGTTATAAGACCTCTTTCTACTTTCCACAAAATATCATGACGAAAAGAAAAGTTAATGATGAAAACAATTCATTGTCTCTGGAATTTTCATTCTCTTGATCCAATTTATTGTCTTTCCTGACAAAGTATTATGCATGTAATGAAATTTTTGATGTGCTGCTTCTGACCTTCCCTGTCCTATTTTAACTATAAATCATTCTTTTTCTAAATCAACTTTGTTTTGTGAAGCAACCTTTCAATCACAATATCCAAAAAAAATGTTGGAGTTTTGAAATAATGCTTTTTTGACAATGTAAATATTTTTATTTTAAAATGTTTTATAAAAATATGGTTTAACTCTTGAAGTAAAATAAACAATAGCAAAACAAGTTATAACCTTCTTTGTACATGACATCATGTTTCATTTCAAACATCAATTTATTCATTTGCCCATCTCCTTTTCTTCCTTCATGTTCTATTCTCTCTTATCTATTTAGGGCAATAGTTTGAAAAAGAATGATCAGGGGCACAACACAATTTAAGTTACAATTCACAAAGGCTACAATGCCAACCATTGTACAGCCTTGCACAGTCAGAAACAATTAGCCCAATTTTATCAATATTTTCATCTTTTTCAACAGAAATATATTGGAAAAAAACCCAGAAATTTGCACCATGTTCTCAAAATGTAATATTACTAATGATTATAAATGAAGTTAAAATTAAGAAATAGAGCTCTCCATTATTTAACTTCATCACTAGATTCATAAAAGCCAATCTCTCTGATCGTAATGTCAGGAAAACCTGTTTCTCTAAATTTACTTATGCTCGGTAGCAAGAGCATAAATGATTTAACCTGGAATTAAAGAATCATTCTTTGTGGAAAGATCAAGTGGACTGAGCCTACAGTCTCTAAAAGTTAGAAAGGAGAGGTAATCTCAAGGAAAGTACAAAATTCTTACGGAGCTGGCATGGTTGATGCAGGGATGATGTTTCTCCTGATAGAATGTCAAGAGCAGGGATCACAAAAAATGTCCACAATTAAGCACAGAGATAAGAAGAAATTATTTCACCCAAGTCTTTCTGCACAACTGAATGCTGCAATCTTCCACCATTTAAATAATGATCTGATCTTTGCTTTTTCCTTCCAAAGTGGATGACCTCACATTTGCCAACATTATACTTCATCTGTAAGATCCTTTCCCACTCACTTAGCTTATCTACATCTCTCTGATTCCTCTGCATAATTTGCTCTCCCAATCAATTTTGTGTCATCAGCAAGTTTCTTTTGTTTAAATCTCCTCCACCATTTCCCCATCTTTTTCATACTTATCCAGCTTCCTAGCTTTTACTTTGTGATTTTGTTTTCTCCTATTGGAGGGCCTATGATGTGGGAAGGAAGGAGGTGATGAGGTCCTGCAAAGAGAGTTCAGGGAGCTAGGCACCAGGTTGAAGGTCAGGGCCTCCAGGGTTGTGATCTCAGGAATACTACCCATGCCATGTGCTAGTGAGGTTCGAAATAGGAAGATCATGCAGCTTAACATGTGGCGAAAGATGCGGTGCAGGAGAGAGGACTCTCTTCCAGGGAAGATGGGGAACTGTTCTGATGGGATGGTTTGCAACTGAACTGGAGGGGTCTAATATCCTTACAGGAAGGTTTTATAGTGCTGTTCTAGGTGGGTTAAAACTAGATTTGCAGGGGGATGGGAACCAGAGTGCCAGAGCAGATATTGGGGTGGAGGAAGGAATAGATGATGTAAAAACTGCATGCACTGTTTGAAGTCATCAAGTTGTTAGCAGGTACAGCTATTTCAATGCAATGAATATTGTAGGAAAGGCAGATGAGCTTAAAGCATGGAATTATGACATTGTGGCCATTAGTGAAACTTGGTTGCAGGAGGGACAGGACTGGCAGCTCCATGTTCTGGGGTTCTGTTGTTTCAGATGCAAGAGAGCAGGAAGGATGAAAGGGGGAGGAGTGGCATTGCTCCTCAGGGAAAATATCACAGTTGTGCTCAGGTAGGACAGACCAGAGGGCTTGACTAATGAGGCTATATGGGTGGAGCTGAGGAACGGGAATGGTATGACCACACTCAACATCACACCCCCCCCAATAGTCAGCGAGAATTGGAGGAGCAAATCTCAAATCCCGGAAACAAAGTTGTGATAATAGGATATTGTAACTTTCCACATATGGACTGGGACTCTCATACTATAAAAAGGCTGGATGAATTTGTCATAGGTGTTCAGAAAAATTTTCTAAATCAATATATAGTGGTACCAACTCGAGAAAGTGCAATACTGGATCTCCTATTAGGAACCAGACAGGAAAGATGACATAAGTATTTGTAGGGGAACAATTTGGGTCTTGCATTCATAATGCCATTAGTTTCAAGTTAATTATGGAGAAGGATAGGTCTGGGCCTCAGGTTGAGATTCTAATTTGAAAAAAGATCCATTTTGAGGAAATGAAAAAGGATCTAAAAAGTGTGGATTGGGAGAAGTTGTTTTCTGGCAAGGATGTGTTTGGTAAGTGGAAGACCTTCAAAGGTGAAATTTTGAGAGTACAGAGTTTGTATGTTCCTATCAGGATATCCCCTTGAAAACTCAGATAATGCTGGGACTTCAGGAACTGAGTTACAGGGTAAGGTTAAACAGGTTAGAACTTTATTTCCCTGGAGTGTAGAAGAATGAGGGGAGGTATACAAAATTATGAGGGGTATAAATAGAGTAAATGCAAGTAGGCATTTCCCACTGAGGTTAGGTGAGATGCAAACAAGAGGGCATGGGTTAAGAGTGAAAGGGGAAAAGTTTTGGGAGGAACACAAGGGGAAGCCTCATCACACACAGAGAAGTGGGAGTCTGGAAGGAGCTTCTAGCTGAAGTGGTGAATGGAGACTCAATTTTCACATTTTAGAAAAAATTGGCAGGTACATAGATCAGAGGGGTTATGGATTGGATGCAAGTCAGTGGAACTAGGCAGAATAACATTTCAGCACAGAAAGGAAGGGCTTCAGTGCCTGTTTCTGTGCTGTGTAATGTTCTATGGTTTTATATCATCTTCCATCAGAACAACATTTTGATGAAAGGTCATTGCTGCATATATACTACAACCCTAACCCTAATGAGAGGTTATGAACAATAACTGTGACTATAAAACTGGTACTTCTTTGAAGTTTGTGTTGGGTAACTAACTGTTCTGTGTACTGCAATAATGTTGTAGACAGTTTCTGAGAGGGAGTCTGTGAAAAGCCCCAAAATAAAGGAGATATATTTTGTACTCCCCACTCTCTGACCTGAAACATTATCTCCCTCTCTCTCTTTACAGATGTTGCCAAACTGTCATATATTCCCTGAATTTTGTGGTTTACTTAAAAATTTATATTCAATTGCAGACTTGAACCTCAACAACCCATCAAAAGATTCATCTGTCTGCCTCAGATTTCTCCAATACAAATGTGTCCAGGAACTAATAAAAATGTTTATCTGCCTACAGCAGTCAAAGCATTATTGAGTTCCACATATTTCTTTGGCTTGGCTTCGTGGACGAAGATTTATGGAGGGGTAATGTCCACGTCAGCTGCGGGCTCGTTGCCGGACAGGCACATATAAATGTTCAAGATTTCACGGATAAAGTGGAAAGTGAGAAGTTTGGCACAGGATGTTGTGTGGCCAGGTTCAATCATGTCAGGAGATGCTGCTCTAGTGGATGACACTGCTTAGAGTCATAGAGTTGTACAGCATAGAAACATGCATAGCTTATTATGCTGAACAACGTGCCCTCCTGCCTTCACCCCACTTGCTCACATTAGGCTCATATCCTTCCAATCCCCTCCCATCCATGAAGTTATCCTAGTGTTTTTTAATAGAAATTAACATACCTGTTTCTACTGCTTTGACTGGCAGCTTGTTACATATCCTGCCTAAGTTCATAATTGTCCCCTCACATCCCTTCTAAATTCTACCCTCCACACTTTATAATTAATCCCTCTGGTCTTAAATTGTCCTACTCTAGAAAACAGGATGTCATGATTGATCTTTTCTATGCCTCTCATAATTTTATAGACCTCAATAAGATCCCCTCTCTATGGAAATGAGATCTAGTCCTTCCAGTCTCTCACAATAACTCAACTTCCCTAATCTTGGCCATAGCTTCATAAACCTCTTCTCTCCCTAACAGGCATAGGGAACCTTGTTATTCAGAGATATTAAGGTCCTGGTTATAAAGAAAATGGAGATGCATAATAGGTATAATAGATGCATAATACAAGGAACAAACAAAGTACTTGAGGACTATAAGAAATGCAAGAAAATGCTTAAGGAAATCAGGAAGGATAAAAGGCATGAGACGTCTCTGGTAGACAAGGTAAATGAAAATTCCAAGGGCTTCTAGAGATATATTAAGGGAAAAAGGATAGCAAGGGTCAAAATTGGTCCTATGGAACATCAGGGTGGTCCTATGTTCAATGGAGTCAACTGAGAAATAGGAAATCTTAAATGGATTTTTTTGCATTTGTATTTACTTGTAAGATAATAGAATACATAGAATCCATAGAATCGAGGTAAAACAGCAGTGAGATCATACATGCTATACATATTACAGAGGATGAGAGGCTTGCTGCCTTGAGGCAAATAAGGGAGAAAAACTGCAGGGGCCCTAGCAGAGGTATTTAAGATGTTCTAAGCCACAGGTGAGGTACTGAAGGATTGGAGAAAAACTAGTGTTGTTCCTTTTTGTTTCTCTATGAATAATCTGGGTAATTCTAGATCAGTGAGCCTAACATCAGTGGTGGGTACGTTACTGGAAGGTACCTTAAGAGACTGGATATATACAGTAAGTACATGGATAGACAAGGACTGATTAGAGATAGTCAACATGGCTTTGTGCATTATAGGCAATGTGGTTTCAGGGATTTTACCAGGAAAGTTGATGAAGGAAAGGCAGTGGATATTGTTTACATGAAATGTAGTCAGGCCTTTGACAAGACCCTATAAGTGGTCAAGAAAGTTGAGTCACTCAGTATTCAGGCTGCAACATGGCAAATGCAATTTAATGCTGCCAAGTATGAGGTGTTGCATTTTGGGAGGACAAATCAGAGTAGGACTTCTATAGTAAATGGTTGGGAACTGTGGAGTGTGATAGAACAGAGAGATCTGGGAATACCTTGAGAGTGGCATCACAAGTAGATAGGGCTGCAAAGCAAGTATTAAGAACCGGAGTTGGGATGCTCTGTTGAAGTTGTACAAGATATTGGTGAGGCCAAATGTGGAGTATTGTGTGTGGTGCTGGTCACCTACCTACAAGAAATATATCAATAAGAATGAAAAGGTGTAAAGAAAATTTACAAGGATGTTTCTTGGACTTGAGGTTAGGATTTTATATTCTGGAGCATTGAAGAATGAGGGGAGATTTGATAGAGGTTTCCAAAATTATGAATGGTATCGATAGGATAAATACAAGCAAGCTTTTTTTCATTGATGGTAGGTGAGACAAGAACAAGAGAACAGGGTATAATATGATTGATTGCCCTCAGAGACAAGCGAGGAGTACAAACACGCTATTAATAGCTTACAATCAGTGGCCAGTAGACACAATAGAATCTGAGGTAAGGCAGGAAAACCAGGGTTTATATTGGGGTTGGTGAGGGTGGAGCCAGCCATCTGAACCACACACAGACAGTGAATTTCAGTTCACTGCAGTCACCCCTTCCTTCAGAATAGAGCCTATGGGTGAAAAACAGAGACCATAGATTTAAAAAAAACCTAATAGTTTACAAACATTTACAAGTTTAAGTCTGTCAGGGATCTGGTAATTCTGGTTGAGCTGGGGGACTTTGGGCTTCCTGAACTTCCTGGACCCACTGTGGTAAAGGGATAGTGGGTCTCGAGGACTCCAGCTCAGGTCATGGGGTGGATTTGACTACTACCCAAGCAGTGTCATCTGGAACCCTGGGTGGGGTAATTGGTAGTTCCTGGCTCGTTTGACGCATCAGATCCTCAGTTCCAGTGGGTGCCAGGTTTCTGATCAAGACGGGGTCCTCTCTGCCATAAGTGTATGCCATGTCGGCATATGTTGGGTGGGCAGGTGCACCTTCTCAAATGGGGGGGTCTGTCTTGCTCCTCCTCACATACTTTCTTAGCTGGACTGGCCCCAATGCCATTAGCCAAGCCAGGAGAGTAGCTCCAGATGTGGATTTCCTCTGGAGCGTGAACATAAGCTCGTGAAGAGTTGCGTTGGTCGCCATGGAGTGGAGCGCCGTGGGTAGGACTTCTTGGGGATTGTAGCTAGTCGTCCTGCTAGAGGCAATGCCTCTTATGAGCAGGTACTGGTGTAGTTCTTCTCTCATAAATGGTGAGCCTCAGTCACTATGGATATAGCTGGGATATCCAAACAGGGTGAACATAGAGTGCAAGGCCCTGATGACCATGGTGGTGGACATGTCTGGTCAGAAGATGACGAACGAAAAATGTGAATACTTGTCGATTACGATGATAAAATACATGTTTCTGTTGGTGGAAGGGAGGAGACCCTTGAATCGACACTGAGTTGTTCGAAGGGATGGGATGCCTTTATCAGGATGGTAGAAGTGCGGTTTGCACTCTGTGCAGACTTGCCAGGACTTGATCATTTCCCTGATATTCTCAACAGAGTAGGGCAGGTTGCATGCCTTGACGAAATGAGCCATGCGAGTGGTGCCCGGGTGGAAAAGCTCATTGTGCAGTGACCACAACTGGTCGGTGTGTGCAGAGGCACAGCTTCCTCTTGACAGGGCATCTGGAGTTTCATTGAGAGTACCTGACCTGTATGCCATGTCATAATTATAGGTGGAGAGTTCAATCCTCCACCTGGTAATCTTATCATTCTTTATTTTTCCCCTTTTTGCATTATTAAACATGAATACCACCAATCGTTGGTCAGAGCAGTGTAAATTTTCTGCTGGCCAGGTGGGTTCTACAATGGCTTGAGCCCCTTTCTCCACTCATGGGTTCCGAAGCTCGTGGCTTTGTAGGGTGCCAGAGAAAAAGGCAACTGGCCTGCCCACCTGGTTAAGGGTAATGGCCAGACCTAGATCAGAGGGATCGCTTTCCACCTGGAAGGATGTGTTCTTGTCCACCATATGCATGGTGGCCTTTGCGATGTAGCTCCAAACATAGTCAAAAAACACCTGGGCTTTGGCTGATAATGGGAATGAGGTGGATTTTAAGAGGGGGCAGACCTTATCCACATAGTGAGGGACCCACTGGGCATGGTAAGAGAAGAAGCACAGACACCTCCATAAGGCCTTCATGGTCTTTGAAATCAGGAGGTCTAACAGGGGGCGCATTTCATTGGGGCCAGGGCCCACAACTCGACCACATAGCTCAGGATCACCAGATGTTTCATCCAGAACACCTACTTACTGGAGTTGTACATGAGGTTCAGAGCCTTGACCGTGTGGAGAAGTCTCTGGAGGTTGACATCTTGGTCTTCCAGAGAGTGGCCACAAATGATGATGTTGTTGAGATAAGGGAAGGCAGCCTTCAACCTGTATTCGTCGACCATTTTGTCCATCTGTCTCAAGAAAACTGAAACCCCACTGGTGATGTCAAAAGGGACTGTCCGGAACTGATAAAGCCATCTGTCTGCCTCAAATGCTATGTAGGGCGGTCCTTGGAATGTATAGGTAACTGGTGACATGCAGCTTTCAGGTTGGTGGTCATATAGATCCGATACTGTGCAATTTCATTTACAATGTCCGAAATTCGAGGGAGGGGGTACACGTCCAGGAGTGTGAAACGATTAATTTTTTGGCTGGAGTCATTCACTAGCTTGGACTTTTCTTTCTCTTTCACGACTCCACCTGCTGTTGTTAGGCTCAATTATATTTTCTTTGAGTAGCCGCTGTGTCTTGGCTCTGATAAATTCCCA
The DNA here is from genome assembly GCF_036971445.1 of Narcine bancroftii. Lineage (NCBI taxonomy): Eukaryota > Metazoa > Chordata > Chondrichthyes > Torpediniformes > Narcinidae > Narcine > Narcine bancroftii. The sequence goes on from NC_091469.1 coordinate 49,879,135, forward strand.
ATCCCCCGCACTATATCACCTGCTCTTTGTAGCTATTGGTTTGCAATCGGAGGTTGTGATAGTACAGATCTATCACCAATGTACATAGTGTATATAGTTACTGTATCTAGACTGTGCTTACAGCGATTGGCTGAGAGCTAAGCCACACCTATTGTCTGGGCCTTAAAGGGTTGTGTCCCTAGCCAGGTCGGATCATTCCGGACTGGTCGGCCACCTGTGAAGAGCTCCGGTCTTTTGCTAATAAAAGCCTTGGTTTGGATCAACAAGTCTTTGGTTCTTTCGACGAGCTCTACAATTTTATTAGCAAAAGAATTTTTTTTGAAAGGGATGTAGCGTTTAACTCGGCCAGAAAAACTTGATATCGACCCACAGTCAGCTACAGCCTTCAAAGCCTTTAACTTCTGGCTGCTGAACTTTGAAAACTTCCTGAGATTCATTGAGGTGGAGGAGGATAACCAGCGTCTAACAGCATTGCTGTCTATGGTGTCCTTGAGAGTCTACGAGAACATCCAGGATGAGACCACTTACACCGCAGCCATAAAGGTACTGAAAGGACTGTATGATCAACCGGTGAACAGAGTTCATGCCCGGCTCGTGCTTGCGTCGAGGAAGCAACAGCCCGGTGAGTCCAGCAGGGCATATTTACAAGTATTAAAGGCATTGGGCAAGGACTGTAACTGTGTGGACAAAACTGCTGCTGAGATCACAAATGATCTCGTCCAGGATGCCTATGTGGCCGGGCTCAGATCGAATGAAGTGAGGCTGTGCTTGCTCGAACAAGGGGTAGAAAAACTAGAGGACGTGGCCCGGATTGCAATCACAATGGAGGATGCAGCCTTAAAGTCCACCGAGCTCTCTAGGGACTGGACCCCTCGTTCTGATGTGAGTAGAGTGCCCTTCTACCCTACCCCTGACGGCCTGTCGGCTGCTGCTACCCTGCCCCCTGCGAACCCAAAATGTTATTTCTGCGGGAGGGACAAGCACAGCAGGTCCCAGTGCCCAGCAAGAAAAGCCAGGTGCCAGAAGTGCCTTAAAAACGGCCACTTTGCTGCAGTCTGTAGGTCTAAAATGGCCGCCAGCAAACACAGTGCCTCGTGTGAAGCCCAATCGCCGCTATCCCATTCAAACTCTTCTTCCCCAGAGCTTTCGTCCAATGAGAGCGAGGGCTCCCCTGCACGGCAACACCTGACGTCACGGAGACGCCGAACCCGGAAGGGGCAACCCACCCTCGCAACCATGGTGATGGCCCGCCTCTCGCCCCCGTGCGGAACACTCGACACTACCGCCGCTGCTGCCGCCGCCACAGACAACCTAGGGGCCGACGCTACCGCCGCCGCTGCTGCCGCCGCCACGGACACCCCCGGGGCCGACGCTACCGCCGCTGCTGCCGCCGCCACAGCCACCCCCGCGGCCAACCAGGTGCTCACCCTAGCGTCCATCGCTGACGACCGCCAGGGCCTGACCGCCGCGACCAACGACCTACCCACCGCCAATCGCGAGCAACTACAAACCCCACTACTTACCATTCACCCGCTAACGCCGCCACAACAGCACTTCCGGGAGTTCCTCCAACCTGCTCCTCGAGCGTTGACTACGTCATCCCGTTGCGTGACGTCATCCCATTGCGTGACGTCATCGCGCAAAACTCCCCTGTCAACTGCTTCAATAACATTAAACCAGCAATGCTCTCATCCTCTCACCAGAGCAATGGAACTGATTGAAGTGCATGGACACTACACCAATTGCTTATTTGACTCTGGGTCAACTGACAGTTTTATCCAGCCAGATCTGGCCCTCCGTTGGGGACGACATTATCCCCACTACCCAGAGGATCTCATTAGCGACGAGGTCGCACTCGACTGGGATAAAGGGGTATTGCATCGCCACGCTGGAAGTACAGGGCGTGACGGTCACCCACTTCAAATTATTCGTCCTTCCCCAATTGTGCGCCCCAGTGTTGCTGGGATTAGACTTCCAGTGTCAGTTCCAAACGGTGTCCCTACACTTTGGGGGACCCCACACCCCCCTCTCGGTCTGCCATCGCCCCAGACCCGAAGCACCCGAGCAACCCGCCCCCATGCCCCGGGGCCAATCCTGCAGCCTTTCCACACTCCGGATTGCCCCGCCAGCACTCTTCGCAAACCTCACCCCTGGCTGGAAGCCTGTAGCCACCAAAAGTCGGCAATATAGTTACGAAAACAGGCAATTCATTAGGAGTGAGGTGCGTAGATTGCTGGATGAGGGCATCATCGAACCCAGTTCAAGCCCCTGGAGAGCCCAGGTGGTGGTTGTCAAGAATGGGGAAAAACTACGGATGGTGGTCGACTATAGCCAGACCATTAACCGCTTCACGCTCCTGGATGCGTACCCCCTGCCACGCATCACGGATGTGGTGAACCAGATCGGCCAGTACCGCATTTTCTCCACTATTGACCTACGTTCGGCCTACCACCAGCTCCCGATCCGCTGCGAGGACCGACCATTCACGGCCTTTGAAGCGAATGGGCGGCTATATCAATTTCTCAGGGTACCATTCGGGGTCACGAATGGTGTCGCAGTCTTCCAGCGGGAAATGGACAGGATGGTGGACCAGAACGGGCTAACCGCTACCTTCCCGTATCTGGACAATATCACCATCTGCGGCCACGACGTGCAGGACCACGACGCCAACCTAGACAAATTTCTTCAAACTGCCCGTCAGCTAAACCTGATTTACAATTTGGACAAGTGTGTCTTCCGGACCACACGACTCGCTATTCTAGGTTGTGTGGTGGAGAATGGGATAGTCATGCCAGATCCTGACTGCATGCGTCCCCTAATGGACTTACCCCCCCCCCCCCCCACACATAACCAGAAAGCTCTCAAACGTTGCCTGGGCCTTTTCTCGTATTACGCCCAATGGGTTCCAAACTACGCCGACAAGGCGCGTCCTCTTATCAAGACCACCTCTTTTCCCCTCTCGACCGAAGCCACAGCGGCTTTCGATCGAATCAAATCTGACATCGCTGCTGCGACGCTGCATGCGATTGATGAGTCTGTCCCGTTTCAAGTCGAGAGCGATGCATCCGACTTCGCCCTGGCAGCCACCTTGAACCAGGCCGGTCGGCCTGTAGCCTTCTTCTCCAGAACCCTCCAGGGTCTGGAGAGTAGACACTCCTCGATCGAGAAGGAGGCCCAGGCCATAGTTGAAGCGGTGTGTCGTTGGAGACATTACCTCGCTGGGAGGCGCTTTACACTGTTGACTGATCAACGCGCAGTCTCCTTCATGTTCAGCAACACCCAGCGTGGTAAGATAAAAAACGACAAAATCGCCAGATGGAGAATCGAACTCTCCACCTTTAACTATGACATCCTGTACCGGCCTGGTAAGCTCAACGACCCGCCTGACGTGCTCTCCAGGGGGACGTGCGCCAGCATACAGATGGACAGACTACGGAAACTCCATGAGGCGCTCTGTCATCCAGGGGTCACTAGGTTTGCTCACTTTGTCAAAGCGCGCAACTTACCCTACACAGTCGAGGAGATCCGCTCCATGACCCGAGCCTGTTCGGTGTGCGTTGAATGCAAGCCCCACTTCTTCCGTCCGGATAACTCCCACGTTATCAAAGCCACCCGCCCCTTCGAGCGTCTTAGCGTAGACTTTAAGGGGCCCCTACCGTCGACCAACCGTAATACCTACATCCTTATGGCCATCGACGAGTACTCCCGCTTCCCATTCACTGTGGCCTGCCCAGACACCACTGCCACCTCAGTGATACAGAGGTCAGGTTCAGAAACAGAGGGGGGGGGTCAATATTTAGAGTGGAGAGATGGCATGTGGCATTCGGCTTTTGGGCCCTTCTGTTCCGCACCGGGATTGGAGGGAGTGGGACAGAGTACTCCATGGTCACGCTTTTAAGGTTACACAGGAAGTCCAGGCCCAGCAACACAGGAGCACACAATCCTTCAGTACATACAGTCAGAACTTTCAAAATTCCCCACCCCCCCTTTTTACAGTTAGATGTACTACACAATACCCCTGGATCATCATAGAGGGAGAGTGCAAAGTTAGGAAAATATGATAGTCTGTCAGGTACATTTTTAAGTTGTACCACAGAGCCATCGCAGAGTTTATAAAGCTCTCCGTGGAGCCAGTGTCTACTAAGCAATCTGTCAAATGTCTGTTTACCCTCACCTCCATTGTTGAGTTATTCAATTGTTGGGGTATTGCCTGATCCAGGACGACCGATGCCAGTGCTCTGGAAGCCACGTTGCTCCCCATGCCAAAGTCAACTTTCCTCTTTGTCTGTGGGCAGACAAGATGGCATCGACCATGAGGCACGGCAAGATAACCACCATTGCTTCTCGTGATGGTTTACTTCCGGTGGCGGGTCTCACCATGAGGCGCAGCAAGATGCTGGCGGCGAGTGCGGGGAGAGGCTGAGGCTGGCACTTCAGGACTCGGGCACAGGTTGAACGTTAATTTGGGGGCCCTCTTTGGGTTCCCTTAGCCTTCGAGACCTTTACCCAGTGCCCTCGCTTACCGCATCCTGAGCACACAGCATCCTTCTTTTGGCATCTGGCACAGGGGGGCTGTGTCAGTCAACAGAAGTAGCATCCCTGATCATACATGGCTGCAGCATTCGGCGCTGGGGCTGGGGTGGGTCACCAGCGCCCCAATGACCTGGTCCTCTGAAAAGGCACCACTTTCACCCATGAGGTCATCAGCTTGTAATTGGTCCTGTTCGAGCATGTTCATCTGCTCCAGTGTGCTGGCCAAGTCTTTCTTCCCCAACTCTAGCAGTCGCTGCCTCATGTATCTTGACCTCACTCCTGCCACAAGGGTTTCCTGGATTTGTTCTTCCTCTCTCACCCGGGCTGTGACCACTTCATAGTGGCATTTTCTAGTCAGGGCCCACAGTTGAAGGACGTAATCGTCCAGTGACTCGCCCGGACACTGCTGATGTTGAGAGAGCCAGTACTTCACCAGGGCCTCATGTAGCGGGGGTTTAAGCTGTCTATGGCCAATTCATAAGTAGTACAGTCTCTGATGACAGTGAACACCTTGGGGCCGACTCAAGAGAGAAGAGCAGATCTCCAGAGACAATTGGAGTTGTAGACGTCTTGTAAGGCTGTCAGGTAGGACTGGAAGCAATCCAACCAGTAGGCGAATTCCTCTGGGGCCTCTGGGGACAGAGGGTCAACCTGGAGCATGCCTGGCTTCAACTGGGCTTCCATCCTGCTTCAAAATGAAGCTATTAAAATTGTAATGTGACTGATTGCACTCAGAGACCGTGAGGAGTACAAACACGATTTTAATAGCCTTCAATCGGTGGCTGGTAACCCTTGCGTGAATCTGAGGTAAGGTGGGAAGACCAGGGTTTATATTGTGATAGGTGAGGGTGGAGCCAAGGGAGGAGCCAGCCATCTGAACAATACATAGATAGTGAATTCCAGTTCACTGCACAGGGGTTGAATGCGAAAGGTGAAATGTTTAAATGGAACATTAGGGAAATGTCTTACTCAGAAAGTGGTGAAAGTGTGGAATGAGCTGCCAGTGGAAGAGGTAGATGTGCTTTTGATTTCAACATTTTTAAGATAAGTTTGGATAGGTTCATGGATGGAAGGAATATGCAGAGTTATGATCCAGATGCAAAGTGATGGGATAAATAGTTTGGTACAGACTAGATGGACCAAAGGATCTGCCTCTGTGCTGTAGTGTTGTAAAGTACCAACTTTTCAATCTTCCAGACCTCCAGAACTTCTCCTACCCTCAGCAAAGAGTTTCGAATGGCTGTCAAGGCTCCAATAATTTTCTTCCTGCCTTGCCACAATATTCTGTGTACACCTGGTCTGTTTTATCCACCTCATATAATCTAATTACACTGTCACCTCTTCATTACTGACACAAACTAGGCTATCTTTAGATACCTCCCTCACCTCCCACACCCGCTCCACGTACACAAAATATTCATCGAAGATCTTCCACATCTCCTCTAGCTTTATACATAAATTCCCGAGACCTATATTTTCCCTCATGACCCTTTTGTTCATAATACTTTTATAAAATCATTTTGGATTCTTCCTTGCCTGTCTGCCAAAGCCATCTCCAAAACTTTTTTAGCTTTCCTTATTTTCTTCGTCACTATGCCCCTACATTCCTTATGCTCTTGAAATGATTCCCTTGAACCTACCTGCCCTGTACCTGATATATGCCTTTTTCTTTCTTGTCTGTGCCTCTCAATCTCTTGTTCACCAGAGTTCTTTTACCTGGCCATTCTTGCCATTTCACTTACTGGGAACATATTTGTCATGGACCTTCCTTATCACACTCTTAAATGCACCCACTCCCTTTACCAATTTGACAGTTGTGGTTTTACTCTCCAACATTTACATCCAGTCAAGTATTGCTAAAAAATTGTTCTGCACCTATCCACATCCCAAGCTCATTTGCTTATCCACCAGGCTTTTTGTGTTAAAATAAACATGGGTTACCCGTCCTACCTCGCTGCTTGTCCTCCATCACCATATTCTGTTTCAACACACTTCCTTCACCTTCCTTTCTAATTGTAACCTTTTCAGTCCCACTCATTCCATCGGAACCTAGTCTCCTCCTAGTCTAGTTTAAAGCCTCCTGGGATGAATGTAGCAGCTTACTCCACCAGAAAATTGACATCCCCCTCCTCATTCCAGATGTAACCCATCTCTCTTATACAGGTCACTTCTCCCCAGATAGATCCCAATTATTCATTAATCTGAAACTGTCCTTCCTGCATCAACTTCTCAGCCATGTTTTCATGCATTCTATCCTCTTATTCTTATTCTCAGTAGCATGTGGCAGTGGTGGTAATGTAGAGATTACCACCTTGGAGGTCCTACTTTTTATTCATTGCCCTAACTCTCTGTATTTGTTTTGCAGGACCTCATCCCATTTCCTATTGGTAACAATTGTATGATGACTTAGGAATGCTATGCATTTGGCCTGAGGTCTGCCTGACCCAGACACCCACGTGGCAAAATTCCATCCACGTGTCTTAATCTTGGTCACAGAACCTTCTGCCAGTCCCTCTGAGCATCGAGTCCTTGTCGTATATTAAGTTTTGAGAAAACTCTGATGTCAACCAGACTTGCAATTTCTTGAAGCTACTTTTTAGGCTTAATCAAAATTGGGTGGAACTAAATAAATGGATTGTATTGTGATGCAAAAAAGATTCAAGACTTCCAAAGATCCCATTAGTAATGTTTGACTTGCTATCTGTCAGTTTAATGCAGGAAAGCTTGAAACCCTTGACAGAAAATGACCCAGACAGGTGAAAAATTATAAATATGAAAGATTTTGGCATTTATTATCTCTTTTTAATTCAATTAAGTATACCATTGTGGTTGTTTTTAGTTGTTTTTGTAACTTTTTTTAAATGAGGTACTTATATTCAGCTGCAACTCTAAATTCCAGCACATATGTGCAAGGATATCAGATTCAGCATATCTCGAAATTCATTGTTTTGCAACAGCATCACAGTGCGAACATCTTAAAAAAAACTTTACAAAATAAATAAGAAAAAGACAAAATAAGGCCGAGTCTGTGGTTCATTGGTCATTCAAGAATCTAATGGCAGAGGGGGAAAAGCTGAGTGCTCGTCATCAGGCTCCTACACTTGTTTCCCAATAGTAGCAGAGTGAAGAGGACATGGCGTGGGTGGTGGGATCCTCGAGGATAGAGGCTGATTTCTTAAGAGACTGCCTCTTGTAGATGTCCTCGATGGAGTGAAGTATGAAAGAATACATTTTATCAATATGATTAATAAAGGGATAATGGATTAGTTAAGATGCATAGCTGTCTGTGCAAATGTGGGAATAAAATTGCCTTCTTTAGATGGGAATATAATTGCCTCTTAACATCTGTGCCAAAGTGAGATAACTAAGTTCTCAAGTATGTCAATAAACCTTGAATTCAGGACACACTGACTTTCCCAGATCATTTCTTGACATTACAAGGTAACCTGTAATGGTAAACACAACAAGCAAGGGTGTGAAACTTGTGAGGGTCTCATGCAGACACCTGGCCAAATTGTGTTTAAATGAACAACAAACACTCTGATGCTTTGAGTGTTTGTGGCTCAGTGTAGACAACAAGTCACTCCTGCTAGTATTACAAAGTGTTAAATAAAAAAGTTGTTGTATGCTTAATTGGTTCTGTTGTGTTTTCTGCTGTTTGTTTTCTTACAGCATGGGTTGACTTTCACAGGAGACTGGTGCCTGTGATGTTTCAGGCTGAGTTAGAATCATATAATGCAGCACAGAAACAGGCCCTTCTTGTCCGTATAAAACTATTATTCTACCTAGTTTCACTTAGCTGCACCCTGACTATAGTCCCCCATATACCTCCCATCCATGCACTTGTCCAAATTCTTCTGAAAAATTAAAATTGAGCCCGCATTCACTATGTCAGCTGGCAGCTCTTTCCACAATCTGAGGAAGTTAAGGATCCAGTTCCAGAGGGGGATGCAGAGGCCCAGGGTTTGGAGCTTGTTGACCAGCACAGAGGGAATAATGGTGTTGAAGGCTGAGCTGTAGTTGGTGAAGAGCAGTCGTATGTATGAGTTTGCTGTTTTCGAGGTGATCTAGAGCTGAGTGGAGAGTCAATGATATTGCATCTGCTGTGGAGCAATTGTGATGGTAGGTGACTCGCAGTGGGTCCAGTCCATTACTTAGGCACATGTTAATTCTGGCCATGACCAGCCTCTCAAAGCATTTCATCAGTTTAGAAGTTAGTGCCACTGGGTGAGAGTCATTGGGGCAGCTCACTCTGCTCATCTTGGGCACCGGGATGATTGATGCCCTTTTGAAGCAGATGGGAACCCTCAACTGCAGTCATGAGAGACTGAAAATGTCGGTGAACACTCCAGCTTGTTGGTTGGCACAGATTTTCAGTTTTTTGCCAGGTACACAATCAGAGTCTGTCTCCTTGCGAAGGTCACCTTCTTGAATGATGCTCTGACGTCAGCCTCAGAGACAGATATCACAGGGTCCTCTGCCTGTGCAGGATTCTCATAGGCATGAGTTCTCTTTCTCAAAGCGGGCATCTCTTCTTGTAGAGATCTTTATCTCCAGTCTTAAATATCCTTGATCTCACCTTCAGCATATTGCGAAACTTCTGATTCATTCAAGGCATCTGGTTGAACAATATGTATGACAATAAACTCATTATCCTTTCTTGATGTTACAGTTGAACATATAGAAAAACGAAGAAAGCAGGATCAATCAGTTTAATTACTCTTTTCATGTTGAAATGGCTGCCCACAGTCATTTGTCTCTACTCTACCTGTGTGTGATTACACACAAGTTGTGATTCAAGCCAAGAGTTCTCCACTAATATAATTGCAGCACCGATCAGAGTCTAGCAGGTCAATCATATCCCAACTCCCCAATTTTTCTTGCCATCATGCTGTAACTCAGCTCCACAAACTTCCCACTGAAGGGCAGGAATCTGCAGGACAAGTATGAAGCACTTCAACTGGTGTCACATTTACTCCAGATCCAAGGTCATTCCAACCTCAAGCATTGAAGTGGCAGCCAACAAATGTATATGTACATATTCAGAGGCCAAATACCAAGTCATTCTTGATTCATTCACTGGAATATATAATAAACATCCCAAAATCAAAGTTCCTCCACCAACATCCTCTGTTGCACAACATCATTTCCCAAAGGCCCATGCAATTGCCAACAAATAGGAGCAGGAATTGGCTATCTGGCTCCTCCCTACAATGATCCTTGGTTGTCCATCACAGGCTTCATCTCCTCTTCTGTCAATTCCCCATAGCTGTCAATGCGCTGATCTTGGATCCAACCACTTCAATCCTCCAGGGTAGTGAATTCCAGACACCAACAGTTTTTATGGGCTTTAAAGGCCTTTAAAGTTTTTATTTTTTTTACATTTAGGCATACAGCACAGTAACAAGCCATTTTGGCCCAAGAGTCCGTGCTGCCCAATTTACACCTGATAAACCCTACACCCCTGGTTTGTTTCAAACAGTGGAAGGATACCAGAGGCATCGGGGAAAACTCATGCTGATACAGGAAGAACATACAAACTCCTTACAGACACCGTGGGATTTGAACCCCAGTTCCAATTGCTGGTCCTGTAAAGGTGATGCTTTAACCACTATGTCAACTGTACTGTAACTATAGAAATTGAAAAAAAAGGGCTCACTGTCCCCACCTGGTAGCAACCTCTCAGTAAAGAAAGGTAGCGATGACAAAGTTCAGCAGCACGGCCATTAGCCATTTGCATGTAAGTGCATTCAACAAACCCATCATTGAGCTCAAGGATTACAAGGCAGCCACAGTCCCATTCTCCTATGTGTTTCAGAGACATGGTCTACCTGCTGCAGAATTTTAAAGTAGTGGAGAGACACCACTGCAAATTCCTCTCCATTTATTGGTAAGAGAAGTGAAACCATGTCAGAATTGCTCCCACAGCAGCAACTCCAAAGTCAAGCTTGTAATTACACTCAGTCCAATTCAAAAGCCAGGCATTATTGTTGCCTGACATCCTGAGTCCCTCCAGCTTCTCGATCACTTATAGTTCTTGTGAAACAAAAAATGAAGGAATGAACTTTAAACTGGAGAGTCAGCTATGATCTTCTTGAAAGGTAGTGTCGGCCTATTCCTGCTTCTATTTTTCACATTAAAATATGATGGATGCAGAGAATTTGTTTGCCCGCTTTCCTCTATCAAGGATTTAAGCAGAGTGCAAAGTGTATGCTCATGTTACTGAATTGGGTGACCGGTATTATTTCTTTACTTGCTACTCTTTCAACACTAATATTAAACAAAGGTGACCTGATGGCGCCCAGCAAAATTCACATTCTTTGTCAAAGCCATTCATCGAATACACAAACACCAACCCTGAAAGGCTTCTTTGGAATTGCGGTAGAAAAAGTCAACAAGCTCCAGGAAACTGACTGATAATTTTCTCTTTTTCTCCCTGCCTTCCTTATCATCATCACCCATCTGAATGCCAGGTCACCTTGAATTTTTCTGCTGGAGGTCAACAGTGATCTGATAATTACAGCTCTCTGACTTGTTGTTTAAACAGATGCTCACATTTAATAGAAGAATGACCAACTCATCCTTCTCAATACTGAGTGATTACAAGAGAGAAAATGAGCACCCAGTTCCTGCTTTGTCAACTTTCCCAAAGCACACAGCAAAATAATCATTGATGAGAAGAATTAAGAAAATGGCTTTCTTACTAAAAATGTCCATATTGCATTGACTTCTCCTTTATCTTTACAAAATAACAGGAGCAAACCACATGGAACAGAAGAAATTCTGGATAACCATGCTGCTTTATTTTCTTCCCTCAGGCAAGTATCGGCTTGTACACAGTTTTTTTTAACATTTTCCACCCAGCTTTCTCAAGCAACCTTTTTGGTGTGAATGATCACAGGGGTGGGGGAAGGGGGGGGGGTCTTCAAGCTATTTAATCTGGGTCAAACAATATGTACTTTATTTTTTTTAGATGTCAACAGCATTTGCTGGAGCACCCACTAGGAGAAGGAAGCTTGCCTGTACTTTCTCTCTTCAACGACACATGCTGTAGCTTGCACTACCATTCCATTTTTTTTATTGGGTCACAGGATATGAATACTGCAGATAAAGCTGTCATTTACTGTTCATTCCTAACTGACTGAACCGTGTGGCCATTTCATAGGACATTTCGAAGTTAATTGCATTAATGGCACTGGAGGTACACTTCGGCCAGTCTGTGTATGGCAGATTTCTCTTTCTCAACGGCAACATTCAATCAGATATTTTATGACAATCCAGCAGTTACTATTTCAGCTTTAAAGTTCCCTCAACTGTTTGGAACTCTTGTCCCAGAACGATGGTACAGGTCTCTGAATGTTAGTGATTTAACCATGACAATATCATATATTATATTACACTTGAGAAAATTACTTACAATTTAAGAGATAAATATCATATATTTTGTGAAATATGGAGCCCATATTTACAAACTGTTGGTATTAAAATTTGAATGAATCTCAAACATACCCTTTCTCTTGTGGGTCTCTATGAATATATACACAAGTTCAAAGTATTGGAAAGTGAAGTGCTCCTGTTGTGGTTTTCTTGTCCCCTCTCTTTTCCTTTTTTTCTTAGTTTGTAGGGGGTTTGGGGAGGGGGTGGGGTGGATTTAGAGGAGGTTTTTCTTTCTTTTGTATTTTTTACTTTCTTTTTTTTATAAAATACCACATGTATTTGGATTAAGTTTGAAATATTGTGATATGTTTGTTACGTGATTAAAATATTAAGAAAAACAATATCACATGCAACAACCCCATGTTAACAGTATGTATCCAGGATTAAAACAAGAGTCGTTCAGGTCTCTGAAGCCCACATGTTATTCACAACTGAGCCACCAAATGAGTTAGCACAGCAATGTTTATTACAAAACTCAAAATGATACAAACTAGGAGATTCCTGCACCATGGCTTTCTCCCACGCACAACCAGTTTTCAATAATCCATAACTTTCCTTGTTTTAATGTTCTTTATTACAGATATAAAACTTATTTTGAGCAGATATTCTGTAAACTATTGTGAGTCATTGTATTGCTGAGTTCTGAAGACATGCTTCAGGTTTAAAAGAATTTATCAATGTTATTGAATTAACTCCAAACATTGTGCATGTATATACCCCTCATTATTTGCCTTTTTTGAATGTGGTTTATATTCCAAAGCCCAACCTAAGTTGGTTAGGCTCACTACAATAAGCAATAATGCCAACTTAGAGGCTCACTGAATGAGAAGAGTGATGTTCAGAACAATAGAGTGGACATTGAACAACCAGAGAGTACTTCATTTTAAGATTATCGTGTGTCCATGCCTTTTCAAAATCTTACTGATCAAGTTGCGCTTATAGTTTTGCTTTCATCTGTAATTAATGTAATTATTGCAAGTATAATTACCCACAATCCTGTTCGGCTCCGAATCATGGGTCCTCTAACGGCACCACCTACGGCTCCTAGAACGCTTCCACCAGCGTTGTCTCCGCTCCATCCTCAACATCCATTGGAGCGCTTTCATCCCTAACGTCGAAGTACTCGAGATGGCAGAGGTCGACAGCATCGAGTCCACGCTGCTGAAGATCCAGCTGCGCTGGATGGGTCACATCTCCAGAATGGAGAACCATCGCCTTCCCAAGATCGTGTTATATGGCGAGCTCTCCACTGGCCACCGTGACAGAGGTGCACCAAAGAAAAGGTACAAGGACTGCCTAAAGAAATCTCTTGGTGCCTGCCACATTGACCACCACCAGTGGGCTGATATCGCCTCAAACCATGCATCTTGGCGCCTCACAGTTCGGCGGGCAGCCACCTCCTTTGAAGAAGACCGCAGAGCCCACCTCACTGACAAAAGGCAAAGGAGGAAAAACCCAACACCCAACCCCAACCCACCAATTTTCCCCTGCAACCGCTGCAACCGTGTCTGCCTGTCCCGCATCGGACTTGTCAGCCACAAACGAGCCTGCAGCTGACGTGGACTTTTACCCCCTCCATAAATCTTCGTCGGCAAAGCCAAGCCAAAGAAGAAAAGAAAGAATTCTGTGAATAGATTGCAATTCTTATGGTGCCGCAGTATTCGTAAACATAAATCATCACTTGGCATTATTCATCACAATTGAAAGGATCCATGTCAACTGCAAGTTCAAATGTGTTTTTATGGAATTCAAAGTTACTAATGAAGGCAATAGCGTCAAGCATTTCCCTAACATCCTAATTTACAATTTATTATCTGACACCAACATATCAGACAGGCAGAATAACAGACTGAAAGTAGCTCAATAAAGTCTCAAAACAAAAGCAATGTGTTTTTTTTCTGTTTCTCCTTTACAATTGTTGTTAGGGAACCATTCACATCATGTCCTATAACCAGAAGCCTCTAATGCCAGCATCTACTGAAACTCCGTTATAAATCTCACCTCTAAAGTTACATATTAACATGTAAATATCACAGCATTTGCTGGATTTTCTCACCATGTCCAATTCCATATGGAACAAGGTGCAGTGACAAAGTTTGTTTTGGGTGCAATCCAGCTGGACATCCCATAAACCCCATATAAAGTACAAGAAGTAAGACAACACAGAAGAGCAGAATTACAGAGAACTATCAGTCAAATCAGAGAAAAGGCAACATAATTTTGCACGTACAGGGTTCATTCAGGAGTCTGATAAAGGCAAGAAAGAAACTGTCCTCAGATCTGGTGGTGCATGATCTTACAATCCTGAATTTTCTTCCCAATGGGATGAGCAAGAAGAGAGTGCAGCCAGGGAGGGATGAGTCTTTTTTTTTTAATGGCTGCTTTTCCAAGGCATTGGAAAGTATAGATGGAGTCAAAGAAAGGGAGAGGAGTTTGTGTGATGGTCTGATCACAACCCTCTGCAGTTTCTTGCAGTTTTGGAAGAAACAGTTCACATATCACACAGTAATACACCCGAACAGGATACTTTCAATATTGCCTTTGTAGAATTTGTTAAAGGAACACAGGTAATGTGGCTAATTTCATCAGGCTTTTAAAGAAGTAAAGGTGCTGGTGCCCTCTTTGGCCTTCATATGAACATGGGTAGACCAGGACAGGTAATTATGGTTGTTTACTCTGAGCAACTCATAGATGTCTTCTACAGCCATTCTCAACAGGTCCTCTATATCCTCCTGGGGGCCATACCACATTTAAGTAAAAGCCTAATTTTCTTTTCACTTCACATAAATATATTTTTTTTATGAGGTTGGTAGGAGAGAAGTACAGAATAAATCTAAACTTGACTGAATCACAGGGAAGGTGACCCCAAAACATGAAAGTTTGCAGACGCTGTGATTGTAGTAAAAGCACACCAAAATGCCGTCTTTTCAGCATCGATGGGAGACAAAGATATATTCACAAAGTTTTGGGCCTGAGCTCTTCTTCAAGGATCAGAATCAGGAAATCTCAGAAAAGCTCAGAATTCAGACAATGCTGGCTGGGGGAGGAATCTAGATCAACAAATGTGTTAATTGGATATGATAAGGGAAGAGGTAAGAATTTATCATGTTTATGCGAAATGAGATGGAAGGAAGAGAAAGAGCTCAGGGAAGGTGAAGGGGGAAGAAGTAAGGGGAAGGGTTTAATGAAAGCCAGAGAAGTCAAAATTAATACCATCCAGGTGGAGGGTGCCCAGTCAGAAGATGAGGTGTCATTCCTCCTATTTGCAAGTGGTCTCAGATTGGCAAAGTATGAGACCACGCAGAGACATGACACAAGGGAATGGGATGGGGAAATGAAATGGGTGGCCACTGGGAGATCCACGGTATTGCAGAGGAAAAAGCCGAGGTGCTCAACAAACCATTCTCCCAGACTGCTCCAATCTAGAGGAGACCACAAACTTTGGCCCATAACTTTGAGCAGAGTCCTAAAGGTGCCATAGCCAAAAAAAGGATGAGAGAGTCTGGTTGACAACTTCCACCTCAGCACCGTTAATGCAGACCAGAAAGAGAGCTCCACTCCTCTTCACCATTAATGCGGACCGGAAAGAGAGCTCCAACCCTCTTCTGGAAGTTGAAATCTGAGTATGCAAAATTTAGAATCATTATCAAAAAACATTCAGGATGTGAAGGGGAGAACTTTTGGGGGGTAGTGAATAGTGAGTGATTTTGAATAATCTTCTGGAACACATTGCTTCATAGGGTGGTGGAGTCGGATTCATAATTAGGTTAAGAAAGGTATTGGATAGATTTGAAAAGTAAGTGATGGTGACTGTCAACTTGACAGCACAGACATGACGGGCCAAGAAGTCTACATGATGCTGAATGATTCTATGTTTCTGTGCATGCAGGAGGACAAAATTATCTTCTCCTGACTCCAGACTGCAACTGCAGGCAGATGCTGAACACTGCTCTATATCTGCCCTTCTGTTTTCCCTCCTTCCCTTGGGATTTGGCTCCTACAGATCACTAGCACTCTATGACTTCAGGAAGCTAACAAATTTGATATATCCTGCTTTCACTCCCTTGGTTTAAGCAGTATGTGCTGTCTGTAAACCATTCCCCATTTCAGACATGGTCCACCTTCAATCCCCCAATGTCTAAAAGCTGTTAACATCCGTGGGATTTATTTGGAAGTTATTGAAGAATAAAAACAGACTGTCCTCCATGTTTACTTCAGAAGGAATTCTGATCGCCAAAACAAACTGTGACAATGTTCCTATGTCTAAGAATGAACCAAAACTTCCCTCCAAATTGTTAGCGAGGTTCCCCTTGCAGGTCAATGGATTCTTGATGTCTGTATTATTGAGACTTCACCCAAACACAAACAGTGCCTTTGTTTTCCTCACCTCGCCTATCCACTGCTATTTATAACATAATTTTCAAAACTCTCTGTTCTGCTAAAAGATTGCATTCATTCTTCACAAAACCTAATTGACCAGCTGAACGTTTCTGCCATTCTCTGAAAATATTTCATTTGATTTGTGATTTTTTTTTGTCTTCCCTCATTTTTTAGATTTATATATAATTTTGATCCAATTTTAAATTTCCCTTTACTACGCATTACAGCAGGAGGCCATTTAGCCCTCGAGTCCATGAGAGTATTAGCAGAATAATACCATGCCCCATCTCTTTATTTCTCTGCACTCTGGTAACTTAGATTCTTTCACATATGCCCCTAAATTCCCATTGATTCGTTTCTCACATGCCCACATGTCTTTGAGACACAGGAAGAAACCAGGGCATTTGGGAAAACTCATGCCGTGACAAGGTGCAGTGAACTGGGATTGACTGGCGGTGTGTTATGTTGATGGCTGGCTCCACGCCCATCTGCTCACTTTTAACCCTGGTATCCTGCCTAAACTCAGAGCCCTTCCGAAGACTACTGTGAAGCCCTACCCATAGTTATAAACAAATAAAAGTTTTTATTCTCCCTCCAGTCGTGAGAGCTTTTATTCACGCTACAATTTTATTAGCTTATTCCCTAGAAGATGGAAGTGCTGCTCAAGCCAGGTATACTGCTGATAGACTCTCTGTCCCCCGACGCAGCTGAGGAGTTCACGTACTGGCTAGACTGCTTCCAGGCCTACCTAAGTGCAACCAGAGATGTCTTCCAAACCGATGTCCACACTTGTTTTGAGGGTAGGAGCAAAATGGTATGCAGACATCAGGAACTCCGCAACATATGATGCTGTCATTGAGGCATTGAAGGCTTGGTACCTGTAGTAGCAAAATGAGGTCCTAGTGAAGCACTGACTCGCTCTACGTTGCCAATGACCAGGAGAGACCATCGATGACTACCTGCTGGATCTGTGGACACTTGCCAAGAAGTGCAGGTACAAAGCGACTATGGGTCACATCCGTGAGGAAGAACAAATCCAGGACATTCTAGTCGCAGGGGTCCACTCAAGGTACATGAGTCGGGAAAGAAGAACCTGGCTAGTCATTTGAACTGGACTAGTTCAAGAATGACAACCACGAACCCAGTGAGCCCGCTCACCCAGGTGACGCCTTCCAAGAACTGGCTGCTCCCGCTACCCCAGTCCTAACGGCTGCCACTTCCCTTGCTAGGGAATGCTTTTTCTATGGCAAGAGCCAGCATCCTTGATCTCATTGCCTGGCTAAAGACTCAGTGTATCCCAGCTGTGGCAAGAAAGGGCATCATTGGGTGAGGGTTTGCCACGTAAAGGGAAGCCCAGAGTAGTCTGTGGCCTGCACCACTCCCGGATCCGATTCCTGCCCCAAGCCATCTTCCCCGAATTCACCTGAGCCCAGTTGTTGCGCTACATGCCGACGGGGGGATGGCAGAGGCAGTGAGGAAACAGCGCAAAAAGGCTTGGCGACCATCTTGCTGCAACTCAAATTCAAACTCGGCGCCATCATCGTTGGAGGAGGAAGGAGGGCAGCCAACTTGCCACACCACAGGTCAACTCCATCTTACTCACATGGGGGAACCCAGGATGGTGGGGGCCACTCGAGTGAGGAGTATGGAGTCTCCAGCATCCTGGGCTCAATGGTCCAAGATCAGGACAGACCTCACAAGCTCAGCAACTCCATAGTGACTGTAAAGGTAAATGGACATTCCATTTAATGCTTAATCGACACGGGCTCTACTGAAAGCTTCGTGGACTCATGAACTGTGCAAGAGTACAAACTAAAGACATATCCTTCTAATTATCACACATTCCTTGCATCTCATTTTCATTCTATGCGTGTTTAACAACATTGTATAATAAATCTGTTATTTGAAGGAGGGGAATTCTGTAAATTTCACCTGTATATACTTGATGAATAGTGTGTTACAGTGTTGTTGGGTCTGGACTTCCTGTGTCACCTTAAAAGCGTGACCTTGGAGTATTCTGGTCCCCTCCTCCCGTAACGGTTCGGAACGGAGGGTCCCTAAAATCAGAACCCACATGCAGCCTCTCCACACTTAATAGCAACCCCACCTCTCTTCCCGAATCTGTCCTCAGACTGCAAACCTATTGCTACCAAGAGCAGGAGGTACAGCACAGCAGACCGAGATTTCATAAAGTCTGAGACACAACGTCTGCTCAACAAAGGTATCATCAAACCTAGCACCAGCCCATGGAGAGTGCAAGTGGTAGTGATAAAAGGGGAAAGTAAGAACAGGCTAGTAATTGACTATAGTTGAACTATTAGTCAGTACACACTCCTGGACACATACCCCCTCTCTCGAATTTCGCACATGGTGAATGATATTGCGCAGTATCAGGTCTATTTGACCATTGACTTGAAAGCTGCTTATCACCAGCTGGCAATCCATTCCGAGGACCACCCATTTACAGCATTTGAGGTTCACAGTTGTCTCTATCAATTCCAGAGTGTCCCTTTCAGTATTACTAATGGGGTTTCTATCTTCCAGAGGCAGATAGACAGAATGGTGTATGAGTATGGGTTGAAAGCTACCTTCCCCTACCTCAATAATGTCATCATCTGTGGCCACTCCTTGGAAGACCATGATGCCAACCTCTAGAGTTTTCTCCACGTGGTGAAAGCCCTGAACCTCACTTATAACTCTGACAAGTGCATGTCCAGGAGTAAACGGTTGGCTATCCTTGGCTACGTGGTGGAGAATGGCATCATTGGCCCCGATCCCAATAGCATGTACCCCCGGTTAGAGCTCCCCATCCCAGGACCACAATGGCTTTGAGGAGATGCTTGGGTATTCCAGTGGTTCCTGATACGCTGATAAGGTTCACCCTCTCTTAAAAGCCACTAACTTCCCCCTCTTGGCTGAAGCCAAAATGGCTTTTAAATACCTCTGAAATCATATTGTGAAGGCCACCAAGCATGCGGTGGACAAGAATGCACCTTTCCAAGTGGAAAGCAACACTTTGGATGTCGCCCTGGTCACTACCCTCAACCAGATGGGCAGGCCAGTTGCATTTTTTTTCTCCAGACATTACAAGGCCATGAGCTCTAGAGCTGATCTGTGGAAAAAGAGGCTGAAGCCATTGTAGAATCTGTAAGGCATTGGAGACACTACCTGGCTGGTAGGAAATTTACACTCCTCCCTGACAAGCTCCCAGTCACATTCATGTTCAATAATGTCAAGAGGGGAAAAATCAAGAATGACAAGATTGCTAGGTGGAGGATTGAACTCTCCTCCTACAATTATAACATTGCCTATCAGCCAGGAGCCCTTAATGACCCCCCAGATGCCTTATCCAGAGGAAGTTGTGCCTTTGCACACACTGGTCAACTGTGGCCTCTGCATAATGAGCTCTGCCATCCAGGGGTTAACCTCATGGCTCATTTTGTCAAGGTGCACAATGTGCCCTACTCCATGGAAGACACCAAGGAAATGACCAGGTCTTGCCAAGTCTGCACGGAGTGCAAGCTGTACTTCTACCACCCAGCAAAGGTGCACCTGATTAAGTCATCCAGGCCCTTCAAACAGCTCAGTGTTAATTTTAAGGGACCTCTCCCCTCCACGAACGGGAACACTTTCTTTCAGGTACTGATGGTAGTGATCAGCCATGATCTGTAAAATGGCGGTGCTGGCTCAACGGGCCGAAGGGCCTACTCCAGCTCCTATTGTCTATTGTCTTTATTGTTGATCAGTACTCCCACTTCCCTTTCGCTATCTCATGTCCAGATATATCCACTTCGTGGCCCTAGATTCCATTTTCATCCTGTTTGGGTATCCCAGCTGTATTCATAGCAACCGGGGCTCATCCTTTATGAGTGATGAGCTACATCAGTACCTGCTGGTGAGGTACTGATGTAGCCACAGAGCTCATTCTCGCCACCCCCAGTCAGGGCTTTAGGGGATCTGGTTCAGGAGGAAAGTGCATCTCCCTCCATCAATAAGCCAGAGACCCAGCCCACCTTTCCTCCATCACAAGGAGACCAGGAGACCCAAGGAATCCAAGGCCCCCCCCAGGATCTCCAGACCCCCGGACCACTTAAATCTGTAAATTTGTAAATAACTGTATATTTTTCTTTTTTTTTATGAACCCATGTTCTCTGTCTTCATTCACAGACCCTAAATTCTACAGGAAGGGGTGAATACAGTGAACTGTAGTGTGTTGTGCTGATGGCTGGCTCCACCCCCATCTGCTCACATAAAATCCTGGTTTCCCGCCTAAATCCAGAATCCTTCCAAAGACCTCTGTGAAGCTCTATCCATAGTTATAAGCTAATAAAAGCATTTGTTCTCCCTCCAGTTGTGAGAGCGTTTATTCGCACAGCACAGAGTGACCAAGCAAACTTCACATCGTCAGGATTGAGCCCAAGTCTATGGAGCTGTGACGCATCAGGAGGGCCATGGGCTCCTCCTCTCATAGCATAGACAGCTGATCAGAGCCAATCTGGAAAGCCATTCTGCAGATGATAGGTGCATAAGAGTAACCTTAGAGACAGCAATGTTTCTTCCCTCTTCACATAGAAGGGTGTAGTCTTTGCTTGGTAACTCACTGTGGTAATTCAGCAAGGAGCAATGTTCCACCAGATAGAATCCTTTTAGTGTCAATTTGCAATTAAAAGCTTTTTGAACAACTCAATGGTGTGGATCATGCTCAACTCTCACCCTTCCTTGTATTTGTCCCCAGAACGACCCCACACATCCGCACAGACCAGTAACAAGCTCATACATCTAATTGCTGCAGTAAGCTGATGGGAGTGCTAGTTGAGAAAGTGGTCAAGGCTTGTTAAGTCTGTAGGAACTGTAAATAGGTGATGAATGAGGAAAGAGAAGAAGAGGGAGAGATAAACAATTAACAGAACTAGTGTGGTGAGATGCAATTCATGGAGAAACAATACTCTGGAGATGCCAGACATCTGTAATAAAAGCTTGTCAAGCAGCATCCAGAGAAACAAAGTTACATTGACAGGTTACTGGTCTTTCATGAAACTGGCTGGTTTTCTGAAATTGTTGAATGCAAATCTAAGCCTCAGGGATTACAAAGTGACATCTAAAGATGAAATACTTCAAGCTTCTTTTTTGTACATTATAATAGGTTCAAGGGTAAAAGGTGTGAGAGGAAGTAATTGGAAAATTAAAATGATCGGTCACTGGTAGCTTGGGATCAACCCTGTGGACAGAGGGAGGTGGCTTGCAAAGGGGTCATGCAACCTGCATTTTATTTCTCTAATGTAGATTAGTAAGTTATTGGCATCAAACTAGGCTTTAAATCACAAGATAGCTATCATACTAGACATTAGCAATTGCTTTTAATTCAATCTCCCATGAATCAATACCACTTTTTCTGATACATATACATGACTATGCCCAATGATCTACAAGTACTTTAATTAGACTGGAGCTGTCCTTTTCAAAACTGCCATTCTGTGCCTGATGGTTTTGAATGCAAATCAAGAGGGTTTGCAAAGTATTGGTGTGCTGCCAATGCTTTCAGAACTGATGACCTGACTGTGTCAAAGTGGTCAGGTCACTGATTAGAGGGGATGTAATGGTAACATGCGACCATCTGACAGTTATCAAATTGACGCACCAAATGCACCAGGACAGACAACCATTTAATTGGATGTCGCAGCCTTCAGCAACAGTTGCTATTTCAGTTTTTGTGTTCCTGTGTGGAGATGGAAGGATTTCCAGTTTCATGTTAAAAAGCCATCAGAGGAATGCTGGCAGAGTCACACATCGAATCGCAGGAGACATTTTAACCAAATAATAAGTGCTGTATTGGCCATGGCTTAATATATTCAGTCATAACGAACAGCCACCTCCTGTACAGGAAGAATACAGTAGGCATTTGACAGCAATATTAGCTACCATTGTGAAATATTACATGATATGTTGGATACAGTGTCTGATTCAGACATGAAGATTCTCAGCCCATCATGTAGCATTTAAAAGAAGTAAAGGGTAACTAAGGTTTTGGGCCTGAGCCCTTCGTCAAGGTATGAGCAAAAAGCAGGCAGGCCCCTGAATAAAAGAGTGGGGGGAGAAGAAGAGAGGAGGGAGGAATGGGCAGGGAGAGGAGTATATGGTAACAAGTAAGAGGTCAGAGGTGGATATAGGTGAGAGGGTAGAAGGGAAAAACATTGAAGTGATGGGGAGGAGGTAGCTCAGAATGTAGAGGAAATAGAAAGGGATAGAGAGCTGAAGGAAAGGAGACAGAGGGATAGAGAAAGAGAGAGAGAGTCAGGGGAAGGGTTTAACAGAAACTAGGTTCATCTGGATGGAGAATGCCCAGACGGAATATTAGGTGTTGTTCCTCCAATTTGCAGATAGCCCTGGTTTGGTAGTGCATGAGGCATTAATGGTTTGCCTTTAATTCTCTTTGTGAAATTTGCTATTTGCCTTGATAATTGGCCTGTCAAAGGCAGAAGAATAGAAGAGAGAAAACTTGCCTCTCTTTTGCATCTGTTAATACTTTCATTCTAGTTTAATTTCAATGTTTCAGAAAATGTGATGGATAGCTTCAAAGCTAAAAGTGAGAAAACAAACTATGATTTAATCAGATATCATGTATGGAGAGAAAATCATTAACTAACATGTACTGAGAACTGGAACAGATTGGTGAAGAGGGACTGAGGGACTGAGCAAAGCAGAGTGTTCCCAGATCTGCCAATTATTAAGGAAAGCCCTTTGAGTTTTGCCAATGTTTGAGGACTCACACAAGGCCAAAAGGTTATTAGGATATAGTTACAATATAGCAGGGTGTTCCATAGGTAAATTCCCAAAGTAACGTAGCTGAATGAAATAATTTCCATTTTGTGCAGAAACCTGAATGCTATTCAAGGCTTCACAAGAAAAGCTGACTGCACTTAAGTCACCCATATTCTCTGTCATGATACCCTCTTGAAATCAACCTCACCTCTTCTTATCCTACCTAAACAATGGCCATTTATCTGCATACTGGACAACCAGGTTTCTCTTTCTGCCAGTCTTGGCAGAAAATAGACTGCTTGTATTTAAGACACTTGGGAGTAAAAATAGCTCAGCCTTTATTGAGGCTAACATCTGTTTCCAATTCATTGTCTGCCCACAACCTTCTCAAGCTCTTGAATTTTTTTTAAACTGTAGCACAACTGAAGTCATAATACATTTGCTTGGCTAAACTCCATCTGCTCTTCCATACTGAATGAGTTGCTGGTTTTAAAAATAAAAGCACAATATTGAAGGAAAGGTAGGTCCAGCCTTCTTTTGAGAAGTTTGCTTTCCTAGTCATGAGCACCATTGATAGCAGTGTAAAAAGTGCCTTTTGCCAGCCACGTACTGGTATAGAAGATGAAACTCTTCCCATTTGACTTTTATTTGCATTGAATTAATTCTATTCCACTTTGTATTAGCATTCTCTCCTCTAAGCTTCAATATTGTTTAACTTCCAAGGAAGTTCAATTAGGCACACTCCCTTTTCCATCAGGCAAATGGGACATATTTTGATGCTTTCAGTTTTGATATTCCTTTATGCAAAACATCGGAGCTTCAGTTTCTAGGCCCAGAATTTCCAATGAAGTACTTTTACAGACAGATTCACAGTAAGGCAAGTCAAAACTTATTCTCCTCCATATCTCGTCAACAGACATTTTTCATTCTGAGCTCTTTTGCCGAATCATGGTTTCAAAACCAGACATGACTCCCATGTCTAAAATGGATTTCTCCCTCATCTCACACTCTTCCTCCTTTCCCCTGGACCTCCCATCACCCATGGCCCCTCCCCTTTAAATTGTGACCTACTTGTGTTCTTGTAGAGCTCGTCGAAAGAACTAAAGACTTGTTAATCCAAACCAAGGCTTTTATTAGCAAAAGACAGGAGCTCTTCACAGGTGGCCGACCAGTCCGGAATGATCCGACCTGGCTAGGGACACAACCCTTTAAGGCCCAGACAATAGGCGTGGCTTAGCTCTCAGCCAATCGCTGTAAGCACAGTCTAGATACAGTAACTATATACACTATGTACATTGGTGATGTACTATCACAGTTCTCAAGTGGAGGAAAGGCCTCATGCATGCAGTACATGCAAGGCCTGTTCTATTGCACACTTCCTTTGCAATTGGGATTTGGTCTGGGGGCCCATGAAGGAAACATATATCAGTCTTCCACCATTCATCACCATTAAAAGTATTGGCACTGAACAACTTCCTGGACAATGGACAGCTGATAGAAATGACAGTTCAGTACAGATGTATAAATGTTGTTCTAGGGATGGAGAAGATTAAGAAAAAAGAATTGCCTTTTTTTTCCAAATAGTTGGAGATATATTCCCATCATATAAAATCGTAAGAGGCCAAGATGGGATGAAAAATGGGTATCTGTTGTTTTCAGCATCCATTAGGGGCTGTCACGCAACATGCTGGATGTCTGGGATGCTTAACATTTGAGATAAGGTGAGGTGAGAGTTTATTGTCAGATACACAAGCACAATGTACAGGCGCACTGAAATTCTTCCTCGCTGCAGCAACGGAGGTATGTAAGACACACCAACAAAAATAAAATATTCTAAATAAAAGTCAATTGTAACCATTTTGTTTGTAAAGAGCAACCACAAGTACTTGTCACTTAATCAAAATGTAAAGATGAATATCCTGCTTGACCTGCTGAGAACTTTCAACATTTTATAAATCAATTCGTTGTTGACGAGACATGAAATTGATCCAGATGTTAACTTCCGAATGAGAATTAAATTGCTTTCTATTATTAAAACGTAATATTGAATGAACTGAGACAAAGGGGTTTCATAGCTTTGAATCTGCTGCTCAAAAGATCAGTTCAGCAGTTTCTCTCTTGTTCTGACCTCCAAAAATTTGGGAAGCCGTTTTAATACTGGAAAATCTGTGCACATTTTGCATTTGAATTCCCAATATATTCCCAGCAGATAATTCAGTTATAAACAGAAAATTCATTAACAGCACTCTAAATATTAAGATGCAATGAATAAAGACTAACTAGGTCAAAATTACTGTTTTGGTGTTGTAAATAGATTTAAACTTTGGTGTTTTAAGCAGAATTGCTTTTATTCCTGTCATATACAAATTGTTTTTACACAATGAATCAATTACTGTAATTACTATGTAAGTAATCTAGCTTTCAACAACAGGTTAAGTAAGGACACTGAAATGGGTTTTCAAAGAATATGCTAGGAAACCTGGGTGAATGCTCAGCATCTTGAGGTTTTAGTAGCTTTATTCTCCTTGTTCAGGCAGTTTTTCACTCAAATTCAGAGAAACAATGAGTTAGAGAGAAAATACATTTGTTTTAACCATTTTTTTGCAGCACATAACAAGCTAATAGAAACCCAAATTCAGAAAGCAACATTCTTTTTCTCCCCCAAGGACAGTAAAAGACATCCAATCTGAGAATGGACTAGACTATTTTTCAAGTCCCCTCAGTGCCAGCCTAAAAGCAACGGTTGAGTAATATACCGAGGTAAATATGGTAGTTAATATATGCCTCCGCTCCCTTCAGATGAACAACCTAAGGAATCTTCATCAGGCACTATGGTCTAAGCAATGGCAACCAATGAACGATTACAAAAACATAAAAATACCAGGAGGAGCAGTAGCTTTGTATACTCAACTGTTTGTTAAATAAAACACATTGATATTCATTCCAATTCATATTCCTACATATTCTATTGTAATATTGTATATTATATATTACACACCCTTAAATATATGAATCAAATTATTGCAAAAATCAAATTGTTGGAAAAACTTAGTGATTAATGGCCTCTTTAGGGGGAAAGGAATTATTGACACCCATAAGTCGTAGGAGTACAAACAGGCTATTCATTCCATCAAGTCTGCCCTACCATTTAATCATAAGATAATCCATTTTCCCACTCAGCACTACTGCTCATCCTTCTCCCCATAACCTTTGATGCCCTGGCTAATCAAAAACCTATCAATCTCTGCCTTAAATGGACCCAATGACCTGGCCTCCACAATGGCCTGTGGCAACAAATTCCATAGATTTACCATCCTCTGGTGAAGAAATTCCTCCACATCTCTGTTCCATTCAGACATTCTTCAATTCTGAAGTTGGGCCCTTTTGTCCAAGACTTTCCCTCCATGAGAAACAACTCTGTCCACACCTTCCAACATTCTAAATGTTTCAATGAGATTCCCCTCTCATTCTCCCAAATTCCAATGAGTACAGTGTAAGAGCTGTCAAATACTCTTCATATCATAACCCTTTCATTCCCAGAACCTCTTCTGAACCCTCTCAAACGTCACCACTTCCTTCTTAAATGAGGAGCCCAAAACTGCTCACAATACTCTGTGAGGTCTCACCTGTGCCTTATAAAGCCTCAACATCACATTCCTGCTCTTGTATTCTATTCCTCTTGAAATTAATGACAGCATTACATTAGCCTTCTTCACCACTGGCTCAACCTGCAATTTACCTTCAGGCTATCCTGCACGAGAATTCCCAAGTCCCTTTGCATCTGGGCATTTTTAATTTTCTTCCCATTAAAAAAAAATTCTGCCTGTTTATTTCTTCTACCAAAGTATATGATCGTACACTTTCTCACATTTTATTTCATTTGCCACTTCTTTGTCTACTCTCCTAATCTGTCTGCAGGCTTCCTGTTTCCTAAACATTACCTGCTCCTCTGTATCATCTGCAAACTTGGCCACAAAGCAATTCATTCCACAATTCCAAATCATTAATATATAACACAAAAGAAAGTGGCCCCAACATCAATCCCTGTGGAACACCACCAGCAACTGGTAGCCCATCTAGAATATCAACTCTGTATTCCAACTCTCTGTTTCTTGCCAATCACCCAATGCTCTACCCACGCAGGTATGTTTCCTGTTATACCACAGGTTCTTGCTAAGTAGTCTCATGTGCAGCAGGTTGTCAAAGGCCTACTGAAAATCTAAATACACATCATCCTTTATTTAGTCTGCTGGTCACTTCAAATAATTCCAATACATTTGTCAAGCACATTTTTTCCTTAAAGAAACAATGCAGGCTTTGGCTTATCATGTCATGTGCCTCCAAGAACTCTGTAACCTCATTCTTGACAATCAACTCCAACATCTTCCCAACCATAACTTTCTTTCTGCTGCCTCCATCGCTTCTTGAATAGTGGGATGACATTTGTGATTTTCCAGTCCTCCAGGACCATACTAGAATCTATGAATTCCTGAAAGATCATTACCAATGCCTCCACAATCTCTACAACTACTTCTTTTAGAGTCAGAATGTGAAATCCATCTTGTCCAGGAGACTTATAGACCCTTAGACCTTTCAGCTATCGGAACAACTTCTCCCTTGAAATAGTAACTCCAAATCCTTCATCATCTTGCAATGCTAATAATGTATTCCACAGTTAAGACAGATACAAAATATTTATTTTCTGTAGTTCCTTGCCATCGCCTTATCTCCCATTGTTATATCTCCATCTTCATTTTCTAATGGTCCTATTTCTACTCTCACCTCTCTTATGCTGTTTATGTACTTAAAGAAGCTTTTTGTATCCTCTTTGATATTATTTGCCAGCCTACTTTCACACTTCATCTTTTCCCTCCTTATGAGTTTTTTTAGTTACCTTCTGTAAGTTTTTGAAGACTTCCCAATCCTCTATCTTCCCCTAATTTTTGTTTCCTTGTATGCTGTTTCTTTTGCTTTTACATTCTTGATGCCCACAGCTCTGATACATTTCTATTTAAGTATTTCCTCTTCCTTTTGTATGCACTTATCCTGCACCTTCCTCATGTCTTGCAGAAACTCCATCCATTGCTGCTTTGCCATCTTCCCTACAGTAGCCCTCATTCCAATTTACTTTGGCCAATTCCTCTGTCATGCCACTGTAATTTCCTTTAATCCACTGAAAAACTGGCACTTCTGACTTTATTTACTTGGTGTTAAATCTCAAATTGAACTCAGTCATATTGTGATCACTGTCCCTCTAATGGTTCCTTTACTCCAACATCTCTGGTGCATTAGACAACACCCAATCCATTACAACTGTCCCCCTACTTGTCTGGATTCCTCCCCCACCCAGCATTGTCTGAATTCTGAGACTTGCTGAGATTCCCTGCTTCTGGCTCATTCTGCTCATTCCTTGAAGAGGGGCTCAGGCCTGAAACATTGGCAATATATCTTTGGATACTGAAAAGACCAACTAATTTCCTCCAGCATTTCAGTGTTTTTACTATTTTCATGAACAAGCTATTCTAAAAGGTCACCTCGTAGGCTTTCTAGAAATTCCTTCCCTTGAGATCCGTCCCAACCTCATTTTTCCTATCTATTTGCATATTAAGATCTCCCATGACTACCATCACGTTGCCCTTCTAACATAGCTTTTCTCTTTGCTGTTGTAATTTGTTGTCCACATCCCGGTTACTGTTAGGAGGTCTGTATGTAACAGCCAACAATTACTTTTTGCCCTTCCCATTTCTTAACTCAACCCACAAAAATTCTATATCTTCTGATCATATATCACCATTTTCTAATGATTTAATGTTATTCCGTACTAACAGAGCCACACCACCCCCTCTGCTTACCTGCCTATCCCTTCATCCTTGAACATTAAGCACCTACTGACATCCATCCTTTAACTCTGACTCTGTGATGGCTACAATATCATGCCCGTCAATCTGCAGCAGAATTACAAGGTGATCTACTTTGTTTCTTATGCTGCATGCATTTAAATACAAAACGTTCAGCATTTTATTTGCTACTTTTGACTCTATGTCCCTGTGGCATTGCAACTCATTCCAATTGCAATTTTGCCCTATTTGTCAGTCCTTCCATGCAAACCCCCTACAAGCTGCTGTCCCTACTTGTGCTCCAACTGCCTCTTCCTCTGCTTTTTCATTTTGGTTCCCATTCCCCAAGTATCCCCACCCCCAACAGCATTAGCAAACCTCCCTGCCAAGATATTGGTTCCCCTTGAGTTTAGGTGCAATTTGACCCACTTGCGCAGGTCACCCCTTCCCCACAAATTTTTGAAATTATCCAAGAACCTGCACCATCTCTTCAGCCACACATTTGTCTGCACTACTTTCCTGTTCTCCCCTTTCCTGGAAATAATCCAGAGATTGCCACTTTGGAGATTCTGCTCTTCAGCCTCTTTCTTAACTGCCTAAATTTATTTTGAAGGATCTCCACCCCATTCTTGCCTATGTCATTAGTACCAATATGCAGCACAACCTCCGGTTGCTCACCCTTCCCCTTAAGAATATTCTGCACCTGTTCGGAGATATCCTGGAACCAAGCACCCAAGAGGCAACACATTATTCTGGAGTCTCTTCTGCAATTGCAGAATCTCCTATCTGTTCTCCTGACTATTGTTCCTTCTTTTTATTAGCTATAGCTAATTAGCTAATGGAGAAATTTAAACAAGCATTTACCTCACCTGCTAATTTTTTTTTAAATTCTTGTTCACAGTCCTGTTCTTGCTGTCCCTGATGAGATCCATGAAGTGCTCCGTTTTAAACTCTTCTTCCCAACCTGAGTGCAGCTTGCTCTGTGAATCGATTGTTCCACCGCTGATGGAGAGTTGTAATAGTCAATATAAAGCAGAAAGGGGAAGAGACTGTGTATAGATCATCAAATCACTGATCAATGGCCTATTATTCTAAAGTATATCTCAGATAAGATCCACTTTTATCAACAAGTGTTGGATATTGTCCTACTGGTCTGGACAACATTGAGATATAGGAGCATGAATCCTAAGTGAGGCAACATCTATATTATGATGCTCTCTACACCACACTGCTGATTACTTTAGATAGGCCAACTTGACTAATTGCAAGCCAGAGCAGAGGAGTGGTAGAAATTGGTTATCTTTTTCCAAAGAAACAGTACTGATACTCAGACTTTAATAGCCTCAATCTCTGCTGTATGTTTCATGATTTCATGGCTGAAATGAAAACTGCTGATGTGAAACTTACAGAATATAATCACAACTATGTCCAGTGGCTGTTCAAGCTACTTTATCAAATTCAGTTGTTCCAGTCATTACCATAAGTGACCTGAAAGAAAATGGCACCCAAGAAGGAAGAAGTAAAAACAACGGGAAAAAAAAGAAGAAAAGATGCCAGAAGAGAAAGGAAAAGGCCTTACCCGCATGAAGAAGGGAGCCGTTATGGAGAAGAGAGCCCATTCTCCGAGGTTGGTGACGACCTTGCAGTCACGACCCCTCGACCGCTGGTCTGCAAAAATGGCTCTCTGAGCCAAACAAAAGTGTGCAACTGTGCACTAGATTGGAAAATGTGGAAGAATGAGAAACGGCTGTAGTAATGGAAGTGAATGACTTAAGAAGAAAATTGGAAGAAAGTGATAAAAATGTTAAAGAGTCACAAGAGTT
Organism: Narcine bancroftii; assembly: GCF_036971445.1. Taxonomy (NCBI): domain Eukaryota; kingdom Metazoa; phylum Chordata; class Chondrichthyes; order Torpediniformes; family Narcinidae; genus Narcine; species Narcine bancroftii. The sequence goes on from NC_091469.1 coordinate 49,909,904, forward strand.
GTTAGCTCAGAAAATTGATATGATGGAAAATTATAGTAGGCGAAACAACATAAAAATAGTGGGCCTAAAGGAAGATGAAGAAGGCACAGATATGAAGGAATTTATAAAAGAATGGATTCCAAAGGTCCTGGGAATGACAGAAATACAGGAAGGAATGGAAATAGAAAGGGCACACAGAACACTAGCTCTGAAACCACAGACACATCAAAAACTAAGATCCGTTTTAGTAAAATTTTTGAGATATACGATAAGAGAAAATATACTGGAGCAGGCAAGGAATAAAATTAGAGAAGACAATAAAACATTGGAATACAAGGGTCAAAAAATATTTTTTTACCCAGACACAAGTTTTGAACTCTTAAAGAAGAGAAAGGCGTTTAATACAGCAAAATCGATCCTATGGAAAAAAAGGTTATAAATTTATGATAAGACATCCAGCTGTGCTTAAAATATTTATCCCTGGGGAGCAAAACAGACTGTTCTCAGATCTGAAGGAAGCATGAGAATTTGCAGAATGCCTGCAGGACAGAAGGAGAGATGAAGAGATGTAACAAGAATGAAGAACAGCAATAAAATACATATAAAGATGTAAAAATAATGTATATGTAAGAACTAAAGAAGGGAAAGAGAAGGGAAGAAAGGAAGTAAAGGGGAAAAAAGAGGGTGAGCTTTGTTATATGTGTAAAAAAGTCTTTTTGGTGGGGGGGTTGGATAGGAGAGAATAACCGTCACTGCGAAATCAGTTGGTGCTTGCGAGCAGGTTCGCAATCCAAATGGAGAGGGGAGTTGTGGTTGCCCAGCAAGGGATAAGGGGCAACTTAGAGAGGGGGGGAACATTTGGGGCTAAGGGAATGATGGATGTGGTAGTTGTTGAAGTATTTTATGTTTTAAATCTGTTGTCATACATTGAGTTTAAAAAGGGAAAACTGAGAGATGAAAATGGGGAAAAGGGGGATGGTGGTGGTGAGGAAGCAGAAATGAGGTGTAAACAGGGTATGAGATGGCCATGTTGAATTATATTACAATAAATATTAATGGAATACATAACCAAATTAAACAGAAGAGGCTATTAAATTTACTGAAGAAAGAAAAAAATAGACATAGAATTTGTGCAGGAAACGCATCTAACTGAAGTGGAACATAATAAATTAAAGAGAGACTGGGTAGGGCACATAGCGGCAGCATCATATAATTCAAAAGCTAGAGGTGTAGCTATATTATTTAATAAAAATGTACCAATCAAAATAAAGGAGGAAATAATAGATCCAGCAGGGAGGTATGTAATGATAAAGTGTTAGATATATTCAGATTTTGGAATTTGCTCAATATATATCTGCACCTAATGAAAAGGATCAAAAGTTTATGCAAGATATTTTTTTGAAGATTGTAGATACACAGGGGAATATATTGATAGGAGGGGATTTTAACCTTAATTTGGATCCAATGTTGGATAAAACTGGACAAAAGTCTAGCAAAAAGAATAAAGTGGCCAAATTTATGGTTAAATCAATGCAGGAAATTAAACTTATGGATATATGGAGGAGGCAGCACTCAAGGGAGTAGGCATAAAACATACTCAAGGATTGATATGTTTTTGTTGTCAGCCCATATTCAAGGGAGAGTTAGGAAAACTGAATATAAAACGATTGCTATCTGATCATTCACCTCTGTTATTAGCAATAGAACTGGAGGACATCCCACCAAGAACATATAGATGGAGGTTAAACTCCATGCTACTTCAAAGGCAGGAATTTAGAGAGTTTATTGAATGCCAAATTAAAATGTACTTTGAAATAAATACGGAATCAGTGAAAGACAAATTTATATTATGGGATGCAATGAAAGCCTTCATTAGAGGGCAGATAATGAGTTATTTAACTAAGATGAAAAAGGACTACAATCAGGAAATAGAACAGTTGGAAAGGGAGATACTAAGTAGAGAAAAATAACTAGCAACAAGGGATGATATAACAAAAAGAAGAGAATTGACGGACCAAAAAAAATATGAAACATTACAAATGTACAAGGTGGAGAAGAACATAATGGAAATAAAGCAAAACTATTATGAACTAGGAGAAAAAACACACAAAACATTAGCCTGGCAATTTAAAACAGAACAAGCTAAAGGAACTGTATTGGCATCAAGGAAAAAGGACAAACAAATTACATATAATCCAATGGAGATTAATGAGAACTTTAAGGAATTTTATGAACATTGATACCAAACTGAGAACGAGGGGAAAGATAATAAAATAGAAGAGTTTTTAGCTAAAATTGAACTGCCAAAATTGTAAGAGGAACAAAACAAACTGATAAAACCATTTGAAATAGAGGAAGTACAGGATATATTATAAAAGCTGCTGAACAATAAAACGCCTGGAGAGGATGGATTCCCAATAGAATTCTATGAAACATTTAAAGAGTTATTAATTCCTCCTCTCCTTGAAGTAATGAACCAGATAGGAGAAACACAAAACTTGCTAGATTCATGTAAGATAACAATAATTACAGTAGTACAAAAGACGGGGAAGGATCCACTAACACCAGCATCAAATAGACCAATATCTCTACTTTATTCAGATTATAAGGTAATAGCAAAATTATTAGTAAACAGATTGGTCGACTGTATACCAAAAATAGTAAAACAAGATCAAACTGGATTTATTAAGAAAAGACGAACAGCGGATAATGTCTGTACATTTATTAATGTATTTCATGCAGTTCAAGGAAATAAGAAGCCAACAGTAGCTGTTACTTTAGATGCAGAAAAAGCCTTTGACAGGGTAGAATGGAATTATTTATTTAAAGTACTACAGAGGTTCAATCTACCAGAAAAATATATTAATTGGATTAAAGCATTATATAATGGACCATTGGCGAAGGTAACAGTAAATGGATATGTATCGAACCAATTTAAATTAAGTAGATCAACTAGGCAGGGATGTCCATTATCTCTCTCACTATTAGCTCTAGCAATAGAACCATTGGCAGAACTGATAAGAACAGAAAATAAAATAAAAAGGATAAAAATAAAGAAGGAGTATAAAATCAGTTTATTTGCAGATGACATCATAGTATACTTAACAGAATGAGAAATATCAATAAAAGAACTAAATAAGAAATTGAAGGAATGTGGAGAAATATCGGGGTACAAGATCAATGCAAATAAAAGTGAAGTGATGCTAATGAGCAATGCGGATTATACAGAATTTAAAAAAGAATCACCATTTAAATGGCAAACACAAGCAATCGATACCTAGGTATTAGGTTAGATAATAATTTAAGCCACTTGTACAAATTAAATTATCAGCCACTAATAAAGAAATTGCAGGAAAACTTAGAACATTGGAAAGAATTACTGCTAACATTGATAGGGAGAGAAAATTGCATTAAAATGAATGTCTTCCCAAGGATACAATATTTATTTCAATCATTACCAATTCCCTTAACAGAGAAATTCTTCAATGAACTAAAGAGAATAATAAGGACATTTTTATGGAAAGGGGGTAAACCGAGGATAGCGTTAGATAAATTAACAGAGAGGTACAACCGAGGTGGTTTGCAGTTACCAAGCTTAAAAAATTATTATAGAGCAGCACAATTAAGGTATTTATTGGATTTTTATCAGACAAGGGAAAAACAGATTGGACTAAGATAGAGCTAGATAAAATAGGGGAGAAGGTACCGGAACATACACTTTATAAGTGTATACTAATTAGTATGAAGATCTAAATCAGGAATTAAATAAAATCACAACAAGCAACATACCAAAAAATCCATTGATCTTTCTTCTAAGTAATATAAGAAGTAAAGAATTAGGCCTCAAACTGGATGAAGCGCCAAAAAGTTTTATTATGATAGCCTTAGCTGTAGCAAAAAATGTATAATGTCAACTTGGAAATCAGAAGAGAGCCTGAGAGTACAGCAATGGTACATGGAAATGAATAAATGTATTCCATTGGAAAAAAAATAACATATAATTAAAAAAATGAAGTCACATTATTTGAACAAATTTGGGAACCATACATGGAACATAACAGAGAGGGCTTACCTCGGACCTCCACCCCCTAAAATGATAAGAAGACAAAACGACTTGATCCAGTGTGTAAAAGTAGATGAGACATTTTTCTTGTTTATTTTTCACTCTGTGATGACATTGTTTAATGGTTTTATTGTATTGTATATGTTGAATGTTTATTGGTTTTGGAGGGGGGTGGGAAGGTAGGGGAAAAAAAGGGGAGAAAATGCCACTGTGGAAGAAATGTTTATATGTATTTTGGTTGATGTGGTTCACAGTGAGAAAAAATTTAAAAAAGAAACTCGTAAGTCTGCAGTCACTGTGATTGGATTAAAAACACCAAAATGCTAGAGGAACTCAGCAAGTCGGCTGCAGGACCTGCTGAGTTCCTCCAGCCTTTTTGTGTTTTTACTGCACGGATTGGCATTTTCACCCTAGACCAATCCGTCTGAAGGCTGATGAACTAACATATGGAAGGACACCGTTTGGCATGATTCATTCAACTGTGCTTAATTGTAAAGGTGATTCTAGGTACTAAGATGACACTAAGTTCATCCTCACAATTAATGGGTAATATGAAATATAAACTGCATGCTTCACAAGTTTTCTTATTTAACTAAACAAATTAATATCTAACATTTTGCATATGTGATATTGGAATATCAGCAAAACTACAGATATATTAATTACAAATTCTGTCTTTCTCTGTAGCTTTTCTCTTTCAGAACGCCTTTCTCCTAGTGTGCCTATATTTCTTGGCATTTCTTTCATCCAGTCACAGAAACACACATCAAAGTACATTGCAACACAATGACTAGGAAGTATTTTCTCATTATCTAGATGGGCTAACAAAGTACTTTTTGTTTGGTCAATGGGGAAGCCAACTTTTATTCAACACAACCACTTCTCACCTTTGTCTTTTTTTTTAAAAAAACATATCTTTAATCAATAAACTATTTTTTTCAGGGAAATGGCCAAAATATTCTTTTTTTTTAAACACATATCCACATTAGCAGAGCAAAGTGATTACAAAGAAGAGCTATTTTTAAGAACGCCACATGAGAAAAATGTTCACTTTCAAAAGTTGAGCTCACTCAGATTATCCACATTGACCTCAAAAGCAATTTTAACAGGATTGTGCCCAAGTGATGGAACTTGCAACAGCTTGGCACCAAACTATTGTGACCAGCAGACAGTATAAGTGGAGAAAATGCCATGGCATTGCGTCATAATTTTCCAGAGTCCCAACTGTTATTGCTGAGGGATTCATTTCCTTCCTGTGCTCACAAAATTCTCTTCTAAACTCAATTAAAAGACTGTGAAGATCTAAGCAAAAAAGGATGCAATTTCTAAAGCAATTCTTGTTATGAACCTTGCAGACATGAATGCAATTGGCTTTATTTTACTTTTTGATTTCTTTACTAAAATATGAGCAGCTATTTTATTTTCATTCTTTCCACAATACAAATTTATTTAGTAAAAATGTCAAAATGTATCAGAGCCAAAAACAAAAAAAGAATAATTGCAAATCATTTCAAAAATAGATCACACAATGCATATTCACTAGATTTTGGAATAAGTTATCTAATTATGATCAGTAACAAAAATAATTACTAAAAAGCCAGCAGGACAGCAGAGCATTCTAATTAATCAATCTGGGTGTGCTCTGTGATTCCAAGTCACTGGTGGAGAAAAGTGACATATTCTTAGAGAACCAATTCCATTGGCTTGTTACCCCAGCAACTAAACGTGACATCCAAGTATAACCGTTTCTTCCCCATACAGGATAATGCTACATGTGCTGATTTATGACTGGGGTAGTCTGCTGAAGTGTCACACTTGTTTACTCTCCTCACATCTCCCAGTGCACTTGACCTCAATCATAAACTCCATTATGGAGCTATAAACTCCTGTTGTTCATTAGACGTTAATCTTGCCACCCAGGGTTACCTTACTTTTAATATTGCTCGCCCTCTTCTGGATCTGCCAGCAACAAGCTTTGGTATTTTAATTTTGTTAATGTTCAAATGCAGTACCTAATGCATCAATTTCAATAAATATAGACAAACTAAGTTGTCCTAAAATATAGGCTCTATACTAATTAGTATGATAGGCAAAGTGGTTTATTCGAATAGAGTTGCAACATATTTGTAGGGAATACTGAGTCCACACATCTAAAGTTACTTTCTTTTTTACACAAAAGGCTCTGACAATACTCTGAATCCATTCCACCAGATTGCAGTCAACGTTACTGAAACTCTTCATAGTTCTGTCTGACAATTTGAAGACATCTGCTTGTATTTGGACGTGACCAATATTTGTTAATGTCCATAAGACATTTAATAAGATGCTATATCAAAAGTTATCATGGCAAATAAGAGCTCATGATGTAAGAGAAAACTAGTGGCATGATCAAAAGATAATCCCATGTCCAAATGTTACCCCCAAAAGCTATGAGAGTAGGCATAAGTTGATCTTTTCCTGGTTAACAGTAGGCAACATGTGGTGTTCCACAGAAACAGTTCCTGGGCTTCAGTGTTTTACAACTGATATAAAGAACTTGAATGAAGGCACTGAAGGAAATATTATTCAATTTTCTGGAGACAAAAAGGAAGTCGTGAAGAAGATACAAGGAGGCTACAAAGGGATATGGATAAGTTCAGAAAATGGGCAAAAATCTGGCAAATGGAAGCTTTATGTGGGAAAGGTCTGTTTTGACAGGAAAAATGGAATGGAAGCATATTGTCAAAATGGTGAGAAATTACAGAGTTGTGAGAAGCAGATGGATCCTCGTGTCCTAGCATATAGTTTGCAACAGGTTAACATGCAATGCTGCATGTAATTAGGAAAGCTAACAAAATGGTGCCATTTATTGCTTGGGGACTTGAATACAGGCTGCAAGGAGATCTTGCTTCTAATAAGTAGGGCCACATTTGGAATTCTGTGTATAGTGCAGATATATTAAATGTGAAGGATGATAATATGTTAAAAGATGTTCAGAAAGAGTTTACTGGGATGGGGAACGGGAGGGTTGACTTAGAAGGAAAGGAAAGTTATGCTGTATCCGCTGGAGTTAAGGTGAGTGAAAGGGGATTTGATTGAAATGTATCCTGAGGGGTCTTGACAAGGTGTATATAGAGACGATATCTCCTCTTGTGATAAAATCTGGAACTAGTAGTCACAATTTAAAATAAGGGATTGACTATTTAATACAGAGATGAAATCATTTTTTTCTCAGGTGGTCACAAATCCATGGAATTATCTAATTATCAAAGAGCAGTTGTAGCAGAGTTTTTTGGATTTTTTTAAGTAGAGGTAGGTAAATTCTTGACAAGGTGCTAGTCTACTGTTGTTATTTGAGAACTTACCATTCAGATTATAATTTGATCAGGCAACATTTTATTGAATGGCAGAATTGAGTGGCCAATTGGCCTCTCCTGCTCCTACTACAAATTGTCTGCCTTGTGATATTCCTCCTTATACACACTATCAATGACTCCAAAGACTGAGTGAGGAACAATAGGCTTTAATACACATTAGATTTCAGCGGGCCCATCTCCATGAGTTCGAACGAATGGAAGGTCGACCTATATGGCCAGGTCACAGGGGGAGGGGTTACAGGGGATTGAGTCATCAGTGGGCGGGCCAGCCACTTATACACAGAACCATAGAACAGTATACGCATATCTTGACTCTACCATCAGTTGGAATGCTCATAAGGTTCACTTGTTCCTTCATTTATAAATCTTATTGAATGGAGACTGCAGAAAACTTATAGTGGACTCAGCTGTTTTAATTTCCTGCTGACAAAAAGTATCCTGCAATTGCTCTGTCAGTTCACTAAAATGTTGTTCACTGAAATGTGGTTCATTCAGTCAGGAACTTTTCAAGTTTGTGAAAATTTCCCATTTGTTTTCTACCAGAGAGACCAAAATTTCAATTACTTAATAACTGAAGATAGTTGCATTTTCTAGATTTAACTCATTCAGATTAAAGATTATATGAGAACAGGCAGTGTCGTGCAGTGAGAAAGGAGAAATATGGCATCCATAAAAATTGACTCAGTTTTGAAGTGAAGTTCAAAAAGAAGTGTCAAAAGTGGTTTTCTGCTTCAGGGTCAATTCCTTGTGGTGCTCAGATGTGGCGATCCTGTCTCATGTCTACTCCTCTCATCTGGAACATCTGGTGCTGAAGAGCTGACCAATAAATTTACGTCTGTTGTCCACATTGCAGTCTATATCCCTCCACAGGTGGACATTAAGCTAGGACTGGAAGATCTACAGGCAATGATCAACAAACATCATACAGAGTATCCCAATGCCTTCTCACTCATTTCTGGGGACTTTAACCAGGCCAGTTTCAAGAAGGTGGTCCCACCCAACTACTACCAACAAGTCTCCTCCAACTCCAGGGTATTGCACACACTCAACCACTGCTACTCTACCAGCAAGAATGCCTTCCACTCCATTTCCTTTTTCTGGTTCACGTTAAGGCTCAGGTTGTTGTTCTTGCACCATTTTTATGAGTTGCCCATCCCTTCCTCTCTGTAAACCAACTCATCATTGATGCTGATGAAGCCGACAACTTTAAAAAAATATTTTATTTTTGTTTTTATTCCATAAATATACATAGAAAAACTCTCCAATATTAACTATATATATTAAACTTTTTCCTTAGGAAAAAAACAAAACAACCCCTCCCCCCTCTCTTTCACAATATAAATCCACACACCATCAGGGCTCACAATTATGTTGATCATCAAAATTTGTATGAGGAAGTCACTTGTATTTATACTATAGCAGCATTTATTATTATCCTTTTTAATATTATAGTTATAATTATAATTGGGCTGCTATATGATCCCAATATGGCTGACATATCTTAAAAAATTATATCACATTTGTTCTTTAAGTTATATGTAATTTTTTTCCAGGTATGCAATTATTCATCTCAGCAGTCCACCATGCTATATATGTAGAGGGGAGCTAGATTTCCAAGTAATCTGTATCTTGCAATAATCTGTATCTTGCATTTATAATTGATGTCATGCTATCCAAACACCAATCAGACCAATATCTTTCCATTATTGCAACACCTAGATCCGACTTCCATCTCTCTCAATCTCTGTAAACCTGGTTTCACACTATCATTCTGGAGAGCATAATACATCTTAATTATAAATTTACATGTTCTATTTCACCAATTTCAATTGGAGCTAAATTTTGCCCCCATCTTTCTCTTAGGAACTATCTTAGCTGGAGAAAACAAAATAAAGTCCCATTAGCAGCTTCAAATTTATTTTTTAATTGATCAGAAGACATGAGATCCATCCACATAATAGTCATCAATATATTTTATTCCTTTATCATACCATAAATTCAATATGTTGTTACCCAGATTCATATGTATTAATATTGGGTTATCCATCTTTTTTGTTATTTAGCTTAACATTCCACTTATAAATAAAGTCCTTCACTGTTTCTTCTTCTATTGAATTCAATCCCATTCTGATCCAAGATGGGGGCCAGGTCCTCTTCAAAAAAAAATAATGAAAATCTTGCTTGTGCTGATAAATAATATTTCTTAAAGGGTAGAAGTCTAAATCTTCCCAACTTATAATCCCATGTTAGATTTTCTAATGAAATTCTTGGCACTTTTCTTATTCCATATTAATTTTCTTATGTAATTATTCAACAATTTAAATAAATTTTTAGATAATACAATAGGCAATGATTGAAAAATTAACTGTAATTCTGGCATCACCTTCATTTTAATACAATTTACACTTCTCACTAGAATAATCATCTGGTCTTTCTATTTCTGTAAATTAAATTTATACAAGTTCTGTAAATAATTATCTGTCATTGTTCCTAAATATTTGATTCTATCTGTTTTCCATTTAAATTTACTACCTTTTTGATATCTTTCATGATCAAAATTTTTCAATGGCATTATCTCACTCTTGTCCATATTTATTTTATAACCTGATATTCTTCCACATTTTTCTAATATTGTTTGTAATTTTATCAAGGATTCAGCTGGGTCAGATACATATCATAACACATCATCAGCAAATAAAATAAATTTGTGTTCTTCCTCTCCAACTTTGAAGCCCTTAATGTCCAGATCTCTCCTTCTAATCTCCACCAGTAGTTCAATAGCTAGGAATAAAAAGTACTGGGGACAGAGGACACCCCTATCTATTCAATCTACTCAAGGGAAACCCAGTGATATCTGATTATTAGTCATAATTTTGTCTTGTGTTTTATGTTAAAGAGTTTTTATCCAGTAATACATTTTTCTAATGTTTTAAATAAGAAAGACAATTGCTTAACTGTTTTTTTCTGTATCTAAGGAGATGGTTATACTTGGATTCAACTTTGATTTTGCTAAATATATATTACATAAAATAGTGTACTTAATCTATTTGAAGAATGTCTTCCTTTGACAAATCCCACCTGATCTGTATTCTGGTAGATATTGTCCCAGACTATTAGCTAATGCCTTTGCCAATATTTTATAATCAGCTTTAAGGACTGATATAGTTCTATATGATTAAGTTTTTAATGGGTCTCTACCTTTCTTCGGTAGCTCTGTAATTATAGCAGTTGAAAACGATTCCAGGTGGGTTTGGGTTTCCAGCAACCTGTCCAATAAATTCATCATAAGAGGTATCGATAAATCTTTAAATCATCTGTAGAACTTGTGTGGAAACCCATCCTCCCCCAGAGATTTGTTAAATTGTAGTACCCAAGGCTTTCTTGGTTTCTTCTCTTGTGAAAGAGGCATCTAAATCAACTCATTCTCTATCTTCTAATTTTGAAAATTCAACATTTGTTAAAAATTCATCCATCTAATTTTCATCTCCTAATAATTCTGATTATTATAGTATCATATAAAATTCTCTAAAATATTATTTATTTATTTTTATTATATGTCATAATATCAACCTCTGTTTTATTGTATTTATCATTCTGGATGACTCCTCTGCCTTTAACTATCAAGTTAAAACTTTATTCTCCCATTCTCCTAATCATAATATTTTGTTTGGGTTTAATATATTTTTTCCATTCTATACATTTGTAATGTGTTATATTTAATTTTTTTGTTCTCTAACAGTCTACATTTTTCTTGTGACCTTGTTCTCTGACATTTTTTTTCCAATTTCGTTATATCATTTTCTAGACTATCCAACTCTGCAGCATATTCTCTCAAGATTTTTTCGTATAAGAAATAATTTCTTCTCTTGGATAAGTTTTAGCGTATCCCATTTTAAAAAGCTATTACCAGTAGAAGAAAGGTTAGTTTCTCAGAAGAGTTCTATATGTCTCTTAATAAACTCACAAAAGTCCTTCCTTTTCAATAGTGTGGCATTGAGACATCATCTATACACACTTTTCCATTATTGCAATAGTTAAAGCTAATAGTGAATGATCTGATAAACGTCTCACCAAATATTCCATCTCTAACCATTCTACTTTTTAACTGGGCAGACATTTAAAACAAATCAGTCTTTGTAGGTGAGTCATGTACCTTTGATTAGAATGAATAGTCTCTTTCTACAGGGTTAAGCTGCCTCCATATATCAATCAAATTTAAATCCTTCATAAATGATAGTGCCATTTTTGCAGCTTTTGCCCTTGTTACTGTTCTGGCTGATTTATCCAGTATTGGATCTAAACAGAAATTGAAGTCTCCTCAGACCAGTATATTTTGTCTTCCCTCTGCTGTTTTTAAAAATATATCCCTCATAAAGGCTTCATTGCCATAATTTGGTGCAAAGATGTTCATAAATGTATATGATTCTGCATAAATTTCACAATGTGCCATTACAAATCTTCCAGCTTGGTCATTCGGTGTCACTTCTAATTTTATTAGTACATTATTGTTATTAGAATCGCTACTCCTCTTGCCTTTGAGCCAAATGTAGATGATATTACTTGTCCCACCCATCCTCTTTTTTATTTAGTGTATTCTGATTTGGTAACATACATTTCAGGTAGAAAGACAATATTTGCCTTTAATTTTTTTTAGATGTGCCAAGACCCACCTCCTTTTCACCACCCCATTTATCCCATTAAAATTAAGAATAATAAATTTTAACATTCTGTCCATATTGATTTTTTAAATAAATATTGTTTAACAATAAAACCTTTTCAGTTGTTTAAATAATATTGATCATTCCCCTTAAAAAAGACATAAAATGTCCCTGCCTTGACAGTGATGTAAACAGGTGTTACAGCCATTATGAGCCCAGAGGACCCCAAAACCCAGCAGCAATAGATATTCACCAAGACAAATGGCTACTTAAACAAAAGTTGTTTTTAATTATCTTTAAACATGATAACAGGATCAAACTTTAACTTATCTCTGTTGACTTACTTAACCTAACTTAACACCCTTCTAATTCTATGCACATGTGTGTGTACATTCAGAAAAGTTCTTTGGTTCACAGTCCAATCTCACTTCTCATTCCTCAAAGTTCACTGGTTGCAGGCAATTCTTATACTGTGCACAGAATTTAACATTTATGTATTTCACCAGGCTTTTGGTGATTGAAAGATAAATGGTTACTGCTCAGGAAGGTTCTTGTCAGTTTTCAGAGAGAGATTTGTTATTCCAAGACATCCACAACTGATGTAATTCCCTCAGTCACTTCAGTGTCTTGCTGATGAAACTTACCCCCTCAGGGTTCTCCAGATAATAACCTATTTCACCACAGAGTTCCTTCTTGTTTCTCTTATTCCAAGTGAAACATTAGACAATCAGTGCTCTCCTCTTGCATGAACCACAAGGGCTTTCACCAGGCCATCTTAAAAAATGGGCTTGCCAGCTTGTCCTGTTCCAGTCCCAGCTGCTGTTGCTGGCTGTAACACTGAACAAGTGATCTCTGTGTGTGTCTCTCTCTCACTGTCTCTCTCTAAGAGAAAGCCTGTTTGACACTCTCTGCTTGAAAAACCACATGACCCTCTTACAACAGCAAGCTCTCTTCCAGACAGCATCGCCTCCGACATGCTCTTTCATCTGTTGCCTTTTGCAAACAACAATCCATTAGTGATGTCTCTTGAGCACTCTTCAAAAGCTCTTGCAAAAGCTCTGGAGCCAATACGTCTACCATGGAGCAGAGCTCCAATATTTAAAATAAGATCTGTTTTAAAGTGTTTGTATGTGACCTACTTGAACAGACCTTTCCCATTTTATCTCCCAAAAACACATCTATATATATTTATATACTCTGTCACACATTAAACCCTGAAAGTCCGCGAAAAAACCCCATGGGATCTCTTGAGGAAGAAAAACCCTTCCCTCTTGCACCATCTTTTATAGATACTCCTCTCCAGGCCCCATTCTTCATCTTCGGATGGAGTCTCCATCTTGCTACTACTTTTCCCAAGTTTACTCTCTTTTCTAAGCTCTCCATCAACATTTCAATAAAATTTACTTTTCAACAATAAATACGATATTTTTAAAAAAAATACAACTTTTACTTAGTCCCCTTATAATCATTCATCACAGTCTTCCTCTTTGGCATCCTTAGTATTTTCATAAACCTCGCAGGAAGTCTTCTGCCTCGTTCTTAGTCTTGAAAAATCATTCATTACCTTCTCTTACTTTGATCCTCAGAGTCGTGGGGTATGTCATTGAATATTTCTTGTTTTTAGAATGCAGTTGTCCTTTTACGTCATTGAATTTCTTCCTTTGCTTAATCAAAGTAGGACTAAAATCTTGGAAAAATAGCACTTTTTCAGAGTCAATCTTGAGCGGACCATTATTTTGCTTAGAGCACACATGTCAAACTCTGGCCCGCGGGCCAAATTTGGCCTGCGATATAATTATATCTGGCCCACAAGATCATTTCAAAAATGTATTAGAGGTGGCCCGCTGGCCGCCGCGCCAGTATAGAGCATGCACAGCTAATACTATAAATCCCAGAATGCATTGGCGTCAGCCCGCTAATCGCCCCCACCTCCTCTGTTTACGTTGCAGGGTCTCACCGTGGACTCTGGTTTTGGGGCCTGGCCGGTGTCAGGGGAAGCCAAGGCCGCTTCCCAGCGCCCGGAACCGGAGGCCTCGGGCCTGACCTCGCCAGGACCGTTGCCCACTCCCCCTCCCTGCCACAGGCCGACCCGCGACTCACGGTGACGGGGCCGCTGATCAGCCGAGACGCCGCCCTGCAGCGAGAGCCGATGCCCCCACACTGTCGTTGTCCAACCCGATTGCCCGCAAACCCCACCCTCCCGCACACAGGCCTGAGTAAGGATTATGAACTTTAATCTCAGGATAAAACGATCTTCCAATAGTTTCATGTCACAGTGATAAATATATTCCTGGTTAAAAATGGTCCTGCACCTGGATACAAGCTCATTAGGTATAAAACTTGAAAAGTGTGTAAATCAAAGGATATCTGTACCAATGGAAAAAGGGCATGGAAAATAACCCTGCTAGAGTTCATGCCCACAATCAGTCACCCATTTGATTGTTTCAGGAATCATGTTATTCTCCCACATTCTCAATAGCCCTCAGATTTTACTATTCGACAGCACACTAGCAACATTTGACAAATCCTCTATAGAGAAATATTATTTATTGAATATTTTATTTCTCATTTGTTAATGCTTCTGGAAAGAGTTTATCCAAAACTATTATTAAACATTTATTTTAATAAGAAAAAGTTTAACATTACATATGTTGAAAGAAGAGAAAACATGCAGATGTTGTTGAAAATTTTCAATAAATATTTAGTTCGGCCCTCGACTTAGTCCAAGTTTTTAATTTTGGCCCTCCGTGAATTTGAGTTTGACACCCCTGGCTTAGCGTATTCATATGTTGCCCCTAGAATTGTCTCCTATTCCCAGGAACTCAAATGTCTTACCAGGAATGGTCATGGTCGCTGATTGCCAGTTCCTGAGTCCAAGGGTCCAGGGAGCCTTTCAATATGCAGTTTTTCTCTGAATTTGACTTCTTCCAATAATCGTGGGATCTATGCTTCGAAGAAGTTCACTGGATCTCTTCCCTCAGTTCCTTCTGTCAGTGCATAATTCAGACATTATTTTGCCCGATAAAATTCTCCATGTGGTTGATCTTGACCAGCAGACCTTGTCTGTCCGACTCCCATTGGTTTGCATATTTCTCCAAAGCTTTTAGCTTATCTTGTGTTTTTACCAAGTCTACTTCTGCTTGGGTCATTAAGTCTTCAATGATTTCTTTAATTCCAGTCATCCTTTCAGTCATGTCTCTCATTACATTTTCAAAGTCAACAAATCAGTTGCTCAAGTTTTCCATTTTCTCCAGGATAATATTTAGTTCTTGCCCCGACTCCCCAGGTCAGCTGGGGTCCACTGGACCCAAGGCCACTCTTGTGCCGCTCCCTTTCGGGCTTTTGCTGAGTAGAAACTTCTTCATTTTTTGTTCTCGGAAGCCTTGGTTTCTTAGTACTTATTTTGTCCATTTTTTAAAAAATGAAACATTTTCATTTTTAAAATTTTAACCATCTTTTTTATATTCCTCATGAAGAGCTCGATCAAAACATGTCTGTCATCACACGGTCACGCCCCTACCCAACCACTTTTGTATCGATTGTTTGAACTGTCAGTGCAGTTGTGGGTCAACAATGTGGACAATCGCAGCCCTGAGGTCAGCATGATGGGACTTTGGATTTTGCTATCAACCCTAATTGACTGTGGATGTTCAGTCAAGAAATCCAGAATCCAATAGCAGAGAAAAGTGTTGAGTCCCAGCGAGGACACTTTATCCACCAGCCTCTGAGGTATGATCATGTTGAATGCCAAGCTGAAATCAGTGAACAACAGCCTGGTGGATCGGGACAGAGTGGAAGATCAAAGCTCTAGCACCATCTATGGGCTGATATGGGTGGTAGGTAAACTGGAACTATTCCAATGTTGCTGGAAGATGCGATTTGATGTGTTCCATTACACTTCCAGAGGACTTCATGATCATAGAAATCAGTGCCACGAGGCACCAGTCATTTAATCCAGTTACCATCACTTTCTTGGGCACTAGATGGCTGCATTGTATCCTGTGGGGACAGTGGACTGCTACAGTGAAATGTTGAAGATGTTCGTTAGGACCTCCGGCAGCTGAGCCACACAGGCCTTCAGGAGGTCTCTGGTCCTGTTGCTTTGCATGGGCTGACCCTGGATAGGATTCTTCTCACCTCAGCTGTAGCTAGTAAAACATGAAGGTTTGCAGACACAGTGCTGGAGAAAGTCAATGTAATTGAACAGCTGTACTCCTCTTGAAAAGATCACACAGATTATATTTTATATTGTATATAGATATGTTTTAAAACGAGAAAAATTATGGCAGGTTTTTTTTTAGTGTAGGTCACATACAAACACTTCAAAACAGATCTCATTTAAAATGCCAGAGCTCTGCTCAAGCCAGACAGTTCAGTCTCCAAGTGCCTTTGCAAAAAACTTTGAAGAATGCCTATAAGGACTTTGCAAGTAGGTGTTAATTGGACATGCTGTGGAGTAATGGATTATTGTTTTGGAAAGCAACAGATGAATGAACTCGGATTACGTCCAGAGCACAAACTGAGTGCAGTTTGCTGTTCTAAGAGGGTCATGTGGTTTTTTCAGAGAGAGAGAGAGAGAGGGAGAGGGAGAGGGAGAGGGAGAGGGAGAGGGAGAGGGAGAGGGAGAGGGAGAGGGAGGGAGAGAGAGAGAGAGAGAGAATTCAGTTCTACAGTTCAGCAGCAGCAACTGGAACTGGAATGTGAAAATTTGAGGAAAATCCCCATTTTGAAGACGGGTTGTGAGTTCTTAGTTCATCTTGGTCAAAGCCCTTGTGGTCCATACAAGAGGAGAGGACTGGCTGCCTAATATTTCACTTGAAATAAGGGAAATAAAAAGGAACTCTGTGGTGACCTGAAAGAAAGAGGTTATCATCTGGAAACCCCTGATGAGGCAAGTTTCTTCAGCAAGACACTGAAGTGGCTGATCGAAAAGGAATCAGTTGTGGGTGTCCAACAAGCAACAAATCTCTCTCTGAAAACTGAAAAGAACTTTCCTGAGCAGTAACCATGAAGCACCAAAGCCTAGTGAAATTCATAAATGTTAAATTCTATGCACAGTATAAGAATTGTCTGCAACCAGTGAACTTGGAGGAGTGGAGAAGTGAGATTGATCTGTAAATCAAAGAACTTTTCTGAATTTACACACACATATTACATACACATGTGCTTAGAATTAGAAGGGGGTTAAGTTAAGTTAATCATAATAATTTAAAGTTTGATCCTGTTTTCATGTTTAAAAATAATTAAAAGCAACTTTTGTTTAAGTAACCATTTGCTGTGGTGAATTTCTATGGCTGCTGCGTTTTGGGGTCCTCTGGGCTCACAACATAGTAAAGGTAATGATATATAACCAATGTTTTGGACTGATCCTTTCATTAAAGTATGAAAAAATGTCAGCAGGCCCCTGAACAAAATGGTAAGGGGGGAAGGGGCACATTCCCAAAGGCAGACGTCCTTCCAAGTGAAGCAACACTTTACATATTTGTGGGAGTTATCTACTGCATCCGGTGCTCCCTTTGTGACCTTCCCTATATCAGAGAGACTGGGTGCAGACTGGAAAATTGCTTCAATGAGCACCTTCACTCTGTCTGTATCAGTGACAGGGATCTCCTAGTGGCTAACCACTTCAATTCTGTGTCCCACTGTCATGCTCACATGTCTGTCTATGGGCTCATGCACTATCCCACCAAGACCACCCGTAAATTGGAGGAACAACACCTAAATTTCTGTCTGGGCACTCTCCAGCTGGATGGCATTAACATCGACTTCTCTGGTTTCTGCTAGCCTGCTCTCCATTCTCGCTCCCTTCCCTTTCTCTTCTTCCTCCAGCTCTCCAACTTCTTCCCCTCTCCATTCACAAAGCCATACCACTCACCCTACTTGCTTGTGTGTCCTCCCTCCCTTATCCACCTATTACCTCCTGCCTTTTGGGTGTGCTCCTCCCCTTGCCCTTTCTCCCCCGCCCCCTACCATTTTGTCTAGGCACCTGCTGAAATTCTTTCATACTTCGATGAAGGGCCCAAGCCTGAAACGTTGGTTATGTTCCTTTATATTTACTATATAACGTCACCTGTGGCTATGCAGGATGCCTGTTCTTCATGGGAAGGGCAAGGGGAGGAACAATGGTATCACATTGTTTTTCTCATCGAACCATGCGAAGAAGATATTCAACCTGTCATAAGGGAGGCATCATTGTCACTGACCTCAGATTTCAGAATGATTGTCAGGGTGCATACATGACATCACATACAACCCTGAGATTCTTTTTCCTGTCGGCCAGGCAGAATTACTACTTATTGCTAGTGCAAAAATACTGTTCACAATGTAAACATGAATTGTAAATAAATAAAAAAAATTAAACAAACTGACTGCATACAGAAAGGAAAAAAAAAAAACCAATGAAATGGAAAAGTAAAAGTCCTAAAATGAGTCCCTGATTGAGTTTATTGTTGAGGAGTCTGATGATGGAGGGGTAACAGCTCTTCCTGAACCTGATGGTACAGGTTTTATGGCATGCGTACCTCTTTTCTGATGGCAACTGTGAGACCAAAGTGTGTGCTGGGTGATGTGGATCCTTAATGCTCTCTGATGGTAGCATTACCTCTAGATGTTCTTGATGGTGGGAGGATATCCTGGGCTGTGTCCTCTATCTTTCACAGGGATTTACACTTGGGGGTATTGGTATTCTTATACCAGACCATGATGCAGTAGCCAGCACATTTCCTGCCACACATCTGTAGAAATGTGCCAGGTTTTTAAAAAAAAATTATATTTTATTTTTCATTTTTAAGTATATTTAACATTTAATAATTATACAAAACAATAAGAAAACTCCACTTCCCCTTCTGCATAATCCCAATTAAACAAAGAAAAAGAAAAATCCCATGGTCAGTTTGTACAGTGAAACACATGGAGGCATGATATTACTATATTGCCCTATTCTTCACAGTGGTCTACTGGCTACCCAGAAATAATCACATGCAGTGAAGTGCCTATATGTTCTAGATAAGGTTGCCAAATTTTCAGAAGGTGTTATATCCTTTTCTAAGATTATATGTGATCTTTTCAAGAGGAGTATAACTGTTCATTTCCAAAGACCATCTATCAATGAGCAGAGGGGAGTCTGATTTCCATGTCGCTACTATACATTTCCTGCCCACACATCAAGCAATTTCTGTAAATTTAATTTGGAAATTAGTTAACAATCTACTAACACTCGTAAAATTCCCCAATAACAAAGCTCTGGGTCAACTGGGAAGGTGACTCCTGTGATCTTAGCCAGGGTGTCCCAGAGGTCATGCCAGAAGGGTCTCACCTTTGAACTGAGCCAGGGAGTGTGCAAAAAGGAGCCAACCTCTATACCACACCTAAAGCACATCTCTGACTACTCAAGTTTATATTTATATAGTTTCTGTGGGGTGAGGTACAGCTGATGAAGAAAATTATAGTGGACCAATCTATACCTTGCATTAATAGTAGTTAATGAACTTGCTTGACGTAAATCTGACTAGAGTCGTTCACTCCCATCTCACTCTGGATTTATGCAAATCTGGATTTGGGCCTTCATTCATCAAACAGTGTACTTTATGTAGCAAAGATAAAGATAACCTTGAATTCCACTGCCACACTTTAGAAAGTAGATCATGGAGGTGTGCATCCACTTCCAACATACAGTCAGAAACTGAAGAACACAGGATCAGCAGAGACAACTGCATATAGATGGTCTGGAAGGTAAAAGACTGGCTTTATGACTGTCTGGAGTCAGTAGATTGAGCCACATTTAAGGATTCAGCTAAGGATCTGAATGATTATGCCACAATTGCCAATGTTATCAGGAATTGAATGGATGAGTGTGTTCCAACCAAGCCTATCCAGGTATATCCTGTATCAACCAAAAGACACACAAACTGTTGAAGACCAGATATGTGAATTCAAATCAAGTGATTCAGAAACCTACAGAAAGGCCAGGCTCAACTTCCAGGAAGTCTTTACCAAAGCGAAAAGGCAATTCCAGACCAAGTTGGCATTTCAGAAGGATGATCGGCAACTGGGCCATGGTTTGTACATCACATCCTGTAAGGCCAAACTGGATAATATCATTAAATGTGGCACATGTCTTTTGGACAAGCTCACTGCCCTCTTCAAAACAATCATATACCCTCATAGGGCCTCACTGACCTCATCAACTCTGCGCTCCCAGTTTCTGAGTCTGATGTAAAAAGAATCCTCAGGAGGGTGAATTCTTGAAAAGTGTCTGGCCCAGCCAGTGTACCTGCCAATATCCTCAAATCCTGTGCATAACGACTACCTGGAATTTTTGTAGATATTTTCAATTTCTTGCTGCCATAGTCTGATATCACCACCTAGTTCAAAAGAGCATGCATTGTACCAAGAAGAGCAAAGTGAACTGTTCAACAACTTCAGTCAGTGGAATGTACATCTACTGTGATTAAGTGCTTTGGGAGGTTAGTTTTTTTCAAGCTTTAATTAAAAGATAACAGAAACATAACACAATATAGAAATAATCAAAAAAATTTTTTATTAATACCCATCCCCCCCTCCCACCCCTACAGCCAGCTCCCTTAAGGGGAGTAACAAAAAAAATATCGATTATATATATAAAAATAATTATAAATGTTAATAACATTTCAAAGTATATCTAAATGCATATATTTCAAATACAGAGACCACGTACTAACAAAAGAATGATAATTATCTAGTACAAGTAATTTTTTCCATAAAAACACATACATTCATTTTCCCAATGTGCTATATTAATCTCAGTATCATCTTGCCAAGTACTAGCAACACATTTACATGCTACTGATAACAGCAAATGTAGAAAAACAATTTGAATTCTATCCAATCCCATTCCCCTTAACAAATACAAATTTCCCAACAAGAAAATCATTGGATCTAATGGTAGTATAAAATTATATAATTTCTCCAAAACTACTTTAATTCCTTGCCAAAATGATTGAACTTTAACACAATTCCATACAGCATGTAAAGAAGTTCCAATACATGAACCACATCTAAAACAAGAATCCGAATTACTAAACCCATTTTTTTTAAAAACTTTTCCAGGGTCAAATATAATTGATGTAAAATATTTTAATTAACCATTCCATATCACACATTAGTCAATTTAATTACATTGTCTTGACACATATTCGCCCAATCTTCTTCAGGGAAAATAAATTCTAAATCACTCTCCCATTTAAGTTTAGATTTCTCCCAATCTGGTTTATCCATACTATCTTATAACAAATTATACATAACTGAAATATAACCCTTTTTCAGCATAGAGGAAATCAAAGATTCAAATCTCGACAAAGTAGGTAAAATCATCTCTCTACCATAATTATCTTTTATCAAACCCCAAAGTTGATAATACGCAAACAAAGAATTTACAGGTATATCAAATCTTTCTCTCAATTGGTTAAAAGAAAGAAATTGCCCCTCTACAAAACAATCTTGCATTGTCTTTATACCTTTAGAATCCCAAATCTTTAAATGATTATTAAACATTGAAAAAGGAATAAGCTGATTGGAATTAAAATAGATAATTTATCTTTCAATCCTAACACCCTATTTTTTTTTAACCAAATCTTTAATAAATGCTTCAATATCGACATATCATATTGCTGTAACAAATTCAAATTCCAACAAAATATAAATTCATGTATTTCAACCCTAGGAATACACGCCATCTCCACTTTAGCCCCGCTAGGAGGCTGATCTAAGTCCATCAATCTACTAATAAACTTCAACTGGGCTGCTTCATAATAATTTTTAAAATGTGGTAGTTGTAGTCTGCCCAATGTATACTTCCATGTAAGTCTATGCAATGCCATTCGAGCTAATCTACCTTTCCATAAAAACTCTCACACTGCTTTATTCAAATCTTGAAAAAAACACTTAGAAAGTAAACAAGATAGTGACTGGAATAAATATTGAATTTGAGGAAAAATATTCATTTTAATACAATCAACCCACCAATCAAAGTTAATGGAAGATCTTTCCATTTAATCAAATCTGATTTAATCTGCCTTAATATAGGTACATAATTTAATTGATATAATGATTGATAATTCATATCCATAAACACACCTAAATATTTAATTTTACTTGTCTACCTTAATTTTGTAATTGTTTTAGATTCAGAATAATCTCCCACTCCAACTGGTAAAATTTCACTTTTATCCCAATTAACTTTATATCCCGATATTTCTCCAAATTTCAACAAATACTCTTGCAATTGTTTCAACGACCGTTCCGGTTCTGGCAAATATACCAACACATAGTCCGCAAATAAATTAATTTTATATTCTTCATTCTTAACTCTCATCCCTCTAATTTCATAATTTTGTCTAATAACCTGAGCTGATGGTTCAATAACCAATGCAAATATGGCTGGTGTCAATGGGCAGCCCTGTCGAGTTGAACGAGTCAATTTAAATGGTAAAGAAATCTGTCCATTTGTCACCACCCTAGCAATCAGGTTTGTATATAAAGCCTTAACCCAACCAATAAAAAAAGGGCCGAATTTAAATTTCTCGAACACTTTAAATAAAAAATCCCACTCAACCCTATCAAAAGCTTTATCTGCATCTAATGCAACCAGTATAGGATGGTTAGGTTGCTTTTGATATGCATTGACCAAAGTAATTAATAGAAATATATTGTCTGATGCATTTCTATTCTTAATAAAACCTGCTTGATCAATATGTACCAATTTAGGCAAATATTTAGCAAGTCTATTAGCTAATACTTTTGTTATAATTTTATAATCCACATTTAATAAAGAAATAGATCTATACAAAGACACTTTTAATGGATCTCTATATTTTTATGGAATGACAGTTATTAAAGCACTGGAACATGATTCTGGTAACTTCTGATCTTCAGTAACTTGATTCAACAATTCTCCGAATTCATTAGAAAAATCATCATTAAAAAAGTTTATAAAATTCCACAGGGAATCCATCATCTCCTGGGGACTTTCCGTTTGGCATTTCCTGAATAGCTTCCTTAATTTCAAAATCCATAAATGGAGATTCCAATTCCTGAACATTATTTCCATCTAATATCAGTAACTTTAATTTATATAAGTAAGAATCAATAGAACCATTATCCTGTTTCCCCTCAGAAGTATATAATTTTTGATAAAATGAATAAAACTGGTCATTAATTTTATGAGGCTTATAAGTTATTATTGAATTCTTCTTAACAGCATTAATAATCTGAGACAACTGTTCAGCTTTCAATTGCCAAGCAAGTACTTTATGAGCTCTTTCCCCAACTCATAATAACGTTGTTTAGATCGATTAATTAAGCGCTCAAATTGATAAGTTTGTAAAGTATTATAATGCAATTTCAATCTCTAATGCAACTTTTTTTTAAATCTTCTGTTACACCTTTCTGAAAATCCTTCTCTAACTCAGCAATCTTATTTTCTAACTCTGAACTTTCTGCCATATATTCTTTCTTAACTTTCGTAGAATGACTAATGATCTGCCCTCTCAAATAAAGCATCCCATATTACAAAATGACTATCCACAGATTTAACATTTTCAATCAAAAATAAAGAAATCTGATCTTTAACAAAAGTAACAAACTCTGGTTTCTTCAATAACATTGCATTAAACCTCCATCTAAATAACGGACGTACTACTTCCAAACTTTTGCAAGAAAAAAGTAATAGTGAATGATCTGATATAACCTTACTTTTATATTCAGCTCATAATATTCTACCTTGTAGATATGCTGATACCAAAAATAAATCAATTCTAGAAAACGAATCATGTCTCGAAGAATAAAAAGAAAATTCTTTCTCTGTAGGGTTAACTTTTCTTCAAATATCCACCAAATCTTTCATTAACGCATTGATTTGTTGCCATCTTTGATTTCCTTTTACTTTTTGTATTTCTATCCACTAAAGGGTTGAGAACACAGTTAAAATCACCACCAACTAAAAAAATTTCATTAGCTTGATTTAACAATAAAAAAAGCTTCTGAAATAAATCGCTCATCATCTATATTATGGGCATAAGGACTTTGGGAGGTTAGTTATGGAGAAAATCACCCCCTGTCTCAGGAAGGACCCAGACCCACTTCATTTCTCTTATCTTCACAACAGGTCAAGAGTGGATCCATCTCACTGGACCACCACACTGCAGATCAGCTGGACAAGAACACCTATGTCAGGATGTTGTTTATTAATTACAGCTCAACATTCAACACCATCATACCAGCAAAACTTGTGAGCAAAATAAGGGATCTAGGACATGGTCATCCCTCTTCAAATGGATCCTCAGCTTCCTCATCTGCAGACTCCAAACAGTGTGGATTGGCCAAATCACATCCTCCTCACTGACCATCAATGCAGGGGCACCTCGAGTCTGTGTGCTTAGTTCTCTGCTCTCTCATGTAGCCATATTCAGCACCGGTGAAATCTATAAATTTGTTGAAGACCAGAGGGTGGCGAATCTGTGGAATTCATTGCCACAAAGGGCAGTAGAGGCAGGTTCATTAAATATATTTAAGAGGGAATTAGATCTATTTCTTCAGTATAAGGGTATTAAAGGTTACGGAGAGAAGGCGGGGACGGGGTACTGAACTTTAAGATCAGCCATGATCTCGTTGAATGGCGGAGCAGGCTCGAAGGGTCGAATGAGTGAGAATACAGGATGTAGATTGAGAATCTGGTTGGTTGTGTCAGAACAATGTCAACAAAACTAATGATCGTGTTATGGTTTTACAAAGAAGAAGCTGAGGGACCACACACCCGTCTATCGATGAGACAGAGATATCAAGTTTTAGAGGACCTTACCTGGAGTCAGCACATCGAGGCAACCATGACGAAAGTTCACTAAGGCCTCTACTTTGTAAGGTATCCTGTGGAAAATATACTGACTGATTGCATCATGGCCTGGTCTGATCATTCAAGAGCTCAGGAAAGCAAAGGCTGCTGAAAATAGCAAGCATAGCCAGGTCTATCTCAGATCTGACCTCCCATCCATTGTACATATCTACAGTGCCCTCCAAAATGTTTGGGGAAAAATAGACTTTTTTCCTTTATTTGCCCGTTTGCTCCACAGTTTTAAATGTTTAATCAAACAATTCATGTGATTAAAGTGCCCATTCCAGATTTTATTCAAGGGTATTTGTATACATTTAGGTTTGACCATATATACATAGTCCCCCCATTTCAGGGCACTATAATGTTTGGGACATTTGGCTTCAGAGGTGTTTGTGAGTACTCAGGTCTGTTGAATTGCTTCACTGGTGCAGGTGTAAGAGAACAAGGCTTGCTGCTAAGATTTTGAACTGCTTTGGTGTCTGTAGTTGCCATTTTTCAACATGAGGTCTAGAGTTGTGCCCATGAAAGTCAAAGAAGCCATTATAAGGCTGAAAAGCAAGAGAAAATAGTAAGAGACATTACCCAAACTTTAAGATTACCAAAATCAACAGTTTGGAACATCATTAAGAAGAAAGAGCTCAATAATCACAAAGGGACTCGTATTCCAAGGAAGACCTCCACTGCTAATTCAGAAGAATTCTCTTTATAATAAAGAAAAATCCCAAACCATTGTCTTGCAGATCGGAAACACTCTTCAGGAGGCAGTATGAATGTGTCAATAACTACCGTCTGCAGAAGACGTCATGAACAGAAACACAGAGGATACACTGCAAGATGCAAACCACAATTAGCCATAGAAATAGGATGACCAGAGTAAAGTTTGAGACCAAGATTAACCCATATCAGAGCAATGACAAGAGCAAAGTGTGGAGGCGAAAAAGAACTGCCCAAGTTCCAAACCAAACCACCTCATCTGTGAAGCATGGTGGTGGGGTTATTATGGCCTGGGCATGTCTGGCCGCCACAGGTACTGGCACAATTATCTTCATTGGTGATGTAATTGCTGATGACAGTAGCAAAATGAATTCTGAGGTGTATAGAAACATCTTATCTTCTCAAGGTCGAGCAAATGCCTCGACACTCATTGGACAGCGCTTCATCTAACAGCAAGACAATGATACCAAACATACCGCTAAAGCAACAAAGGAGGTTTTCAAAGCTAAAAATTGGAAAATTCTTGAATGGCCAAGTCAGTCACTCACCCAATCTAAATCCAATTGAGCATGCCTTCCATGTCCTGAAAAGAAAATTTAAGGGGATAAGCCCTGAAACTAGCAGGAGCTGAAGATGGCTGAAGAGCATCACCAGAGAAAATATCAGCACCTATTAATGTCTATGAATCATAGGCTTCAAGCAGTCATTGCATACAATGGATATGCAACAAAGTTCTAAATATGACCACTTTAATACCATTGCTATGTCCCAAATATTAAGGTGCCCTGAAATGAGGTGACTATGTATAAAAAGTGCTGTAGTTTATAACCTTGAATAAAATCTAGAATGGGCACTTTACTCACATGTGCATTGTTTGATTACAAATTTAAAACAATAGAGCACAAGAACAAATAAAGGGAAAAAAAGAGTCTTTGTCTCAAACATTATGAATCACTGCCCCATGAAAGATGCCAACATTGTAACGGACCTCCCATCGCTTTTGTCACTACCTCCTCTCACTGCTAACTTTGGGAAGAAGGTACAGAAGCCTGAAGTACAGCAATTCCAGGTTCAAGAACAGTTCTTTCCCTCCCAATCGGTCTCATGATCTTGAACCTTCCCTTCCTGCTTTCATCATTAATATTCCAAGACCACAAAAATGTCCCCTTTATTGCATTATTTCATTTCCTGAACTTTTTATTTCCTTGCACTATCAGTAACTGTAAATATTTATTATCTATCTAACTTTCTATGTATTAACTCTTTCCTTACAGAAGTACCTGTTTGCCTGATCAAGTAAGAATTTCAGTGCATGTGTACATTGTACTTCTGTGCATGCCAATAACGTCATTATCATACCTCAATTGATTGTCATTGGGTTCCCATGTACCGCAATGGAGATGACTTGCTTAGTTCCCATCTTATCACATAGATGAGAAGATTCTAGAATTGAGCTTTTATAAAGTTTAAAGAGGAGTTTCTAATTGATAAAGATAATTTTACTCTTTTTCTCTCTCCACAGATGAGTTTGACCTGCTGAGCATTTCCAGTATTTCTTGTTTTATGTCACATTTCCAATATCTGTGGTGTTTTGCTTATGGAACACATTCTCCTGGCAATAAATGCATCTGAAATTCTGGGCATAATTGGTCTGAATCACATCACTATGTTGCCATTAATTTTGCTCATTGGCCGCAGAGGTCAATAGAGTGTGAACAGAATATTTTATTGACGTGTTGAGTAACTAAAAAATCTCTTCAGCTGATGTTCCTTTGGTGGTGACTAACAAAACATTATGTGCTCATTGCACTATAATAAATGTTCCACCACAGCTCTGGCCTCCTATGTTACACTGCCACAAACTTAACACCAACCTCTATGTCAGTGGTTCTCAACCTTTTCTTTCCACTCACATACCACTTTAAGTAATCCCTATGCCATAGGTGATCTGTGATTAGTAAGGGATTGCTTAAGATGGTATGTGGGTGGAAAGAAAAAGTTTTAAAACCATTCTTTTAATTGTACCTAATTGACTCATTATGTGCACAGTTTCATAGCTCCTAAGGAAATGGGACAATGACAATTTTTCTCAAGCAAAATATTACACTAACAAATGGGTCTAGAGCAGTGGTTTTCAACCTTCCTTTCCCACTCACATAACCACCTTGCAATACCAGTTTATTTAAATAGTGATATATGGTAACCTATGACCATGTACTCCTTTAGACTGGCCACCCTACATCATAGGGTTGTGTTAGGCAATGATATCAACCTGAGGCCATTTGATGCAAATTCCAATAAGTTGTGCTGTATGTGGCAAAATTTACAAAACTGTGGAACTTAACATAACATAACAATTTACAGCACGGAAACAGGCCATTAGGCCCTTCTAGTCCGCACCGAACCAAACACCCCTCTATAGTCCCACCTCCCTGCACAATGCCCATAACCCTCCATCTTCTTCTCATCCATATACCTGTCCAACCTTTTCTTAAATAATACAATTGACTCCGCCGCCACTATTTCTCCCGGAAGCTCATTCCACACGTCTACCACTCTCTGAGTAAAGAAGTTCCCCCTCATGTTACCTCTAAACCTCTGCCCTTTAATTCTTAACTCATGTCCTCTTGTTTTAATCTTTCCTCCTCTTAACGGAAATAGTCTATCCACATCCACTCTGTCTATCCCTTTCATAATCTTAAATACTTCTATCAAATCCCCTCTCAACCTTCTATGCTCCAAAGAATAAAGACCTAATCTGTCCAATCTCTCCCTATACTCTAGATGCTTAAACCCAGGTAACATTCTGGTAAACCTTCTCTGCACTCTCTCCACTCTGTTTATATCCTTCCTATAATTAGGCGACCAGAACTACACACAGAACTCCAAATTAGGCCGCACCAACGTCTTATACAGTCTCAACATCACCTCCAAACTCCTATATTCCATGCAATGATTGATAAAGGCCAGCATACTAAAAGCCTTCTTCACCACCCTATTCACGTGAGTTTCTACCTTCAGGGAACGATGTACTGTTACTCCTAAATCTTTCTGCTCTTCTGTATTCATCAATGCTCTCCCATTTACCACATATGTCCTGTTCTGATTCTTATTACCAAAATGAAGCACCTCACACTTATCAGCATTAAATTCCATCTGCCATTTTTCAGCCCACTTTTCTAAGCAGCCCAAATCCCTCTGCAATCCTTCAAAACCTTCTTCATTATCCACTATTCCACTTATCTTAGTATCATCTAGATCATTAATGTATATAACGAACAACAATGGGCCCAATACAGATCCTTGAGGCACACCACTGGTCACCGGCCTCCAACCTGACAGACAATTATCCACTACCACTCTCTGGCCTCTCCCTTTCAGCCAATGTTCAATCCATTTGACTATCTCAAACTTTATACCTAAAGACTGCACCTTCTTAACTAACCTTCCATGTGGTACCTTATCGAAAGCCTTACTGAAGTCCATATAGACAACATCCACTGCGCTACCCTCATCCACATTCCTAGTCACCTCTTCAAAAAATTCAATCAGATTGGTCAAACATGACCTTCCTCCCACAAATCCATGTTGAGTGCTCCTGATCAGACCCTGTCTATCCAGATGTTTATAAGTACTATCTCTAAGAATTTTCTCCATTAATTTACCTACCACAGACATCAAACTTACAGGCCAATAGTTGCCAGGCTTCCTCCTTGAACCCTTTTTAAATAACGGAACCACATGCGCAATGCGCCAATCCTCCGGCACTATCCCCATATCTAATGACATTTGGAAAATTACCGCCAGAGCCTCTGCTATTTCCTCCTTCACTTCTCTCAATGTCCTGGGGAAGATCCCGTCTGGTCCCGGAGACTTATCCACCTTTATATTCTTCAAAAGCCCTAAAACGACATCTTTTGTAATCTCTATATTCCCCATATTAACCCAATTTGCTTTTTTTATCTCACATCTCCCAATATCCTTCTCCTTAGTGAATACCGAAGAAAAGAAACTGTTCAATATCTCCCCCATTTCTCTAGGCTCCACACACAGTTTTCCGCTCTGATTCTCTAAGGGACCAATTTTGTCTCTAGCTTTCCTTTTACCATTAACATATTTGTAGAACTCTTTTGGATTAGTTTTTACCCTGCTTGCCATAGTTTCCTTGTACCTTCTTTTAGCTTTCCTAATTCCTCTCTTAAGATTCCTCTTACATTCAATGTATCTTTCAAACATCCCCTTAACTCCATGCTTCTTATATCTAATGTACGCCTCCCTTTTTCTTTGAACCAAGTTTCCAATATTCCTTGAAAACCACGGCTCTCTCAAACCTTTTTCCCCTCCTTTTAACCTAACTTGGTATAGGATGTAAGACAATTCTGAATTTCCAAACAGAATTGTGTCAGACTTTGTTTTCTCCAGGTTATTTTTTTTTCACGTAGCAAGAAATATAAATTCTAATAGAAAATCAATCACATCAAGCAAGGTTTAGTACAAAAAAACCCAAAAAATATTGATCAAGCAGAGTAGCATTGTTAACAGTGGATATTTTAGATTTTATAGTCACTTATTTGAAAATGATCTGCCAACTAGCAAATGTTTTAAGCAATATTCACAAAGGTTCTAGAAAGACCATTTACTTTCATTAATTTATTACTGGCTCTCAACCATTTAACATTGCAAAATAAAATTCACATCTTTAAATGCTGAATGGCTCCATGTCCTGAACAGTTCCGCTATATATAAAATATATTACATGTTTACAGTAATGTTTTTATTTCACAATGGGTTCTGACCAGTGTGCCTTACATGCTGTGAGTTGGTGCTTATTTGTGCTAATCTCATTACCCATAACAGCTATGGAATAAATGTTCTTATGTGAATTGTACCATTTACTGTCATTTCCTGCCCAACCACAGCTGTGTTAATGAATGCATATGGTGTGCCTTGGGGTCATTATTTGATTGATAAAAAACAGGCATAAAGTCCTTTTTGCTGGTATGAATTCTTTAATGGATCTTTTCATTATATTACATTATCTCTCTTTCTTCACACTAGGAGACAACATTAAGGTTCTCTTTACGGCTATGGTCTCATGGATGCCAGCAGCTAGCTACAATTTCGGACAGAAGGTTAATAAAGTGCTAACAGCTATACTGTTCCTCCTTGTGCAAAACTGTATAGTAAAACTGCACCATATACCTCAAGGAGTGTGGTTAGAATATTCTCCAAAAATATACCTTTAAAAAAAAAATCAAAGAATTAAGGATCAACAGGATTTCTTTTCCCATTTTGGAATCAATTTGTCCTGCAATAAATCAGTGGAAATTGTTCCTGTGAAATTATAAGATGGTTTCACCACCAGATGGCTCTATTCATTTGGGTGAGCTTTCTGATAACAGGCTCTAATGGATTTTTATCTGCCCAGAATGAACGCAGCAAAAGAATCTCCCTCATTACAAGCAAAGTTATTTTACTGGACAGAATTCTTTACAAAATGTTTTACTAGGTTTGAATAAAATTTTATATTCCAATTTGCATTGAAAAAAAAATCAGACTTCAAGGACGTATTTAAAAATATAAAACCAGTCTAAAAATTACTACTTTAAAATGTACGGTAATAAATTATTTAAGGTCACCTTGATGTTGTTCAGACAGAAAAGGTGAGTAGATTTTTAAAAATTTATTCACTTGATATTAAATATTATTCAGTGCTTATAATGTCAAAGGCTACAAAATTAGGCACATTTGAAGTGGCGGTGGTCTAAAGTTACTCCTTCTTTCAAAGTCCTTCAAACACAATCTTAGAAGATCAAGGCTGTGCCTATATTTCATCGTATATTGTTCCACTACAGGTTCACTCTGAGTGAGATTACAAATTATATTTTTTTTAAAGAGTAAAATTCCATCATTTGCTCACTCAACCTATCAATTTTTCCTTCCACAAGTAATTTCATGCACAATCTGTACTATAAATCGCTCATCTCCAAGAGAAAATTCAACACACTATCTCCTGGCTACCCATATAAAACTCCAAGTTCACAATTTGCCACCACTGCTGATCTTTGTGAAAAGAATGCTTGTATTCTACGTGAACAATGTGTTACCCACCTCATTCCCAGCCATCATAGGGCATAGTATCTTCTGTTTATTCGTTTTTGGCTTTAATTCAACAAAAGTGTAGATTTAGTGTAGAATTGGCAAAACAATCACATGACAGTTGTTGAAGCATATTTTCCACCCAGAGTGTAATGGTGGTGTGGAGAAAACTTCTAGAAAGGCCAGTGGAGACAGAATTCTTCAATCATATTTGAAAAAGTAAATTCAGATTGGCAATTTTTGGCATTGAGCCAAATTCCTCTATGCCATTAATTTCTATGATTTTATAAACAATGATGAGGACAGAAAACACAACTTTAGGGAGGAACTCAAGGTCAAACAAGAAATGGAGACCATTTCCCAAACTATCAGATTACACTTCACTTGTGATAGGGCTTAAAAGTGCTAAACTCGAACTCATTTCTCTTTCAGGCATATTTTCACATTTTGCAATTGCCTTTATTCTGACTGGCAAGGAATAAAATACAGAAGAGGCTTCAAAAAAATACTGTGATGAAAATCAAGTCGTTTGAGACTCAGAATGAAGTATGTTGGGACATTTTTATTTACATTGGTCTTAAGCTTGTTCTCATTACATCAGGGCCCACTTTAATAGACAACTTGACAAACGTGAACTGTCCTTTAAAATGATATGCAACAAATACTGGGTGTAACTTTTTAATTGGCTTGTAAGGTTATTTCACATGTTAAACGAAAGTTCATAATTAAAAGAAGTATAACCACAGGGAAAATGTTTTCAGTGCAAGATACAAAGCTCCATGTGTGTTCTGCATCGTTAACTTTAATAACCTCCCCTTCTTTGAACACCAATACTCAGCTGAAGAGCTGCTCCAGAGAGCACAGGAGACTGGCATTTCATTCAAGCGGAAGTGAATCAGACTCACTCTGTTGATATGATGCTGATGGATCCTTTGGAAGATTGCTCACCATCAACAGCATCCATATAACTCAATCCCGTCTTCAGCAACCTCCCCTCCCCCCACAGATGGCTCAGTAGAAACACATTTCCTTCCCAGACATGGCTAGCTCATGTGCTATTTTGACTAGTGAACAGTAACAGAGTATTTATTGTTGCATCACTTCTGAAATAATACTCATTGTTTCTTGTTTGTAAACAGGTAAGTCACAGAAAAATACTTGACTTAGTTTTCGGAAGGAGTGACAACAATCAAACTGAATGCATTTGGCCATTTTACAAACTGTTTAGCTATTTTGCTTTCCTCTGCAAATTTAAATGTAATGGTTGGAGCTGTCTTAGGGCACAGGTAGTCTGACTCTATAAAAGTGCTATTATTTCTGAGAGAAACTTGTTGCCAAACTCTCTATGCAGATCAGTCCAATCATTTGTTCTTTGAAAAATAAAAGACAATATGATGAGGTTTTTCCTTTTGAATCATGCCCTGATTCAGCACATTGATGTTCCTCTGCAAGGCATTATAGAGTGGCAAGACATTGATTTACGCAACCACATTCTCACTGTGAATGCTTTACTATGCATAGCTATCAGCTGGAGAAATTGGACACACCATAGGAGAAACTAACATTTTCTTAGACTTTTCAGGCGCTCCAAAATCCCCTAAAAGCTGATGAGGTGTTTCAGATACAAAAGAAGCTCGATTCTCCAATAACTTCTACAGATGTGCCATCGAAAACATACTTGCTGGATGCATCGCTGCGTGGTATGGGAGCTGCTGTGCTCAAGCGTGGTATGGGAGCTACTGTGCTCAAGCGTGGTATGGGAGCTGCTGTGCTCAAGCGTGGTATGGGAGCTGCTGTGCTCAAGCGTGGTATGGGAGCTGCTGTGCTCATGCGTGGTATGGGAGCTGCTGTGCTCATGCGTGGTATGGGAGCTGCTGTGCTCATGCGTGGTATGGGAGCTGCTGTGCTCATGCGTGGTATGGGAGCTGCTGTGCTCATGCGTGGTATGGGAGCTGCTGTGCTCATGCGTGGTATGGGAGCTGCTGTGCTCATACTTGCTGGGTGCATCGCTGTGTGGTATGGGAGCTGCTGTGCTCATACGTGGTATGGGAATTGTTGTGCTCATACGTGGTATGGGAGCTGCTGTGCTCATACTTGCTGGGTGCATCGCTGCGTGGTATGGGATCTGCTGTGCTCATACTTGCTGGGTGCATCGCTGCGTGGTTTGGGACCTGCTGTGCTCATACTTGCTGGGTCCATTGCTGTGTGGTATGGGAGCTGCTGTGCTCATACGTGGTATTGGAGCTTATGTGCTCATACTTGCTGGATGCATCGCTGCATGGTATGGGAGCTGCTGTGCTCAAGATTGGAAGAAGCGACAGCAGATTGTGAATGCAGAACATTACAATAGTTTCCCTCCTCTCCATGGACTACATCTGTGTCTCCCACTGCCGTGGAAAGGCAACCAACATATTGAAGAACCTATCTTACCCTGAATGCACTCTCTTTTCCCTCCCTCCTCCCATAGGAGAGAAGGCTTATGAGCGTGAAACCACTCACTAATAGGCTTAAAGGCAGTTTCTTCACTGCAGCCATCAGTGTCCTAAATGGACCCTACAACAATGCTACCATCCTGCCTTTACTTGTTGCTAATTGATCATTCTTTTTATTGTAATCCTCTAATCTGCAAATTGTGCTCTTAAAGATAATCATTGATTCTGCTTGCAGAAGAAGCCTTCTAGATATTTTGTGACAAATGACAAGAATTTTGAATATTTCAATCTCTTAAACTCTAGATGGTACAAACCCAATCAGTTAATCTTCCCTCACAGATATCCTCTAGGTATATGCCTGGTGAACCTACGAAAGAACATGAGTGAAAGTTAATGCGGGTGTATTACAAATAATTATGAAGTCAAACAATACATGATCAATTACTGGAACAGAACTTGAGCACATGAAAATAAGAAATAGGATCAGAAGTCAGCCATCTGGCCTATTGAACCTGCTCCTCCATTCATCTATTCTTCAAAAATCTGTCTGTGTCTTAAATACATTCAATGAGGCAACCTCTATTGGTTTGTTGGAGAGAGAATTCTTCAGATTCACTCCCCAGAATTTTGAGGCTAGGTCCTCAAGTTCTACTCTCATCTGCCAGTGGAAACAACCTTTCCGCTTTTATCTTATCTATTACATTTATAATTTTGTACAAAACAAAATGCTATAAAATTTAAAATGGCCCAGATGACAATAATGAAAATGGCACAAAGGTTAAAAATCAGCTATAATCTTGCTGATTTTTAATGTAGGGATGAGGGCTCAATGGTTACTAAAGCTTTTTCTTATGCTTTTCTGTACACGTGCATGTGATACGGAATGATCTTTGCATTGAGAATGGTAAGGGATATGCTGAAAAGTATGTGGAACCTCCATTCAGAAGCACAAGTCAATCCATCACCTTCCTCCTCCAGGAGGTTCTGTGCTTTATGCCTTCCATCCCTTGGAAGGTCGATAGTCAAGAAAAGTATCTGATTGCTCAACCCGATGAAACAGCATTCTCCAGTCCTCAGTGAAAAATATGCAGACACACAACTAGACATAACACACATAGAGACAAACAATAAATATGCAAGACACAATTGAGATGAAGATATAGGTTATGGACTCCTGTGCATCTCTGCGCACTTCAAACTTGTGAAAAAAACTCAGTCTCCTGTCACTGTACCTTCTTCAGACTCTCTTTAAAGGAAGTAGAATTGTCGGGCTGCACAACAGCAGCCATGGAGATTCCTGAAGTAATAACTATCAGCAGATGCCTGTCACAGTGAGTAACGTGTCAAGATACCTGAAATTATTGCAGCATCAGATGGTCTGGAGAACTTTTTAGGAAAGGTATTCCTCAACAATAAAAGCAATTTAGAACAACCTAAGTTTGATTAAATTACATTCAATGAAGTGCTTCTCAAACCCCCCCACCCCCATTTGAGAAAGAGAAGCAGAGGAGATAACCCAAGGGATGGCAGCCATGGCAGCGGACCAGCGAGGCATTCTGCAGCAGTGGATTTTTGGTAACTCGAGGCAAAGAACCTGCACAGGCTGCAGGCAACTGCAGTTGAGGGATTAACACTACATGGTGGATTGCCGGCTGAAGGGGTACCAGGTATTGGAACCAGGATGCGAGAGGGTGCCAAGGGAGCTGAAAGTTTCCTGATCATGTCGGAAATTCGGATCTGGATCTCAGGCTGCTAATGGATTGGACTGGACTCTGTGTGGCTGAGGAGGCTGCAGGAGTGCTGGAGGCAAATCAATGGACACTCGGTGACTCTGGGGAAACTCTCCTTTGCTTCTCCTTGTCTGTAAGAGGTGCACCAGGCAATTTCTGCCAATGGTAAATCAGTCTGCCTGATGACAGGTTAAAACAAATTCTGTGTAATTAAAGAATCTTCAATCATTTGACGCAATCGATTTTAATGGCTAAGTTACAAGTTAAGAAGAATCACAAGTTAAGAAGGATACTTGTCACACCAACGTGCAATGAAAAACACACATATGAGGGACCTGCTTAAGGGCAGGACCTTTGATATATCTTTGAATCAGTTGAACTTGAAGGATTGGTGCAGGAGCCAAAGAAAACTTCCTCAAACACCAATATAATTAAAACTATACATTCTGTTTTCATGATGATGGCTTGGGGATGAGTAATGACCGAAACAAAGAGGATCACTCCATTCTTCTTCTTTAAAATAGTTCTAAGGAATAACCCAAGAAAGAAGTTTTAACCAAATATAGACATAGCATCAGACTAGATTTTTTTTGCTGATATCTCTGGAAAACAACTTCAACCCAGAAGCTTTGACTCAAAAGTAACCAACTGAGGCACAAGTATCAAGTTGAAAGGATCTTGGAAAATAAGTACTTGATGAATTTATATTAAAAAAAAAACTATTTATCAGAAGTTAAAGATCTAACCTTATACCTTCTGGTTTTTACATCTCAATATCACACAAGGCAAGGGATCCAATCTATTAAACCATGCAATATTTCCCTGTGTTGTAGACAAATGAGAATGAAGGGAAGACCAATCCTTTTATTTTCAGAACAACACTTTGATTCTTTAGGACATGCAACATTTCAATCAACAAAGCAAAATCAGAAAAATACATTTTTTCCTTATTTGTTTCCATCTGGGGAAAAAAAAACACAGCTGAAACATTTCATTTGCACAAACTGTATTGGTGCATCATTTGTCTTTTGGGGGGGTGGGGGGGAATAATGGGAAGTTACACTCCAACTTCTATTGTCCAAAATCAAGGGAAACCTTAGCCTAAAAAGCATTCTTCAATGTCTTTCACTGTTTATTTTCAAAACCTAGTCTGTTTGCTGTGCCTGTGAAGTGAGAATGGAATCTCTAATGTGCAATTCTGCTACCTTTCCGATTCCATCACCTCAACTCTGCATGAGCAAAATGATGAAGTGAAAGATTTACACCTCGTGCACCATGTCCTTTGAACTCCTTAGCTTTGAACATGATTTATCCTTGGCATAATGAAATGAATGGGCAGACAACTGCTGCTCTCTGGTTCTCTCTTGCTTGGTGTGAAAGCCTTGACAGTAACTGATCTGATACAAAGACAGTACTGAAAACCTGATTAATTCTCGCTATGTTATGAAAAGCAACAGAAATAATAAGGGTGCACTAAAAAATTTTAAAAAGAAACCTTTTTATTTCAGGCCCATTAGACTGAACACCATTTATGTTCAAAAATAATGCCTGGAATTTTTTTTAATCCAAGTGAACAATTTTAAGCCTCTTATTAGTTGTTGAGAGGGGCTGGGAATGCTGCTCCACCCCAGAGGACAGCTGAGATTTTGGACAATTTTAATTCTAAATCATGGGGTATGGAACTAATAAGGAAGGGAAAAAACAAGTCAGCACACAGTGAACTACACGTCTGCAGACATTTTCCAAGGTTTCAGATGTCAAACCAAACATGTGCAAACACCTGAGGAAGTAACGACACTAACATGCTTTCTTCTGGATGACGTCAGTACGTTGGGTTCAGGAAAGGTCCTCCAAGATAGCAACTCCCAGAAATTTACCCTGCTCACTGTCTCCACCTCTGATCCCCCAATGATAACTGGATCGTACGCTTCTGGTTTTCCCTTCCTAAAGTTTGCAATCATCTCCTTGGCTTTGAAGACAATGAGTACGAGGTTGTTGTAGGTATCAGATTTATTGTCAGAGAACATACATGGCATCACATACAAACCTAAGATTCTTTTTTTTCCTGCAAGTGCGGAAGAATTACCACTAATTGGTAGTTCAAGAAAAAACTTTGAAAGTGCAAACATGTAAACAAAGAACTGTTAACTGATAACAAATGTAAGCAAACTGACTGTGCAATACAGAGAGAACAAAAAGAAAATCAATAAAGTGCACAAGTAAATGAATCCGATTGAGTTTGTTGTTGTTGTTATTGTTGTTGAAGAGTCTGATGGTGGAGGGGTAGCAGCTGTTCCTGAACCTGGTGGTGGGTGAGTCTTGTGACACCTATAAATCTTTCCACCCTTACTTTAACTCCATGTTTTAATGAAGTCTGACCCCATAAATGGACTAATAGTACCTTGAGCACAGAGAAGGATCCAATCCATCATTAGCTTCTTCCAATGCATCTAGGTTCTTCAGAGAACCTTTTAATCCACTATCATATTAGTTGCTTACCATCTTCAGCAATGGCTTACTTCACTTTGTTTGCATCAGCACTTCCAGAGGCCCCCCCCCCCCCCCCCCCCCCACCGAGGTGGTCATCTTTTGCACTTCACACTAACATCAAGATTATGTGATTATGTGGCCACCTTGAATCTACAACCAGCTCACCTCTCCATCACCTCAATCAATCCTTGCTCTGCCACACTGCAACAACCTTGTGTCTAAGTGGTGTTCTAATGTCATAAAGCTGAGGTCTATTTCAGCTAGCATCTAGCCTATGGTTTTATTAGAAAAAGATCAGGAATTCTTACTGAATATACAGTTCTCCAATCATGTAAATTCTGATGTTATACATCATTTCAAGTTCATGTTTGTCACCAGTGCCAGGTACAGTAAAAGATTTGTTATATATGCTATCTAGCAAGTCTATCCATACATAGGTGCAGAACAATAAAACAGTACAGAGAGCAGTGCTACAATGAGAGGTCAATTTGAATGGAGTAAAGACAATATTATTTAATTAGTGTATTTTCCTATTTGATTTGAAACCAGAAAATCAACCATTCATATCCCAATACATAAAATAAAATCTAATTTTTTTCTTGCTCTATCAACCCTCTAAATTATCAAATCAATTGCTGTCACGTGGTCACTCTCAGAAGCCGACTATTATTAAATTAAAAAAGTGAAGCATTAAAGGAGTTGGGTGGCATGGTTAGCGAAGCAATTAATGCAATGCTGTTACAGCACCAGCGATTGGGACTGGGCTTCGACTCCCGCGCTTCCTTCGACTCCCGCGCTTCCTTCGACTCCCGCGCTTCCTTCGACTCCCGCGCTTCCTTCGACTCCCGCGCTTCCTTCGACTCCCGCGCTTCCTTCGACTCCCGCGCTTCCTTCGACTCCCGCGCTTCCTTCGACTCCCGCGCTTCCTTCGACTCCCGCGCTTCCTTCGACTCCCGCGCTTCCTTCGACTCCCGCGCTTCCTTCGACTCCCGCGCTTCCTTCGACTCCCGCGCTTCCTTCGACTCCCGCGCTTCCTTCGACTCCCGCGCTTCCTTCGACTCCCGCGCTTCCTTCGACTCCCGCGCTTCCTTCGACTCCCGCGCTTCCTTCGACTCCCGCGCTTCCTTCGACTCCCGCGCTTCCTTCGACTCCCGCGCTTCCTTCGACTCCCGCGCTTCCTTCGACTCCCGCGCTTCCTTCGACTCCCGCGCTTCCTTCGACTCCCGCGCTTCCTTCGACTCCCGCGCTTCCTTCGACTCCCGCGCTTCCTTCGACTCCCGCGCTTCCTTCGACTCCCGCGCTTCCTTCGACTCCCGCGCTTCCTTCGACTCCCGCGCTTCCTTCGACTCCCGCGCTTCCTTCGACTCCCGCGCTTCGACTCCCGCGCTTCGACTCCCGCGCTTCGACTCCCGCGCTTCGACTCCCGCGCTTCGACTCCCGCGCTTCGACTCCCGCGCTTCGACTCCCGCGCTTCGACTCCCGCGCTTCGACTCCCACACTGTCTGCAAGGAGTTTGTACATTCTCCCTGTGTCTGTGTGGGTTTCCCACCCTCCAAAACATACCGGGGGGTTGAAGGTCAATTGGGTGTAATTGGACGGCCTGTTAAAAAGAGTCCGCGCTTAACCCAGATTTCTTGTGTGCTTGTTGTCGAGTTGGTGATACTGCAGATACAAATGCAGAAGCGTATTTTTGTGCAGGTACACTTGCATATGAACAAGATGCCAAGAACAGGTTTAGGCTATGTTCAAATAACTAATTATCTTTCAATAGCTTAACTCAAACACAACTTCTCTGGGGTAAATGCCATAAATATCTGGTTGGCATTTGTGGAATCATATCCGAACAAGTTGCAACGGTTTAGGAAGGGCTAGAATAAAGATTGTCAGAAAAAGAAAATGTCAAAAAGGTCATCAAAAGGCAGCTGAACCCCCATTGTAACCAGAGTTTCAAATTTAATTACAAAACAAAGTATCACTTTTAAGTGTACAACTCCTAAGCCTCATTGTTGATATTATAATAACACAAATTCTTCCTATGCCAAACTACAAATGGACTTCATTTGTCAAGTGTGATATTTTGGAATATGATAAAGGAGGATTGGATTAAAAAGTGAATCATATTAATGTTCTCTTACTTCTGTGACCTGGATTTGAATTCAACCAAGATGAAGGAATACTTTTTTCTTTACCAGTTGTAAAAATCCTGCACAAAATGCATTTAAAGCAGTGTCAACCTAATAGGTCAGTGTTGAAATTTTTTAAAGTGGAGTGTCAAACTGGCCACAAACAGGGTTAATAAGAAAAATGACTGTAATGGAATTGGTGCATTAGAGCAGCAGCTTTTTGTCAATTCGAATAATTGAGGCAAAATACCAGGAGTTTTATTCCGCTTTTGATAATGTTGTAATTGAATGCATAACACTGGCAGTGAGATACAAAAGTCAGATTTCCATTGCTGATAATTCCAATGCCTGTATACCATGAATGAGTTCATTCAGTCCCAATGATCTCACCTCAGAAAGATCTACCGAAAAGAACCGCAGCCTTGTGATCTGCAATGTTCTCCACTTGGCACCATGTCAGTGTTGCTTTGTGGTTTCTGTTATTCTTTCCAACGGGACCCTTCAAATGATCATATATTGCCTAAAAAGATCTCATCTCCCTCTGATTTCTCTTTGCAAATGTGCCAATGGATCTCATTTTTCTATTCTGTCAACAATAGAACAACATGTAGCCACTTTAGCTGAGAATGCATCTGCAGTGTGTTAACCAGATGATTAACTGAGAAAAGTGGAAAATTATTTAACTTGGCAGTGCACAGTATCAACATATTAAAAATAGGTTGTTTCAACAATACCACCATTTCCTTTAATGCCATAATTATTGTTGTGTGTGGAGGAAACATGGCCACCCTGCCTGTCTGGAACATACGTATTCCAGGTAGTCGCAAGACCTCCTCGTCTGCAACTAATTCGGAAGTCACATCATCAAGGTTGGACTCTGGCCACCCATTAGTGCACACCTTGCCATTGGCTAATTTAAATCACCTAGGGTTATTATTGGCTAGAAACACAGATTAGCACTGTATATAACACCAATGCACAGCACATTGTTTCTCTCTGCCTCGTGGTCAAAGCCCCGGACATCACTTCATGCCAGGTTGCTACTGTATCGCAGAGATCCACAACCCCATTGGTCTTGGAACCACGCACGTGTGTGTGTGTGTGTGTGTGTGTGTGTGTGTGTGTGTGTGTGTGTGTGTGTGTGTGTGTAAACCTGCTAACCATCAGGGGCAGCAGGAGGCAACCCAGGGGTTAGATTATAAAATGCCCAGGCAGACCAATGGTCATCAGAGCACCACATGCCCTCCCAACTGGAGTTTCCTGAGGCCAGGGGGAGTTGTTGGGGAGCCCTATGGTTACTGATATCCCTACTTAGTTGCCAGTAGGGTATCACATCCAAGTTAAGTAATCAGGACACACAGAAAGATAGGGAGATAGAATCCCAGCAGCATCACCATTGTGCCCTACAGGAGGCGGTGCAGACTGCCAAAGTGCGAGTGACCATCCTAGAAATTAAAGTCAGGGAGGCAGCTTCCAAGATGATTGAAACACAGCAGCTGCAAGGGGAGTGGATCGACACGTGGTTGGGGGATGGGTATGTATGGATGGATGGTGATAACCATGAGGAAACTGAGTCCCATGATGCATGTCCTCCTCCCTGTGTGCCTGAGCCTTTGCAAACCCAACCAGTAACTATGCAGCCCCAGAACAGCCATGAGGGCCCCCATCAACCCTCTAAAATGGAGTGGTAGCCAAAAAAGGGACCACTTCGAGGTGGGCATGTATATGGTCACTGTGAGTTAATGGAGTCCTGGGACTACTCTGGTAAGGGGATAACCAGCCAAGGGGAGCGATTGTGATCCAGGCCAGGTTCCTTTCCCTCCTAGAATGGGACTTACACAGTCGGCTGCAGTGGCACACAGTTGGCAAGGGGACATGGGTTTTTAGGGAGTGGGCACTGAATGGGAGTATCTACTGAGGCTCCCATGAGCACCACTTCCCAGGAAGGATGAAGGTGACTGGTACCTTGGCATGCTATTTAGTCACCACTGCATGCCCTGACCATAGAGGAGTGGTCTTGCCCCTCGTAATGGAAGCCATTACCATTCTGGATGGATCAGAATACATAGAGCACAGTGCACCTGCTCAGGCTTGCAGGGCTAAGGCAAAGTTCAGTAATGTCACCCAGTCAGTGACTCACAGAGGCAGGTATGGACTCTAGAGAGGGCATTGTGGGGGGGGGGGGGGAAGTCCAGTGGGGAAGGAGCTTCCTGTGTGGCACACACTCTGACCTGGACCAACCCCCCATCTGGTCCTCCCCCACTGGAGGTTGCCCCTGATCAATCTATCTGTTGAGCTCTCCCAAACCCCAATCCCCTCTCACCCCCAGCAGAAGACTACCCTTTAAGCTGCTCCTCTTCTCAATCTAAAGGACTATGAAACACTCATCTCAACAGACTGCTGTGATCCCATCAAGGATTTCAGCTAACTCCATTTCAGCAACCAGCAAGAAACAGCTTTTTGTCACCTATTATGCAAAGAATTCTCAGCAACACAGGCAATAGCCGTTGCCATGGAAATTTAAACCTCAGCATTAGACGTTTGATTGCATTTATTGTGATTTGTATTATGGGCACAGACTTTATATTAGACTTTTTGTGTTGTTTCTCTCCTTTTTAATCCTGTTCAGCTGTTGTAATGTTTTTACTAAGCACCCTGTCTATTGAGGTTACAATTTATAAGTAGTGTCACAGATTCAAAGTTACAATTAGAGTGTCATTGATCAAATAATAGTAATTAACATTGTATATTTTGTTTCACTTGACAATGACAGTGTCACTCCTGCGCTCCTATTAACAGAAACAAATACCTCATGGGATGGGTGATTCAGGACCTTTTATTTAAAAATCAAACAGAGGAGTCCCAACTCCTCCTGGCTATCATTACAGGGATCCACCATAGGCAAGTGTGCCATCCGTTTAAAGAGAATGCGAGCAGAAAATTGGGCTGCTCTGGGTACACCCTGGATATATGACTGCTAGCCTGCCCCCCACCTCAATATGGGATAGCACGTAAACAGGCAATTGGTATCTGTGCTTAAGGAGCGCCCAAGCAGGAGGCAAAGACATTAGGCTTTGGCACCTGGTGGATGATCTTCCACTGCCTGCCTGCTCGCACACATTGGTGGTAAGAGCGCTCACATTTGCCAGCCAAGCTGGAGAAACCAGGCATGCGAGTCAGTGACCAGACAAATTTCTTTTTCTACCCTCCTCTCTGACACTGGGGAGCAGCTCCTACAGCAACATGCTCTATGAGAAACACAGTGACACTGTTTGGTCAGTTGGGGGGGGGGGGGGGTGGGGAGGGAGGGAAGAAAGCTGGTGAGGCACTGTCATTGAATTTGTTATGTGTCTATTCCAGCATACAGAAGGCATTTGTGCATATATTGATCTGCTTGATTGGTAACTTTTTAAAATTTTAACCAGTCTTTTTGGTATTTTTTAAAATCTCTTCCAATTTTTAAAGTTATAGTATGTACATAGAGTTATTGATGGTCTTCATAGTGAATGCAGAGTAATGTGTCTTCCAAAGGGTAGAATGTTATGTGAGGAGGATACGTGGCCTCCCTGCCTCTCTGGAATGTGTGTGTGTGTTGTGTTGTTCCCCATCTGAAATTTATTTGGAACTCACATCACCTGTCAATCAAGGATGGACTCTGGCCACCCATTAGTGCAAACCTTGCCATTGGCGAATTTAAATCACCTAGGGTCATTATTGGCTGGAAGCACAGATTAGCACTGTATATACACCAAAGCACAGTACATTCTTTCTCTCTGCCTTGTGGTCGAAGCCCTGGGCATCGCTCCATGCCAGATCACTACTGTGGGCATCGCTGGAAGTGTCATGGGTAAGGTGTGCTCTTCACTGAAGTGGAGTTGTTATTACTGCAATAGAACTCACAGAGAGCCACACCCCATTGGTCAAGGAACTGTGTGTGTGTAAGAGTCTCTGTTTGTAATGCATGAGCAGGTCAAGTATACATTTACTGTTGTCCAAGGTGAAAGTCAATCTCATCACT
The DNA here is from genome assembly GCF_036971445.1 of Narcine bancroftii. NCBI lineage: Eukaryota > Metazoa > Chordata > Chondrichthyes > Torpediniformes > Narcinidae > Narcine > Narcine bancroftii. Next base: position 49,954,431 of record NC_091469.1, read on the forward strand.
TAAGTGAAATAGTGAATGAGTATCATTTAACCTTCTCCCCGGTTTGTCTCCCATGTGTCAATAAAAGTTGTGTAATTGTAACACTTGTCCAGACTCATTTCTGAAAACTCACCAAAGGTGATGCTCTTTTCAACATGACAATTATTTAAGATTCCGGTTGCTTTATTCAAGGCCTGAATATTTGACTGGATGTGCATCTTGTATAAAATGTGGGTTAAAAAAACCTTTTTTCTCCCTCCTCTGAAGTTGTCAGTTCTGGTTTTTAAATTTCACTTGTAATTTACATAGAACCTTAAAGTGAGACCCCAATTACCCTCAAAGATTCCACGGCAGTCCTTTAAAAGACACCTGAAAAGTTATCTTGAGCGTCCTGAATAATATTTAACCCTGAATCAATTTTCATAAAATTAGATTTTCATTTTGTTCATTGTTGGAGCATGCTCTGGACAAATCAGCTGCTCGTTCAAATTACCTGGATTGTCTGACCTGTCATTTATAAGTTAAAGTCACATCGCTTGTCAATGAATCTGTGGAACTCCTGAGACTGACTGGCTGAGCCTGTCACAGACTTTGCAACACTCAACATAATTTGGGACAGGAGAGGTCACATTACTGGCCTTCTCACACTATAGCCAAGCATATCAAAAAGAACTTTTAATTGAAATGATCAGATTAAAAATTGGTCTTATCCAAGTTTTTAATTTATCCCAACTATGACAGTAGATTTCAATCTAATGGATAGGTTTAAAAAGTGTTTCAAATTAAATGGGTCAAAATACACAAAATAAGGCAGACAAAAATTGCCGTTAGTATTGCCTGGCATCCCTTAAGTAAGAGAAAGAGAAGCAAAAGAGAGTCCCATCAGAATCATTTAGTGTCTGTGGATTTGCTTCCAGCACTCCTGCAGCCACGCAGACCCCTATTCTATCCATTGGCAATCCAAGCTCAGACTCCAAACCTCCAATATGATCAGAAACACTTCAGCACCCAAGGCTTTCCAGGAGCTCTTCTTGCTCTCAGCACCCTCTTGAATCCTGGTTCCATGAGCCCATTTCCAGCAGCCCACAGCCAGTATGGGTCTATTGACTGCAAGCCATCAACAACCCACAGCCTGTGTGGGTCCTTCAGCCACTGAGCCCCTCGCTGGCCAGCTGGCAACCATCCCAGAGGTTCTGCTTTCAATCTTAAAGATCTCCTTTATTAGTGGCACTTGATCTGATGCTACATTTGGAATCCATGCCTTCCATTTTCTGATTTAATCTGAATTATGCAGGTTAAATTGAGTAAAGGAGATAAATCACAGAGATGCCATCACATTGAATAGCAACAAATCAACTGGTGTTGAGACACTAGTTGATTTCTCCATTTCCAATGATGTAGTGATCTGAATCCTGCAACAAGAAACCACACAATATCCCCCGAGATTATACAACCCGAGATTATCTTTCTTCAGCAACAGAAAACACATATAAACAAAACTGCAGATGCTGGAAACCAGTAATAAAACAGAAAATGTTGGGTACACGTCAGGCTGTATCTGTGGAAAGAGAAACCAAGAAATCACTTCTGTTTGTGAGCTCCCTCCTCACAAGCCAGCAGATTGCTAAGGGACCTCATGAATCCAATCATCTTCCAACCTAATGTTATGGTAGGTTCAAGCAGTTAGAACAGATAATGCCCCAGAGGCACTATTAAGGTATTTCATTGGCTTCAAATATTTCAAATATTTCTGAAAGGCACAACAGAAACACGCATTTATTTTGTTGCTAGAGCTTGTTGCACTCTTGTCACATTCAAATGGGCTGATACAGTATGTGTTGGTGCAAAAGACTCAATAATTGACCTCAGTCCTATCCTCACCAACTTCTCACATATACATAGAACATAACGCAGTATAGGCCCTTCATCCCAATATGTTGTGCCTATACAGCCTTCTCCAACAAGCTAATCCTTCCTTACCTCACAACAATAACCCTCTATTTTTCTTACATCCATATGCCTATCTGAGTCTTTTAAATGTCCCCATTGTACTAGATTCCACCAGCAGCCCCAGCAATGCATTAAAGGAAGATTTCCTCTGTGTTTAAAAAATACCTTCATCATCTCTCCTAAATTTTTCTCCACTCACCTTAAGCAGATGCCCTGAGGTGTTCGCTATTGTTGGCCCAGGAAAAAAAAATCCTGCTGGCTGTCCATCCTATCTCTACCTCTCAATCTTTATACTTTATTAAGTATTATCCTCCATCTCTCCAAAGAGAAAAGCCCTGGCTCTAAGATGTCATAAGATGTTCTCCAATCCAGGCAACATCCTGATGAATCTCCTCCAACCCTGTGAATTCAATGTAGGACTCATTGAATGGCAAGGTCAGGAGAGGAACTTTGATCAAGTCATCTTGTCCTCAAACTACAAATGCTAATATCATTATAGAATTTCTTCCATTCTCCTACCCTAATAGATATAGATAACAATGCACATTCTTGTCTGAAATAGTGGAACCTATTTGACAACAGATCCATCTCAAAATCAACATTAAAAATTTATATCACAGGATTTCTTTCATAAATTATGTCCATGCTAGATGAGAAATTGTGATTTGGCCCACTTCACCTTTTAAGCATTTGATCTGTAGCCATTGCAGGGCCATCACTCCTCAACTGCAATTGTGATGAGAATATATACCTCCACCAACTTTCAGGCAACAGGTTCCACACACCCACCACTTTCTTGGTGTACATGTTTTCCTCATCTCCCTTGTAATACTTGTCCCAATTACTTTCAATGTATGGTAACTGATCTTTGTCTCTACAGCCATCCCACTGACTACCACGCATTGATATTCTGCTTGTGTCAAGTCTCAATGCTATTCCACTCATGGTTTAATTCAAAGATGAAAGGCGGCCATTCTATTAATGGGCAATATAGAGAGAAAAAATTATCCAGCTGCTAGAGTTTCAATACAAATCAGTCTGCTCTGATAACTGATGGATGGCACTTGACTTGAATCATCAGTTTTCACTATCCAGCAGCTATTGAATTTTTTCTCACTACTCTTGGGTGATTTATTCTTCCTTGTTAATGGTGACCTTGTCAGTTCTCTTGGAATTAGGTTTCTCTTTCTGCAAATGCGCAGGGATGGTGGTGTGGAAATGAAGAGAAAACAATTTCTTGTAAATAAAAAGAAATCACCTTCACTGCTTGCTAATTTCACCAAAATAATAGTTGTATGTATGTAATTTATCAGAGAAAGAGAAATTTAGAATATTAGTTATCAAACATAGAATTGTCAGGTAGAGATTTTCCAATCAACACACAGCTAACCACATTGAGATTAAACACTTCTGCAGAGGGAATGAGCACATTCTAGGAAGTCTCATTTGAATCCTTGCCCACATTTTCCAGGTTCCACCTAAATAGCAGCTTTGTCAAAAAAACCCAGGAATAGATCAGTTTCCATTTTTTGTTGTTTTTTTTTTAAAAAAAAAACTTTCATACACCTATTAGTTTACTTGCATTTCACACTTTCAGCCAACAAGATTTACCTTGTAATTTTACCTTTAAAATATTATTCCAAATTTAAATGAAAATTATGAACACAATATAGATAAGGTTTGATACATTTTAAAACCAAGCTCAACATAGATGAATTCTTGCTTACTAAATGTGCAGACTGTGACTTTGGGAAAGAAATAACATGAGTTAAGTGATTAAATTTATGTGTCACATAGAACCTTTGAACTTGAAAGGAGACAGCATTAATAACATATCATTCTAAATTGGTTGTAAATGACTTGTGCCTCTGGGTCTCCAGTGTATCATTTTTTCCTTTGGTGCAATGAATTTGACACAGAAATGACTTCATTTGTTCACTGATTGAAAGAAATATATCATAATAATGACCTTTCCTGATGTTCAGGCATAAATTCTTGACTGTATTAATTCTTACAGGATTTTTAATAATAGCAGGTTTACACAATGTTCCCAAATTAAATACAAAAAATAGATTGATTGCCTACAATATATTGACGTATCAGGTTGAAATAAGAGTTTATAGAGCTGTGAAGTGTACCAGATGTTGCTGGTAATCCATACAGAGTAAAGCCTGCATTAGTCCTTACCCAAAGAGCTTTAAATGATGCATCAGAAAAATATAGCCAAAGACGGCGATCTATTTTCATTATGCTTTGGGGAGCTACCTTCAAATTTGGCACATTTTACTTTAAAGGAAAGTAAATCCTCAACATTTTCCTTATAGAAAAGGAAAATATTGTCAGAACTGAACAGCATTGGACACTGAAATTCATTTTAATTCACTGTGAAATGCATACTAATACTTCTTACAAGCACTTGGCTTGTAACTTTTTTTTGCTTCACTGCATACACACCTTCCCCCACCCATCCACCTTCCAGAGGCCAAAATCACTCAGATGTATATATAAAAAAAACTTTTTCAGTCCCCCTCTAAATCTCTAACCTTAAATCTCTGCCCTCTCATCTTAGTCTTAAATTTACCTATTCTCCTTGAAATTTTGTATACTTCTAACAGGTTCCCACCACATCTTTCTCCAATCCAAGAAAATCAAACCTAACCAGGTCCTAATCATTGTTGAAATGTTCTACTCCAAGCAACACCTTTGTAAATCTATTCAGCATCACCCGACGGTGAACACTTGTAGAGTGACAATCAAGTTAGGTTACAAATACATATAATCAAGACTCCAAAATGGACAGCACCAGGTTTTGTTACATCCTCATATCTACCTTATTGACCTTGAATTATTCCCTTTTCTAGATAGATAATAATTTAATTTTAAATTGAAAGTGCCAAAAAAAAAACCCTGCCACAAACCACCTGGATCTATAATTACCTACATTTGTTGCATTGTTCGTTTTGCAAATTAACACTACATTGGCCTCTCTTGAAGATAAAGACCTCTGACTACATTTCTTGCAGATGTTCACATTGAAAAACAATATAATGTTTGACAAGTCATTCCACTACAGGATCTTCTCTCAAATGTTTAACAACATTTTTCTCCTTGCCTTTTCTAACTAATTAAAAAAAAATCTTTCAATTACCTCGAAATGTGCAGATCTAGTCCTGACATTATCTATGAAACGGTCGCGCCTTGTTCCAACAACCCTGATGTCATCAAACTGACTGACCATCCAATTAAAATGAAGAATACTCACTGTCACAGCACAGAAACGAAATGTTATAAGTAACATTTTAAAATACAATTAGGAGAAAAATCCATTATTTTCGAAATATTTATATAACAGGGTTATTCTCCTTTTACTAACGCCCGCTAGCTAAAAGTAGCACCTACCGTATTGTATAATCAATCATTTGCAATGTGATTAGTTAATAAACTCATTCACACATTCAATTAATTTCACCTAATTACGTTAGAGACAGTAGCCAACAGAGAGGGGACTATTTAACTCAAACAACGCGAGGATTTTATCTTAAATTATGCATGCATAAAAGTCCTGGAGTTGCTGTCAATTTCACGGTGAAAGTTGATTGATTGTTACCATTACAATTGCACATTCGGAGCAATTAAAATCCTTGATCTGAGAAAGGAGTCCAATCCCAACAAATTGAAATGAACCAGTGTCACCAAACCTCACGTCCTTGGGAGGCAATGCGCCTTTTCTCAGTCCACTGAAACAAAATAACAATGAACATCGTCACGGGAGATGCATAGAATGTTTATTTTAGATCTGTGTGTCCACTTACAAATTACATTTTCGAACATGTCAACTTGGTGTCGAGGAGAAGACCGGTTCCTTCAATATGTCTACTCCTCCAATTCAGAACAGATCATTCATCATTTTAATTGTTGAGGTTCCAATTCCTAGAATACCCTCCTTAAGATCACACTGGGTTCATCTTCAAGTGTTCTTTGAAATCTCCTTGAAAAAAATATATTAAATATTGCTGATAACATTCTTAAACACCTCATGAAAAGATTCTGTGTAGATGCAAGCGAACGTTGTTTATTTGTCTTTAAGGACTAACATCAGAATCCAGAACAAATACATAAAAAAGTAAAATGGTTGTAATACATTCCCATAAATCATTGTCAACGCTCAAATACATATTGTGGAAATATATTTATGATGTGAAGCAATAGAATCGAGTCGAGAAGTACGGGCTTGGAGAAAACTAAGGCTAAGTATAACGTGCATGCGGATCTACACTGCATTTGACTTTGCGCTTGATATGTGTGGCCTGTTATTGGACAGGGGAGATCCTACTTGCTTGAATTTGTTGTTCATTAATCTGATCTTCCACAAGTCACTTGATTGATTCCATTAACAAATGACACCTGCGTCAAAAAAATTCGCCCGAATATAAAGACCTTGTCGCATGAACACTCTTTTCCAGCTCGTTCATAAACGGGGATGACATTTTCGCACTATGAATACCATATATATTTTTTTAAGTGTGTGGATGAACTCTTACTGGATCTGAAATTCTCCATTTCTACTGAGGGGATGGTGTAGAAAAGGGTGTCATTTGATTTGGATGCGGTCAGGAAACATTGGCTTGGAAATGGACACTGTTGAAACATGACTCATGATTCTGGACTGGGGCTGATGGATCGTGGGGAGTGAAACCTAACAAGAACATTTATCATTCAGATAAAAGATATCAGAACCTGGAAATTCGACACGAAGGTTGCATTTCCCTCCCAAAATAAAATCTTTGAAGTAACTGAGAAAAGCACCAAGGATAAACGCGACACCTGGCATGTCTTTAACTCTTGAGGCTTCCGAGTAGTGCAATCAGACACCAGTGGCACCTTGCCACTTGAAGCCCTGCCAAAAGGTAGGTTCGAGGAGAGGGACTGAAACTAATAGAGCAGAAGTACAAGTAGAGGCACATTTTTTGGTGCCATATAAAAACTACTAAACGTCTGTGGAATAGGAAGGCAATTAGTACTTGGATTTGGAGCCATTTTTAGTCAAGTCCTTGACGAATTCACATGCATCACCTGCAGAGAATAAACAGGAAGGTCCTCGACCGATAGCCATCGCTTCTCTGGGAGCCGACAGCGAAAGGACGGCCTTCCGAGGGGAAACCAATCCCCATGCTTCTGCGCTCTCGAATAACTTAGGCGCTTTTCATTGGGGATTGATCGAACTCGGCTCGTGTTAAGGTTATTCTGGTAAATCATCACGGGAAACTAAAGAGACAGTGAAGAGACCGTCCCGTTGTTTTTGACCGATGTCGGGTTGAACTGGCACGTTAGGCTTCATCATACTTGGGCGTTGCTTCAACTTACAACATTGCGATTTTGAGAAGTATTTGTGCTGTTTTAATACAATCCAATTTATTTCTTGATGACATTACATGATCTTTCTGGAAATGATCACAAAAGCCAGAGTTATCACGTAATCAATGTGAAGTATCTAACGAGTCTCAATCGATTCTAACCCGCCCAACCAGAATGAAAGAGAAATCCTCCTCCCACCAGTCGGTGGCGACCAATCACACACACCTCGACCCCAAGACATTCAGAAGCGACTGAACTTATACTCGCGCGTGAACGTTGTAGATCAGGGCGGCCACATTTTGGTTGAGATTTATTAACAAAATAGCGTGACACGGAATCCCGTGGTGTCCGGAGAGACGTCAATGAGACCGGTTGCTCAAAGATTTTTTTTGCGCCGCTATTCGGGTGTTTTACGTTTCGGTTGAGGTTTTGAAGTGCGGACACTTCATCTGAATTTATTTCTCGATTTTGCTAATGTATCTTTTTGCCTATTTTCGAACTCTATCGATCTAAAAGTTACGATAAACGTGCAGGGAAACAGCAGGAATATCACAAATTAAACACAAATGTTATGGCTCGCTTCGGATTAAAGGAAACTGGTGGCCACGGTTAACCGTCCGCAAACTCTCAACCCAAGACACTGCATCAGAGCTAAATGTCGGTGAAATGTGGCAAATGTAATGAAACAGCGACCTAGCAGGTGGGTTTATGTGCTGGTCTGGATGTGTAGGGTATAAACACTTCACAACAGGATATTTGGATTACCTCTGGTCTTTAGATTGCATCCGTATTTAAAGCTCAACTCCGAAATGAGTTGGCGTGTTTGAATTGAAACACTTCGTCATTCTGAAATCACACTGAAGGGAACCAATTTGCCTTTGAACTCTGTTAGGCACGCAGACTTCGAATCCTTGCAAATCCAAATCTAATTGCCAAAAGGTGGTAGTCATTTTTAAACTTTCATCAGGGGTTTTTACAAACTAGTTTTATCTCGAGAGAGAACATTCATTCGGTTGGCACGATGTGGAGCACCTTTAATTATTTTAATCCGTTCACTAACAACAATTTACAGATTGTGATTACATACAAAACGGATTTACAAAGGGTGTTCAAAATTCCTTGCAGCAACACGTGTATCTACTCAGCAGAAATGTGGTCCCATTTCCGCACAAACAGAAAGCAACGGGTGTGCAGTCTAATTAAACGGCAATGAAGGGAAAGGTGTGCATCAATGACAGCCTCGCTTGCTTGGAGTTCGGATTTCAAGAGGAAGCTCAAACCCCATTAAATATCAATTAATCCGCTCACTGGCCAAGTCATGTGAGAGGCAGTAATCGCGGCATGCAAATGATTCTTAAAAACAAGTCACCCTGCAAACATTCATCACCTACATTATATGCTGATAGAACTGGTCTCACACGAGTCGAACGCTCGGATTTTGTGGCTTGACTATTTTTTAATACAGCCACAAAGCAACAGCCCGGATAGCGCCACGATGTTACAGCGCCAACGGGATAGTTCGAATCCGACACTCTCTCTCTCTCTATTAGGAGTTGGTATGTTCTCGCCGAATCTGGGATGGTTTCCTCTCAACCTTCAAAACGTAGCGGGGTTGCAGGCTAATAGGGGCATTTGGACGGCACGGTCCGGAAGAGCCTGTGACCGCGCGGTATGGCTAAATTAAAATAAAACCCATCCAATACCAGAAAAATAACTTATTCTAATACCAATTATTTCTGTATAACCTCTTTACGTGGGATGAGATGCCGCGGGGAAACGAGAATGTCATGGTATTTCACTAAATGAGCGTTCCCACGAGGGAAAACGGGTGTACATTTAGCTGATCGCTGCAGTAAGTGTGGTCGGTTATGAACGGTGGGTCCCGACTTAAAATTCGCAGATTGACCACTCTGGTCCCCAGTTTTCTCGTTGATTTAAGCTACCAGAAAGGTAAAATTCATCTCCACCACTTTATTCCTTTTTGCACAATCATGAAGCTGTAATAAAATTGCACAGTCAATTTGATGTCCAAATCTTTGATCGTTTAATTTTGTAATGCGTTCAATCTTTCTCCATGTCGAACCTATCAGCTCAGCCTGCTTCACCTGGGTGTTGTCCAACAAAATCAGACACTGAAACATTGAAGCAGCGACTGCGCGGCGATTTTAACATCTTATTTCACTCTCGATTTCAAGCATTTTGGCTGCGCTGTTGATCCAATTAAGGAGCTTTGATATTAACTGTGCCCAGCCTTTGGTGACGGTCTCTTGAAGTGTAATATCGTTCATTATTGTTGGCTTTCGCCAAGAACCTGTCCTTCATACTGACGCCATCGCCTACTGACCCGCAGCGTTATGGCTCAAAACAGAGCGTCTTCCCGTTTACCTCACTACATCTTTTCTATATCTTGATTCTAGATTGTCCAAATTTCAGCACTGGATTAGCAGAAAAAAACTCGCTAAATTTTGGGAATAAAAACATTGTTTTCACATCCTAAATTCCATTGGGGAGCTGAAGATTCCAGTTCTCTGGATCTTTACTAGACTTGATGCGGTATTTGAGCCCATGACTGAATTTTGAACCATACAGTACATTCATAGGAAACGCAACACTAACGACTTCTTCCTCCATTCAGCTTTGTCACAATATGTTGACAAAGAATTGTGCAGATGCTGAAATTGGGAACAAATAAAGAACCTTTTACTTTGTGACACCTTTTGCCTCGACAGATCTGCCATCATTATATTTATTTTTGAGCCAAAGTGTGTTGTGCACTCAGTTCATCTATTGTTGAGCGCCTCATACCTGTTAACTGCAGACTCATCTATTCTAGTTTATGCTGATCTCCCTCTTCTTGTCCCTGTAAATTTGTGTTTATTGAAACATTGCTAATATTATAATTACCCATTGCTAACTCTTGTTTCCCACCTGTCAACAAACTTTCAATGCATGCTAGTGTGTTCCTGCAGCTTCCTGTGCTTTAATTTTGCACACTAACCTGATGTGGGACTTTATCAAACACCTCCTTAAAATCCAAATATACCACAGCCATGGGTTCTTCCTTATCTTTTCTGTCAACAAAAAGCCCTGGTAGGTTTGTCAAACACGTTTCCTCCCTTCAGAAATCCATGTTAGCTTTATCTAAAGTCTGATATTTTCTATTTTTCAAAGACTACTTCCCCTGTGAATGAGAGTTCCAGTGAACAGTAACATCTGAAAACAACAGCAGCATGGAGAAATATGATGACTAGATTACACTCTACTTCACCATCACTTGCTACAGACTCCAGCTTGTCGGATTGCATGTCCAGTACTAAAGGAATAACTAAGTATTCCATAGACACCGTCACATTGAGTCTTGCCATAAAATTTAGTCTATGGCTATCAACTTCACCACCCTCTATGGCAAAGTATCTGCATTTTGAAACCTTAATCTTGAGATGAATTGCCAAACATAAAGCCGTGCAGTGGTAAAATCCATCTATTTCATTTACTGCCTCACTTCAGTCCCTATTACACACCTTCTAGTTGTTGAAACTCTCATCCATATCTTTGTAACCTCAACTTTGCTCTTTACCCACCTATTCCTGAGTGGGTAAACAAATGGAATCTTAAAGTGATGTAGCACAGAAGCAGCCCTTTGGCCCAGCAAGCCCGCTTTCATTAGCTCCTCCCATATTCAGCTATTTACTCACATGTTCGGAAACATTTACAATGGCCAATTAAACTACAACCCTGCACATCTTTGGGATGTGGAAGGAAATTGGAGTGTCCAAATGAAACTCGTGCCATCATAGGGTATATGTGCAACTCCATTTAGATGGCGATCAGGATGGAACTCAGACCTCTTGCACCAACTGTTCTACTAACTGCATCATTGTGCTGCCTCAAAAATGGAAGCCCTCAAAACGTATCTGAAATGACATCATTTCTTTCATGTATTGCCATGTGCTTGCTGATCACACTCTTTCTTGGTGATGCCTAGGGTTCTCAATTACTTTCTTCTATCTTTGTGTCCTGTGGTAACACCTAGTTATTCACCATTTTTGTTAAGTTCTCAATTTTGTTTTCAACTAATTCTGCCACTTCACTGTTTCCCAAAACCATAACTTCTTTCAATCCTTTCAATATCAGGGATATCCATATTCATCAACTCATAATCTTGAGAGGAACTGAATATGAATGTATCAATGTCCTGTTGCAGAGGGTCAAACCAAAATGCTGATTCTCCTTTTGCCTCCACTGATGCTGTCAGACCGCCTGAGTTCTTCCTGCAGTTTGTTCTTTTAGATATGAACAGAGAAATTGGGAGCAAGAGTAGGCTACCTGACCCTTCATGTTTGCTCCACTATTCAAGACAATCTGATTGTCACCTCAATCCCACACTCCCTTCTTTTCCAGTAACCAGTCAATCTCTTTTCTCATAGGTATCTGCCAACCTCTGCATTAAAAATATTGAAAGACTTAATTTTGAGGGAGTTCCAAAGACACTCCCAAAGAAAAGAAAAGTCACACATGTCTGAATATGCTCTGACTTTTATTGAGTTACAGAGAAACTGTGGTTATAGATGTTAAAGGCCTTTGTAGCAAATGCAGACATTCAAGAGGAGAACTGGGCAGAAGGATCAGCATAGACTTGGTCAGCTAAAGGACCTATTTCCATGCTGTACAACTCTATGATCTTATGGAAGACCATCTCTTGATGATCTCTTAGTAGAAGTCCTCTAAACTCAAACTACATTGAGCTTTTATACTCTTTAGAACAAAGATAATAGTAAGAGATTAAATACAATTTCATGTGTTACAATTGCATAGATTACTTCAATATTTGGGTGCGGACAAATGGTTCCATCAAATTAACTTTTTTTTTAATGGGAATACATCTCAACTGTCAAGATACCTTTGACTCTGCAAATACCTTTACTGGGACAAAATAATTCACGTTAATGGTCCAAAACCTTTTGAAGACAGAAACCCCCAGATACTCAAAGTTAGCGTTGTGAGGCCTGACTCTTAGTGAACACAAACAGATGCCTATAACCATATTTGATGTGCAAAGTAGCAAAATAACCAGATCCACTTGAAACCTTCTTTGGCGCAAACGAATTTAGCTGAAGATGTCCGATGGCTGTTTTTTAGTAGGGCAATTAGCACAGCCCCATTGTTTTATGCTAGTCCAATGCATGCAAGAATGTCACATGGTTATGTCAGTTTTCAAACCATATTTTAAGTAACCTCCTGCTGTGAGCTCATTGCCAGTGTTCTGCAGATAGTAGTTTCTTTATATAGCTGTCCTTTTAATTTCCAAACTGATGATTGCTGATTGCAGTTTATATTTTGAAATATTTCCTGAATCTTGGTTCTCTTCTGCATTAATAACTCATGAAGGATCCCGATCAGAATGGTGGCAAATGCTAATTATTTTCTAAAATGAAAAACATCACACTTGCAGATACCATAGGATTTTACATTAAATTACTCCACCTTGACCAGGGTGACATCAGTTAAGATTCTGTGAGCTATATTTCCCCTCCTAACCCTTTTTGCTTTCCCACATTCCTTTTCCCCATTGTGCCACTCCTTCAAGTCAAATCAAGATAAGTTTATCATCATCTGATTTCACAGGACGAAACAGCATTCTCTGGTCCTCAGTGTAAAACATACAGAAGAAGAAGCTTTCCTCAGCCTGGTGGTGCTGACTGATACTCCTGTATCTCTTCCCCAATGGGACCAGCTGAAAGATGCTATGTGCAGGATGGAAGGGGTCCTCAATGATTTTGCGTCTCCTCTTCAGTCAACGATCCTGGTAGATCACATTGATGGGGAGGAGGGAGTCTCCAGTGATCCTCTCTGCCACATGTATGTTCCTATGGAGTGACCTCTGATCCATTTCCCTGCAGTAACAGTATCACACTGAGAATCGGCCAGCCAGAACAATCTCGATAGAGCTCCTATAGAAGGCTGACATAATGGTGGCCAGTAGCCTTGCCTGCTTCTCAGCAAGTGCTGTCACTGTGGTGCATTCCTGACAATTGAGGAGATGTGTGTCCATGATTAGGTCACTGGTTAAGTGAACTCCAAGGAACTTGGTGTTTTCCACTCTCCCTACTATAGCGGTTTTGATGTGTAGTGGAGGGCATTTATTCCTGGTCCTCCTGAAATCTATGATCATGTCCTTAGTCTTGTCCCACATTGAGCCTCGGGTTCTTGCTCTAGCACCCTAATGTTAGATTTTCCACCTCTTCCCTGTCATGCGACTCATCGTTGTTGCTCATGAGGCCAACTACTGTTGTGTCACCTGAAAACTTGATGACACTGTTGGAGCTGGATTTGCTAATGTAGTTGTTGATCAGTAGCATGAACAGGAGCTGGCTAAGAACACAGCCTTGAGGTGCATCAGTGCTTAGCGTGACGGTGCTCAATGTCCTAAAATCTCATCTGCCATACTACCTCCATACATTACATCTTCGATTTTGAATTTTGTTTGAAAAAAATCTGCAAACTGCATGATAAATTTTACTCCACTGAAAATACTATTTAAATAAAAGGTATTGTTAGTTATCTTGGTAGTTTATTTGAAAGATTGTTTTCTTAAAACCTGCAGATTAATTCAGCATCACCCACAGATTTAGTTTGTTTCGTCATTTCCCAATTGATGCTCCTCCCTTCAAACCTTCCTCCCCCTTACATTTTTAGTTAGACGTCTACTGACGTTTTTCCATACCTCGATGAAGGGCTCAAGCCCGAAATGACGGTCATGTATTTTTTTTATCTTTGCTCTATTAAAGACACTATTTGACCTGCTGAGTGTTTCCAGTATTGTGATTTTCGGGATGCCACACCTGTTGGCTTTTAGTAAATGTGTTAGTAGAGGCCCACTGGTTCTTATGTCCAATTCGTCACATTTTGTAACAAATTCACTTCATGTTGGCAATCTATTGTACAGATTCTGTTTATATTAAAAAATTAAAGATTTCCTTTATTATTGCATTTCATTTCAGATGATAAAATGTGAGATTAAGTTTTAAGATATTGCTGCATGAAATAATGGGATTGCAGGATAAAATAATAACTACCAGTGCAATCTAAATCCCTGGAGAAACAAGCAGGAGTAACTACAGTACAAGGAACCAACTTCAATTGCTTAACCTCTGATCTCTTATCCTGTCCCTTGGGTACAGGTATCAATTAATACGCATAATGTGCCAAGGACACCTCAAAGAATAAAAAACAAAAAAATCAATTATTCAAGCTTTAACACCCCAAAACAAGAACTTTAACCTGCAACTGCTGAGGTGATGAAAATAAGACGGATATCGTAAATGTTCTGCTTGGTCTGCTGACAGGAAAAACAAACAAAGACTCTCCATTCAAGAATGCTGTCTAAGTGACTGTGACTGAAGTCTTTGCATAGGCAGAAGGATTAGGTTTCAGACTATCTATTCTCAGACTTGCTTATTTTGGATTTTTTTGAAGAACCTATAAACTGTCAGTTCTTATTATCTGCTTCCTTGTAAAAGTCTGAATCGCCAACTGATGAAGTTCCTCAATATTCAGTTAAATGTATCAGGCATGTTACTTCTAGGGAAATTAAGATGGAATATGTTGGCTGATACTCTTTGAAATCATCATTGAGTAACAATATCCTATCATGGTTGATAGGAGAAATGATAAAAATATTTCTTCAATTTCCTACAGTGTATTCTAATGTTGGCAGTCAGTCCTGAATTAGATCTGCTTTAGGATCCAGCACAATGAATTCCCCCACAGGGATTTTATTGCATCCAATGGAACAGTGGAAATCCCTGTGCTTTCAGATACAGTGAAAAGTCATGATAAAAACATCTATTGAGTGCCAAGTTACATGCTGCTGTATGTCTGTAACCAGGCATTTTGTGATCAACATCTGCCACTTGATCCTTCATTGTCTTCCATCTGCCTTTCTCCAATGCGGTCCAAATGTCACTAGCAAATTAGCTTTATGAATTAAGTCCAGAGATTTTTCTCCTCCCTACTGTAAACATATTTAAACAAAGGACAAAAATAATACTTTGGAGTAACAGAGATGCAGAGGAAATGATATAGTAAATAAGTGATAGACTTAGACTGGACACATCTAATCATTCTCACCAGCCCAGTGAAAAGCATCAACCATTTTAAGTAGAAGACCTTTCTTGCCTCACTTGCTTGTTATTACCCCATAGTTTTGACAATTTTTTTTGATATTCAGATGAGATCCTCAAAAAAAGAAATTGAAGTAGGTTATTGTGCCCTTACCCCAACCCTCTGCCATTATCTTTTAACTTCTGCACCTCTTCCCTGCACTAACTCCATATCCTTTTATTTTCTTACTTTCCAAAAAATCTGTAACATTTTGTCTTAAACAT
This sequence comes from Narcine bancroftii, assembly GCF_036971445.1. Taxonomy (NCBI): domain Eukaryota; kingdom Metazoa; phylum Chordata; class Chondrichthyes; order Torpediniformes; family Narcinidae; genus Narcine; species Narcine bancroftii. The sequence goes on from NC_091469.1 coordinate 49,970,102, forward strand.
ACTCAATTTTTTCGTAGTGTTACGAGCCCAGAGGACCCATAAACCCAGCAACAATAGATATTCACCAACACAAATAGTTACTTCTTTTAATTATCTTTAAACATGAAAATAGAATCACACTTTAACTTAACTAACCTAACTTAATCGCCTTCTAATTCTAAGTGATGTGTATGTAATGTGTGTGTAAGTTCAGAAAAGTTGTTTGGTTCACAGTCCAATCTCACTTCTCATTCTTCCAAGTTCACTGGTTGCAGGCAATTCTTATACTGTGCACAGAATTTAACATTTATAAAGTTCAGCATGTTGGTGCTTGAAAGGTAAATGGTTACCTCTCAGGAAGGCTCGTATTAGTTTTCAGAGAGGGATTTGTTGTTCCAGGATATCCACAACTGATTCCTTTTTAATCAGCCACTCCAGTGTCTTGCTGACGAAACTTCCCCCTTCAGGGTTCTCCAGATGATAACCTCTTTCTTTCAGGTCATCACAGAGTTCCTTTTTGTTTCACTTATTCCAAGTGAAACATTAGACAGCCTGTCCTCTCCTCTTGCATGAACCAGAAGGGCTTTGATCAAGCCGTCTTCCAAATGGAGATCTCCACAACCTTGCCAGCTTGTCCTGTTCCAGTCTCAGCTGCTGTTGCCCACTATAGGACTCTATAACTGATCTCTGTGTATGTCTCTCTCTGAGAGAAAGCCTGTTTGACTCTCTCTGCTTGCAAAACCTCTTAGAACAGCAAGCTATCTTCTAGACAGATAGCAGCTCTGATAAGATCTTTCATCTTTTGCCTTTTTTAAACAACAATCTATTAGTGAAGTCTCTTAAGCATTCTTCAAAGCTCTTGCAAAGGCTATAAGGCCTTGATATGTCTAGCATTAGCAGAGCTCCAGTATTTCAAATTTCTGTTTTAAAGTGTTTGTATGTGACCTACTCTAACAAACCTTTCCCAATTTATCACCCAAAAACATATCTATATACTCTGTTGTCACAGTAGAGAATTTCAAAGACTTGATGCCACCTGAAGAAATGTCCTCTCTTGTTGGCTCACCCTTATCATGATATATTTATCCCTGGTTTTTGATAGTCACCACCTCTGTATTTAAACCCCGCTAGACTTTTGTATGTTACATCTAAATAATTTTGAATAGGTTTACCTCTCAATCTCCTAAATTCTAAAATAGTAGGGGCTAGTTTGCTTAATATCTCCTCATTGGATAATCCTGCCATTCCAAATTCCAATCTGGTGAACAGTTATTGCATTTTCTTTATCATATTTTTATATTTAAAAAATATATTAGATATAACAGATCATTTAAGACCATGAGTCCATGCTGTCCAATTTACACCCAATTAACCCCTAGCACGTTTCAAATGGAGGGAGGAAACCAGAGCCCCAGGGGAAAATGCATGCAGACACAGGGAGTTCATACAAACCCATTACAGACAACACAGGATTCAAAACCTGGGTTCAATTGCTGGCACTGCAAAGGTGTTGCACTAACCATAACACCAACCATGCCACCCAATACACAGATGGTCTCCCATCCAAGTACTGACCACACCTGAGCCTGCTCAGTTTCTAAGATCAGACAAGATCAGGCATTTTCAGGCTTACATGGCTGTATGCATACTAAAAAATATGTTTATAGTAATATTTATAGCAATAGCAAAATAATAAAAAATATTTATAGCAAGTATATCTTGGCTAAGGTCAGAAGATCAGAATGTGTGCAATATTCCAGATGCATTCTGACCTCAATATAGTCTTATCTTTAGCATCACAATAAATGAAAATAAGACATGGAAGCTTCGGATTTAAAACCTGGTTCAAGTTCACCTTTGAAAACAAAAGTAAAGTTATGTTTTCTCTTGCATCAGACCACAAGAACTTTGATTCTAATTGAGAGTACTCTCAATTTGCATCAAACATGGGAAAGTAATTCCTTGAATATAAAGTCTTAAATGTATATTGGAGCTTTATTTAAAGTTATATTAACTTCACTATTATTTATCTATAGATTGAAAGGCCTTTGAAGACTTTGGTTCTCCTTTTCATATAGAGTAGTGGAGCAGAACTGCTATGTCTCAATAAGATGCCTTTTGTCTACCTGGGCTTTTGAAGATCAGGAAGACCCTGTTCCATTTTTTTTTGAGACCTCAAGAAGTTTGATGAGTTGCCATTTCTGAGATAAATAAGTGCAACTTTTATTGATGCATGAAAATATAATTAATAATCATATTTATTATACTATTATATAATTAGATTAATTTTAATTAATAATTAGGTGATGTTATCTAATTCCACAGTAATTACAAATTTGGGAAGCTATCCAACTTTACAATATGGTGTTGATTTAAATAGATCCTTATTCATCATTGTGTTTATCCTTTGTTCAATTTTGCTTTCAAAAGTTGGGATATCTGGAGTATCAAAGTCTTGAAACAGGGAAAAGTATTGACAAGAAGAAAAGACCCAGAAAACAGTGTGCTATTCCTCACTCATTACCTGTTTGTGTCTGACACAGAATAAATCAGTGGTTCTCAACCTTTTTCTTTCCACTTGCATACCATTTTAAGTATTCCCTGTGCCATAGGTGCTCTGTGTTAGTAAGGGATTGCTTACGGTGGTATTTTAATCGTACCTAATTGACTCATTATGTGCACGGTTTAATAACTCCAAAGGAAATTGGCTAATAACAATTTTTCTCAAGCAAAATATATCAGTTAAATTTGGGTTTAGAGTAGTGATTCTCAACCTTCCCTTCCCACTCATATACCGCCTTAGGCAATCCCTTATTAATCACAGAGCACCACTGGCATAGGGATTACTTAAAGTGGCATGCAAGTGGAAAGAAAAAGATTGAGAACCACTGAAAAACTGAATTTTAAAAGTGGGATTAAGTACAAATTTGTATTGTGCAGTTATTATTTTTGAATAGTGTAAGCCCTTTTTTGAAGCTTGTGATGAAATTATTCATTTTTCTTCTCAAAACACTTCCATGTTTAAATCAATTTACATTTCATGCTCTGCCAGGGTTCAATTGTATTGACTTCCTGGTAGAAAAAGGTAATGTTTCAGGGTGACAAAAAAAAATAAGCTCACAATTTTCAAGCATAATTTTCAAAGTTATTAATCAGTCTATTTTCTTCCCACCCACACAAAAAAGATGATATTGAAGTAACTAACAATGTGATACAGTTTCTCATTCTCACCTTCTATGTCAATAATTAAACCAAACTTTCTGGTCACTTTGATCTCTTGATATTGAATCCAACTCCTTTATTCAGAAGCAGTCTCTTGTGTCTTGTGCATCAATTTCAGGGCTCAAGGGAGAAACAAGAGAGTGAGGTGCATTGCAGCGAGCTGACATGGATAGTCTATTCTACAAATTTCTATAATTGGTTAATGATAATGGTAATGTGTCTATTGTCATATACATTGTACAATGTATACCATCTAGAAATTGATTCAGTCCAATCCCTGCATTTTCTACATTCCATTTCTTAACTCCTACCTTATCTATTCTTTATTTCTGTCAGCTTTATTCATGACTTTTTGGTCTTCAACAATGGATTTATTTGTTCTAAGATTCTCTTGGATCCCAAAATTCCCACTTCCTCACCTGCACTAATTTCTTTGTTATGTTTCAAATAACAACTACATTTTTCGATAAGGAACTCATCTTTTTCAAAAGAAAAATGAACACAAGACAAAAAAAGGACTAAAATTGTTTTTTTTAAATCTTAGCAATGAAAGAAGATGGATAAAGGAAACCATAAAGAGATGTTAGCACATCTCCTCTGTAGGGAAATTATAAAAATTGATAATATTTACATTGAGAAAGAAAGTGCATGGTTAAAAGTTTGTGAAACACAAGCAAAGAAAATGTGAAAGTTATTTTGTTAATTGTACTGTAATTTTGATAAAAAGAAAAACATCCAGGAACTCAGGATTTACAATAATTGATATTCAAATTAAAGCAACTCTATTCTAACTTCTGAACACATACACAAGTAATTTTCCACCTGGTATTTTGCAAATACTGTATTTATTTGCTTTCTAATATCAAATTAGATACTGTACATTTAAAAACTTGAATTTACATGATAGTTTTCACATATAGGGTACATGTACTTCAACTCACATTGATTATTATTGTAAGCAAATTAAAGCAAAGTCTCAGACACAACAAATGGAGATCAAGAGTGATGATCATTGAAGAGCTGTCATTATTCAAGAAATTAGATGGTCTATGTTTACCTGAACATGTTGGTAGGACCTCCAACTGAAAGGTAACACCTTTTTCAATCCAATGCTTCTTCCCTCTCAATTCTTAGTCCTATTGCAGGGTCGCAACCTGATATGTCGCTAATTTCTTCCAATTAATAGTTGTTGCTCAACCTGCTGAGTTCTTTCAGCAGTTTGATTTTAAATGCTTTGCTCCCTCAGTGTTTACACATCACTTTGGTACTCAATTTGTATTTTAACCCATAAGTTTCTGAATATTTAGGAGTATGATCAATGGGACTATCTGACATATTTATGCAATGATACAAAAGACTAATGACTTACTAGAGCATATTCTTGCATCTTAAAGTCTCAACATATGCTTGCAATAAATATATAAACACACCAATAAAACTAGCAGGGTATTTGATAACAATGGATTGGAAAAAATCAAAATCTACTCCTAGATATATGGTGCCAATGTTTTACCTCTGTAAAAGATGTACAATATGTTTATAATTAAAATTAGCATAGAAGACAGAATTCCCACACCAGCTCCTGGTAAGTGAATGGTGACAGTAAATTACAATATAAAGTGGACCTCCCACCTTTACAAACAGTTTAATTGTGAAATATATGATCTACTAATGGTTTCAGAATAAATGTTGAGTTTATTAAGTCACGTACCCATGGTTTTAATAACGAAAAGTGATACCCTTGAGACAAAAAACGTAATTGAATTGATATACTGAGGTTAAAAAAAGGGGAATAATAATGAAAATCTATTTATAATGCATTTGTGATAAGAAGCAGATGTTCTCCTGTAACATTTTCTCTGTTTCCGCTAGACCACTGGGAAGGTCAGTAAAAAATGACAAATATTTCTAGTTTCCACCATGAAAATTAGAAAAAAAAAACATGTTACATCTGTGCACCTCCTTAGATAGGGCATAGCTATGCTCTGCTGTATTGATGCCAATCAACTTTATCCCTGTCAGGATCTTCCCTTCCAAGCTGTAATAGAATTACATATTTATTAATGGAAATCTCATCTTTATTGTTCTTTTGGATAATGTTAACATTATTGTTAAATTCAACAATGTTAATTTTTCTTAACAATACAGCAGGGTAGAAGCCCTTCCATCCCATGAAACCTGAGGAGCCCAATTACATCCAATGAACCTACATTTTATTTGGAGGGTGGAAGGAAACCAGGGCACCCAGGTTATTGGGAGAACATTCAAACTCCTTGCAAACAGTGCCAGATTCGAACCCAGATCGCTGGTGTTATAATAGAGTTGAGCTAACCACCACACTAACCGTGCTGTCCTTTTTAGACTTGTTGGGGACTAATGAGGCTTCACAGTGGTGCTTACAACTTTAATTATTTTAACTGTGGCTTTTCTGTAAATACATTGGATAGATGTACAGTTACAACTTAACTTTCATTCCTTTTTTTCCTTTTTTTAATTATGGATCAGGAACTCTGTATGTCCAGCAGTTTATTTAACTGTGACTCATTTCTGAGTTAATTGTGAACTTGTTTAAAGTTCTCTTTACTACGAACTGAAATCACATTGACAATACATTGAAAAAAATTCAATGAATTCCTAAAACTCTGCTAGACATGTTGATTAATTTCATTATTAAAGAATGAGCATTAGGGCATAAAGATGTTAATAGCAAAGTTGATAAATACTTTCAGACTGGTGGGGTGTTGGTTTTAATAGGACATTGTACCTTGACATGATTAATTGCATGTCTTTTTAAACTTACTTGTTTTAGAATAAAGGAGGCATTCTTTTTTATTATTTGGTTTCATTTAACATGTTTGGGGAGGGCACAAGATCTGTGAGGCTTAGAAGTATTTGGTGATCTTATCTGTCTTAACTAAATAAAATTGCTTTTGCAAGGTGAGGTGGCTGCTTTTCAAATTTAGCATTCATCCATTTGTTTTTCCTTCAGTGTAAACAGCAGGTTTTTACTCTGATTGTTTAATTATGTTATACGGCATCTCATACCTTCTATGCAACACTCTCTGGTAGTACAGATTCTATCACCAATGTGTGTATGTACATAGGTACAGATGGTAGTGCAGGATGACTGTGATTGGCTGAGAGTGTAGCCACACCTACTGGCAGGTCTTAAAGGATTGCTCCTAGCCAGACCAGGTCATTCTGGACTGGTCGACCTACTTGTGATATGCTCCAGTCTTTTAGTTAATAAAAGCCTTGGTTTGGATCAACAAGTCTTTGGTTCTTTCAACGCGCACTACACACTCCAGCTTTGAAGTCATTTCCAAAACCAAGGTTGTTGATGGTACCACAAGTTCCTGCTTGAGAGTACCAAGAGCAAGTGTTCGCAGAATGTATGAGGAGGAAAGCAGACCAAAACTCCATTGTCTGCATAGAATCATATACTTAGAACACAATAAATAAAAGCATGAGTTGGTCATCTAGCCTATCGAGCCTACTCTGCCATTCCATAATATCATGGCTGATCTGGCCATGGACTCAGCTCCACTTACCCACTTGTTACCCATAAACCTTAATTTCCCTAGTCAAAGAAGGGGAGAGAAGCCACATCTTGAGGCTAATGATGGGACAATTAAATTCAGGGTCGAGCTAGAGACTCATTATAGGGATACGGATATCTCAGTTAATAATGCTAGTGCAAATTACAAAGATAGAGGGGAGAAGATTGTTGCAGCACTCGTGTTATAGGTACCAGTTATTTCGCTAATGTGGGATTAATGCCAGATTACAATATGCACATATCAGAATAGATAATAAGGTGATCAGATCCGGCAGAGACACGTACAAATGAGTTATCAGCTTCCACACAATAACACTGTAAATTCATTTCAGTCAGCAAAATGGAATTACAAGGTTGCAAACTAATCAAAGGGTTGAGATGGTGTCATAAACCCCAAGAACAAAGACTGTGTGGTTTCTGAACAATGATTGAATCCCAAAATTGTTGACATATTTTATGACAGGTGATAATGACTTTATCTCTGAAGGCTAACAGCACAGTGTCTGGTCAAAGGCATGGTATCCTTTTTCTCAAATAAGTTAAATAGGGGGTGATTCTTCCTGCAGATTTGTGGCACCCAAAAATGTGCCTATTTATGGAAAGCCAGGAAAGAAATTGCTGGGGCCCTATCACAGGCCATGTGTGAGGTACCAGAAGACTGGAGGGTGGCTACAGTTGTTGCACCTTTATTCAAGAAGGACTACAAGGATAAGCCAGGAAGCTACAGGCCAGTGACATCAGTAGCAGGTAAGTAAATAACGGGATTCAGAGAATTTGAACCTGCTCACATTTGGATCATCGAAGACCAAATAGAAAAAAAGTCAGCATGGCTTTACTGCATGGGAAATTGTGTCTCATAAATTTTGTGGAGTTTTTTGAAGAGGTGACCAAGAGAATTGACCAGGTGCTAGATGTTGTCTACATGAACTTTAGCAATGCATTAGACAAGGTCTCACAGGCTAGGGGATTCCAGGAGGTCAGGTCATTGGGTTCAAGGGTGAGCTATCCAATTGGATTCAAAAGTGACTTGGTTGAAAGAATCAGAGATTGGTAGTGAAGTGTTGCTTTTCTGATTGGAGCCCTGTAAACAGTGGTGTGCTGTAGGGACTGGTGGTGGGTCTACTGTTGTCATCTACAGAAAAAAAAAACCCTGGTACCTGGCACCTATGGGGTTCACAGATGCTGAACAAGTGTATTTTTCTGTTGTTTGAGACTTACTCAATGCAACACCTAACTAATACACCTACATTAAGAATAAACAGTTTAAAAGACAAAAGACCGATATACTATACCGTACTTACCATCAGAAATAGATCTTCAGAGCCTGCTTATTTAAATAAGTTGCACTCCCTTTATGCAATGGAATATGTAAACCATCTATTATCCCTTCATACATTTGTGTCCTTGTCAGTATAGGCCCTGATGGAATTCCATTTCCTACTCATTGCCCCTTTTCATTGGCTGAGATTGAGCAAATCTGCTGGCTGAATTTGCATCAATGTAGTGAATTGTCCCTTCGCTGTAAAATGTGGAAGCATGAGATGAATCATAGGGAACCTATGCAAATGATGCAAACAAGAAAAGGCAAAGAAGACATTTTTTCTCTCACACTTGTCTACATCCTTGAAGAAAATTTGACCTGTGTGTCCTGGTTACACCTCTGGCAACCAGCCTGAGCTCCAGTGGACCAAAGTGCTACACTCCTTTGTTGCAAGACCCCAAGACAGCTCTTAAAGGAAAGATCTATGCCACAAAATTAATCTCTGCCTGTAAAAAGAAACCCGATTTGGAGGAAGCGCTGCCTTCTTGAAGAAAAGCTAACTTTGCTTGAGTACCTATTCTTACTTGTTTTCATTTTTATTTATTTTCTGACTTTTTTGCCAGTTATTTGAGACTGCCAGTTGCTTGAATTCCAGATACCAAGAGTTTTAGGAATAACTTGGATGTTATTCTGTTTCTATTTATAGATCAAGCCTCCCATGGAAATCATGATTTCAGAATGTTACCAATTGGACATTTTTTTTGATTGCCCTTCATTGTGCTCAGAAAAGAGAAAACACAACAAATAGCAAAAGAACTAAAGAGGTTAATGGGGCCCAAAACTCGCTGATGGTGATGGCATCCTTAATATCTCATTGGGTGATCCCAATTTCAAGCGTGTCAAAAATGTGGCCCAGTTATTTCCTCAAAAACCGGGAGAAAAGCCAGCTTCTACCAGTCTCACTCAGCTGTGGTTGACTACAGAGTGGGCTGGTGTTGATTCCTAACATTTATCTCCAAGAAGAATTGTTGTCTCAAACCTAAACCCGATCAAAGCGATGATGAGTTTTATTTAATTAAACATTCCAACAACCTTGTTAGTGATTGACAATTATATCACAGTACTTTGAAAATGTTCTTACTGTGGTGCACTAGTCCGATTCATTTGGTAGGTCATTTTAAATATACAAATCAATGTTCAATGCAAGTATCGAGTTAACTTGTCACCTTACTCTTCACTTAGAAGAAACAGCAATAGACAGCTGAAGAGAAGCAGATATCGAGAAATTGCAGACAGTGGGTAATGAGGTTTGGGCAGTTTTGTGGACCTTGTTTAACAAGCACCAGGCTGGAAATTGACCCACTGATCAACATACATCCTATGTGGAATCCAGCAGATTCATTGATGGAGATTTGCATGTAATTATTTTGAAGAATTTTAACAATACTCCAATAAGCAATAATTTTTCCTCAGCTAAACACAAGAAGGTTTTATATCAGGCCAATTAAAGTATACAAAAATAAAATCAAGACAGAAAATACTCAGGTGTTCACACCACACCTATAGGACGACAGACAAACATTTAATGTTTCAGGTTGAAGGCACTTTCTCAGAACAAAAAAGGGAGACAAAAAATAACGTGATGCTGCAGGGCGAGTCATATCGGAGCGGGGGGGGGGAATCGTCTCTGATAGGGTAAAACTTGGATTCCCATGGCAAAAAGCTGTAAACAAGGTTATCTGATCAATGATTGCAGTTTTGAGGGTGAGAACAAGACATAAGAATGGAGATAGAAGATTGTGGAAGTTGCAAAATGCAGAGGAGGAGGACAGCTGTGCCTGGCAGGTCAGGGTGAGCACATCGCCATTTACAGAAAGGTGGGGAAGGAAAACAAGCTGAGCTAATATTACAGGTGGTCAGCTGATCAGACTGAGCAATCAAGTTTCCCATGGAATTCAATCCTGGGTTCAGAAGGCTGCAATGTGACCAGACTGAAGCTGAGCTGCTCTTGCCCAAGGCCTCACTGTGACAGTGCAGGAGGCCACCAACCAATATGTCAGAATCTAAGTGGGTTAAAGGGATTAAAGTTGTAGCTACCAGAAAACTCAGGATCACCCATATCCTTCAGGTCAACCTGGTTTTACCCCATCAGAAACCCCATACTTCCTGCAGCTTTACAACCTTATTTTGTTTCCTCTTCAATTTTCATTAAGGGTCTTAAAACAGGGAAAAAAAATGTTTCTCTTTCTACAGCCGGACCTGCTGAGTATTTCCAGCATTTTCTCCTTTCGTTTTAGATTTCAATCATGAGTCAAGCCATCCCCTTTCTGCCCTCTGCAGGGGTCACGCACACTCAGTGACTTGTTGGGACTCCCAACCCCTTCCTGTCCTCTGGCACTTTTCCCCTGAAAAGAAGTGCAACAGCTGTCCCTTCGCCTCCTCCCTCACTACCACCTAGGGACCTAAAGAGCCTTTCAAATTAAGGCAGTGGTTCAGGTGAACCTCTTCCAACCATTCAGTGCTCACGGTGTGGCCTCCTCTGCATTGGTGAAACAGGCAAAGACTAGCCAATAGTCTTGGAGACCACTTGTTCTCTGACTTCAAGAGCTGCTTTGAGTTCCAGTTGCATTCCATTTATCTCTCTTTCCCACTCTCACATTAACCTGTCTGTCCTTGACCTTCTCCATCAATGAAAAGAAAACACAAATTTGATCAGTTTTTATTCCACTTAGAACTTAATTGTATGAACATTGAATTTTCCAGTTGTGGGTAATTTTCCCTCCCTTCCCCTGTGTTTTCCTCCGTCACACACTCATCCGTTCACCTAGTTTTCTTCTTCTCTTGATTACCTCTCCCATTGCTTCCCCTTCCCCACCAGGTTCCATTTGCCCAAGATCCCTTTTCACCTATCACCTACAACACCCACTCAACCTCCCGCCCCCCCCCCCCCCCACCACCCACCCCGGCACTGCGACATACTGCCATTCTTCCCTGTCAGCGCTGACCACTCAAAAAGTTGACTTGCACCTTTAGCCTCCAGAGATGCTGCTGGGCCTGCTGAATTGTTTTATGGTCTTAGATTCCTGCGATTGCAGCCTCTTTATTTTTCAACTCTCTGATCTCCTGTTTTCCATCAGTTCCTCGTGGGAAATGCCTTAAGGCGTATGATCTCCCTGCCAAGACTGGTACTCCCAATCACAGCAGGCATTGAGGGAACAGGAGAAACAAATCTGTGCAAATGAGTGGAATTTTCTAGTATGTCTTTGTTAATGAGTCCGAAGTGTCATCACTTCAGCACAACTTTGATTATTCTGTTCTGTATTTACAAACCAGCAAAGAGGGATCAACAACTTTTTTTTCTAAAGATTTAAAATAAAGCTCAATACCTCCATATAACTGTAACTTGTTTGACTGGATTGTAATAATGATGCTCTGATCATAAAAAAGATGAACATGGAAGAGACAGACCAAAAGATCAGAGCTCATTTCTGAGAATCAATTTGTCTATTACAATATCTGTCTTTTCATGCCTCTGTGGAATTTATAATTGTTTCAGGGGCTTTCCAACAGGAAAGGGTAATGGCTAAAAAAACAAGCTAAAGGTTGACAAGCTTCAATTCAGCAGTAAGCAGCAATGGAATGGGAAGCCATTTTGTACTATTTTCTGCCTTTTTTCTCTCCCTTTCAATAGAAATTGTTGCTAACATAGACCACACCAAAATCCTTTCTTCCCCTTTCCCTTTCTTTTTAAATCTTTTGCTGAACACTGTCTGTCTGAAAGGAGGACAAGCATGTAAATTATGCCAGACATTTTGTGAGCTCACATTTTCAGTATTGGAGGTACACACATCACTGACTGACTAAAAAGGAACGAAGGGGGGAGAAAGAAGAAGGAAACCTAGCAAGGTCAGTAATCTTTCTGAAGGGAGCCAGATTGCTTCAAAGCCGACGGGTGCGGATTTGCTGGCTGTGATTTTTGTTGTTTTTTTTGTCTGTTCATCGGGCCAGACGTGGTGGGCAGGGAATGCTCACACACCAGTGAGTAGCTGAGAAATATCGAAGAGAACAAAGTGCTTCTAACAGCGGTCATCGTGAAAACCAAATCAAAGAACATGTTTTGATCACGATTTGTTTTTAAAAGTTCCATATTTACCATAGAAAAGAACTTGTATCTGTTAATCCCATTATCTCTATGACGCACTGAAATTTCTGTGACCAATGGCAAACTAGCCAATTTGTTTGGGTATAAAATTTAGTTGGTATAATTTCTACAATAATGACCTCTTGGAGATATCACACTTACATTCACAACAGTCAAAAAGAAAGACCTTTAATGGTTCATTTGATCCTTTATTTTGCGGTCGTTTTTTCACTATAATTGTTTACATAGCGTGTTTATAAAGCAATTGTAAATGTTCATGTCAGATGTCAAAAGATGCACTAATTACAAAGTCTGTGCTAAATGCACAGAAATATACAACCATTGATGCTAATCTGTTTTTTTTTCCCTGACAGTCTGCTTTGGAATCAGAATGCACAGTCCTAATCCTCTCTATTTTTATTCTTTAATTTTCATTTTGATGTCACATTTTTTTAAAAAAAGATTTAAAAATTATATTTACTGTAATTTTAATTACAGTCCTCGATGCACCCCCAAACTATCCTTTAATTACTCCTTGTTAACACTAAAATTGGTTTTACAAATAGTTCAGTTTAATTTTGTCGAATTACAAATGCATCTCACATTAGCACACACCTAAACAATAACTTCAATGTGAACTAATGCTTCCACATTATGTGAGCATTGTCATTTTCCTTGTCTTTTACTATTTGCTGCAGTTTTGAAATTGTTAATTTTCTTTCTTGTTAAACTCTTACCCATCTCTTGTATCTTTAGATGCTAAAGTGAATGATTAATTTGAACTGACAGCTCAAAGCCCTTTAGAGTAAGAAAGTACATGGAGAAACAGTTTAACCCATCATAAAAACATCATAACATAATCATTTATGAGCTACCCCATGATGTTATGCCAAACATTCAAAACTTTTGCCAAAACTAGCATTGTTAGATTATTTTAATTCAAATTAAATGCTTCTTCATTGCACAATTATTTGTACTGTTTCCTTAATAGCCTAGAGGATGCTTTTGCAGGCCAAACTATCATAAAATGTGAACTAAATAAATGAGATTTTTTAATGACTTCCTTAGGTGCTGTTTGACTGCTTTCCAGTAGCTCCACAGGACCTCTTTCTACATTGCTGGACCTTTGCCAGTATGACAATCAACAACTGAGCTGACTCTTCTGTTGGAGATTATTTCTAGATTTTTTTTGATTAGTGAACGGGGTTATTTCTAAACTGAAACAGGATGTCCTGCTGATGTCTCAGGCTGTGAAAGGCTCCATTTTTTTCAGCTGCACAGGCTCTGGAAAATGGCTTAGCTTAATCCTGGGTACGAGTACATTGCAGTTGCAGATTTCTTTTATACGAGGGATGAATGCAGCCTGGCATTATGGATAAGCTTTTGTGCCATGGCTCAAACTACTTGCAGCAATAACTTTGCACATTTTCAACAAGAACATCCATCATTGCCTTGCAGTGGTGACTGATGGATGATGAAATATCTCAGCATTGATCATTTTTTCTTTTGTCTATCAGCAAGGCTCCAAAATACCTTTTAGATGTGCTGGGTAAGGGGCCAAAATTAAGAATCTGTTAGTTTTCTGCAGAGGTGATTGTAATTAATGCAAAAGAAAGGAGTAAATAAATATCCAAACTTCCCAATAGTCAGTGCTTAGCTCAAATGCAATTATTTTCACCTCTTTAAGCTCCAAAGTGCCTTGGTCATTTTCAGCTGTAAGGGTGGGATTTCTCTGTGATGGCTGCCAAGCATTATGTATCTCGTAAATTTCTGTCGGCAGCCGTACATGCAGCAGAAAATGCCTGATGTGCATTTTATTTTTTTTCAGCCGTGCTTGGAGATAGATGCCCAGCCAAGAATCAATAGAAGTCTTTCCAGTTAGGAAACAATGGGTGGGTGTGAGTGACAAGAAGCCCATAGGACCAGGCTCTGTCAGCATCGGCCTTTGAAGTCAATACTGTAATAGGCTGACCCATGGAAAATCACATCATAATTGCAGGACAAACTCATTGCAGCTCCTTCAGCTGCTTTGTCATATTCACTGAACCAAGAATAGATGCACTGGCACTGGAAGTCTGGAAGATTGGTCTAAGCACAGTTGGGTTAATATGTGTGCACAACAGGAGTGACTCTATACAAATTATATGAATACTAGTGGATGAATTGTTGCTTGTGAATTTCTCCCCATCTGTCCTTCTACAAAGGGAATTTAACGTTGTTTTATCCTGAATGTGTAGATTACCATCCTATAACAGATCTCACTTTAAGTATATAGAGTTAAAATTGTAATACATTGCAAATTTTACATCTGTTTGATTTGCTCTGGTGTCAAAGCCTTACAATTTTTTCCTCACAATTACAATATCGTCATGTGATACAATCAAATCAACCAAACTAACTTACAAAGTTACATTTCAAGATCCAATTAAAGTGTATGCAATAGCTTTTGTAAATGTGAGATAGCAAATGGTGTTACAATTTAAATTGTTAGGGGCAGGTGTGTATAACATGAGCAGCCTGATTCATCCCTCTTGAGGAGCCCAGCATAGTAACACATTCCAACTTACCCACATAGTGGAATATTCCGTGCATGAACATTCAAGTCATCTCTCTAAGAGAATCATACAAAAACATTTGAAGGCTCAAAATCGATATTAAGACTTCATTTTGTAGTACAGAAACCTCCCAGATGTAATAAATGAATAAATTCCTTGTACAGTACATCATTGGAACTACAGAACATTGGAATGTCAACTTAAAGAAAGATAATAGATTACTACTACACCTAAACCAGAGGAATCAGTGCAAAATGACAAATTACTCTCATCCCATTAACTGTTCTTTCTCTGAAAAAGATGTTCAGTGTATTTTAGATCTGCACTGAGATTGTAACAGCTGTTATAGCTGAAAGTTTGGTCTCTTGCAGCCCAGAGTTACAAGTGCTCTTATTTATTTTCTCTGTGGTAAATTGTCTTACATTTGTTGTTCTTTTCAATAATATGTATCAAGCACAGACCATTACATGACTTGGATTTGAATGCAGAACAGCTCAAATCATGTACTACAGTGGCATTTTGATTCTAGCCACTTAATGTGTTGACAAGCTTACCAGCTAGTTACCCAGCTGGTCTGAATTGGTGGCATGCCTTCTAACAATCAGGGTTTGAGAATTTCATACTCACTCCAGAACTGGAGGGTATCAAGTAAGCATATTTCACTATGCTGCTGACTGAGTATTGAATTGTAGGAGATCTTTGTCCTTTGGAGCAAATGTAGAGCAGAGCTTCCATTGTGATACGGACAATATTCATTTGGGACTCAAGAAACTGCAACTGCAGTAAATTTGATGGGCTGAATGGTCTTTTTATGGCACAGTGCTCTTTATTTTTTCCTATTTTCTTACAATATGGAAGAAGATCCTTCAATGTACGAATCATACACTAGCTCTCAGACCAATCCTATTCTTCCATTTATCTTCCTGAAAGCTTTTTTCTCTCCCATGCCCATCAATTCTCCTCATTTGCACTAGAGATAATATACAACACTATTAACTGACCAACCAGCATATATTTGAGACCTGGGAGGAAATCAGAGGACTTGGATGAAGCAGTCACTAAACTGCTATGTCATTGTGGCACCCAGGAAATGAGCAAAACAAACCATCTCTAACCCTAGGATCGCTACATTGTGATTCAAGTTTTAAAAAATGAAGCCTCCAACTTTGGCGGAAAAATGAGCAGGGTATTTTTTAGCTAGTGAATAGTTGAAATTTGAGAATGTTTAAAAGGGGTCCGGGTGTCTTCATAAACAAATTACTGAAACTTTATATGCAGGTACTCCATGCAAATAAAAGGAAAATAATATTGTTGCCTTTATAGCAAGAGGATTTGAGTGCAAAAGTAGTTCAAGTTCAATTCAAGTTCAAATTGATTGTCAGAGTACATATTTCACTGAAACTATATGGTCCCTGTTTGACTGTAGCTAGTATAGATCTGGTTTCCCCAGCGAAGACAGGATACATTAGCAAAAATGGGAGTGCCATGAAGCTTCACTCACAACGTTTCCAGGAACCATGGCATTGTCCAAAGAGGAGAGAGAGATTAAACAAAATCTTCTTCGTAGTCTCTAGAGTTTAGAAGAATGAGATGTAATCTGATTAATTATGCAGTGATTCTGGAAACGATTGACTGGCTGGATGAATTTTCTTGGATGGTAGGTGCCAGAGACTGAATGGAATAATCCTGATTCTATTTCTTATGTGCAAAATTTCCAGCCTAATCCTCTTCACCCCTGTCCATCCCTTATCACCCTCTCTCTTCTCATATGATGCTCACTTTTTTCTCTTTCAGAGTTTGTGATCACATTGTAATCATTCCTGATGTGACTCACCATTATGTTTTGTTTAAT
The DNA here is from genome assembly GCF_036971445.1 of Narcine bancroftii. NCBI lineage: Eukaryota > Metazoa > Chordata > Chondrichthyes > Torpediniformes > Narcinidae > Narcine > Narcine bancroftii. Next base: position 49,986,671 of record NC_091469.1, read on the forward strand.
ATGCCCTTGGGAAAAAGCTTAGGATATTTTTCCATATTAAAGTCACTGTGCATAAACAATCCATTCTGCACACTATCGTACCCCATGGGAATGGCCTTGTCCTTCCTCCATTGATTCTGATAGAAAGCAGCTTCCAACATATCCAACAGGAAGTGATGAGAAAGATTATAGGATCCAGGTGGTCTGTTAGCAAATTGCACAATTGCTGATAACCTATCAACACCTTCCCATCCCACCCCAACCTCAGCATGAGCCAATGTTTTACTGCCAAATAACCACTGCCCTTCTGAGGTCTATGGTTGCTGTTCATCCACCTAAATCCTACCCATATACCAGTGCTAGGATAGTACATATTCAGTTGCAATAAAATACAGCCAAAATTTGAAGTGGGTCCATAATTATCTCTCTATATATCTCCACTATATGTCTCTCTATATCACTATATATTTTGCTATATCTCATATATATACACAGGTGTATGTACTATATATATATATATATATATATATATATAGTACATATAGCTGTATACCTCTATATCTCTACCTGTATATCTCTTTATACTGTATAATATATATCACTATATCTCTCTATTTTATATTTATATACAAATGCAATAAAATTACTTTTAAAAATAAATTAATTAGTGCAAAAATAAGAAAGTTTGAAAGTGCCTGTGGTTCATTGTTCATTCAGAAATCTGATGGCAGAGGGGATGTCCACGATGGAATGGACACTGATGCCTGAAATGACCGAGTTCACAACATTTTGTAGTTCTTTTCTTGTCCTGTCCATTGGCACCTCCATACCAGACATGATGCCACCAGTCAGAATGCTCTTCATTGTACATCCATAGAAATTTGCAAGAGTCTTTGATGACATTCCAAATCTCCACAAACTCCTAATGAAATATAGCTGCTGGTGAGCCTTCTTCATGATTGCATCAACTGGGAGGCCCCTGGCAAAATCCTAAGAGATGTTAAAACCAGAAACTTTAAGCTCATAAACCTTTCTCCTGCTGATCCCTCAATGATGACTGTTACATGATCTCCTGATGTCCCCTTCCTGAAGTCCACAAACAGCTCCTTGGTTTTGCTCATGATAAGTGCAAAGTTGTTGTGGTGGCACCATTTATCTAGCTGAGCTATTTCTACATCTCTCTCTTTCTCCAGGAGATGTTCAGTCTACTTAGAGCAAAATCAAAGTAAAAGAGTTTTAATATGTATTTGAAGGCTAGCAAGAATACAAATCACCATCTCCTCCCTTCACAGACTAAATGTTATAACTAGTTAAGCCATGTGTACACTGTCCAATCAATCAATTCTGCAGATTGTATGGCATAACAATGTCTATACTTTCTAAGAAGTCTGAGGAAATTTAAATGTCATCAAATACTCTATCAAACTTTTACACCTGCACTGTTGAAAGTATACTGACTGTATACTCAGAGCCCCATATATATAATCAGAGCCTGGTTTGGTTATTCAAGTGCCCAAGGACAAAGAAGACTGCAGAGTGAGCCAACATGATCAAGTCCATCACAGGCTTATTCCGACAAACCGGAACGCCCTCATTGGACAGATCTGTACAGAGGTATTCATTAGCTTCCAAGATTAGTAGGCATACCTTTAATCCAATACTTAAACATACATTACAGATTTGGTTTCAATTTTGCAAATTAAAAAATTTTGTTTATCTAGGACTATTTATCTTTTTTTCATCGTCTCTAATGGATCAAGCCTTTTCTTTTTGGAAAAGCAAAGGAATTGTCCATTTTTTTTGTTCTGTTTATAGATGGATGTTTAATATCTTTTGATACATTATCTAACAAATGTAATATACCAAAGTCACATTTTTTTAGATATTTCCACGTTAGAAGTTTTTGAATGAGATACTACCTAACTTTCCTATATCCTATCCACCTGATTTGGTTGATTCTCTTTTTCATTTGAAATCCTTCCCATAGATAATATTTATAATAATTTATTAAAATCGCAATCAATCTCTAATGATAAAATTAGAGGAGCTTTGGAATTGGAACTTCAGTCACTTCCCCCAGAGGAACTTCGGGAAAAGATTTTTGGAATGGTTAATACCTATTCATTATGCGCCCGTCATACATTGATTTGGTTTAAAGTGGTACATCAGGTTCATATGTCGAAAGATAAATTGGCTGGTAGATTTCCTAATGTTATTTCTATGTATGATAGATGTAAATCACAAGTGGCCACACTAACGCATATGTTTTGGTTTTCCTCTGTATTGGAGAAGTATTAGACAGATATTTTCAAGACTTTGTCAATTATACTGGGTATTAGATTGCAACCTAATCCATTGACGCTATTTTTGGAATTATAGTTCCAGAGATGGGTCAAGTTCCCACTTCTGCACGTCGGGTTGTAGCCTTTACTACACTGTTGGCCAGAAGAATCATTTTATTTAAATGGAAAGATCCTAATTCACCTACTTTGATGCAATGGCTCTCTCAACTTATGTAATGTTCAAGTAGAAAAAAAATTACAAGTTGCACTTTTGATACCATCATTAAGTTTGAAGAGACTTAGTGTCCTTTTATAAACTATTTTCATATGAATTCACCTATATTTTGACTTCACCTGTTTGGAATTTCTGCTTTTTTTTTATTGGCAAGGACCAGATAAATAGTTTGTATTAATCTGTTGTAATGAACACTCAGTTTAGTTTGCCCAGACCTTTTTTTTCTTTATTGTTGTTATTTCTTTAATGTTTATGTTGGTAGGTTAGATGGGGGTTTTAACATAATTTTTTCTCTTTTTTGAATATTCCAAATTGAGGAGAAAGGGACAATATTGTTCGATATGTTTTAATCTTATATGTTGTATTAGGTATTGCAATATATTAATGTTTCGGTTTTTCCTATTTGATTCTGTATTCTATTCTCCTTATGTATTGTTTACTATAACATGTTTAATAAAAAGATTGAAAAAGAAAAGTCCATCACAGGCTCCAAACTCCCATCCACTGCAGACATCTATGTGAGGCAATGATTAAAGACTCCATCACCCTGGTCACAATGTCTTCTCACTGCCACCTTTGGTAAAAGATATAGAAGCCTGAAAACCAGCTCCTCTAGATTTCTTTCCAGCAGCTATCAGGCTCTTGAATGTCTCCTTTTTACACTAATTACAACATCACAAGAGGACTGTCTGCGTAATTTTTAACACCATTTTTTTACGTGCACTATGGTAACTGTGAATATTTTTTTATCGATATATATCTTCTAGATTTATCATCTCTTTTTCAATTTAATCTAATGTTTACAATGGTGGTTTTTTTTGTGAAGTACCTGTTCAGTTGCAACAAGTAAGAATTTCAGTGTATCTGTATATAGAACAATGTTTATGACAATGCATTTATGATTATTATTACCTTTGTAACATCATGAGTTCTTGTGTCCCACTTGTGACACTTGAAAGACTGAAAAAAATTAAAAGATATCAACTTAAAGTGAGTTAATAAATAAATTTAAGCAGAGGTTTAATATTGTGCATGAATTCATTCATTATTTTATGACACAGTTTCAAACTTGGAATGTCAGACAAGCGTGTTAAAGCTGATTATAACTGCGTGTCATTGTCTGCACCACACAGTATTCTCCGCAAATCCATCTGCTGCTTCCAAGTCAAGAAGACAGCTGTTGCCTTTCTCCGTTTTCAACTGTTTGGAAAAACTTCAGATCCTAGATGAAAGCACTGACTTTATAGATTGCTTTCTGAGAACTCAACATGACAATTTTCAATTTATTTTAATTAATTATTTGATGTTTTACTGAACAGAGAATTGTATGCACTGATTTGTATTTGTTGAGAATATCAGACCTGAGCTCAGAAGAATATTTCTGTTTACTTTAGCTTTGTAAGATAAAAGACAAGTAAATTCTTGGGATCTAAACCTTAAAGTAAAAGTGTGCATTTTAGCATAGTTTATAATAGACTTACATTTATACACTGCCACCCTTTTCACATTTGTTAAAAACCTGCAGTTTTTTGTCTGTAACCATTAGATTGGAAACAGAGCAAAAGACTTTGTTCTTTTACATGCTGGCAAAATAACGTTCTTCATTTAACAGATGAAGGTGAAGCTGGTAGGGCCAGCATTATATTACATGGCCACTTCCTGAAAGAACCGGTGTGCAACCATCGTGAACTACTGCAGTCCTTCCAAAGAAAGTATTCCCGCTGTGCTGTTGCACAGTATGTCAGAATCTCGACCCAGTAATGACAACGGAATGGTGATATATTTCCAATCTACAATGATGAGTGTAGGATATACATTAAGTGTGGACTCCTAACATCTAATAAAGGCTATTTTTAAAGTATGCAGATAACATGATTAAGGTTCTAATTATATTGTGATTTTATGGAAATTGTAAATTCAGGGATACAGCATGGTAACAGGCCTTTCTGGCCCATGAGCCTGGCTGCAATGTCCATACTTACTAATTCCAGTTGTCTTTGAAATGTGAAAGGAAACTGGATGACCCAGAGAAAACCCATATGGTCATGAGGAAAACATACAAACTCCTTACATTTTAGCAATATTAGGTTCCTGACAAAATGTTTTGACCTGGGCTGCCAGTTCCAAATTTTACTCCATGCACTCAGCCACGTGCTTGATGCTCCAGACACCAAATCTGGCAAGGAGAGACTGGGCAATGAGATCAACATGCATTGGCCCAAATCAGTAAATATCAGGGAATGGAGAACTGTCTTTGGAGAATTTGTCTGGACAAGTTTGAACAAGTTATTGTTGAGTAAGTGCCATTCAATAGAATTGTCAAAGATACCTGCTGATGAGTAGGACTTGACTGATTGAGTAGTAATTGGACTGAAAGAATTTGCTTATTTTTTGTGGACCACATTTATCTTTTACTATTTTGTTGTATGGTTTCATTGAGAATGGGATGATCTCTCTGAGCATCTTCCAAAACATATCAATAGATCTATCGTAGACTTTGCTGCTTCCCACTCTCTTTGGCGTTACACATTGAGGGACATGGCTTGTCAGGAGGATCGAGTTTGGAAACTTTTTCAAACCGTCATAACAGAATGAAAGGCAACCTCCACGGATAGAGAGAAAAAAAAACCAAGAGTTAATGCTTCAAGTCAATAACTTTTCAAGAACCCATCGCATCCTTCAACCATTTAATGTGAGAGGATTCATCAACAGAGGGAATGACATGGTCTTGCATATTTTGGCAAAATTCTCATCTTTCTGAGCTGGAATATTATCTCCTCAGAGCGTCAAGTACAGTTTAATGTTGCGGTTGATTTCCTGCATTAACTTAATCAAACACTTCAGAATGTGAGCCAGAGTAAAGTACACTTGTCAAACTGTGTATGGAAACTGCTTTACCATAGTTACACAGTCATTCTGATAGGGAATAACTCAATTTAATAGCATATACGCAATTATACATTTTCCCATATTTCAATTTTGTTTCAGGAAGTTCTTTGAATGTTAAGGAAATAATTGAAATATGTATGGACAGGAACAAATCTGCCTTGACATTTTTAATGAAAATTAATGACCCATCTCAGTGGCAGTATTGTTTCACTACTTGCTGTCAATGACAAAACAAATATTCAGAAGTCTTTTAAGTCATGCTTCAATATGATATATTTGTTGGCTAACTGAATACAATTTTATGGCTCTCTGAACTATTTTATTGTTTATTTTGCAATAACATTTTATTGCTTTTTTCATATTAAATATAAAGGAAAAACAGATGTGGAAGAAAACCAGTAGACTTAAAATGTGTACCATGATCCACAATGCATTTTAACAGCGACCATCCTCTGTAATCCTGTCATTTCTGGAGCACTTAGTTAAACATTGCTGTACTTTTAGTAAATCAGGATTTCTTTGTCTTTGGCTTGGCTTCGCGGACGAAGATTTATGGAGGGGGTAAAAGTCCACGTCAGCTGCAGGCTCGTTTGTGGCTGACAAGTCCAATGCAGGACAGGCAGACACGGTTGCAGCGGCTGCAGGGGAAAATTGGTTGGTTGGGGTTGGGTGTTGCGTTTTTCCTCCTTTGCCTTTTGTCAGTGAGGTGGGCTCTGCGGTCTTCTTCAAAGGAAGTTGCTGCCCGCCAAATTGTGAGGCGCCAAGATGCACGGTTTGAGGCGATATCAGCCCACTGGCGGTGGTCAATGTGGCAGGCACCAAGAGATTTCTTTAGGCAGTCCTTGTACCTTTTCTTTGGTGCACCTCTGTCACGGTGGCTAGTGGAGAGCTCGCCATATAACACGATCTTGGGAAGGCGATGGTCCTCCATTCTGGAGACGTGACCCACCCAGCGCAGCTGGATCTTCAGCAGCGTGGACTCGATGCTGTCGACCTCTGCCATCTCGAGTACTTCGACGCTAGGGATGAAAGCGCTCCAATGGATGTTGAGGATGGAGCGGAGACAACGCTGGTGGATGCGTTCTAGGAGCCGTAGGTGATGCCGGTAGAGGACCCATGATTCGGAGCCGAACAGGAGTGTGGGTATGACAACGGCTCTGTATATGCTTATCTTTGTGAGGTTTTTCAGTTGGTTGTTTTTCCAGACTCTTTTGTGTAGTCTTCCAAAGGCGCTATTTGCCTTGGTGAGTCTGTTGTCTATCTCATTGTCGATCCTTGCATCTGATGAAATGGTGCAGCCGAGATAGGTAAACTGGTTGACCGTTTTGAGTTTTGTGTGCCCGATGGAGATGTGGGGGTGCTGGTAGTCATGGTGGGGAGCTGGCTGATGGAGGACCTCAGTTTTCTTCAGGCTGACTTCCAGGCCAAACATTTTGGCAGTTTCCGCAAAACAGGACGTCAAGCGCTGAAGAGCTGGCTCTGAATGGGCTACTAAAGCGGCATCGTCTGCAAAGAGTAGTTCATGGACAAGTTTCTCTTGTGTCTTGGTGTGAGCTTGCAGGCGCCTCAGATTGAAGAGACTGCCATCCGTGCGGTACCGGATGTAAACAGCGTCTTCATTGTTGGGGTCTTTCATGGCTTGGTTCAGCATCATGCTGAAGAAGATTGAAAAGAGGGTTGGTGCGAGAACACAGCCTTGCTTCACGCCATTGTTAATGGAGAAGGGTTCAGAGAGCGCATTGCTGTATCTGACCCAACCTTGTTGGTTTTCGTGCAGTTGGATAATCATGTTGAGGAACTTTGGGGGACATCCGATGCGCTCTAGTATTTGCCAAAGCCCTTTCCTGCTCACGGTGTCGAAGGCTTTGGTGAGGTCAACGAAGGTGATGTAGAGTCCTTTGTTTTGTTCTCTGCACTTTTCTTGGAGCTGTCTGAGGGCAAAGACCATGTCAGTAGTTCCTCTGTTTGCGCGAAAGCCGCACTGTGATTCTGGGAGAATATTCTCGGCGACACTAGGTATTATTCTATTTAATAGAATCCTAGCGAAGATTTTGCCTGCAATGGAGAGCAGCGTGATGCCCCTGTAGTTTGAGCAGTCTGATTTCTCGCCTTTGTTTTTGTACAGGGTGATGATGATGGCATCACGAAGATCCTGAGGCAGTTTTCCTTGGTCCCAACAAAGCTTGAAAAACTCATGCAGTTTGGCATGCAGAGTTTTGCATTATCCCTGAATTAAAATACAAAGTTCAGAAACATTGTGAATTTTCTTTTATAATAATAAAGAACTTGGATTCTTTTGAAAAAACAATATTTTATTAACTTTATCATGACTGTGAGGAGGCATCCATCTTGAATCATCCTAAACTGCAATAAACTAGTCTCTGACTCCCTCTAGTGGTCAGCATGATCTCTAGCACTCTATCACTACATCACCTTTCCTTGAGATGTTTAATCTAACAACAAACACACTAATACAGTATTCATTTCAATTTACAATTCAATACAAACATAAACAAACATCAGTAGCACAAATTCTTTAAGTTCGTTTTGTTTTAGAGATTCAGTCTGTCAGCTGCTTTAATAACACATTTGGATCTTCTTAATGCAGGTGCTTGTTGTTGGCTTTGCTGATCCACTACTGCATAGCATTGGCGGTGTTTCCTCTGTTGTTGTGCAGCCTGGATCTTCTGCATTTGTCTGTTCCTGTAGTGTCTCTTGTATTTTCTGCAGGCTCTTTTGATTCCTTCTCAGTATTTGATCTTGGATCTACTTCCTCCAGATTTTAGCCTTTTTGTCTCAAGAGTTGGAATCTCCGAGTCTCACTGTGTCATGTTGTGCCAGTGGCCCTAAACTTCTTGCTGACTTATCATAGTTCACTTTCTGTCTCCATTGCAGATGCTTTTGTTTCCATTCGACATCTTTGACACCTCTGTTCTTGTTTGGATCTGCAGAGTAGGGAAGTGTGGTGCATAGTCTACATCCTAGCAGAAGCTCAGTGGGTGACATGCCATGTTCAAGTGGTGAAGCTCTGTAACACATTAGAGCTAGATAAGGATCTGAGCCACTGTCTATGCTTTCTTGAGCAACTGTTTAACTATGTGTACTCCTTTCTATGCTTTACCGTTTGACTGTGGATGCAGAAGATTTGAAGGCACACATCGAAAATCATTTTTTTCTGTAAAGTTCTGGAATTCTCTACTACTGTATAATGGTCCTTTGTCATTGTAGACAATCTGAGGAATTCCATGTCTTGCAAAGATCGATTTCATATATTTGACACAAGCAGCAGACATATTAGGAAGCAAAGCATTCTCCATATAGTTTGATAGATTAATCAATAACCAGCAAATACTTTTTTTCTATCCATGTGGAACAGATCAGTCCTAATTTTCTGCCATGGTTCTGCTGGTAAATCAGATATTATCATGGGTTCCTTTTTCTGCTTTGCATGATGTTTCAAACTGGTTTCACAACTTGAAACATCCTACAATGCCAGAGTTTATCCCTAGCCAATAAACAGCAGTTCTGGCCCTCTTCTTGCTTTTTTCCATTCCAAGGTGCCCCTCATGCACCTTTTTTCAGCATCTTCTGTTCCAGTGATTGAGGAATGATAATTCTGCTCTGAGTAGAAGACCATTACAATACTCAGCCCAGCTCTGATGTTGTAGTATGGCTGACAGTCACTTCTAGGCCACCCTTCATTCATATTTATGATGACCTTCTGTCAAACTGTGCCCTTTTCTGTTTCAGCTGTGAGCTTCTTGGATTTCATGTCAAATACGGGAAGCAATTCAATGATCAGGTTCACGTGGAGATTCACATCTGTTTTTATGGAACTCTCATTGTGTGCTTCACCATACTTTGTTTCCTTGAATAATGCATCAGTTAAAACAATAGGTTTCCCTGGTGTATACATCCTCTTGACTAGGCTTAAGTTTTCACATAGTTTGTCACCCAGCAGTGATTCATGTCCATCTGGGACTACTGTGAACCTGAGGTGGTGCTCTTTAACTTTAACTTTGAGTTTACAAGTACCTTCTGTGTCAGTGCTTTGCCCATTGTAGGCTTTGAACTGTACAGGATTTGCATGGACATATGGCTTTACCTTCATTGCCCTGATGTAATGCTCACAGATCAAATTGATTTTACCCCTATGTCCAGCTTGAAAGGAATATTTTTTTCCATTAGTATGCAATGGCACAGTCCATTTATCCTGCTCTACTCTGTTCATGCTTGGCTGTTCAGTGTCTGTTGGTTTATAAGCTTCCCGCACTACCATGTCCACGAGGAGTGCATCACTGAGGGCAATTTCTCCTATAGTGTGTACAGGATGCACACTTTCATTTCTGTTTTGTATCCCTTTGGGGAAAAAAAAACTTTGCTTTGGATAGTGATTCTGCCCTTTGTACTTATTACAGACTTTTCCATAGGCAGGGCATTGTTTTGGTGTATGTTGAATGCCACATCATTTACAATTGAATGTTTCTCCTTTTCATTGTTTCCTCTGCCTCATGTCATGGACATATACTATGGCTGAGGCTATGCCTTTGTTTTCACTGGCTGTTGCAACTCTCACCAAATTTTTTCACATGCTGCTGAGCTAATTCACTGGTGTAGCATATCTTCACAGCTCCAGCTAATGTGAGCAGTCAATCACAGGAACCTCTTTTTCACTCTCTTATAAATAAACCCGAACACAATTTGATCACAGATCATTGATTTTTGAAGTGATCCAAAATTATATTTAATTTGAATGGCAAGTCTGTTAAAAAAAGTATCAAAGCTCTCTCCCTGCAGCTGTATGAGTAAAAAAAAACATATCTCTTGAATGTTTCACTTTTCTTTCATGAGCAGTGTTCATCAAACATCTTGAACTTGCCCTGGTCTTCTGCGTCAGCAAAAACAAATGCATTGAAAACCTCTAGTGCTTGAGGACCCACCATAGTAAGTAGCAGTGCAATCATCCATGCTTAAAGTTTTCTGTCGAGTTCAATGGCTTGCAGATACACCATGAATCTTTGTTTGAACAGCCTCCATTGTGGTCGACATTTCCATCCCAATTTCCAGCATCAAGAGTCCTTACACTTTCCATTTCTCTGCTGCTCTTTTGAATGAACTCACTCCTGGTACCATGTAACATTTCATTTATTGAAACAAAGAAACTTGGGTTCTTTTTTAAAAAAACTATATTTTATTAGCTAAAGAACTCACTCAGGACCATATGGAGGCATCCATCTTGAATCAAATCAAGTCAAGTCACGATTATTTATCGTTCATACCATGCTCTCACAGTAAAGACAAGATAGTATTTCTTCAGGACCATGGAGCATATTTACATAAATATGAGTTGGAATAGAAATTAAACATATTAAAATACTAAAATATTAAGACATATAGTAACAGAGTATGGTACCCTATTGACAAATTTTCTGGGAATTCAGGAGTCTGGGGGAAAAACCTGTTCCCCAATCTGGACTTAGGGGTCCAGGTGCTGCAGTATATCCTACCAAATGACAGAAGGAGAACAATTTACATGAGGAGTGTCCTTCACAATGTTTATTGCCTTTCACCTGCTTTGAATGTTGTATATGACTTTCATGGTAGGAAGGGAGCCCCCAATTATCTTTTCCATTGACTTCACTATGCTCTGCAAGGTCTTGCAGTCCGAGGAGGTACAGCTTTTTTGGCTTTGAAGCTGGTGTTAAGGGAACAGGTGAGATTCTCCACCAAGTGCATTCCAAGGAACTTGATACTCTTGATGACCTCAGTGGTGAATCCATCATTGGTCAGCAAACTGTGGTCCTCCAGGGCCCTCCTGAAGTCAACAACCATCTCTTTGTTTTTTTTTAAACGTTCAGATACAGGTTGTTGGCTCTTCACCAGTCCATTAGTGACTGTACCTCATCTCTGTACCCTGACTCATCATTCTTTCTGATCAGGCCCACCACGGTTGTGTCATCAGTAAATTTGATGATGTGGTTTGAGCTGTGTTTAGCTGCATAGTAGTGGGTCAGCAAAGTGATCAGCAGTCAGGCTAAGCACACAGGCCTGGGTTGTGGGGGGGGGGGGGGGGGGGGGTTGCTGCTCAGTGTGATGGTCTTGAAGGTGCTGTTACCAAGCCGACTGCTGAAGTTTCTCTGAGAGGAAGTTAAGAATCCTATTGCAGAGGGAGGTGTTTAGACCCAGCAGGCTCAACTTCCTTATCAGGGACTGTGGTATGATCATGTTGAATGCCGAGGTGGTTGATAAAACAGCATTGAAATACCGAGCCTTTGTTTTCCAGATGAATGAGGGCTAGATAGAGGGCAGTGATGATGGCATTGTCTGTAGAGCAGTTGGGTCTGTATGCGAACTGCAGTGGGTCTAGTGATGGGGTCAGCAGGAGCTTGATGTGCCCCGTGACGAGCCTCTCAAAACATATCATGATGATGGACATGAGTAAGTAGTCATTGAGGCAAGACATAGATGACTTCTTCGGCATAGGAACAATGGTGGCAGCTTTGAAGCACGTTGGGACCACAGTGTTTCTCAGGGAGATGTTAAAGATGTCAGTGAAAACTTCTGCCAGCTGAGCCGCACATCCCCTGAGCCCTCTGCTGGGAATGTTATCTGGTCCAGCAGCTTTCCGCGGGTTACCTTACCGAGCTCCCCCTTCATGTCAGCCACTGCAAGACACAGCACTTTGTCATTTGTAGGAGAGATGGTCTTCTTCGCTACCGCATCATTTTTCACCTCAAATCCAACCCCAGCTGCTACAAACATCTCCGGCTCCCTCTAGTGGCCGGAGGATCTCTATCACTTTATCACTACAGTCTCCGTCTCCCTCTATTGGTCAGGAGGATCTTTATCACTGAGGATTAGCACAGAATTAAAACACAAAGTTCAGAAACAAAACATGGTGTAAGTTAATGAAAGGATAGGAATAGCCTCATCAGGAGTGCGTCCAAATATTTCTACAGAATGAAGATGATACTATATTGAAATAAACCTTAATAATTCATTTTTAAAAGTTAAGTGTTCTAATAGTCAATTTAGTAAAAATTGTACTTCAGTTAATAACAGTTATTAACTATTCCATTAACTCACGGGAATCCTTGCATCATGACTGACAACATGGAAAAGGAAGATCTGGAATGGTATTGAAAGCCTTTTCTGCTAGATCTCACAGAAGCCCAGTGTGAACAATGGAAAGTGCGCCTCCCAAACCATCCACCTGCCTTATCTATTGAGCCCCTGCTATTTCATCTATGGTAGCATCTACAGGCCCCACATTGACTTTATTTGTTATATCAAACTGGGGTAGAATCAAATCATCCATAGCAACATGGAGCTACACAGAACATAGAAGATTATGTTAGAATATACATAGACAGTAAAAAGAGATATAAAATGGCTATTTTTAAAAAATCAGAGAATTCTTGCTCTGAAATGCAGAATAATATCCTATTATTGTCTCCATGTTTACTCCATAATTTTCATGCTTAGAGATCCTGTATAAATTATTTTGAAATAGATTTTTAAAGTACTTAATATTTATTTTGCAAGCATTGACATGTATGTTTGTTTTACATTTCCTGCTCCTAGTTAAAACCAATTTTCCCTTAGTAATTGTATAACAATAAACTCTAATTTAATCATCTATGACTTATCTTCACCCACCTGACCCCCCCTTCTTTCTTGCCTCTCTATCCCTTTATCTGACACCTGCCAGTCAACTGCTTCCACCACCTGTTATCCTTCACCCCTCCCTAGTTCACCAATTCCCCCCTGGGTCATATCCACCCCTCACATCCTGTCCTCCTTCTACTGGCTGTTTCCCCTCTGCACTCTCAGTTTTGATGAAGGATTCTGACCCAAAACATTGACCATTCTTTTTCTTCCACTGATGCTGCTTGACCTGTTGACTTCCTTCTGCATATTGTGTTTTTTTTATTTGCTCCAGATTGCAGGTTGCTGGTGTGACCTTTGATGGGGACCGTACTCAATTTAAAAGCTCTTTCCAAGAACTTGTTGCATTGAATCAACTCTTGATGCTGTTAGAAGTCAAATTAGACAGAAGGTTTGTTTAATTTTAAAGCTTATGGGAACAGGTTGCTGATATAAATTGCCTGAATGAGCTTGGTATTACTTGCATTAGTCAACTTATGAAATAAAGACTGGTAACTTCTTGAGAAACTGCCCGTGGAAAAGAAATCTTTTGCAACCTATATTTCAGCTCTGATGTTTTTTGGGTCTCTCCAAAAACACTTATCTGATTGACTTTATACCGAGGCTGCCAGCTTGTCGTGGCACAAATGTTTCAAAGCAAAATAAGTGCATATGCAAGTATTTTTTTTAAAATTCCAGAGTAAAATTCGTTTATTCAAAAGCAATGGAAACATTCCAGTTGACTCTGAATGGATCCTGATAGAACAGACCAGTGGAATGGTAAAAGCAAGAAGAGTTTCTCATCTTTTGCCTCTACAATTGGCTCAGAATGAATCATCCTCCTGCTCTATTAGGTTTTGCTAAGATATTCTATTGAAAGTTTAACCATCTATTTTATTCCATATAATATGCTATGGGCTTAGTTTCCTCAACATGAAATTGATGCAGGAGGTGTCGCTGATGTTTTAATCTTTTTTTCTACAGAGAAGATGGTAGCATTTACAAAAACTAGTCCTAAAGTATTTAACAGCCTCTTGTTGCAAGGAAGATTTGATCTTTCTGATTGTGCATTAGTTCCTCTATAAGGAATTTTTTTCGTATGTAATATTGCTCCATGCATTGCATTTTTTAAAAAATCAAGAGTGAAGGAAGATTGCCAATAGACTTTGACAATTATCCAAATAGCTTATACAGTCAAGAATGATTAGAGGTTTGTCAAGTCAGGCTGTTACACCATGTCTCTGCCAATTAATTGATTGCATCTTATATTGGATTTGTAATGGGACAATGTTTGTAAGCACAGGTGCCCTGGGCATTGATACTGGCCATTTCATGCTTGTTCAGTTGGACATTGTTAGTTTTGACATGCAATATTGAGTGCCATACCAGAGGGTGTAGGAGCAGAGGAAAGACAGTAGTCCACTTAATCCTGGATTTTTTTTTCCATCATTCAATCAGATCATAGTTCATCTGTAACTTACTTCTGTGTATCTTCCTATGTCCATCATGCTTTAGGACTTTTGGTGATTTTTTTCAGAATTGATATTAATATTCAATTGACATTTATGCAAGAGTGTTCCAAAGTGTAGTTTCCTTTACACATAGAAATAATTCATAGTTGCAAAAGCTGGTGCCAATTTTTATACTATGTCCTTTAATACCAGGCTCCCCAACAATGGAAAGTTTCTCTCTCCTTCCCACCCCCACAATCAGCCCTCAACCTAAATTTTAGGGAATATAAAATTTGTTTCTGTCATCGGCCCTTTTAATTTTTACCAGTGAAATCCAGGTTTTATTCTGGTAAATCCAAGTTGCATTCCCTCTTTCAATAACCCAACACCCAACCCCAACCAACCAATTTTCCCCTGCAACCACTGCAACCGTGTCTGCCTGTCCCGCATCGGACTTGTCAGCCACAAACGAGCCTGCAGCTGACGTGGACATTTACCCCCTCCATAAATCTTCGTCCGCGAAGCCAAGCCAAAGAAGAAAGATCACAAGTGCAGTGAATTGTGATTTGTTGTGTGATACACAAGGAGACTGAAATATAAATAGTTAAACTTGCCCATAACTAAATGGTTTAATTTATTAGTTTGGCTGCTAAAACCTATATTAATTTTAAACGTGATTCCAATCTGTTATTTTCTGAAGAAAATAACATGATAGCACCGAAAATAAGCACGGGCAGAAACAAACAGAAGAGGTTTCCCAGCAAACTCTTTCGGCAAATGACAAATGTTTCCTGTCATCTGGGCAATGCTCTGGGTTCTTCTACCTAAAAAGGTAGTCAGCAGTAACAGTTATGAAACATGCATGCAATTTTTTTAAAAAGCATAAGGAAGTCCCCAAGCATAATAATTGTGAAGAAAACTTTTGCATTGTTTTTGTCAAAATGAATTTCAATAATTTGAAATATAGCTTCAAAGAATTTTTGCCAATTGAAAGATGATGTGTTAATGAATATGCCCACTTTCAATGTGTAACAGATTAAGCAGGCAATTAAACCCATACTCAAGAACTCACCCCAATAATTTTGGGTAACACTTCATTCAGTACTTAGGGAGCAAGTGGCAGGATCATTGGTGAGATTTTCTTCCAAATCAGAACAATGAACCTTCCAAAGCATATATACACAGGAGGAGAATATGCATGACTTTAAAATGAGTAGATTTAAGACTTCACCATCCAGTGGAATCAATTCTTGCCTCAAAATCCATTTCACCTGAGAACTATAATGGGGCTGTTTCTTCACATGCAACTTTATGGGAGGTCGACTAGTGTATCAAACTAATCCATACCAATATAAATCTTTTTTACTACTCTTATACACTGTGGTTAATTCCACATGGGTTCAATCTTAGGACATGTAAATATACTTGCTGGTAAGATGTAGAGAAATTTTGGAATAAAACACTGCAATTTCAAGGCAAATATAGATTCCTCTTTGGTGCTCTGTATCTATCACATATCATTTTGACTTTACACAAGCTGCTATTAAAGCCCAGTCTGGTGGGAAGCAGAATTTCTAAGAGATCTAAAGCAGTTATTGAGGTAGTTAAGAAGTTTTAAATTTTGAACAATTTTGTTTCAATGCTAAGAGGAAGCAGATGATGAGCCCTTTATCTGAACATTAAAAAAATGAGGAAGAAGTATCAAAAACAGATATGCATAACTCTTCTGTAATTGTCAGGAAGCCTCAGATCACACTCAGATATAGCAATATAACTTTAGCCTTAAAACAGGGTATATTGAATGTAGACGGTGGAAACTTTGGAAAAGTGAGTAGATTCTCATGCAATATTAGGTAGGGAGCTGTAAAGCAGGGTACTATATGGAAATTGCCCTATAAATTCTGGATATAAACTAAAATGTGATGGGAAGCTGAACACAATGAATGTGCTTTTCCTGCCTTACGTTCTTGTATTTTCATTTATCCCTCCACATTCACAATTTTTCAAATGCTGTATACTTTCCTATTTATAATTATACTTCCAATGAAAAGTTATTAATCTTTGAATGTTGGGTTTTAATGAAATACTTGTGAGCTCTCACATTTGAGAAGGTCAGGGACTTTAAGAAGAAATAAAACAAAAGCATTAATTGTCATAGCAAAGAGAGAACATTAACCCTGTCAAAGAAAGTGAAGCTGAGCAGTAATGGTCCTTTTTATGATTTAAAGGATTAGTACAAGTTAAAATAAAAGCCTTTCCACAAAGAGTAGAAAGAAATCTGTTTCATGCTTCTTCGGATTCAGTATCACTTTTAAAGTTCTGCTAATAGCATCTTATACTAATTCACAAAAACTAAGCCATATTGCTGCACTTAGCACTGTTGAGACCACCCACACGGGTGTACATACAAAAACCACATGTGTGAGGAATGTCTGCTGTTAATGGAAATCAATATCAGCATTACAACCCTATTACACTCACAGAGCAGCTTAGCAGACAAAATCACTTGATTCATCTTTTAGGTATCGTCAGCTACATTTATACAATTGGATATTACTCTGCTGGCTATCTTACCAAATGTATCTTAATTCTAATAGAAAATAATGTTTCAATTGATTTAATTACCCCCTGACACATTGGTTGGTGAGAATACTATGCTACATGGTGGACTTCACATCTGATTAACTAGATGTGAAGGGCAACTTGAATGTTATGATAACAGGTGGTAAGGGTCTCTTTTTCGGCTCTCCCCTTGTGCATCTTTATAGAGAAGCAAAAAGTCCATTGGAAAGATAAATTTTTTTTAGGGGCAAAGCAGGATTTCACTCACAACTTTATTTTATATGATACACTTATTTTAGACAAGCTAACAATTTGCTTTTTAACAGTAAAACTGAAGCAGCCATTCAGTTTGCCTATAAAATTTAGAGGGAGGCAAGACATTTGTTGTGTGGTCTCCACATTCAACTTTGTGAAGTTTCAATGCAGCAAATCAATGCAAACGTTTCAATACCAATCATGCATCAAGGACTGAGGGGAGAAACTCGGAGTTGCATGGGAGACCACAGATGTTAGAATATGAAGCTCAACATAATCTGCTGGAGGAACTCAGTGGGTTGTGCAACATCAATAGAAAAACATTAGGTTTTGCTCTTTCCCGTTCATCCTCATTTCATCAAAAAGTCACATCAGCATTTACATTTCAAAGATACCAAATAAAATGTATCAGAAACCCAGGAAAACTGCTATGATTTATGGTGAAGGGTTTGCAATGCAAATTTAACCCAGAAATAAAGTCCACACCAGATTCTTTGTGCTGTGAAGGTACATGTTGAATTTTACACTGTGGCAAGTTGTAGGTAATGGAGTTGTAATGGTTATATAGCATATTGAGCCTCATAGATATCTGGCCCTCTCATTGAAAATATACCGGATCAGGATTTATGTATTTAAATACAAACAGGACTACGATCAGGGAAAAGACTCCATTGTAAATTACCAGTGAAACTTCAACTAAATCTCTTCTCAAAACATTAAATATTTTACCTCTATTCAACCTATTCTACGTATTATTCACTATTTTGTTTTCTTTTTATTGATTTTACTGTGATATGAAACATACAATAGACAATGCATAGAGTGAATATGGATACATGATTGACAAGATTACAATATACAACAACCAATGAAAAATTGGTGTCTTCATCTCTCCATACACAGTCAAAGAGGAAAAATAAAAGACATATTGTACTAAAACCCCCTATACTAATCTATATAAAAAAAAGAAAAGAAAAACAAAAACAACACTAAAAAGCATTGGAAAGCCTTGGAACAGCATTCATCCAACATAAGAAGCCTGGTCCTCACCTACAAGAGAAACTTGATGATATCAGGAAGGGACAACAACTCCAAAAGAAAAATGTTAGAACTTATGTCATATGAAAATATTATATGAATGGGCACAAAGTTTCTTCAAATTTAATAGAAAGAATCAGATGTCGTACTTCTAATTTTTTTCTGAATTGTTTGAGAAAACCATTAGACTATAGTAGGAGGAGTGGTTCCTTCCATCTAAAAAGAATTGCTCTCCTAGCCATCAGGGTAGCGAAAGCTATTATCTGATGAGTAGAAGCCGGAGAGCGACCTACATCCTGCTCCTAAAACTCCAAAAAGAGCAGTTAAGGGATTTGGCTGTAAATCAATTGCAAGAATTACTGAAAGAGGACCAAAAATATCTTTCCAAAACTGGACAGAACCTAAACATATGGGTCAATTAGGCCACTTGTGAATTACAAGATCGTGTTATATGGCAAGCTCTCACTGGCCACTGTGACAGAGGTGCACCAAAGAAAAGGTACAAGGACTGCCTAAAGAAATCTCTTGGTGCCTGCCACATTGACCACCGCCACTGGGCTGATATCGCCTCAAACCGTGCATCTTGGCGCCTCACAGTTTGGCGGGCAGCAACCTCCTTTGAAGAAGACCGCAGAGCCCACCTCACTGACAAAAGGCAAAGGAGGAAAAACCCAACACCCAACCCCAACCAACCAATTTTCCCCTGCAACCGCTGCAACCGTGTCTGCCTGTCCCGCATCGGACTTGTCAGCCACAAACGAGCCTGCAGCTGACGTGGACTTTTACCCCCTCCATAAATCTTCGTCCACGAAGCCAAGCCAAAGAAGAAAGATTGCATTCAAATTAGGAAAAATATGGGCAAGCTCATCTTTAGACATGTGCACCCAATCTACTACCTTAAATTGAATAGGGGAATGTTGAGCACACATTGATGAAGTATTAACTAGTTTAGGAATCTTTTCTCACATCTCTGCAGGAAAAGATAGTTGAAGCTCTTGCTCCCATACCCTTTTAAATTTATGTCAAGACAGGTCGCAATTTTAATAACGTCATGTATAATTGCTAATAAAACCTTCTGGGAGGCGATCAAATTTTAAAAAAAGCATCAACCATATCTGACTGATATAGCAGGGGAAAATTAGGTAATATGGCATTCAAAAAATGTCTAATTTGAAAATATCTAAACAGATGCAAATTAGGGAGACCATGCTTATTTGAAAGTTTCCTCAAAGGACAAAAGGTAATCTTCCATGAACCACTCCCGAATACAAAGAATACCCTTAGCCTTATGAAAAAAAAGCTTGATCATTCACAGATAGTTGAAAAGAATAATTAGATAGAATAAAAACGGATAGAGTAAAATTCTTTAAATCAAAGAACTTCCGGTACTGAAACTATATCCATAATGCATTTGGGTATAGGAGTGGTTATCAATTTACTAACCTTGGTAAGTACAAAAGGAAAGGAAACTCCCAATAAAGAAAATTTCAATTCTAGATTTACCCACAATGGATGTTCAAATTTATCAGAATGAAAATTCCAGAATATGGTATATCTAATATTAATTGCCTAATACTAAAATCTGAAGTTAGGTATTGCCAAGCCTCCATCCTTTTAAAACTTCTGTAATTGAGCTTTATTTAACCTAGCATTTTTATTCTGCCAAATATAGGAAGATATTGCGGAATCAATAATATCAAATTATGACTTCAGAGTAAAAATTGGAATGGCTTGAAATAAATACAAAAATTTAGGTAAAACTATAATCTTGATTGCATTAATGGGACTCTACTAATGATAATGGGGACCATACAGAGAGGGATTGTTTCACGTGGTCAATCAAAGGAAAAAAATGAGCTGATATAAATCTTTAATTTGTTTTAAACGTCTAGATAGATAAAATATTCCTGAACATTCTTAAATAGCATATGCTCATAAACAGATACCTGAATATTCAGGTGAAGTAAGTCACTCTTCTGAAGATTTAATTTATAGCCAGAAAAAACACTGAATTGCGAGCAAAGAAAACATAAAGGAATACATTTCTCTGGGTCTGAAACATATAACAGCCAATCACCCACATATAAAGTTTCTTTATATCCCCCCCCCCCCACCATTAATTCTCCCAATATTGTTAGAATCTCAAAACACAATTACTAAGGGTTCCAATGCTAAATCAAACAGAGCTAAGAGGACAGCCCTGTCTAATTCTGCGCTGAAGTCTAAACAGGGAGGATTTTGATGGTTGGTAACAACAGATGCAGAAGAAGTGTGATAGATCAGTTTAATCCAAGAAATACAACCAGGGCCAAAATTAAATTTCTCTAAAACCTCAAATAGATAAGGTCATTCCTGTCAAATGCTTTCTCAGCATCCAATGAAATAACACATTTTGGAATCTTAGTTGAAGGAGATATGAATATTTGAATATGAATAATGATTTTTAATGAACCCGGTCTGATCATTGGAAATAATACAGTGAAGAACAATATCCAACTAAATAGCTACAATTTTAGAAAAAAATTTGAATCAACATTTGATAATTATGTTGGTCGATAAGAAGCACGATCAGAAGAGTCTTTATTCTTTTTTAAGAATTAAAGAAATTAATGCCTTGTAAAAAGTCTGAGGCAGGGTTTCCAAAGAGATAGAGTCCTTAAACACTTTACATAACCAGGGAACAAACAGGTTAGAAAATGATTTGAAAAGCTCAATCACGCATCCATCTGGACCAGGTGCTTTACCCGATTGAAGAGAATAATAGCTTTAAAAATTTCATCCTCAGAGATAGGTTCCTCTAAAGATATATTATGAGACAGTTTAGGAAAGTTCAATTGGCCCAGGAAATTATCCATTGAACTTGAATGATTATGAAAATCAGATTTGTATAAATTAGGATAAAATTCATGGAATCCCTTATTTATTTCATCATGATCAATAGTCAGGTTTCCATCTCATTAATGAATCTCTGTAATCTGTCTTTTAACTAGCTAATATCTTACCAAATTTCTCCCCATGTATGCAAAACTGGCTTTTGGATTTAATGAGCTGGTTTTCAATTGAGCAAGTTAAAAGCAATCATTTGCATTTGGGGTTCCACTCTCTCTTTATAAAAGTCAGAATTAGGAACTACTGAGTATAATCTATCAATTTCTTTAATCTTATTAACCAACAACATTCTTTCCTTATTTGTTCGCTTTCTCAGCCCCACTGAATATGAAATAATTTGACCTCAAAGATAGACCTTAAAAGTATCCCATAATATCAAGCTCGACATTCCTTCAGTAGAATTTATTTCAAAAAAGGTATCTGTTCTTTAACAAACTTTTCATCCTGTAACAAAGTAGAATTAAACTGCCATTGCCTGGAACTGGAAATGACATCAGTCAATTTAATTGAAAGCTTCATTGGCGCATGATCAGATATAACAATTGCTTCAAAATCACAAGTAGTAACAGATGGTGCTTGCCAGTGTCAATAAAGAAATAGAATATTTATGGTGAACATGAGAGAAAAATGAAAATTCTTTATCATCTGAATGCAAAAACCTCCAAATATCTAGAAGCCCTGAGTCCAACAACAAAGAATAAAACTAGCCAATTTATTTGTGAGTATCTGATTGGAGGCTGATTTATCAATCAAAGGATTGAGACAGCCATTGAAGTCTCCCCCACCCCCCTCACCCCCATAAACAAAATATAATTATTCAAATTCAGCAATAATGAAAACACATGTTTAATAAATACAGGGTTGTCACAGTTAGGAGCATAAATGTTCACCAGCACAACCTTATTTTCATATAGGGAACCAGTTATAATTAGAAATCTACCATTGTAACAGTATCAAAATGTATAAACTGAGTAAAAAAATCAATAAAAATTGATACTCTTTAATTTTAGCTTGGGATAAAGAATGGAATTGTTGGGCCTCCCAAAAATTAAAAAAAAAAAATTCTGACTAACCTCCCCTCGAATATGCACCCCCTGTGCACCCCCTATAA
The DNA here is from genome assembly GCF_036971445.1 of Narcine bancroftii. Lineage (NCBI taxonomy): Eukaryota > Metazoa > Chordata > Chondrichthyes > Torpediniformes > Narcinidae > Narcine > Narcine bancroftii. Next base: position 50,009,009 of record NC_091469.1, read on the forward strand.
TGTTAGCTTGAAGCCTTTTAAACACATTAAAAAAAAATTCTGACTAACCTCCCCTCGAATATGCACTCCCTATGCACCCCCTATAATCTTAGCTTGAAGCCTTTTAAACACATTTTTAAAAATTCCATTCAATTGGATTATTCAGGCCATTCAAATGCCACAATACTAGATAAAAAATCTTGCCATTCATCATGTCTAAATACTGTGTAAATCTATAACAGAACCATGTATATGGAGCAAGAAAAAGCCACATCCAAAGGGATGTTTACAGACCATGGAGAAAACCAGGCAATGAAGCAGTTAAAATTGGTAAGGATGGAATTCCAAGACAGTCCGGAGAAAAGTACCTAATCTACATAACCTTTCCCCTCCCTAAAACCCAAAAGCTATCCTATAGTTAGATATCAAGCTAATTAGCATTGCAACCCCCATTGTCTCCAGCTGGCTAAGCTCCAAAATACAAAAAAAAATTAATTCCCAACATAATGTATTCAGAACATGCAGGAATTATGCAACATCAAATTATAAACCAAGAAGATGTTCTGTCTGAAAGCCACAAGGTCAAACAAAACCAATTAACATACATCATCCATTTTAACCTTAAAAGTAAAGTAAAGCTGAAAACAATAGGATATCTTAGATATCTTCAGGAGAAGAATGCCAACTAAAAAAAAGATAGTAAAAAATAAACAAATTATAGATTGACCTAAAGAAAATACTTTAAATTAAATTAACCTTCCACCAAACAAAACCTCTTACGAAGACCATCTTTCGGTGTAATTTTCAAACGTGAAGGAAACAATGGGAAGGTCGAACCTGTTTATATAGTTCAGCCATTATTGCTTTATACTGTGCTTTCTCAGTAAGAATTTCAGGGCAGAGATCCTCCACAATGCGAAATTCAAATTCTTTGTACTTATGTTTTTTCTGTCATTATGCTTCACGGATTATAATTTCTTTGGTCTGAACGTAATGCAGACACAGAATCACTGGTTGAAACTTTAACTCTGGGGAAGGTTTCAATCATAAAGCCCAATGCACTTTATCCAAGATAGGAGGTTTCTATAGTACAGCTCCCTCAAATAACTCAAACAAAAAATTCAAAAAGATTTTAATTGTTGTTTTCAGGTAAACCAATAATAAGTAGATACAGTCTGTAATTGTGACTTTCCAATCACTTTCTGTTTAAACTTGTTAAGTTGCTGTGTAGTGGAAGTTAAAGTCTGCTCCAAAGAATGTAACCTTCAACATGCTTGACTGCACCCTACTCCAACATAGAGATCCGACCATTATGAGCCTCTAAGTTTAAATTCAGGGCAACCAGTTTGCTTTTAAAACCTCTAAGTGTTGATTCTAGACTTAACAACCATTCATCCAGTTTAGCATGCAGCTTCTTGAGAAGTTCAGTAATTATTTCTACTGTTAATGGAGTGTTTTTAGGATCTTCCTTAAGGTTTCCATTTTTCTTTCTGTTTTTCCCATTTTTAGTTTACACTTCTGAGCAATGTCATTGTAAATAAAATGAAATACTATTATGCAGGGCCAGATTTAAGCCTATTTGACCAATTTGATCAAATTGGGCCCCGTGCCTCAAGGGGGCCCCGTGCATGTGTCTGAGCCCAGGCCTTGAGCAGAGAACACTGTGACGGACTTCATTTAAAATTGTAAGAAAATAATAATACTATAGGCCTTATAAACTGAGGGATTTGTCAGTGAACTCATGAAGTTATTGCCTTTAATTGATCGTATTATCTCAGTGAAATATTTTTAGGAAATATGTCTTTGATTAAACTACTGGCTATAGGCCTCCTTTGTCTCCTTAGCCAAAAATGTCATGTTTTGTATTCATTGCATCCAGTAAGATGGATGTATTCCGGAGCTGATGAAGCATCTCTTATTATTATCAAGATCAAAACAGGCGATAGGCTAATCAATAAGAGAACTTGTCATTTAATATGAGATTGAGATAGCGTCATGCTAGCCTAGGGCCTAGCCTATATCCTAGGCTTAAGCAATTAGCCTGAACGTAAATAGCCTCGGCCCTAAATGTAAAATTTCTGACAATATTAGCAATCGTAGATGGAATTAGTTAGGATATTCGGGTCTTGTAAAGATTAATAACTCCAGAGTTAGGTTATTTTAAGTTGATCTTTACTAGGCTAGGTCACTGTGGGGGTTATAGCCTACATCTTTATGAGCTGGTTTACAAGGTTATTCAGCTATAGGGGCATGTACTGTACATCTCGGGGTTTTTCATCTTTACAAGATCCAGATATTCTTAGCAAGGCTGCCTCTGTCATTGTTTCATAATTTTGCAGTAGTTTGATTTAGTATTAAAATAGTACTAGGCTACTGTTACTAACTATGCTATTGCACTGCCAGGACTTAATATAGCCTATTTCAAGGTTTTGGTGATTTGGAACAGCTTGACCATGTGGAAATTGTTTTCTTCAGGGGAAAATTTCATCCATTACACGCATCAGTTTTTCCGCCAATTTTCTAGCCAAATATCTAGCGACAAACTAGCGCTAGACATTTGACTAGAAAATCAGCTAAACAAAACAGCAAAATTAAAGTGTGTCCCCCCCCCCACCCCCCATTCTGGAATGTAACCTTAACTAACTAACCTAACCATTACTAAAAAAAGGCAATTCTTACCTTATTCGAAGTTGTCATCATTCAACAAATCCAGAATCGGTCGCTTGTTTTGCTGTTCTGTGGCATGCACAACTTAAGAGTCGGGTGCGTTGTTCCAAGCTGACGTTGGAACAACGTAAAGCTAATGAACAAAATGACGTGGGATTGACTTTGGTTTCATACGTTGTACCAATGATGATGACAACATTGTTCCACTTTTATAACAAATTGCTAACATCTTTTGTGTAATTTTAAGTCTAAACATTTTAAAATATATTTCTTTTATCTTAAAAATATAGCCCAGAGAATTAACTGCTTAAAATTTATATGTCATTTTACATGGCAGGCACAAGACAAAGGGCGTAAGTATTTAAGCGGCAACCAGAAACAAGCACTGGCCAAGGCTAAGGTAGCTGAAAATGAAAAACATAGAGCTACTATCACAAAATTCCTTGTCACTCCATCTTTGAAGTGCCCATGTATTGAGGATGAAGAAAACAAAAACAATTCAGAAAATGACAATACAGCCTTGAGACCAATTACAGTTGATGAATACAATGATGAAATTGATAACAAGTTAGAAAAGGATGACACAGCTGTGAATCAAATTGAAGACGATCTCAATACACCAGAAGACAGTGCCAAAGCGGCAAGTCCACTTATAGCCGAAAAAGACCAAGCCCAAACATCACGCAATGATGGATCATCGATGAGTACAGTTGTAATTAACATTTATGATGACCCAGCCAACTGGCCAGCATACATAAATCAAAATGTAAGAGATTATTTAAGAATGAAAGGTCGTCCTATTCCAGTGAATAACTTCCCACAAAATGAAAAGGGATCGTGTTTTTCAAAGTTTCACTGTAAGAGGAAACTTTCAAATGGGGAGTGTGTTGAAAAACCTTGGATTATATACTCTCAGTCTGCCGATAGAATTTATTGCTTTTATTGTAAACTTTTTAGTAAGAACACAACCAGTCCACTATCAACAAGTGGATTCAACAACTGGTCTAATCTTTATACAAGGTTGTGTGAGCATGAAAATTCTAAAAACCATTTGGAAGCCACATGGAGTTTCTGGGAGTTACACCGAAGACTTTGGAGAGGACAGACAATTGACAAAGAACTTGAAATAATCGTCAATGAACATGCAAAGCACTGGCAGCAAGTATTCAAAAGGCTCGTCGCAATAGCGCAGTTTCTTGCTGAGAGAATCTAGCATTTAGAGGAACAGAGGAAAAAGTTGGTAATGAGAGTGTACACAATGGAAACTTTTTAGGTCTTGTTAAGCTGTTTGGAAAGTTTGACCCTGTTCTTGAAGAACATTTGCGAAAAGTCAAAACCCACGAAATTCATAATCACTATTTAGGAAAAGATACTTAGAATGAACTATTAGACATTATGGCTACAGCTGATTTGAATGAGATACCGAAACGCGTAAAAGCAGCTAAGTACTACGCCATAATTTTCGACTGCACACCTGATATGAGTCACCAAGAGCAAATGTCTCTAACGATCAGGTATGTGTCTGATGTTAACTTGGCTCCTCCAGGTGTTTATGAACTTTTCATAAAGTTTATGCAGGTTGAAAGTAGCACAGGAGAAGATTTATATAAAACATTATTAAACACACTGAAGGAATTAAATTTAGAGGTGAAAGACATTTGAGGCCAAGGCTATGACAACGGTAGCAACATGAAAAGTCACACATCTGGAGTAGAAGCACGAATGTTAAAGATAATTCAAGAGCTTTCTTTGTACCCTGTGCATGTCACAATTATAACCTTTTACTCGGAGATGTAGCCAAGTGTTGTCCAGAAGCTATAACAATTTTTGGGATCTTGTAAAGGATCTACATATTGTTCTCAGCATCAACTAAGAGGTGGGCAGTTTTTAACAAACATGTACCCGGGTTATCAGTGAAACCCTTGGGAGTGTCAGCTTTATAGTGTTAAAGCTATTTGTCATCAGTTTGGAGAAGTATATGATGCACTTGTGGAAATATCAGAGATATCAGATGAGCCCAAGGTAAAAGCAGAAGCTGAATCTTTAGCAAACCAGCTAAAAGACTACAAATTTTTAGTTTCTTTGATATTTTGGCATGAAGTACTTTTTAAAGTTAACTATGTAAGCAAGGAACTACAAGGTGAAACAAAGGACATTGATGAAGGCATGGAGTCATTTGAAAAACTATTATCGTGGCTAAGAATTTATAGAGAGGGCAGTTTTAATGTTGTCCTAATAGGCGCAAATGAATTGGCTGAAGCTGTTGAATTACCATTGGAGTTTAGACAATTTCAAGAAAAAAAACTACGTAGAAGGAAGAGAATGTTCTCATAAGAGGCAAAAGATCAAGGTTTAGATGATCCAAAAGAAGCACAGAGTTCAGTGCTTCAGCTTAGTGCTAGACAAAGCTATTCAATCTTTAGAGTCTAGATTTAAGCAGCTTAAAAGCCATGTAAAATTATTAGGATTTTTAAATAACTTTCAGAGCTTACAAAAGGCAGAAATAAGGAAACACACAGCATACCTTGAAGCAGCTTTAACTGACACCATACTAAAACAGAGCACTGATGGAGGGGTAGTTACTGAAACGACTAAAGACGTGGATGGTTATCTGTTGGCCTAAGAACTTGAAGCTCTGAAAACTTTTCTTCCCTTCAGTGTCGTTAAGTCTCAAGCTCTCTTTCAATACCTGGTAGTAAACAATCGATTCACAGCATTTCCTAATGTTTTTATTGCTTTGAGGATTTACTTAACAATAACAGTCGCATCGGGCGAAAGGAGTTTTTCCAAAACTAAAACTGATTAAAACATACTTACAGTCAACAATTTCATAAGAGAGACTAAACAATTTGGCGATGCTATTTATAGAAAATGACATGACTAAAATCATTGATTTTGAACTTCTTTTGAAAGATTTTGCAAATAAAAAAGCCAGAAAAGTCTGTTTCTAAAAGACCTGCATAAACAGTATGTCTGTAATTGTCTTAACTTGTATTAAAAAATTCAAACTTTCATATTGTCTTTCAATATTTAGTATATCAAACATTTAATGCTTTTTGGCTAAGAGTGGCATACTATATGAAATATAAAACATCAGTTTCGACTTTTGTAGAGTAGAGGCCCTGCTATCAATTTTCGAATTGGGTCCCGCAATTCCTAGCACCGGCCCTGCTATTATGGAGAGAGCCAGTCTAATGAGAAAATTCCCAGCACCAACCTGATACCAGAATTGGTCCTCTGGTCCAGCTCTCAGTAGAGTGTCTTTATCATCGAGCTGATGGTCCCTTGGGAGGGTGCCATGGATGGGGCACAAAAACACAAGATACTATGTTATTCTAATCATGGTGACAAAGCAGAAGAGCGAGATGGAAAGCGTTGTAGAGGATTTGTGGCCACCTCCATGACCCTCAGAATGGCAATTAAATCACTCTCCAACTCAGTCAAAATGAGCAATCACTGGATTTGGCTGATAAGGAGGGATCCTATCTAGGTTCCAAAATAAGAGAAAATGGATATGGAACACATATCCATAGTCTGATCAGCATGTGGTGGGCCTACCTTAATGTTATATGTGGATTGTGGAGGAACACGTGGCCTCCCTGTGTGCCTGAAACATTATGGATTGTGGATAGTCCAGTGACCTCCCTGCCTGAAACTTATTCAGAAGTTGCATCACCAGCCAATCCCCATGTCTCCTTTCTTCTAGCGGTGTCTGTGCATCTTTCCTTTTCCCTCCATCCCCTTTCCCTAACCCCTGCATTCACAGAGCCATATCCCTCCACCCATCAATTCTTACCTTTCATCTTTCCTGTGCTCTCATCTATATCTAATCAACACCTTTTGTCCGTACTCCTCCCCTTGCCTTTTCTTTTCTTCTCCCCAGCTATTAATTCAGACACCTCCCTGCTTCCTATTCATAACCTTGAAGGGCGCCTCTGAAATGAAATCAGACTGCAAAAGAATACACAGAAAAAAAATCTCTTCAAAGCATACAGACTTCATTATAACTAATCAACTCGTATACGGGGAGTGAGGAGGACTATCAGGAGATGTCTCAAGCAGACATCTTTCCAAAGTCTCAGCTCTCACTTCAAAAATACAGAGGTGTGCTTCTATATTTGTGCAATTTAAAATGAGAAAGGGGAAAAATGACCCTTATTCTTAATAATACACCATTTTATATATAAAAAAATTAGTTTCTCTGCCCCAAAGCTTGGCTTTTTGGTGTTCACCTTTCACAGGTAAAATAGAATGTGTTTTGCCTCGAAAAATACAAAATTAATGATGCTTGCACTAGCTTTATCTCAACCTTTAATTGTTCTTTTGCAAGCCACATTGGGTGACATTTTTGACAACATGCTGCAAGGTCATATTTACAGCTGTTTTCAGCCATATTATGACACACTAAACATTTGTCAGCCATCTTGACTGTCTCTAAATTTTAAAAGCAGCAGCCTTAGCATTGGGATACAAGTCAAAAGCATTGAAATATTAGTGAGATAGTGATCATTCTTCTACAGGCTCAGGCCTGAAAAGTCATTTATATATCTTTAACTCCTATGGACGTTGTGAGATCTGCTGAGTTCCTCCAGCATTTCTGTTTTTCAATAAATTTTAAACTTTGATCTTTGAAGAACCTTTTTCGCTTGATTGGATAACTGCAAATTCAGTCACGCGATGGATTGATTTTCAGGGAGATTTTGAGGTAAGCACACATGTTTGCTTGGATTCCAACTCCAGTTTATTCAAAAGTATAAAATTCCTGGAGATAACTGTGGTTCATAATGATGGGAGCTCAGAGCAGATAAAACCTCATTCTTTGCCATGGAATCTTCCCAGATCATCCTCTGAGCCAGAATCTGCTTTGTTCACACTTTTCTTTCTAAAGGTTCCCCAAGGGGAATCTGTGATCTGCATCCTTAAGGAAGTAGATCAACTTTAATTGAACAGCAAATGTGCTCCACCTGAATCATAAGAATATCTATGCCAGGATTGTGTTCATCGACTACAGCTCAATGGTTAACAACATCATACCAGCAAAATAATCAAACTTGGGGATCTGGGGCATAAGAAATCAGCAGGAGGAAACCTGCAGTTCAAGCAGCATCAGTGAAAGAAAAAAGAATCAATGATATTTCTGGCCAGAACCCTTCATCAAAACCAGGGACTCTTTTCCCCCCTTTGCAACTGGATCCTGAACTTCCTCATTGTCAGATGCCGTTTGGTGCAGATTGGCAACATCATTTCGTCCTTGGTGATTCTCAGTACACATGATTGAGTAGCCAAGTTCGGCTCCAACATAATCTACAAATTTGCTGGTGACGTCACTCTTGGTGGTTGAATAACTGGCCATGATGAGACAGAATACAGGATAGAGATCAAGACTCTGGTGTGGTGCCAGTCAATAATCTTGGTCGCAAAATCAGCAAGATCAAGGAGCTAACTGTGACATTGGAGTCTGAGGGGCCACACATACGCCTTCAATGGCAGTGGAGTGGGTGAGGACTTTGAAGTTCCATGACATCTAGTTATTTGTCTTAGAACCACATTGCCAACATATCTCGGCAATCAAGTCTGAGAAGATTCAACAAATCATCAAATATTCTATCAAATTTCCACAGATGTTTTGTGGAAAGTTTTGGACTGGTTGCATCACAGTCTGGTTTGGAAACTTCTGTGCCCAGAAATGTAGAAGGCTGAAGTCGGTGTCCATCGCTGGCGCCAAACATTCATCCTTTGAAGACATCTACCATAAAGTCCTGCCTCAACATCATTAAGGATTCTCATCACACTGGCTACAATCTCCTCTTGCAGTTACCTTCATACAGAAGCTACAAGATCTGGATTCAAGACAATATTTTTCTAAAAGTTATCAGTCTTTTGAATCTCCTTATTATTACCCAAACCTCAAACTGGGACCACCAAATGATCGGTCTGCACAATTTAAACATTTTATTTTGGACCAACTACAACTTATCTGTCCTTTTACATTTCTTTTCTCTTTTTCTATTTCATGGTGCACTATGGTATTTTAGTTCATACTATTGTAGTTGATGTATCTTATGTAACTGTGCAACTACAGCAAGTAAGAATTTCTATGCATCTGAACATTATAGTTACATATATGACAATAAACTCCTTTATCAGATCAGAAACATCTTCACACCAGATATACTGAGGAACTGATAATCTTTCTATGCAGATTTGTATAATAGACTGGCCACAGAGAGCGGAGCCTTTTGGAACTTGTCGAGGTTCATCTGAGCAGTATAACAGAGGACTTTCTCAAGATGCATATTGAGGCAAACATCATGTGTTGCTGGAGACACAAGAATCAGCAAATGCTGTAATCTAGAGCAAAAAATTAAACTGCTAGAGCAACTCAGGAAGTCAGCCTCATCTGTGAAGGTATTTCAGGCCAAGTCCCTGCATCAGGACAGTGTAAAGGTGGGGTGGGTAGGAGGGAAATACAGCCAGAATAAAGAGAAAATGAGGCAGAGGCAATAGGTGAAACCAGGTGGAGCAAGAGATGAACTTGGAAGACCGTGGCTGGTGAAAGGTGGAGACACAAGGAGAGAGAACAAAAAGAGGAGAGGGGAGGAGAGGAGAGGGTGGAGATAGATAGAAGCTAAAAGGTAATTAGTGAAAACAAAGAGACTGTAAATGCTAGAATCTGAAAAGTAAGTAGTGAAACCAGACAAGGAAGGGTTAATGGGCAGATAAAACCATTTGGGAATTACTCTGGGTGACATGGATGGAGGAACAGAAGGAGAAAGGGGAGCATGGGTCACACAAAGTTGGAAAATTCAATGTTTATGCCATTGGGTTGTGACTAGGGTTGGAAGAGCTTTTGGCACATAGTCCTTCATAAATCAAAGTACTGAGTATGGGAGTTGGGATGTTATGGTAAAGTTGTGCAAGACATTGGTGAGGCCAAAGTTGGAGTATTATGTGCAGTTTTGGTCACCTAACTACAGGAAGGATATCAATAAGATTGAAAGAGAGCAGAGGAGATTTACCAGGATGCTGCAGAGACTTGAAGAACTGAGTTAAAGGGAAAGGTTCAACAAGTTAGGAATTTATTCCCTGGAGAGCGGAAGAGGGAAAACTTGATGTGTAAAACTATGATGGGTATACATAGAGTAACTGCAAGCAGGTTTTTTCCACTGATGTTACGTGAGATTAAAAACTAGAAGACATGGGTTAGGGAGAAAGAGGAAACGTTTAAAGGACATTACAGGGAACTTCTTCATGCAGAGAGTGGAAGGAGTGTGGAACAAGATGCCAGCTAAATTGATGAATGTATGACTGTTATTTTGTCTTTTACGTGGCTTGAACTTTTGTTCATCCACATTCCTCCTCCTCTAAGCTCTGGGATTGTATTTATTCTCAAGCTTGGAGTTTAAGAATGGGCATGTGGTCAACACAGGCAGCAGCCACACAGGATGAATTGAATTGTTTATTGCTGCATTCATTAAAATACAGTGAAAAACTTTGATTTGTTTGCTGTCCATGCAAGTCAACCTTTGCACAATAAGCAGACAGTTGAAAAATAAAAATATAAGAATTACAATAACACGGTATAGTGTCACACAAGACTGAAGTGCAAGGTATAGCATCAACGAGAAAATTACAGTTAAACAGTGCCATAATCTTAAATAAGAGAAAACAAGAAATTGTGTTGTACCTTATGCATCCTGTGGCTGAAGAGAGGGAAGAGAGTGATATGTCCTTCAACATATCGGCTCCTTTCCTGATGCTCCAGGAAATGAAAATGGAGTCATGGAGACCTAGTGTACAGAAACAGGTTTTGATGTCCACCAAACTAGTCCCACTTTCTAGCATATAGCCCTCATCCCTCTAAACCTGTATAAATGAGTAGAGGGTAGAATGGTTTGAGTGATGGCTTGAGCTGTGTTCACAAGTCTCTATATTTTCTTGTCATTTAGCAGAGCAGTTTCTACACATCCAGAAAGGATATTTTATACACTGCATTATAAATTAGGTAAGGTATCTATTGCTACCCTTCCACCATCAGACTCCTAAACAACAAAACCAGAAACTCATTTAAAGACTCTTATTATTTTTATTATATTCTGAATTGCAATTTGCTTGTATTTATTTCTTTGTTTACATTTCTCTTTTGTTTACATACATTTTCTTGAGTACAGTTTGTTCCACTACCAATAAGAGGAAATTCTGCCTGGCCCACAGGAAAAAAAAGCATCTCTGGGTTGTATGATGTCATGTATGTACTCAGATAATAATTCTGAACTTTGATTTGAATTGCCTCAGGCTTCTGAGGAGTTAGAGGCATTAGTATCCTTGACTCAAACGAGCTAAGGCTTTCAGACTCATTATTGGAGAAGTTGTCACATTTGATAAATTCCCAGCAATTACATAGAATTATTTCTGAAAAAAAAAAAATCTGATTCATTGGTTTGGAGATTGCAAGGCACGGTTGGTAATTTCCATGATCTCGAAAAATCAGGTGTGCAGGTATGAAAGTTCCAAAGGGGCAGCATAATCAGAAATCTAAATAGGTTTGAAGGCATTTTCATTTTCAGACAAAAAGAAAACACCTGTTGCTCTGTTATTTTCAACTACAGTGCCCTCCATAACATTTGGGACAAAGACACCTTTTTCATTTATTTGCCCCGTGCTCCAAAATTTTAAATTTGTGATCCAACAATTGGCATGTGATAAAAGTGCACATTCCATTTTTATTAAATGTTATTTGTAAACATTTTGGTTTGACCATGTGGAAATCACATCACTTTTTACACATTGTTCCCCATTTCAGGGCATCATAATGTTTGGGATATTTGTTTGCAATTACTCAGGTATCGTTAATTGTTCCATTGGTGCAGGTACGAAGAGCACTGTAGTTACCATTGTGCCTGATGAAAGTCAAAGGTGCCATTAAAGAGGCTGAAGAACAAGAATAAAGAGACATCGCCCAAATCTTTGGATTACCAAAATCAACAGTTTAGAACACCATTAAGAAGAAAGAGTGTTCTGGTGAGCTCAGTAATTTCAAAGGGACTGATAGTCCAAGGAAGACCCTCCACTGCTGATGACATAAGAATTCTCATCATAATGAAGAACAATCCCCAAATGACTGTCCGACAGATGAGAAACACCCTTCAGGAGGTAGTTGTGGCTACTGTCCACCGAAGACTTCATGTACAGAAATGTAGAGTCTATACAAGATACAAACTACTAGTTTGCCACAGAAAGGATGGCCAGATTACAGTTTGCCAGTATTTAAAAGAGCCTGCAGAATTCTAGAAAAAAGATCTTGTGAACAGATGAATCCAAGATTAACTTGTATCAAAATAATGACAAGAGCAAAGTGTGGAGGTGTGAAGGAACTGCCCAAGTTTCAAACCATACCACCTCATCTGTAAAAATTGGTGGGGTGTGTAGCACGAATAAAAGCTCTCACGACTGGAGGGAGAACAAACACTTTTATTAGCTTAAAACTATGGGTAGGGTCTCACAGTAATCTTCAGAAGGCTCTGGGTTTAGGTGGGAAACCAGGGTTATATGTGAGCAGATAGGGGCAAAGCCAACAATCAGCACAATACATTACCAGTGAATCTCAGTAAACTGCATTCACCCCTTGCTGCAGGATTTAGGGTATGCGAATGAAGACAGAGAACATGGATTCAGAAAAAAAGTTGAAAAATATAGTTATTTACAAATTTACAGATTTAAGCGGTCCATGAGGTCTGGAGATCTTGGTGGAGTGCCTAAGCACTGGGGGACCTTGGACTCCTTGGGTCTCCTGATCACCTTGAGAGCTCGATCCTCCACCTAGCAAGTTTATCATTTTTTATTTTATCCCTCTTGACATTATTAAACACAAATACGACAGAGCGCTGCTCAGTGAGGAGCATAAATTTCCTACCAGCCAGGTAGTGTCTCCAGTGCCTCACAGCTTCTACAATGGCTTAAGCCTCCTTTTCCACAGATGGGTTCTAGAGCTTATGGCCTTGTAATGTCAGAGGAAAAAAATGCAACTAGCCTGCCTGCCTGGTTGAGGGTAGCTCCAAAGCATTGCTTTCCACTTGGAAAGGTACTTGCTCGTCCACCGCGTGCATGGCAGCTTTTGCAATGTAATTCCAGAGGTAGTTAAAAGCCATTTGGGCTTCAGCCAAGAGAGGGTGAACTCTATCAGCGTATTGAGGGATCTACTGGGTGTAATATCAGAAAAACCCCAGGCATCTCCTCAAAGCTTTTGTGGTCCTGGGGATGGGGGCTCTAAGAGAGGACTCATCCTATCGGGATCAGGGCCAATTATACCATTCTCCACCACGTAGCCAAGGATAGCCAGACATTTAGTCCTGAGTACACACTTGTCAGAGTTATAAGTGAGGTTTAGGGCTTTTGCCACATGGAGAAAACTCTGGAGGTTGGCATCGTGGTCTTCCAAGATATGACCACAGATGGTAGCATTATCGAAGTAGGGGAAGTAGCCTTCAACACATACTCATCCACCATTCTGTCCATCTGACTCTGGAAGATAGAAACCCTGTTAGTAATACTGAAAGGGACTCTTTGGAATTGATAGAGATGACAGTTAGCCTCAAGTAGCATATATGGATGGTCTTCGGAACGGATTGGCAGCTGGTAATAAGCAGCTTTCAGGTCGATGGTCGAATAGACCTGATACTGTGCCATATCATTCACCATGTCTGAAAGTCAAGGGAGGAGGCATGCATCCAGGAGTGTTAATAGTTTGGCTATAATCAATTATTAGTCTGGACTTGTTTTCCCCTTTTATCACTACCATTTGTGCTCTCCACAGGCTGGTGTTAGGTTTGATGATACCTTCGTTGAGCAGATGTTGGGTCTCAGACTTTATGAAATCTCAGTCTGCTGTGCTGCACCTCCTGCTCTTGGTGGCAATAGGTTTGCAGTCTGAGTACAGATTCGGGAAGAGAGGTGAGGAAAGGCTGCATGTGGGTTCTGATTTTAGGGGCCCACCATTCTGAATGTTTCAGGAGGGAGGGGACCAGAATACTCCAAGGTCACACTTTTAAGGTGACAGGAAATCCAGACCCAACAGCACCAGACCACACAATTCATCAGGTACATACAGGCAAATCTTACAGAATTCCCCCCTTTGTGGTGGTACACCACCAGCCTACTGGAGTGGGCCACCTCTGTACCTGCAGAAGTGTAAGGAGACAGAACAACACCTGGCCAGCTGTCATTCAGTCAGCCTGAATGGATCAAGCCCCACCCGGTCGGGTGTCAATCACCCTCCAGGAAATAAGCCTGCGCCGGCCTCCCGAGGCCTTACTCAGAGTTGCTGCAGCCACAGCCAGCCTGGCTCTATGGAAGTCTTTGTGGATTAAACCCTGTTGTATAGTCTTTATCTTTGTGTGTGTCTGATTCTGGCTAACAGTGCACCACACCCTTCAAATGCAGATGTGCTATGTGCTATACAATGTTGTTGAATACACATAGAATGCGAATGAGATGCAAGGAATATGTGATAATTGGAAGGATACACCTCTTGCACAGTCCGTGAATCTATTAAGTTTTCAGTAGAGCCTGTGTTGATTAGGCATTTAATGGAATGTCTGTTTACCTTCACAGTCCTTATGGAGTTGCTGAGCTGTTGAGGTCTGTCCTGGTCCAGAACCATTGAGACTAGAACCCCGAAGACTCCATTCTCCTCACTTAAGTGGCACTCACCATCATGGGTTGGCCTGAATGGGAAAGATGGCGTAGATTTTGTGGCGTGGCAAGATGGCCGCCCTCCTTTCTCCTCTGATGATGATGGTGCCAAGTTTGAATTTGGGTCACGGCAAGATGGCCACCGAGGTTTTTCGCGCCATTTCCTCATGGCCACCGCCACACTCTGTTGGTGTGTAGCGCAGCAACTGGGCTCAGGTGAATTTGGGGCAGAAAGCTTGGTGCTGGAATTGGATCCAGGAGTGGTGCAGGCTGCGGACTTCCCCGGGCTTCCCCTCATGCAGCAAACCCTTGCCCAATGCCCTTTCTGGCCATAGCTGGAAAACATGGAGTCTTTAGTCGGGCATTGTGATTGGGGATGCTGGCTCTTGCTGCAGAAAAAGCACTCTCTAGCACAGGAAATGGCAGCTATTAGGGCTGCCAGTCCTTGGAAGGGATCACCTGGGTACTGGCTTCAAGGTACATCATTCTCCAGCTTGACCTGTTCCAACGATTTAGCCAGTTCAATATGGCTAGCCAGGTCCTTCTTTCCAGACTCGAGCAGTTGCTGCCTCATGTACCTCAAGTGGACCCTGCTACTAGAGTGTCCTGGATCAGTTCTTCTTCACGAACACGGCCCATAGCCACTTCGTACCTGCACTTCTTGGCAAGCGTCCACAGATCCAGCTGGTAGTTATCGATGGTCTCTCCTGGCTGTTGGCGACATCGAGCAAGTTGTTGCCTCGCTAGCACCTCGTTTTGCGAATTCTGGAACCAAAACTTCGAAGCCTCAAATGGCAGCGTCATATGTAGTGCAGCCCCTGATGACTGCATACCCTTTTGTTCCTACCCTCAAAATGAGTGCGGACTTTCCGAGTTCATTGGTGTGGAAAATGTCTCTGGTCACGTTCAGGTAGGCCTGGAAGCAGTCTTGCCAGTACATGAACTCCTCAGCTGCGTCGGGGGACAGAGAGTCTATCAGCAGTATACCTGGCTTGAGCAGCACTTCCATCTTCAAGGGAATAAGCTAATAAAAGTGTAGCGCGAATAAAAGCTCTCACAACTGGAGGGAGAACAAACACTTTTATTAGCTTATAACTACGGGTAAGGTCTCACAGTAGTCTGGGTTCTTGGTTTAAGTGGGAAATCATGGTTATATGTGAGCAGATGGGGGTGGAGCTAGCCATCAGCACAACACACTACCCAATTCACTGCAGGATGGTGGGGCCTAGGCATGTATGGTTGTCATAGGTACTAGTGCACTTATCTTCATTGATGATGTAGCTGCTGATGGCAGTAGGAAATTGAGTTCTGAGGTGTATAGAAACATCTTATCTGCTCAAGTTTGAGCAAATGCCTCAAAACTCATCGGACGGCACTTCATCCTACAGCAAGTCAATGATCCCAAACATACTGCTAAAGCAACAAAGTAGTTTTTCAAAGCAAAAACCTGGAAAATTTCTCAATGGCCAAGTCAGTCACCCAACTAAATATAATTAACCATACCTTCCATATTCTGAAGAGATAACTTCAAGAGCTGAAGATGGCTGCAGTAGAGACCTGGCAGTACATCACCAGAGAAAATACTCAGCACTGGTGATGACTATGAATCACAGAGTTCATTGCATGTAAGGGATATGCAACAAACTACTAAGCATTAATATACATACCATTGCTATGTCCCAAATATTATGGTGGCCTGAAATGAGGGGACCATGTATAAAAAGTGCTGTAATTTCTACACAGTCAAACCAAAATGTACACAAATACCCTTTAATAAAATCTGGAATGTGCACTTTAATAACATGTGAATTATTTGATTACAAATTTAAAACTGCGGTGTACAGGGGCGAATAAAGTTGAAAAAATTTCTTTGCCCAACCATTATGGCGGACACAGTCTACTTGCTCAGTAGCTTAGATTGATCCTATAGCTCATGTTTAAGAGAAAATGCGAAGCAATTAACTTGCTGCTAAATGCATTCATTTTCATTGAGGCATAGACCGTTTAAGATTCCTTTTATTGTTATGTAATGCAACAAAATTTGTAATACTGTATACATGAAATTTCCTTTTGCCTGTCGTAAGACAAACAAAGTCACCATTAGCATTGCCTGGCACCACTTACAATAACTGAAACAGAAGCAAAAACTCCCTTCAGAAACACTAGTGTCTGGATTAGTTTCCAGTGCTCTTGTAGCCTCACAGAATCACGTTCAATCCATTGGTAATCCGAGCTCCAGATCCAAACCTCCGATTCAATCAGGAAACTTTCAATACCTGAGACCCTTTGGGAACTCTTCTTGCCCATTTCTTAATAGTTCCAAGTGTGGCAAATACATGAGATGGTGAATCTTTTCTAGAAAGAGGAAAGGCCTATTCAGACCATCAAGATCATAAGTGCATTTCTGTGGATAACCAATCCAATGGCATTTAGAATCCAAAATGGTAAATTAAATCTCACCTTTGAAGCCACATAACTAAACTTTGGTAACAGTTGCGGAACTTAATAGGACAGCCTTTAAATTGTGCAAATATGGTTTTAAAATCTTGTTTCAGAGACAAATACTCTTCCATCTGTTGCATTTAGTTGGAATAGACTTCTACATCTATATCGAGGAGCAGCACAAGTCGCTATAAAATCTAGGAATACACGATGTTTTCTCTAAGTTATCAGTCCTGTTGTCAGGCCAGCATTGCAGAGGCAGTATATGCTTATTTTTTTTCATCGTGGAAATTTGTGGAACTTCCAAGGGATTTCTTAATTTATAATATAGTGGGTGCTGTTTAATGAATGCATTGAATAAGCATTAAAAAAGCTGCACATTAATAAATTTCAGTTTTAATTTAATATCCTCTGATACAGAGTAAAATGCACATGGCTATTTTGAGGAAAAATCAATCTAATATAGCTACATAGATGACTAGCACATAGGCTAAACAAATAGTGTCCTCCATAATGTTTGGGACAAATAGAAAACTTTTTTCCTTTATTTGCACTGTGCCTCAGTTTTAAATTTGTAATCAAACAATTAAATATAATTAAAGAGTACATTCCAGATTTTATTCAAGGTTATTTGTATACATTTTAGTTTGACCATGTTAAAATTACAGCACTTTTTATACATAGTTCCCTTATTTCAGGGCATCATAATGCTTGTGACATTTGGCTTCACAGGTGCTTGTAATTACTCATGTTTAATTGCTTCATTGGCGCAGGTATAAGAGATCAAGGCTTGCTTCTAAGCTTTTGATCTCATTTGGAGTCTGTATCAACACGAGGACTAGAGTTGTGCCAATGAAAGTCAAAAGAAGCCATTATTAGGCTGAAAAACAAGAATAAAACAGTAAGAGACATTGACCAACCCTTCAAATTACCAAAATCAACAGTTTGGAACATCATTAAGAAGAGCGTACTGGTGAGTTCAGAATCACAAAGGGATTGTTATTCCAAGGAAGACCTTGACTGCTGATGACAGAAGAATCAGAATGAAGAAAAATCCTCAAAGTACTTCTGACAGATCAGAAACACTCTTCAGGAGGTAGGTGTGGACATGTCCGCAGAAGAATTCATGAACAGAAATACAGAAGCTACACTGCAAGATGTAAACCATGGAAAAGGTGCTACGCTTTGGATATTAGGTAGTTCCTTTGCACCTCCACACTTTGCTCTTTCCATCTCTCTGATACAGGTTAATCTTGGTCTCATCTATCCACAACACCTTTTTCCAGAACTCTTCAGGGTCTTTTAAAGACGTCTTGGCAAACTGTAATCAGGCCACCCTATTTCTGTGGCTAACTAATAGTTTGCATCTTGCACCTGCCCTCTGAAGAAGGTTTCTTATCTGTTAGAAATACATTTGGGGATTTTTCTTCATTATGATGAGAATTCTTCTGTCTTCAACAGTGGAGCTTTTCCTTTGCCTACCAATCATTTGTGATTACTGAGCTCACCAGTACGCTCTTTCTTCTTGACCATGTTCCATTCCAAACTGTTGAGTTTGGTAATCCTAAGGCTTGGGTGCCGTCTCTTCCTGTTATTTTTCTTGTTCATCAGCCTCCTTAATAGCATCTTTGACTTGCATTGGCACAACTCTGGTCCTCATGTTGAAAATGGGCAACTACAGACTTCAAAGGTGATCAAATGCTTAGAAACAAGCTGACATCTTTGTAGCTGCACCAACGAAGCAATTCAACAGACCTGAGTACTCACAAACACCTGTGAAGTCAAAGGTCTCAAACATTGTGGTTCCCTGAAATGAGGGGGACCATGCATAAAGTGCCATAATTTAAACCTGGTCAAACCAAAATGTATACAAATAACTTTGAATATTATCTGGAATGTGGACTTCAATTACATGTGAATTCTTTGATTACAAATTTAAAACTGTGGAGCACAAGGGCAAATCAAGGAAAAAAATCTTTGTCCCAAACATTATGAAGGGCACTGTAGATACCTCAGAGGTAACATATTATCATTCGACCATAGAAAGTATGTACACAATTTTCAGTAATTTGGAAAAGAGGATTTATTTTGTACTCTAAATACAAAAAGGTGATGGAAAAGATAAGGCAAAAATATTTTGGGAGTGTGACACACTTGTTCTAATTAAATATTGTGGGAGACTCAACATTGTAATATGTTCTGCTTGAGATGCAAGCTGAAAAGTTGATGTTCACTTCAACAAAAAAAATGTAAGATGTCCCACATTTTGAACAGCCCCAGTTCATTTCCATCTTGATTTGATTACAAGCAAACATGTTTGGTTTAAACCATTAATGTTCCAATATCATATTTTCCCTTTAAAGCAAGCAATGAAACCAACCCTTTTTCATAAGTCTCAACTGCACTGTTTTCACTGCATTGCCTTTTCACATCTGGATATACAGGGTACAATCAAATAAAGAATGCATTGGATGGAATCATAGGATTGGGTCACAATCAAATTTAGCAACAGAGCTTTAAAAAGTTTGGAGGATTTGTACTACATAATTTATCCACACAATTAAGATGGACCAAACAATTATATAAATTAAATAGAAATCAAAATACCAAGTGGAACCTCTGAAGATTGGAAGAGATATTTTTTTTCTCCAAGAAATAATGCGTTTTACATTTACAACAAAATTCAAACAGTAATGGCAATTGAAAACATACACTGAACATCACATAGATGAAATTGAGAAGTTTTCTTTTCACCCATTTCATTTTTTTTTAAAAACGCAGACTGATTCTTCTGATACAAATTGCACATTAAAAGTATGGTAACATTTCAAGTAATGAATACAATGACCGATTTGAACCTCGTTATCATTGGAAAGTACACTTGTTCTGCTGGAAGCAACTTCTGAATCTTCAGTAATAAAAAAGTACTAAAATTCATCCCCTCTTTGGACTCAAAGTAACAGTTAAGGTCTCCTCAAAAAGACTCCTTTGAATCTATACTCTCTAGAAAAAAATCTATTCATAATCTAAAGGATGGACAGATATGCATGGACGTCTTACCAGAATGGTGAAGACAGCAAAAACAGACTTGGCAGTGAAGGGTGCATTTCAAATAAATAATTAATCCCAAATTAAGAACTCTCTACAACAAACTTACAGAAAATTGGCAAAAGAATATTTTAGACAATCCCACAGTCTTTTCAAAACAATTTAAATACATCTGAAATGCCAAAAGTTTTAAACTAGTGATCAACCAGCCTGGTTGGCAAGAGTTCTCTTCTGTACTTCATCAATTGGTTTTGTGAGCCTGCACAATGGTAAGACTGAGCAACACGTGGGTGGATATATGTTTGTATCAAGAAACCAATGTGAGCAAAACATGTGAGTTACAGATTCACATGGGTGACAAAAGCATGCATGAATAAAGCTGCATTGTACATTATAAAGTCAAGAAAACTACACCCACTAAAGAAAATCCCAATTCCTGCTGAAGTTTGAATCAATGCAGAGGAGAAAATCTATTTATGCTGATAATATTCATTCTGATTGATCACTAATTAAACCAAAGGTGGTAATATTTCAAAGAACAGTGCACAATTATAGATTTTAAAGCACTACAGTTTTCAATTACTAAGGCTACATGTTGTGTAGTCACATATAGTGTTCCTACTATCGCAGCTAGTTTACAAAAGAATATTAAGAGTCCAGATAAATTCACCAGACAACTGGCAAATGGTTACAACTGCATTCACAAGCCACGTGAAGAGTGCTCAATATCTGGTAGTGTTGCTCCAAGGATCCAAGAATATTGTTCAGTTTACTTCTTCAATAAATATATCAGTTGTATACTAAGGCAGTGTTGCACATGCATCATTTGCTATGTGAACTTGAAGACCACTCAGATACATGCAGAGCAAATATCTAGGGATGGAAGGTAAAGGACCTCACAGTCCAACATTCCCAGTATTTTCCTCAGGGTGATTGGAGTCTGTCAAATCTCTGCATTTATTCACCCCCCCCGCAACATGTTTTGGAGTGAGAAGCACGTCTAGCTGAAAAAGGTGCAGTAAGTTGCTCTTTTGGGGCGAGCCACATGGTCTGCACAACTGCTAGTTCAAATCTCCAGCTTGTGGCCAGAGGGTGGGGGTGGGATGAGGGTCATGTTTTTCCATCAGGAAGCTCCCGAAGTTTCCAGGTAACTCTGCAATTTGCGAACTGTGGTTTTGTCCAGTGAGCAAAGGTCAAAATCAAACGTTGTGTTTGTGATGTGAAAATGTCCCGTCTCTTCTATGAGATTAACAATCTGAAAACAGATAGGCAACAAATTAGCTGAATTCCATTCCCATCTATTATCTATTTATTATGCAAACTGAATTTCAATTGTGGAATATTTAGTACCAGGGTTGACTCAGCATGTCACTATGGCAATCACATTTATTAATAGATACAATAAAAGGCAATATGCAACACCATAAGTCATTGGAGTAGAAATTCAGCCCATTGAGTCTGCCCCACCATGTGGATCCATTTTTTCCACTTAGCCCCACTGTCCAGCCTTCTTCCCATAACCTTCGATGCTCTAACATGCTCTCCCTTAAATATACCCAATAACTTGCCATCCACAACCACATGTGGCAACAAATTCCATAGATATACCACCCTCTCTCTGAAGAAATTCCTCCACATCTCTGTTTGAAGTGGATGCCCTTCCATCCTGAAGTTGATCCCTCTTGTCCCAGACTCTCACACCATGGGAAACAACCTTTCTACATCTACTCTGTTCATGCCTTCGAACATTCAAAATGTTTCAATGAGATCTCACCTCATTCTCCTAAATTCCAATGAGTACAGGCCAAGAGTTGTCAAATGCTCCTCATCTGTTAACTCTTTCATTCCCCGGATCATTCTCCTCTGAACCTTCAATGTCAGTTACATCCTTTCTTAAATGAGGAGCATAAATCTGCTTACAATACTCCAAGTGAGGTCTCACCAGTGCCTTATAAAGCTTCAACATTACATCCCTGCTCTTGTACTCCATTCCTCTTGAAATGAATGCCAGCATTGCATTTGGCTTCTTCACCACTAACTCAACCTGCAAGTTTACCTTCAGGTTATCTTGAATGATGTTTCCCAGGTCCCTTTGCATCTGGGTATTTTCAATTTTCTCCCCATTTAAAAAAAGTCTGTCCATTTATTTTTTTCTGCAAAAGTGCATGACCACACAATTTATGACAAGGTATTTCATTTACCATTTCTCTGCTCATTCTCCTAATCTGTTCAAGTCCCTCTACAGTCTCCCGGTTTCCTCAAAACAACCTTCTCCTCCACCTACCTTTGTATCATCTGCAAATTTGGCCACAAATCATTAGCCATAATCAAAATCATTAATGTACAACATAAAAAGGAGCGGCCCCAACATCATCCCCTGTGAAACACCACTAGCAACGACAGCCAACTAGAATTCTTTTTATTCCAACTCTCTGCTTCCTGTTGATGGAAACAAAATGCAGGTAATTTTATGTGCTAATTTTGCCAGTGGGCAAGGTTTAATTTATGAAGAATTAGCTTAAAATTGTTTGCTTAACACTATCAAGGAAAATGTTTGAGGTTAGCTTCAGTCAAGAACCTGCTTTAGACACACATGTGTTTAGTTATGTGGGCCCCCCACACACAAAATCTATTAATCGCTTGACCCAATGCAATTCACCAAGTACAGTAAACAAGAAAGAATAGAACTCAGTGGGGCAGTCAGTATTCAGGAAAGCCATAGCCAGTCAATTATTAGGGCTATAAACCTTCATCAGGAATAGCGAGAAAAGGATTTAGGGGAGCTCAAAGGGGACACAAGAAGCCCTTGGCAAATTGAATTAAGGAGAACAGAAGGATGACGAGAATGAAGGTGCCTGAAGGTGGAGGAGGATGGGGAGGTCCTAAATGAATACCTTGCTTCAGTATTCACCACAGAAAAGGACCTTGATCAAGGTGAGGTCAGAGCAGAACAATCTTGTATGCTAGACCATGTTGAGATTAGGAAAGAGGAAGTGCTGGGTCCTCTTAAAATCATTAAGATTGATAAGTCCCCAGGGCCAGACGAGATATACCCCAAGCTGCTGGAAGAAGAGAGGAAAGAGATATCTGGCAATGATCTTTGCATCCTCCTTGGCCACAGGGGAGGTACTGGAGAATGGCAAATATGGCCTCTTGTTTTAAAAAGGCAATAAGGAGAATCCTGGGAATTATTGACCAGTAAATCTTACGTCAGTGGGGTGTCAACTAGAGGAGAGGATTCTTAAGGACAGAATTTATAAGCATTTGGAGAAGTACAGCCTTCTCAGGAATAGTCAGCATGGCTTCGAGAAGTGAAGACTGTGCCTCACAAGCCTAATTGAGTTTTTTGAGGAGGTAACAAAACAAATTGATGAAGGTATGATGCCAGATGTGGTGTTTATGGATTTTTGTAGGTCACTTGACAAGTTACCCTATGAGTGACTCGTTCAGAAAGGCATGAGGCATGGAATCCATGAAACATTGAATGTGTGGATTAGAATTGGCTTTCCTGTAGGAAACAGCGAGAAGAAGTGGACAGAAAGTATTCTGCCGGGAGGATAGTGACTAGTAGATTTCCACAGGGATTTGTTCTGGGACCCTCACTGTTTGTGATTTTTTTTGAAAATAAATGACCTAGATGAAGAAGCAGAAGGATGATAAGAAAGTTGGAGTTGGGCAGAAAAGTGATGGATGGTGTTCAATATAGATAAGTATAAGGCAATACAGTTTGGAAGATCAAACTTGAAGGCTGAGTAAAGGGTTAATGGACGGATACTTAACAGTGTGGAAGTACAGAGGGATCTTTGGGTCCAAATACATACATCTCTCAAGGTTGTTGCACAGTTGATAGCATTCTGGGATTCATTAGACAGGGGACTGAGTTCAAGAGTCGAGAGGTCATGTTGCAACTCTACAAATCTCTGGTGAGACCACACTTAGAATGTTAAGTTCAGTTCTGCTCACCTCATTATAAGAAGTATGTGAAAGTTATGGAGAGGATGCAGGCAGATTTACCAGGATATTGCCTAGATTTGAAAGTAAGTCTTATGAAGCAAGGTTAGTAGAGCTAGGACTTTTCTCTTTGTGGCATAGAAGGATGAGAGGTAACTTAATGGAGGTCTACAATATTCTGAGAGGCAGAGATGAAGTAAATAGCTAGTGCCTTTTTCCCAGGATATGAGTTGCAAATCCAGAGGGCACTTATACAAAGTGAAGGGAGGGAAGTTTAGGGGATTAAACTAATTAACCAGGATTAATTTAAAAAAAAACACAAGAGAGTTGTGGGTACCTGTAAAGCATTGCCGGGGGAGGTTGGAACAATACAGGCATTTAGAGACCCTTAGACAGGCACATGGATGAATGAAAAACAGAGAGTTACAAAGACAGGAAGGGTTTTATTTTTGGTAGGAATATATAGTTCAGCACAACATCAAGGGCCAAAGGGCCTGCACTGTGCTATAGTGCTTTATATTCTATACAGAGAAAAACATCAAAGTTGCTTTCTATGTGCCAATGCAATCACCTGGAAGGCAATTTATCAAGGGGTTTGGGGCATCAAAAACTCCCAAGAAATGGCGATACTCTGCAAGTGTCTTCAGGACCCTGGACAAGAGTTGAAATCGTTGCACCAATGGAGAAGGTACCAGAAATGCCCAGGAGACTACAAATGTTGTAATGAGGAGCAGCAATCAATCTGCTGGAAGAACTCAGTAGGTCAAGTAACATCCTTTATCAGTCTTGATGAAGGGTTCTAGCTGAAATGTTGACAGTTCTTTTTCTCCCACTGACACTGCTTGACCCACGTTCTAAAGAGAGGATGAGGCAACAATGGTCCATTGAGTTCATTTGAGAGCGGAACCTTACTGACTCCTCCAGCACCAGATTTGTTGCTTTTTTTAAAGCAGGTTATGTCATTTAACCCCTGCTACAACTGAAGGGCATCCTTAGTTGTTTCCATTCTTGACCTGAATCTCCACTTATTGATGGCAGTTCGGCATTCAATAGCATCATCCCCTCAAAACTGATCAGCAAACTCCAAGACCTGGGCCTCAATACACCACTGAATAATTGGATCATGGATTTCCTCACCTTCAGACCATAATCAGTGAGGATTAGTAAGAACATCTTCTCTCCAATCTCCATCAGTACCAGAGCACTACAGGACTCCCCTCTTAGCCCCCTGCTCTACTTGCTTTACACCTATGACTGCACGGCTCAGTATGACAACAACACCATCTATAAATCTGCTGACATTAGTGGTTTGTATAAAAAAGGGGTGACGAATCAGCAAGAAGGAAGGAGATTGAAATGCTGCTGTCTGAGAACAACACCACTTGAAGATCCACACCACCCAGGAGATCCCTCAGATATCAGTGCCACAAGCCTCATACCACCAGGTTCAGCAATAGTTGCTACCCCTCCACCATCAGACACCTAAATAACAAAATCAGAGTCATTTATGGACTCTTACTTTGGACATTATTTATTATTAAATGTTTATTTTCTGTATTGTTTACATTTCTCTCTTTTGTATCCTTATCTAATCTTGATTACAGTTTTTTTTTGCATTACCAATAAGTAGAAATTCTGCCTGGCCTGCAGGAAAAAGAATCTCAGCATTGTACGTGATGTCCTGACGATAAATCTGAACTTTGACAAGGCAAGTCAGAGACAGCATGAATGCAAAAGAGAGGGCATACAACATTGGAAAAAAAATTACAGGAATCTAGATGATTGAGAAGCTTTTAAAAACAAAAGGCAATTTAAAAAACAGCAAGGTGTGGAAAAATGAAATATCTTGATAAGCTAAGTCATTAATATGAATGAGGATACAAAACGATTTTTCAGATAAACAAAAGAGAAACAAGTATAAATAAATGTAAAATTGTAAATAATTGAGACAAAAGTGATTGCTTCTCAGACTGGAACCCTCTGTCTAGTGGTGTGCCTCAGTGATCGATGCTGGGATCATTGTTATTTGTCATCTGCAGTATATCAATGATCTGGATGATAATGTGGTACATTGGCTCAGCAAGTTTGCAGATGACATTAAGATAAAGAGGTGTTGTGGACAGCGAAGAAGGCTTTTAGAGCTTGCAGAGGAATCTGGACCAGCTGGAAAAATGGGCTAAAAAATGGCAGATCGAATTTAATGCAGACAAGTGTGAGGTGTTGCCTTTTGGAAGGACAAACCAAGAAAGGATATACACGGTAAATGGAAGGGTACTGAGGAGTGAGGTAGAACAGAGGGATCTGGGAATATAGAATCATAATTCCCTGAAAGTGGTGACACAGGTAGATAAGGTTGTAAAGAGAGTTTTTAGCATATCTGCCTTCATAAATCAAAATATTGAGTATAGGAGTTGAGATGTTATGGTAAAGTTGTACAATGTATTAGTGAGGCCAAATTTAGAGTATTGTATGCAGTTTTGGTAACCTAACTATAGGAAAGATATTAATAAGTTTGAAAGAGTGCAGAGAAGATTTATTAGAATATTTTAATTTACAGGGAAGAGTTTAACAGGTTAGGACTTTATTCCCTGGAGCATAGAAGATTGAGGGGAGATTTGATAGAGGTATTTAAAATTATGAGGGGGATAGACAGAGTAAATGTAGAATGCTTTTTCCACTGAGGGTAGGTGAGATACAGAGGACACATGGGTTAAGAATAAAAGGGGAAAAGTTCAAGGGAAACATGAGGGGGAACTTCTTCACACAGAGAGTGGGGAAACGAGCTTCCAGATGAGATGGTGAATGCAGACTCAATTTAAGAAGAATTTGGACAGGTATATGGATGGGAGAGGTATGGAGCACTATGGACTGGGTGCAGGTCAGAGGGACGAGGCAAAAAAAAAATTGCTTGGCACAGACTAGAAGGACCGAAGGGGCTGATTTCTGTGCTGTGGACTTTGGACTGCTGGAAAATGATCTGGGAAAATAGTAACAGGAAACAAAGAGATGGCAGATGAACTGAATAAGTATTTTGCATCAGTCTTCATTGTGGAAGACACCAGCAATATTCCTGAAATTAGAGAAAGTCAGTGGCAGATGTGAGTGTAGTCACTATTTACTGCTTGGGAAGCTGAAAGTGCTGCAGGTTGTTAAGTTACCTGGACTGATGGACTACACTCCAGGGCTCTCAAAGAGGTAGCTGAACATATTGTAAAGGAATTAATGATCTTTCAAGAATTATTGTGGGCAGGAATAATTCTAGAGGACCAGAAAATTGCAAATGTCACTCCACTCTAAGATGGGAAAGAGGCAAAAGACAGGAAAAAGTGGGGAATTTTGTCTGACTTCAATGGTGGTTTAGATTTTAGAGTCCATCTCTAAGGACGAGGTTTCAGGGTACTTGAAAGCACATGATAACATAGGTCAAAGTCAGCTCGATTTCCTTCAGGGGAGATTTTTCTTGCAGGAGAGGCAAAGGTGAGTAAGTGGATATTGTTGACTAGATTTTCAGAAGGCCTTTGACAAGGTTGTTAAACAAGAGCCCATGGAATAACAGGAGAGGTACTAGCATGAATAGAAGATTAGCTGACTGACAGAAGGCAAAGAGTAGGAATAATGCGATCCTTTTTTGGTTGGCTGATGGTAACTAGTGGTGTTCCACAGGAGTCAGTGTTTTGGGACTGCTTACATTTCACGTTATACATAAATGATCTGGATGATGGAATTAATGCCTTTGTGACAGCTGTGGAAGCCAAGTCATTGGGTATATTTAAAGTAGAGGTGGATAGACTCATGCTGAGTAAGGATTTTATTTCACTCTTATAATGACGTGTTAAATTTCTCCTGTGTGCAGAAATATTTCAAGCAATACTTCAGTCCCTTTATCTAATGATCTAGTGAATCCATGATACAGCAGCCATGACCAGGTTCACTATTAAAATCAGTGAAACTAATCTGAAGACAAAGATATTAAAAAGTTAAACAATCCATTCAAATTCCCATCAGCAGTCAACTTGTTTGACTAACTCCAGAGTTCCTGGAGTGCCATGACTCAGCTGACCGTGTGCTCACATTTCCAAACACTTCTGGGTTCAAGTGCCACTTCAGAGACTTGAGGACATATTCCAGGCTGACAAGGCAGTTCAGTGTGGAGAGAACAGTGTACCACAAATACAAGATGCAATGACCATCTGTTAAACAGGGCACTAAACAAAGTTCCTGTTAAAAAAATATTTTGAAGGGTATTTGTCCTGGCCAATATTATCCCTTCACACATAGCAACACAAAAAAAAATGCTAACACTGGAAACTTGCTCTATGAAAATTGGTCATGACAATCTGGGGCAGAAAAACAATCTGCTGGAGGAAGTCAGTGATTTGAGCATACATATTAGTATTTTAATGTGTTTAACTTCTATTCAAATTTATGTAAATATGCTCTGTAGTCCTGGAGAATCACTATCTCATCTTTACCATGTGAGCATGGTATGAATGATAAATAAAGGTGACTTGACTTGATCAGTGGGAGAAAAATAATAGATGGGTTGAACATAAGAAATAGGAACAGGAGGAGGCCATCCGGCCCATCGAGCCTGCTCTGCCATTCAATAAGATTGGATAATTGACTCAACTCCATCTACCTGCCTTTTCTTTATATCCCTTAATTCCTTTTTTCAGTAAAAATCTATCTAACTGAACCTTAAATATGTTTAATGAAGTAGCCTCAACCATTTCCCTGGTTAGAGAATTCCATAGATTCACTACTCTCGAGGAAAAACAGTTTTTCCTCATCTCCGTTTTAAATCTACTCCCCTGAATCTTGAGGCTGTGTCCCCTAGTTCTGGTCTCACCTACCAGTGAAAACAATTTCCCTGCCTCTATCTTATCTATCCCTTTCATAATGTTATATGTTTCTATAAGATCTCCTCTCATTCTTCGGAATTTGAATGAGTATAATTCCAGATGATTCAGTCTCTCCTCGTAGGTCAATCCCCTTATCTCCACTGCCTCCAAGACCAAATATGGAGACCACAACTGCACACAGTACTTCAGACACCAGTATCTTGCAGCATGACCTCCCTGCTCTTGAATTCAATTCCTCGAGCAAAGGCAAACATTCCACTTGCCCTTTTAATAACCTGTTGTATCTGCAACCCAACATTTTGCAATTCATGCACAAGCACTCCCAAATCCTTCTGCACTACAGCATGCGGCAGTTTTTCACCATTTAAATAGTCTACTCTTCTATTTTTCCTACCAAAATGGATGGCCTCGTATTTACTAACATTGTACTCCATCTGCCAGACCTTTGCCCACTCACCTAACTTAACTATATCCTTCTGCAACCTCTCCACATCCTCTGTGCAATTTGTTTTTCCACTCAATTTAGTATCATTCGCAAACTTGGCTACACTACACTCTGTCCCCTCTTCCAAATCATCAATGCAAATGGTGAACAGCTGTGGGCGCAACACCGACCCCTGAGGCCCCCCACTTACCACTGTCTGCCAATCAGAAAAATGCCCATTTATCCTGACTCTCTGCCTTCTGTCAGTTAACCAATCCTCAATCCATGCCAATATACTTCTCCTGACTCCATTCATCTGTATCTTATTGATAAGACTCTTGTAAAGCACCGTATCAAATGCCTTCTGGAAATCCAAATATACAAAATCAATCTGTTCCCCTCTATCTACTGCACCCAATATATCCTCAAAGAACTCCAGCAAGTTTGTCACACAAGACCTGCCCTTTCTGAGTCCATGCTATGTCTGCCTGATGGAACCCCTTCATTCTAAATGTCTTGCTATTTCATCCTAATGACAGCTTCAAGCATTTTCCCGACTACAGACATTAAGCTATCTGGCCAATAGTTGACTGTCTTCTGCCTACATCCCTTTTTAAAAAGTGGCGTGACATTTGCTCTCTTCCAATCTGCCAGAACCTGCCCAAAAATTGGTAAATGACTACCAACTCATCGACTAGAACTCCTGCCATTTCCTTCAGTACCCTGAGATGCATCCCATCAGGACTGGGTATTTGTCCGCTTTCAGTCCCATTAGTTTGCTCATCACTATCTCTTTTGCAACAATTATTTTATCGAGGCCCTCATCTCCCTTCACATCCCTACCACCACTCTTTGGCATGCTGGGCATGTCTTCCTCCTTGAAGAATGACACAAAATATTTGTTCAATGCCTCGGCTAGTTTTTCATTACTCACTATCAATCTCCCTTTCTCACCTTCCAAGGGACCTCTGTTGACTCTAGTCACCATCTTCCTTTTCATATGTTTAGAACATTTTTTGCTATGTTTTAATATTTTTTGCTAACTTACCTTCATAATCCTTCTTCCCTTTCCTTATTTCTCATTTAGTTGTCATTTGTTGCCTTTTAAATTTTGCCCAATCCTTTAGTTTCCCACTACTCTTGGCTACTTTGTACATATGACCCTTTAATTTTACACTTTCCTTTATTTCCTTAGTTAACCAAGGCTGACTCTTCCCTCCCTTACTGCCCTTATTTTTAAACGGGAAATATTTTTGTTGAGCACTATGAAAAATCTCTTTGAAAGTCTTCCACTGTTCCTCAACTGTTCTGCCAACTAGCCTGTGCTCCTAGACCATGCTGACCAATTTCTCCCTCATCCTGTTGCAGTCTAACTATTGCACCCTCCATCTAAATGAGAAATTCAATCATGCTCTGATCACTTTTTCCAAGAGGGTTCTTAACTACTAAATCATTTATTTTACCTATCTCAATGAACAATACTAGATCTAAAACAGCATTCTCCCTTGTTGGTTCCTTAACATGCTGCTCAAGAAAGTTATCATGGATATATTCTATGAAGTCATCCTCCAGGATACCTCAACCAACTTGATTTTCCCAATTTACGAGGAAATTAAAGTCCTCCAGACAATGGCCATTCCGTTCTTACATGTCTCAGCTAACTCTCGGTTAATGGTCTGTGCCATTGTGCTATTGTTATTTGGTGGGCGAGAGACAACTTCCACCAGTGATTTTTTAAAAAATCTCAACCCAGATATACTCAACATTCTGTTCTTTAGATCTTATGTCATCTCTCTCTCTCTATCTGTTCCCCTGATCTCATCATTGATTAAGAGCGCCACCCACTACCTTTACCATCCTCTCTATCTTCTCATTCTACCTGATACCCTTGAAAGTTTAATTCCCAATCATGACCAACTTGCAACCATGTTTCTGTGATGGCCACTAAATCATATGCCTGGGTACTGATTTGCACCTCAAATTCACTGACGTTGTTTCTAATACTATGAGCATTTAGATAATGACCCTTATGCTCATTTTAAATTTTTCCCAATCCTTTTAGAATCTAGTGACCTCTGCATCTTTTGCTTTTGACTTTTCTGCCCTCTTTTTTTCTTTTTTCTCTTTCCTAACTCTATCTTTGGTCTTTGTACCACCTTCCTCATTCTTTCTTTGTAGGTTCCCATCCTCCTACCCCATTAGTTTAAACCTTCCCCAACAGCACTAGCAAACAATCTCCCTAGAACATTGATCCCACCCCTGCCCAGATGTAGACTGTATGGTTTGTACTGGTCCCATCTGCCCCAGAACCAGTTCCAATGCCTCAAGAAACAGAAACCGTTCCTTCTGCACCACTGTTCAAGTCACATATTCATTCTAACTAATCTGCCATTTCTATTCTGGCTAGCTCGTGGCACTGGTAATAATCCTGAGGTTATTACTTTTGAGGCCCTACTCCTTAATTTATCTCCTAGCTCTCTTCAAGATAGACTGCAGAGAGGAGATAGCCAGTACAATGAGGGCGGGGGTGGAAGGGGCTGGACAGGAGCCAGTTGACTGAAAGGTGCCAGATGAAAGGGATGGGTAGTGGGGGGGGTCAGTTGGAGGGGGGTCAGGAGGAAAAAGAGGGGGGTCAGGTGGGAAGGTGAATTGTAGATCACGAGATGAGAGTTTGTTGTTATATTCATACAATTACAATGCACAAATTCACCAAAATTATTTCTTGCTGTACCTGAGCAGACATTCAAGTCAGTATACATTAAATATACCAAGGCAGTAAAGGAGATAAATATAAAAGGATAAATAATTAAATATTAACAGATGCAGTTAATGAGAAAAAATTAAATTTCTCTCGTGCAAACTGGTTCCGGAGTAGTTTATGGTTTGGGTCAGAGCGGAAAGGGAGGTTGATAGCCATTACATAAAAACTATTCTTGAACCTAGAGGTGTTTGCCTTCAGCCTTCTACCTGAAGTTAGCAGTGACAAGAGGTGATGGGGGTCCTTAATGATGATGTCTGCCTTCTTGAGGCAGTGTCTCAGAAAGAAGTTTTCATGAACAAGAGGTTGTTGCCCATTATGTACTTGGCTGTGTTTGCCACTTTCAGTAGCCTTCTGCATTCCAGGGCACAAGTTTCCAAACCAGTCTGTGATACAATCAGTTGGTATACTTTCTGGAGTACACCTGTAAGTTCAATAGCATATTTGACAACATGCTAAATCTCAAACTCTTTTGAAAGTAGAGGTGTTGGTGTGCTTGCTTCACCATTATCTTGACTTGTTGGCTCCAAGAGAGGTTCTCAGATACATATTTTGCAGGAACAAAGGTACTAACCCTCTCCACCGCTGCCTCCAACCAAAGGAGTATGTGATCCCTCCACCTCCATTTTCGAAAACCCACCATCATATGCTTGGCCCTGCTGTGTTGATAACAAGACTGTTGCTTTGACACCACTCAACCAGGTTCTTGATCTCCATCCTTTATTCTGACTCATTGTTCCCAGTTATTTGACAAACAATGGTGGTGTCATTAGTGAATGTATAGATTGCACTGGAGCTGAAATTGACTATCCAATCGATGATGTATACGGAATAGAGCAGGGACTAAGCACACAGCCTTGAGATGCCCATGTTGATGGTCAGCAAGGAGGTGATGTTGCCATTCGAGGTCTGCTAATGACAAAATTGAGGATCCAGCTATACTAGGATGAACAGAGGCCCAGGTCCCGGAGTTTGATGAGATGTTTTGCTGCTACGATAGCATTAAACATCAAGCTGTAGTCATTAAAAAACGACATGACATAGGTGTTCTCGTGACCCAGGTGATCTAATGCAGAGTGGAGGGTCAGTGAGAAGGCATCTGTGATTGACCTGTTGTAATGATAGGCAAATTAAGATGTGTTCCAGTCCTCCCTGAGACAGGAGTTGATTTGCTCCATAACCAACCTCTCAAAACACTTCGTATCACAGTAGACACAAGTGTCACCAGCTGGTAGTCATTGAGGTAGGTCACCTTGCTTTTCTAGGGCACTGATATTATGGATGTCCTTTTGAAGCAGGTGAGGACCTCAGTCAGTAGCAATGAGAGGTTGAAAATGTCTGCAAAAGCTCCACCCTTTTGGTCCGTGCAGGTTTCAGGAATATGGACAGGTACAATGTTTAGGCTGGATGCTTTCCAAGGATTCACCCACCTGAAGGATCTTTGTAGATCAGCCACAGAAACTGGGAACATGGAGTCACTGGACATTGTGGGAGGGTGTATTTTTGTTGTCCCCTCGTAAGCAAGCATAGAAGTAATGAGCTCATCCAGAAGACATGCGTCACAGTTGATGATACTACCTAACGTGTAAGCTCTGGCACCGCTTTCAAGTGCCACATTGGGATAACTAGAGGGTGGTGATTAGTGAAGACTTTTGGCCTAATTCAGCATGAGCTTTGGACTTAACTTCAAAGAAATGTTCAATTTCAGTAGGTTGGACTTGATCAACTTTACTATGTCTGTAGTCAGGGTACAGTGGAAATTAGCAGCTAGAAAAGGCCTAAAATAATGTGGTTCATACTAATTTTATTCATGAAATATCAAAATAAAACTCTATTGACAAAAAATACCCAACAAATTTCAGCATTAAAGTGAGATATACTATTAAAAGAAATTGCCTCCAATAACCTGACTGCCAATTAGAAATATGATAGGAAAAATACAAAATGGTCATTTTAAAAGGAGATACATAGGAAAAAAAACTAATGGAAAGAAAGACTTTGAGATAGAAGCTCCTTGCAATGGAACTCATAGGTTCAACTTAAGGAGCATCTCTGGCATATAAATTATGAATTCAATTGTACTTAAATTAAGATATACATTTAATCAAACACCAGACCATGACACTTTCTTACCTGTTGTAGTATGTGCCGCTCACGAAGTGTCATTAGTCTTCTATGAAGTTCAACCAACTCATCCAGATATGCCTAAAATAGGAAAACAAGTAGGAAATTAACATTTTATAAAAGATATTTGGTATTCAAAAGTATTATAGATTCAGCTGCAATGTGAGCCTTGCATATAAAATCATTGTCAAGTGGTATCTTTGGGAATTTGCACATCATTCATTTTCAACTGAAGCTATTCTATGCAACTGTACTGAAAAAAACCCAAAGCATCTTTCATTAATTATTTATACCAATTAATTGGATTCAGAATCCACCAAACATTTCACGGCTTCCTATGATGGGGTTAGGCAAATTAAAGAGAGCAAGGGACACATAAATTTGTGCATTATGTCCAATGCCAAGATTCCCAGTTTACTTCTCAATTAGAAGCCAATAGAAGTGTTACTGATTGCAATTGATTCTGCCGAGTTACATAGAATGAACATGTATGTATATTAGCCATCGACTTCTTTACTGATTTCATTGCTCATAACTTGCCCTACAGCCTTCCATGCATGGCCTTTGAAGTGTCATCACATACTTCTCTAATGTTAAGATAGTATTTCCTCTACCACACTTCATGGTATGAAGTTCAAGATTTCAACAACTTTTTGGATTAAAAAAAACTTTCCTAATCTTCATCAAACCTCCTGCAGTCTTTGGTTGAAAACATTTTATCCTCATTCATTCATAATAAAGAAAACAAGTTTATTGTCATATATGTACATTACTCTGCACCAAGGTCAGCAAAAACACTCAGTTGCTCACTTCATTTTTGAGTCACTTTTTCCTTAAAATACAGAACTTAAGTTCTAAAATAATTAAGCTTACAAGATTTGCATTTAAGCTTCCTGAAATAATACAAGATCGGTACAACATGGAACATGTGTAGTATTTACTGTTAAAAATCTGATTTATGTGGAAAAATATCCAGTTTCCTTCAACTCATTCAGGCTGTGTGGGCTTCTAAATTATTGTTTTGATACCAAAATTAAAACCCAAAATTGTTTTCTTAAAGTATTAAGAAACCAGTCAAAAACTATGTGTAACACAAATAATCCAGTTAAATTTAAATTTTAAATCTAAAATATATTAACTTGCCAAAAATTTCAAAATTACATACTTACAACAAGCAGGATGGGTTAACTGGGAACACATCTTACAACTGGGGAAAGGGAGTGGAAAAACACAGAGAACCATAGCCAGAAGAGGGTAGACAAACATTGGGCTGATGAAGACAAAGGGCATGGAAAAAAGATCTAAAGAACAGTATTTTGGAATCAACACTAAAAGGATTTTATTCAAACAGATGAAACTGCTCACATATTCAGTAATGTTTGAAGTGATGCAATTTTCTTCAACCCATTTTATCCTGCCATTTAACGCCCTGCTCCAGCAATAGGTCTTCTCTTGTTTCAATAGTAATTAAATGCTGTTGTTGCAAACTAATGCAGACAAGTAACACTCAATAGCAGCAACAGTTGAAACTCAATGAGAATGCAAATGAAGTCACCATGCATTACAGTGGATCTCATCTTCAAATCAATATGCACCATTTACAAAGATTTAAAGTGGGTTTACTCAATTTACTAAATATACCACAATCAAGAATTAATTTCCTTATTCTTAGCTAAGACTTTTGGTCCTTCAGCAACTAGTGCAAGAAACTAAAATGGTGAATTAAGAATTGTCCCATTACACTGGACAATGAAGATTTTGCTTCCTGAACTTTTTTTGGTGTATTTTTATGGATTTTAGGCTGCTGATCACAAAAATTTAATTGCGATTTGTGGCGGCTCACCCAGGCGAACCATCTCATGGAGATGCGGGCAAGTCAACGGCAGATCTGAATGTGAGAGCTCGGGGTGCAGGGCAAGCCCACAGCCTGGCAGCTGACGTCATAAAGGACGTCGTAATGGTGAAGCATCATGGGGTTCCAAAGGATTTAAACGCATGCGAGAGTTCTATTAAAGTTAGTTGGTTCAACTCACTAACAACTCTCCATGGTTCTTTTGCTCGCCGTGTGCCTAGTGCAACTATATTGGTGACCCCGACAGTCCAAACCACATTTGGACCCAATGTTGATTGACTCAAGCATGCAGAATGCCGTTTCACTGAAGATGCCAACTTTCTGGATCTCTTAGCTGCAGGTTTGGTTTGAACAGGCTGAAGCCCAATTCCAGGTCAGGCAAATAGTCTCACACGTCACAAAATACTATGTGATCACATAGTGATCGGTTCACTTGACCAGGAAACAATAGGCTGAATTATTGACTTCCTACACCAGCCACCAGTTGTGGACAGGTATGAAACAATCAAGGCACTCCTGATCTGTACTTTTGGCCTCTTCCACTGTGAGCGTGCAGCGAGGTTGCACCACATGGACGGCCTAGGCAACTGTGCGCCATCGGCCTTAATGAACGAGATTTGGCACTAGCAGATGGCCATAAGCCATGTTTATTGTTTGAACAAGTCTTTCTCGATCAGATGCCAGAAGATATCCGCCTCCTCATCACTGATGATTTCAGTGACCCACACAATGTAGCGGCTCGTGTAGATATCTTGTGGCACACCAAGCATCACGGCGGGGTCTCCATCAGCCAAGTTACTGCTGACCAAGTTTCCCGGGCCTGGTCCACATCATCAATGAAGCAGGTGACTCCCACAGCATGGAGTGGCCCCAAATCAGACTGCTGGTGTTTTTAACCACCAAAAGTGGGTTTCAGGAGCCCATCGTTGCTGCCCACCCTGTTTTTTTCTGAGAAACGCTGGGGTTGGCTGTTGCTAATGGCTACGACAGCTGGCTACCGTGATAGCCTTCTTTACTTATGGGACCGACATTCAGGGCAAAAGTTCCTCGTAAACAAAGGGGCGGAGGTTAGCGTCTTACCCCCTCGAGCCATGACACCCATGCCAGGAAGTCAGGACCAGTGGTCACTGCTACCATCCACAGCAGTATTTGCACATACAGCATGTGAACCATTCCATTACAGTTCAGTTCCAGCTGTTTCACTTGGTCATTTATGCTGGCAACTGTGTCGCAGCCTTTATTGGGTGCAGATTTCCTCCAGGTGCACTGCCTCCTAGTGGACCTCAAAGGACAGTGCCTAGTGAATGCCAAGACCTTATCAGTCCGCAAAACCAAGTTACCAGCCCCACACCTGGACTCTGTGACTTTGTCAGGCAACAAATTTGCCAGAGTACTGGCAGAGTTCCCGACCATTATTATGCTGCAGCGATGCCCCCAAGCATGGTGTACAGCACCACATTTCCACTCAAGAAACATTGCTACACAACCAGGCACACAGGCTCCTGCCCGACAAACTCCACCTTGCCAAGGAGGAGTTCAGGAAAATGGAGATGGGGATCATCCGGTGCTCAGACAGCCCATGGGCCTCTCTGCTGCACATGATGCCCAAGTTGGCTGATGGCTATGTGGCGACTACAGAAGGCTCAATGACACCACTACGGCCGATTGCCACCCAGTATTCCACATTCAAGACTTTTACGGCCAATTTTCATGGGGCATGCATCTTCTCCAAGGTCAACCTGGTCCATGGGTATCACTAGGTTCCTGTCCATTCCAGCAATGTCCTCAAGACAGCCCTCATTCCTCAGTTTACCCTATTTGAGTTCCTGCGGATGCCTTTCGGACTCAAGAATGTAGTACAGATGTTCCAGTGGCTCATGGACTCAGTATGGCACAGCTTGGAATTTCGTCTTCATCTGCCTAGATGATATCCTAATCGGCAGCTGCTCGACTAAGAGAATTTGACGCATTTGTGCCAAATCTGCCACCACCCGAATGAATACAACCTGGCTATCAACACTGCAACAGTTTGGACTGTTGACCATTGATTTTCTTGGGCACTGCATTGACCGACATGGAGTGGTTCCCTTGCTGGCAAAAGTCAAGGCTATAAGCCAGTTTGCCAGGCCATAAGCCAGTTTGCCAGGCCTAGTTCAGTCAAGGGCCTACAAGAGTTTGTGGGCATGATCAACTTTTACCATTGATTCCTACCATCAGGAACCCGTTCAGCCTGATGTCCAGCAAGGCCGAGGAAATCACCTGGGATACAGAGTCAGCAGTGACTTTCGAGCAGGCCAAGGGTGCCCTTGCAAACAGCAACCTCCTGGTAAACTCATGGGTGGATGTGCCCACAGTCTTCAAGGTTGATGCTTCCATCTCAGCAGTTGGTGGCATGCTGCAACAACTAATTGAGGGTCAGTGGAAACCACTTGTGATCTTCAGCCAGCACCTGCGACCTCCAGAGCTGAAATACAATGCCTTTGACAGGATGAATCTTCTACATCGTCATCAAGCAGTTTTGGTATTTCTCAGAGGGGTGGGAATTCACAGTCTTCAGGTCCATAAACGTCTCACCTTCGCATTCGCCAAAGTGTCGGATCTGTGGTCGGTATAGCAGCAATGCCACCTGTCATACATTCTGGAGTATACCACTACCGTCAAACACATGTTCAGGAAAAATGTCGAGGCCAACGTACTGTCTCCCATCTCCATCCAATCGATGCATTCCCTGTCCCCAGGGTTGGACTATGCAACGCTCACCGAGGCACAGCAACTGGACAAATAAATGCTGGCCTATCACACCGTAATCTCGGGCCTGCAACTGGAAAACATCCTCATTGGCCCAACAGACGTGTCCACCCATTGTTCCAGCCACTTGGAGGTGTCACATTTTCAATGCACAACATGGTTTGGCCTACCTGATCATTTAGGTAACCATCCAACTGATGGCAGATAGATTTGCTTGGCATGGCCTAAGCAAGCAGATTGGGCACTGGGCCAGGACATGCATATACTGCCAGCTGACGCACAGGAGATTTGAGCACGTGGACATCATCAGTCCGCTGCTGCTCTCCTGGG
Organism: Narcine bancroftii; assembly: GCF_036971445.1. Classification (NCBI taxonomy): domain Eukaryota; kingdom Metazoa; phylum Chordata; class Chondrichthyes; order Torpediniformes; family Narcinidae; genus Narcine; species Narcine bancroftii. Next base: position 50,047,885 of record NC_091469.1, read on the forward strand.
TGGGGGTAGGGGAGGGAGTGCAAGGTACCTGTTCACCATGGTCAACATGTTTACTAGGTGGCCAGAAGCAGTATTGCTCGCCGACACATCAATGGAGCCTGCACCAGAGCATTCATTGCACTTTTCAGCCTCCTGCCACATCACTTCAGACAGGGGGTCGCAGTTCATGTTCAGTCTATGGTTGGCGCTGGCACAGCTACTTGGGACCCAAGTGCCCCACACCACGGCCTACCATCTGCAGTCCAACGGCCTGGTAGAGCATTTCCACTGGCACCTGAAGTCAGCCCTGATGGCATGTCTCTGAGGCTCAGATTGGGTGGACGAGCTCCCATGGGCACTTCTTGACATCTGCACGGCACCCAAAGACCTTGGCACCCCACTGACGGTTCCAAGCGAGTTTGTGCCAGTGGCCCATGCACAGAGGACACACTCGCGGGAGTACTCACAAGACTCCTAGAGAAGGTAGGAACACTAGCTCCTGTCCCAACCTAGTGCCCAATTCTTAGCATTAGTCAGATTTCTCCTTGGAAAGCATTAACATTATTATCCTTTATGATATCTTCGCTGCATTTAAAAATGCCATCAGCTTATAAATACCAAGCAAATCATGGGTTAATTAAATTTAATTTGTTTTGCTCCATGCATGATAAAATAAAGATAAAGGGAAAGACAACAGATATTGATTTTCTGTGGTATGCTATATTAGGAGGCAAAACTGGCAAGATATTTCTCGTTTAGTGTGATGCCAGCTCCAGGGTGCCAATTAAATTAATGGATAGTGTTAGAAACTGCATTACCAGCAACAATAACAAAAGTTCACCTTAAAATTCAAATATAATTCCATCTAAAACCAGTCAGACATGCTTGTATCCCTGCTGTATGATCATATGTGCCCCATTTGTTCATTAGAGTTCAAGTTCATTATGGAGGCCATTTGGCCTGCTGAGTCTGCTCCATTCTTCCACTCAGCCCCATTCCCCTGCCTTCTCCCCATAGCCTTTGATACTCTGACTCTGCCTTAGATATCCAACAACCTGGTCTCCACAGCTGCCCTTGGCAGAAAATTCCAGAAGTTCAGCACTCTCTAGCTAAAGAAATTCTTCCGCATCGCTTTTCCCTTCAATCCTGACGATGTGCCTTCTTGTCCTTGACTCCTCCACCATGGAAAAGAAGTTTGCCACATTTACTCCATCCAGGCCTTTCAACATTCAAGATGCTTCTTCGAGGTTCCTCATAACAGAATAAGATACAGCAATTGCTATCAAAATTAATTACAGAAGGATCGAAAGGGCACCGTGGGTCTGAGTGACACAATATCGTGGATATGAGCCATAATTCAAAATGTCAAGGACATGGGTTGACCAGAATTGTTTGACTACGATGGGGAAAAAAGACAAGAGAGCAAAACAAAAGATCAGTGCATTCGCACAAACTCAAATGCCATTAGAATCAAAATGATTGGACAATTACCCAGTATAGATAAGCTGATTTAATTTCTTGATTTAATTATCAGTTGACTGAGTCCAAAGGAAAGTGCCATAGTTTGTGGATTTATTCAAGTGAATTCTGACATTCAGTAATCAAATTCAATACTGCCACTGCTCCCAGTCAAGGGGCTCACCTGATTCCATGCTTACACCATACATCATTTCGGCCCACTCATATCTGGATTTTATGGAAGGTCCGAAAGCTATCTTTGAATCATTACTGCTATCCAAAGGAGCCTCATCTCCAGGAAACTTATTTGTTTCTTATCTGATCAGTGCCGTCCAAAGCAGATTTAGAAGAGATCAATTTTTGTTCCCTACTTTAACTTCAAAATACCAATGCTCTTCCAAATCTGCACAGCAGATTCCTCAGTAATGATATGTGCTAAGTTCTTGTCGACTTTGGAGCTTGTGGTATTGTAACACTGCTGCAGCTGCAATACAAACAGTGCTGGCACTGATGTGAACTGAGGAGCAGAGATATCTTCCAGCATCCCTCTGCAGGGTCCCAATGTCCAGTAATTTAATTGACAGCCCTGTACAGCTTTAAGCCACCTGTTGAATGAGACTGGTGTTTTTCTTCTTTCAAACCATTAGTGAACCCAAGGAGATCTGACCCAAGATGACAGCAGCCATTCTTGGCAGCCCAGACCATGAAAGTGTGGACTCCGTGGCAGCAGAGGACCTGTGCTGGGTATCAGAGTAAGAGAACATCGCCCCGCCTTGAGTGATGACCCTAGATAGTAGGAACGACAGCAGTGGATCAGTGAAAGCCCTCATACCAGGTCCTGGGATGATGGAAACTGGCAGATGGGAACCAGGTATCAGGATTTATGATGGTGCTGATGACAAGCAGGGATCCTAAAGGGCCTCAGCGGCTAACATCTTCCTAATCATACCATGGTTTCAGAACCAGGGGCCCACGAGGGTTACTTGAATGCCTGAAGCTCAGGTTCCATTGCTTGACCCCAAGGTTACAGGAGCAAAGGAAGTGGCAGGATTAATTGACGCTCTGAAAAGACTCTCATTTGTTTCTTGGAAGGGGTTTTGGATGTGTGGTCCAATTTGTGTTCCTTCACAGCCAATCAAATGTAAACAAAAATATTATCTATTTATGTACATGACAATACAAGAATATTGAACTAGATCATGATCAATTACCCCAAGTCTGACATGGGACAAACCATTTTGACCAAAAGCTTCTCTTCCACAAGCCACACTTACAAAAATAAAAATCAAACTCAATGAATGAAACTGCTTTGGATGAAAACATTCATTTCAAAGAAATGTTCCTGCAAGATGATTACGGCAGCAATCTATTGGGCCAATAGAGTGCGTCTATGCTCTGCTCTATCATTTCAGGATTGTACAAGCACCAAACTACATACTAAAGTAACAAGATAGAGAGTGAAGCTTCAGAAGAGATCAAAGATGTCTTTAAATTGTCAGGTTCTGAAACAGTGTTCAGGAGTTTCATGCAGCCCTAGAAACTGCAGTTGATAAAGGGAAGAGAGGAGAGAGAGCTAGTTTGGGGATGAGCTAGGAGAAAAAAATGCTTTTGGCTCATGCAGTTTTACAAAGTTTAACCTCACAGAACAATTCTGCCTCAGCCGTTTTCCCCAGAGAATAAGTAAAATGTATCAGCAAAGTGGAACTCGAGAAAAGGGCAAATGTTTTGCCATTTTGAGTCACACTTATAAAATGTCCTGCTTTCATATTTGCTCTGCCCAACACTCAGGACTACAATGTGCTATTGTATGAAAGAACTTCAAGAATACAAGAAACACAGCTTACCTTGTCATATTCACCATTCTTTATTGCTTTCTCAGGTTTGCTTTGCTTTAATGGGCTTTTGACTTCTAACACCTGTTGTAATAGAGGCGTAAATACTTCAGCCACAGGCATCCTCAATGCTCTACTTTCTGGCTGTTCTCAGGCTCCAAAAATAACTACACTTCATGAAAAAAATGTTGACTTTGGCAAGTACTCCACCTCTCCAAATTCAGTTACCTTCTCAATTTTCCCATCCTTAGCTCCAAAGTGAGGGGCACAGTCATCTATGACTTTTTCCACATCCTCTATCTGCATACTTGCAAAATCATTCTGCCACCTATACCCAGCAGAAGTGGGTACAGGTATACCCCACTTTACAAATACTGTACACAAATTATGAAAAATTGCTTTTATGAAGAAATCAGTGTTCACTTTTACAAAAGGATTTGAATGGGTTTTCATTTTTCACGAAAATAACTTCCAGTAGTAGTGAAAGAGTCTTCGCTATTTCGGCTTACGAAAGGTTTCCTAGGAATGCTCTAGTTTTGTAAAGCAGAGTATACATGTTCTTCATTTACTCCGCATTAGCACATTTGTTTATCTGTCTACAAATACCCGAGTTTGCGCAAGAATGGATAGTTGGTGAAAGTTCGAAAAGTTGGTGAAATGCATTTAGTTGCATCAAAACTAGAGTTGGAAGCCATAATTTATTTGGAAGCATTTCTTTTGAAGGCTTTCACAACAATCTTACAGGTTCAGGGAAGGTATTGTAACATTGTATGAATGTCTGACATCAGTGTTCATTCCTTACCAATAAACAATGAATGAATGGATCCTCAGTCCAGTCAAAATAATGTGTTAATTTCTGACCCTATTCATAATAGCTTGTCATTTAAACATTAGCTGATTGTGGATGGCATATTTAAGAAAAGTTTTAGTATTTGCTTCAAGCTTAACCCTGGTGTAAAGAATTTTACTTAGTAAATAATATTCATTCTCACGGAAGAAAAAAGTGTCATGGCTATTCCAACTTTTTTTCCTGCTCCCAAGAGAGGTTTTCTTTGTACTTTATAATGACACTGGCTATCTGACAATAGCAAGATTTTTTTGTAGACCATGACCATAAAGCAAAGGTAATAGAAATGCAGATAATGCGAGAGAAAGTGGCAATCGTATTTGAATTTGAGCACTGACAGCATCTTTCAAAAAGCACAGTTCATCTACAGAAGTACTTTCCTCTTGATCATGCAGTTTCAATTAAAAAGTTTAATTTTCAAAAGATAAAATGTATGTAATAGTAACTGGAGAATACATGCTGAGAATATATCATCAACTAATTATCTAATCATTCACACTATCCTTAATCTCCATTTTTATCATGGCATGAACAGAAATATATAATCAGTAGCAGCTAACAGTTACTGCAGAAGATGGAAAATTAAAGAGCAAGTATTTTTTTAAAATTTAATTCACAGTCACAGCTCTTTCAGCCCACAAGCCTGTGCCGCCCAATTACACCTTATTAATCTACGACCCCGGTACATCTTGAAAGTTAGGAGGAAATTGGAGCACGGCAAGAAAACCCATCCAGACACAGGGAGAATGTACAAGCTCCCTACAGACAGCACTGGATTTGAATTATGGCAGCTGGCACTGTAACAGCATTGTGTAGGTATTTATTAAAGCAAATACCGAATTTGAACATTGGTCATAAAGGAACTAGCTGCAACACTGGGGTACTTTGTTTTACATGGTACATTTAGACATTACTATTTTCTGCAATATACTTTTTTGGAAACATTCATGCTCAACAAGTTTTGTGCAATTACCACTTTCTCCAATAGGCTAAGTTGCACCTAACCTTGCTAAGAATCAAGAAAAATTAAGACAACAGCTTAATGGGTACGATAAAGTGAGATATTCATCTCTGCAAGAGATCATTGTTTCAAAAGCATATTTATCAAACTTAAGTTCAGCAGTTTCCAGTGAAAGCTTGTGATAATGTTATGCAAATACTGCTTGCCCTTTGCTATAATTTATTTTTCAGAATGGCAACTCATATTTGCAAATGCATGATTCATCTGTCAAGTGAATGTAGAGAAGTGCAACAAAATAAAGGCATCTTAGTATACCAAAGTTGAATGATGAGGGGGTGGGGGGGGGGGGGCGGGGGGAAGAGGGGAAATGGAAAGAGCAAAGGAAAGAATTGGGGGCAGGGCCCACTCAGGGAAAATTGAGGGGAGGAAGTCAGAGAAAAAATAGGGATAAAGGAAAAGTGAATTTCAAGTGTTCTAATCAGTTCTCCAAAAAAAAATTATTCCCAATACATTTCCGATAATATCTTCCAGATTCATACAAGTATTTTAAAAAAATGATATTTGGGTTCAGCTTTCCAAATGCTGTAGTTTATTGCACAGCTTCACCCATACCTGATTATTGATGTTGCTTGCTTTTAGTATTGGAGGTGCTTCATTTCTGGGTGGGGTAGAGTTGCCACTGTTCTCACTGTCGCTCCCATCACTCAAACTCATTCTGTAATAACAATTAAGCAAAAAGTTGAGGCACAAAACACTCAAGGATAAATTGGGAGTAGATATTTAATTCCTCAGAGTTCATTCCCATGTCGATGAGGCTCTGCTATAAAGACTTAGGTGCACAATGATAAATTGTTTCTTCTTTCTAATTCATTATTTCTCTTGTTCCCACATGAAATTATTATTTTGATCAAGAGGGCAATTTTTAAAAAAAAATCTTTATTTTGTTAACTTTTAGATCATGTTTCTGGAAGGACTCTTGTGATGTTCTCTGGGGGAATAATTTTTATCATGTGAGTAGTGTCAAAATCCATTTCACAACTTACTAAGAGGTGCACAAGTATCAAGCAAGCAGACAAGCTTTTCCACCTTCATCCCATCAAGGGAACAAACTGCTTTAATTTTCCACTATTATCTTTGAAATCCCAGCTTCAGAACTTGTTCCTACAGCAGCAGTGTTATCATTTTTAAAAAGTTTCCTTTTCGATCTTACTTTCAATTAATGGTGCTAATAGAAATGAAATTTTCAACAAGTGCAAATTATGCAGATTGGCTTTCTACGTGAACTGAGAAGGCAACATGTAGGGTACACCAGCCATTCTCAACCCTTTTTCAGCAATGAGCACCCCCTGGACTCTGCTCAAAGTTTATGAGCTTCCTTTTCTGTGAAGCGGCTTTAGTTTCTTCAATACATCTCTCATACCAACTACATAAAAAATATTTATGTTACGTGAGGTAAAAACAAAAGGCTTTTACTTAAATGTGCTGTGCCCCCTGGTTTTGTGGGGGAGGGGGTTGGGTCCATACTGAGAAGAGCTGGTGTACACATATACTAATTAGTCAGACATTAAATCAAAATAAACTCTGCATTTGTAACAAATATCCAAATTGACCATGAAAATTTCTAGTTTTGATACAGAACTGAAAAGTAGGGATTATTCAATAGAGATTTAACCAAAATGAAAAACCAAGTCATCTTATGCTTTCTGTACTGAATGTAGCAAAATATTATAGAGTTTAATAACTAATACAACACAAATTTTATTTCTAGAAATTTAATGAAGGAGAAGCACACCATGCTTCATTCACCTTTTGGAGATTTTCTACTTTCAGGAAACTTGACTTGCCTCCACTGCCATTTTGGTAAACAAAAGCAAAATCTGCAGTTTTCAAATGCTGATTGGGTGCATAATACATTGAAGGGTCAAAGAAAAAGAACAGAATGAAATGAGCAGACAGAAGAGCACAAGATAGAGCCCAACATGGGCACGATGGGCCAAAAGCCTCTTCTGTGCAATTGTCTTAGAATTCCAAGTGACAGGTTCCCAGCTCAGTCCTGAGGAAACATCGAGAATCATGGGTATTATGAGATATCATGAGAATTGACTGATATTTAATACACTGGACACCACAGGACTAGAATTATATAATGAGCAAAGGCAATATATTTTTTATTTCATCATTCTAAATGTTAGAAAAAAATTGACTGCTTTAAGACCATTATTGAAATGACCTCACGAGGACAGAAAGTGAAAAGCATTTATGACAAATGCCAATATGGATATTTACATGGAGCTTTGAATGGAAGCAAATTTTAATTCTGATAAAATTCTTTGTAAAAACCAGCAATAGTTGGTCCTAAAACCTAGCTTTGAATATTTCCTTTAGAAATTCTCTATGATGAATCTACCAATGATTCAGAGTGCACATATTGCAGAATGCAACCACAATCAAATAAAACACTGTCCTGTCATTTTATCAGAAAAATTATATTTGTGAGCACAAAACATTGCCAATACATGGAGCAGGACTTGATTTAAAATTCCTTTATTGTCATGTAACATGTAATATCATACGAAATTGTCTCTTACATCAGGCAGAAGGCAAAGAGTCGCCATTAGTGTCGCCCAATGCCCTTACAGTAAGAGAAGCAAAAGAGAGTCTTTCAGAGACATTGAGTGTCCATGGATTCATCTGAAGTGCTCCCACAGCCTCTGTAGCCTGTTCCAGCAATCAGCAACCTGAGCTCCAGATCCAAACTTCAGACATGATCAGGAAGCCTTCAGTGCCCGAGGCCCTTCAGGAGCTCTTCTTGTCCTCAGTGTCCTCTCAAATTCTAGCTCCAATACTTGGTTCCCATGAGCCAATCTCCAGCAACCTTCAGTCTGTGAGGGTACTCCGACCGAAGGTCGCCTGCAGCCTGTATGGGACCTTCAGCTGCTGAACCCCTTGCTGGTTTGCTGCTGTGGCCACCATCCTAGAGAGTCTTTCAGTTGCAGAGTCCCTCATTGGTCTGCTACTGTGGTCACCGCCTTGAAGGTTCCCTGAACTGCTGAGCCCTTCACTGATTTGCTGCCGTGGTCACCATGCTGTAGGACTATCTTCTGTTTCTCATTCTCCATGGTGGAGGGGGAAAGAGTGCTCTCCCAGTTTCCAGAGGCCTGCACCAGTCTGCTGCTCCCCCAGCATCTGCACCCCTTGTGGTCCTGGCGGGCACAGGTGCTGCCATCTTGGGCACAGACCACATTAGTTTCAATATTTTAATTTAAAAACACTGTTGGCTCCTTTAACAGGCAATTAAACACCTCTACAGGTTACAGCAGCTCCAGCAGTGTAGCCTTTTTTTTTTAAAATGAGGAGCAGAGTAGGAAAACTCATGGTGGCATGGTTAGTGCAGCGGTTAGCACAGTACTATTATAGCACCAGTGATCCGGGTTAGAATGTGGAGCTGCCTGCAAGTAGTTTGTACGGCCTGCTGGTGATTTGATTGGATTTTCCCAAGATGCTTTGGTTTCTTCCAATCTGCCAAAACCCAGGGGGTTGGTAGATTAATTAGACAGTACGGGTTTCATGTGTTGCAATGAGTTTCTACCATTGCGCATCATTACAATTTGTATAAACAAAAAAGTGTTCTCTGCTGATATGTACTTTGGTTCACGATCCTCAATCCAGAATGATCCAAAACGAGACCACGGATAGTGTCAGAGTAACACATTGAAGGAAGATGATGAATAGGTCAAAATATGGACTTCAATTTCTGGTTTGCCAATGCTCTTAAATAACAGAGCAACCTGAGCACGTCATGACTGCTCAAGACAGTAAAATACAAAATCACTGAAATACCAGTTTTCGTCATTTAAATAAAGTGTGGTTTCAAATGTGCTTAAGGATTTTTTATTTTGCTGAAGTTTTAAATGTACTTCTTTCAGTAATTTATAAACTATCGTAGAAAAGAGCATAAAACACAGCTTAGGGTTTCAGGAAAGCCCAGTAGATCAGCAGATATTGCTCCAACTTCATCACTCCAATGACCTGAGTTTTCTGTGTGAATATAGAACAGTGCAGCTCAGGAACAGGCCCTTCAGCCCATGTCTGTGCCAAATCTAAATTTATCCTATCTGCCTGTGTGGTCGGAATCCATGTTTGTTAATGTGCCTGCATAAGTGTCTTTTAAATATAAAAACACACAGAGAAATGCAGGATAAACTCAGCCGGTCTCTCAGCATCCATTGGAGGAATATTATCAATGTTTTGGGTCTGAGCCCTTCTTCAAGGTATAAGCAAAAAGCAGGAAGGAATCGGAATAAAGACTGGAGAGAGGAATGAGAAGAGTGCAGACAACAACTGAAAGGTGTTAATTGGCTATGATAACAAGCTGAGAATTGATTTTGGCTCTGTGAAAGGAGACAGAAAGAAAAGGGAAGAGAGAGAGAAAGGGACAGAGCTGGGGGAAAGGAGAAAGGGAAAGAAGAAGGGGGGGGGCAGTTTAACAGAAACCGAGGTCAATGTCGATACCATTCAGTTGGAGGGTGCCCAGATGGAAGATGAGACAAGTCCTTCCAATTTGCAAGTGCACGAGTCCATGGACAGTCATGTCATCAAGGGAATGAGATGGGGAATTTCAATGGGTGGCCACTGGGAGATCCATGCTATTGCTGCAGATCCAGCTGAGGTGTTCAACAAAGTGATCTCCCAGTCTGCACTCAGTTTCTCTGATATAGAGGAGACTACCATGGGAGCACCAGAGGCAGAAGATTACCCCTGCAGATCCACAAGAGAAATGTTGCTTCCCTTAGAATGAGTGTTTGGGGCCTGAATGGTGGTGAAGGAGGTGGTGTGGGTGCATCTTCTGCAGTCACAGAGTTAGGTGCAAAGGGGACGATTGGTGGGGAGGGAGGAGTGGACAAAGGAGTCACAGAGGGAATGGTCCTGTGGAGGACAGAGAGGGGAATATGTGTTTGGTGCTGGGATTATGTAGGAGGTGGCAGAAAGGGATATGTTGGGCATGGAGGCTGGTGGTGTGGTAGATGAGGACAAGGGGAATCCGGTCCTTTTTGTACGTGAGGGTGGAGGGAGCCAGGGCAGATGTGCTGGTAATGGATGATGATATGGGGGTGAGGGCGAGTTGATGGTGGTAGAGGGAATGCCATGTTGTTTGAAGAAGGCCTTTTAAATGTTGCTGTTGTTTCCACCACCTCCTCTCCTGACTAAGTATTTCTCGACCATCTATGCCGTTCATCATATTTTATATTTCTACTTGGTTACTCCTCAGCCTTCTATACTCCAGAGAAAACAATCCAAGTTTCTCCCACCTCTCCACACTCCATACAGGCAACATCCTAGTGAACTTATTGTACATCCTTTCTACAGCCTCCACATCCATCCTATTGTGTGGTGACCACAACTGCACATAAAACTTCAAATGTAGCCAATCCAAAGTTTTATGCAGTTAAAAATTATTTCTCAACTTTTGTACTCAATTCTTGATCAATGAAAGCAAATAAAGGGCCCTGGAATTTGAATATGACCTTTTAATACATTTTCCTGGATTAAACAAGGTCTGTCATTTTTCCATCTAAATTTCCAACTGATTTATAACTTGCTGTATTTTTTGACAAGATTCATGGCTTTCATTTACAAACTTAAGAACATAGAACATTCAGCCTCTTTGGCCCATGATGTTGAACTGACTTATATAAACCTAACTCACAATCCAAACCTTCCCTATTTCACACCCATAACCATCTTTTTCTTGCATCCATATGTCTAAGTCTTTTAAATGTCCCTATTGTACCAGCCACTACCACCACTCCTGACAATGCATTTCATGCACCCACTTCTCTATGTAAAAAAAGTACCCCTGATGTCTTCCTCAAAATTTCAATCCCTCAGCTTGTACAGATATCCTTTGGCATTTGCTACTCACCCCTTGGAAAAAAGGCAGTGGCTGTCCACCCTATCTTTTCCCTTCATAATCTTGTAGACCTCTATTAAGTCTCCTCTCATTCTTCTTTGATCCAAAGAGAACAGTTCTGTTGACCTTGCCTCCATTCCAGGCAACATTCTGGTAAATTTCCTCTGCACCCTCTCTTTGGCTTCCATATCTTTCCTATAATGAGATGACCAAAAATGAATGCAATATTCCAAGTGTGGAATAACTAGAGTTGTATCAGCTCTTTAACTCCAAACTAACAAAGGCTAGCATACCATAATCCTTCTTAACTACCCTATCAATATGTGTGGCAATATTGAGAGATCTATACATTTGGACCCCAAGGTCTCTCTGTTCTTCCACACTGTTAAGAATCCTGCCATTAACCATGTACTCAGCCTTCAAATTTGACCTTGCAAAATGCAGCACTTCACATTTATCTGGATTAAACTCCATCTGTCACTTATCCACCCAACTCTGCATCCTGTCCATATTCTGCTGTAATCTTTGACAACCTTCAACACTATCCACAACACCTCCAACCTTCGTGTCATCTGTAAACTTACTTACCCATCTCTTTACTTAATCCAGGATTCCCTGAGGAATCCTCTGGTCACTGGTCTCCATGCAGAATATGATCCATCCTCTACTATTCTCTTACAGGCAAACCAATTCTGCATCCATTAGAATTACCACCGACTTTTTCATCTGCAGACAAGCCAATTCAGAATCCAACAGGAAGACCACTTCCTTTTTCATCCAAATTGTACATCTTGGTAGCTATATCCATTATCTACATATTGCAAGCAGAAGTTCCAGGACTGATCCTTGCAGAACACTGGTCACAGATCTCTAGCTAGTAAAACACTCCCCTACTATTTCTGTCTATGATCAAGTATGGATCCAGTTCATCAACTCACCACTGATCCCATATGACAATCTTCAGGACCAGGCTACCATGAGGGACTTTGTCAAATGCTTTACTGTAATTAACTACCCTTTCTTTATGATATTTGTCACTTGTTCAAAAATTTTAGACACGACCTCTCCCACACAAAGCCACTTCTGACAAATCCATGCTTTTCAAAATTCAAGCAAATCTGTCTTTAAGAATTTTCTTGAATAATTTTGCGACCACCAAAGCAAGGTATGTTGTCTTAGAATTTCCTGGCTTGTTCTTTGGTTCCCTTCTTAAACAAAGGAACAACTGATTATTCTCCAGCCTTCTGTTGCTGGAGTGAAAATAAATATTTATGTTAAGGTTCCAGCAATTTCCTTCCTTACTTCCATCAGTATTCTAGGATAGATTCCATTAGGCTCTAGGGATTTATCCACCTTAAATGCTTTACTAAGATACCCAGCATGCCTGGTCAAAAAAAAATACCCCTTCCCAATCTCACCATCATGTATGTCATTCTCCTTGGTTAATTACTCTCCAAGGACTTAACCCATTTCCTCTGGCTACATGCACAAATCCCTTTTTCCTTGACCTATGTTTTGCCAATCTACTATTTTTCTCACTATATATATATATATATATATACTGAATACCTTGAGTTTGTTCCAACCTCCCAGAGACATGCCAGTAGAAAGTTTAATTAGTGATCGAAAATTATCCCCAGGTTAGGAGGATCAGAGAAGAATTGAGGGTGCAAAAGTCAATTGCACAAGGGAGAGAACAATTTATGTCAGGTGGGGTGACAGTTTTGGCTTTGCTCTGCTAGCAAAAATCTATGTGATAGGCTGAATGGCCTATGTGTTGTGGGAAATACACAGAATACATCAGTTAAGGAAAATGCAAAATAATAACATTCATACATCTCAACTTTCTCGTTGCTACACTACCTGTGCCCTCTGCTTCCACAATGAGTATTTAGTGATCTCTCTACATCAGACAGGTTTCCATTCTCATCTTCATCTGACTCATTGTCTTCAGAATGGAGATCTTCCATAATAGATCTCAGTGGACCTATTTAAAATACAAATGAAATAAACTTCACAACCAACGTTTGAATGGGATACTGTCAAATGGATTACAATGCAGATCTTTCCTCTCTAACTTGAAAACAAAGAATTCCTCATTGAAGAGGTGACTTTCATACTCTTTCAAACAATGAACAAAGCTGAAATTGCACTGTGGAAGATAATGGTACAAGAAAATCTAGTCTTCTCATAATTTCACGCATACACTTCTCATGGAGATCAACATTCAGAGACTGTGGATACTTTCTTTTCCCTTCACACAGAGATAAATGGCACACTATCAACTAAGACTTCCTGGCTCAGCACCAAGGTGAAGTTTAACATGTTTTTTTCAGAATTTGCACAACATTTGGCACACTTAATTAATGAAGCTGGGAGATTGCAAAGAAATTGAATATAACAGTTCTTTTTTAGGAACTACATTAATCAGTTGGCCACAAATCATGAGCTATTTCAACCAGTTGTTCCTTTTTGACCTTATTTAAAAGCTCAGCAATTAACCTTGAGCCAATCCAAGGGAAAGGGTAAGGTTTATGATACAATTATAGATCATTTCTTGTGCACTTCATATAACAGGAGTCCATCATTAATTTCAGCACCAAATTGTTTGGCTTCTTCCCTCATTAGCTAACAGTAGCAGTTGATAATTGGCAGGTCAGGACAGGTCAGATTTGTTCTATATGGCATGCACAATAAACTCAATTTGGTTATCAGTCAGTGGTTAGAATTGAATTCAAGGGTTTGAATAAACACACTATCTTGATTAAGCACATCAAGCTTCAAAGTTAGCCTCATTTTGAATTATATTTCTTATACAGTCGTAAATGTAAACACTCAGCCTATATGAATGAGCATAAATTTAAAGTGATCCCAAAAGGTGATATACAGATGCCATCTTGATCTGAACTGGAATTGGAACAATTCAGATGGGAAAAAAATATCCTTGCAGTAGCCTCTCCCCACACCACATAATCTATTTGAACTATCTTGTCACATTAAAAACTATGTAAATACAATTTAACAAATGAACGTTATTGCTTTATATTCAAACTGGTCAGAAACAAACCATCAAAAGAGAACAACTCTGAGGACTAGATCCAAACCCAGTCTGGGGGCTTCAGTACCAAGTGAATGACAATTACACTATCTGCTAAAAAAAATATTGTTACACCTCAGTTTTCAGAGAGACATACCTTCTGATGGCCTGATAAACATTCTTCACTTAATCAAAATATTACTTGGTTCTTTGCCATTTACTGCTGGCAGACCTTGCTATGTGCAAATATCACATTGAGTGATTTCATCAAATTTTAAAGCAGTGGAGAAGGTCATTTGTACTCTGGCTTTGTCAGGTCTTGAAAAGAATTCACCCACAACTTAATTTGTTTCTACAATAATTGGATTTCCATTCATTTGCAAGTCTTTTGAAGGATCCTCCAGAATCTGATCCATATCACACCACATTTATTTGGAGCTGCACCATTAGTGTAGCAGTTAGAACAACACTGGTACAATATAATCCCAGCGATCAGGACCAGGGCTCAAAACTTGTCTTGTCTGTAAGGAGTTGGTAAGTTCTCTGTGTCTGCATGGTTTTTTTCCTTAGGGCTCCGGTTTCCTTCCACCATTGAAACAAACCAGGGGTTGTCGATTAATTGAGTTTAAATGGATAGCACAGGCTCATGGGCCAAAATGGCCTTTAACTGTGTATGTCTAAATTTTAAAAAATTCTCAGTAGGTCATTTGCCCTCTGCCTCTCCATACTTGTACTGACAAAATCCCACAAATTTTAATGCAATTTGGTCTCTACTCCTACGTCTCCAGCCTCGAAAACAAATCAGCTTCTTCACTGTGTAGAACAAACATCTTTCATTGCTGGTATAATTTCATATTTCATTCAGGAATCATAGTATCAGGCCAGTTGTAGTGCACATAAAATGCTCGAGCAGTTACAGGGCTTTTAATGAGTTGGAAAGGATAAATGCACAAAAAGACAAGTATTCTATGCTTCAGCAGCAAATTGAGGACCCCCAAAAAAACATTAATTGAATCTTAGAACAAAAATGACAAGTGGAGGAATTACTAGGTGTATCAATGGAAAACACTAACTCTGAAGGGATACCCAAGCTGCATCTGGGGAATGAATTAAATCTGAAAAAGGAAAAGGCAGGGAAATTGGACCATAGAATAGACAGATCAAAGTGTTGAAGATACCCAATAGGCTTGTATAAATAACACAAAGGCAGAGAAGACAAATTCAAAGTAATATGGACATCCTAAAGCATGGAGGACAGGACAAACTTCAGACACCGCTAGAAATTATATGCTTTGAATGGAAATGCTTGTGGTAATAGGAAGAACAAAATGGCAGCAAAACACAGCGAGGAGTTATGATAGGGTGCAAGGACAGAACACGGGGAGAGGCATGATGAACTAGTGTGGCTGGACAACTGTAATAAGAAACAAAGTTAACTAGGCCTTGCATCCTATTCCTAAAAGCATTCAAACCTCCAAATGATATTGCAATTTAAAGCAACAAGCATCAGGTATCATGAGCATCAGGCAAAGGATTGCTAAATAGCATACTCAAAGGAACTCTATGGGTTTACTTTGCTTAAAAAGCAAAAAATAGCAGTGGAATCAGGAAATATACAAATAAGAGCTCAACAAAATATGAGCAGTGAAAGATTGTTAGCCAAAATGAAACCCAATAATTACTGCACAAAAAAAAGGGTAAGAAACCATCAGCAGACAGGGAGATGGAAATTCTGACAGGTTCAACAAAACCAACTGTTGAAGAACAATGGAATATTGACAGAACATGCAACTCACAATAGGATTCAGACAAAGTTACACTGGGATCCTGGAATATACCAATAGACTCACAGAAACTTGGAAGTCAATCAAGGGAACCACAAGGCTGACATTTTGCATTACAGGGACAGATAATGAGGCCAAGTGAGGGGGAACATTGAGATAGCTTAAATGCTACCCTTGCTAAGAAGCTAATAAACAATGAAAAGGGCTACTAGAGAAGAGAATTTCAATGGATTTTAAAAAATATGGGGATGCCACTTCAAATCTTTACCTTGTCTATTGTTTTGAGATGGTGTAAAACTCGAACTGGAATTTGAACTGGAACTAGAACCAGCAGGACTTGGCTGTTGAGACTTCAAGGAAAAACACAAGAGGAAAACAGTCAGTATTATTGCAATAGTTGACCAAGTATAAAATTAAATAGTTGAAAAGTTCTTTGACATCTTGTAATATTGGCTCATACACTATATTTTTTTAATTTACCTTATTTAAAAACACAATCAAAGCAATTAAAAATTAAAATCAGTTCAGTTCTCCAAATGTGGAACAGCAATGTTTTCTGCTATGGATTATGATTCAATTCAAATTATCAATTGAGATTACTATTGTTTAAATCAAGAAATAATTAGTTTTACAACATAGTCATTGGGAACTTTTTTCCAAATTTGAGAACTTGGTTTCTACTTGGAAATATCACCGGGTAGTCTATTTTTGCATGCAACCAACATTTCCCATATCAGATTTTTTTCCCCACTGCTTAATAATGAATTTTCTTTTTAATTTCTGCAAAGTTCTCTCCAGCTGTTTGGAATTGTTGTTTAAAAACACACCCAAAATTGAACTACAGACATGGATCTAGCTTGGTTACTCAAAGTATTCATCATAGAGGCCATTTTCTAACAGGGATATAGCATGATATCAGCAGAGAACTGGACAATAGAAGGTGAACAGCAAAACCCTGGAAAGAGGTCCAATTGAGGAAAAGGGCTTTTGAAGATCAAAACCTCACACTTGGCACAAAGCGAACAGACAATAATGATCTCTGTCCTCTTGCATGCTTCTCAGATCAGCATTAACTGGAGCAGTCATTTCAAGGCATTGGAAAGATGCCACCAACGCGGTCAGCACAAAATCCTCAAAATTTCCTGTAAAGATCTATGAACCAACAAAAGCATTCTCTTTCAGATTGACATCTCCAGTCTAGAGGCCATAGTTCCACTGTTAGTCAGATCCTATAATTTGCATGCCCAACATCAGACTCCTGAAAGAAACTCACAAATTCTGATCTCTCGTGGAAGGGTAATAACTAGATGGATGGAGACATTTTCAAGCCTTATTCAAATCCAGCAATGGAAAACACAACATCCCCTATGACTGCTCAAAGTGGAGGTGGCAGCTTCAGGAAGATATTTGAAACTTTGCATCCGGAATACAGAGTGTGCAAAGCAAATTGTTTCACAAACTACTAACCAACTGCCTGAAATATGGACAAGTTTCCACACTGGCCTTAGCCAACTGTGAACCCACAAAATCAGAGGGTAAAAGTCAGTCATTCTTGATCCCAACAGCCCAAGCAGAAGTCAAAGATAAGTGAAGATGGGTAACATCTACTCAATAATCATACTCAACACTGAAGCTCCTCCAGGCTGTCTGCTCAGTGCCCTCATCATATCTATATGTTGGTCAGCCCTGCGACCTACAAGATCAAGCCTCCAACATGAACTTTCACCCTGAACCCGGCAGCCTACAGGACAAGCTTCAGACACTAGTTTCTATCTTAGTCTCTGCAACCTACGGGATCAAGTCTGTCATGAACTCCCATCCTGGCTCCGGGAATGCTCGGGGCCCTCTCCCTCCACCCTCTGACTTCCCTAAATGCTCCCCTCCCTCACCTAGACCCTTCGTACCCTCCACCTCCTGATCTACCTCATCCTCCTCCCCAAAACCCTCTACCCTACTGAACCTCCCCTAATCCCTGCTTGCTTTTCACCATCCCTTCCAACTTTCCCCTCTTGGAAACTGAAGGCTCAGTCATCAGTAGAGTCCTCATCTTTGTCCCCCTTCACCCACAACTCAACAAGTTCCACACAAGCCATGATACTGAACTCTTCTTCCATTTGCTCTGTCTCCATGCCCAATTCCACAACTACGATTCTCCAACCACTTCTACAGACCATTTCTCCCGCTTTAAACTTTCTTCCTTCTCTTGGAAATCTCATTCCAGTCTCCTGCATCTTTATATTTCCAACTGCTGCAATGATATCAACCATATTAACTTCATTACTCCCCACACTCATTCCAATCTCACCCCCTCTGAACGCCTGGCCCGCCACTCTCTTTGCACCAATCCGAACCTCACCAATAAACCTGCAGACAATGGTGCTGCTGTTGTGGTCTGGCACACTGACCTCTATCTGGCTGAAGCCAGATGACACTCTCAGACACCACTGACCCCTCCAACAAGATCCCACCAAAACTCATCAAACCACTGTATCAGAAACTATCTCTGAACTGCACTTCCGGTAACCTCCCTGGCACGGCCTCCAATCTCATTGTTTCCCAATCCCACACCTCTGATTCTACCTCCTACCCAAGATCCACAAACCCATTTGTCTCGGCAGACTCATCATGTTCGTGTCCGAGTCCCATGGAATTGGACTCCACTTACCTCGACTTGGTTTTGTCCTCCTTGGTCCAGTCCCTCTCCACCTACATCTAGGACACTTTACATGCCCTCCATCATTTCAACATCTTCCAATTCTGTGAACTCTATTGCCTCATATTTACCATGGATATCCAATCCCTGTACACCTCTGTCCCCCAGACCGAAGGTCTCAAAACCCTTGGTTTCTTTCTGGAGAATAAACCCAACCAGTCCCCCTCTATTACCACCACCCTCCATCAGCTGGTAGAACTTGTCCTCACCCTGAATAACTTATCCTGCTTTCTCCAGGTTAAATAGGCAGCCATGTGTACCTGCATGGGTCCCAGCAATACCTACCTTTTTGTTGGTTATGTGGAGCAATCCATGCTACAAGCCTACACAGGCAAGGCTCCTCAACTCTTCCTCTGCTACTTTGATGACTGCTTTTGTGCTGCCTGATGTGGCCATGATGATCTTGTTGACTTCATTCACTTTGCTGTTAACTCTCCCTGCCACTCCCCCATTCATTCTCTCAATTCCTAGTCTTTGTCGCATCTGCACCCAGGATGTGGACATATGCCAGATCATCAGAGTTGTCCTCCTTCAAGCAACATGGCTACCACCAACTCGAACCTCCCTTGCAATATCCTCCATTACCCATACATCTGCCCTGGTCTCCTCCTCTCCCACACGTAACAAGGACAAGATTCCTCATCCTCACCTACCACCCTCCACATCCAACAGATTCTCCTCCACCATTTCCGGCACTTACTACATGATCCCACCACTAGACACATATTCCCCACTCTCTCCCCCCCTGCCTTTTACAAGGACCAACCCCTCAGTGACTCCCTTGTCTACTCATCCCTCCCCTACCTACTCCAATTGCACCCACACCTCCTCTCTCACCATCATTCGGGGTCCCAAACAGTCCTTCCAAGTGACCACATTTCACTTGCGAACCTGCAGGGTCATCTACTCCCCTTGTGGTCTTCTCTACACCAGAGAGATTGGGTGCAGACTGGATGATTGTTTTGTTGAACACCTCGGCTCTGTTCGCTGCAATAGTGTGGATATCCTAGCGCCAACCCATTTCAATTCCCCATCCCATTCCCTTGCTGAAATGTCTGTCCCTGGTCTCGTACACTGCCAGATTAAGACACCTACAAACTGAAGGAACGCCACCTCATTATCTGTCAGGGCACCCTCCAACCAGATGGCATTAACACTGATTTTCCTGGCTTTCATTAAACTCCACCCCCCCCCACCTTCACACACACCCTATAAGCTTCTTCCCCCAGCTCTGTCTCTCTCACTTTTCCCTTTGTCTCCATTCACACAGGCAAAAATTAATTCTCACTTCTCCCCTTTTCAAATCCACTTTAAACCTTTTGATGGTCTTTACTCCTCCCGCAGCTAGCATTAGGCTCTTTCAAACTGCTGTGTAAAATGGGGTTAACCGGGCAAATTTCCTGGTTAGCACCCCAGTTACATGGCAGTTAGGAAGGGTCTGACCCAGTCAATCCCGTCAGAATCCAACCAGGACCCTGACCTACCTCAGAGATAGTCAGGAAACCCAGTTAAGCTTACCTAGGTAACGTCCACAGTCTATTTGAAAATGAAAATGGCCGACCTGCTTATTCCGGTGACGTCAGCGCTTGCGTACATGCATCAATGGGTAGCCAGCATCCCAATATCCGGCAGTACTTCTGGTATGTGCTTCATCATTGCGGGTGTGGAATCGCCCTTAAATTGCTGGGTTGGTGATTTAATGGATAGATTCCCCCCTGCAATTTAAAAGGCGCTTCCAGCACCTTTGCCCCAGTAATCACACCTGGGTCCCGGGGGGCTACCCAGGTGCTGCAGTTTAAAAGAGGCTAGTGTCTCTATTTCAAGATTTCCTGTTTTTTGCTTCTTCTTTGTTTATTCATCAAAGATGGACACAGGCCCAAAACATCGGCAATATATCTTAATCTCCTATGGATGCTGCAAGATTGGCTGAGTTCCTTCAAAATTTCTGTTCGTTACTGCAATCTCAGTATCTGCAGACTTTCATGTTCACTAATACCCCTATAACTGTACAGCCAAATACCTTTCCAACTCGGTCTTCAAATTTTCAAATGAAATCACAATAATCGGTTATGTATCATGTCACGATGGGATGGAATATAGGAAAGAAATCAAATGCTTGGGTCATGGTGCCAAAATAATTTCTTTCACAACTTCAGTGAGATGAAGGAGATGATCACAGATTTCTGAAGAGGGGAAAGAGATCACATCTCTGTGCACATCAACAGTGATGAAGTGGAAAGAGTTGATAGCTTCAAGTTCTACAGAATACATATATCCATTGAGCTGACTTGGGACAAACACATTGACTTAGCAGTTAAGAAATTGCACCAATGCATCTGCTTCAAAAAGACCAAGCTCAACACAATTCCTTGTCCCTGAACAACTTCTACACGTGCACCATCCAAAGCATACTTGGTGGATACATCACAACATGGCATGGGAGCTGCTCTGCTCTAGATCGGAAGGTGCTACATGAAGTAGTGAATGCTGCTCAGAACATAATGCAAACTTCCCTTCCCTCTTTGGGCTCCATCTACATCTCCAAATGCTTAGGAAAGCCTACCAACATATGAAAAGACCCATCTCACCCTGGATACATTCTTTTCTCTCTTCTCCCATCAACGGGAAGGCTTAAGATTGTGAAAGTGCACAACAGCTTTAAAACAGTTTCTTCCCTGTGGTCATTAGTCTCCTGAATGAACTTCACCACAGGGCTGTCATAGTGCCTTTACTTGGTGCCAATTTTAATATAATTCTGTATTCTGCAATTGTGTTCTTCACATGGATGTATGAATTTTAGAGACAACTGCTCTTAGAAGAAACCTTCTCACTATAGTAGGTATAAGGCACCAAATAAACAAACACCAATGGGTGTTGCTCCTACAGAATTCACTTCTGGTCACAGAATCTCTTAGTCATGCCTGGCCAATAAATACCAAGAATGTCCACCTGCCCATAGCCTACCAGCTCTTAACTGCAGTGCGGCTTGGACTCAAAGCCACTCCCGATCGGCAAGGGACTATTCAGTGCAGGGCCACCCCACCAAAGTTACAAATTGTACTCTTAGAATTGCTCATCACTTCAGGCATATCCCCAGTTCTCTTGACAAAGAATGTGATGTTTCCAACAATTAAATATTTTTAAAATATTGAAAAGAAAGTTAATATTAAAAATTTAAACATGAATAAACACGAGAAAGCATTAAATACATTTTAAACATAATTCATGCAAACCTATAAATTAGGTCTGGAGAAGGCCAATCAGCCCTTTAAAATGCTTCATCATTTAACAATAACTGTGGCCAATTCAATTGTAATCTCAACCCCATATTCCCATCTCTGGCTAGTAAACTTTATTCCCCTTTCTTATCAATTACCTTCCAGTTTCCACTTAAAAATATGCAAAGACAGCTTCCATCATTCTTTAGCAGAAGAGAGTTCCACTAAACCACAACCTTTTGAAAAAATAAAAATGCAGCTCATCTGTCTTGAATGGATGCCCCTAGAAACAGTGATCTCCACTTCTGGATTCTCCTGTACATCTTCCTCACATTCTCCCTTATAATATTCACCAAGATATTCTGCTTTGTTCTTTTGAAACCCCATCCAATACAAGTCTAGCCTGTTCAACCTTCCCTCACAAGACAACCTACTGATTTCTGACATTAGTCAAGTAAACATTCTCTAAACTGCTTCCAATGCAAATCATCTTTCCTTAAATAAGATTAGTACTGTACACAGTACTCCAGATATGGCCTTACATAAACAAAGCATGACCTCCCTGCTTCTGAATGAAAGGAAAACATTCAATTAGCTTTCCTAATTAGATTCTGTACCTGATGCAAGGCTTTTACAATCTCTTATTTAGATGATGTGTTTTGACTTTTCTAGCTGAAGTGGACAATTTTACACTTTTCTACTTTGGTTACACCTCCAGTGAACTTCATTCAATCGTGACCTTTGATGCCGAAATTTGCATGCACACTTGCTATAGTTTCCTCTCATATCTCAAAGGTTTTAGGGATGATTTTCAACATGTTGGAAAACTGCTGTAAGCTGGAGCTTAGTTGCTGAGGAGAGAAATACTGTAGCAAGGATAACAAGGTTTCAGGATCTCTGCATTTGAATGTGCAACACTCTTATGGCCAAATTGTCAATCTCATCCTTCGAACATAAAAATATTTCAGTTGCATGATATT
This sequence comes from Narcine bancroftii, assembly GCF_036971445.1. Taxonomy (NCBI): domain Eukaryota; kingdom Metazoa; phylum Chordata; class Chondrichthyes; order Torpediniformes; family Narcinidae; genus Narcine; species Narcine bancroftii. Next base: position 50,070,605 of record NC_091469.1, read on the forward strand.
TTCAAATCATTCATCATAATGGCCACATGGCATGTCAAAGCTTCTGATCCACACAAGGCACTGCACAATGATCTTTAAATGGGAATTCTTTGAAAGGAATACAAATATTTTCTGCATCAAGGACAACTTTTGTGGTAATAGTTTCCTGACCCAATCGGTGTTTCAGTCATATTCACACCGAAAACTGAACAGTTAAGTCGTCTCTGTTCTGTGATATGTTCAGTTATTTCATGGATAAATAAACTACAACAGCAGTGCAATTTTCGTGTCACTGAAGCCAAGCTGTGAAAAACACACTTCTATGCAAGGGTCTCAGATGCTCTCAACAGTTGCTTCCAGCCATAAATCCAGCAATTGTACTATCCTATTGAGCAGGATGATTTATAACCTGGTTTTGTAAACTGCTCCTCCCACCCCCTAACCCTAACCACTCCAATTCCCATTCCCCAGAATGTCCTGCTGGGTATATTGGTTAATAGGAATTGTGGGGACAGGCAAGGGTGGTGAGGGAGTGCAGTTGATGGAATGGAGGAGAAAAGGTTTTGAAAGGTAAAGACAGCTCATTCTCTTTGAATAATTTTTTTTCTGAAAAATGGACCACAACCATAAACACTCACTAGAGCAAATCATTAAAAGGATGGTGGCATTTCAATTTCACAATCCCCTCATAATCCAAGTCACTTTGAAAACAGCAATTAATCTGAATTTGGCCACAGTGTAGTGAACAGTACATTTTTGGGAGGACATTTGTTGAAAGACTCAAAATTGGTCACTTAACACAGAGATTAATTACATTATTATTATTATTTGAAAAACAAACTGGACCCAAGGTCCATTCATCCATTTTAATGCCCTAACTGATCATGCAAAGAACAACATGGTTCAAACAAGTGAAATTCACATTAAACATGAAATAAATAGGCTATTTTAACTGAACTTACCAAATTAAAAACACTATGCAGAATGAATCCAGGTTCTTTGGGAAATCAACATCAAAGTTATCAAGTCAGAATGCCAAAACCTCCACTTCAGATTTAGCAAACTGGTCTTTATGCTTTAATTCTCTAATATACAATTACACAGATATGATGCAAGCTGGTATTAGTATTGATCTGGATCAGTGGCAGAATGGGAAATGTTCTTATTGGCTAACTCGTGTAAAGTATTCTTGTACTTATTTATTCTTCTGGGGAGAACTCCATCGACTTAGGTGCATGCAAATCAGTAAATGCATTTTCATTTTTGTCACTGCCCACATGATAGTACGCTGATGGTCTTCTTTCCCAGTTACCTTGACAGGTACATTTTCCTCTCCATTTTCCCCATACTTAAAAGGGATCAAGCTTTGAGCCATTAAGATTTATTTCTCTGCTGGTTCATTGGTCCCCTGCTGGTCAGCCTGTTTATCTTACAACAGTGGTTTTCAAACTGTCCCCTAAACTCACATTCCACCTTCAGTGTTCCCTGTGACACAAGTGCTCTGTGATTATTAAGGGATTTTTTTAAGGTGGGATGTGAGTGGGAAAGGAAGGCTGAGAATCACTGCTCTAGACCCAATTGTTTCTGAAATATTTTGCTTGAGAAAAATTGTCATTGGCCCATTTCCTTTGGAGTTATGAAACAGTGCACATAGTGAGTCAATTAGGTACGATTAAAACAATAGTTTTCAAACCTTTTTCTTTCCACTCACATACCACCTTAAGCAATCCCTTACTAATTGCAGAGCACTGTTGGCATATGGTTACTTAAGGTGGAACATGAGTTTGGGGTGGCAGTTTGAAAATCACCATCTTACAACAATCTCAAATTTTGTTTTAAACATTTTCTCTGGATTTGCTCTCGTGAAAATGGAAACATTAAATATTGGAAATACACAGGTAAGGCAGCAGCCTTGCAGAGAGAAACAATGAACTTTTCAGGTTTAAGATACGTCTTGAGAGATAAACAAAGGAACCAGCATGTTTTAAGTAGCAAAGAGTGGATAGAATATAAAGAATAAGTGGTAGATCAGAGGCAAGATGGAGACCATGAGAGACTGAAGGATAAGTGGTGGTCTCCATCTGACTGAGAGATGCTCATTTCCTGATTTTGTTACTTTTGATGAAAGGTCATCAATCTGAAATGTTAATTCAATTTCTACACATTTACCGTCTGACCTGCTTCATGGATTTCTGGCATTTCTTGCTTTCATTACTTCATCTTTAATCCACCCATTTTCATTCTGTTTCCATATCTGCCATAACTTGTAAATAATTCAATTTTACCCCTTATTGCACACATGTCAAACTCTGGCCCGTGGGCCAAATTTGGCCCGCGATATAATTATATTTGGCCCGCAAGATCATTTCAAAAATGTATTAGAGGTGGCCCGCCTGCCGCCGCGCCAGTATAGCGCATGCACAGCTAATACTATAAATCCCAGAATGCATTGACGTCAGCCCGCTAATTGTCCCCACCTCCTCTGTTTACGTTGCAGGGTCTCACCATGGACTCTGGTTTTGGGGCCTGGCCGGTGTCAGGGGAAGCCAAGGCCGCTTCCCAGCGCCCGGAACCGGAGGCCTCGGGCCTGACCTCGCCAGGACCGTTGCCCACTCCCCCTCCCTGCCGCAGGCCGACCCGCGACTCACGGTGACGGGGCCGCTGATCCGCCGAGACGCCGCCCTGCAGCGAGAGCCGATGCCCCCGCACTGTCGTTGTCCAACCCGATCGCCCGCAAACCCCACCCTCCTGCACACAGGCCTGAGTAAGGATTATGAACTTTAATCTCAGGATAAAACGATCTTCCAATAGTTTCATGTCACAGTGATAAATATATTCCTGGTTAAAAATGGTCCTGCACCTGGATACAAGCTCATTAGGTATAAAACTTGAAAAGTGTGTAAATCAAAGGATATCTGTACCAATGGAAAAAGGGCATGGAAAATAACCCTGCTAGAGTTCATGCCCACAATCAGTCACCCATTTGATTGTTTCAGGAATCATGTTATTCTCCCACATTCTCAATAGCCCTCAGATTTTACTATTTGACAGCACACTAGCAACATTTGACAAATCCTCTATAGAGAAATATTATTTATTGAATATTTTATTTCTCATTTGTTAATGCTTCTAGAAAGAGTTTATCCAAAACTATTATTAAACATTTATTTTAATAAGAAAAAGTTTAACATTACATATGTTGAAAGAAGAGAAAACATGCAGATGTTGTTGAAAATTTTCAATAAATATTTAGTTCGGTCCTCGACTTAGTCCAAGTTTTTAATTTTGGCCCTCCGTGAATTTGAGTTTGACACCCCTGCCTTATTGCATACATTTTCAACAGTTGAATGAGGACTGTTGCAGTATTCAGTTAAAACACAGATTGATGAACAAAGATACAGAGGTGAAGTAGTAAAGGGTTTTGGAAGATTTATCATTGGTCTTTGGGTGTAATCAGGTTCACTGTCTACAGGAGACCTTCTTGTTGCCCATTGTGTGAGAACACTCAGGCCGCTTGACTGATTTGTACAATGGAGACCATTGGAGGAGTGCAGGTGATGTGTTGAAGGCTAGAGAGAGTTAAATCCACTCTAGTATTTGACATTTCCACCTTGGGAAAAGGACGGACTAACCTATGTATGCCTCTCATAATTTTACGTGCTTCAATCAGGACATTACTCAGCCTCCAATGCTCCCGTGAAAACCTTCCAAGCTTAATCCAACCTCCCTTATTGCTCACACTCTCCAATCCAGGCATATCCTAGTCAATCACTTTCAGCACTGTTTCCCAAGCCTCCACAATCAACCAGGACCATTCTGATGCATTGCAAGAGATAGAGATGAGGTTTGGTGAGAAGTGTGGATGTAGGATGGGCAATCAAGGCATCGAAAGGCAAGCTGGTTAAAAATGGGTGGGGGGGGGGTTAAATAATAGCCAAGAATATTTTTTTCTCAGTACAAACACTTTCAGAATAGAGAAAGGCACTATTGGATAAGGAGAAAAGAAACTTTTGTAGCAGTTAAGAAAGCAGTTTAAATGGGAATGGAAGATTTGGAGGAAGAGATGTCCACGGGCACAGGTTCCCATGAATAAAATGAGAATAGAATGGGGTGAAAATAGAGCAATGGGATTCATGATGAGGGGAAAAAGCCGCCTGATGTGGCTGATGTGGTAAGTGGTAAAAGCAGTAGAAGCAGCTGAATTAATGATGTATAGATTGGGGAGAGAAATCATGAGTGGCAAGAGAATTAAAAGGACAGAATAAGTAAACACAGACAGAAGGCTGAAACAGCAAAAACAGCAGACTGATAGAGACAAGCAGAAGTCACCATGGACAAGACAGTTGACAAGTTGACATGCTCAAGATCTAGAGTTACTGAAAATGGCCAACGCAAAGACAAGTCAAAATCTGATTGAATCTGGATACTCAATGTTGATCTGAAATCTTCAATGGCAATTAAAATTATTTATGTAAAAGTGCATTTTTGGCAGGGGATACACAATAGTTCTAAATATGTCATGCAAATCAAGTTTATCTGATGTGAAGCTCATGGAATAACTACTGCATTCACTGATATAGCCAAGATATTTGTAACTCAGTGCAAAGAAGACTGCTTAGAAACCAGGAAAAAAAAATCTCAATCTAGAGCTCAGAGTTGTAATTTTAGATTAATAATTTTTGATTAAAATTGAATATATGTTTAATTCTTTTTCAATTTAAATGAAGGCATTAATGTTCCTGGTTCCTCTCAATATGGATCAATTTTGTTTAGATTGATGACATTAAAGAACCAATCTTAAAAGAATAAAGATAAGTCAGGGTAGCAATTGTGCTAAGATTTGTCCCACTATGAATTCAGGAAACATGCTCTTCAGGAATACAAAACTACCCCTGCTGATTCTATATATGAAAAAGGATTACCATCCTGCTGGCTTTGACACCTCTCGAAAGCAGAGGCAACCTTTAGCACTAAATGTGTGTCTTGACAGTTTTACAAGCTGTTATTCCAAAGACTGCGCTATTAATGGCATTATTCACTTGGGGCATTTGACCACATGCCCCTGGTAACTAACCATTGAATGTTTGGTGCATAGACCAGAATTAGCATAAAGGCATTCTACAACAATAGAGGACTCATTGCTTTCTCTTGTGCCGCTGCCACCCACCAAACCCATCCCAGCCCCGTCCCACCACAAAAAGTAAATAAATGCTTATTTTGCTGTTAAGGGGCCACCCTATGCCTTCTTTCTGTTTTACTCATTTTCTAGTCCCATAGACAAATTAAAGGGAATTGGAGTAAGATGCTCATTTATGCACTGGCCTGTTGCAAGATTTACAACATTCCAAAATGTGTTTTTCTTTTAGTGCCTTCATGGTGATCTGTAGAAAACCATGGTGTCATCCTCCTATACATTCTTTAGGAAGTCTTTTCAATCAAATGAATTCACATTTCTGCTGCCCTTAAGGTTTCCACAATTCTAAAAATAAACATATTATTTCCATATTTCATGAAACACCTTGTTCAACAATAGGTACAAAAGGAAATTTTGGCCAAATACACAAAAAACAGCTACAATTATTTAAATAAGTTGATTTTTTTTTAAAATCCATTCCTTCAGTAGCCACCAAAGAACTTCTGTGAGGTTCAAAGTCTATTTTCCTTTTGCATGTTTCCAACAATTGTAGAAGGAAGGGGTGGGAAAAAAAGCAAAATGAGTTCATTTATGTCCCATCTGTAAATAAATGAGCATTCCTTTAAACTGGTTGAAAGATCTTCCAATCTATATATGTAGTTCTTAATTTTAGGTGATCAAAAGCTATCAGAGTGCACAATAGTGATAAAATACACCATTACCCTGCTCTACCCATTGTGATAGAATGGAGAATGTGACTAAAAGACCAACTAGGGTGGTAAACCATAGTTAATTCTATAGATTTCTGGGGAGAATGAGATGTACTTTGAAGTTTTTCTTAATGCAATTTACAGCCTGTTTGTCTGTCTGGGTGTCTAGCTGACAGTAAACACATGGTCAAGAGTCTTCAATAAATCACAATCCTTGAACACATGCTTTGCCCAGCCAGACACCACTAAGGAACTCATAAAAACAGAACCCAACACTTATCTCTCTTCCGGACTCTTATTTGTTTTAGAAAGAACACTTAAGGATAGTTGCATTTTAAAAGAAACATCATTACCAAGATATCCCAGCAACAAGGTTCAATTAAATGCAAGTTTATCTCTAAGTAATAATACACCAGTCACATATTTGTAAACATAATAGTGCAAAGAATTGATATAATTCCAAACTTTTAAAATTTAGATATACAACACAGTAAAAGGCCATTTTGGCCCATGAGTCCGTGCCACCTAATTTATACCGCAAAATTACAAAGTTATTGTAAATTTGAATAGGTTACTCAAGGGTCATGTTCTCCAATGAACTTCAAGTACTTGCTTCTGAGCTTGAGGACAATTCTGATTTAGAGGGTGGCATGTTACAAGCCAGCTACTTGGACAGGAATAAAATACAACGTAGTCATTCAAAATGTTGTTCTACTTGAATGGCTTCCTTATGCCAATCCATTTCACAGGATACAAAAGACCAAATTAATATACATCTCAGAAAGAGTATAGGAAGAGAAATCTTTCTTCATCATGAAGAAGCAAGTAGGTGATGTCCAGTGAAAACTGCTCTGACAAACAAAAAAGTTAAAAGCCGTTGGTTAGGAAATGGAGTTAATGGGGAAGATGATGGTCTTGGTTTCCCATTCTGATGGTGTGAAGGGAAATGGAAGGCTCTGAGCTGGGAAGTATTGAGAAAACAATATTTGCAGTCAGAAATGAGACTGGAAGGAACATGCAAATAAAATAAAAGTGACTTTTGTTCAATATTAACTGACAATTTTAAGTTATTTATGTAGAATTAGACAAAAATAAATTAGCAAGACTGAGGCCACAATTACATGTTCACTGGAAAGGAACAGGTTCCAAAAGTCACATTGCTTCCACATGTTCCATGTCTTTTGCTCTATCAGACTGCAGCTAGATTTTAAAAACTTTGTAGTAGATAAATATTCTCTGATGGGTTATGTCCTTGGATGTTGAGATGTTTGAGCTTTAATTAGCTCAGAATATTCAAGTATGAACTAGCTTTACCTCAAATGTATTCCATGTCAAAATAATTTTACTTTCTATATTGGGAGAGTGAACACAGCCAAAACAGTCTATTGTGGAAAATATAAAAGCATCAATTTAATTTCAATGTAATACATAAAATTATTTTTCTCATGTAAATATCTTGCCATGACTGCACAAGTTGACAAGAGTCACTCATTCAACATCAACAATTCTAAAAGTATAAAGAGTAAGGTTTTGAGGAACAATGTAAACTGGCCAATTTCTTCCTCAGATTGGCATAAGTTTAGATTTTTAGAAATCTCAAGTTTTGCTTTTTAAAATTCTATCTCAAACACAAAATAACCAAGAGGAACTAGTAGGGTGGAGGGGCAATTAAAACAAACTTTGCACTTTTCCTCCTCTCACCTTAAACCTATGCCCTCTAGTATTTGACATTTCCACCTTGGGAAAAGGACGGACTAACCTATGTATGCCTCTCATAATTTTACGTGCTTCAATCAGGACATTACTTAGCCTCCAATGCTCCAGTGAAAACCATCCAAGCTATCCAACCTCCCTTATTGCTTGCTCACACTCTCCAATCCAGGCACATCCTAGTCAATCTCTTTCAGCACTGTTTCCAAAGCCTTCACATTCTTCCTGTAATGCAGCAACCAGAAATGTACACAATATTCCAAATGTGACCTAACCAAAGATTTATACAGCTGCAAAATTACTTGCCACCTTTTATATTCTATGCCCCAATTGATGAAGGCAAGTGCAGCTTATCCACTTGCGTTGCCACTTTCAGGGATATTACATCCAAAAGTTACATGAAAGGTTATGGAGACAAATATTACATAATAGGTTATAGAATGAGATGTTTCATTAGTGGTTATAGTAAGTAATATTACATTGTATGTAACATTATTCTTCCCAGAGTTGATCAATATTCTCTCGCCAATATATTAGTGCAAATATAAATGCAATGTTTTTCTGTTAAGTTTTAACTCCCCAACTTAATTTCTTTTGAATGAAAAAACTAATTGGTGAAACACTTCTCGAAAATGATCACAATTTCACTACCGGTGAGCTAATGTACAAATGATTCCACTGCCACCATCATCCCACCCCAATCCCCAATACTGACCACGATTATCTGAATCTTTGGATTTATCTTGAATTGTGAATATATTCAAATGAATGCTTCGTATCTGGGAATTTAAAGCAGACTTTTATACAATCATGTAATATTTCCAACAAATAGGTCAGGAGTTACATGCACCAACTAAAAATACATTGGTTGAGGAAATTATTTTTGAATAATGCCATTATTAGCAAATAAAGATGAATTATTTAGCAAATTTTATTTGGTGATGTTGAATTTTCTTTCAAGCTGCCCTCAATACAAAAAAGCTTAATATAACAAAAACTGTACACAAATAATGATCTATGTGAAATATTTCAAAGAACTGGAAAAGTCTAATAACGTTTGCAATGGAAATGGATCATAGAATTTTCATCATTTGTGAATATTTTCTGCTGCAGTTTAAAATCAGAAAATCATTGTCATTTTCAAAATGTTTACTATTTAAGGAAGTATTTATTCAATGCAAATGAAATAAGATTCAAGTACAGTACATTTTCCTGTATCCGAAATGCTTGGGACCAAATGTCGTTCGACTTTTCAGTTATCGAAACAAAACCAAAAAACCCCAAACCAGCATAGTAGCATCAGCAGTTGCCGGTCCCCAACACCTCCCCACCGTCGCCAGTCCCAACCATGTTCCCCACACTTGCCCATAAGCCTGACATCCCCAATCCTGCCTGGGAGGCTGCTCTCCTTGATTATGCTGAGAGAAAGGATTCTTCTGACCGACTTGTAGCTGGTGACAGTGGCACGCAGTTTGGAAACTAAGTACAGTGGAGGGTAAAAAAGATATGGAAAGAGAGAAGGGAGTTAACAGAAATGAAGACCATCAGTATTCACGCCCTTTGGTTTAAGGGCTGACCTTTGCATCTAATTTTCCCTCATGCGCTGCCTGATCCGCCAACTTCCCCCAGTCGCTCACTGATGGCTCGAGATTCCAACCTTCTTCTGAGCCAACATCCAGCCCTTCAGTGTCCGTTTTCTTGGCTGGTTCTGAGGTCTGTTGTTACCAAAGGGCCCCACGTGGGCAAGTCAGGTGGTAATTTTTTTTTCAACTTGCGACGTCATGTGGGCACTGATAAAACAATTTGGTTTTTTGATTTTTCAGTATTCAAAACTTCAAATTACAGGGAAACATACTATATTACAGAAGTAACATACTTTAAAATAGTTTTACGTTATGTTGCTGCATTTTATAATTCTGAATCAGAAAAAAAATGTTCAATCATAAAGCAGCAAAACACATTTGCCGTGCCAATTGATATCTTTATAAAGATGACAGCAGATGCAAAAGACATTTAGAATTTTCTATCCGCAAGAAAATTAAAAATATGAGAATGATAATATTAAAACATAAATTGAACACTAACATCTGAAAATATCAGAATTGACTGTAGCAAGTGATAGTAAACTTGTTCAGGTCAATAGTTGTCTAACTATGCCAGTACTGGTCATCTCGTTGGGCACTTTATCAAAGAATATCACAGTGAAGAATGTTTCAAAAGCAAGGAATTAAAAAATCCATTTAGAAAAAAGAGAAATGCTGTAAATTTGTTCAAGGATAAATATAACACACATAAAATGAATTACTAGAATGGGGGCTGTGGTTCACAATTTAAAAGAATTAAAAAGGATGCCATTTTTAAGAAAGTTTTAAATGATATTACACTATTTCAACAAAACAACTAAACTCAAAGAAATTGGTGAAATGGTTAAAAAAGTGTTTGGAAAATGATCAGAACAGTTAAAGAATTTGTGGGTAACCAATTTCACCAGGAGGTACAAAACAGCCAAGAGAAATCAACAATATTTTAGATTCATTGGAACTCCCTTCCTATTGATTTTAATGGGCAGTGTTGGATTCATCCCATCATCTGCCATGTGAAAATTAAACTTAATCCTGTCTGTTCTCAAGATAACAAATGAACCAAAAATAATGAGCATATTGGCGCAGACTTAGAAATTGTCACTGTGACAAATATATCAACAACGGCCCCGCAGAGGGTCAGTTTGCCTGAGCTTGCCATGCAAATTGTTGTTAAACAGGAAATGCAGCAGTCAACAAGTAAACAGAGAAATGGGATCTCTGACGAATGCGCATCCTTGCAATTAGAGTGCAAGTTCACATATGTGTTTGTCTGCTGCAGGGCCTGGTCTTCAGTTAACTTCCAGGCATTGGATCTAGACCCTGCTCTGTCAATCCAGTCCACGTACAATGACCACTTCACTCTAAAAGAACTCGTGCACAGACATCATTCATTAGACATTAGAGAGGAAGTCAGCCTTTTATTTAAGAGTGTTTTAAAATAATAGACAAGGATACACACAAATAAAAGCAATTAAGATTAAAAGTAAAGCAAATTCCTTAAATTTACAAATGAACAGTCACTCAATCGAGCAATAAAAAAAAAACAAACTGCCCAATTTATGCTCTCTAGCCCACTAGGATATGGACATTTTCTGCTTCACAATAAACAAGAATGTTTATGTTGAAAGCTTATTCTATAAGGTCTAGGGAGAGAGGACTCAATGGCCTACTTCTGCTCCTATATGTTGTGGTCTAAATCATTAGGATGTAATGCAGTGTGCAGTTAATTGTCCCAGTTTGGGGAGGAGAATTTGGTTTCATGTGCAGAATATTAACATGGACTTCCTTCTCTGATGTAGAGAGCATGAAGGCAATACAATAAAAGGAAAACATAATGCAAATTATAAGATCCAGGCATCTTAAGTATTGTTCTTTCAACAAAACTCCTCACAATGACCTCTTCATTTCTTACCCAGTTTCATTAAGCTCTTGCCACGATCTAATTTTGAGTCAACTGAAAAAATTTTTGCCCAAATCTCAAAGCACTACACAAAGTGTTGATGAGGAAGAGGAAGGAAGACTTTAATTAAGTTATCAGAACCAGATGAATTGCTTTTAAAAAGAAATGGGGGCACAATAAAGCTATTAAAAGAAGACCGAGGTTAGTTTCTACAGCCTAAGGGGCTGAGATTTGAGGAAGGGAGTGGGGGGTGGGGAGAGAAAGAGGGAAGAGAAAAGAGGGATAAGCAGAGACTTTGGTTTTCACACAGACTACACTATTATTCTACTTGCACCATAAAACTATAAATTTCCAACAGCAGCTTCCAATAAAACTGTCATGGTCCCATGTGAAGGTTCTTCCAGTTTAACATTAATGAGCGTGCATCACATAAGAAATTCTGATTCATAATGAAAGTCATTCTTAAATCTAGTTTGACTTCACCTATGGTTAAGTTTGAAGTAGGTATCAGGGCCAAAATAGACCAGAAAATTATCACCTCTCTTTGCCTCAGATTACTCATGTCAGCAGGAATATAAACAGGAAATAATTAGAAACTGCAATTATCAATTTCCTGAAATAAACAAAAGGAAAACAAAAGGGGCTCAATAAACATGACACTCTTTGGTGGCCGAGCAAGCTTCCTGCCAACAAAAGGCACATTAATCGCTAACTGGATCATAAAAGCTTGCACCTGCAAGACACTGTTTGATGTTAGTGAGAATACAAGCTTCGCTCATCATTACAAAAAGTTACTCCAAAAAAAACTTTGTAACCAGCAATATGGTTGTTGTATCAATCCACTTTAACTAGCTTGCTTTGAGGGAGTGGGTGGGGGGGCGGGGGAAAGGAAAAATAAAAATCACATTTCTAACCAACTTTTAAATTTGTTTGAATTCTTAATCCAATTTTGGAGAGACAGGTACAGGGAATCACTTTGACACGTATGGTTCCAATACGAAAAGTGACTGATCCCATTACACACCACAAATTGAACAAATGAGGAACACAAAATCAAAAATCATAGCAAAGGGCTTTATGGCCTAGTTATTGATGAAGAATGACACTCTTGAAAAGAGAATGCAGGACATTCATACCCAGGCTACATTGCTAACTCTACCTTTGGGTCTGACTGCACAAGACAACTGCCACTGCAGACCATCGCAGAACACAGAAAAGCATACAGACAACTGCATCAGTATATTTTAATACCCTCAAAAGAGACAGCAGAGCAATTAACCCTTGGCACATTAACATTCCGCTCAAAGTGGAGGTTATCAAACTATCAATAAGTAAGGTTCTGTTGATAAGACAATGGACTTGAAGAAAAGCAAATGCAAATTTGATCAACTAAGGATCATTTTTGTTCAGGAATGCCCGAATAACTAAGGCAAGGAACACCTGGCACCTGTTGCAGGGCCTAAATGCCATAACCTGTTACAAAACCAAATCCGGAAAAGTAGCTGATGACAAAGCATCTCTCCCAAAGGAACTCAACACCTTCTATGCCCAATTAGATGACAGTAACAAACTGTGCCGCCAGACGATCCCATCCTAACCTTCAAGACAGGAAATCCAAGGAACGCATCCGGCCCAGATGGAGTACCTATCTGAGTATTAAAGATCTGTAATACTCAACTTACAGAGGTTTTCACAGATATCTTCAATCTCTCGCTCCAGCAGGATGTGGTACCCACCTGTGTCAAACAGACATCAAGAAGAGTGTAGTAATAACAATCAACCAGTAGCACTTACATCAACAGTGATGAAGTGCTTTGAAAACCTAGTGATGATGCATATCAGCTCCTGTATGAGCAGTGACGTGGATACATTCCAGTTTGCCTATCATGGAAGCAGGTCTATGGTGGATTCCATCTCACAGCCCTGGAACATCTGGACAGCAAAGATGCATGTATCCGGATGGTCTTTATCAACTACAGTTCGGCATTTAATACCATTATCTCCTCAAATCTGATCAGCAAACTCCAACACCTGAGAATTAATACCCACTGTGCAATTGGATCATGGATTTCCTCACCTCCAGACCACAATCAGTGAAGACTGGTGACAACAACTCCTTCACAATCTCCATCAGTACCAGAGCACCACAGGGGTGTGTTCTTAGCCCCTTGCTCGACTCACTTTACACCTACAACTGTGAAGCTCAGTACAACAATAACACCATCTACAAATTTGCCGACAATACCACTGTAGTTGGTTGTTCAAAGAAAGGTGATAAGTCAGCAAACAGGATGGAGATTGAAAACTTGGCCGAATGGGACACCAACAACAACCTTGCACTCAATGTCACCAAAACTAAGGAGCTGATTGTTGACTTCAGGAAAGCCAGAGGTTTACAATCCAGTGATCATTGGGGGAATCAGAAGTGGAGAGTGTGGGCAAATTTAGGTCCTCTGGAGTTACTATCTCAGAGGATCTTTCCTGGACCCAACAAACTAATGGCACCGTGAAGAAAGCATGTCAGCATCTCTTCCTCCTCAGGAGTTTGCATTGGTTGTTATGACACCAGAAACCCTGGCAAATTTCTACAGAGGTGTGGTGGAAAGTGTGCTGACTGACTGCATCATGGTCTGGAATGGGAACACCAATACCCATGAGCGTAAAGCCCTCCAAAAGGTAGTGGACACAGCCCAGGATATAACAGGCAAAACCTTTGCCACTATTGAGTACATTTACAGTGAACACTGCCATTGGAGGGCAATCATCAAAGACCCACACCACCCAGCACACCCTCTGTTCTTGCTGCTGTCATCAGGAAAGAGGTAGTGGTGCCACAAGTCTCACACCATCAGGTTCAAGAACAGCTGCTGCCCCTCTACCATCAGAATCCTCAACAACAAACTCAGTCTCATTTAAGGACTCATTCTTGTGCACTTTTTGATAAATTGCACAGATTGTTTACATTTGTTATCTGTTTACAGTTCTTTTATCTGTTTACACTAGCCCCTTTCACACTACAATCTTATCCTAGAAATTAACAGCCAATATACCAGTTAAAGGGCCAGTGTGAACGCTCAAGAATCAGCAGGCACGCATCAAATGACCCTGAGATGGACCTCCTAGGAAGGGTGTATCATTCCTGGGTTCATCTAATGCCTGTGTGATGATTAGCCAAGTGTGAAAGGGACATGGACTATCCAGGGACAAAGTAGTGACACATTGATGATGTTTTTGCATGAGTGCAGGAACGTGAAGGAAACAAAAAATGAGAAAGGTATAAATTTTGTATTCAATTTACTAAATCTTTATCAACACATTATGATCTTGTATTTAATCAAAATTAATCATGCCTAATTAAAACATAATTAAGCATTATGTATAGCACAGTATGAGCCCTTCAGCCCATTGTTGTGGCAACCTATAAATTTATAAAAGACTTTGGGAAAGTGGTAGCAACAATAAATCACATACGTGCACAATTTATAAAGACTGTGGGAGGGAGAGAGGGGGAGAACGTGGACTTGGCCTTCCAGAATTCCATGTGGCAGAGAAAGGGCTGTATACACTGAACACTCATGGAGGGGTTTCTCTGCTGCACGGAATTCTGGGAGGGCAGGTCTGCTATCACTCGATGCATCATTCAGACGTCACCGGTGGTGGATAGGCACCCCTCTCCCCGGGGATGCCTGGTGGTGAATGTGAAAGGATGCAAAGAACTAGTTAAGAGTGGTCCAATGTGAACAGCAAAAACAGCTTCTTTAACCAGTTCATATTTTTGCACTACCAATTAGGGGTAATTCTGCCATGGCCACAGGAAAAAGAAATCTCAGGGTTGTATGTGATGTCTTGTATGTATTCTGACAATAAATCTGAAATCTGGCTTGCAAACTATAACCAGAAAGATTGAGAATTTTAGTAGGATTTAAATATCTCAGTCGACACCTAGGACATCTCAACTTTTATGCTGTCCACATCCTAAATCCCATTATACAAAACTTCTCAAGACAAGTTGTTTTAATTTTACGTTATCACTACAGCTTTATAATCTGGCAGCAAATAATTTGGAATCAATAACAGTACAAGCTCGACAGCATGTTATTGCAACAGGATATCAAAATGAGAGAAGTCTTGAAAAATTCATATTGATTTTTCCTTCATCTTATTCTGATTGCTACCAAACAAAAAGGAATTAGAAATAACATCTCAAAATGCCAAAATGTAGTGGAAATTGTTCAAGTATATTACATGACTCAACCACTGAGTATATTAAGTAGAATTTTCACATCAATTTGCATTGAAAATAAATTTAGAATGACAAATTTAAAGTATCAGAAGATACTGTGACAGAGTATATAGATATGTTTTTGGGAGATAAATTGGGAAAGGTTTGTTAGAGTAGGTCACATACAAACACTTTTAAACAGATCTTATTTGAAATTCTGGAGCTCTGCTAATGCTAGACATATCAAGGCCTCACAGCCTTTACAAGAGCTTTGAAGAGTGCTCAAGAAACTTCACTGATGGATTGTTGTTTGCAAAAGTAAAAGATGAAAGAGCATGCTGGAGCCGCTGCTGTCTGGAGGAGAGCCATGTGGGTCATGTGGTTTCGCAAGCAGAGAGAGTCAAACAGGCCTTTCTCTGAGAGAGAGAAAGAGTGAGAGAGACACACACACAGATCACTTGTGCAGTGTTACAGCCAGTAGAAGTAGCTGGGACTGGAACAGGACAAGCTGGCAAGCTTGTGGTAAGCCTTTTGGAAGATGGCCTGGTCAAAGCCCTTGTGGTTCATGCAACAGGAAAGGACTGGCTGTCTAATGTTTCACTTGGAATAAGAGAAACAAAAGGGAACTCTGTGATGACCTGAAAGAAAGAGGTTATCATCTGGAGAAATCTGAAGGGGCAAGTTTGGAGTGGCTGATGGGAAATATATCAGTTGTGGATGTCCTGGAACAACAAATCTCTCTCTGAAAACCGATAAGTACCTTCCTGAGTGGTAACCATTTACCTTTCAAGCACCAAAGCCTGGTGAACTTTATAAATGTTAAATTCTGTACACTGTATAAGAATTGCCTGCAACCAGTGAACTTGGAGGAATGAGAAGTGAGATTGTGAACCAAAGAACTTTTCTGACTTACACACACATTACATGCACATGCGCTTAGAATTAGAAGGGGGTTAAGTTAGGTTAAATAAGTCAATAGAGACAAGTTAAACTTTGATTCTATTTTCATGTTTAAAGATAATTAAAAGGAACTTTTTTTAAGTAACCATTTGTCTTGGTGAATGTTTATTGCTGCTGGGTTTATGGATCCTCTGGGCTCGTAACAATATTCATTCCTAATCATCACTTTGCAATATTACCATGATGCATTTTGTTTTCACCCTCAAGAGATAGAGGGAAACAAATTGTGTGCATTAACATCCCAACAATCCTTAGGCTCAGGAAGGATTGATCTTGGCTGCCATTTAATACTGACAATGGGTTGGTATTTTTAATCAGGAGCCTAACTAGTAGACCTGAGAGCAATGAAATTTGAGTCTCAGATATGCATTGGGCATTTTCAAAAAATTCCATATCCTTATGATGAGTTAGGTTGGTCATGATCAGGCTGAGTTTTAATATAATCCAGAGATCAATATTGTGAGGAGTGCAAAACTGGCAAAGGGAAATTAATTTAGTAAGTCCAACGTTATCATCATTTAGATCTTCAAATTTGGAATGTTAAATTTTTGATGAATGATGCCCATAGAATTACATCATAAGAAATCAAGACAGTAACTTTCCATTGTTTATAAATTAGCCAAATTTGTTTAGGTATTTCAAACAATGAAAACAATTCTTTAAGACATTTTCATTCGAAAAAAAATTCCTTGGCTTTACAGTGCAGCCTGAGAAATAATGCCAATATTCATCTGACCCAAATAAATGTTTATGCTCAAATTTACAATGCAAAATTACAACCAGATTTGGTGTTGAGTATGCAAAATGTTAACCAATATAGTATTTTTATGTCTATTAGAGCATACAAATATCCATAGCATCCATAGAATACTCTTTGCATTGCAACTTTAAATTACAAGATCATCCACTTGAAATATAATTTATAGCTGTAATATTTGTTTAAAGAAAATATAAAGTTCTAACACTAACATGTTGTTGAGTTACATAAACCTCCATGATCCACATATCTTTCAATAAATTAGGGGTCAGAAAAAAAGTTACTTTAATTAGAATTGGTAGAACCAGACAAATATTAGCCAATGTATAGTTTATTTTGAAGTAAATCCTGAAATGTCACAGGTACAGGATCAAACAAAATTCATTGGGTCAAGCAGCATCAGGGGAAATGAAGGAGGGAAACTGGTCAGAAGATTGTCTAGGAAGAAGGAGGTGGGGTAAGATTAAGATTTTCCTGATGGGGCTACAAGGTATATAGAGACTGGATGCCCATGGTGAAAGCAAGACGGAGGTACTAGGGAATCAGAAGTTGTTAAAATGGCAGAATGCGTGCGAGGTACCCCAGATGTAAACAGGGGGGGTGGGGGGGGGGGAAGAATAGCGCTGAACAAGGAGAGAAAAGATGTTGTCAAGTTACAAGGAAATAACTTCAGTGGAACAAACCTGCCAGTACCTCCTGAATATGCACACTTGATAATGCAATAAACAGCTTCAACCCCTTCCACCATCAGATTTCTGAACAGAACAAATCTATGGACACCACTTCACTTTTTCTTTTTTTTTGCACTAGTTATTTTTTCAAATTCTTTATTTAAGGAATTGTAATTTTCTACTGTGTTCTGTACAATACAACAGCAAAACAATACATTATGTAACACATTCATGACAATTAACCCAATTCTGATTCTGTTTGTGGATCCCAGAGAAAGAAGTGCAAAGAGTAGGGTTGGGGCCCTGTCAGGTTGGAGGGTATGAAGGAGAGATCTCCTGATGCAATGAGATCTGTTACAGTGCAAGCGAGTGGCCAGAGGCATCACCACTGGGAGGTTTGGTGGCAGGGGGGGGGGGGGGGGGGCTGGTGGTGGTGTAGTTCTGTTGTTGAGGACTCCTTACCAAAGAAATAGGTGGAGGCAGAGGAAGAAGAGTTCAACAACATTGTGGGCCCAGATGAGCTCTGCAACAGTAAATATGGTAAGGGTTCAGATGCACAGGCAGGGGCACAAAAGGTATGCCTCTGCTGAGGAGACACCAGGGAGAGAAAGTCAAAGACCTGGCAGGGACAGAAGTTAAAGCCCATTGTGAGATCAGAAGAGTGGGAAGTACACGACAGAGGAGGGGGCTCAGGGAAGTGGAGGAGCTCGGAAGAAGAATGAGAGGGGGAGGGGACAGAATGTGCTGGGGTTGGGATGAGCCAATTATGTGCGAAATTAGCAGCTGTTCACTGCAAAGGCTGAGAGACCTTCAGAGGAAATGGAAAATATTTCTCTGGTAACTGGTTGAGAGGATTAATTAAAGAATCAGTTTTGCAGTCATTCATAACATTTAAAGCTTGACCACAACTTTAAAACGTTAACTGTGCTAGCTGCAACTGCAAAACAGTTCTGTATTTGTGCAGCCAGTGAGCAATTCTCAGATTACCACACCTCAGCATCTATTCAAAATACATGTGGAGAACTGTTTTCATTTTTCTTTTAGTCAACTCTATTGTAAAAAATCAAATTCTTCTGCATACAGAAAGAGAGGACTCCTGCTCCAAAAGGTGTGAGGCAGTGGTAGAGAGAAAGCAAGAGTTTCTTGAACTTTTCCTTGCTGTTTAACAGGTCCATCATCAACACATGTTCCTGAGGATACGTTCATGTTTATTGTCACACACATCAAAAATAAGCATTCATGTAGAGATTGCTCTGAGAGCAGTCCAGTAGACGTCTCATGCTCAGTACAAGACAATACCAAAGTGTGGCGTTACAAACAGAATTGGTTGGTATGGAGCCAAGGCCATTTTGGGGTTCATTCTGGAGTCTGACAACAGCAGGAAAGAGATTGTCCTTGAATCTGATGGTGTGTGATCTCAGAGTTGTGAACATTCTTCCTGATGGAAGAGGGTGAGAGCATGGCCAGGGTGTTGATGAGTACTTTAATACATTGACTACTTTTTCAATGCAGATGGGGTTGCTGGAAAGAAGGCGGGTGTGTATGAGGACCTGAGCCATGTTCATGACCACAGTGCAGTCTTTTGATGTTTGAGATGCTAAATAAAACAAAGACTATTGGGAGATCAACTTCCTCAAAAAAACTTTGGGATTATACCCAATATTTATGCCAATGCCACTATGGCTATGTTCTCTTAGCCATCTAAAAACATCTAAGGATACAAGAGTAAAAATACAACGCTGGAGAAACTCAAGCAGGACAAACCGTGTCCTTTATATAGTAAATGTAAAAATATATCACCAACATTTCGGGTTTGAGCCCTTCATCAAGGTATGGAAAAATTTCACCAGGCATCCAAACAAAAGAATAGGGGGGAGGGGAGGAGGTGTGATTGCAATGGTTGGTGATAGGGAGGGAGAGGACAGCAGCGATCAATGGGAGGAGGGATGGCTAGGTGAAGGGGGAAGAACAGGATAAGGGAAGGGAAGGGAGGGGGGAGAGGAGAGCAGGTTAGCAGAAACCAGAAAAGTCAATGTTAATGCCATCTGTGTGGAGAGTTCCCAGATAGAAAATCAGGTGTTAATCCTCCAATTTGTGGCTAGTTTTGGTGGGATAGTACATAAGGGCATGGACAGACATGTGAGTGTGAAACAGAACTGAAATGGTTGGCTACTGGAAGGTCTTTATCACTGGTGCGTACAGAACAAAGGTGCTCAGCGAAGTGATTTTCCAGTCTGCGCCCAGTCTCTCCGATGTAGAGAAAGCCAAAAGGGAGAACCAGATACAGTGAAACAGTCCTGTGGATATAAAAATGAAGTGTTGCTTCATTTGAAAGTCCTATTTGGGGCCCTGGAATGTGGTGAGGGATGAGGCGTGGGTGCAAGTGTGGCACCTCCTGTGACCACAGGGGAAAGTGCCAGGGAGGGAATGAATACACGAGATAGTCACGGAAGGAGTGGTTCCCACATGAGGCAGAGAGGGTAAGATGTTCTGGTAGTGGGATCCTGTTGTAAGTGCCAGAAAAGTGTGCCCATACTTTTGGGGGCCCAAAAAGGCCTTTCAAGTGAAGCAATACTTCACTTGTGTATCTGCAGGACAGATTTACTGCATCTGGTGCTCCCTTTGCGCTCTTCACTATATTAGAGAGATTGGGCGTAGGTTGTAAGATCACTTCGCTGAACTCCTTCGCTCTGTCCACACCAGTGACAGAGACCTCCCAGGAGCCAACCATTTCAGTTTTGTGTCACTCTCCCAGTCACATGTCTGTCCATGGCCACATGTACTATCCCATCAAGACCACCCGCAAATTGGAGGAACAGCAGCTGATTTTCCGTCTGGCTATTCTTCACACAGATGGCATTAACATTCGACTTTTCCGGTTTCTGCTAACCTGTCTCCTCTTTCCCCCCCTCCTCCTTCTATCCAGTTCTCCTGCCCCCTTCCTTCTCTATTCACCCAGTCATCCCTCCTCACTTTGCTTGCTACTGTCCCCTCCCTCCCTTCTCCACCTATTATGACCTTGATGAAGGGCTCAAGCCCAAAACGTCGGTTTTGTATTTTCACTTTTGCTACATAAAGGACATCATTTGTCCTGCTGAGTTTCTCCACCAATTGTGTTTTTACTTCAACTATGGTGTCTGCAGACTTTTGTGTTTTACTTCTTAAGAATACAGGAGTCATGTTTCAGAACTTTGAGAAAAGACTAACAACTAATTTTTTTTTGCAAGTACAATGACAGGAAAGAAATAAATCACTGACAAGCTACAGCTGAAATTAGTTCAGAATAGCTGAATCCTTGATGGTATTTGAAAAGCACATCACTGATGTTCTTTTAACACAAGCTTCTTGTACCGGGCTAAATGGTATTTAAAACATTGTGGACCCATCTCTTCCAAAACTAAACAGCTAAATACCCAGTCATCTATTTTCTTTCACCTCATGGGAATTTGAAATTGAAATTTGACTCTGTAGATGTTCCAAGAATAGAAGAAAGAATAGGTTGTGGCGGCTCACCACAAGGCAAGCGAACTGGCCCCGCTTGTAAGCCACGTGGCGGGGCAGCTGGTCAAAATGGCACTGTCGGGAGTTTCCCTTCCTTCCAGCTCGCGGCTCAGAAACCTGCGCTAGGGGACCACGTGATGCCCGGATGACGTCAGTGCCCTCCAGCGCGGTTCTCAGCCAGGTCCAGGCTGGGAGTATAAGTGCAGCCCAGCAGCCTGCAATAAACTAGTCTGTTCACTGAGCTCAACCCGTCTGGTTGCGTGTGTTATTGCAGGAGCAGTGTAGCCGCTGCTACAATTGGTGACCCCAACTGGTTCAAACATCTTTGAACCCATCATGTGCGAGCCTGGGATTGGTGCTATAGCCGTGAAACTGCCTGAATTCTGGGTTCAGGAGCCGGAGACCCGGTTCATCCACGCGGAGGCCCACTTTCACCTCCGCCAGATTTCGTCCGACACGACCAAATTCTACCATGTGGTCACTGCCCTGGACAAGGCCACCGCCAGATGTGTGCTGCACCTTGCTCAGCACCCACCCACCGAGGACAAATACGAGACCATCACGTGAGTGCTTACCAGGTCCCTCGGACTATCCAGACACCAGCGTGCCACTCGGGGGCTGCACCTCGATGCCCTGGGGGACAGGTCCCCGATGGATGAGATGCTCAAGCTCATCAGTGAGCACACCAACTGCCCACTTTTCGAGCACACCTTCCTCAAACAGATGCCTGGGGCATCCGCCCACTGCTGGTACAGGAGAGCTTCACCGACCCGAGGAAGGTCACCCAGAAGGACCAAGAGCAATGGCTTGCATGATTCTCAGAAGGCTCAGTGGTCCAGCAGGTCATGAAGCACGGGCACAACCACGCCAGCCCACCCCTAGTGCTAACGTAGAGCACCCGGCCCCTGCAGGGGCCCTCAAGAGCATAACCAAGGCCACAGCATCCGCTTCAGGCCTCTGGTTCTACCACCAGCACCAGGGACCCAAGGCTCGGAAGTATCATCAGCCCTGCTCATTCCAGAGAAATGACCAAGCTGCGGCGGCTGGCCAAGGACACAGCCTTCTCTACCTGCAGGACTCAGTCAGTGGCCAGCGGTTGCTCGTTGACACTGGAGCCCAGATTAGTGTCATACTGGCCACGACCATTGAATCCAGGAACCGACCTCGTGGACCTCCCCTCCATGCAGCCAACATAATGACAATCCGGACGTATGGAGACAAGACAGTCCACTTCCAGAACGCCCAACAGAATTTCGCATGGAGGTTCACCGTCTCGTCCCTCCCGACTGCCATCCTGGGTACAGACTTCCTCCTCGCACACGGGCTTCTGGTGGACTTTTGAGGTAGGTGCCTGGTGGACGCTCGTACCTTCCAGGTCGTTCACCTCGATGCCTCCCACTCGGAGCAACCGCAGATGGCCGCGATCAGCATGCCCAGAGACGAGTTCCAGCAGATCTTGGACAAGTTCCCAACACTCTTTAAGCCACATTTTTCCACTGCCTCATTGCGCCACAGGGTGTTCTGCCACATTCCCACCCAGGGCCCGCCAGCTCCCACCTGACAAGCTCCAGGTAGCGATGGAGGAGTTTTTGCACATGTTGGAGCTGGGGATCATTCGGCAGTCTGGCAGCCCATGGGCCTCGCCAATCCACCTGGTCCTGAAAGCCTCCAGCGGCTGGCGTCCCTGCGGAGACTACTGATGGCTTAACGAGGCACCATTCCTGACCGTTACCCCATCCCTCACATCCAGGACTTTATGGCCAACCTGCATGGTGCGAGGGTCTTCTCCAAGGTTGACCTGGTGCACAGATATCACCAGATCCTGGTGCACCCTGAGGACATACCCAAGATGGCCATCATCACCCCCTTTGGCCTGTTCGAATTCCTGCGCATGCCGTTTGGGCTCAAGAACGCCACTCAGACCTCCCAGTGCCTTATGCATTTGGTGGACAGGGACTTGGATTTCGACTTTATTTATTTGGATGACATCCTTGTCGCCAGCAAGGACTGGGTGCAACACAAGGCCCACCTATGTGCCCTTTTCTCTTGGCTGGCCGACTTCAGCCTTACCATCAACTCAGCCAAGTGCCAGTTCCTGGGCCATAACATCACGGCTGAAGGAGTCACGCCCGCTACTGCGAAGGTTTCCGCCATTAGGGAGTTCCCATGCCCGAACAGCCTCAAGAGGCTGCAGGAGTTCGCGGGTATGGTCAACTTTTACAACCGCTTCATCCTGGGAGCTGCGCACATCGTACAGCCACTGTTCGCCCTCATTGCAGCCAAGCACAAGACACTTGCTTGGAACCCACAAGTCTGTACCGCATTCGAGGCCACCAAGGATGCCCTCGCGAAGGCCGCCATGCTCGCCCACCCGCACACCGACCTGCATATGGCACTTTCTGTCGATGCCTCTGCCACATCCGTCGATGCCGTCCTGGAGTAGCAGGTGATTGGGCATTGGAAGCCGCTGGTATTCTTCAGCCGCCTGCTCCTCCCACTGGAACGCAAGTATAGTGCCTTCAACCGCTAATTACTGGGCATGTACCTGGTGGTGCGGTATTTCCGCTATTTTTTGGAGGGGAGGACATTTACCATCTTCGCCAACCACAAACCCCTCACCCAGGCGCTCGCGATGGCAAAGGATCCCTGGTCGGCCCGCCAGCAGCGTCACCTCTCCTTCATGTCGGAGTTTACCACCGACATTCGGCACAAGGCGGGGAAGGACAATGTAGTTGCTGATACACTCTCACGATTGGCCATCTGCGCGCTGACACATGGCCTCGCCTTCAACCAGTTCACCCGGGACCAGAAAGCTGATGAGGACCTTCAAGACCGCCATCACCGGCCTACATTTCCGAAACCTCCCGACTCCGAGCCGCAAAGGCACCATCCTGTGCGATATCTCCTTGGGCACCCCGTGGCCAGTGGTTCCGCAGCAGTGGTGCAGGCAGGTCTTCCATCGCATCCATGACCTTTCACATCAATCTATCAGGTCCATGGTCCGGATGGCAGCAGAATGGTTCATATGGCATGGGCTGCGGAAGCAGATCGCGGGCTGGGCCAGTACATGCACCCATTGCCAGACGTCCAAGGTGCACAGGCACACCAGGGTGCCCATACAGGAGTTCGAGCACGTCCAGGAACTGTTCACGTGGACATCATCGGGTCCTTACCCGTTTCCCAGGGAAATTGTTACCCGTTTCCCAGGGAAACTGTTACCCGTTTCCCAGGGAAACTGTTACCCGTTTATGGTGGTGGACCGCACCACTCGCTGGCCCGAGGTGATCCCGATGTCAGACGTCTCCACTGACTCCTGCTCCCGAGGCCTGTTGCATGGTTGGGTTGCCCGGCGTCCTGGCTCACCTCACCAGCTATCAGGATGCCCAGTTCACATCTGCGCTCTGGACACAGCTCGCCAACATGTTGGGGATACAGTTACACTGTACCATGGCCTATCACCCGCAGGCCAATGGACTGGTCGAACTTCTGCACTGCCACCTTAAGTTGGCGCTCATGGCCTGCCTCATTGGATGGACGAACTGTCTTGGGTGCTCCTGGTCATCCATGCCACTCCCAAGGAAGATCTGCAGGCGTCATCAGCTGAGCTGGTCTACTGTGTGCCGCTGGCACTACCTGGTGAGTTCGTCAATGTACCTCACAATTCCCAGCGGTCGCCGCATGAATTACTTCCTCACCTCAGGGCACACTTGGACTCCTTTAAACCCCCACTGCCACCCAGGCATGGCACTCGCCCAACTCACATTCCTGGTGAGCTGCTTTCTGTGGAGTTTATTTTCGTTTGGCGGGGCCCAACCGCAGCACATCTGCAGCGATTGTACGAGGGGCCGTACAGGGTGATACAGCGTTCCGGCTCGACGTTCACATTGGATTTGGTCGGCAGGCATGAGCTGTTTACCATGGACAGGCTGAAGCCAACGCACCTCGATACCACCAATTCCGTGGTCGTTGCCCAGCCCAAGAAGCGAGGATGCCCGGCAAAAAAGGACATTGGCGGTGGTTCTGGGGGGGAAGGGGGACTGTGTGGTGGCTCACCACAAGGTAGGCGAACCGGCCCCGCTTGTAAGCCATGCGGCTGGGCAGTCAGCCAAAATGGCGCAGTCGGGGGTTTCCCTTCCAGCTTGGGGCTCAGAAACCCGCGCTTGGGGACCACATGACACCCGGATCACATCAGCGCCCTCCAGCGCGGTTCTCAGCCAGGTAAAGGCTGGGAGTATAAGTGCAGCCCGGCAGCCTGCAATAAACCATTTGCTCACTGAGCTCAACCCGTCTGGTTGCGTGTGTAATTGCAGGAGCAGTGTAGCTGACGCTACAAGGTTAACATACCATTTCTCAATGAAGATCTTTACACACTTTGTAGTGGGATTTTGTGTTTTACTTTCAAAACCAACACATTTGCACAACATTTCTAACCATTTGATTCCTCAGCCTTGCACCACTGTGCAGTGCCCACGAGACTTTTCCTGCTCTTTTAAGATCCTGTCCTCCTTTCTTACTTCACTAAGATGTTGATGCTTGCTAATTTGCTTTCTTCATGTAAACATTTGAAACCAAAACTTACAATTAAAATCACACATTTCCAAGTTTTCTTTAATGATTTAAATCTTCTTGAACCCCTAATGGTATCCTGCATAAAGAAGCTTAGATCCGCAATTTGTTTTCTCACTTTTTAAAAATAAATAGGCTTGTGTGAGAAGATAAAGGTGAAGACTTCCAATTCTTATTTCAGAAGTGCCATTTGCACAGACCACATTTTCTTGCACACTAAGATTTAGGACTTTGGTGCAAAAACTTTTCACAAACCATGTATGAAATTCACACAGGAGTTTGTCTTAAAATTTGTTGTTTTTCTGTCAAAAAAATTAATGAAGATGACAGAAATTGCCTCAAATCTGGTGTTTAGGATTTTTTTTACTGAGGTTATATTAATGTTACAATAAATTACATTCATAAACATGGACAGCCTATTTAGGTCTTGTTTAGAGCCAATACAAAAGCAAAAAAAATCTCTGCTTAGATTGTCTAAATGAGAAGAATTTTTTTTGAATATTTTATTTTTGTTTTTTCCAATCAATATACATAAAGTTTTTCATGTAAGTATATGTATTTATATATACATACACACACACACACACACACACACACACACACACATATATATATATATATATATATATATATATAAAAACTTATATTTTTTTACAAAACACAACAACCCCTTCCTTCCCTCCCTCCCTTTTCCCAGTATAAATCCATACACCATCAGGGCTTACAAGTAATTGGAACATTTTTTTGCCACAGCTAAATCTATTTTAACAAATGAAATTTGGAATTTAGTTACTTATTTCAATAAAATTGCCCAAAAGATAAAGGTCCAGGTCATCTGTGAATATCCTGCCAGAAAGGTTTTATCTTCACACACAACCACGTAGCATGTAAGAATGTTCCTATTTCTATCCCACAACTAAAACACATTTCAGATTTTGATTTATGCAACTTCTGTGGTGTGAGATACAATTGGTATAGGAGATTACATTGCAGTAATCCGTACCTTGCATTTATAATTGACATCATACTATCCAAACACCAATCAGACCAGCATCTTTCCATTATTGAAACTCCTTGATCTGACTCCCATCTCTCTCTCTCTCTCTCTCTCTCTCTTGATCTCTGTAAACCTGGCTTTGCACTTTCATTTTGGAGAGCCAAGCACATTTTAGATATAAATGTAGGTGCATTCCCCAGCCAAATTGTTTGTTCCATCTCACTGACTTTAGGTGGGGCCAAGTCTGGTTCCCATTTTCTCTTAAGAATTATCTTAACTACAGAAAGCAAAAGAATGTCCCTTTAGCTATTCCATTCTTACTTCTTAGTTGTTCAAAAGTCATAAGAGATCCTTCCATAGAACAATCATCAACATACCTATTCCTATGTCATGCCATGAATTCAATATTTTGTTACCCAAATTCATAGGCAGTAGTACATTTTTACATAAAGGTGTCCTCAGTGATACACCTGCTTTTTTTCTCCCCATTACATTCATTTATTTCTTGCCATATTCTATTCATGTGTATCAATTTAGGATTATCCTTCTTTTGATATTGACTTCACATTCCACTTATAAAGTCCTTTATAGTTTCTTATTTTATTAAATTCAGTCCCATTCTAATCCATCAAGGGGGACTATCTTCTTCAGAGAATGATGATAAAAATCTTGCTTGTGCTGTTGGATAATACTTCTTAAAAATCAGAAGTCCTCCCAGTTTATAATTCCATGTTAACTTTCCCAGTGCAATTCTTGGTACTTTGTTATTCCATAGGAATTGTCTTATACAATTATGTAATAATTTCAAGAAATTTTGTTAGTACAATAGGGAACAATTGAAAGAGATACTGTAGTCTTGGCATTACCTTCATTTTTAAACAATTTACCTTTACCTTTCCTATTAATGTAATTGGCAAATCTTTTCAATTTCAGTAAATGTTGTTTTTTTCTTTTTTTTAGTAGAGGAATATAGTTAAGCTTATATAAATTCTGTAAATTATCATCATTATTCCTAAGTATTTAATTCCAACCTTCTTCCATTTAAATCTACTGCCTTTTTGATATCTTTCATTACTGAAGTTCTGTAATGGCATTATCTCACTTTTATCCATATTTATTTTATATCCTGATATTCTTTCATATTTTTCTAATATTGTTTGTAATCTTATCAGTGATTCAGCTGGGTCAGACATATATAATAGCACATCATCAGTAAATAAACTAATTTTATGTTCTTCTTGTCCAACTTTGAAGGCTTAATATCTGCATTTATTCTTATAGTCTATGCCAGAGGATCAATAGCTAGTATGAATAATGCTAGAGATAGAGGACACCCCTGTCTACTCAAGGAAAAAATAGATGACATTAGGATATTAGTTATAATTTTAGCCTGTGGCTATTGATAAAGATTTTTATCCAATTTATGAATTTTCTGCCTACACCAAATATTTCCATTGTTTTATATAAGAAATACCATTCTAGTCAGTCAAATGCCTTTTTTGCATCTAAAGAAATAGTTATGTTTGGATTCAACCTTGATTTTGCCATATGTATTATATTGAATTATCTACTTAGACTATCTGGAGAATATCTTCCTTTAACAAATCCTACCTGATCCGTATGTATTAATTTTGGCAAAATATTCACCCATTCTATCACTAGTGCCTTTGCTATAATTTTATACTCTGTATTCAGAAGTGATATTGTTCTGAATGATGAGGTTTTTAATGGATCTCTACCTTTCTTCCGTAGCACTGTAATTATGGCAGTTGAAAATGTTTCTGGGAGGGTCTGGGTCTCCACTGTCTGGCCTAACACATCTATCAAAAGAGGCATCAACAAATCTTTAAATTAACTATAGAACTCAGGAGGGAACCCATCTTCCCCTGGGGACTTATTAGCTTGTAAAGTACCCAGAGCTTTCTCTATTTTTTCCTTGTAAAAGGGATGTCTAAATCATTTTTTTCTCTCTTCTAATTGAAGTTCAACATTTGTTAAAAATACTTCAATTTCATTTTAATCTCCTACTAATTCTGATTTATATAGTTTCATAGAGTACTATCTAATAATTATTTGATTGTATGTTATAACATCAGTTTCTGTTTCTATTGCATTTATCATTCTGAATGACTACTCTGCTTTTACCTCCCATTGTAACACTTTGTGTGCCTGTTCTCTGACCTCATAATAGTTTTGTTTAGTTTTTTGTATCATTTTTTCCATTCTATATGTTTGTAGTGTATTATATTGTAACTTTATGTTCTCTATTTTTTTCTTGTCTTTCTGATATCTGATATTAATTTTCCAATTTTGTTATATCCTTCTCTAAACCTTCTAATTATTTTGCATATTCTGCCTTAAGATTTTTAGTGTAAGAAATCATTTGTCCCCTCAAGCAAGCTTTAAGTCTATCCCATATTCGAAAACTATTGTCAGTAGACTTTTCACAAAATATTTCTCTCTTAATATATTCAGAAAAATCCTTTTTTTTTAGTAATGTAGCATTACGATACCATCTATACATACTTTCTTGCCTTTCCAATCTTTCTGACTTATGCAAGCTACGACCACCCTCACATGTGACCAAATTTTAAAAAAAATTATTTATTAAAACTGCTGTACAAGTACATATTTTGTATTATTTTGCTTTTGACAAAGTTCCCCACAGGAGGTTAGGAAAAAAGGTGGAGGCATTAGGTATAAATGAGGAGGTAGTGAAATGGATTCAGCAATGGTTGGATGGGAGGTGTCAGAGAGTAGTGGTAGAAAATTGTTTGTCCAATTGGAGGCCAGTGACTAGTGGAGTTCCTCAGGGATCGGTCCTTGGTCCACTATTGTTTGTTATATATATTAACAATCTGGAAGTAGGGGTGGAGAATTGGATAAGCAAGTTTGTGGATGATACAAAGATTGGTGGTATTGTGGACAGTGAGGAAGATTACCGTAGATTAAAAGGTGATTTAGGAAGGCTGGAGGTGTGGGCTGAGAAATGGCTGATGGTATTTAATACACACAAGTGTGAGGTGTTACATTTTGGAAAGGCAAATCTAAATAGGTCATATGCATTAAATGGTAGGCTATTGAGATGTGCAGAGCAACAAAGGGATTTAGGAGTTGTGGTAAATAGTACCCTCAAGGCTGATACTCAGGTAGATGGTGTGGTGAAGAAGGCATTTGGAATGTTGGCCTTCCTAAATCGGAGTATTGAATTCAAGAGTAAGGAGGTTATGATGAAATTGTACAAGGCATTGGAGAGGCCAAATTTGGAGTACTGTGTACAGTTTTGGTCACCAAATTATAGGAAAGATATAAACAAAATAGAGAGTGCAGAGAAAGTTCACGAGAATGTTGACAGGATTTCAAGGTTTGAGTTACAGGGAAAGGTTGTGCAGACTGGGGCTTTTTTCTCTGGAGCGTAGAAGATTGAGAGGGGACTTTATAGAGGTGTTTAAGATTTTAAAAGGGACAGACAGAGTAAACGTGGATAGGCTTTTTCAATTAAGAGTGGGGGAGATTCAAACTAGAGGGCATGGTTTAAGATTGAAGGGGGAAAATTATAAGGGGAACATGAGGGGAAACTTCTTTACGCAAAGGGTGGTGGGGATGTGGAATGAGCTTCCGACAGACGAGGTCGAGGCGGGATCATTGGTTACATTTAAGGAAAGACTAGATAGTTACATGGATAGGAGAGGACTAGAGGGGTATGGACCGGGTGCTGGTCAGTGGGACTAGGAGGGTGGGGATTTGTTACGGCATGGACTAGTAGGGCCGAACTGGCCTGTTCTGTGCTGTAAGTGGTTATATGGTTATATTAAAAGTACTGTATACAGTGGTGCTTGCTCCCCATCAGCAGCCTAAGGTCCCATTCCCCATCGTCACCCTGATGCAGCCAGATGTCCAAGTTCCCAGACTTGCAACCAATCCTTCAGTCCCCATTACAGACATAAGTCGGGGACTACCTGTAGTTAATGTTAATGGCGAGTGGTCTGATAAAAGTCTTGCCAAATACACCATCTTTACAACTCTTTGTAACTGAGCAGACATTAAAAATAGGTAAATCCTTAAATAAAATGAATAGTCGCGAAGGGGTTGAGCCGCTTCCATAGAGCAATTAAATTTAAATCCTTCATAAATGATAATGTCATTTTTTGCAGCTTTCGTCCTTGTTGTTTCTGATTTGTTCAATATTGGATCTAACCAAAAATTGAAATCTCCTCCAATCAATATATTTTGTCTTCCCCTTGCAGTTTTTAAAAAGATATCCTTTATAAAGACTTTATCATCATCATTTGGGGCATAAATATTCATAAACATCCATGATTCTGCAAACATTTTACCATGTGCCATTACGAATCTTCCAGTTTGATCAGTTAATGTCTCTTTTATTATTGGTATATTTTTATTAATTAAAATTGCTACATCTTTCGTTTTCGATCCAAATGAAGATTATATTACTTGCCCCACCCAAACTCTTCAATTTTGCATGTTCCAATTTGCTAAGATGTATTTCTTGCAAAAAAGACTACATCTGTCTTTAATTTTTTTTTAGGTATACCAAGAACAGTTTTCTCTTCATTGCCACATCAATTTCATAAACATTAAAACTAATTTCAATGTTTATCCATATTCTTCCTTAAAACTATATTCTTAACAATAAAATATGACTCTTTAAATATTAAAGTGATCCTTTCCCTTTAAGAAAAACACACAATGTCCCTGCCCCAACTGTGACGTACACGTACAGTCCCGAAAGCCCGTGAAAAAAAAGCCCATGGAATTTCTCTCTCAAAGAACCCCTCCCTTTAGTGCCTTTTTTTTGGTTACTCCTTTCCAGGAGTCATTATCCCCCTTAGACCAAAGTCTCTACCCTGCTACCACTTTTCCCAGATTTTTTTCTTTTGACTGAGCTCTCCATGAACACTTCTATATCTTTTACTTTTAATTAATACAAGACAGTTTAACAAAAATTTAAAAAATACAACTTTTACTACTTTTACTTAGTTCCATAATAAATATTTTCACAATCTTCTCCACACCAACCTCAATCTTTTTTTTTTTTACAAACTTCACAGAAAATCTTCCACCTCATTCTTGTTCTTGAAAAATCGTCGGTTCCCTTCTGCTATTTTAGCCCTCAAAGTCACGGGGTATATCATTGAATATTTCAAGTTTTTAAGCACGTTATTGTCTTTTCAAATCTTCAAATTATTTTCTTTGTTTAATTAAAGTCCAGGTAAAGTCTTGGAAAAAGAGGTACCTTTTCATGATTAACCTCGGGTGGGACATTATTCTGCTTACAGTAATCATATCTTGCTCCCAGAATTATCTCCCATTCTAGGTAGCTTTAAAGCATCACCAGAACTGGTCTTGGTCTCTGGTCACCGGCTCTTCTAGGTCCACATGTTTGGTGAGCTTTCTCAATGTGCAGTTTTTCTCCAAATTTGTCTTCTCCCAACACTTGTGGAATCGATTTTTGAAAAAAATTCACCGATTCTCTTCCCTTGATTCCTTCCTTTCGTCCGATAATTCAGACACTGTTCCATCAACTGAAGTTCTCCATACGGTCAATTTTGTCCAGCTGTCCTTGTTATCCAACTGCCATTTTTTTGACCAAAGCCTTAAGTTTTTCACATGTTTTCATCAATTCAATTTCTGCTTGGCCCATTCTCTCCATCATATCTTCAATTATCTCTTTTATTTCATTCAATTTTTTCTGTCATATCTCTCATCACTGTTTCAACACTTATGAATCGGTTACTCAAATTCTCCATTTTTTCTAGGATGATGCTCAGCTCTTGACCTGAATTTCCATTTTTACTTGGTGTGTCAGTCCTGTTGCCATCTTTGCACCACTCCCTTTTGGACTTTCACCCAGTTCCTGGTGAAAGAGGAGCTTCTTCACTCTTGGTTTTCCATTGCCTTGGTTTCTTGTGTTACCTTTATCAATTTTTGATTAAAAAAATCTTGATTTTCAAGTTTTAACCGTCCATTTAGCACTCTTCACGGAGAGCTCAACTAAAATACTTCTGTCTAGGTCCCTCACATGGCTACCCCACCACCACCCCGCACCCCCATAGTGCATTAATGTTAAAGTGAACACAATATCTAAAAAACAGTGTATTCTGTTTCTCCATTCAAAGAGAAGCAAAGGAAAAGTTTGTACCCAGAAATACATTGCTGTAATTATCATGGCTGGCATCTTTGA
The DNA here is from genome assembly GCF_036971445.1 of Narcine bancroftii. Classification (NCBI taxonomy): domain Eukaryota; kingdom Metazoa; phylum Chordata; class Chondrichthyes; order Torpediniformes; family Narcinidae; genus Narcine; species Narcine bancroftii. The sequence continues at coordinate 50,103,500 of NC_091469.1, forward strand.
ATTAAATTATAGAATGAACCTCAAGAGATTCTGGGAAAGTATCATCCTCTGTCATGTTAATTGACTGTGCAAAGAAATGCATGCTAAATTTTGAGAATGACTCATGAAAAGTTGATTTATAAAAATTGCCCCTTCAACAGCATTTGATCACAAAAGCACAACTATAATACTGCAGTGGAAATCAGGCATCATCTAAATTTTCAACAACCATAACTATCACTTGAAAGATAAGCAAATTGATAAGCAAACATCTGCATGAGAAAAAAAGTGTGTAATGCTTTAAATGTTGCCTGACTGTATTTTCAGAAAGCAAAGATTTTGTTTCAGATTTCCAGCAATAATTCACTTCTGATTTCAAACTCATGAAAGGTCTAGTCAGGTGAATTGGCAAAGGAATAGGGAACTGGAAATTATAGATTTTAAATAATTGACAAAGAAGCAGAGAAAACAAGAATTTTTATCCACAGAACCCATAGTTCCAATCTAGAATTCGCCATCTGAATGTTTGATGAAGGTTGATTGAGACATAATTTCCATCTCACAGGGTCTACACAAAGTCCTGGAACATCTAGACAGCAAAGACGCATACATCGGATGCTCTTTATCGACTACAGTTTGGCATTTAACACCTCAAAACTGAACTTCCAGGTTTTGGAGATTGCTGATTACACCCCACTATGTAATTGGATCATGGATTTCCTCATCTCCAGAATACAATTATTGAAGATTGGTAAGAACTTTCCTCCACAAACTCCATTAGTAACTGAGCACAACAGGACTGTGTTCTTAGCCCCCCTGCTCTACTCACTTTGCACCTACGATTGTGTGGCTCGGAATGACAATAACATAATCTACAACAATAACATAATCTACAAATTTACCGATCATATCACAGTAATGGGTTGTATAAAGGAAGGGGAATGAGTCAGCAAACAAGATAGAGATTGAAAACTTGACTGAATGGTGCCCCAACAACAACCTTGCACTCAATGTCACTAAAATTAAGGAACTGATTGCTGACTTCAGGAAAGGAAAGCCAGAGGTGTACAATGCAGTGATCATTGGGGGATCAGAGGTGGAGAGGGTGAGCAATTTAAGTTACTAGGAATCACTATCTTAGAGGATTTGTCCTGGACCCAATACAGCAATGGTATAGTGAAGAAAGCACGTCAGCGCCTCTTCCTCCTCAGGAATTTGCGATGGTTTGTTATGGCACCAGAAACCCCAGCAAATTTCTACAGATCTGTGGTGCAAAGTGTGCTAACCTACTGTATCATGGTCTGGTATGGGAACACCAATATCCCTGAGCTTAAAGCCTTCCAAAAGATAGTGGACACATCTCAGGAAAAACACTCCCCACTTTTGAGTACATCTACAAGGAACACTGCCGTCAGACTTCACCAGCAATCATTAAAGACCCACCACCCAGCACATGCTCTGTTCTCGCTGCTGCCATCAGGAAAGAGATATAGGTGCCAAAAAACTCGCACAGATTCAGGAACAACTGCTACCCCTCCACTATCAGAATCTTCAAGCACAAACTCAATCAGAGACTTATTTAAGGACTCTTACTTCTGCACTTTATTGATTTTCTTTGCTCTCTCTGTAGTGCACAGTTTGTTTACATTCATTATCTGTTTACAGTTCTTTATTTGTTTACATGTTTTACACTGTGTACACTTTATTTTTTGCATGATCAATTAGTGGTAGTTCTGCTGCACTGCAGGAAAAAGGAATCTCGGAGTTAAGTGATGTCATGTCTGTACTCTGACAAGAAATCTGAAATATGCAAATAGCACTGTACAGATACTCAAAAGAAGAATATAGGTTGTGCGAGTTTATTGGACAGAAAATTAGATGAAAGTATTCACAATTGCAGTTTGTGTAAGGAAAAAAAAGTGATGATTTCAATGGAACAAACAGATCTTTTGGTAGTTCTGGGCTAGTGTATGGATAGGCTTAGGGTACTACAGTCGGATTTCTGTAGGATGAAAACTTTGTGAACCTAAAGATACTAGTCTTCAGGCTTCTGTACAAATTCTGCCTGAAGGTAGCAGCAAGAAGAGTTTGTGATTAGGGTTGGGGGGGTGGGATGGGGAAGGGGGGAGGGAGTCCTTTATGATGATGGTCACCTTCTTGAGGAAAGTCTCACACAGATGTATGGGAGGTCAGTGCCTGCAAAGGATGAAGGCCTTGGCTAGGTTTGGCACTTTCTGCAGCCTTTCACAATCCTAGCTACTTGAATTACCAACCAGGCCATGATTCAACCAGTCAGTATACCTTCCACAGTACAGAATGGTAGTGTTACAAGTGAATTTATTGATTGTAATTAAGTTATACATGGTTACACAATCATGAATACACAGGAAATTTATCAGGCTATAAGCAGAAGTTTTGAGGAGCCAATATTAATGTTTAGTATGGAGGAAATGGTTGAGACATCATTTGGAGACTGGCAATGTGGAAATGGAAGATCGGTGTAAAGGGATAAACAAATCCCCAGCTCCCTGAGTTTGATAACATGATGGTGATTATTTGAGTTTGATTTTTGCTGGTATGATGGTGTTAAAACACTGAGCTTAGCTGATGAACAAAACCTAATGTAGGTGATCCGGGTGATAGAATTCAGAGCAGAGGGCCAGCGAGATTGTATCTGCTGTTGACCTGTTGTCCAGGTCCTTCCTAAGACAGCAGTTGATTTGTTCCACAGTCACTCTCTCAAATCAAATCCTACTGGCCAATAGTAATTGAGGCAGATCACCTTGCTCTTTGTGGGCTTGGATGTCCTTTTGAAGTAGGAGGAGACCCCATACTATAGCAGTGAGAGTTTGAAAGTGCATGCAAAAATTCAGCCAGTTGGTCTGCATTCATTTTAAGGATTTGGCCAGGCAGTGTGTCACCAAGGTTGATAATACCTGGTGCTGCAGCTTATGGTGTCAACCCCTCACCTACAATGGACTGACTGTAACAAGTATTGAAGAAACAGGTGTGTGTTCCTTGTATGTCCAGGGTGGTGGCACTGAGCGGAGGGTGGGGTTGCTGACTGGAGCACGTTACAAGGTTCCAAAAGTAAATTAGCAGAGAGTTTTAGCCTTGTAGGTATATTGATACATGCAAGCTGGGCTTATGAAAAAATAACTGATGGCAGGGATTGGTCCTCACTCCCTAATAACGCCAGTGTGGCCAGGTACAAGGTCTGGACCAGACACTTTCCAAGGATTCACTCTCCTGAACATTCTTTTGACATCAGCTTCAGAAACTGGGAGCATAGATCTGTTGGGGGCTGTTGGGGTTCACAAAGGTGCATCATTATTTTCCCTTTCATAGCACGTATCATGAACTACTGAGAAGGAGCTGGGAAACAGAATGGATGACAGCTTTGCAAGAAAGCCACTGGAACTTGGAATAGATAGCTTCATTTACACTGTAATGATTCTTATATTTATGTTGTACAAATCAGCAAATTTAGTTAGTTAGAAAAGCACAAGTTTTATGACAAGGATTTTGTAATTTAAAAGCTGCTTATTCACGTAGTCCATTAGCAAAAACTAGAATGACTTATTTTACATGAATACAAATGATCCCAATAACTACAGTCATTTATTTAATAGTTCTAAATTAGTTTCTCAAATAATATTGCATTAAAAAATGTGGGTTCACACTCTCACACAAAATAGTTATTAAAACAGCCATGATGTCAATGCACAACTCAAGATGAAAACTGTAAAACTGTAAAAGATTTATTTAAAAAAACCCAAAACCAAAGCAGAGTTTAAAATTTTTTTTAAACCAATTGGCACAGGTGGCGTGCTGGTTAGAGCAATGCCTTTACAGCACCTGCAATATGGACCAGACCTGGGTTCGAATCCCGTGCTTGTCTGTAAAGAGTTTGTACATTCTCCCCATGTCTGCGTAGGTTTACCCCCACCATTAAAAATGTATCCGTGGTGTAGGTTAATGAGGTGTAAATTGGGCGGCACGGACTCGTGGGCCAAATGGCCTGTTACCATGCTGTATGCCCAAATTTTTAAAATTAAATTTAATTAAATTCCCTATTTACATCAGGAAATTATTTGGTTCACTTCCCAAAGAGGGCTTACAAAATTTTATTTTCATTGAATAATGAAAAGGATTGTGCAATTAAAATACAAATTCATGAGCTTCCACAAATTCATGAGCTTCCACAAATCTTAGAGAGCCAGATTTTAGAGGCAATTGCCTTACTCAGAAATAACTGTAAACGGATTTTTCCCAAAGTCAGAAATATATGTTTTCTATATTAACCTAGTATCATTATACATTCACATGCTATAGTTATTTCATTCAATACCTTAACAATACCCATTATTAAACTTGTACAAACATTAATGTATGACATGAAACATTTTATTACTGGCTTGAAAATGCTTTTAAAAATATGGGAAGAATTTACGTATAGTTAATTCAGAACTTAGGGAGCTTGTGTATTACTTCAACAAATCTACAGCATTTTCACCACTTTGGCTGCTTGAGCTTTCATTTCCATGAAATGTTCTTCTAATGTGGCAGAGGAGAAATATCAACAGTCACCAAATACGTGCTCTTTTATTAAACTATAATAGTAGACCAAGTATTAAATTTAAATTAGTTTGGAAATCCCAAAATGTTTTATTTTTCTCAAAAGTATCCTTATCCAATAATCAAACAGTGCTCAAAGTCTATTTGAAAATTACTACAAGAATATGAAATTATTCAACCCTGATTCTGCTTCTTCCATCCAGGAACATCAGCAACTTTCGATGAACACAACCATAAGAGATCATAGTCGCATCTGTTTTCAGTCTCTACTCAAATAAACCTAAATGCACGTTTCCATCTAACCATGTAACCCTATAACAGTTTATGGCATGGAAACAGGCCATCTCGGCCCTTCAAGTCCATGCCAGTTCACTCAAAAAACTCCACTAGATCCCCCCACCTATTCTCCACCCATAACCCTCCAACCCCCTCCTATCCATGTATATATCCAGTCTCCTCTTAAATGAAAGAATTGACTCTGCCTCAACTATTTCAACAGTTATAAAGCTAATGATACTTATTCTCAATGAGCAGTCACAAGAATTCATTATCAACACATAGTAACAGACCATGACTCATCTCAACAGTACTTGAGAGCTGCCTCAACCTTCCAGTCAGACTGTGTGAGTAGACAAGGAGAGAAAGTAGAGCATGAGAATACTGGAAGGAACACAGATTCAGAATTTTGAAGTTAAATTATAACATATGAACAATTTTAGCTGATTCTATATTTTGGGTTGCAATAGCTTTTCAAGTTAACAGAATTCATCCTCAGTTTGAATTTCTTTTTTAAGAAAGTGTGGTCAGAAGAAACAACGGTCAGGAAAGAGAAATTTTAGAAAATGAAACTCTCTTCAAACGGTAAGGGGTCAAAACATGCATCGACAATTCAAGCATTCCATATTTTCAATAGTTCAACCAGTACTAATTTGATATGTTCTCATCTTCCACTATGGTTATCCCTTTGTATTTTCAAAACTTACACATATGGCTCTCTATTGCAACATCTGCTAATAAGATCAGCATATTATTCATGTATAACATTACCAACTATCAGTTGAGCAATTATCAATAAAAAGTCCTCTCAATCGTAAACAAAATCTGGAAGGTTTTTTTTTCGATGAAAATTTTTTTTTAAGTTTTTTCCTCAACATCTAATGTTAGTTATTTTCTTTATGGGATCTCTTCGCAACAGTTAAAAAAAAAATGAGCAAGAGAAAGACTTACTGCTAGGCATCACATGTGTATCTAATGTGGGAAAATTATATTCATTTGACTTTCTTTCCTTTTAGAAAGCAATTATCCAACTCTGCAACTTTACAACCAAAATCGAGTGAGGTGGCTTGGGGTTAAATCAGCTAGCACATATAATAAATTCTTTAATCAATGCAGCACCAATAAAGGTGGCACATCTAATTTGGATAATCTGAAAAAATGTATTCTTTCTTTAACCAGGTCCTTTAATTTATTTAAAACTTTAGACATACAACATGGTAACAGGCTATTTTGGCCCACGAGTCGTGTTCCCCAATTACACCCAATATGTTTCAAATGGTGGGAGGAAACTGGAGCCCCCAGGGAAACCCACACAAACTCGGCTAGAACATACAAACTCCTTACAGACAGTGCGGGATTAGAACCCTGTTCCTTATCAATGGCACTGTAAAGGCTTGCACTAATAACTACACCAACTGTGCCACCCAAGGCACTATCAATAAGAGATGACTTCATACATAATGTGTGCATTAGCCCACACACAAAATTTATGCAAATTCACAATTGAGTTTCTCGGCAAAAAAGACAAAATTTGCTTTTTCATGTAAATTTACACCAAATATGCTGAGCTAATCTCATACATGGAGAACTGAAATATTTAATCATTCAAAAATCAAATTCCATATTTACCTTCTTTCAACTATATTTCTATTCTTATCCTCATCCGCCCCCCCCACCACTCCTCAGTTTGTTTAATTAATTATTTACACAGACTTAAAAATATTGAAATAGAGAATGTGTGGAATACTATTTCCTCATTCAACAGTACTCTGAGCTGCAAAATAAATGCTGTGGTTCAGTCTCAGGTTGACACTCCAAAAACAATCACAGATGAGACTAAACTGCAAACATAACCTGTTGGATCACAATTAAATAAAGCACTTAAATGACTGCTGTTTCATAGCAGTCCTTAGATACCTAAAACATTGTTTTTAATGTACATCTTTAAAGAGAAAGGAACTCTGATTCAAGATGATGCTCAAAAATATAAGTTATCCATCTGTGAGCAGTTTTATTACATGAGATACTTTCAAAGATTTTTATTTACCGCTGGACTTGGCCAACCTAAATCTTAATATTTTTGAAGTGCTTATAAATGGGAATGACGGAACTACCACCAATAATCTAGTTCACTGGTTCTCAACCATTTTCTTTCCACTTACATACCACTTTAAGTATTCCCTATGTCATAGGTTCTCTGTGATTAGTAAGGGATTGCTTAAGGTGGTATATGGGTGGAAAGAAAATATTTGAAAAACACTGTTTTAATCGTACCTAATTGACTCGTCATGTGCACTGTTTCATAACTCCAAAAGGAAATGGACCAATGATAATTTTTCTCAAGCAAAGTGTTTCAGTAACAATTGGGTCTTGAGCAGTAGTTTTCAACCTTCTCTTCCCACTCACATACCACCTTAAGTAATCCCTTATAAATCACAGAGCACCGATGGCATTGGGAATACTTAAAGTGGTATGTGAGTGGAAAGAAAAACTTTGAGAACCACTGATCTAGTGGCACTGTGTGATGTATGAGCTGAAATGCTCACATTTGCTGTTTTACCATGGACCCTTGGCCAGCTATTGGGCAGTTTGAGAGGCTAGCCAAACACCAAACTGAAAATCAACATGGGCAGCCCAGGGGAGAGGAGATAGAAAGGAAACCAGCCATGCCAACTAAAGATCAGGCACCAAGATCAGGTGGCAGGTAAGGAGTGAAACAAAGAAACCCATGTTCTAGTTCACTGGTTTGGAGCATAGTGCTTTTTTTGAGAAGCCCTATTTCTTTTATCAAAGAGCTCCTTTCAGCCAACTAAATGCCGGATCGAATCATTTTTATTTTCTTTATACAGCACAGAAACAGGCCTTTCAGCCCATGAGTCCATGCCACCTAATTAACCTACAAGTCCAGTAGGTTTTGAAGGGTAGGAGGAATGCAGAGCACCTGGAGGAAACCCATGCGGAAGAAGGGACAAAATCCTTATGGACAGTGCAGGATTTGAACCCTAGTCCCGGTCACTGGCATTGTAATAGCATTGAACTAACCACTACCTCAACCGTGCCGCCTCAGGTTTGCCTGCTAGATTTCCTAAGCCCCAGGAAATTCAACCAGTGATTTGCATTGTAAATTACATTTCATGTTCACATATTTGACAAGTTAACCTTCTGTCTTCCCTGGGATACTCAATGGCATGTCTGATTTTGTGGGATGGATGGGAATGGAGTGCTTGAAATAAACTCCACCACAAGACATAAAAGGACCCAAAAAAACTTTGCTGCCCCAAGCATTAAAATTCCTCATTAACAATTCATTCTTACAAATTTAGGTAAAATCCTCAGTCAGCAAAGGAACTCCATGTACAAGAATTCATGCAATGGCAATGCAGAGTCACTGCAGACAAAACATTTCACCCACTGACTTTATCCAGGCATGATTTCATTTTGTTGAATGACTGATACAACAGAAGAGAGTCACAAGGATTCAAGTTCTAGTGTCTGAGACGAGAGAAAAGCTACTGGAATGTGCTCGTCTCTCAGTGAGTTGTCTGTGTCAAGGTCTACATTCAAAAAACACTCTGGAATCACACACACTACACCACTTTGAAGCATTTAATACTTCTCAACTTTAGCTCTGGGCACTTGCAGAAAATACAGCTTTATTGGCAATATACCAAGCTGGTAAAACTCCTTTCATGGGAATGAAAACATGATCTGTATGCTGGGATTTATAAAAAAGACACAATGATTTTTCAAACATCAAAGTGAGGTCTCACATTATCTTGGTCGGTACTGCCCTCATTTGAATTATTGCTGTTCATATTAACTTTTAGTCACTGACTTGCTCACTCCTGCAATTATTATCTTATTAAGTTTTCAGTCATTTTGTTAAATTGAATAATTTGACGTATTAGACAATTAACAATTATAAGCACAACATGACAAATAACAATTTAATAAATAACAATGCATTACATCTGTTATACAATCAACTCTTCAGGCAAATGTGTCCATAAAAAAAAAATCAATTGAAAATGAGCAAGGGATAATGCCCAAGGTTTCTAACAATGCACTCAAAAACATTGGCAGCCCCATCCTGAGCACCAAGGCCCTCATTTGCTGAGAGGAGTACAATTCCAACACCACCCAAACATAATTTGATCCACAACAAAGCTGTCTGCTTGACAGGCACCCCATCCATCACTTGCATTGTCAGTGTACACAAAATATATACCACAGCAATGTAATGAGATCTCTTCAACTTTTCCTCCCAAAGAAATGTTCTTCGTTGCCTGAAAAGGAATACAGGTGCATGGGATCTGCTACCTACACAAATGCCTTCTCACACACACAGACATGCCCCTGAGAAATATATTGCCACTTTATTCAAGCTGGGCCTAGGTTATGGAGCAGCCACTCAAAAACTTGGTGGTGTATATTCACCACCACAGAAGAAAGGAAGGCAACTCATGGGCAAGTAACAAATGGTGGCTTTGCAGGTGACCCTCTCCTCTGGTCCACAACCAGAAAGCATCAACTCCATGTTCTTCCCTCTTCCTGCCCTCTCTAAATATTTCAAGAAATTCCATTCATTAAAATTTCAGGATAACGAATGTTTCATACTGCATTTATTTTTAACATAATGTCAATGCCTTTTCAAACTTGCCACCATCAAGTTCTGAAACAGTTTTGGCTTCACAGAATATAAAATTCTTGTTTGACTATTATAAGGAATAGGGATATTAAATTATAGTGCACATTTAGGAATAGATACTCTGTCTCCACAGAAATTAATATTAATTATAATTACCTCAGATTTAGAAGATGCCTCATCTCCTGCAGCAGAGTCATTTGGATCCACAATCTCTTCAAATGGTGGTAAACTTGGCTTCTTTTTTTCTAGCACTTCACTTTCCATTCTGATTTTTGTTGGCTTAACTTGAGGTCTGTCCTTGTGGAGTTTCTTTTCAGAAAAAGGTGGTTGAGGACAAGCACTGGAAAAGCTTTTAAATAAAGAATCAGAATTGCTTTTCTTTTTCTTCTTAGCTACAAGTTCCTCAGTGTCTGCAATAGGAGGCCTCTTCGTCAAAGTTTTAACGTCCTGCTGAATGCCTCCGCTCCCACTTACCATGCTGTTTTCCAATGGTTTTGGCTCTTTTGACATTGGTTTTGGCTCCTTAAATGCTGTCTTGGGAACAGTTTTCTCATCTTTTAGTGGTTTGTTTTCTTTGGGTTTCTTTAAGGACTCTTTGGAAGTTTTACTGTGTTCTCTGGAAAGTTCTTTGAAGGCACTTTTGTGCTCTTTTGAGTCTTTTGATGGTTTGTCTTTGTGCTCTTTTGTGGATTTGTGAGACTTGGAGGAACTGTTTGAGCTGCTCTTATTTGGATCCTAGAAAGTAGAAAGGGGAAAATAGTCTGCTTTTTTCAACCAAACCATTGATAAACAAAATATATGCATAATGATTATGCAGCAAGAGAAAACAATGATGTCTTCACCACTTAGTGCAAGTGAATGAAGCTTCACCATTTTCCTGTTCATCCAGGAATTTATGCAAATTAGAACACAAGTGCACACAATATTTCATAAAGTTTAAACAGGGAACATGGTCACTTGATAGAGTTATTGGAAGATGCTTCACACTTCTTGTTTCCTCAAAAAGGCAAAGGTGGGATAAGGGGAAAGAAAAATTTGGCAAGAGTTAAAATTCCTTTGAGGAAAAAGTTCTGCACAGATGTACTATGTACTTAATCAACTATGATGACAAATGCAACAGCTGGACTCATGCTTAGTTGCATTATTAAGAAATATGGGGAAGGAGATTGTTACTTTATTTTTTAAAATATAGCTGTAAGGAAAAAGATCATCATGAAGAGATACATATTAAAATATCATAAATATTAAAGTGTTCACAAATATCTTGCAACTTGAACAATTACATGCATTAAATTCTATGTAATCATACTCCAGACCTTCCACCATTCTTTCCATAAAATTGTGTAAATATATTTCACATCTGTTCAAAAATCTGTGGAAAATTTCTCTGCTTCCCAGCACCAGCCCCCCACCACCAACTCATCCCAAATCCTAAAGCCTTTTAATCTTGGTGACACCCTTGAATAGTATCCTTCTGGCAATAAACCACCAGCCATCAGACCACACACACAGAAAGCAGTTGTTGCACTGTACTAGGATTTCTAATAAAAGTCAGGCTATAATAATTTCATGATAATGGATTGTTAAAAAGTTGAAAACTGAGAACTATTTTTATGGCACATTTCATTTAAAAGCCAAAATAAAAAAGAGATGCAGTTCATTAAAGGGTAGAGTGGCATGATGACTTTTCAAAAGAAAAATTATTCCATCTCCCCCCCCTCACCGTAGACTACTTTTGTGCAACAACTTTGAAGCACAAATATTGAATAGAAGAATAAATTACAAAGATATTACATTCACTTCAAATGATACATGACATTTAAAAGGAAAAAATGTATTCTGACAACTTTGGGTAAAATTAAAATGAGCCAGTTGTCCTTACTGATTCCCTTGACAGCTTTTCCATACAGAATCCTAATACTTGCAATGGAATTTGTATTTTCAATTTATCAGATGATTATGTTACCATGGCTGAGGTTCAGCATTTCATTTCTTTCTAGTGTGTTAAGTTAAACAATTCAAATTGATGCAAAAATGCTGAATTTTAAGTGAATAAAGAGCTTTCCTAATTGTAAATAATTGATTTTGTTTTTCACTTAGTATACATCACAAATACCAAACTCAAGAAAACGAAAGCTCAAGATAATTCAAAAGCAATTTCTGTCAATAAGCTGGTTCTCATTTCCATAACAGGTGTCTTAACCAAGATGTGAAAGAGGTGAAAAACAGCAGTTATGGCATTCAATGATCTCAGCAAGGTCTTGACTACAATGTTGGACTGGATTGAATCAATGGTTCAAGCACTTCTGCAGGGACTCAAAAGACCAGCTCTGCAGCATGCAAGGATAGATCACACTTAGTTTTATTTATCAATGGCCAATAACTGAGTGTGTGGGGTGCAAGGTGGAAAAGGAGCATAAATATTTTAAATAATTGGTTACTGAGGTGGCCAGAAGACTTTTGCTATCTAACTCCAAAGATAGTGGCAGCAGGAATTCATTGTTTTAAATGTGGTAGAAAACATCTTTTTATTTGTGGTATCTGGAAAAGCACTCAAAATATATGAACCTAAAGAGCAACAGAGCAAGAACTAGGAAGTGGAATTGGGCTCAGCTAACTCTTCCTTACTTGTCACAGGGGTTGAGTGGCCTCCTGCACTTCAAAGTTCTGACTAAGTTGTGACACTGTAGTCTTAAAGTTTCAGAGGTGAAAAGTTGCAGCTTGCACAATTTTGCCTGAGCAGGTTCAGTACGTGAGCAATGAAGTTTTGTCATGCTCTCCAATGCTTCGTATTGCTTTTCTGACCTTGGCACCAGAACTGTTTAAAGCAAAATAATTCAAATGTGCAAGCTTTACATTTTTTTATTTATATACTGTTAGTTATGAATTCCACTGCATTTATTCATTTTTACTGAAAGCTTTTATGTCTGTGTCCATACCCATGATTCTGCTGTTTGCCTACTTCTTATAGATATGTAGTTCCCAAGGTATATTCCCTCTTATTTTCTCTATTTTTATTATGAATTAATCTTAGAATAGATCATCATTGTGGATTTAATGCATGAACTGCAAATTCTCAAAATTAGACTACCTCAGTCAGTGTTTAGCCAGGCAGCAACATTCGTCAGAACTGCATCTGCAATAAACAGAGGTTTCACCATGAAATGACATGGCTCAATTTCAAAAGATACCCTACAAGGGTTCCTCCCAATTTCGGAGAACTAACATTGCGTCCAACTCCATATCATTGATGTCTGAGAAATGGCAACTTGAAATCTTGTTTGCACGTCAGACAATCCCTTCACAATAAACAGTAATCAAAGTGAAACAAAGACAACAAAACTCACAAAATAAAGGGGTCTACATTTCAAATACAGGTGTTCCTCAACTTGCAATGGGGTTGCTTTCCGACAAACCCATCCTAAGTTGAAAAAATCATTAAATTGAAAAAGAATAATGCACCTACTATTTTTTATAATTAAATTTTGAATACCTTTATTCCACACTGAAAAAACCATTAACGTTCACAGTTGAAAGCACACTGGGCATGAACAATGTTTGAAGTATGTTGTACGATACTCTTGCACGATGCTGCCATTGCCCAGCATCACGAGAGAGTAGCCTACTGCATATCGCAAGCATGGGAACTGATCAGAATTCAAAATTTAAAGTACGGATTCGAACCGTTGTAATTTTGAAAAATCTTAAGTCGGACCATCACAAGCAGGGGAGCATCTGTAAGTGGACTGGAATCAATAATCAGTCATTCTCCAATTAAAAAATAATAATATAATCTTATGCTTCTAAAATGTAAAGGACATGTACGGACAAAAGACAAAATATTATAATTGTTGAAAATTAAAGTTTAAAGCTAGCTGATACATTTCATTATCATTTACTCACCTGATGATTTCTTATACTTTTTCCCTCTCAAAATGTGCATTTATCTATCCTTATGAGTAGGGAAAAAAACATGCTGTAAGGACACGTGAACATTTTGACACAATGGCTTGAGCTCTTCAGGCAAAACCAAGAGCTAGGTGCAAACAGCTTTTAAACAGTGCTTGAGGAAAGGGAGGTTCAAAGAGGGAATTCTAGAGCTTGCGATCCAAGAAACTGATGACACAGGCTCCATTTGTGCACCCAAGGAAGTCCTTTGGGCAACTTGAAGCTGATAAAATACACAAAAAGCCTCCACAGACAGAAAACAACTGTAGCAAAGGAACAGGGAGAAGGATTTAAAACATCCATAAAAAAGGATTTATTTTGCTATCAGCAGAAGTATGATCAAATACATTACTCGTTTGAAATCCCTCCATTTCACTTTTGAGTGCTTTCTAGAACATGGGAACTCAGCAGCCAAATGGATGCCCCCAACAATACCAGGGAACGGGAAAAGCACAGGATGGCATCATCAGGAGTACACAGAAGTTACAAATAGGAGTTTCAAGGTTATGAATGAACTAAAATAGAAGCTTGAATGCAGATCAGGAGCCAACACAGATCTGCAAAGACAGGAGTGCCTCGTGAGCAGGACAGTTAGCTGAAGATTTCTGAGAGACATTCAGAGACAAGCAGAAGAGCAGCAGGATCCAGAGACTGAAGTCAGTAACAATGTTGAAAATCATGCTTAATGCAAGAAGCAAAATGAGCTAGTCTTTTTTTAACTGCATTATATCAAACCCTTTCTGAAAGCTTTTCTTCTTCTGCACAATCCTACTTTGCACATTTGAAGAAAAATTTTACAAAGATTTGTATGCCTTCAGTGGACATTGAATTTTTTGAAAACAAAAAAAGATTTTGCACAATTTGGGACAACTTAAAAAACACAAACTACATCAAAATAATTGAAAAAGCTCAAACAGTGTCATTTCAGAAAATGCCTGTCAACAAATATGTTTTGTAAAGTACTTTAAATCCACTGAGGAAAATGCAGCACTGTTGCAGTACAACTCAGAAATTCCAGCTTGAACATATTTCTTGATGTTTCCCTACATTATATTTGTAAATGAAAAGAATACAGCCGAAGCCAGAAAAAAAATGACCTTGATTCAGTGATGACTGTCAAAAAATGTTTGTGTTTTTGAAAAAAATGATTGGTAGGGCCCCAGATGTTACAGTTGTAACAGCCACAAGGTTATTAAGTTGTGAAACTTCAAACAACTTCTGGAGTCATATGAACAAGCTGATTAACCATAAAAATCGAGGACTGGCTGCCAGTGATACCCTGTTACCCCTTTGGTTGCACTGCACTAATCTTCAAAGTCACTGCCAGATTTCTGAGAAGACCTAAAGTGTTCATTAACTTTTTCCACTGTAACAAATCATAAAAATGTTACACTTCATCGCATTGTGTAAATACTGTAAGTGATTTTGCAGCCAAGTCACAACTACTGCTTAACAACCTCTCTGGACTTGGAAGAAAACTGATTCAGTGTAGGGAATTTTCTTCTTTCACCTATGTTTCAATTTCTCTTCAGAAAGGTTTGACATTTCAGCTATCATAATCACCACTGCCAGTTCCAACCCTCATTTCATGCTTGATTCAAACTAAAATTATTTTAAAATTGGGCTCTCAAACTTCTATTTTGCTGTCTGTGAAAATCAGTTTGCTCAGTTTACATCATGTTGCAGTTACTGCATGAAAACATTCTGCCGCAGCCCCATTCTCTCCAGTTTTCTGTGGACTTGGATGATTATTCTACAAAATGTTGTTTTCTCCTCCAGATGCTGTCAACTGCAATATCCAAACCATTCACCTTCAGGAAAAAGAGCTGTACATTTCTATTTACAACCATAGCCAACAGCTCAGCCTGAACTAATAGTGAATGAAAGCAAAAACCTACCCCTCCTGCTTTCAGCAATTTTCGACGGAATTCCTCAGTTGGATTGTTGAAAGTGAGTTTTTCACAACGAAGATGATTTACAGGTGGATGTCCCTCAAGATGCAGGAACAAGTCATAATCAAAGCGTACCTTCTTGGGCTCTTCCTATGGAAAAAAAGTGTAAAACTAACATTCAATAGATTCAGGCTAGCCTTGGCTATCCCCGCAAAATTGGTGTTTTGTTTGAGATGGAACTTTCCCAGGTTTGAAAAGGAAGAGTAAGATCTAACTCAATTGTGCAAAATGGTAACAAAACTGGATCAAAAGTTAAAAAAAATGAAACTTGTAACTGAGAATAATTAATGGTGTTTGCTGCTAAAAAATACTGCAGGCTATCAAATATCCTGGATAATGTAGACAAAAAGGTGCTGAATAATTGATAAGTAAATACTAACGAACTGCAATAATCTGCAATTCCCACATTGGCCTCATCTACCACCCCAGAATCTACAAAGCCAGGGTGGCAGCAAGTAATCCTCATTTAAGAGACTAAAAGGATTAAGCCCACAATTTTAAATCTCTACAGAGAACATGAACATGAGTCCCTGATACTATGCACATCATACTCCTATCTTTTAGGATAGTCCATGAAAACAAACATTTTTTATATAATTGCCTCAATGCATAATTGACTGAAGGATAAGAAACAAAGTGGCAAACAATTGGTTCTTTGACTGGAGGGAATTAAACAGTGGGGTTCCAAGAAGTCAGCAATTATGACCACTGATTTTCTTATTAAATCTAAACACATTGTCCGGGTATGGAGATCATATTTTTGGCAGAGGACACAAAAATGTTTGCCATGCATTATGTAATGAGCAGGGTGGGTGGTGAACTGGAAGATGCAGAATGGAATGGGATAACATCTACCCAATATTCAATAAGAAATAGTGTTCTTCACGATAAACAATACTGAAACACAAAGTAAGTGGTGCTATTTTGAAGGAAGCTAGGTTGAGAGAGTAGAAGAAACCAGGTTTAGTTTCACCAACCAATGAATGGAACAGGCAAATTGTTGAAGGATTAAGAAAACATTGCTTGGCCTAAATAGAGAAAATGAATTGAAAAAGAGGGACATGATGATAAACTTTTACAAGTTATTTGTATAGTCTCATCTGGAAATATGGCCCATGATTCTGGCACTGCACTCCAGGAAGTAGAGTACACCAGGTCTTGGGAAGGGTGTATTTGATAGAATGGCACCAGGGAAGAGAGATTTGAATTCAGTTAGTAACTCATTCTTGGGGGTAGGGCAGCGGACAGAGACCAGACAAAATAAAAATGGCCAATAAATACTTCTTTTCCGTCTCCTTTCATGGGCTTTTTCAAAAGTAGCCGATTTCATTTTTAGACCAGCTATTTAAATGGAGAGCTGTACAAAAAATTTAGACTAGCTCCAGGTGCCCATTGTTGTTGTTTCCAATCCTTTTGTTCCTGCTTGCAGACGTTCTGGTCTGCTAAGCAAATCCGAAGCTAAACTACCACAGCAACAAGACTCCTGACTCTGTTAGAAATGTATGCTTGTGAATTAATTGCAGAGACATCAAAAATTAACCAAAATTTGCTGATAATTCACCTGATAATTTTAAAATCATAAATGACCTTTTCCATACTAATTTTCCATTGTCCATCCCAAGAATATAACCTTGAATTCGACTGTAACTTAGAAGTAGGATCAACAAGATTATAGAAAGAGATGAAGCTCTGTGGGTCAGAAGTGCTACATTGCTAAAAGCAGAATGTTAATAGATGGAAAATGGTCTTTGAATCAATTTTGTTCTGTGTTAAATAACTGTTGAAGTCTTCACCCCTCCCCCAATCACAGTAGGTTCATTCCCCTTCTCAAACTATTTTGCTATGCATCAGACTGAATGGATTCAACCAATTTCAGTGGGGGTGGATGAGATTTAAACCATTGACTGCAAAAAGCTTAAATGTTAAACTAATCTTACTGAGAAATTGGAATTTGCAAATCAACTGTATGCTTCTATCAAATCGTGCAAAATCTACTTTACAACCACTTCACAAAGACACTTAAAACACCAGTATTCATTCTAACATCCAGAAGAAACAGAAGTGTACACAAAAATATCATGTGTTATTTACTTTACCTTATTTCTGAAATATACTTCAATCAGCATTATAAAACCAGCGTATCCTGACTCTTCCACTTTGTATGGTGGATCCTTGCACACTGCACTCAAAAAGAAAGATTACAGAAGAGTTCAGAATAGAATGCATGCAACCAGGAGCTATGGGATAATAAACTATAAAACAAGCAAAATGAGTAAATGAAAAGGTCAACAGTGGTTTTACTTTAGCAATTCTTGTGAAACAAAAAAGCATTGCACACATTTTTCATGGAACACAAGTTACTCAAAAAGAATCAATAACATGCACAGGGAAATGCAAAAACAATTAAAGCTAAACTGCTTTCTTGGATTTTGGCTATCCAGTTTTATCCATACAGAAAATGCAAATGCCATTGCACCTGCTGGGACTATTATGACAGCACTTTCACTCAGAGGACAGAGCGTCAAACCCCAGCCCAGAGAGTGAAGCAGAGAAAAGAAAATCAAAGTTGGTGCTCCAATGCAGCACCGTCAGATGTGTACTTTCAGCTGAACCAAGATGTTGTATGGTCTCAGGGAGATGTACACAACTGTCGAAAACTGGGTTATGCCTGGTATCTTGGCCAATACTTAATCCTTCAAATGAACAAATCCTGGACATTATCTCACTGCCTTGCTAGAGTCTGAAGGGTGTAATTCGTCAATACAGTTTCTAAATTACGACAGTGTCTGTACTTCAAAGGTTCGTCGAGTCTCGATAAAATTTGATTTTCTTTCTAGGGTGAAGAATAAAAATAACACTGTTCAAGCAAACAGGATTGGGAAGATTTACCTTGGGATGGCATGTGGTCTCCTTTAAAGTTGCTCTGAGCCACAGACAACCAAATTCACAAGTAAACCTTTCTTTTTTAAAAAAATATAGTTTTCTCCGAGATGAAATAGGCAATGGAAAGAGAAGCCCCCATTCACAACTTTTGGTAGAACATGTTAAATATGATTTAATTCCCATTTGTAAGGGGGGAATTATCAGCAAGCAAATGCATTGTTTCATTACCTGCCAAGCTATACTTGAAGGCAGTGTCATCATAAATGATTTATCAATTTTACTCCAAATATTTTAATTTACATTGTTAACCTTAATAAATCAATGCTTTGGCTTAGTACAAAAATACACAGTACTGAATGAAAATAACACCCTGCCCTGGCACAATTCATTCGCAAACTATTGCACATTTCAGAACTAAACTATGTAGCCTTTGCCCCTCACTTGGAATATTTTCAGTGCAGTTGCAGAAAATGGTTGCGGGAAAACAAATCAGAATCATAAAATGCTGGAACGAGCATGTTAACAGCCTCTGTAACAAATTAATAATGATTTTGATAAACTAAATAAAATCTGCTTTCATTGGCAAAAGGGATAATGACCAGAAAGAGATAGAATAACCACAGTAGAGATGAGGAAACCCTTGATTAAAACCAACGTGATATAGAATTTAGAATGGAGGCACATTCAACAGCACCTTTGAAGAGATGTTTGGATAATTGCTTGAGGGGAAACAATCTGAGGCTATTAGAAGAGAGAAAGAAAGAGGGACCAATTTGTTTGAAAACTTTATCAAATAGCCTATACAGAAACAAAATGCTGAATGGTCTCCTTTTATTCAAATATAATCCAATAATATTATAAATCCAGTGGAAGTGTTTTATTTTCATTTCACATTTCAAATATTTGTGATTTTTTAAAAAAATTTCTTTAAATTTTTTTTATATAAAAGAGTCAAACTGCTGTCCAGAAGTCAACCAACTGATGTATTTATTGGGGCAACACAAAAACTGCAGATGCTGGAAATTATAGTCTTCATAAAGGGTCCCAGTCTGGACTGGCCAATGCTATCCATGGATTCTGCTTGACCTTCTGAGTCCCTCCAGCAGCTCACTGGGATACTTTTTCAGTACACTTTGAAAAGACTGGCCTCAAATGTTTTATTTTTAGTTTCCTACATTCAATCAGTTATGACAAGTTGAAACGTACTTTGGGTCATCCAAACAGCAAATAGTGTTCTGTAAATGAATATGACTATAACATATGAAATGTCTTTCTGCAGTTGTAGCTTCTCCACTCCTTCATTTGCTCTTGCCTTGAGATATTATCACATGTACATGCCTTTCCAGGAACCAACTCAGTGGCAAGTTTTTTTACATCATAACATGCTATAGTGCTGGTGGTCATTTGGTGACTTGACCCTATCCTGCCATTAAAATGACTGTGCATCGGTCCTTTATTTCAACCCACAATACTTGATGGGTCAAAATTTCAATACAGTTAATTGAGGGAAAACCAATTTGGCATGCATTCTGTGTTAATGACCAAAAAAACTCCAAAAACAAGCAGAATGAACATCAGGGATTAACACTCAAGGAAATTTATGTATGGAGTCAGAGGAAGTGGGCAATGTACTAAGTGAGTATCAGAATTCACGAAGAAGGATGTGTCAGGGAGTGTGGAGAATGCTAATGTACAAGAGTAATTTGAGATCAAGGAAGAGAAGGTACTGGGTCTTTTGAAAGGCCTGTTGGGATAATATTCTAGATTATTGAAAGCAGCAAGTCAGGAGATTGCTGGGGCCTCGATGAAGATATTTATATTCTCACTAGCAAAAGGGGAGGCCCAGAAGGTCAAAATATTGTATCTTGGTTCAAGAATGGAAAAAGGAATATTCCAGGAAATTGTAAGGTGGTGAGCCTCACATCAATGTTAGGAAAACTAATGGAGAAGATGCATAATGATAGGATTTAGATACATTTGGATAGGCATGGTACAATTAGTGTCAATTGACATGGTTTTGTGTGGGGCAAAACTGATCATACAAATCAGATTTTTTTTTGAAGCAATGTCTAAGGGGTTCAAGAGGCTCGGACAGTGGACGACGTCTACATCTATTTATTCAAGGAAACAGAAGGTACAGATGCAATCAGACCCACGGTAAATTAATGGTTTGGATTCTGAATTAGCTGGCCCACAGAAGACAGGGTAGTGTGGGAAAAATATTATTCTGGCTGCAGGTCTGTGACCATTGATGTTCCATAGGGATAAGTGTTAGCTATAATTATTATTATCATCATGAACAATGGGCCCTGAGTTGTGAGCAGCATAGTGGGCTATAAAAAATGAGAGAGACCTTTTGCAGATATGGGCAGATAAATTGCAGATGAGTTGAATCCAGTAAAGTGAGGTGTTGCACTTTGGGAGATTAAATGAATGGGAATGTATACAGTTGATGACACGACTCTTAAATGCAATGATTTGCAGAAGGATCCATAACTCATTGAAAGTGGCTGCACAAATAGATTCTGCATAAAAGCGGCACTTTGTAGGCTTGCTTCATTAGGTAGGGTGTTGAAATCCAAAGCAAGTCATGTTGCAGCTATACAAAACTTTGGTTTGGCTGAGCTACAATTAGAGTATTGTGGACAATTCTGATCACCTCATTGCTGGAAGGGTGTGATGGCTTTGGAAAGGGTACAAGAGAGGTTGACTAGGATGTTCCCTATATTAGGGGGAATAAGTTACCAGAAAGGATTGGACAAACGAGGTGTTTTCTCTGTGGCATCAGAGTTTGAGGTGGATTTTTCTGTTAGAAGTTCATAAAATGATAAGAGGCATTGATAGTATAGACAACCTTTTCCCAGGGCAAAAATGTCATATACTTGAGGACATGTGTTTGAGTAGGGGGGAGGGGTTTAAAAGAGTGCGAAGTAGATGTGTGGGCATATTTTATTTTACACAGAGAGTGATATATACCTGGAACAGCCTGCTGGGTGTATTGGTGGAAAGAGATACAATGGTAATATTTTAGAAGTGTTCAGATGGACACAATATGCATGGGATAGAGGGATATGTATCATTTACTAAAAGCAAAGTTTGAATTTAATTTGGGCAACATGTTCAGTACAGATACATAGGCTGAAGGGCCTGTTCTTGTGATGTACTGTTCTCAGAAATATTTCTTATTCTCATTAGCGACCAGGATATGAATATCTAAATACAAAGTTAAATTAGCAGATCTTACAAATTGTTGTGAACGGAATTGGACAAAATCTAAGTGGTTAGAAAAATAGCAGATGAGAACTCAAACTGCACAAAAGACAAGTGAAATAATTCATAAGAAATTGTGAAAAAGTTTTTGAATATTTTATTTTTGATTTTTTTCAAAAATATACATAATAAAATTTTCAATAACATATTAAACTTATCTTACAAACATCATCAAAAGCAAAACATTCTCTCTCTCCCCCCTTCTATACATACAGATCCACATACCGTCAGAGCTTGCATATCTTTTAAATATATAGAATACAGTTGGGGAAATCACTTTTGGGTATGTATAATATCAACATTTATATTCCTTTCTGTTACTGTATTTGGGTCTCTATGTGGTGAAGGTATGGCTATTCCTTATGTGACACTTTTTTCCCCCTATAGGTATATAGCTGTTTATTTCCGCAGTCCATCATGCTAAATGTAGAAGGGAGTCGACCTTCCAAGTGATGGCATACATTTTTTTTGCTAGCGCCAGTGCTATTTTTAGAAATGAGATTTGAAATTTTGCCAATTTGTTGCTTATTTTCTATAAAATTGCCCAGTCGATATAGCTCCGGGTCACCCGCGAAGGCCACTCCTGTTATCCTAGTTAATTTTTCTGTGCTGCCTTGCCAAAATGGCCTCACCTTCATGCACGACCACATAGCATGTAGAAAAGTTCCTATTTTAGTACCACACCTGAAACACATCTCTGAAATTCCTGCTTTTGATTCTATAACTTCTGTGGAGTAAGATATAATTGGTGCAGAAAATGATACCGAACAAGTCCATATTTTGCATTTATTATTGATGTCATACTGTCTGTACACCAATCTGCCCAACTTCTTTCTGAGATTATGATTCCCATCTTTCCCTTGACCTCTGTAAACCTGGTTTTGCACTTTCACTTTGGACCGCATAATGCATCTTTGTAATAAATTTATGTATTCCTCATCCATACCGTTTGTTCCATTTCACTTAGGTGGGGTCAACATTGGTCCCCATCTTTCTCTTAGAAATGATGTTAGCTGGAGATAACAATAGAAGATCTCATTGGCTACTTCCTATTTATGTTTTAGTTGTTTGAAGGACATAAGAGTTCCTTCTGTGTAAGTTTTAAATGCATATTATTCCTTTCTCATGCCACAAATTTAATTTTCTATTGCATATAGGCAATAACACATGTTTTCTATTTTTATTTATATATTCCATCCACCCATCCATCCATAAACACAGTGCAGCTTTTTATTGATATCCCTACTTTTCACCTCCAAAACATGAATTTGCTGCCACGTTCTGATCATATGCATTAGTATGGAATTATCTATCTTTTTTTTAAAAAGTGATTTGACACTCCATTTATAGATAAAATCCTTCGCTACCCCTCTGTTATTGAGTACATTCCCATTTGAATCCAAGGTGGGGAGTGGGGCTGTCTTGGCTGCAAGAAATCTAGCCAGTGCAGCTAGGAAGTACTTTTTAAAATTTGGAAATCTAAGGCCTCCCAGCCCATAGTCCCATGTCAGTTTTTCCAATGCAATTCTTGATACCTTGTTATTTCATAGGAACTGTCTAATATGATTATTTAATAATTTAAATATTTTCTTTTTAGGCAACAGAATTGGCGATTGGAGAAAGATATTGTAGTCTTGGCTTTACTTTCATTTTGATGCAATTAACCCTTCCCATTGAAGTAATCAGTAAATCTCTCAATTTCTGCAGGTCTTTTTCTATATTCCCAAAAGAGGAACATAGTTTATATGGATTCTGTAGACTATTGTCAGTTGCTATTCCACGATATTTTATTCTATCTGACTTCCATTTATTTCTTTTTTGATACCTTTCACATTCTAAATGTGTCAACAGCATTATCTCATATTTGTCCATATTTATTTTATAGCCAGATACTCTTCCATATTTTTCTAATGTTCTTTGTAATTTTTCAAAAGATTTAACTGGGTCTTATAGGTACAATAGCATGTCATCGGCAAAGGAACTATTTTTTTGTTCTTCTTGTCCAACTTTGAAGCCCTTTATATCTGGATCCCTTCTCATCTTTGCTAGTGGTTCAATCGCTAGTATAAAATGCACTGGGGACAGGGGACATCCTTGTCTACTCGATCTACTGAAGGGAAACACTGCTGACATCTGGCTATTGCTATAATTTTAGCTTGTGATTTATGATATAAAGTTTTTATCCAGTTTATAAATGTTCTGTTTACGCCAAATTTTGTCAAGTGTTTTAAATAGAAAGGACCATTCCAAATTGACAAATGCTTTTTCAATGTCCAGGGAGACTGTAATACTTGGATTCCATTTGAATTTTGCCATATACATTTAAATAACCTTCCTAGAATATTTGAGGAAGGTTTTCCTTTAACAAATCCTACCTAGTCTGTATGTATCAGTTTTGGTAGATATTGTCCTAATCTATTAGCCAACACTTTTTCTAGCATCTTATAATCAGCATTTAACTGTTTACTTCTGTCATACATTCTCTCAACATTTTTGTTGATATAATTTGTCACCTCAGGTATGCTTTGAATATGTCCCATATCAAAAAGCTATCATTAGTAGATGGCTGATTTGTTTTGCAAAATATTTGTCTCTTAATAAATTCACACAAGTCTGTCCTTTAGAGTAACGTGGCATCTGTATACATTTTCTTGCTTTTCCATTATTGCAATAGTTAATGTTAGTGGTGAGTGGTCTAATAAAAGCCTCACTATTCTGTTTTTAAATCGTGTACCCTTGAGTAAAAGGAATAGTCTCTCTCTCTGTGATTTAGTTTCCTCCATATAGCAAACAGATTTAGATTCTTCGTATATGAAATTGTGTTTTTTGCTGCTTTTGACTTCATTACGGTTCTTGTAGATTTATCTAATATTGGGTCCATGCAAAAATTAAAATCTCATCTGACTAATACATTTTTTCTTCCCTCTGCTGTTTCTAAGATATCATTCATAAAGGCTTAATCGTCATAATTGGAGCTTAGATATTCATGTGTCCATGTTTCTCCGAAAATTTTACAATGTGTCATTACATACCTGCTGGCCTGGTCAACCAATGTTCATTCTATCAATACTGGTGCATTTTTATTACTTAGAATCACTACTCCTCTTGCCCTTGAGCCAAAAGAAGACAATATTATTTATCCTATCCAACCTCTTTTCAGTTTATCATGTTCCAATTTTTACGTTTCCTATGTAAAGATATCTACTTTAAATTTTTTAAAATATGCCAAGACCCTTTTCACCATCCATTTAGCCCATTAATATTAAGACTAATAAACTTCAGTGTTTTATCCACACCATTTTTCAAATATAATTGTATAATAAACTCCTTCCAACCTTTTAAAATCATACTGCGGCATTTCCCCTTTAAAAAACACACACATCCCTAGCTCTGATGGCGACGCAAGCTGTAAAACCTAGAAGCCCATGAAAAAGGTGCACAGAATTTTCCAAATAACCCCTCCACCATCCCTTCAGTACCATTTTAAAAAAACACTCCTCTCCCGATGCCATTTTCCCCCTTAGATCAGATTCCCCACCCTGCCACTTTCCTTTCTCTCCAGAGGTCTCCATATGTATTACAGTGATTTTTTTTTAAATTTTAGCAGTAAAAATAAGACAGTTCAAAACTACAAGATTTTTTTTTAAATTCAGTTAGACACATGTTAAAATGGTCTTTTTAATCTGATCTGGCAGCTTTAATCTTTTCATAGCTTTTGTAAAAATTCTTTCATTTCTTTATTCTTGAAAATTCTTCAATCGTCTTCTGAGACATGGAACTTCAGCATCGCTGGGTAAGTTGTTGAGTATTTTAAGTTTTTTTAAGATTGCAGTTGTCTCTCTTTGTCAAATTCTTTTCTTTGTTTGACCAAGGCAGGGCTAAAATCATGGAAAAGCATTACTTCTTTGTTGTCCACCATTAATAGGCCATTGTTTTTTTTTTGAATATTCGTATGTTGCTCCCAAGATCACATTCCGCTCCCAGTAACTCAAAAGTCTTACCAGGACTGGTCGTGGTCATTGATTGCCAGTTCTTCTGGGTCTGAGGGTTCTGTGTGCCCTTTCAATTTGAAGCCTTGCATTTAGGTTGTTTTGCCCCAGCATTTGTAGGATTCATATTTCAAAAACCCTCACCAGATCTTCCCCTCAATTCCTTCTCTCAGTTCATTAATTCTTGTTATGTCTGCTGAAATTTTCCATATGGTTGATCTTCTCCATCATTTCTTTTTCTGTTTGTGTTCCATGTTTTTGCTTTTTCTTCCAGAGTCTTTAGCCTGTCTTTTATTTTGTCCAGCCCAGCCTCCATTTGCTTCATTCATTCCATTAAATCTTCCACACATATTCTTTTCTGATACATCTCTTATCCACATTTATAAAGCGAGTGTACAAAGATTCTGAAAAAGGTTTGGTAGACCTCAGGTTGAAACTGTCCCAAAACACCAATCAAAAAGTCAGAGAGTAATAAATGCATGTCTTGTTTTGGTTAGTTTACACCATGCACACATTGTTCCTTCTGGATACTATGGTGTGCCATACAGTATAATCAGGAAAGAAGGGAGAAACTGGTCCTCAAAAATTAAGAGAAATCATAAAATGATTTCAACAGTTACACAAATGTTCTAAACTTTATCACAAATTTTAACTAATGAATAATAATTTAAATACATTTATGTGCTATGTGCTAATTATATACCTTGTAAAGAGGAAAGAGTGGCTAAAGTGAATTTGAGTTCCTTAGAAGATGAAACAGGAATTAAAATTGGCTTACATAGAAATGGCAGAGACTTTGAACGATTATTTTGTGTCAGTCTTTATAGCGGAAGACTCGTTTATTAATGATCCGATGGCTGTGGGGGGTTGGTGGGGTGGGGTGGGAAACTCGAGCATTTTATAGACTAAAATAATCAAGTTATCTGGCCTATCATTCTCAGCATTTTGTCCACATCTTCTTTAAAAAAAAGTGGCATTATTTTTGTTACTTCTATTCTCCCAAGATCTGCCCACAGTCCAAAGAATTTTGAGAACACCTCTACAGCACCTTGCGATGCATTCCATCAAGACAAGCATGGATTCAGGAAGGGCAAATCATGTTTGACAAGCTTACTTAAGTTCTTTAAGGATATAATGAATGCAATAAAGAGGAGAACAGGTGAATGCTGCCTGCTTGGAAATTCAGAACACATTTGATTCAAGATTCCTTTATTGTTATGTACTAAAACAGGAGTACTATTACACAAAATTTGCTTTAGTTTGCTGTAAAACAGACATTCGCCATCAGCAAAAATTGTTATGTGCCTCTTACGATCAGAGAAAGAGATCCAAAAGAAAGACCCCGAGAGACGCCGTGTCAATGGATTTACTTCCAGCACTCACCTAGCCTCTGCAACCACACAGACTCTAATCCAAACCATCAGCAACCCAAGCTCCAGATCCAAACCTCTGACAAATCAGAAAGCTTTCAGCGCTCTCAGAACCCTCTCTCATCCCAGTTCTGATACCCAGTACCCCCCTCCAGCAGCTCACAACCTGGTGTAAGTCTCTTATCCACAGTCATCAACAGTCTTCTGCCTGTGTGTTCTTCAGCCACAAAAGTCCCTCACTGGTCAGCTGCCATGGTAATAATCCAGTGGGTCATCCCCTCTGCTTCTCCTTCTTAAATGAGGGTGAGGTGGGTCTCCCTGTTTTTTGGTGCCCTGCACCCATCTTCTTCTCCCGAGGGACTGCAATCCCTCAAGGCTGCTGCTAAATGTAGGCACTGCCATCCTGGGCCCAAACTCCATGGTCTCAGGATTTTAAAATAAACCATTGTCATCTCCTATAAAAGGCTGTTTAAGGCCTATACAGAGCCATCGGTAGAACCCTGTGGAGCAGCCCGTGGGTCCACACAAGCAGTAGCACTGCCATTGCAGCAGCTCCAGCAGTGCCACCATTTTTTTTTGATGCCACATAAAAGACATAGATAAGACAAGGATGAATGAGGCTGGGGTAATGCATAAGCATGGTTAACCAAGTTGGGATAAATGAGTGTTTCTATATTTGGCAATTAGTGGTGTGATTTGATGGAGCATATAAATGATTAGTATTTGCAGAATAAATGGTGGGAGTAGATGGGCCAAGAATTAAAGGCACAGATATAAAATAAAGGGCAAGACAGTTTACTGCAACACCAGGAAAGGCTTTTTTTTAAATATGCAGCTTTTTGTTGGAACCTAGAATTTAATGCCTACAGCTATGCAGAGGCAGGTTTAAGGGTGGCCTTCAAGAGCAAATTAGATAAATTTGTGGAAGGAGAAAAATTTGCAAGGAAAGGCCACAAGTTACAAACAGGAAAGGTATTCTGGGAGATGGGCTAAATGGCCTTCACTTGTCATGAGCATTATGAATTTTATTTCCACATAAATATCTCAACGTATTTTAAGAGTTCAAGGTGACTCTCTCGATACAATTTCCAACACCAATATTTAATCCTCTACTCACGCCACTTGAATTAAATTAGAAAAAAAAACTTTTAGGATTTGCAAAATGGATAAAAGACAGAGATTTCTCATATTTCACATTTTCTAATGACAGAAGACCAATTATAATTAGCCATCCTAATCTATATTAGTTCTCACAGAGAGCCCACCAGTTCTACTCTCCAATCTCTTCTTCTATCACCTACTCTCTCACATACCCAGCAACTCTTTCCTCCTCCTCTCCACCCCAATTCTCCTGCCATCCACAACTCATGCAATGCTGGCCAAAAATGTACATGCCCAAGAAAGAGAAACAAAGAAGATCCAAAAGTGACTCTATGACAGAAAGCTGAGGTCATATTTGAAGGGTGTTAAAGTGGAAATCATTGCCACCAAGGTTCACAGGGTTCAGTACTTGGCATGCTGCTTTTTGTAATGTATATTAGTTTCATGTTTCAACATAGGTAAAATGACAATGGAATTGGCAGATGATACTAAAACTGGTATGTGTAGCTGATCATAAAAAGGAAAGTTTTCAGTTTCTGAAAAATATAGTTCATCTAATCAGTTATTAGCCAAGTGACAACTAAAAATTAATCCAGAGGAGTGCAAGATGATTTATTTAGGGAAGTGTAACAGTCAAACTCTGGGAGGCTACTGAGTGCTGAGAGAAGCAGAGGAACATTGAATCCGAATATCGCTTCAAAAAGTGAGCAAGAAGGGGTCACATGATGGAGTAGTGGCCAGTCAGGAAAACCAGCCCTCTCCAGGAAAATAGAAAAAAATGTCATGAAAAAGCAAAGCATAACAGAAATAAAGTGCAAGAAATAGAAGATAAAGATACAGAGAAGAAAAAGAAGATGGCTTCCAAGAAGGAGAAAGTAAGAACAGCTGGAAAAAAAGGAAAAAAAGTCACCGGAGAAGAAGGAAGAAGGCCTTAACTGCAGGAAGGAACAGGACGCTGTGGTGACGAGGAGCGCCCGACCCTTGAGGTCAGTGCCTGCCCTGCAGAGTTGCGACCCACCAGCCGATACACTCCAAAAATGGCTCTCGGAGCCAAACAAAAGTGTGCAGGGGCACATGCGCGACTTGCAGTGCACAGAGGAGAAAGAGGACACCGGCAGGAGGGGGGCTCAGCAGAGGAGCTGGTTGTCACAGACCGAGCAGCTGAGAGACACCAGACACCAGGGTTCTCAGCTGGAGGATAAGGAAGACAGCAGAAGAGGGTGCGACGAAACAGACATGGAAGACAGACGGAGGGAAGATCGACAAGAAGACCAACGTCAAGAAGCACAACAGATGAGCAGCCCAAGAGAGGAGGAACAGCAACAAGAGGCTCGACAAAGAGATACAAGCAGCTCATCAGGAAAAACAGAAGAGACCTTTATGGAAACCTTTATGGAAACCTTTATGGAAACCTTTATGGAAACCTTTATGGAAACCTTTATGGAAACCTTTATGGAAACCTTTATGGAAACCTTTATGGAAACCTTTATGGAAACCTTTATGGAAACCTTTATGGAAACCTTTATGGAAACCTTTATGGAAACCTTTATGGAAACCTTTATGGAAACCTTTATGGAAACCTTTATGGAAACCTTTATGGAAACCTTTATGGAAACCTTTATGGAAACCTTTATGGAAACCTTTATGGAAACCTTTATGGAAACCTTTATGGAAACCTTTATGGAAACCTTTATGGAAACCTTTATGGAAACCTTTATGGAAACCTTTATGGAAAAAAGGTTACAAATTCATATTAAGACATCCAGCCGTGCTTAAAATATTTATACCAGGGGAGCAAAGCAGATAGTTCTCAGATCCAGAGAAAGCACAAGAATCTGCAGGACGTTTGCAGGACAGGAGAAGAGCTGAAGAGATGTAACAAGAATGAAGAACGGTGATAAAGTATATATGTATAAACAATGTATATGTAAAGAACTAAAGAGGAAAAAGAGAAGGGAAGGAAGGGAGTAAGGGGAAAAAGAGCTTTGTTATATGTGTTAAAAAAGTGTTTACTGGAGAGGGCTGGGTGAAGGGGGAATAACCGTCACTGTAAAATCAGATGACGCTGCGATCAAGATCGCAACCCAAATGAAAAGGGGAGTTGTGGTTGCCCGGCAAGGGGTATGGGGCAACTCAGGGGGGGGGGGGGGATCTTTTGAGGTTAAGTTATTAGTAGATGTGGGAACTGCAGGGGTACTTTATGTCTTAAATGTGTCGTCGTATATTAAGCGTAATAAGAGAAAACTAAGATAAAAATGGGGAAAAGGAGGATGGAGGTGGTGGCAAAGAAGTGGAAAAGAGATGTATCCAAGATATAAGATGGCCATCTTGAACTATATGACTATAAACATTAATAGAATACATAACCAAATTAAAAGGAAGAGGCTACTAAATTTACTGAATAAGGAAAAAAATAGATACAGCATTTGTGCAGGAAACGCATCTAACTGAAGCGGAACATAAACTAAAGAGAGACTGGGTAGGACACATAACGGCAGCATCCTATAATTCAAAAGCTAGAGGTGTAGCCATATTAGTTAACAAAAATGTACCAATAAAAATAGAGGAGGAAATAATAGATCCAGCAGGGAGATATGTAATGATAAAGTGTCAGATATACTCAGAATTTTGGAATTTGCTCAATATATATGCACCTAATGAGGAGGACCAAAAATTTATGCAGGATATTTTTTTGAAGACACTCAAGGAAATATATTGATAGGAGGGGATTTCAACCTTAATTTGGACCCAATGTTAGATAAAACTGGACAAAAGCCAAGTAAAAAGAATAAAGTCGCCAAATTTGTGGTTAAATCAATTCAGGAAATGAAACTTATAGATTATATGGAGGAGGCAACACCCAAGAGAGAAGGAATTTTCATATTATTCGAGTAGGCACAAAACTTACTCGAGGATTGATATGTTTTTGTTGTCAGCCAATATTCAAGGAAGAGTTAGGAAAACTGAATATAAAGCTAGACTACTATCAGAGCATTCACCCCTATTATATAACCATATAACCACTTACAGCACAGAACAGGCCAGTTCGGCCCTACTAGTCCATGCCGTAACAAATCCCCACCCTATTAGCAATAGAACTGGAGGACACCCCATCAAGAACATATAGATGGAGGTTAAACTCCATAAGACAGGAATTTAGGGAATTTATTGAATGCCAAATGAAAACATATTTTGAAATAAACACAGGATCAGAGAAAGACAAATTTATATTATGGGACGTAATGAAAGCCTTTGTTAGAGGGCAGATAATAAGTTATGTGACCAAGATGAAAAAGGATTACAATCGGGAAATAGAGCAGTTGGAAAGGGAGATAGTAAGTACAGAAAAGGAACAAGTAAAAAGGGATGATATAATGAAAAGAGAACTGGCTGACAAAAAAAATTAAATACCAAACATTACAAATGTACAAAGTGGAGAAGAACATAATGAAAACAAAGCAAAAGTATTACGAACTGGGAGAAAAAACACAAAATATTAGCCTGGCAACTTAAAAGAGAAGCTAAAAGAACTATACTGGCATCAAGGAAAAAGGACAAACAAATTACATATAATCCAACAGAGATTAATGAAAATTTTAAGGAATTTTATGAACAATTGTATCAAACTGAGAATAAGAAAGATGATAAAATAGAGGAATTTTTAGCTAAAATTGAACTGCCGCAATTGCAAGAGGAACAAAACAAACTACTAAAACCATTTGAAATAGAGGAAGTACAGGATATATTTAAAAAGCTATCAAACAATAAAAAAACAGGAGATGATGGATTTCCAATAGAATTTTATAAAACATTTAAAGAGTCATTAATTCCTCCTCTCATGGAAGAAATGAGCCAGATAGAAGAAACACAAAACTTGCCAGATTCATGTAAGACAGTAATAATTTCAGTAATACCAAAGGCAGGGAAGGATCCACTAACACCAGCATCATATAGACCAATATCTCCTCTTAACCCAGACTATAATAGTGAAATTATTAGCAAACAGATTGGCTGATTGTGTACCTAAAATAGTAAAACAAAATCAAACTAGATTTATTAAGAAAAGATGAACAGTGGACAATGTCTGCAAACTTATTAATCTAATTCATGAAGTTCAAGAAAATAAGAAACCAACAGTGCCTGTTGCTCTAGACGCAAAATAACCCTTTGACAGAGTAGAGTGGAATTACTTATTTAAAGTATTACAGAAATTCAATCTACCAGAAAAATATATAAATTGGATTAAAGCATTGTAGAATGGACCGTTGGTGAAGGTAACAGTAAATGGATATGTATCGAGTTACTTTAAATTAAGTAGATTAACTAGATAGGGATGTCCACTATCCCCCTCACTGTTCGCCTGAGCAATAGAACCTTTGGCAGAACTGATTAGAATAGAAAATAAAATAAAATTGATAAAAATAAAGGAGGAGTATAAAATCAGTTTATTTGCAGATGGCATCATAGTATATCTAACAGAACCAGAGATATCAGTAAAAGAATTACATAAGAAAATGAAGGAATATGGAGAAATATCAGGGTAAAAGATCAATGCAAATAAAAGTGAAGTGATGCCAATGAGTAATGCAGACTATACAGAATTTAAAAAAGAATCACCATTTAAATGGCAAGCACAAGCAATCTGATACCTTGGGATCAGGTTAGATAATAACTTAAGCCACTTGTACAAACTAAATTATCAGCCACCAATAAAGAAATTGCAGGAAGACTTAGAACAATGGAAAAAATTACCGTTAACATTGATAGGGAGGGTAAACTGCATTAAAATGAACGTGTTCCCAAGGATATAATATTTATTTCAAACATTACCAATTCCCTTAATAGAAAAATTCTTTAAGGACTAAAGAGAATAATAAGGAAATTCTTGTGGAAAGGGAGGAATCCAAGAGAGGTATAATCAAGGTGATTTACAGTTACCAAATTTTAGAAATTATTATAGAACCGCACAATTGAGGTATTTATCAGATTTTTACCAAAATGGGAAAAAACCAGACTGGACTAAGATAGAGCTAGATAAAATAGGGGAAAAGGTACAGAACATGTACTTTGTAAGTGGGATGAAAAGCTGGTGCAATATAAAAACTCACCAGTACTGCATCACTTACTTAATACATGGAAGATGATCCACTTATAAAGGAAAAAAAAACGAATGATCAAATACGAAAATTACTATCGATGCAAAATCCGCTAATCCCTTTTACAATAAACAACCTTCCCTTTAGAGAATGGGAGAGAAAAGGAATAAAAAAAAAATAGAAAACTGTTTTTTGGGAAATAACTTATTAACATTTGAGCAGTTGAAGTACAAATATGGAATAACTCATGGTACAATGTTTGCATATCATCAATTGAAAGCGTATTTAAAGGATGAATTGGGAAACAACTTGAGATTACCTGAAGGAAGCAGCTTTGAATACATGATTACAGACACATTGATAATCAAAAGATTTATAACCAACAAGTACATTAAGCTGCAAGATAAGGAAAATGAAATAAACTATAAACCTAAGCAGAAGTGGGAAAAGGATCTAAACAAAGATAAAAAATGAAGTATGGGAAATGTTCTGGAACTATGAAGAATATAATAAACACAAGGTTATGCATGATACAGTATAACTGGTTACGCAGGGTGTATATCACTCCTCAAAAATTAAAAAAATGGGATTCAACATTATCAGATAGATGTTTTCACTGTAAGAAGGAAATGGGAACAACATTATATGCAACTTGGGCATGTACTAAAGTAAATATGTTTTGGGAAGAATTAAATCAGATGGTAAATAAAATTACAAAAAATAACATACCAAAAAAAAAGAGATATTTATTTTAAGTAACATAAGAAGTAGAGAATTAGGCTTCAAATTGGATAAAGTGCAAAAAAATTCATTATGATAGCCTTAGCGATAGCAAACAAAATGTATAATGTCAACTTGGAAAATGGAAGAGAGCATGAATATACAGCAATGGTACATGGAAATGAATAAATGTATTCCATTGAAAAAAAAAACATATAATTTAAAAAATAAAGTCACAATGTTTGAACAAATTTGGGAACCATACATGGAACGTATCAGAGAGAGCTCATCTACAACCGTCATCTCCTAAAATGAGAATGAAAATGATAAGAAGACAAAACGACTAGATTCAGTGTGTAATAAATAGATAATGCATTTTTCTTGTTTATTTTCCTTTCTGTGAAAATAATGTTTTATTGTAATTTAAATGTTTAATATTTATGGGTGTTGGAGGGGGGTGGGTAGAGGGGAGGGAGGGAAGGGGGGGAGGAAAAGGGGAGAAAAGACCACTGTGTAAATTTAATAAGCAAGTTTGTACATATTTTGATTGATATGGTTCACAGTGTAAAAAATAAAATTAAAAATTTAAAAAGTGAGCAAGATAGGTCAATAATGATTCAAAAAGAAAGTAATCAAGAAACTGCAATAGCTCAGGCTATCAGGCAAAATAACTTCCTCTTCATTGACTCCAACTATACATCCCACCGACTTGGGAATGCTACTGAAAAAGATCCATTCCACTCTGGTCATCCTCTCATCTGGTCACTTCCAACAGGCAGAAGATGCACAATATTGAAAACACGAACCTCCAGATTCATTGATAGTACCTTTGCTGTTATAAGAATTAAATTGATCACTCACTGATAAAATATATAGAGCCCCAGCAATCTTTTAACTACTTTTATCTGTACCCTGGACAGTTTGATTATTTGTAACACTACTCAATACATTGATGTTTTATTTAATTATAATTTAACTACCTTCTGTGAGAGTTGACATGTGTGGATAGGATGCAAAATGAAGTTGTTTTTGCTGGATCTCAGTTCATGACAATAAACAATTAAAGTCAAACAATTTAAGAAATGCAATGTTTTGTCAGAGGTACATGAACCTGCTTGAGCCTCGTCATGCAGCCATACATAGAGATACAGAATAGAATGAGGCCCATCGATAACCATCAATACTAATCTTGTAATAAGCTCATTTTTATTATCCCCCTGTATTCTTCAACTCCCCTCAGATTCCAACACTCCTCTGGCTATTAGGGACAATTTACAGAGGCCAATTAACCTACCAACTTGCACATCATTGGAATGGGAGAGAAAACTGCAGCACACAGGTGGAAACTACAGTCACGGAGAAAATGCAAATTGCATGCAGACAGAACCCAAGGTCAGGTTAAACCTGGGTGTTTGGTGCTGAGGAAGTGGCTCTTCTAGCTACTTCATCCAGACATTTGTGAATGATCATAATCACAACAAAGGAGGAACAACGTGGCCACACTAGAAAGGCTGAACAGATTTTCAAACCACGTTGGTGGGACTGGAAATTAGAAGAACATTTGGATAAATGAGGCTGTTTACTTAAAAGGAGGCTGAAAGGAAATGCAAGAGAGGCACACAACATTATGGGGAATATAAATAGGAAGGAGACTTTTCTCTGAACAGATGTCCTAAAATTAGAGGGCACACAGTTAAAGCAATTGGTAAAAAAGGACTTGTAGAGAGAAGAGGCAAGATCTTTGGAAATGTTAAGAGAGTCTGAAAGTTGGCAGAAATAGTACGAGAAATAAACTGGCAGATGCTGGGGATAAAAAGAATAAAACCCATTGGTTGAAGAGATTCATCAGTGTAAGACATAGAAGAAAGAAAAATCTCAATTCAGGTCCAAGACTGCCTACTTCTGATCAAAGATCAAAGCTATGATCTTTGAATCCTCTTTGGCCTCAGAGGAGATAGGCAGATGTGGTCTCCTTATTTAAAAAAAAGGTTATAGGAAGAATCCTCGGAATGATAGACCAGTGAGTTTTCCATCAGCAGTGTGCAAACTATTGGAGAAGATTCTCAAGGATAGGATCTATGAGCATTTGGAGAAGTACAGTCTACTCAAGGATAGTCTGCATGGCTTTGTGAAGGGAAGGTCATGTCTCACAAGCCTAATTGAGTTTTTTTGAGAAGTTAACAAAAGTAATTGATGAAGGTACAGTGGTAGATGTGGTCTACGTGGATTTTAGTAAGGCATTTCACAAGGTTTTCCATGAGAGACTCATTCAGAAAGTCATGAGGCATGGCTTGCAGGTTGAAAGCAGAGGATATTAGTGGAAGGAAAGTGTTCTTCCTGGAGGTCAGTAACTAATGGAGTACCACAAAGAGCTATTCTGGGACCCCTGTTCTTTGTGATCTTTATAAATGACGTAGATGAAGAAGCGGAAGAATGGGTCAGTAAATTTGCAGATGGTACGAAGTTGGAGGAGTTATGAATGGAGCTGAAGGTGGTCAAAGGTTAAAAAAGGATATAGACAAGGTGCAGAGTTGATTGGAAAAGTGGCAAATGGAGTCCAATCCAGACAAGTGTGAGGTGATGCATTTTGGATGGACAAACCACAAGGCCGAGTACAGGGTTAATGGTTGGTTACTTGTGGATGAACAGAAGAACCTTGGGGTCCAAATCCACACATCACTCAAGGTCATCGCACAGGTTGGTAGGATAGTTAAGAAGGCCTATGTGACGCTGGGCTTCATTAATAAGGGGATTGAGATCAAGAGCAGAGAGGTCATGTTGCAACTCTACAAATCTATGGTGAGACCACACTTAGAATATTGTGTTCAGTTCTGGAAGGATTTGGCAGCTATTGAGAAGGTGTAGAGGAGATTTACCAGGATGTTGCCTGGATTGTAAATTAAGTCTTATGAGGCAAGGTTTATTTGGAGCATAGAAGGATGAAAGGAGACTTAAAGGTCTACAAGATTATGAGAGGCATAGATTGGGTGGACAGTCAGTGCCTGTTTCCCATGGCAGGAATAGCAAACACAAGAAGTCATCTGTATAAAGTGAAGGGAGAGAAGTTTAGCAGAGACATCAGGGGTAATTTTTTAAAATATATATATAAATGCAGAGAATTGTGGGTGCCTGGAATACCTTGCCAGGGATGGTGATGTAGCCTGAAACATTAAGGGAATTTAAGAGACTCCTGGACAGGCACATGGATGGAAGAAAAATTATAGGGTTACAGAATGGTGAGGGTTTAAGTAATATATGGGTCGGCACAACATCGAAGGCTGAAGAAAACTACAGCACTGCACAGGCTCTATGTTCTAAAGGTTACTCAGTGGTAACTCAGTTTTATCTCTTTACAGCTGCTGCCTGACCTGTTGTGAACCAACTGACAGTACTTGGATGTACAATTCAACTGTGACTTGAAACACTGCAGACCAAGTCTGAGAAACAGGAGATCATTTTAACAAGCAAAGGACAGCACAAATAACATTGCATCCTTCTGCACCACAAACACTCTGGCAATGAAAAGAAATCTGATGAATTCTGCAAATTAAATATCAAATTATTAAAGATACTGCTGACGTTACCCATGATTTGGAAGAAACTATCGGAAAACATTTGAGACAGTGAATTAATTTTGATTAAAAATCCCCCATTTCAAAGATGTTACAAATTACGATAGAATTGTAAAATTATAGTTTAGCAATAAAATCCAATGATATTCTGCTCTTTGTTTAAAAAAAACCCCAAAGCAGCGCCCGAGCTTCTTTTCCTACATTTCACAAATCTAAAACTGAAAATCAACACCAATTTTACTAGTCATTTTTGACACGGCATGTGATGCTGACAGCACTGCATGCTTGATGACTTGTGAGACTGATATATTCAGGCAGTTGAGAAGGATTGCAGCTGCTCACTTAAACATTTTCAATTGTTTTAAGTTATATGCTGATTTATTAAGACTAGTAAGAGATCAACTATCCGTTATATTCAGCTTTCTATTGCTTTTGCTTAATTTTTCCTCATTGCATTGCTGTAGGTAGACAAAACACTTCAAAGTGAAAATAATAATGGGTGAACTGGCATGCATTTTAAAGCCTGAAAAGCATACTCCACCAGAATTTGACAAAGTATATCCTATTATAAAATGTTACATTTTTCACAAGTGGGGAAGGACAAACTAATCTTTTCAATTCATCAGATTTATTGTCAGAGAACATACATAACATCACATGGGAGATGCATTCCTGCAGGCAAGGTGGAATTATCATTTATTTTAGTGCAAAAAAAATTGTACTGAATATATAAACAAAGAAAATATGCAAATTACAGAGTCCTTAAATGAGTCTCTGATTGAATTTGTTGTTCAGGTGTCTGATGGTGGAGGGGTAGCAACTGTTCCTGAACCTGGTGGTTCATATCTTCAAATTTGTATTTTCAAATTTTAAGTTTAAAATTTAAATTTAGACATACAAGTACTCAATCTCCCTCCTCTATGCTGACTCATTACCCTTTTTATACAACCCACTATTGTGGTATCATAGGTGAATATCTAGATGTTGTTGTTGTCCCACCGAGCCACATACTCATAGGTGTATAGCGAGTAGAGTAAGGGAGGTTAAGAATGCAGCCCAGTGGTGCTTCTGTACTGATGGACATTATAGTGGAAAGTTCTTACCAATTCTCACTGATTGTGGTCTGGAGATGAGGACAAGCAGGATCCAATTACACAGTGGGGTGTTAAGTCATGGATCTTGGAGTTTGCTGATCATTTTTGAGGGGAATGATGGAGTTGAATGCCGAACTGTAGTCGATAAAGAGCATCCTGATCTCTGCATCAAGACACTTTGTTGCAAGTACTCACTGGTATTGCACTTCGTACAGTTGCATTGGCCATCAACTCATTTTCGCTTTCTCATTTCACCAGTCTGAATGCTGGATATCCACTTGGCTGTGGACTGAAATTGGTGTATGTCTCTGCCCTCCTCTATCACTGTTTCATGTCTTGGAATGGAGAAACTGGCCAGCAAGCTGTGTGACTCCTCAGTGCTGAGATCATGGGGAGCTGTGGCTGGGAACAGGCAGCAGTCCCATGAACTGAGAGTCTCTCCCATCATCTCTTAGCTGATGCAATAAGGAAGCTTCCATCTCCCTCTGGTTAAATAAATTTAGCAGGCATTATCAAGAATTTTCTGGGATTAGGAGAATTGTGCAGTGAAGTGTGGGTTGGGGAAGAGGCAGCAACTTCTATCACACCTACTAGATGATAGCGACCATAGAATCCAGATAGCATGTTAACACCTGGAGTAGGTGCAGCAAGTCAAAGTACAAACTTCAGATTTATTGCCAGAGTACAAATATGAAATCACATACAACCCTGAGATTATTTTTTCCATGAAGAATTTCTACACAATTCATTGTGCAATAATCATACGCAAGAAAAATGAAAATACGAAAATGGGGAGAAATATAAACAAAGAAAGAAATGTAAACAAACTGAAGTGCAGAAATAAATATTCATTATAAACAACTGAAGAACATTAGAGTCCCCAGAATGGCTGGAGTGCACCTTGAGCTTCACATCTCAGCATTAAGCACATACATGCTCACGGCTAATGGCTCAATGCCAGTCCTCACAATCTCCTATCACTATGCTGTGGGTAATTTATTGGAAGATTCTTTGCAGTAACTGCAAGGGATAATATGGATTTGATCCAGGTTTCTGATAACAGGACCAAGAATCACACGAGTCTCTACATTATCATTTGGATTAAACAAGAAAATTTGTGGATGCTGGAGTTTAGTAGGATGGAGTAACTCAGCAGATTACACAGCATCCATCATAAGTAAAAGGCAATCAACATTTTGGGCGTAATCCCTTTGTCAGAAGTCTGGAAAAAAAGATGCTTTTTCCCCCCCCCCAGATTTCTGACAAAAGGCTCAGGCAGGAAACATTGATTGTTTTTTTTTAAAACTTCCGTTGACTACTGCGTGATCTGAAGAGTTTCTCCAGCACTTGTGTGTACGCTGCATTTTAGTACCAATTCCATTAGAGTTCTTATTCCTGAGAGCTCATCCTGAAGACCAAAGTAGCACACTAACAGAAAAAAAAAGTGTCTCTCTCCAGTCATTTAGCTTTGCCTGTAGGTAATGTGCGGATGACAAAAAGCAAGTAGACTTCTGGAAATATTCCTGAGAAATCAATTCAAGTGTTGCTTTAAAGAGTATGTTTAAGCTAGTTTCAAAACATTTGGAAAAGACACAGCGTACTTTGCTGCAAGAGAGTAAAACCAAGTATGGCACACTTCCTGCAGAACAGAATAATAAGCACATATTTGCTACACACAAAACGTTTTAAAAAATCATGTCCGGATTTACAGTGTGAAGCTTTATTAACAAAAAAAAAATCATGGTGATAAATACTGAAGCTATTACCATTTCAAAGTATCACAATGGAAACAGATTAGCACAGGACAGAATGAATGACAGCTCCATAAGAACCATGGCAAATTTTGAAAAGTGCCGTTCCAGATACTTAACCATAGCAAGGGGAAAAAGTAAATTTCTCATATTATCCTGGTTTCAGTCATCTTCTTGATCATCAACTTACTGCAGCTAAAGATCCACTAATGTAAATATTACCTGACTTTTGCAGCCCTCTCTACACAAGGCCGAACCCAAGGCTTGTAGCATCAATGGAACTGCAATGCTTTACCCTAGCTCCATTTTCGTGCCTGCTGCCAAGTCTTTACAAGCTACCCGAGGAGCACAGAACATGATCATTACTGCAGCTGGGATCAAATTGATATTTTGCATTCTTTGCCTTTTATTCTCTTGCTATTAAGATGTTTTAGTTCTCTATCAGCTTAGGATTTCTATAGTTATTTAAGTGCTGATCATGTGGAAAGCATCAAGATTAATTTTCTACAGGAAAACTAAAGGCCAAAACCTAAGGGCCAAACCGGAGTAGATGTGGCAAGGTTGTTTCCCACGGTAGGGGAGTCCAGAACAAAAGGGCACAACTTCAGGATAAGAGGGCATCAATTTAAAAATAGAGATGCAGGAAAATTTCTTTAGCCAGAGGAACTTGTTGCCACAGGCTGCTCTGGAAGCAAGGCAGAGATTGACAGGTATTTGATTAGTCAGAACATCAAGGGTTTTGGAGAGAAGGCTGAAGAGCCAAGTGGGAGGATGTATCAGCTCATGATATTAAGGTAGAGCAGATGTTATGGGGCGATTGGCTGATCTTGTGAAGTTTCCACTAAAAAGATGACTGTATGGAAATGCAGTTTTCAGTTTAATAATTATGCAGAGGGTCTGTACAAACATGAATCTTCTGAAGTGCAACAGAGTTGGTTGCTAAGCTCTGACAACAAATTTGAACTTGATATGACCACTGCATTCAGACAAAGGATATCTGACTCAAGTAGTCAGTGTGAGCTTGCACAATTTCTCCCAAAGTTATATTCCTGAAAATATGCCAACTGAATATGGACTAGCTGAGATCTGGCAATGAGTTCAGATATTCCAAGTCAAGTTTAATGTCATCTGATTGTACAAGTACAATCTAATGAAACAGCATTCTCTGGTCCTCAGTGCAAAACATGCACACACACAACCAGACATAACACACATATAGATAAACAAATCATATGCAGGACAAGTATTTCAACTTCTTAAATAAATATTGTTTTGTACATACTCAAGTTTCAGATGGTTAGTGTAAGCAGTTCCTTTAATCGTTCAGCATTCTCACTGCCAGTGGGAAGAAGCTGTTCTTCAGCCTGGTGGTGCTGGCTCTGATACTCCTGTATAGTTTCTCTAACAGGAAGAGATCAAAGATGCTGTGTGCAGGGTGGAAGGGGTCCTCAATGATTTTTCAGACGATGATCCCAGTTGATCATATCGATATCTTGTTTTGGGAGGTGAGAGAAAGAAGGGGTGGGGATGATGGAGGTCCCAGTGATCCTCTCTGCCACTCTTTTGGTCCTGTGGATTGTCCTCCGATCCATTTCTCTGCAGCAACTGTACCACACTGATGCAGCCTACCAGGATGCTCTCAATAGAGCTCCTATAGAAGGTGGACATAATGGTGACTGGTAGCCTTGCCCGCTTAAGTCTTCTCAGAATGTGCAGTCAATGTTGTGCCTTCCTGACAAGTGAGATATTGAGTATCCACAATAGGTTATTAGTTAAGTGAACTCCAAGGAACTTGGTGCTCTTATCTCTCTCTACTACAGAGCCATTGATGTGCACTGCAGGGTGATCATTCCTGGTCCTTCTGAAGACCACAATTATCTTCTTCGTCTTGTCCACATTGATACTCTTGCACTATAAATCACAAGATTTTTCCACCTTTTCTCTGTCGTGAAACTAATTTTTGTTGCTGATGAGGCCAACTACTGTTGTGTCATTGACAAACTTGATGACAATTTTTGAGCTGGATCTGGTGATTCAGTCGTGGGTCAATAGTGTGAACAGGAGCAGGCTGAGCACTCAACCCTGAAGTGCACCAGTGTTCAGTGTGACGGTGCTCAACATTCTGCTACCGACTTGGACAGACTGTGGTATTTCCATTAGCAAGTCCAGGATCCAGCTACAATGAAGGGTGTTGAGTCCCAGCGAGGATAGCTTCCCCAATAGCCTCTTGGAAATTATTGTATTAAACGTTGAGCTAGTCAATGAACAACAGCGTGGTGTATGAGGCGTCATTTTCCATGTGGCTAAGGACAGAGTGAAGCCACAAGGCTAATAGCATCATCTGTAGAACAGTTTCTTCTATAAGAGAATTGAAATGGATCGAGCATCTCTTAATGTGTTCCATCACCAGATGCTCAAAGCATTTCATAATGGTGGAGGTTAGTACCACTGGGTGGTAGTCTTTGAGGCCTGTTATAACCTGCTGGGATGATGGTGGCTGCTTTGAACCCTGCAGGAACAATGGACTGCTGCAGTGAGGTTTTGACGATGTCCATGAAGACCTCCACAAATTGGTCTATGCAGCCCTTCAGTACCCATGGGTCCCAGCTGTAGGTTTTGTGGAGCAAAACATGCTACAAGCCTACAAAGGCAAGACCACCCCCCCCAACTTTTCCAACCGTACATTGATGACTACATCAGGGTGGCCTCATGCACCCGCAATGAACTCGTCAATTTCACGGCCAATTTCCACATGGACCTCGAACTCACCTGGTCTATCTCTGATAACTCTCTCCCTTTTCTGGATCTCTCTGTCTCCATTTCAGGAGACGGACTCTCCACTGGCATTTATTACAAACCCTCTAACTCCCACAACTTCCTGGACTACACGTCCTCACACCCTGTCCCCTGCAAAGACTCAATCCTCTTCTCTCAATTTTTCAGTCTCTACCGCATCTGCTCCCCAGATGAGGTCTTCCAGTCAAGAGACTCTGAAATGTCTGCCTTGTTCCACAAACGTGGCTTCCCCTCCACCACTATTAACTCAGCCCTCAATTGCATCTCTGCCATTCCCCGCTCATCTGTCCTAGCCCTCCCCGCCTCAATAAACAATGAACACAGAATCCCCCTCTTCCTCACCTACCACCCTACCAGCCTCTGCATCCAACACATTATCCGTCAGAATTTCTGGCACTTACTACAGGACCCTACCACCAGACACATTTTTCCTTCTCCCCTCTAAGCCTTCTGTAGGGACCTCTCCCTCCATGAGGAGGGATAAGAACCTTGTGCACTCTTCCCTCCCCATCCATCGCCCCCCCTGGCACCTTCCACTGTAGTAATACCTTCACCCACACCTCCCCCCTCACCATAGTGCGAGGTCCCAAACAGACCTTTCAGGTGAAGCAACACTTCACCTGTACCTCCGAAGAACTCATTTACTGCATCTGGTGCACCCTTTGTGGCCTTCTCTACATCAGAGAGACCGGTCGCAGATTAGGAGATCGCTTCGCCCAGCACTCCTTTCCATCCACAACAAAAGTGACCTCCCTGTAGCCAACCATTTCAATTCTGAGTCACACTCTTAAACTCCCATGTCCATGGCCTTTCACACTACCCCACCCTGACCACCCACAGATTGGAGGAACAACACCTCATTTTTCATCTGGGCACTCTCCAACCC
This sequence comes from Narcine bancroftii, assembly GCF_036971445.1. Taxonomy (NCBI): domain Eukaryota; kingdom Metazoa; phylum Chordata; class Chondrichthyes; order Torpediniformes; family Narcinidae; genus Narcine; species Narcine bancroftii. The sequence continues at coordinate 50,147,409 of NC_091469.1, forward strand.
CAGGGCATGAACACTGAGTTCACTGCATTCCACTAATCAGCTTGCCTTCCCCCACCTCCCCCCCAACTAGTCATTCCAGTTCCTTCTTCCTTTCTCTCTCCACCTAGCCTAGACTCCTCCCCCCACCGTCTACCTATCATCTCCCACCCTCACCACCACCCCCCCTTTTGTTCAAACAACTCCCATGTTTCCCCACACCTTGATAAAGGGTTCCATCCTGAAATGTTGGTGATGTATCTTTAACATTGCTACATAAAGGTACTGTTTGACCTGCTGAGTTTCTCCAGCATTTGTGCGGTTTTTCACTTCTTTCACAATCTCCATCAAAATAAGAGCATCACAGGGCTGCATTCTGAGCCCCCTGCTCTACTTCTTATAAGCATATGACTGTGTGGCTCAGAACAAAAGCATTATCTATAAATTCGCTAACGATATTACGGTAGTAAGTTATGTCAAAAGGAATGATGAGTCAGCATACAGGAGGGAGATTGAAAACTTGGTTGAATGGTGCTCCAGCAACAACCTTGCACTCAATGTCACCCAAACCAAGGTGCTGATTGTTGACTTCAGGAAGTTAAAACCAGAGGTGTATGATCCATTTGTCAACGGAGAAAAAAAATCAAAGGTGGAAAGGGTAAGGAAGTTAAAGTTCTTGGGCAAGGAAGTTAAAGTTCTTGGGTAAGGAAGTTAAAGTTCTTGGGAGTCACCATCTTGGAGGATCTTTCCTGGACCCAACACACTTATGGCATAGTGAAGAAAGCACATCATTATCTCTACTTAAAAGTTTGCAGAGAATTGGAATGACATTAGATAACCTTGCAAATTTCTACAGATGTGTGGTGGAAAGAGTGCTGACTGGCTGAACCACTGTCTGGTATGGGGACACTAATACTCCCGAGCTGAATGCCCTGCAAAAGGTAGTGAACTCAGCCCAGGACATCACAGCCAAAAACCTCCCCACCATCTGGAACATCTACAGGGAACGTTGCTGTTGGAGAGCAGCAGCAATCATCAAAAGTCCATGTCATCCAGCACACTCTCTGTTCTCACTGCTACCATCAGGACAGAGGTCAAGGTGCCACAAGACTCCCAGGTTCAGGAACAGTTGCTACCCATCCACCATGAGACTCATCAACAATAATCGGTAATTCTGCCCTGCCCACAGGAACAGGAATCTCAGTGTTGTATGTAATGTCATGTATGTGCTCTGACAAAAAATCTAAAATCTGAAGTATTTCCCATGTTACAAATACCATAGATTTGTACAGCAAGGAAAAAGGCCCTTCAGCCCAGCTTGTCCATGACACCAAAATGACTCCCACCAAAGATGAAACCTCCTCCCCCCCCCCCCCCCCCACCCCCCACCCCACCTGCCTGCATTTGACTCATATCCCTCAAAACATCCTATTCAGGTATCCTCAAATGTTTTTCAACAGCAAATTTAAATTTCTAATTGCGCTTAAACATTTGTAAATTGAGACATCAAAATCGTTCAAATACTTTGACAGCCTTAATAGACTACAATTGCACCTCAGCTGATTCGCAGACTATTTTGGTGGGCATGATGATCGGCAATGTCCTGCCTTGCCATTGAGGTAAGAGGTAGCTTCCTTGTGGAACCAGCTCCAGGGGTAAATTAGAAGTGTGCAAGGGCAGCACGCACATTTTCAGAAATGCCAAAGACCAAAGCAGGCAGATTTCACAACAGGTCACTTGAAGCAGAGCATAATGTAACAAAAAGAATCAGAATTTATTGTCATAAATATCACAAAATGAGTTGTTTTGCGACAGCATCAGTGTGAAGATTTAGAAAACCACTTGACAAAATAAATGAAGAGAGTTTAAGAAAAAAGTTAAAGTAAGACCGTGCCTGTGGTTCATTGTTCATTTGGGAATCTGATGGCAGCGGGGAAGAGCTATCCTTGTGTCACTGAGTGCTCACCTTCAAGATCCTGTACCTTTATCCCCAATGGTCTCAGAATGAAGAAGGCATGGCCTTGGTGGTGGGGTCCTTGAGGATAGAGGCCGCTCTAAGACACTGCCTCTTGTAGATGTCCTTGATGGAGTGAAGTCTGGTGCCTGTAAATTTGCAGGCCAAGTTAATAACCCTCTGGAGATTTTTCTTGTCCTGAGTGTTGGCACCTCCATTCCAGACAGTGATGCAACCAGCCAGAAAGCTTTCCACAGTACACCTCACAAAGTATAGCCAGTTGCTTGCCTTTGTTGTGATTGCATCAATATGGAGGCTCTGGGACAGATTCTCGGAGATGTTGACACTGAGGAATTTGAAGATATTGACTCTCTCCACTGCTGACCCTTTGAGGACTGGTTCGCGTTCTGATTTCTTCCTGAAGACCACAATCATCTCCTTGGTTTTGCTTATATTATGCAAGGTTGATGATGTAACACCACTTAATTCATTGATCTATCTCCTTCCTGTATATTTCCCCATTGTCTGTGATTCTGCTTACAACTGTGGTGTTATTGGCAAATTTATAGATAGCATTGAAATTGTGCCTAGCTAATGGGTGTAAAATGCCTAGAACAGTTGGCTAAACATGCATCACTGAGGCACCAGTGTTGATTGTCAGGGATGAGGAGACATTGCTTCCAATTCGTACTGACTGTGGTCTTCTGATAAGGAAGTCAAGGATCAAGTTGCACAGGGGGAGTGTAGAGCCCTAGGGTTTGGAGCTTGTTGAGCTGCATTGAGGGAATAATGGTGTTGAAGGCTGAGCTGTAGTCAATAAAGAGCAGCAGTTTGTATGAGTTGCTATTTTCTGGGAGATCCATAGCTGAGTGGAGAGCCAGCGATATTGCATCTGCTGTGGAGAAATTGTTCCAGTAGACAAATTGCAGTGGGTCCATAACCAACCTCTCTAAATATTTCATCACAGTGGATGTGAGTGCTACTGGGCAACAGTCGTTCACTCCGATCCCTCCGAGGTCACCCTGTTGTTCTTGGGCACCGGGGATGATTGATGCACATTTGAAATAGGTGGGAACTCCTGACTACAGCGAGAGATTGAAAATGTCTGCAAACGCTCCAGCGAGTGGGTTGGCACAGATTTTCAGTACCTTACCAGGTACACCATAAAGGTGGAATTACTGGTATGCACATTCCTTCCAAATGTTGTCAATTTTTGCCAATATTAATGGCATCTGAACAAACATACCTTTTTGTAACAAATGAAGCTCCACAACAACAGGTGACAAAGGAGGGATCATTTCAGATAAACATTTACACATGCACACAATGGTGAGAATTAACATAATTGCAAGCAAGGCACCAACTAGACAAATCTTCACTGAAGTTATAAATAGAGGGCTGCATGGCAAAATCTGATGCAGCAAGGCGTCTGAATGTACCAACATCCAACATGTTAAAATGTTTTGCTTAAAATGCAATCTGATCTGATGCAGCAAGGGTTATCAAATAGTTGGCATCAAATAATAAAGGCAAACACCCACATGTCTCCTTAATCCAATCTAAGATTAAAAAAATGATATTGAAGAGAATGAACTTTACCATATCCAGGTAAATCAGGGGGAAAATTGATCTGAATGATAAAAAGCTGTAGTTAAAACTTGAAGGAATGAAATTTAACATTTATAATAGGTGAGCTAGTGGTTGATTGGTGGTCAGCAATACAATAGGGTTAAAAGGATTAAGTATTTCCTGGGGTAATCATTCCATTCATCAAGACATGCCACTGGTTAGGACCAACTACCTGCGTACATCTTAAGAGACCAACCTTTCCCCAAAACTCACCTTCACGAATAGATTCAATTCACTTTAAAAAAATGTCACAAGAAATCTCCCCCAACAGTGGAGAGCATTCCAAACTAATTTAATTTGGCACTTTAAATCATGTTGAACCTCTGTTTTACATGGCTGACAAGTTTCTTTTTGTATCCCCAAAAGCTGCAATAATTTTTTTTTTTTTTAAATGTCTCTCTCAATCTCATCTTGGCCTTCTCTGCATGAGGAATTCTTTAATTTTGTATGCATTCATCTCATTTTAGCATGCAAATACAGGATCCTTATGCTATTTGAAGCATTTCAATGCCATTTCAGAAAAAAAGTGATCTCACTAAAAGTGAAATTCCACAAAAACTTCAAAACATCTTTTGAATTATTTCCACACGATTTTTGATTGAACTTGAACAGAACTCCAAACTCACAGCTACACTGAGAGCAAATTTGACACATTCAGCTCAAAGTTCATTCAATTATCCGATTTTTTCCCCCAACTTTAAAAGATGCAAGAAAAGATTTTTGTTTAGAAAGCAATGAAGTTTGTATCCATGTCACCTTACCAGCAGAAAGTAAAATGGCAAATTTCAGAAACCAGCCAACATACAAGCCTACAAGGGAAACTTTGGAAAGACTTCTCACTGTTGACTTTCAATGTCCAAGGTTGCTGGATAAAGCAACAAAAAAAATCTCAACTTGCTAGTCAGAATTTATTGATTTCAAGACCAATTAAAGAACATATTTCCACTTCACTTGAAAATAACATGCACCATCATGGCAAGTAGAATTCAATATTCAATCAGCACAGTATGACTTGCCTTGCATTCTACATTCAAATTTAGACATACAACACGGTAACAGGTCATTTCAGCCGACAAGCCCATGTCACCCAATTAACCTACAACCCCCAGTATATTTCAAAATTGTATATTCTGAAAATATACAAATGAAATTTTGGCAAAATAAACAAAGTCTTTTTTCTACTTGACCATTTGTACTTCTCCCCCCCCCCCCACCTCCTCAAGATTGATCTCAAACTCTCCTTTCTCTCCACAAAAATAATTTTCAAATAACTTGGTTCTTTAATTTGTCATTTTCATGTGGAACCTATTCCTAATTTTGATGAATGTGAAGTGTGCTGTTTTCAACTTTATAATATTGTTAGCATATTATCCCAATAAAGGTTGACCGCCTTCTCTGCTCACCCAGATGGATGTGGTAAATCTTGAAGTACCAATCTGAAGGGGGGGGGGTGGGGAAGAGAAGGGTTATCTCCAGAACTGGGAATCCAAACTACCCAGTTAAACTACCATAATATGGCATGAGTCAGAAAAGGGATAATAAAAAGGGATAAATATTCACATTTGCAGTGACCGAGAAGTACTTTGATACCACAATCTACACAATCAACTGATCTTAACTAGAATTGAGGTTTAAAGAGTTTGGCTCCTTTTTGGGCATTCCAAAGCACTTCAATATTGGTTTGATGTGCTACAAATTGCAGGTTGTAGCTAACTCAAACAGCAATGAGATGAATGACCAACTTACCCTTCTATTGATTGTGATGGTAAAAGAATGGAGATAACCCTTCTCTTCCCCACCACCCCCCCCCCCCTTTCAGAGTAGTGCCTCGAGATTTATCACATTCATTGGGTGAGCAGAGAAGGCAGTCAAATAACTTTTCTTCCAAAATTTGTCACTTCCAATAAACTAGCAGTCCTTCAAAAATCACCCAAAGTTTGTGGAACTCTCCGTAGCAGGATGGTTTTTATCCTGCAACCCAGGACAAACATAAAAGATTATTTTGGCTCAGCAATTGGTTTTGACTGATACAGGGTCACTAAAAAACTAATTCACTCTGTCTCCTGAGCATCTAAACTGAGAAAAAAGTGGCAATGCCCAATCTTCAACAGACATTCAGCAAACCCAATTCTTCAGTACTTGACAAATTCAAAGCATCATATGTTTAGAAAGGTTGAGCATTTGAATTCCAGGATGCCAAGTAAAAGCACCTTATGAAATAAACTAGCAAAAAGAACCATGTCGTGTGTTAGTTGAAGCTGCTGTGACTGGAAACTGAACAATGTGAGAGGTCAGTCCAAGTGTTTCTGGAATAGATTATGAAATTCTTTTATTGCCTTGATGTACAGGGAAAGGAGACTAGGTATAAAAATCAGATAGTTCACTTACTTTAAAAGGGTAAAATTTACTTAAGATCCTATCAGGCAGAACACTGTCTCTTGCTGGATGCAGAGTTATAATAATTTCTTTTAAATGGAGAGTCTGCTCAGTCCATTAATATTATTTATAACCATATCAGATTCAAAGATACAAAAAGGGTGCATCACAAAAAGAAGAAAAATACAAAGAAACATCTATATCATTGGGCTAATTTTCAATAAAACCTCTCAACAGAATAAACAATCTCTACCAGCAGCCACCAGGTCAGGATTAAGGACATTCACCATTTGCCCAAATGCTGACCAAGTTATAAACACTAAACAGAGTGAGGTTGTTCTGTCAGGGGCTTGGGGATGAATTGAGATCATGAAAGCAAATGTAAATCTCTTCCACTCTTTGCTGCAACCATCTTTTTGTACATATTGGGAGTAATCAACTTTTAGGACAGGTTTTTCTAGATTTTCTATCTCATGGTAATCTTTGTTATAATGTAACAGTGTTTAAAACTATCTTATTTGAAAGATGGTTTTGGTGATACCACTGTGATGCTGATACACCATTGGTACTGTATCTCTGGCCTGCCTCTACCCTGTAATTCCTCCCCCTGGAATTTCCTAATAAAGGCGATTATGCCCTCAGTACGAATCCTGGAATCGGGCCAGCAATAGGAGTATGTGTCCAGTTTTATGGTAATAAAAGCCTATCATCTACCAACTCGGGGTTTTTTGGCATTATTGATAGTGTATCAGTTGGCACCTTGAACAACACTAACACTCCACTGCGACATAAACAAGTATTGAGGAGATACTTCAAGCCACAAAACGACCAACTCAGACATAAATATTGCCACCGAATAGTTTACTCCTTTTCCACTGCCAATTTATCGGTTAAGGGTCCTGTGGAAAAAGGAAACAATCAGCATGCCAGCATCAAATGATGTAAAAATCACACCGGGAATTGACGGCCTTTCCTCTACTCACATCCCCAGCATCAGCGAATGCCTGTTTGCTGATTAAACCAGTGGAAAATGGACAAATTGCATCCTGGAACTGTTGTTGAAGGTCGACTCTCCTATCCCTGGGGATGACTTGTGGTCAGCAGGAAAGCAGTTTGTATCCTGGTTAAAAGTGGCCCAGTGGAAACTTCTTTAATGGGGACACTGCATGGTCAATTAACTAGGATGCCAATGGAAAAAGGACTTTTGTTGACATCACCAGGACATAGTGGCTGATAAACTGATGATTTTGCTAGAATGAAACAACCAATGTCACTGTGAAACTACTATGAACAATCCAGATCAGATTTCCTTAAACAAGCCCAAAGAAAACAGGTATGCTTTGACACAGAATTTGAAGTGACAGTAATCATGTCAAACACAAATACTGCTGATTGGTAAATCCAAGTGCAAAGGCACATACAGTGCCCTCCCTAATGTTTGGGACAAATACACTATTTTCCTTTATTTGCCTCTGTGCTCCAGTTTTAAATAGGTGATCAAACAATTCACATGTGATTAAAGTGCACATTCTAGATTTTATTTAAGTTCATTTGTATACATTTTGGTTTGACCATAATATTTGGGACATTACATACCAATGTACATTAAAGTAGTCATCGTAGAGGTTAAAACCTTGTGTATTTTCTTCTTAGCAATTTTCTGCTTATCCCCTTAGGGATAAGTATTGTTTGTAGTGTTACCATAAGGACATCATCTGTACAGACTCAGACCTTGCTTTTTCCATTCTTCGTAAAACCATGAAAGGGACGCAAGCTTGAAATACTTTTTGAATGAGTCTTTTTCATTTCTTATCATCTTAATTCATCTCATCGTCTTATGTCTTTAAATATAATCAAATGCTTTGTTTATTCATTGTTATGAAGTTATGTAAAATGTTTATCTGTTTATTTTTTTCTTTCTTTGGCTTGGCTTCACAGATGAAGATTTGTGGAGGGGGTAAATGTCCACGTCAGCTGCAGGCTCGTTTGTGGCTGTCAAGTCCGATGCGGGACAGGCAGACACGGTTGCAGCGGTTGCAGGGGAAAATTGGCTGGTTGGGGTTGGGTGTTGGGTTTTTCCTCCTTTGCCTTTTGTCAGTGAGGTAGGCTCTGCAGTCTTCTTCAAAGGAGGTTGCTGCTCGCCGAACTGTGAGGCGCCAAGATGCACGGTTTGAGGCGATATCAGCCCATTGGCGGTGGTCAATGTGGCAGGCACCAAGAGATTTCTTTAGGCAGTTCTTGTACCTTTTCTTTGGTGCACCTCTGTCACGGTGGCCAGTGGAGAGCTCGCCATATAACACGATCTTGGGAAGGCGATGGTCCTCCATTCTGGAGACTTGACCCACCCAGCGCAGCTGGATCTTCAGCAGCGTGGACTCGATGCTGTCGACCTCTGCCATCTCGAGTACTTCGACGTTAGGGATGAAAGCGCTCCAATGAATGTTGAGGATGGAGCGGAGACAATGCTGGTGGAAGCGTTCTAGGAGCCGTAGGTGATGCCGGTAGAGGACCCATGATTCGGAGCCAAACAGGAGTGTGGGTATGACAACGGCTCTGTATACTCTTATCTTTGTGAGGTTTTTCAGTTGGTTGTTTTTCCAGACTCTTTTGTGTAGTCTTCCAAAGGCGCTATTTGCCTTGGCGAGTCTGTTGTCTATCTCGTTGTCGATCCTTGCATCTGATGAAATGGTGCAGCCGAGATAGGTAAACTGGTTGACCATTTTGAGTTTTGTGTGCCCGATGGCTACCAGCCCCCCCCACATCTCCATCGGGCACACAAAACTCAAATTATCTGTTTATATTAACTAATTAAAGAGACATAAACCTGCATCTATAGAGTTTGGTTTATTGGATTGATAAGACTGTAATTCGGAATATCTTTGAAGATGACATGCTTTAAAATTAGGAAATACTAGAAAATGCAAAGCATCGTCTATAGTCATGTTTAGTACTTTTTTCCCCCCCATATCCCTTACATAATGCTGCTTGAAGTCTGTGATTCAGGTGCTGAGTAACTTCTCTGATGGTGTTTTTCCAGGCTTCTACTGAAACCATCTTCAGCTCCTGCTTGTTTTAGGAAGTTTTCCCCTTATATTTTCTCTTCAGCTTATGGAAAGCAAGCTCATTTGGATTTCAACTGGGTGACCAACTTGGCAATCTTTGAAAAGCTTGTTGCTTTATCAATATTTCTGGGTTCATAGTCTTGCTGTAGGATAAAGCACTATCCAATGAGTTTGGAGGCACTTGATCAAGCTTGAACAGATAAATTCTGTTCTCCTCAGAATTCATTTTGCGACTGTCATCAGCAATTACATCATCAATGAAGATAATTGTGCCAGTACCTGTGGCGGCCAGACATGCCCAAGCCATAATAACCCCACCACCATGTTTCACAGATGAGACAATATGCTTTGGATCATGGGCAGTTCCTTTACATCTCTAGGCTTTGCTCTTGCCGTCACTCTGATACAAGTTAATATTGGTCTCATCTGTCCACATGACATTTTTCAAGAATTCTGCAGGCTCTTTTAAATACTTCCTGATAAACGGTAATCTGGACATCCTGTTTCTGTGGCTAACTAATGCTTTGCATTTTGCAGTGTAGCCTCTGTATTTCTGTTCATGAAGTCTTCTGTGAACAGTAGTCATTAGCCCGTTTCACACTTGCAAATAAATCCCAATTAACAACCAGTCGGCCTTTGAAGTATCTAGTGCGAAAGGAAAATTGTCTCAACGCCAGTGAAAGTCATATCACGTTGGGGATTGACGGCCTCAACCCCAAGTACAATCCCTGGTGTCTGCAGAAGCCGGTGTTATAATCAGGTAAGTATAGAATGGGCAACTGCATTGTGGGATTGAAATTATCCAAGCTTTTCCACAAATGCACGAAAGTGAAGGAAGATTAAAATGAAGGTATAAATTTTGCCATGGGAAAGCCACAGCAAGAGAGAGTGAGAGAAAAATAGTAATTGTGGACAATTTTTACAGCATGAAAAAGTTGGTAGCACCATAGCACACAATTTATAAAGACACTGGGGAAAAAAGTGATAGTGGACCTGACTTCCCAGAATGCCATGCGGTAGAAACCACCCCCCTCTCCATGTGTGCTCCATGCATGCAGCCATGCTGCACAGCATTCTGGTAGAGAAGGTCCGCCGTTGCTTTATCCCCCATAGTATTTCTATATTGAGCCTGATAATGCTGCCAACTTTCCCACGCTGTTTAAAAATTATCTGATATTGCTATTTATTGCTAACACTTTCCCACAGTTTCTTAAAAGGGTTTATACAAGAGGCTGAAAGGTTCATACTGCACTGTACATAAAGCTTAATTATGTTATAATTAGGCATGATTAATTTTGTTCAAATACAAGATCATAATACATTGATCAGGATTTAGGGCATCATTCGATGCGTCATGATGTCACCAGTAGAAGGTAGAACAGTCTTAACCCTGGGGATGGCTCCTTGCAAGTGTAAAAGTGTTCAGTATCCCAGTTAGGAGTGGTCAAGTGTGAAAAGCCAAACCCCCAATCCTATCCCTGGACACTGAATAGACGATTTAATGGGATGCAAGTGTGAAAGAAGCTATTGACACATCCACACCTGCCTCCTGAAGAGTTTTCTGATATGTCGTACTTGCATTGGGGGATTTTTCTTCTTTATGATAATAATTCTTCTGGCATCAGCAATGGAGGTCTCCCTTGGAATACCAGTCCCTTTGCAATTATTGAGCTCATCAGTATTCTCTTTCATCTTAATGATGTGCCAAACAGTTGATTTTGGTAATCCTAATGTTTGGACTATGTTTCGAACAGTTTTATTCTTGTGTTTCAACCCCATAATGACTTCTTTAACTTTCATTGGCACAACTCTAGTCCTCATGTTGAAAAGTAGCAACTGCAGACTCCAAAGGTGATCAAAAGCTTAGAAGCAAGCCGAGCTCTCTTATCCCGGCATCAATGAAGCAAGTAAAGACTCAAGTAATTGCAAACACAGTATGTGAAACCAAATATCCCAAACATTACGATCCTCTGAAATGGGGAATTATGTGTAAAAATTACTACAATTTGTACATGGTCAAACCAAAATGGTTGCAAATACTCCCTCATAAAATCTGGAATGTGCACTTTAATCACATGTGAATTATTTGGGCCTTCTGGCCCAAGTGCCGGTGCCACCCAATTAACCTACAACCCCATCAGTTTTAAACAGTGGGAGGAAACTGGAGCCCCAGATGAAACCCAAGCAGACATGGGTAAAATGAACAAACTCCTTATAGACAGCACCAAATTTGAACCCTGGCTGCTGGCACTGTGACAGCGTTGCGCTAATCGCTACGTGAACCATGCCACCTCTTTTGTTTGATTACAAATTTAAAACTGCGAAGCACAGGAAGAAATAAAGGAAAAAATTATCTTTGTCCCAAACATTATGGAGGGCACTGTACATACAGGAAAACGGAAGTTTGGTGCATCCATTGCAAAGACTGTGGGGATCCACTGCAATCTAGTATCCTGCTGGCACTGGACCCATCAAACCTTTAATTCATGAAACATTGAAAGAATGTTTGATGTAGTGATTTCCCTAATTATTAATTGGATACATTAAAAGCAAAGTATACTTTTGGATGAAAAAAATTAAAGATTCTGCTAAATCTCCTCAGTTCGAGGGATCAACCTCTACAGATAGTTCAACCTCTCAGAACTTCCTGTCCTCTATTTCATGGATTGATACAAGCTGAGGAGTTTGAACCACACACCAACTTGGATGAGTTGGCACGATCCAACTATTCTTGCAAGAGGAATAAAACTCCCAGAAGTGATAGTGATAGCTTCTCAGTTGACATCCTTTCTCAAGGAGATTGGATTGGCCCAGACCTACTGGAAGTGTACAGCATTCTGCTTCTTGAGGGCATCATGGCAGAAACCATGTTTACCCACATTTACCAGAGAGGGAAAAATATCAGAATCATGCCATATCCAGCAGGGAAATTTCCCACAGTCTTGAGCCACTTTGGAATGGGAAGAGAGGGAAAGTGGGAGTGAGCAAGACTTGCAAATAGAGTGGGCCAGGGGTGTAGTGCTGCCAGAGCGCTGTTCCAGGCACTTCCTTGTTACCCACCCTTGAAGTGGACTAACCATACATTGACAACAATTGGAAAACTGTGTTGAGTCAAAGAAAGAAAATTAATTCCATCACAGTTAAATCATTCAAAACATTTTTAGTGATGATTGCTGGCCACTTTTTGGAATTCCAAATTCCCACAGGATAATTGGTACCATGTGAGGATAATCTGTTGGTGACTAACATTTAATTTTACAGATTTCATTAAAACAGTTTTTATATTTAATCAGTTCAATTCCACTTCCTTGCAGAAAGATTTAAATCTTGTACAATATTGTTAATTCCATATAAAGCTGCTTTTATTGTAAGCAAAACTTGTATTTCTGTTACATCTGAAAAAATTACTTCGAGTTTATTTACAGCTCATTACCAGTTCATTTCAAACAAAGATGAGAATTTAGGAAGCTGTATTAATATCTTATTAAGACAGTTCTGACAAAGTGATATCACAAGTTATAGATTTATTGCTTTAAATCCCCTTGCTTATTTTTGAAATGATACAGCACTGTAGAAAGTTCTTCCAGCCCATGAAACCCATGCCACCCTATTACATTCAATTAAACTACCAAACCCTGGCATTTTGTACAGGAGGGGAAACCAGAGCATCCAGAGAAAATCCATACAGATCACACGGAGAACATACAAACTCCCTACAGACAGCACCAGTTTTGAACTCTGCTCACTGGTGTTGTAATAGCATTGCACAAACCACTATGTCAATCCTACCTCACCATCTTCATGTTTTACTCTGATGGCAGGGGAAAGCAAACAAAAAACCAAGATATCAAGCTGTCTTATGGGAGGGTCCATTCCAGAGAAGTCGATTTCTTTAGCTACCCATATTGTATCCCTCTACTTTTTAATCATCCTGTTGAATAATCTCCTTCACACTACCCAGAATTAAACTGATGGAATACATATTATGTACCGTCATTAATAAATACCATGAAATGTCATGTATGATTAGTTTGCTTTAATAATAAAGGAAATTTTGTGCAAGGTTGCATTCAAAATTCTCGTTAGATCATTTGTAACTTAAGGAGCCCATTTGGGTCACAGTCCAAACTGATAACCAGTGTCTACCCAACGTTGCATTCAAATTTATTGACCACTCATATAGTCAACTATTCAGGAGGTCCATGTAAACCTAAAGCAACAATCTAGAGTATTGATTTGGTTGTATGCTAATTAATAGCAGGTTTACAGATTAGCCAAGGTTTAGATTTTAATAAGCTTTTAATGTAGTGATGGACACAGCCAAGAAAAGACTCAGCCACCACACTGAAAGTCATTAATGACTGTTTTTATTCAAATTCAGCGCACGTCCTTTTAAGGGCAGCATGAGCTCAGTCACCTTGTGCATTGTGACATCATAATCGCTGCTCCAGGCACGCGCTGGGCAAGCAACTTGAGGCAAGGAGAAACCTTGACAGCGCCATCTTCCCATGGCTGCCCCGCCATGTGGCGTTACACACGAGGCCGGTTGGCCATGAGAGAGTGCGCCGCCACAGTTTGGAGATTTCAAAATACATCGCGTGAAAAATTTTACCTTGTGTTGATCATCATCAGTAAACACGATATTGAATGGATGCAGATAATTTCCACAACCAGGTGCATGTTAGTCATGTTTAAATAGGATAAACACCTGGATCTCTTTCAAAGATGACTGACTTTCCATGTGAAATCAGAGCACACAATTTCTCTTAATATCATAACCATTTATTTGAAATTGGAGAGCTTCTAATAAACATAATTAAATAAGTGATAACATGCATCCTGCTGTGCAGTCGGTCCTCAATTATTTACAGTGGAACATTACTCTTTATAATCAATGATTATTGGCCAGTCAGGAAAGGGAAAAACATCCCTCATCTACTTCCAACTCTCTCACATGTGGACTAAACTAACAACTACTAATTGTGTGCTTATTTAAATTTCTATTTGGAAAGTAAATAGCAAGCTTATGAGTTAATGTGGACAAAAATTATTTCAAATGTAATAAAATCTAATTTTTGAAAATAAAAAAATCTGAATCATATGTATATTTGATAAATACAAATACAGAATTGTTTCTGTTTGACATCCATACTATTACAACATCATTTCCAAAATGGAGATGGGGAATGCATGTGGGGCTTTGGCGGTGGGGGGGGGGGGGAAAGAGAGGAAGAGGGAAGAGAAATATGAAATGAAAAATGAGCAATTGTAACCATTTTTCATCCCCTGGATTAGCCAGAAAATACCCAGTTCAGTTCAGACTGTCAAAGGCAAAGCACTAGAGAAAGAGGCCATTCAGCCCACAACCTCCATGCCAAAGTGTTTTCCTAAAATCACCTACATGTAATAAAGTATTTCTTTCTCACATTGCAATTGTGAGCTTTACAAAGTTGCTTAAGGGTTGAATAAGGCAACTGCTGACATTAAAAAAAATACAAATCAAATTGTTCAAAAAAATAAACAAAATTCATATTACAAACCAATTTTAAAAGCACAGAAGGAAAACCTTCCTCTCCAGTATGAATTTTTTCCCCAGTCTCCTCAAATGGAAAGCAATGATCTCAACATGAGTGGCAGCCTATTGACAAGCACAAATCAGAGTGTTGAGCCAACTGCAAGATATCATTTGCAGCCTTTAGATATAAATTGATGGTCTGTCCATCAACCAGTTCTCAATCAAATTCTTATTCAGTATTTCCACTCAAATATTTGGCCCCTGATGCTTCAAGGTGGAACTTCTTTGAAAATATGGAGATAGCAATACATCGCACCTCTGGCTCCCAAAATATATTGCAGTTATAAACTGTATTAATGCTTCATATTCCATCAGATGAAGATTCCGTTTTCCCCTCCTTCTTCAAGACAGGATTGCCTGCCACAGGGTAGGTAACCAACTCCTCACCTTGAGGTGCAGAGACGATGCTTGGTATTCACAGCAGTCCATTATCAAACATCCAAAGAAACTGGCACTCAATATTTAGAGGTGAGGGCTATTTTGTCAAATTTATGCCTTTTTTTGGATGGAAGTAGAATTCTTTCTCTCCAGTTACCTCCCCTCACATTGATGATGAGATGGTCCCTCCTCCTTTCACTGCAATTGCCACCACCTCTCTCCCCCCCCCATTTAATTATCTTTACCTTTCTTCGCTTACCATAAAAATGCTTAATGTCTGCATGTAAAAATAACCTTCAATTCTTGTCATCCCTGCCATAGCAGCTTACTCTTGTTCATGTTTTATATGCTGCGAATACACACAATAGTGTGCATGTCTCCTTACAACAAGACATGGAATCATAGACAATCCATTGCATCTGTGACAGTCAGAAAACTTACCCCCACCTTCAGTACTACATCAGTAGGTTTGCAAGTACACATCCCAGTACTGATTAAATTTGAAGAGATTTTCAGCCCAATAGCTCAGACTCTTCCATATTTTGCAATTGAAAAAAAAACATGCTTCAACTTTCTTCAAATCCTTTCATCAATTACTTCACCTCTTTTACTTTTGAATCTGACACCAAAACAAATAATTCCCACTATTTACTCCATCTAGGTCTTTAAACAAGCTTTAAACACCCTTTAAGATTCAACATTGTCCAGACAGATGGTTTGGAAACTCGTTCACTGGATCTGTGGTGACAATCAAGCAACAACTAATATGCTTTTACTTCTTGCATCCTATTTCCTCCTGATCCTTCTGCCATCATCTTCATACTAGAGGCAGTTTAAAATGGCCAATTAACCTACACATCTTTAGGTTGTGAAAGCAAGCTGGATCTAGGACTTAGTCACAGGGAGAACAAGCAAATTCCACACAGACAGCAAAGTTAGAACTAAACCTGGGTCACTGAGGCTGCAAGGCAATGATTCCATTTGCTGTGCCACTAACATTCCTCAGCTGCCTCTATTCCAGAGAGGACAGTTCAAGTTTTTTCCCTGTTTATTCAGTTACAATTTTCCATTCCTGGCAACTTCACAAATCTCTTCTGCACCCTATCCTGTGTAATCACAACATTTCTATCATGTGGTGATCAGAACCACACACAAATGCTCAAGTTACAGCCCAATTTGTGTTGAACACAATTACAGCTTTCTCATCCTCTTCCTGTATACCATGCCTTGGCTAATAATGCATTTTATTTCTTTTTACCCTACTTATGAGCCTCAAAGAAGCTGCAACCCTGCACTCAAAGATCCTTTTCTTCCTCCACAGCATTTATTGCTCCTAACCTCATTTTCTAGGACTTCACAAATGTATTGTCCTTTCTCTGCCCAACTGATTACCCATCTTCATGCAGTCTGTGGCTTTCCTATTCACTATAAACCACGGACAATTTTTGCATCATCTGAACAAGTATTTTTATTCCCACATTTAAATCATGACAATATCAAACAAAAGCACAAGGGGCCAAGTACTGAGCTCTGAACTTTGTTAAATCTCAATGCCATCAGCTGTTCCACTCCAGAAAAAAACCCAATGCTACAAAAATGCTTATTGATCACACCAAACCCAAAGGCTCACTACTTTGAACAGTTAACAAGGGTCAATTAAGTGCATTTGTCACAATCTTCAATGCAGACAATCCCAGTAATCTGCAACTTTCCAAATAAAGGTTCCCTTAGAATGGATCTCAATAATTTCCCACCACTGATGCTTAACTAACTGGGCTGCTGTTACTCAATTTATTCCAACTTCACTTTTTAAAAAAATCAGAACAGTAACCAGTCCTCCAATATTTTGGCACCACTTCTGCAGCCTGAGACGATATCAAGATTGTCATCAGCACCTTTAAGTTTTCCATTCTTGTTTTGTTTAACAGCCTGGGGTAGGTAGGGCACATTTCATTTCAGCCTGTCAATTGACCCATTTTCAAAAAATAATAATCCTCCTATTACTTCTTCTTTCACTTGTCATCCAATAGTTTTACACTTGTTTACAACCATATGATTAGCAGGTCTACTTTTGCAAAATATCAACCTCACTGACATATTCCATTTAAACAAACATTTTACTAATTTACCTATTTAATCTACAATTGGACTATTTATGTATACATGAAGGATATTTTCCTCGCCATTCAGAAGCTGATGTAAATCTGAATATATTCGAGGAATCTTTAAAATCTTTGCCAGACATTGGTTGACAATCTCATCCAGTTATGGTTTCACTGTTTCATCAGTGCCACATAGTAAAAAAAGACTGGGAAATAATTCCAACATTGTTTCGTGCCTGGTTTTACTTCAATTCTACTTCCCATAGAATAGGGTTAGTTCACTTATTACCACATGACCAAAGGAACAACTACTCTTGACCTTTCGAGACAAGGACTGTTTTACTTTATTCAATTTTCCAGATATTCATCAGTATCAGTTTCCTCAAGAACCAGAAAACCTGAGGCAAAGACAACTAATGTGTCCAATACTTGATAACCTAGAAAGACAGAAAGCTGCTGCAATTAGTAAAATGTGCACAGGAACCTTTCACAAGAAAATTAAACCATTGTCGACATAGATCCCACAGCAATGATAGAAAGGGCAATTGGAAATATAGCAGCAAGCATCTGCATTCTTAATGCACAATTTTTCCATACATTAAAGTTAGGTCCATTTCTGCTCACAACCATCCTCACAACATGTTGAAACAAGATATCCTAGCCAAAGAGGAGGAACACTTTGCATTGCCAGTTACTTTGTTCCCTGTCAAGCCTATCTCCAAAGCAATCATCGCTGAGAAGATAAAAACCTATTTTAAAATGTCTTTCCCAATTCTTGTTCTGGAGGCTTACTACAAAGTTATGCATCAGAGATGGAATTTTTACACCAGTGGATAATTGAGACCACTCCTTGAAAATCAAACACTGGTGGCTGAGAATACAATACCATATTGTCCTGCAGCAAAATAACCATTTGTCTCAAAAGGTCATTGTGCATCAAGCAAAAGGTGCAAGTACAAGAATTTAAACAGATGCAACAAGAGCACAAAAATTTGGGGTACTGTGGTAAACTACTACATACATGTTTGGCTGTGTTAGGACATGGCCCTTGTTGACGGTGCCAGAGGGAGGTTCCTCGCACAGACCCTTGAATAAAGGCAACTGTGCCTCAGCCCCCTCCTCAGTCCAGGATAGTCAGCCAGCAAAGCCCACCAGTTTCTCGACAAATTCTAGACTTTGAAGTAATTAATGGTGCATTAATTTTATTGACAACAGTTTTTGATAATGGAACAGATTTTGAAGCCAGAAAAGCAGGACCTCGACCCACAATCGCCTGACACATCCAACAGTTTTGAACTCTGGTTGCGTTGGTTTGAAGCATTGCTGCAGGCCTCCTCTACTATTGTTTGATTAGAGGACAACAGACTGTGAGTACTACGTTCCTGGGTCGGACCCCTGGTATATTCGATGATCAGGGACGCTGAGTTGTACCCAGAGGCGATGGAAATACTAAAAAGCCAGTACCAGAGGAAGGTAAATGAGGTTTATTCTGGACACCTCCTGGCTACACAAAAAGAGCAACCCAGGGAAATCAAGTGCCGAGTACCTTCGGGCCCTGCAAGCTCTCAGATGGGCCTGCGACTGCAAGGCCACGACGGCCGTGATGAACACGAAGGACTTGATTAGAGATGCTTATGTCGCAGGCATAAGATCCAGCTATATCCAGCAGACACTGTTGGAGCAGGACGAGATTAACGTATAGAAGGCAGTTGAACTAGAAGACACACCAGAGGTGGCCCTCCAAAATATGGATGCCTACCCAGCAGAAAAAAGGTTGCCTCATGGTTACTGTGGGTGCCGCAAGCCTGCGGAACACTACCACGTCTTGCCAGCGACCCAATCATGGCTTTTAAACTCTGAGCACCCGAAGTGCTTCTGCAGCCTGCACAAACACCTTAGAAAATGCTCCGTAGCAAAAGATGCTGTTTGCATTAGCTGTGGCAAGGGCACTACACAAAGGTATGTAAATCCAAGTCGCCCTCTGAACCCAGCAGCGCCGCGAGCCATGTAGGCATTCATCTTGGATTCCACCATTTTCTCAACCTAGCAGTGCCATGTGCGGGCCAGCATCTTGGACACCGACATCTTTAAACCGAATGCCCGAAAGTGTCACATCTACAGAACCTGACAGCGACTCAACACTGGCTTCCATCATGCTAGATCAAGGTAGCCCTCACCAACTTGCCAGATCTATGATGGACACCTAGGTAAACTGTCACTTGATGAGCTGCCTGTTCGATAGTGGAGGCACGGAGAGCTTTATCCATCCCAACACAGTGCAACATTACTCCCTCATGGTAAGGCCAGTAAACCACAAAGTCTCTTTGACCTCAAAGTCCCAAACGGCAGATGTCTGCAGCTACTGTGTAATGACTATGACTGTGCGGGGCACAGACTATAAAGACAAACTCCTCATGATGCCACAGCTTTGCACTGCCATGCTGCTGGGCTGAACTATCAATGCCACCTTAAAAGTGTGACAATGGAATACAATGGGCTTCATCCCTCCGGTCTACTGTGCCTCTCCTTCCATTGTTTCCAGTCAGCAACCCACAGATTGCCCTCCATGTTATAACCTGCAGCCTTTGAACCCTCAAGTTCACCCCTCCACCACTGTTCATTAACCTCATCCCCGAATATAAACCCATTGCCACCAAAAGTAGGTGATACAGTGCCTTTAATTGGTCGGCAGTGCGGCAGCTACTGAATGAGGGGGATTATGGAGGCCAGCACCAGCCCCTGTCAAGCCCAAATGGTGGCAGTAAAGAATGGGGAGAGACACAGAATGGTCATTGACTACAGTCAGAACATTAATAGATACATGTAGCTGGATGCATACCCAATTCTCCGACATCAAATCATTGAATATTGGACATTCTCCGCTATTGATTTAAAATCAGCATGCCACCAGCTCCCGATTCGCCCAGAGGACCACCAATATAATGCCTTTGAGGCAGATGACCACCTTTACCATTTTCTGAGGGTTCACTTTGGCATCACCAACAGGGTTTTGTCTTCCAGTGGGAGATGGACCAAATGGTAGACCAGCACGAGGTGCAACCCACATTCTTGTATCTGGACATCACCATTTGTGACCATGACCTGCAAGATCAGGACGCCAATCTCCAAAAATTCCTACAGACCAACAAACTCCTTAACCTTGCATACAATAAGGATAAATGTGTATTCTGCACAATTCGCCTTGCCATCCTTGGCTGCATCATAGAGGACAGAGTCATTGGCCCCCATCCCAAAAGCATGCACCCTCTTTTGGAACTTCGCCTTCCCCACAGCCACAAAGTTTTGAAAAGGTGCCTGGGCTTCTCCTAATATGCTCAGTGGGTCCCCAATTATGCAGACAAAACCCTACCTGAAGTAATTGATGGTGCATCAGGTACTACCAACCATTTTGTGTGTCCATAAAAATCATTAAAATATTGTAATACCCCAAAATATCTACCACCAATTACAAAGATAGGTATGATAACATCAGTACGCTATGTTTCCCAAGAGTAAACCCTCCCAAGGCATCAGCACTTGATGACGTACCTGACAGGGCACTGAAAATCTGTACCACCCAACTAGTTGGAGGGTTCACAGATATTTTCAATCTTTCATTGATGCAGTCAGAGGTTCCCACCTGCTTCAAAGGGGCATCAATCATCCCAGTGCCCAACAGCAGAGTGAGTTGTCTTAATGACTGCCACCCTGTACAAATCCCTTCTTCTGTGATTAAATGCTTTGAGAGATTAATCATGGCCAGAATTAACCTGCACCCAAGTAAAGATCAAGACCCACTGCAATTTGCCTCCTGCCACAATTGTTTCACAGCAAATGCAATCTAACTGGCTCTGCATTCATCCCTGGATTACAGAGACAACAGCACCACATACACCAGGCTGCTTTGCATCAATTACAGCTCAGCTTTCAACACCATCATCCCCTCAGTACTGGTTAGCAAGCTCCAAAACCTAGGCCTCTGCACCTAGATACTGGAGTTCCTCATCAGAAGACAGCAGTCAGTGCAAATCGGTAACGATATCTCCTTCTCACTGATCGTTAATGCAGGCACACCTCAAGGATGCATGCTTAACCCACTTCTCTACTCTCTCTACACCCAAGACTGTCTGGCTGGGCAAGATTCAAATGCCATCTACAGAATCACAGATAGCAATGAGGAAACTTTCACAAGTGGGATAGATCAGCTCGTTGAGTGGTGTCACAACACAACCCTGCACTCAACGTTACCAAAACTCAGGAAAGGATTTTGGACTTCAGGAAGGGGAAACCAGGAGAACATAAACCAGTCCTCAGAGAGGCCAACAATAGAAAGGGTAAAGAACTTCAAACTCAATTAAATTTCAATTTTTTTGTCATGTAATAAGACAGTGCAACATTACACAAAATGTGTTCTCACATCCACCCTGGGCCTTCATGTCAATGCAATCAAGAAGGCTCACCAGCGGTGAAACTTTGTTAGGAGTTTGACAAAATTTTTGTCACCAAATATTCTTACAAATTTCTACATATGTACCGTGGAGAGAATTCTGACCGGTTGCATCCCTGTCTGGTATGGGGGTGCCAAAGCACAGGACAGGAAGAGGTTATATAAAGTTGTGAACTCGGCCTGCGCCATCATGATTTCAGTCTTCACTCCATTGAGGATATCTACATGAGGCAGTCTCTTAAGAAAGCAGCCTCTATTCTCAAGGGCCCTCACCACCCAGACTATGCCTTCTTCACACTGCTACCATCAGGCAGAGGTACAGGAACCTGGTCAAATACCCAACAGTGCAAAAACAGCTTCTTTCCCTCTGCCATCAGATTTCTGAATGGACAATGAAAAACAGACATCATCTCATCTTTTTCTCCTCTTATTATTATTTTTAAAATGCAATTTCAGTACCTGTAAATCTGCCACAAAATACCAGATTTCGTGACACATGTTCATGATAATAAATTCTGATTCTGACTAGCCTCCTGAGGGTTTTGGCATTAGCTCGATTGTTAAAAAAATTTGGAAAAGCAAGGCAATTGGCTTTGCTTATTAAGCAATTGAATTCAGTCATCTATAATCACAATTTGAACTCTTCAAGTCCCACCTAAGAGGTGCTTGCTAACAATTCAATGCAAAATATTGCTTAAAGTTTTCATCAACTGCAAACATTTAATTCATTATTCAATTGCTACGCAACGATGCAGACTTCTTGACACTTGCTTTTATTCAACACCACCATCCCCCCCACCATTCACAAACTAAATATAAAATGTACATTCATACAATTTTCAAAATTAACCACCCTGAAGGCTGCTCTAGAGTTAATAGTCTGGGATAGATCATTCACAATTCCAAGTGCATTAGGGCGACATAGTTAGTGTAAACAGTTAGTGCAACGCTGTAACATCATCGGCAACCGGGTTCGAATCCGGTGCTGCCTGCAAGAAGTTTGAACATTCTCCCAATGTCCATGTGGGTTTCCTCCCACTTTTCTAAGATGTTTAGGCTTGAAAGGTTAATTGGTCACATGGGTGCATTGAGCAGCATGAGCCTGTGGGCCTCTTACCTTGCAGTACGTCAAAATTAAATAAAATAAATTAGAAAGCCCTGCCTGCCTTTTGGACAATCAATTTGTTCCAGCATGGCCCCAGGTTTAGTCTTCCTCCCTGAACTCTGAGTTAAAGTATGTCAGTGGAGCAAAATGTAGCACAGTGCAGGGCCTATCTGTGTGCTGCAGTGTGCAGTACAAGAGGCATGACATGGGACTGCTGGTTAGTACTGCTGTCAGACTGTCAAAGCTGTCACTACCAGGGCCATCCACACTTGCAAATAACACCAGGTAGCATATGCAAACAGCTTGAAAATTTGTGTACATAGATAACAATAAAAAAATTAAAAGCAATAAAATTCAACAAAATTACCGACTCTCCATGTAATTTGCTACCCCACCTCCCCTTCTCCCCCCCGCCCCCCACCCCACAACGTTTGTTCTCATTGGGTACATTTCCCAACCTGACAGCTAGAAATCTGGAGGAGTACAGCCATGTAGCTGCTGCCTGGTAGCAGGATACAACCCTTGTTTATGCTTGTTTCCCTGCTGCAGTTCTGGGTTCCAGCACAACTAGGGACAAGTCATCGCATTATTACTGGTGTGAAACAGAAATCATGAGCCAACATTCAAAGCATAACCAGCTGATTGGCCAAGCAGATGGCCATGAATGGTTTGAGTTTTTACAAATGTTGCAATGCAATTTGTTAGTTCTACCCATTGGCATTAGAATTATTTGCCAGAGGCAGGTGCCCAGCAATATCTATGGCAAGACTGCAGCTTCCCAAATTACTAAGGAATGAAAATATGTCCTTGTTTATTTTCTGTGCAGGGACTGGGTAAAGTCCTCCCCACCACCACCCCCCCCCCCCCCCCCCACCTTCCTCATTTTCTCCCACATGACATTTGGTGAACTTTGAAGAACTCCTGTTAAAAGTTTGACAAGGGATTTTCTGAGGGAAGATGGGATGGAAAAGTTCTTAATGCCAATATCAAGGCCACAGTGGCTGAAGAAGGTAGCAAACATAGCTAGATCCATCATGGATGGTAGATGGAGATCAGAGCCTATGTGAGACACTGCCTCTAGAACCCTGCCACTGTTGTAATGAAACCTCCCCACCCTGGTCACAACTTTCCCTAACTGATACCAGGAATAAGCTTCAGGAAGTCTGAAAACCAGGAGTTAGGTTCAAGGACAGTTTCTTTCAAACAGCTACCACACTCTTAAACCTTCCCTTGTTAGACTAATCATGGACTGTTCCCACAGCATCAAAGGGCTGTTTGCACTCGTGCGTGTCAGTTTTATTCCACAAGGATTATTGTAAATATTTATTAACTATCTTATGTAGTTATTTTTTTTTAAATATTCAATTAAGTTTACTTTTTTTAAACAAATGCCTGTTCAGCTTCAAGTAAGAACTTTTAGAACACATGCACATTGTATGATATAAACTCATTGACAATTGCAGAATTAAGTGATAAATGAACACATTACAAATTTAACAATTGCTATTTCTGGACTATACAAGAAATAGTATTGCTTCAAGGCTAGTTACCAGTTAAGTAGTTGAAATGTGTTCAAAGCTTCATTGTGATAAGTCCTTGTGCAAGAAATTCACCCTCACTCAAAAAGATCAGGAGGTAAAGTAAATAAACTTATCAAGTACCTGACCTTTCACTGCCTTAACAAGATTTTAAGCGAGTTATCTGCTTGCAAGCAAAAAAAAGTAACAGGAAGGTCATTCCCTTTTGGAGTGCAACATTCACTGACATTAGTGTGTGGAACACACAAATTCTTTCTACTTGACAACTTGTTGCTCCCATTTGGTTTAAGCACATCAGCTTGATCAGTCTTTGAATAATTAGGACCAATCCAAAGACCATCTTAAAATTCAAACAATTTGTCTAAAATGGCACGAAGGAAACACTAAACCTTGCACATTGAGGATCCGTGCTGTTTGTACTCAAGTTTAAAAATGCTTGAGTTTATTTTGGAAACAAATGTACATTGTTCAGGAAAATACCATTTACAAAAAAAAACTTGTTGATGTAGGTGTAATGAATGCAGTAAACAAATGAAGAGTGTGGGAACCAATGGCAAAAGATACAAGGCTAAGCTTTTTCTTTCCATTTGAAATGAGTATTATGTGCATTAAATTTTTGGGCTTAATTGACAAAAGCTTTTCCAGATATGAAACAGAACAAAATGCAATTATAAGTTGAGTTTGTCACTCAACAGAGGAAGAGGAGGTAGATAGATGGAATGAGCTGTCAGAAGAAATGGTAGAGGCAGGTACAATACTAATTTTTAAAAAAAACATTTAGATGGGTACATGGACAGGAAAGGTCAGGCAAATGGGACGAGTTTAGGAACAAGTTGGGCTGAAGCATCTGTTTCCATGCTGTAAAACTCTGAGGGATGTAGAACTTTTAGTTACCGCTATTTGACATTGAATTTAGGAGCACTTCATTTTAGTTTGTATCAGTGAACTTTATATGGAATGAGACAGTAATTGGCACATAAAAGAGGGAAGCCATTACTTCCATTAAATCAGAAAGTTAATAAAAATAGCAGTGAAATAAAATTAAATTACAATCTGAGTACTAAAGCTCTTTTTCACCCCCTCCTGCCACACCCAGTCTTTCCCAAAACTACTCTCTCCTCCCAGCAGTTTCAACTATAGCTTGCTCAGAGCAGCAAACCCTCACACCTCTTTGAAACAGGGCAAGTGTTCGAGATTTAATTAATTTAAAATTTCATCATCAATGTCATAAAGTGTAAAAAAAAACATGAACAAGAATTATTTTGGGTAGAAAAAATATGCAGGGTTTTAAAGTTAACAATAAGGCTCACCTTCCCAGAAATTCCATCCTTACATTCACTGTAGTAGAAAAGCAGGGCCTGAAATTCTTGTGCACCCTCTTTGATACACCAATACCTGTCTGGGTCATCGCTTGAACATTGTCAAACATGCCACATTTTCTGAGAACAAAAATATACTACTCAGAAATGAGGGTCAGAACAGACAAGAGATAATTGTGAAAACCAATTTATCCTTGAAATGTTCATCCATCTGTTGGAAACATCTCTGAGATGTGCTATCGACCATTATAAACCTTTTCTTGCTGTTGCCTTTGGGAAGAAGGTACAATAGCCTGAGTTCAGCACCTCTGGATTCAAAAACAGTTTTTTATCTGACAGTGATCAGGCTCTTGAATCTCCCTTACTACCCTCACCATACATAAACTATTCAAGGATCTCTGGAAAGATCTGTCTGCACTATGGAAATGCCACATTTTTTTCTTGCATCAAGAACATCTGTGAATATTATCCATCGTTTATAGTTATTTCTTTCCATATTGGGGTAATTTATTGTATATTACTGATGTTGTTTATCATGTCAATGGCAATAAACTCATTACCATAAATAATTTTCATTTAATGGTCACTCCCAAGACAGCATTGTATTCCTCACCACATCATGTGCCTGACAGACACAATTCAAGGCAGATCTGATATAGAAAACTGCATTAACCTGCAACGTGACAAAAGGACAAAAGTGATCCAAAATGAGACCAATATTTGTGGTTCTGTTTTGCTCCACAAAATTTTTTTGTTGCAATAAACATCGCTGTTATTTAATTTTTGACAAGTCTGATGATTGCAATCTCATACAAATCAAGAATTATCTTGTTACAAAATTCCTACAGCTTGCACTTTCTTAATATTGCAAATAATTGGACCACCTAAAACCATAAATTCTTGAAGGACACTAGTAGAAAGATTCTCTCAAGTTATCTGGATTAGATCCAACAATGAGGCTCAAAAAAAAGCTTTTGCAGTCTTACCATGGCACAAACATGTCCACTGCAGCATTAAGCGATTTAAAAAGCAAATCAAGAAAATTACTTAGTTCACAACTTCAAGTAATTCTTGTATTTACAAATCAGAAACCATGTGGATTACTTTGTTTCTTAACACTTATACATCAATGAGTTGTGACTTTTGTACTCCAGATGTTCGCTGTCCAACAAGCAGGAGAGCAATGTTAAAACAAGTAATCTGCAACAGCTCACGATTTAAGGAGGAAGTGACCCAGCAGCAGACAGCCTTATTAACTATGCTTCAATAAACTATTTCCTGAGAAGTCCTTTCATTGAGAAAACCATACAAGAATTTGCATTTGTGGTGGAGTTCCTGTTTACATGTTCTTTCCAGGTCCCTTGGCTCTCCCACTTCTTTTTTGTGTTTCTTGCTAGCAGCACCAACCTGTCACTTCAAAGCCACCCTTTGTGATCTACCTAAAGAAGTTAGGTATGATTTCTGGCAAGTCATAAAACAATTACTGCCAATTTCATGTATTCTCTTTGATTTCTAGGCTTGCCCCAAGGTTCAAAGCAATTGGCAAACTGTTTCCTCAACATATTACCCTGGGCATACCAATACTTTAACTTGTTTTTTTTGTGCGGAAGATAAATTCTTCCTTAAATTAATTTACTTTTAGAAAAAGGTACAAAGCTGAAGAGTTGCAGGTACAAAGAAAGTGCTAAAATATATCTAAATCATTTAAAATACACCAAGCAACTTTAAAATTACAAACAGTGAAATTAGCCCTACAGAACAAGAATTAGTTAAATTTTCCCAGTAAAATGTTATTGCCGCTTGTTACCCTGAGCTTAAAGGTGATAACGTGACAATCTGAAGCAGTCAAGACCATATGAATTTTGTGGAAAGCAATTGTTGTGGCTGATTTTTTTTTAAATAAGCACCCAAATTCAATTTTCTGATGATACACGTGTTCAATTCATTTGCTTTATTTAGAATGCCACGGCAGAAACAGCAATTTAAAAAAAACTATTATTACAAATTGTTGAGAACAGCAAAACTTTAGGTCAGTTTGTCTCCATAGTAATTTAAACTGAACTGAGTGATT
The DNA here is from genome assembly GCF_036971445.1 of Narcine bancroftii. NCBI lineage: Eukaryota > Metazoa > Chordata > Chondrichthyes > Torpediniformes > Narcinidae > Narcine > Narcine bancroftii. The sequence goes on from NC_091469.1 coordinate 50,174,941, forward strand.
GGGTGAAAATGTGGCAAATACAGGGAAATGAGATGTCATGGACTTGGTTGAGAGGAATCAAAAACCAGTTGATCTCAATGGGGACAAGCTGAAATATATGAAGCACAGATGAAATCTAGTTGTTTGAGTGCTCTTGCTTTGTTCAGAAGTTACCAGACAAAAATGGAATTTTAAATTTGTGCCCAATTCTAGGATAATTACATTCTGGATTTACCCTTGCCAATTAGACAGGATCCAGGTTAAAACAAAAATATGGTTAATACCAAACGAGTCTCAACAACATCAAGATAGTAGCAGGCTTTCACAATAATTTCCAATATATTTATCTGAAAGACAGACCTCCTGGTCCAATATTGGCAATAACTAAAGAAGCTGCTTTTACCGTGCTTCATTCCTAACTAATCACTACTCTGCTGTCACCCCACCCACATCATTCAACCACTATAGACTTCATTCAGTTGTGGAAAAGGATAAGACTGGACCACAAGTTAAAGTACTGTCATGGCAAGAACAAAAGTTGATTGGGAAAGGCAGTCAGCAGGTGAAGGAAAATCCAGTACATTCCTGCTAGAATGAAGGGCAAATCTAGCAGGATTGGGGACTGCGGTTTGCCAGGGATATCGAATATCTGGACAGGAAAAAGAGGAATAAGATAGGTGTTATGGACCATGGACTGACTTTTGGATTATGGGCTGTCACTTTAAAGAATGCATTTCTACTGAGAACTGTGCAACTCAGTGCTAGTTTGCCAAGGTCAAGCTAGGCAGATAAGAATAAGAGAGAGAGAAAGATTCCAGCTGACTA